>NW_026535794.1:56092500-57366188 GCF_028551555.1 Melozone crissalis | reverse complement strand
GATTCCCCTAGCTCCAGGCACACTACGGTTGCAAAAGACATGCCATGGGGTGTGCAAAACTGCAACCACATGACTTCCACCACAAATTTTTCATTGTAGCTAGCCATACCCTTATATATCTGTATTATATAGTCTTTAGTTAAGAGTTGCGACTTAGGGTTCCTGTTTTGAAAACTGGGAAACCTGGAGCTCCACCACAGTGCAGCTGCAAAAGACATCAGAAGAAGAGCGCAAAAGTGCAACAACTAGGCTGCCTCCACAGCTTTTGCCTTGGCACCATCCCAACCATTGGCTGATTTACCTGACAAGGGTTAGAGTTACGGTTATGCCTAGGTTTAGGGGTTTTTAAACCAGGAAGCCCAGAGCTCCAGACACACTGCAGCTGCAAAAGACATCCCAAGGGAAGCGCAACACAGCCACAACATGGCTGCCGCCACAGATGTTTCGTTGGAGCTAGCCATACCCCAATTCTGTCTTTATTATATGGGGTTTTGGTTAGGCTAGGCCTAGGGTTGGGTTTGTTCAACCAGGAAGCCCTGCGCTCCAGACACACTGCAGCTGCAAAAGGCATCCCAAGAGGAGCGCAAAAGTGCCACAACATGGCTGCCTCCACAGATTTCTCCTTGGGACCATCCCTAACCCTGGGCTGATTTACCTGACTAGGGTTACAGTTAGCATTACGCCTAGGGTTAGGGTATTTTATACCAGGGAGCCCAGGGGTCCAGGCACACTGCGGCTGTGAAAGACATCCAAAGGGGACCAGAAAACTGCCTCAACATGGCTGCCAACACAGCTTTGGCCCTGGGACCACCCGAAAACTGATTTACCTGACTAGGGTTAGGGTTACTGTTAGGGCTAGGATTAGGGTTTTTTTAACCAGGATTCCCTGAGCTTCTGGCACACTGCAGCTGCAAAAGATATCCCAACGGGTGCCCAAAGGTGCCACAACATGGCTGCCACTACATATTTTTCTTTCAAGCTAGCCATAGCACAAGTCTTTCTCTATCATATGGGGTTTTGATTAGGGTTGCGACTAGGGTTACTGTTTTGAAAACTGGGAAGCCCTGATCTCCCGGCACACTGCGATAGAGAAAGACCTTTCAAGGGGAGCGCAAAAGTGCCACAATGTGGCTGCCATCACAGATTTTTCCTTGCAGCTAGCCATAGCACAAGTCTTTCTCTATCATATAGGGTTTGGGTTAGGGTTAAGACTAGGGTTACTGTTTTGAAAATTGGGAAGCCCAGTGCTCAAGGCACACTGCGGCTGCAGAAAGCATCCCAAGAGGAGCAGAAAACTGCCACAACATGGCCGCCTCCACATCTTTTAGCCTGGGACCATCCCTAATCCTTGGCTGACATACCTGACTAGCGTTTGGCTTAGGATTATGCCTACTGCTAGAGTATATTAAACCAGGAATCACCAAGCTCCTGGTATACTGTGGCTGCAAAAGACATCCGAAGGGAGTGTAGAACTACAACTACATGGCTTCTGCCACAGATTTTTCCTTGGAGCTAGCCATACCTTTTTTAATCTTTATTATATAGTGTTTTGGTTAGGGTTGCGACTAGGGTTACTGTTTTGAAAACTGGGAAGCCTGGATCTCCAAAAACATTGCGGCTGCAAAAGACATCAGAAGAAGAGTGCAAAAGTGCAACAAATAGGCTGCCTCCACAGCTTTTGCCTTGGGACCGTCCCAATCATCTACTGATTTTCCTGACATGGGTGAGGTTTAGGGTTATGCCTCGGGTTAGGGTTTTTTAGACTAGGAGGTCCAGAGCTCCAGACACACAGCAGCTGCGAAAGACATCCCAAGGGGAGTGCAACACAGCCGCAACATGGCTCCTGCCACAGATATTTCATTGGAGCTAGCCATATCTTAAATCTTTCTTTAGTATATGTGGTTTTGGATAGCGCCACGCCTAGTTTACGGTTTTGAAACTGGGAAGCCTCAAGGTCCAGACACACTGCAGCTGCAAAAGGCATCCCAAGAGGACCACAAAAGTGCCACAACATGGTTACCTCCACAGATTTTTACCTGGGACCCTCACCAACACCAGGCTGATTTTCCTGACTAGCGTTAGAGGTAGGGTTACATCTAGGGTTGGGTATTTTAAATCAGGAAGCTTAGAGCTCCAGACACAGCTGCAAAGACATCCCAATGGGAGAAAAAACTGTCACAACATGGCTGCCTGCACAGATTTTTGTTTGGAGCAACCATAGTCCACATTTTTCTTTCTTATATAGGGTTTTGTTTAGGGTTGAGACTAGGGTTACAGTTTTGAAAACTGGGAAGCCCAGAGTTCCACGCACACTGCAGCTGCAAAAGGCATCCGAAGCAGAACGCATAAGTGCCACAACATAGCTGCCTCCACAGCTTTTTCCTTGGGACCATCCCAACCATTGGCTGATTTACCTGACAAGGTTTAGAGTTAGGTGTACGCCTAGGGTTAGTGTTTTTGAAAGCTGGCAGCCCAGAGCCTCAGATACACTGCAGCTGCAAAAGACATCCCAAGGGGAGTGCAACACTGCCACCACATGGCTGCTACCACAGATTTTTCGTTGGAGTATTCCATACACCATATCTTTCTTTATTATTTGGGGTTTTAGTTTGGGTTATGCCTAGGATTTGGGTTTTTTAAACCAGGAAGCCCTGAGCTCAAGACACACTGCAGCTGTGAAAGACATCCCAAGGCGAGCGCAAAAGTGCCACAACATGGCTGCCTCCATAGATTTTTCCTTCAGACCATCCCAAAGCCTAGGCTGATTTATCTGGCAAGGGTTAGATTAAGGTTTTGCCTATGGTTAAGGTTTTTTAAAACAGGCAGCCCAATGCTCCAGACACACTGCAGCTGCAAAAGGCATCCCAAGCAGAGCGCAAAACTTCCACAACATGGCTGTCTCCACAGATTTTTCCGTGTAGTTAGACATAGCCCATGTCTTTATGACATGGGGTTTTGTTTAGGGTTGCTACTAGGCTTATTGTTTTGAAAACTGAAAATCCCAGAGCTCCAGGTACACTGTGGCTGAAAAAGACATCCCAAGGAGAGCGCAAAACTGCCACAACCCTGCTGCTTCCAAAGGTTTCCCCTTGTGACCATCTCTAACACTAAGCTGATGTAGGGTTAGAGTTAGGGTTATGCCTAGGGTTAGGGTTTTTTAAACCAGGAGTCACTGAGCTCCAGATACACTGTGGTTACAAAAGACACCACAAGGGGAGCGCAAAACTGCCACAATATGGCTGCCACAGATTTTTCCTTGGAGTGAGCCATAGCCAGTGTCTTCATAACATAGGATTTAGATTAGTGTTGCGACTAGGGTTACGGTTTATAAAACTGGGAAACCTCGAGATCCAGACACACTGCAGCTGCAAAAGCCATTCCAAGGGGAGTGTAAAAGTGCCACAACATGGCTGCTATGACAGATTTTCCTTGGGAACATCCAAAAGTCAAAGCTGATTTACCTGACTAAGGTTAGGGTTAGGACTACACCTAGCGTTAGGGTTTTTTAAACCAGGATTCCCCGAGCTCCAGGCACACTGCAGCTGCGAAAGACATCCCAAGGGGAGTGCAAAACTGCAACCATATGGCGACCACCACAGGTTTTTCCTTGGGGATAGCCATACCCTTGTCTTTATTTATTATATACTGTTTTGATTAGGGTTGCGACTAGGGTTACTGTTTTGAAAGCAGGGAAACCCAGAGCTCCAGACACAGTGCGGCTGCAAAATCCATCCGAAGAAGAGCGCAAAAGTGCAACAACATGGGGCCTCCACAGCTTTTTCCTTGGGACCATCCCAACCATTGGATGATTTACCTGACAAGGCTGAGAGTTAGGGTTAAGCCTACGGTTAGGGTTTTTTAGACCAGGAAGTCCAGAGCTCCAGGCACACTGCAACTGCAATAGACATCCCAAGGAGAGCAAACAACTGCCACAACATGGCTGCCTCCCCAGATTTTTCCTTGGGACCATCCCAAACCCTTGGCTGATTTGCCCGACTAGGGTTAGAGTTAGGGTTATGCCTAGGGTTAGGGTTCCTTAAACCAGAAATCCTCGAGCTCCAGGTACACTGCGTCTGAAAAAGACATCCCAAGTGGTGCGCATGACTGCCACAACATGGTTGCCTCCACAGATTTTTCCGTGGAGCTAGATGTAGCCCTTGTCTTTTTTTATTATATAGGGTTTTTGTTAGGGTAGCGACTAGAGTTGCAGTTTTGAATACTGCGTAGCCTAGAGCTCCAGGCACACTGCACTGTCAAAAGGCATACAAAGGAGAGCATAAAACTGCCACAACCTGGCTGCCTCATTGGCTTTTCCCTTGGGACCCTCTCTAACCCTTGTCTGATTTACCTGCATAGAATAAGGGTTGGGGTTATGCCTAGGGTAAGGGTTTTTTAAACCAGGAAACCCAGAGCTCCAGACACACTGCAGCTGCGAAAGACATCCCAAGGGGAGCGCAAAAGTGCAACAACATGGCTGCAACCACAAATTTTTCCTTTGGACCCTCTCTAACCCTAGGCTGTTGGGTTTTTTAAACCAGGAATCCCTGCGCACCAAACACATTGTGGCTGAAAAAGGCATCCCATGAGGATCGGAAAACTGCCACAACATGGCCGCCTCCAGAATTTTACTTGGGACCATCCCTAACTCTAGGCTTGTTTACCAGACTAGGATTAAGGTTACAGTTATGACTAGGGTTAGGGTTTCTTAAACCAGGAATCCTCGAGCTCCAGGCACGCTGCGGTGTCAAAAGCCATCCCAAGGAGAGCGCAAAACTGCCATAACATGTCTGCCACCACAGATTTTTCGTTGTAGCTAGTCATACCCCAATTCTTTCTTTATTATATAGGGTTTTGGTAAGGGTTATGCATAGGGTTATGGTGTTTTAAAACAGAAAGTCCAGAGCTCCAGACACACTGCAGCTGCAAAAGGCATCTCAAGAAGAGTGCAAAAGTGCCACAACATGGCTGCCTCCACAGATTTTACCTTGGGACCTTCTCTAACCCTAGGCTGATATACCTGACTGGGGTAAGGGTTAGGGTTACGCCTAGGGTTAGGATAAAGCCTATGATTAGGGTTTATTAAACCAGGTATCCCCGAGTTCCAGACACACTGCGGCTGTAAAAGACTTTCCTAGAGGAGTGGAAAACTGCCACAACATGGCCGCCTCGCAGCTTTTCCTTGGGACCATCCCTAACCCTAGGCTGATTTATCTGACTGGGGTTACGGTTAGGGTTACCACTAGGCTTAGGGTTTTTTAAACCAGGAAGCCCTGAGCTCCAGACACAAGGCTCACACAAGAGGCATTCCAAGGGAGCACAAAAGTGCCACAACATGGCTGGCACCATATCTGTTCCTTGGGGCCATCTCTAACCCTAGCCTCATTTACCTGACTTGGGTTAGTTTTAGGGATAAGCCTAGGTTCAGTGTTTTTTAAACCAGGATTCCTCGAGCTCCAGGCACACTGCAGCTGCAAAAGATAACCCAAGGGGAGTGCAAAAGTGGCACAACATGCCTGCCACCACAGATTGTTCCTTGGAGCTAGCCATACCTAATTCTTTCTTTTTCATATGTGGTTTTGGTTAGGGTTGGTACTAGTGTTACTGTTTTTAAAACTGGAAATCCCAGAACTCCAGGCACACTGCAGCTGCAAAAGGCATCCCAAGGAGAGTGCAAAACTGCCAAAACCTGGCTGCCTTCACAGCTTTTCCCTTGGGACCCTCTCTAACCCTATGCTAATTTACCTTACTAGGGTTAGAGCTTGGGTTATGCCCAGGTTTAGGGTTTTTTAAACTAGGAAACCCCAAGCGCCAGGAACACTGTGTCTGAAAAAGACATCCGAAGGGGAGCAAAAAAATTGCCTCAAAATGGCTGCATCCACAGCCTTTTCCTTGGGACCATCCCAAACCCTATCCTGATTTGCCAGGATAGGGTAAAGTTTAGGGTTACGTATAGGGTTAGGGTTTTTTAAACCAGGAAGCCTAGAGCTCCAGACACACTGCAGCTTCAAAAGACATCTCAAGGGGAGCAAAAAACTGTCAGAACACGGCTGCCACCACAAAATTTTTCCTTGGAGCCAGCCATAATCAATTCTTTCTTTAATATATTTGGTTTTGGTTAGGGTAGCAACTAGAGTTACTGGTTTGAAAACTGGGAAGAGCACAGCTCCAGGCTCACTTATTATAAAGACATCGGCTATGGCAATTTCCATGGGAAAATCTTTGGCAGCAGCCATATTGTGGTAGTTTTGCGCTCCCCTTGAGATGTCTTTTGCAGCCGCAGTGTGCCTGGAGCTTGGTTATTTCTGGTTTAAAAACCCCTAAACCTAGGCGTAACGCTAAAGCTTACCCTAGTCAGGTAAATCACCCTAGACTTACGGATGGTCCCAAGGAAAATCTGTGGTGGAAGCCATGTTGTGGCAGTTTTGTGCTTCCTGTGGGATGTCTTTGGCAGCTGCAGTGTGTCTGGACCTTTAGGCTTCCTGGTTTAAAAAACCCCAACCCTTCTTGCAACCTGAAGAAGGTTACCCCATTCAGTTAAATCAGCCTAGGGTTAGGGATGGTCCCAAGGTAAAAGCTGAGGAGGCAGCCATGTTGTGGCATTTTTGCTCTCCCCATGGGATGTCTTTTGTAGCCACAGTGTGGCTGCAACTAGGGGAATCCTGGTTAAAAACCGTATCGCTAGGTGTAACTCTGACCCTAACACTAGTCAGGTAAATCAGCCTCTCCTTTTGGATGTTCTCAAGGAAAATCTGGGTTGGTAGCCATGTTGTTGCACTTCTGCGCTCCCCTTGGGTTGTCTTTTGCTGCTGCATTATTTCTGGACCTTGAGTCTTCCCAGTTTTCAAAACCGTAACCCTTGTCATAACACTAACCTAAATCCTATATTATAAAGACTTGGGCTCCAAAACCCTACATAATAAAGACAGGGTATGGGTAGTTCCAAAAAAACATCTGTGGTGGCAGCCATGTTGTGGCATTTGTGCACTCCCCTTGGGATGACTTTTGCAGCCGCAGTGTGCCGGGAGCTTGGGGATTCCTGATTTAAGAAACCCTAACCCTAGGCGTAACCAAAACCCTAAACCTAGTCAGGTAAATCGCCTGAGTGTTAGGGACGGTCCCAAGGAAACATCTGTGGAGGCAGACATGGTGTGGAAGTTTTTTGCTCCCCTTGGAATGCCTTTCACAGCTGCATTGTGTCTGGAGCTCTAGGGTTCCTGGTTTAAAAAACCCTAATGCTAGGCATAACCCAAATTCTTATCCAATTCAGGTATATCAGCCTAGGGTTAGGGATGGTCCCAAGGTAAAAGCTGTGGAGCCAGGCATTTTGTAGCACTTTTGCAATTCCCATGGGATGTCTTTTGCAGCCACAGTGCGCCTTGGTCTTAGGAAATCCTGGTTTAAAAAACCTTAACCCTAGGCATAACCCTAACCCTATCCCTTGTCAGGTAAATCAGCCTAGGCTTTCGGATGGTCCCAAGGAAAATCTGTGGTGGCAGCCATGTTGTGGAAGTTTTGCACTCCCCTTGGGATATCTTTTGCAGCGGCAGTGTGCCAGGAGCTCGGGATTCCTGGTTTAAAAAACCCTAAACCTAGGCATAATCCTAACCCTAACTCTAGTCAGGTAAATCAGTCTAGGTTTTAGGATGGTCCCAAGGTAAAAGTTGTGGAGGCAGTCATGTTGTGGCAGTTTTTTGCTCCCCTTGGGATGTCTTTTGCAGCTGCAGTGTGCCAGGAGCCCTAGGCTTCCTGGTTTAAAAAACCCTAACCCTAGGCATAACCCTAACTCTAACCCTAGTCAGGTAAATCAGCCTAGGGTTTGAGAGGGTCCCAAGGGAAAAGCTGTGGAGGCGGACATGTTGAAGCAGTTTTGTACTCCTCTTGGGATGCCTTTTGCAGCTGCAGTGTGCCTTGAGCTCTGGCCTTCCCAGTTTTCAAAACTGTAACCCTAGTCGCAACTCTAACCAAAACTCTATATAATTAAAAAAGAATTGGTATGGGTAGCTCCAAGGAAAAATCTGTGGTGGCAGCTATGTTATGGTAGTTTTGTGCTCCCCTTGGGATGGAGTATTTTGGGTTTTCAGGAAAGGGAAATAATTTCTTTTCCTCAATCTACCAGCCACTTTACTGTCTACAGCCCAGTGTGACACTGATGTTCTGTGACATTGATGATCTGCCAGGGTATTGGAATAGTGATATCCCAGTTAGTTCTATAATGATGAATTAATGATTAATGAATAATTTTGTACAAGTCTTGTAATAATGTTCTTAGATCAGTGTAAAAAAAAAGAAAATTAATGCTGTTTTAGAAAATTATATCACTTTTCCCCAGAAACCTAGCTTCTAAAAGAAGAAAAAATCTGAGATCATACCATTTTCCTACTGTGGAAATCCTATGTAGGTGTATATGTGTTTAGAAGAAGTGGAAAAAACCAGAATCATTTTTGTTATTGACGGGTCTTTGCTATGTTGTCCATTTCTTTATATCTCCCTTTTATGAAGATATCAATTTATTTTACGGATAATTAAGAAATATGGTAGAACTTCTTCAGTGCTTCCTTAAGCATCCATATTTGGATGACCAGGATTGTAGTTCTTTGATTCTATGAAAGTTTATGATTGTTTTTAGCATAGGTTATGAACCCACTCCTTTTTATTGTTGCATGTATTTCTGTGCATGTATGCGAGTCTGTCCGAAATATCCCTCATCTGCCTCATGATCATCATGGAGAGACCGTTAAAAAAACAAAACCCCTGTCTGCTGATCATGTGGGGGCGAAAGTCATGTGTCTGAGGCCTGAAAGCATTGCTAAGATACTATTTTCACCGGTGTTGTTTGCTATATGCTACACTGAGCTCAAAGGGCACCGTGCCCTTTTTGCACAATAGTTCTGGAATCCTCCCCACGTCTCAGCCTGGCTGGTCTCCTCCTAAGCTTTAGGGTGGTCCATCCTCCAAGAGAAGACCCCTCTCGCCTGTCCGTAACCGTCGTGACAGACAGAGATGTAAGAAGCCTCTTCATCAAGAGACTGAGACATGAAATCCCTATTTAAGAAGGCCCCCTCTCACCTTCTTCCAGAGACTGGGACTGAAGCCCCCAACTTGGGGGAGGTGTACAGCGGGGGAAAGAAAGCTGCCCAAAGCAAGATGGATGTTCCAGGTGCAGGCAGTCAACCACGAAAACAATGGCTTTTGCCTGCTGCCTAACTTGGACTCTGTGTACCCCTTTCCAAACACCATTATTCCTCCCTGAAGATACAATAAACTACCTTTGTCTCAGTTGCAAAATCCATTCCCCTTCCCCTATCAAAAAAGAGTATAATTGGGGTCCAGAGGAACTGTGCCTCTGAGATCTCCCCAAAGGATTATGCTGTACTACATTTGGTAGATATATACCCATTTCTCTTTTCCTCCCTCTTTTCCCTTATTTCCTCCTTTTTTTCCCTGATTCCCTCCTCAACGCATTTTTTACTGTGGTTATTTCAATAAAGTTGCATTTGTTCTGATTATTACTGCAAATCCCCTGTGCTGTGTTGGTTTTTTGCACCCTGAGATCACCCCACGAACCATCACAAATCCTGTTCATAAGGACGGATTGTGACAACATATGCACAGAAATGCTTACAAAATTATATATTATGGTTACAAAGCAAGGGACTGGAGCTTCAGTGTTGAATATTCAATACCATCCACATCACACTTTCAGGGGGGGAAGGTTTCAACAGGGAAGGCAGAGAGGCTGGAAGTTGAAGGGTTGTGGCTCTCTTTTAGCCTGGACTGGAGAGAGGAGAGGATGCAGGACCCAGGGTCACGTGAATGTGTGGCTGCTCAGTACTGAGATAAAGCTGCTATGGTTCAGAGGGAAGGAAACTGCCAGAGCAGATTGGTGTCACCTCAGGGCCATTTTGTAATCTAGTCCTGTTTCGGAGCAATTTTGTAATACCCACACCCTGCTGCCATAGAATGAGGGTTGAAGCTGCTCCAGAGCCACACCCCTCTCCTTTCCCTGCCCCACATTGTGAGGAGCTGCCACAGAGCCACACTGGAACCCTGCTATCACCGTTGCTTCTGTGTTACCATCCCCAGAGAGAGAAAGAGCGAGAGCAAGAGAGAGAGAGAGAGCCCCTGCACTCACACCATTCACCACTGGTGTGCCACAGTGGGAGCAAGAGTCTGTATCCGCATTTCCATTGTTGGACACAGTTTACTGTCAGTGTGATTTCTGCTTTGGATGAAATAGCTTCGCAGGTAGCTGTTTTGACCCTATTCTCTGAGGTTTGTCTGGTCAGGGAAAGGTGTTGAACTATGGGAACTTGTTTGTTACATTGTTTCTCTTTGTCCTCTTGGCACACATGGTTAAGTGCAGGGGCCCCCATGCCATCTTGTTGCCGTAGATGGAACCAGGTGATATCTTGCTTTTGTTGGTTAAACCACTTCTCTCTTTTTGCAGTTTTCTTTTTACTGTTGTATTTATTGCTATTTTCTTTAGTAAATAGTGACTCTAACATATAATCTCTCTGAAATTTTCTTTGGTTTTCCCCTCCACTCTTGAAAGGGGACAGCTTGAGCAGTTTTAATTTCCCTGCTAAGTTTTTAAAATGACCCCATATGTATACAATGATTTAAGTGGGCAAATGTGTTTCAGCATATTATGTCAACATTTCCTAGAGTACTGTAACATTATCATGTTATAATACATGCAACTTAATACAGAATATACAATCCATATCGCTACCCTTGTTACTAGCTGCAGAAAGAATAGATTTCATACTGCATCTGTTGTGTATTGAGTATTGTTATAATCTTCTATTGCTTCTTGTTGGAGAATTGAAAGGAATACAAAAAAATGCCTAAATCCCCTGTTGTCTCTCATTTGGTATTTTAGCTGCAAAGTTACATTTTAGAAAACAGTAGATGATACATAGTAGGATTTTAATTGTGAAGATGTTATTACCAGTTATTTATTGTTATTATAATGTGTTGTGTGAAGTTATGAAACTGTCCTTGCAAATAGGCAACATTTCAAGACTCCATTTGCAGCATGTCACAAAGTAGTGCAGAATACTTCAGAGTATAAAGCTATCATGGTTTAGGAATGATGCTCTCCAATTTAGTATTTACATTGTAACTCCAAACCACACTGCCACTTGCTTTACTCCCTACCTCCCCATCCTCCATTCCCCTGTGGCAAATTGAAGAGGAGAATTGGAGACACAAAAAGTAAAGATAGCAGGTTGAGATAAGAACAATTTATTGGACACAACAATGAGATAACAAAACAAACAGTAACACCAACAATACTAATGACAGAGGATAGAAGAAAAGAAACATTATGGCTTATCAGGGAAAGCCCCATAAGAGACACTATCTGACCACTCCCTGCACCACTCTCACTCTACCTGAAGAGACCTCTTCCCCTGGCAATGACATGAGGTCCTATGTAGCAACTGGCTCGGATGTGACTTGAAGTCAGCCTGATTTTACCCCTTTTGGACTGGGCATTAGTTTCAAGCTCTGGGAACCATTTGTTTAACTTAGGGTGAGCCTGAGAGTTCCTCCATAAGCTTTTAGTGTTATTATGTTAAGCTGTTGTAGTAACTTTGATTTGTTAATTTGATATTTTGTTAATTTTGGAATTTTTCAGGTGGTGTACTAATGAGTGTGGTGGGTTTTAGTGTAGGTTAATTATTAGTGTGCTAACTTTTTGTTGTGATGTAGGAAAGTAAGAAAGGTAAAGTAGGTTTAACATTTTAAAAGGGTTTAAAGAAACATTTATTAACACTAACTAAAAGAAAGAGTAATAAAAATCAGAACAAAACTTTTTGAACACTTCTCTTTTCCTCACAACTTCTTTTTCTTATTGATAATATAAAGAAACAAAATTTAAAATTTCAGTCAGCTTTCTACTTCTAAAATAGTCTTTTTTCAGTTCACTTAGGGAGAGAAGTCTCTCTTGTTAATGTTATGGAGACTTCTATGTCTCAGTCTCTCAGAGTACTACTGAGTCCCTCTGAGTGCCACTGAGAGAACCCTGGCCAGCCCCTACATGGTGGACAGTGGCGTGGGGAGGGGGGGCACTCTCCTGTGCCCCCAGGGGGTATGGAAGGCAGCTAGGCTGATCTCTTGCAGCAGAGGAGATGCTGGAACAATGGTGGAAGATGAAGGGGCCGACTCTTAGCAGAGGTTAATCGAAGGTTTGTTTCAGGAGCTCTGGGGAGCTCCCACAACCTCAGGGGGCCTCCTGCTGAGAGCCCTGGGAGAGGTGCCAAGGTTACATTTAAAGAGAGGCGAAAACCTAAAGTAGGCAACATTTTACTGACCAATAAGTGAACTTAAGGGATGGGTACTGGGGCAATGGACATTTAAGACAGTGTATGGGGTAACACTCTGGGGGGTTGAGCCTAGCCTCTGGCTAATCACTTATCGTCCTGGACTGAAAGTTCTAGATGGAGGGGATGGGATGCCGAGTGACTGACAGAGAGCCAGGGTGGGGGTTTGGGGATGATCTCAGTAAAGGAAAGAGATAACACAGGTAGAGGTGGGGGATAAAATCTGGGGTAAACCATTTGGAGAAAATAAGGGGACACAGAGACAAAGCCATTATAAAACATAAAAACACACTACAACACTTCTCCGCAAGGAACAGTTTTTTTGTGGTTCTCTCATGAATAGCAGCCACCCAGGGAAATAACCTTTTTTAATAGTTGTGTTTATGGGCTATGTTATGGGGTATTGGTTTAGAGATGAGCTGTTTAAAGTTCTCATTATTTATTTTTAAAATCATTTTCATCTCTAGGAACAGAGATCTTTTCTTCTTGGGGGTATAGGATTTCCATTACTCTTTTTTTCTTCTCTGTTCAAACTTCTCATCGGATTATAGTTACTTTAACATCTGCTTACTTTAGCATGGAGGTTTTTGTTTGATATCTACAATTTGAATACTTTCATCTCTCCATACTTTCATGTGTTATCGGGAAAAAGAGTCTTTTTCTACAGCTTTATAAGAGGATTTTAGCTTTAAGATTAAGGCATCACCTTGTCTTTCTTATCTGGGACTTGACTTTTTCTTCACTGACGTTGATGTTTTTATGTTCTTTTATATGCTTGCATCTTTTGTTTTTTTTTTTTTTCTTTAACTTGAGGGAGGATTGAAGCATTGAAAGAGTTAACATTTCACCCAGAGCCTTCATATGGTCAACTTGACCCCAGTCGGGTTGGGTGTTACAGATGGTGGAACTGTGGCTGGGGGGGTGGTTAGGATCTAATTGGTCAGGTTAGAACTTATTAGCAGCAGACCTGAGGGGGGTGGGGGGTGGTGTGGGTGTTGAAGTCTGTGGCTTCTCCTTCCCCCTGCCTGGTGGTTGTGGTGGTAGAATCTTGGTTGAGTCGGCTTGGGGCTGCTCTTGGGGGCTGGAGGACTCAGCACAGCTCTGGGTTAGCGGTAAGATGTTAGAAATTGTAGCTCTGGCCTGGTCTGGCCTGGCCTGGCCTGGCCTGGCCTTCCCTCCCATGCCTGGCATCCGATGGGGGACTGGCAGGGGTCCGAGGGGAAGGGGCCTGGCTTTGTGACAGGGGCTGCCTGGTCTGGCCTGTCAAACACAGGGGGCTGGGGCCTGTTATCTCTTTGTCAGCAGGAAGAGAAAGAGGAAGCTCTTGGGTGTCTTTTGGCTTTTAACATGTGTTTTTTCACAGAGATGTGTACAATTTTCTAGTAGCTAAGAGCTTTGCATCACTTCCATAAATGTTGCTTATGTAAAACCAGGACAGTTGTCCAAGTTCTACTCCCCTAATGGTAACTTGTTTCCCCTATATGGTTATAGTTCCAGAACGTTCCACCCCCAAGTGTGTATATATTGTTGCTTCCCCTTTGTTGTGGGTCTTTGGACCTTGCCCCATACTAAGTATGGCTCCTCCACATTTGTTGTTTTTTTCCTTTATTAAAGTTCTTTTTCAGGCAACTCTATAGTTTCTGCTCCTCTTAATTTTCGCCACCCTCGCCCTGAAGTCAGGGGACCAAAGAGGTTTGTGGAAGCCACCCTCACTGCTGCAGTCCTATAGAATAATCTTCAGGTCCTAACCACACCCCTTTATGCCTATTGCAAAAATTAACTCCATCCTTGCCAGAACCAGGAAAAAAGCAATGCTCCTCCTTATGTAAGTAGTTCCCCACAGGCTTGTGAATAATCCAAGTGATTTGAGTAAGTTTTATTAGGCAATTTACATATTTGAAGCTCTGTGCCTGGACATTTACTTGTATTGGATTTGTTGAATTCAAACCTTTCTTTTGTAAAAACACAACTGAAGAAGCTCCTGAATATGCACAAATGTCATGAAGCACTAAAAGTAACTGAAAATGGGGGTGAATCTAGATAAGTATTTAGAAAGAGAGAAAAAAAAAAAGGGCCAAGCATTCACAATTCCATCTGTAAAGCTGCTGTATTTTTTTTACAGACTGTTGGTGTATTATCTTGTCTGACCTTCTGTTCAGGTCTTCCTTTAAGAAATAAATCAAAATAAAAGGATCACATTCTGAAGTGTTGAGGAAAACACTGTACAGAAAAATATGGAAAGATTTCTTACACCTCAGATAGTGAAGGAAATGCTGATTTACTCAATTTATATCTAGCTCTTAAATTTAATATCTATCTATGCAAAACTAAACACTTAAGCATCTGTAACCTCTCAAATCCTTTTAAACAGTTGTAATTCTTGCCATAATTTAGTTCTTGCCCGCAAGAACTTGTTTTAATCCACTAAGAGGAAATATATTTCCTTCAGTCCAAGAGTTCAGTAAGGAAATGGGTGTCTATCTGTAGCATAGAACACAAGGACCTTCATTTCTTTATACCATCAATTAATAGGTCAATGATTATAGATGCAGGACATCCTTGACATGGGAGTAATGAGCTTTGACTCCATGATTCAGAATGTTGAATAAATGCTTTATTAAGCTATACTATGTTATATTACATACTACACTATTACTATACTAAGCTATACTATACTAAAGAAAAGATCTGTGACCCTTTCCAGACAGTCATGACACAGTTTTGACCTAATTGGTCGATCAGTCCAAACAACCATCACCAGAGTCCAATTAACAAATCCCTTCTTTGGTAAACAATCTCCATAAGACATTCCATGTGTGCCAAACAACAAGAGCAACAAGTAGAGATCAGAATTGTTTTCTCTCTTGTCTGAGCTTTCTCACTGCCTTTCCCAGGAAAAATCCTGGGAGAGAAAATTATGTCTCTCTCTGTTCAAAGCGTATGTGAATACCACAAATGATAAAGTAAATGGGCAATACTCTTAGTCCAAAGTCAATGATGTGAGTAAATTTATTGATGTTGATTAATTTTGATTTGCATATTTAGTATTTTTCTTCTCTCAGGCTTTTGGCATGTAATCCTTAAAACACCACTTCTATTGCCCTTATGATTTTTGTTCAATATATATTGACAGTCAGTGTTATGCTGGTAGTTTATATACAGACGCGAACAGGATGGGGCTACTTTGATCAGGTTTAGAGCTTTTATTTTTCTGGCATCAATCCCATTACATTGTTACAACAATGGAGAGGAAAGATGTGAACAGCTTGCTGACTAGAAAGTACGCCAAGGAAACTTAACAGTCAGACAGTCTCAGTCTAAGTTTCATCCAATCACACAGAGCAAAAGCATATTGACAGTAGTTCTATCTATTCACCTGAAGTACACATATCTGTGGTTAAAACAATAGCAGTTTTTTCTTTAATACAATGTTTCATTTATAAAAGACAAAGCACAGAGCTTTATTCATATTTAACTTTCTAAATGTATACTTAAAATATACTTTTTGCAACTTAGAAAGCTAAGCCACACAGGCTTATTGTTCTAGTCCTCATATCTTTGCTACTGCTAATATATCTTTGCTGCTGCTCTAGCATTTCTCTATTCTGACAAGTCTCTGGGGCCTGTCCTTTTCTTACTTTCCTAAAATCTTCTAATTTTATAAATTCCCACAAGTCAGTACTTCCAACATACGTTTTGTAAGCAACTGTAAGTTTGGATCAAATATTATTTTAGTTTGTTTCAAGTATGAAAAAATGCAGAAAGACATCTGGAGGACTTTTTAAAGCACTTTGTCATTTAATGTTCATTCAAAACCCAATGCTGTGGAAAAACCCTTTACAAAGGTTATACACAGATCTTAACCACAGATCTTGTGTATGGTGCACTTTCTTTCAGGGACATAAGAAAATTAGCACTGAAGACACAGAATGAACATGTACCTTCATGTAAACCTGCCGCTGAACCTTTTTAATAGTTGAAGAAGTTAATTTCTATTTTATTTTGTGTTTTTTTTTTTTCTTATAGCTCTTCCTTCCTTGTTTGAACCAGGTCTGGATATGGAAATACAAAATGGCAGAAACAATATTCTTAATCTTTTTTTGACTTGGGGAAACAAAAAAGATTTTGAAAGCCTAGGAGAAAATCAGCTCTGTGGAAACATTACCAGCCATGCTTCCAGATAAAGAGATTGAAAAAAATTTAAACATTTATCCAAATTTATGAACCCACTGAAGTTTAGCTGCCAGCCTTTCACTGGAAGGTTACAGAATAATTTTTCCATTTCTTTTGGCTTTTACAAATCAGTAAAAACTATGTGTTACCATATATGTATATGGTATACCACTGGATATACCACTAAACAGCAACACTGATGCCCAAAATCCTGTATGACAGAAGAATGCAGTACAGCTTAATTCAAAAAGTGATTCAAAATTTAAATCTCCTTCACAGGAATTTTTTAATCTCAAAAACTTCTCCAAATCCTGTTTTGAGAGCATTGTAAACAGACTTGCATATGTGTGTAACTCAAACACATTGAATATTGTTATTGCATGCAAATCTGAGTTTGATTTTTGAATAATAAAGCTGAACTTCCTCTCTGATTTTAGTGATCAAACTTAGAAGAATGCAATTTTTTTCTTTGTTTACAATCTAAGAAAATTCTTTCAGTGACTCATTTGCGTTCTTTACTTTTTATCAAAAATGCTTGGATACTGTTATTTTTGATGCACTTGAACATTGTTTTTAATTGTGTAGTAAGTAGATAAAATGAATAGCTCTTTTTAAATTTGATTAACCACATAGTTTTACTTTTTAATGAACAGATTCCTTTGAATAGGGTATTGCCTGCAAACTATTATGCACATCATCTACTAAGTGGACGTTTTGTCAGAATTTCTAGGCTTATCTGTCATAAATTCTTTTGAGAACTGAATTATAGTAGAATTACTGAGTTACAGAACTGAGTTACAGGAGCATTTTATTTGTAGTTATTTGCAGTAATTATTTGTTCTTGCTAGTGGAAGGCCATTTAAAAAGACTTTGCCTTTATGTTATAGAACCACAGGGTATTTCCTCTCTGATACCTGTTATAGGTTAGTTGCGGTGGGGAATTAATCACCAACTAATAAGTCCAAAAAATGAAATTTATTAATTGATACAGCAAGCGATAACAGGCAAAGTCAGCGCCCCGGGCGTGCTGGGAGACAGGAGAGTCCCCGCTCTACCACTGCCGCACTCTTCTGATATTTCGTGGAGTTCTTATACAGTCCTGCTTCCAGGTTGATGTGTAGTACTCTGCGTATTCTTCTTTTGTGTCTAGGTGGTCATAGTCCACCTCCCGGAGGTCTGAAGATGAAGGCCGTTATTTTCCTTATTTGCTAGGTTTATCTGATTCCTGGAATTTTAGGCTCAATCTGCTGAGTTCCTGGAATCTTAGGTTTACTGAGTGGATAAGCTGATACTGTGCTATCAATCATAGCAAACCCCCCACCCATATTAACAGTTTACTAAACAGATAAACAAATGTTTGTGAAACCCATTGTCTTTGGTTTCACCTTCCTTATCCTTTTAAGTCTGGAAATTTACTTAAGCAAACAAATAGAGGTGGTGCAACTTTGTCAGCTTTGATGAACAAACTTAAAGTTTTAACCCATTACAATACCTGTGAAATATTTTTTGTTTTTCATTTTTTTAATTTATCAGTTTCATTTTTTCACTAGCAGAGTCAAATTTACATGAACTTTTACCATGATGCTAGGTTAAAAGCTAGACTTGATGATCTTGTAAGTCTTTATAAACCTCAACAATCCTATGATTCGATGAGATAATTTTCATTGTTGGTTCATTGTGAGTTGGTCAGCTGAAACAGTCTTTCCAGCTGTCTGTAACACTGTCTATACATACAATCAGGTATGCTAATTTCAGCTATTATAACTGATTTATAACTTACACTTACTGATAATGCTGATGATGTCTGTAGAAACAGTGTTTTTCGTGACCAATTGAGAGCTCAACACTTCTTTCAATGAGAAATTAAAAAAATATGTGTGTTGTATTGCTTTGCAACTGAGTTCATCATGTCCAGGCAGGGTGCAGCTGCCAGTGCCAGGCATGGGAACAAATGAGACAGGTCTTCATTTCATAAAGCTTGAGAATCCATTTATTATCCCCGGGGAGGAGGGGTGGGGATGAAGATGAAAGACCAGACAAAGGTAGGGTTGTGGGGTTTCTATCAGGTATCACAGGGGTGGAATTAGAGTTTGGGTCAAGGGAGAAGTTATTAGCAACACAAGGAGGATAAAATCAAATTCCTTAAGAATGGGGGCACTGCACACATGTTCATGGAAGAGTATTAAACAACTATGTCTCATTGAAGACATGAATGCACAGGTGCAGTACTCCAGCCCCATAGCAGCAGGCATGGTGGGCTGATGCTGAATGTTCCAAAGGAGTTGTATGCAAGTGCCGCATAGGATGTGTTTTTGTAGTTTTGTAGTTTGCCTCTCTGAGAATGCTACCAGCCTAGTGCAAAATCAAAGAGTGGGTTTAAATTACCTTTGTGATTGTTCTGTTAAAAGTATCTTTAATCCATTACATTTATTCTACAAGGCAAAACAGAGTCATTGAACTGATGCTGCCATTTTAGGCAAGTGGTGTGATGCGGTGCAGAGCAGTTTGCTATGTCCTAACTCTAAGGATGCTTTAGACTAATGTCTGCCTTTTCACACTAGAAACACCTAGAAGCGTTCCTACTGTCAATTACAGATAAAAGGCAGCTCCCCAATTTCCCCTCCAGGCTTCTCAGTCAATATATATAAATGTCCAGCTAAGGCTGCTGCCTTTATGAATTAGTGAGAAGGCAGTTTCCATGTTCAGCAGCATCAAATATCAGTGTCTCTTTGGCAGGCCAAACTAAATTTAAAAGCCTCGTTAACTAATCTGAAAGCTTGCATAATAGTCTTAAAATGCAAAGCAGGGCTTAGTGTTGATTATTTTATTTTAATATATTATGAAAGTAGCTTTTGTTTCTTCCTATTTGTTCTTACTTGGTATGGATCAAAGTTCTCAAACACTTTGTGCCTGAAAGGACAAAGGAATTTGCCATCACCTCCTCCAAAGTATCTGTCTTCAGTAAATTTAAACCATGTTCTAATACAGAACACAACTGATGGGGATACGGTTGAAGATTTATTTTTAAATCCTTTTTTAATCATCTATAATAAAAATGGATCCTGCAGTGGTAAAAAGTGCATTTTCAGATATCACATGTTACTAATATAGATATTGCTGCATATGTTTTGTAAATTTACTAAAGTCACTGAAATGGTGTTTAATGAAGGCTTTCTGCAGTGTTGTTCCAGACTGCAAAGTTGGTGATATATTTTGCATTATCTTTACTGTGTTGTGGTTTAATGACACTTAAAAATCCCCAATTAAATCAATCATAGAATTCTCCAGTGAGTAGTACTTCTAACAGTTTGGGCTTTTGCTTTTATTAATAATCTTGAACAAAAATAGGTGTATGCTGTTGAAATGCACTTTTTTACAAAGCTGGAAGACATTTACGTAAAATGTCACATATTTAGAGTATATCAGGAAAGTTTATAGTAGGGTGAAAATAATTCAAATAATTAATTGAAATTAGTATCTAACATGGAAAGACTTGACTGTATGGTATGTGTTACTGTTGTTACTGTGTTGGTTTTGCATGGCCTGATTTTTGGTAGCAGTGGGAGGGCCACAGAGGTGGCTTCTGTGAGAAGTAGCTAGAAGTTTCCACCATGTCTAGCAGAGCCAATCCCTGATGGTTCTGAAGACGGACTCGCCTCTGGCCAAGGCTGGGGCAATTAAAGATGTTGGCAATGCCTCTGTGATAACATATTTAAGAAGAAATCAAAACAAAGTTGGGGCACAGTTTTAATTCCAGACAGAGAAGAGGAGGAGGTGAGAACATGTGAGGGAAACAACATGGAGATGCCGAAGTCAGTGAAGAAGGCAGGAGAGGAGGTGCTCCAGGTGCCAGAGCTGAGATTCCTCTGCAGACCACAGTGATGACCATGGTGAGGAGGCTATCCCTCTGTAGCCCATGGGAGTCCACAGAGACATATCCACAGTCCATGGGGGAGATGCACACACCAGAGCAGCTAAATGCTTGGAGGAGGCTGTGATCCAGTGGGGGGGGGGGGGGGGGGGGGTTGGGGGTGGGTTGGAGAGAAGTGACTCCGATTTCCAAGCTGGAGCAGCCCATCCTTGGAGGACTGCACTGGGCAGAAGAGTGACCCACACCACAGCAGTTTTGGGAGGACTGTTTGCCTGTGGGAGGAATTCAGGTTGCAGCACTTTTGGGAGGACTGCTGCTTGTGAGATTGGATTCACGTTGGAGAGGTTTGCAAAAAACTGTCTCCTGTGGGAGGAACCCCACAGTCTCAGAGGGGAATGACCTCTCTCCCTGTGCCGTGAAAGAAAACCTTGGATGACAAACTGACAAAACCCTCCACCCTGCTGTCTCCCTGTTCTGTTGGTGGGAAGGAGGGAGGAGTGGGGGAAGAAGAGGTGTTTTTAAGGCTTAAATTACTGCTCATTTTCCTCCTCTGATTTTGTTATTAATAAACTCTGTATCTCTAAATTGAGCCTGTTTTGCCCTTGGAATGTTTTCTCCCTGTCCTTATCTCAACTCATGAACCCTTTGTTAAAGTTTTCTCTCCTCTGTCCAGCTGTTGCAGGGGAGGGTGAGTGAGCAGCTTTCATGAGAGCCTGACATTTTGCCAATGTCAAACCACAATGGTTACCTACCTTGAAAAAGGCAGAAAGTCCTTAATTGTATTGCATGAGGTATTTCCAGTAAGGATATGTCATTTTGGATGTCATTTTAAAACAAACTGATCAAGTCTCATTTGAATAGTGTGTACCGTGTCAAACTAAGGCTCTTGAAGAGAGAGATAAATGGGAGAATAGAAACTTTGCTTCACAAGAGAAAAATAAAAGTTTGTTTCCTATAAATACATAATCTCTTCAAATATTAAAAATAGGAGAAACATTTCTATCAGCTAAAATTGGAGCTTTTCAAACATTTGAACAAATAGCTACAGTAAGGACAATTTTTTTTAAATCACTGTAGACACAAATATCTAAGGCTTGTTAAACCTGTCTGTGTTTAAAATGGGACTCAGTTCAGTGTTATGTATGACCTGAACTGAATGTTAGGGATGTGAACCTAAAGACTCAGGATTTCCTTATAATTCCTGTGTTTGTTCAGGTTGCCAACCTCCCTTTGAAGGGAAGGAATCAGTTTGTGAAGTTCAAATGACTTAAATTTATCACTGTAAATTTCAAAATTTATTCATTAAATTCTGAAAATATTTGGAATGAAATATTAGTAAGAAAAATTCATTGCATACTTATCTTTATTTGAGAAAATTTACAGAGTGGAGCCTGGGAAGCAAGTTCCCTCCCCTTTAGCTTAAATAATTTTAACCAATTTAATCTTTTCACCAATAAGGAGAGATGAATGCAAGAAGATGTAAGTGAAAAAATAACTGCTTACTAAAAAAGCAAAACAGCAACAACCAAGATAACAGTAGTAAGCACTAGATATTAATGTGCTTAATCCCTTGGACTCCCTGGGACAAAACAATATGGCAGATTGTCCTTTAGAAGACAGGGGTCTGCTAAGGAAAGCAGGAACCTTCTTGGAATGGAGAAGATGACCCTCTCCTATAGTAGGAGTCCTAGTAAAATATATGTATTGTATAAGTGGCCTTGCCCCAATCCTAGTTGTTCTAAATGGGCTGCAGCTGTGATGTCCTTAATTGGGCAGCAGCTGTGGCTCATGAAGATAACTGGGATAAAAGGGGGTGGGTTGGCCAGTCAGGGAGAGCCTTGGAAGAGCCCTCATGAAGAAGCAGGGGCAACACTGCTGTGAAGAGCTGCGTGTGAGAAAACCACCCAGAAGGTACGGGACTTTAGAAATAAAATAACAACAATATAATAACAACACTCTCCCTCCAAATTATATAACTCTGAAATGACAGGGCTTTCAGGCAAAGATAGGGCAAAAGGAATAACAACGGCTCTTTGCTACAATACACAGACACATATAACAACAGAAACAACAACAGCAACAACACAAAAAAAGAAGAAAACTTGATAACAGCCTTTTCCTGCCCTTTGTTGTAGTTATGACCACAACTGGCAGGGAGTGCCGATGGCTTGTGTTGAGGCAGAGAGGCTGTAGTGACTATCCTGTGGCTTCAGGGGACGCTCTGATACAAGCCCTGAGCCTCCCAAGGGGTTTATTGTGGCCCTGGGAAAGGAGAGAAGGTAGAGGGTCTGGAGGCTGTTCAGTTTCCCTGTGTTTTCAGGTGTCTGGTGCAGTATCCTGGTGATGGTGGCTCTAGCGAGATTCCAGTGTACCAGCAGCTGGGAGATGGTCTCTCCAGAGAGAGAGAGAAAGAGGAAGTGGAGGCCCAGTCTTTTCCCTTGGAAACAACCATGCAAATTGTGCAGGTCTCTCCTGATGAGGGTGGATGCTGCAGAGTGAGTCCTAGTCCACTGGCAGTTCCCTGTAAGCAGTGGCCTCGCCAATAGACAGTCAGGAGAAAACTTCACAGCAGCGCCAGACCCCCTGAGCTGGAAAAGTCCAGCATCAACCACCACAACTGTCTCCCCTGCAAGACAGTAAAAGACTGCTCCACCCTCAGCTAAGATCAACATTTGTTTGACATTTCCATGACAACAAACATTAGGAAAATTTCTTTAAGAAACCTAACCCCAAACATAGACAAATCCCTCACCCAATATGGCTATCTCTTTAGTCAACTGCGTGGCCCATGGGGCAAAGACAAGATGGAGGAGAAGCCCTGTTCAACTCAACCTTCCCCCTGTGGTGTTAGTTAGCTTTGTTTTGGCTGGCTGGACCCAGTTGATGTTGGTGCTGCAGTCCTGAGCTGCTCCTGTGTTCTGGAGAAAGAAAATGGACTCACTGGGCATTGAAACCCATAGCCCCAGGCCCAACACCTCCAGCTTGGTGGTACAGCTGCGTATTGTGAAACTCTCTCTGAAACAGTTTTGTATCGTGAAATTTGCAGTTTCTTGGAGATCTGTGCGAGGCAACTTCCCACAGACCTCAGAGAGAAACAAAGGAAGGCTTCTGCCTCATGCTGCCTTGGCTCAGAGAAGCTACCCCAGCTAACTCTCTTGGTAGCCCAATGAGAATGGAAGAGGGCTCTGTGCGCCTGTTCCCTGTCTCTTAAAGAGAACCTGAAAATCCCCTGGTCCCTGCAAGCTTGGGGTCAAAACTCCATTTCCTATTTTGGTTCCCAGGTCTTGAAGGCACAGTAACAAAAACTGTGCGGCTTGATGTAGACAAAAAATGGAATAAAATACACATTTTTGGGTCACCCAGGAAAATACTTTTCTATTTTTCCCATAATTTATAAAAGTCATTCCGTCTTCTGAACTATGGAGGCTACTAAAAATCTGCTTCAAAGGAATCTGCTAATGTCAATGCAAAGTTGATTTTAATGATATCAAATTTTAGCTTTCAGAATGCTGCAGGATAAATATAATAAATAAAAGAATTTATGAATGTATTAAATGTACATTATAGGGGGAAAAACTCCAAAGACAAACACTCCTTCCATATAAGCTTGGCTCTTAATGCTGCACATTCTTCATACTGCAGTAATTACCATTAATCTGCAGTAATTACCATTATGCTCACTAGTGAGAGTGTGATGTCACTCTCACTAGTGAGCATAAGGCACATGCTGTAGTTTTAGGTTCATGTTTCCAAGCTCACAAAATCTTTTCAGGGTTCTTCATCTTTTCAAGACAGGTAATTTTATAACAAACGCACAGAAAAAAATTAAGGGGGGTGTCAGGGGAGAAGAATTACCACGTAGCAAAGGAACAGTATGAAGTTATACTCCTGATTCTTTGCCCACTGCTGTTTTCCTCCATGTCAAAGAAGGAGTTCACTTGTATACATCAAACGTACCATCACAGACAATATTTACAAATAGTACTGTTGGTAAATATATTCTGTGGTAAAAGTTAACGCTGCTACATTATGTAGCATCTATTAAGAGTTTTAAGATTTGTCCATCAAGTTTTTTGTCAAATTTGTGTTACACCAAACATTTGTCCCAAATGTCAATATGCATTTTATAATATTTACATAAAACTCTGTGTTAAGAACAAGTTTGAGAGATATCCCTGGGAATCCTGCATTAATCCAACATAGCAGTAGTTTTTCATGCCCCCCACAATCATGCAGAACACTGCTGTTGCCTTAAAACTGAAGGCTGGAGAAAAGTGTCACTGGTGTTGGAGGAATGTGACAAAACACACCAAGGTTCATGCACAACAGCCAACTTTTATTGAGTGATCTTTTCCTTACATGGCTTTGAAGGTCTATGCATTTAATCCCCATTGGTCACCTGGCCAACCTGCCAATAGCTGCTCATGTCTCCAAAGGACTAGCCCTGCTCTCCAGCAGTCTGCACTGGTCAAGTTACATAGTCAAGGCACTTACATAATTAGTGATGTTTCAGTTATAAGATTGGGATTATAAATAATTGTGAGGTCTTCAGGCCAACTGTTAGCTACCATAGAAAGGAATGTATGGATTTCACAAGAGTATGTAAGTGTAGATATGTTTTGAGCTCAATCCAGCAGGATTTATGGAGTAGCAATTGGAAGAATCTTCCTGAGAAGAATTAATTAGATACATGTGGGGCATATTTAAGCTCAAAATTCAAAGTATGCACTACCCTTGCATTTGGTGACAAAGGTAAGCTATGTCTTCTACAGCAGCCTGGAAGCATCAGCAACAAAATATATTTCATTTTGTCTTGTTTTTGGTTTGAAGCTAGGTATCTTTGCCATATACCTTGCAGTAGTAAATAAGGTCTTTTTGGTTTTCTTTTGTGATAGTGTGGTCTGTCTTCAGAGCTTTTCAGTGCCTCCCCTCAAATGACATTTTAAAAATTGAGATGATTAGCTGAGACCATGTGGATTAACTTTTCTACCTAGTTGTTCTTGGTATTGCCAGCCATCATTGTCCCAAATATATGGGCCAAATAAATTTACTCAAGTTTTGCAGCTGCAAAAGGCAAGGAATTTATTTCTTTTTTGGAACTAAGCTGCAGGCCCAGTCTTCAAAAGAGGACTCAACATGGCCATACTAGGTTGTAACAAGGAATTTAGGAGAGTGATAGTTGCATATTTATAAAATTATATATAAAAAGAAATAACCTGCAAAAACTAACATGGAAGAATTTTTTTTTTATTTTGCACCTCAGAATGGAAGGACTCCAGAGCATTTAATCTTGTGTGAGACTCAAGAGATTGGATAATATATATATATTTGCAATTTTGTTAGTTTTCAATGGTCATAAAACTGAAAGAAAAGTATATTTGATAAAAATATTATTTTTATAAATATATTCTCCTCATAATCATTTTAGCAGAAATTTTTCAGCTTTGGGTGAAAATA
Organism: Melozone crissalis; assembly: GCF_028551555.1. Classification (NCBI taxonomy): domain Eukaryota; kingdom Metazoa; phylum Chordata; class Aves; order Passeriformes; family Passerellidae; genus Melozone; species Melozone crissalis. The sequence continues at coordinate 57,340,361 of NW_026535794.1, read as the reverse complement.
AATGGAAAATATTTCCACAAAGTTATATTGATAATTTATGTGACATGAGGTCAAATTAAAATCCAGTAATTTTTTTAAAATAAGAATTAGTTTTCAGTAGTAACACTTATTCTAAATCATCTAGACAATTTTTATGGTTTTGAGAATAATTTTCCCCTATTTTTAAATACAGTTTTTTCTTTTTGTTCTTTTATACGGTGCAAATCTACTTCCAAATAAAAGAAGATTTATACATCTTGCAAAAATGTATACATACCTCTTTTTGTAGGAAGCTCATTGCCTTTAGACATATACAGAAACCTTTTACAGACTGGCTTAGAAAGGACATCATCCTTCACATCCGCTATTCTCTTTTCTAAATTTGTAGTTCCAGTAAATGTTATTAGTTGTAATTGTTGTTAGTTGCATTCTTGGCAGTTTGGTAGGCTGGAGGGCAAATCAATGACAGAATTATGTTTTAATTGCTTAGCATCAGTTGTCTTCTTATCAGCAATATTAATTGAAATAAATGTCTTTTAAAAGACATTCTATAATAAGGATGGCCTGTTAAGGAACAGTTTGGTCTTGTGATCCTTATCACAATTTTCTTCACTTTTATCACCTTCAACTTGCTGCTTTGACCATTCTGTGTACCAGCTGGAGATCTAATTAAGTTTGCCTGAAGAATACTTTAAAATATTTTGTGGTAGAGAAGGTAATAAATTCAAAGTGCCCACTAATTTTAGGATTTTGCATTTTAATTTGAAGACAAAATTATTGTATATACTTCCTTTTTCTGACTTTTTGTAAAATTATTATTGAGATGCCCCTGATTTCAGTGAAAGTTACTCAGTTACACACTGTGCCAAAATAATTCAATACTAACCTTCTAATATAGTAGCTTTTCAACTTGCAAGCCACTTCTTTAGATTTTGAAAATATTAATTGCAGTTGGAAAGGGTATGCAAAGATTCTTCCCTTCTCAGGTCTCTCATTTTTCTGGAAACCATGGAAAAGATAGAGATGAATTATTAAGCCCTTAAGATGCCAGAGGGATTTGGGCACTAAACTTAAGAGAAGAAGATTTCCACATAATTGGAAGATTTTTAGTTTTTGCCAAATCTATGGAAAGTTACCTACTCAAGAACTGCTTGGTTTTGTTTTGTTTATGTTTTGGTGGGTTTTTTTTCTTTTTTTTTTTAAGGTAGCATTTACTTAGCTCCTATATGAAGGAATGTCCATATAGATAAACAAAGGAGTTGTGCACCAAAGTTTTATCAATAATAACCTCTTTTTGCACACATCAGTCCTTCCAAGACTGCAGCACCTCAGTAAGTTCTATCTGTATACATAAATTATCAGGGTGTGTTTTTAAATACAGGTGAATTTCCACAACTTACTGTAATTTAGTATGACCTGACAAATAATGGGTGTGAAGGACCTGTTTGGTACATGAACAAGAAGAAAAGTGGCAAGCATCTGTATGTAAGGCTTATTGTTGAAGCAACACAGCTGGAAGCAATGCTGCCTCATTGAAATACTTTAGTAACTGTCAAATTTTAAAGACAAGTAGATGTTTTCACTATTGTAATTAAAATATTTGATAACTGATTTAGAATTGTTTTCTGTGGTTTTGTGTGGGGCACTTATTATTCTTTTAAAATGTCAGCTAACCAACATCAGATGTGACTCTTCTGACATTGTCAGTGGCTTATTGTTGTCTAGGAGTTGAAAATAGATATAGGTAGTCTTTGGTAGTGTTTATGGAGGATATAAAGCATTGCAGAAGTTAGAATGTTGTTTTAATTGTTAAGGGAATGTTGTAAAAGCCCTCATTTTTTTCTGGTTCTTTATGCAACAAAAGGAAAAATGCTTTTACTTGCTTTAATGAAGATTTTTCTGGTACAAATTTTCTTCTTTGGCAATTGTAAAAGACTTACAGATATAATGTTCATATTACAGGGTGGTTCTATTCTTGATGAATGTAAGTGTATAAAAAGTACTCCTTATTACTTTTGGAGAAGACAAAATTCCATCATATTTTATTTTATTTGTGTGTCTAAATGTAATGATTATCCTTCCTAATGATTAATGTAATAATCATTATACTTTTTAAAGGCTTGCCACATTTTGCATAATGAATGAGGTAGGATGATTTCTGTTTAATGCCAACTCCAGTTGATAATTCTATTTTATGCATTTATGTAAACATGCACAAAACCCCTTTATATACCTACATGAAGGCTAGGTGTTTGTGAATTATGCTAAGAGAAAGAGATATAACATGATCTTTTTTCCTCATGTCATCCTGTAGTTCTCCCGCTGTGAATGTGTGGCTTGGGAGTGCCTAGGAAAAATAACCAAGAGGTGTTGAGGAAGCATAAATTCAGAAAAGTTTGTTTCCCATAAATTGTATACTCTTTTACAAGCTGTCTTTCATTCTGTGTTATTTCTATTCTAAAGTGTGGGAATCCCTCCATCAGACCTTGATCTTCAGAAAAATTTGTTTAGGTTCTGGTTGTCAGATGGTAAATCAGCAAACAACACCACTGAAACTCACATATCTGAATATTAACTTATTCTGACAGGAAAATTTATGAAAAAATAATGATTTCATAGTATTGACCAAAACACTAAAAATGTGTTCTCAATGAAGTTCCAAAGGTTTTTTGACAACAATAACACAGTAGCAACAAGAGAAATACAACCACACAGCTGACAGCTCTTGGCCAATCATGCATGCTATCAGACAGAAGGTTGGTCTGAATTGTAACTACAGGCTTTACTAAGCCATGCAAAATACAAATCTGGAAACTCAGACCAAAATTTCCAGAATATATACAAACCTATGAAGTTCTTGTGAAAATTTCAAGGTGATAAAAATTAGCAGTTTTAGGTAAGCATACGTGTTATAATTTATTTTGCCTTTATTTATGATTTTTGGCAGAGGGCAAGAGAACAGGAAACAAGGATGGGGAAAATCCTGCTGAAATGACAAGTGGCAACATGGTTTGTGATTCAATATGTTTAACAGCTTATACAGGACCTGAAGAAAAGCACTTTAAAAGAAAGATTGTGATTGTGACAGAGGTAGATACATAGTGGCAGGCAGATTTCCTGGATGTGCAACAATTTTCTAAACACAAAATTGTGTTAAGTACATTTAACAGTAATAGACATCTTGCTCAATCATGCCTGGGTTGCTGCAAAAGGCAAACCAGGGGCCATTTAGCACATGCCTCAGAAATTACAGACTGACTGTAGAACTGAATTTTTAAACCAGCCTTTAAACATGGTTTTAAAACAGTGTAGTGCTCACCATTTCCTTCCTAATAATGAAGTAAAGAATTCCGTCATAGATAATTTTAACAGAATGCTCCATACCCAGATATGGAGGTATTTTACAGCACACACTGATATGTTGTCAGACTTTATAAAACTCTATATGTATAGCTGCTGCAGAACTATCAGATCTGGACTTGTGCCTGTGAACACTAAATTGTGCAAGAGTTTGGAGAACTATATATGAGAGCATATTTGAAATTCAAGAAGTTGCATCCCTGCTTGAAAAGTGGGTCTAGAACAAAAGAGGGACTTGAGAAACGTTACAAGAACATGTTTAAAAATGAGATTTTTATAGCAGCTGAAATAATGAGAAAAGGACACATACCTGTGTACCACTTAACAGCCTGTGATCACAAAACAATAGAGGCAATTTTTTACCCTAAAGAATGTTAAGAATCTAGTCCCAATAGTCACAGAATGTACAGAATTGAGATCATCACTGCAAAGGGGAAAGGAAGAAAAAGCTGCTGGTTACTATGCATGTCTGGCCCCAGAGGGGTCCCAATAGTTCAGTTCTCCCATTGTGGCCTGTCAGAACCAAGCATTGCCTAAGCCCCTTGATGCCTCAAGTTTTAGCTTTCATATTTTTCATATTCTATACCTGTCTTGTTTGAAAGACAGGTGTCTGCTAAGGAAGGTGGGAGCTTCCCTTAGAATGGAGAACATGAACCCCCTCCCTCTGAATTAACATAAGTTTGAAATTAAAGGGCTGTCAGGCAAAAAATATATGAGACTAGGAATAACAGTTCTTTACTAGTGTGTATAATAAAGCAAACAAACAACAACAACTACAGCATTAACAACCAACAGAACCAGACAACCCAACCTTTTTGGCTACAGGCACTTTCCCCTTTGATGCAGTTACGGTCACAGCCGGCGGGGGCGCTGGCAGGCTTCTGGTGGGCAGGGCAGGTGTGATGATCCCCATGCATCTGCAAGGGGCGCTCCAGCATGATGGCAGTTGGTCCCAGTGCCCCAGCAGGACTCTGAGAATCACGAAGCTGGAACAGCAGGAATGAGCAAAAAATCCCACCATTTCGGTGGTGGTCGAGATAAGAAGCTCCATGGTGGTAGCTGGAACTGCAGAACATCCTGGCAGGGCAGGGGTGCGGGAGCTCAGTAGCAGAAGAAAAGCAGCTCCCAGCTGGGTTATGGTGGTGGCAGCAAATTCCTTCCGTGGCCCTTTCCCCAGGCCATGGGTATGACCATCATCCTCTGAAGCCCAGAGAGAGAGTGAGAGAGATCCGCAACTGCTTCTAATCTCAGGTATCTCTGTCCCTCCCAGAAAAACTCCCAAAAACCAGAGGACTTCCTCCTCCCTCAGTCTCAAGCACCCAGCTATCAGTGCTTCTTAACAACTCAGTGGAAAAAAAATTGCACAAGTAACAAGGGAAGAAAAGGAAAGAAAATGGAACCCCCAACAGTACTGCCTTACCGTGCAACTGAACTTCATATAAAGTATTAGTAGGTTTTCTTCACAGCTTAGTTAGAAAAAACAATCCTTTTCCAGCCTGAGAACCAAGGACATCATTGCTGCTTCGGGCCCAAAAAAGTATAAACAATGGCAAATTGGAGAGAGCAAACTGTGAGGATGGGACTTCATGACCTGAAGCTGTAATTGGGTGACTGACCCCAATATGTAAATGGACCAAAACTTATAAAAGTGTGAAAACTCATGACTGCTTGTCCATCTTGGGTACATCTTGGGTGTAGCCATGGCCGAGCTCTTGTGCTGCCCAAGGTGTATCCTTTGAAGGCCTTTTAATAAATACCTATTTTATTCCTTCAACTATGTCTAGCCTCTGTTCCAGGTAGCCCCTTTAGGCATCACCCTCATTACTCAAACCATTCAGCACATCTTCTTTCTGCTTCCTGACTGGATCTTTTTAGAACAGCCCCAGAGATAAGTGTGTGGGCAACATATCATGGCTGTAGTTGAGAAGCAACTCAATGAAGGTATGATAGCAATGAAGGTATGAAGTATGAAGCAGTTGTTCTGGATTATCAGTAGATCCCCCATCATAATATCCATCTGGCTCATCTATCCAGGGTCAGCACGTAATTAATGAGACCCACACCCTCACCAAATCTGAAGCTGGACCTTTCAGTCTTTACAGTCTTGCATAGTATTGTTCCTATTTATGTATTCCTCCCCATTCCCACCTTCTTCACCATTCCCAGAAGTGCAGACAGTACTATAGTGGAAAGTGGAGGTATCAACAAATAGGGTTTTCTCAATGCTGGTCAGTGTTGGAGATGCTCCAAACAAATCCATCTTGTATTTGGTACATTCTTCTGAGAAGCCATGAAGCAAAACCATCCTTTAAAAATGTATTTCTGTTTCTTTTCTAGAGGTAGAAAGTGATCTCTTGCTCTGGTTTCCTGTCTCTTTTGTGATGTTTGACCTGATGTGTTTTTATTTTTCTTCTGGTCCTGGTCAGACTGCTTTGTGGTGCCCAACATTTCTTTTTCTTTTAAAGGGTTGGAGTAGACATTTCCTCTGGGGACATGACACAGTTCTCTTTCTTTTAAGGTTTTTTCTTTGAATATAAGCAAGACCTAGCTCTCCTGATTTCAAGGTATTTCCAAGGCTGACAACTTTGAAAACATGTCCAAATGTTTTTTTTTCAATGTCTTGAGTGTTGCTTCTAATGCATGGCTTAGCAATTTCCGAGAATCTTTTTAAAAGCAGCACAGCCATTCTAAACAGGATTTCAAACCTACTTCTGACATCTGTGCCATGCATCATAGGAACACCTTGAACCAGGGAGCTTATTGGTGGCCTGGGTTCTGTAATAATTCACATACAATGAGTCACAATGTCGTATGAAAACTTTGCCACCTTTTAAAAGTAATGTTTAGTCAAAAAACTAATGCAGAAGAACAGTATAGCTAAACTCCTTGTAGAGCTCAGAAAGAAAAAGAAATTGTACAATTTCTGGAAGCAAGGTCAGGCTTTGCAAGAAGATTATAGAGTTGTGGCTTATTCCATGCAGGAAGAAGACATCTAAGATCAAAGTTCAGTTATAGGTGAAAATAGCCAGTGTAGCATCAGAGAGCAATAAAGGGTTTTTTAAGAATGCCATCAGCAAGAGATCTAGGAAAAATACTGGGCCAATACTCATTGAAGATGGTCACCTGAGTAATAAGGATGAAGAAGAAGCAGAGGAATTAAATGCTTTTCTTGCTTCAGTCTAAAAATACTGGGAGACCTTTGGCTTCCCAGTTCCCTGAGCTGGAGAACCCTTGTAAAACTGTGTCTCGGATGGACTGTTTGGAGTCCACTCCGGCTAGCTAAAGACCCTAGCCCACACAATCTTACATAGACGAAAGCAAAAGATTGGAAGATCTCTTCTCCACATGGGAATGGATGTCCTCTGTTTATTGTCTTGAGAACCACCAGAGGAGAACACCTGCATGGATAAAAGGGGATTCCATCCTGGCAGGGGACTTTTATACCTGGGGGAAGTGGGGGGCGGAGGAAGAGGTCCACAGCCAATGGGATACCAGTGAGGAGTGGCAAGAGGAGGGGTAACCCAGGAAGAGACCACTGGAAGGTACTGGGGTGGGTGAGGGAAATACCACTTGATGGGGGGAAGAACAAACTTTGTGATATAACATCAACTATTCAGTGCAATATAAGGACCACTCAGTGCAAAAACTCTAATCACCCAGTGCAAAACAACAACTAAATAAACTGTTTAGTGCAATACAACACCCCCCACCCTTTTCTGTTAAAAAAAAATCAAAGGAAAAAGTGTTGGACTATTTCTTCTACAGATTATGAATTCGTCCAACACTCATGATTTGCAGGCCTGTCAGTTTGCTTTGGGTCCACAAACTCTGTGTGGTTGACTTCTGAGGTAGTGGAGACTAAACCATTGATAGCTTTTAAAAGTATGCAACGTAGAATTCTGAATGCTTACGTGACTAGAAAAAGAACAATAAAAAACAACAAAATTGTCCTAATTATGGAAGTCCACCATGCCGAGAGTCCCCAGTCCTTGAACAGTCCACTGAACCAGTCCTCGGATTCTTGCTTGACTTGTCCGATCACACTTTTCACTTCTTGGAGAGCTGCGAGGATGTTGGGTACTTTTGACGCTAGGTTCAAACAGCACAGTCCTTCAGATTCCTGGCACTCGTGTCCATGCAGCAGCAGGAGGAAATCTATGGCCGTAAGATTTTGGAGTGTGGCCTGCCTGGTAATCTCGTCCTCTAGGAGGGAGCTCATGGCCATGGATGTCAAGTTTGCCTGTTTGACTACCCAGCACTCTAGGTGGCTCAATTCACTTAGAGCTTTGGCTGCTGCAACCCATGGAAGAAACAGGGATACAGCAACTCTTTTTGACATGGCCCAGTGGAAAATTTCTGCATCACAATTCAGGTCCAAATTGTCAACGCTTCTCTTATGAATATTGCTGACTGAATTGTTCTTTTGAGTCCATTTGCCAATTATAGTTCAGTTGGGTGTCAACAGGGACAACTGCCCAATGGTACATGGCCCTCCTAAAAGCCGAGAAGTGCAGAATCCTGCCCATGCCTGGTCCCCACAAATTAAAAACAAGCCTTTAGGGAGGTTTTTGGGATGTGAATGATGTGGATTATCTGCAGTGACACCACTTAAAACCTTACATCACCTTCTGGCAGTGAATTACTCTCGATACTGTATGATGTTGTTAAAAGGTTTGATGTTGGAAAGTGGGATAAAAAACAAAGTGTACACAGTATGCTGCAGGAGAGGAACCCAACAGCTGTAACTCTTGGGGCTCCTGAGCAGCTCTGGGTAACTTTGGCAGCCACTCCTCTGTGGGGTTCCTAATCATTACAGCCCGCTGCTGGCGGATGTAGTGTGGTTGTGTGTGATGCGATTTGGGGCTTGGGTCAGGAATAGAACTTGTCTGTAAACTCTCCAGCTTGCAGCGGAATCCCTACCAGGCAGGAAGACATGGAGTCTTTTGCTGCTGCAGTGGACAGGCATATATTTTCCTGTTGGAGCATCCGTGCCAGGGTCACCCAGAGGTTTTGGTGTGGCTGAGGGACGATCCACGCAGCTGTCAGACTGCTCAGCACAAACAGGATGACACCTCAGGGCTCATTGTGAAGTTAGGTGGGAGGTAGATTTTCTTCTCTACAAAGGAAAACAAACTCTTTTTCAAACACATTCAACAGACCCTGAGTATGGGAACAGTGACTTTCCATTTGTGGACAGTGAAATTGTAAGGGACTAACTGTATCAGCTGAATGTTTGTATATCCATGGTGCCTGATGAAATTCATCCCAGACTGCTAAAGGAGCTAGCGGATGTTATGGCAGAATCCTTCTCAATCATCTAGCAAGGGTCCTCACTTACAGGAACTGGTCAGTGTATCCCAGTTTATGAGACTTTGAAGGAAGACCCAGGAAACTACAGGTGTGTTCGTTCAACCTTAGAACATGGAAATATTTTGGAGAAAATCATGCTGCTTGTTGTTGAAAGACACTTAAAGGATGATTATCAGATATAGACAACATGGGTTCGCAAAGGGAAAGTCCTGTTGGCTGTCCTTTAATGATGTCACATCCACAGTGGATGAGGGGAAGGTGGTGGATGTATTTTTTCTGGATTTTAGAAAGACTTTTTATATTGTCCTTCCCAGCATCCTTCAGGACATGCGGTCCAATAATGGAATGAGTGGGTTCATGGTGCACTGGTTGAAGAACTGGCCAAAGGACAGATCTCAAAATTTTGCAGTGAAAGAGCTACATCTGGCTGGTGAGTGGTCACCAGTGGTGTTCCTTGGGGCTCCATTCTACAGCCAGTTTTGTTCAATTTATTTCTCAGCAATCTGGATGTAGGAATTGAATGCATTATTACCAAATTTGATGATGATTACAAACTGGAATGGGCTGCTAACTCTTTTGTGGGACAAGATGCCTTGCAGAGGGATCTGGATAGCTTAGAGCATTGGGCAATGATTAATGGGCTTAAATTTAAAAAGCCCAAATGCTAGGTTCTGTACCTGGGGTGGAATAACACTTGACACAAGTATAAATAAGAAGGAGTGGCTATCCTGAGGTGAGAACAGGAAGTGGGATGATGTGAACTGACTGAGTTACTGTGTTTTTTCATCCATAAGAAAAACTTGAAAGGTAGTAGACAGACATTAAACACCCTCAGCCTCATCAGGCTTCATTTAACACAGGCTCCATCTAACACTCTTTTTAAGGCAAAGTGAGTAAATTGCAGGAAAAATCTGTCCTTGCTGCTGGGTAATTTTTGCGTTCAACTCTTTCTTTTTTTTTTCTTTTTTCTTTTTTTTTTTTTTGTTTTCTTTTTGCTTTTCCTTGTTCTTTTCCCTTTCCCTCCCTCCCTCCTTTCACCCTCATTTTTCTTTACCTTTCTTCTTTTTCCCCTTTTGCACTCCCTTTCCACCTTTTCTCCTCCTTTCCACCTCTTCCCTGCCTATTGTTTTTCATTCTGCCTTAATTTAAGGCGTAGGACTGCAAATTATTATGGGTAACATTCCCGAGACAGCCATGTTTGCAACTGGTGGGACTTAAAATAAATGACTACCATCTTTATTGCTGCAGAATGAAACCCAAAAGTAAAATTTCCCTCCTTTTTAATGAGGCTTTTTATATCATGATAATGCCATATTGTGCTTTCAGTTCACATTCAGTTATCTGAAAACACTTGTCCAATTTGACAAGAGCAACAACAACAGATTAATGCTGGAGCAGTTGCAACTGAAATTTGGAGATCAGTGGATACATTTAAAATTTGGATTTTTAAGGAAGGCACAAAAGAATATTTTTAAGCCTAATTGGTTACAAAAAGCCATTGACATTATAGGTGTTATACATAAAAACTCACTTAGGGGGGAATATCCAATGCAAACACCTTTCTTCCCTGATAAAAATTACAGAGATTATTTTAAAGTTTATATCTGTGTGTATTGGTTTTGCATGGCCTGGTTTTTGGAAGGGGATTGCCACAGAGGTGGCTTCTGTGAGAAGTTGCTAGAAGCTTCAACCATGTCCAGCAGAGTCTATCCATGATGATTCAAAACATTGGCATGGCCAGGGCTGGTCCTCCTAGAAATGGTGGAAACACTTCTGTAGTAACATATTTAAGAAGACATAAAAACCAAGGTCGTGGTGCAGTTTTAATTCCAGCCAGAAATGAGTAGGGTGAGGATATGTGAGCTAAACAACTCTGCAGACACCAAGGTTAGTGAAGAAGGCAGGGGAGGAATTGCTCCAGGTGCCAGAGCTGATTCCCCTGCTGCCTGGGGTGCAGACCATGGAGAAGCAGCTGTGCCACTGCAGTCCGTAGAGAAGCAGAGATCCACCCACAGTCCATAGAGGAGACCATGCCCGAGCAACTGCATGCCTGGGAGGAGGCTGTGTACCCGTGGGAGACCCATGGATTGAGGTCCCTTCTCCTAGGCTTGAGCAGCCTGTCCTTGAAGCAACAGACCCTGTGAAAGAGTGACCCACACTGCAGCAGTTATGGGAGGACTGTTCCCTGTGGGATTGAAGTCAGATTGCAGCAGTTCACAGGGAGCTGCTGCTGCTGTGATGGACTCACATCACAGAAGTTAATAGAAAACTCTGTCCTGTGGGAAGGACCCCACAGTGCAGCAGGGGAAGGACTCCTCTCCCTGAGCAGCAGGAGAAGTCACAGGTGATGAACACAGGTGATAAACCCCATTCCTCTGTCTCCTTTTGCCACTAGGGTAGGAAGCAGAGCTGAGAAGGAGGGAGGGGTGTAGGGACAAGGTGGTGTTTTTAAGGGCTTATTTTACTTCTCATTATCCTGCTCTGATTTTGCTGGCAATAAATTCACCTTATATCTCTAAGTTGAGCCCACTGTCTCCTTGATGGTAACTAATTAGTGAGTAATCTCCCCTGGTCCTAAACTCATGAACCCTTTGTTAAATTTTCTCTCTTCTGTCCAGCAGCAGCAGAGGAGTGAGTGAGCAGCTTTTGTGGATGCCTGGCACTGTGTCTCAGTGTCAACCCATTACACTGTGATATAATTTTAATTTGAGCTAGTGTTCAGGAGCTTTTACAGAATATATGCACAGAATTTTCTAAAACCTCAGAACTGTTGAGACTGCAGTCCCAAACCAGAACAGATCTGTATGCATATAAATTAGATCCTCAGCTTGTTACTTTCTGTAGGAATTAAATATTAAATAGAGATGTTAGAAAATGAGTAGTGTTGTTTTTACTATATTCTGATAGCTCTATCTGAATAGAAAGGAAACTACATTGTAATATTAGTTCCAATGCTTCTTATATTTTGCTTATTTTTCATTCTATGGATTAATTGACTGTTCATGTTTTACATACATGTATGATTTTTCAACAGAATGGAAAGTAAGTAATCATCCTCAGATATGAGACTGACATTTTATAAAGTGCTTTAAGCCATCTCAGAGCTGCTCTTTGAAAAATTTGGATATTGCTTTCCATTGACAAGTTGCATTTCACATTTTTTATTAAAAAAACTATTTATTACTTGAATTTACATAAGATTAACTGGTAATTCTAAAAAGAACTTCTGTCAGTCCTGCGAGGAGATTTTATAGTAATTTTTTATAACATCACGGACCTCAGCAGCACAGTTGGGATTTTAGTTGTTCACGGGAAACTTTTCTGTTAAAACATACCAGGCATTTTGCAAAGCAATTTCCAATACTGAGTATTTGGACAAAGCAACCTGGTTTCAAAAATTTACCCTTTAGGTGAAATGTCTTGATCTTCCTACTTTTTCAATATACTGAGCAGTGACCTTATTTTCAGAAAGATATTTCATGTAGAATGCATCTCTTAACACACAGTGTTAAAATAATGATGTCCCTTCTCTACTGTGAGTTTTCCTTAAAAAACAGGTGGAGTGCTTCCTTTATTGCTTTTCTTCATTATACCAGTTAGCTGATATATATTTGATTTGGTGATCATTTGAAATGGCATGCATTAAATGTATTGCTTTCTCATGTTAGTGCAGAGGTGGTTGCATGCTCTAGGGTCATTGCCCAGTTTATGTAGTCCACTGTTAAGGTATGTTGACACAAATCTAGCCTTCCTTTCTAAGCCTAACCCACGTTCCCATTTTTTTAGCACTTTATTCTGGATTTTGAAATTTTAATTTTTTAAGGAGATCTTTAAGGGGATCTCCTGTATTCTTATAAAAGCAATTCTAACAACCTCAGCTTTTTAACTTCTGCACTATTTTAAAAAAATCTTTTTAATAGATAGAGGTTTTCTAACAAAGTTTATTGAAAAGTTGTAGGGAAGTGGTTGTCACCTGTTTATTATTTACATTATTTATTTGTTTATTTATTTATATTATTATTATGTTAATAGAGTCATCATCATGTTAATACAATTATCATCATATCAATACAATACTATTAATATGAATACAATAATACTGTTCTGCTTTGATGAAGAAAGCTTGATAAAATTAGATATTCACATAAAAGATTGGGCCCACATTATACCCTCAATTTCTTTTTTTTTAAAGTGTAGTATAGTGTGCAGTTTAGTTTTGCATGTCTTTTCTGATTTTGTGGAGCTGGCAGTGGACTAAATGAGAAGAAGCTGGCTAAGAAAGTTTTTCTGTGCCAGTCTTCCACTAGAAAGTTTCTCAAACACTGTTGTTTCTGTTTAAAATCACAAATAGGGTTATTTTTTCTTTCACTTACAATCTTATAAGAAAGGTAGTTTTACTGCTTATGAGAGTATGTGTAATTCCATTCTAACTGATCCCTGGTTTTACAGAACATATTCCATCTAAGTGGCCTTTGTTTACAGATCTTGTTTCTTCTTTCAAATTTCTTGTATATTTGAGTGTTGTTTACTGCCTAAGTCCATTTTAAAATCACATATTCTTTAACAAATTTGTGTACTTGTTAAATGAAGCACTATACAGAATATGGTTTCTTTGATTTCACTGAAGGTCTTTGTGATGATTTATATGGTGGATCCTATTGTGGTCTACTGTATAAAAGTAAATGTTACTGTCTAAACAGAAATAAGAGGTAAAATAATGTATTTGCAAGTTTTAAAATTAACCAGATGGGTGATGCATGCACATACATTTCAAGTGTTACTGCAGTGGGGATCACAAATTTGGTCGCTCCTGCCTCCTTTTCATATTGTTGCAAGCAGGTTGTTGTGTCAAAGCTGTGTCCAGGTCATAGTAAACTTTCATGCTGAATTTGACCACTATTTAATTACAAGTTTGAGAATTATTCTTGGGGTCTGCAATTTAAAAAAAAATCTGATTATGAATCAAAGCTTGAGAATGAATGCAGTACAATTCAAAATTAATGTCTGGTGGACTTATAGCAATGAGACACGACTTGATGCTCTGCTGATGCAAGAAAATTCTCTAAAGAAAGAAAGCAACCTCAGTTTAAACATTCTTGTAGTAGTCAGTAATAAACTGAGATGTTAATAAAAGATTAAATCAAGGAATTAATAAAAAACAATAGCTTACATAAATTATTGTAGGGGAAAAGTAAAGGCAAATTGCTCCAAAAATTGCAAAAATTCCAAAACCTAATTTCAATGCATCCTAAGTAATATTTATAAATTAGCTTTCAGCAAAGCCATATTAAATAGAAAACTGTAAAAGGCATATCTTCCCCAATTTACGCATACAAGGGTGAATTTATATTTTTCCTCTAGGAAAAACTGAATGAAGGATCAAGTTTCCTAGCTGGACCTGATTTCTGCTCTTGCAAGCACTTATGTACTTAAAGAGTGATCCAAGAGGAACTAAATAATTTCTTTTAATATTTACATTGAAGAATGTACTTGGAATTGGGTGAATAACTGTTGACATTTGTGCTATACATGTAAGTAACAACATGCTGTGACTTGAACACCACTTTTTCCTAACAATAACCAAGCTTTTAAAGAGTGAGAAAATGTGAAGAACTGGTATTTTGGAGTTCTACATATGGGGGCATGAGAGCCTAAGGAAAACCAAGAGTCTTCACTTGGGAGACACGAACTGTTCAGTTCAAAGTACAAAGCAGCAATAGAAATTTTGTGCTAACCTTTTGTGCCTTAACCTCTTGGAGTTCAGCTGTCTCAGAACAGAAAAAAAGTTATCAGGAGCTGAATTATTTAGAAGTAGGCTTCCATATTATTGAACACAATGTGTCAAACTGTCTGTCATTTCAGAAGAGGAGGTTATTTTGCACAATGTATTTTAATTTAAAAAAAATTGTATCTCAGTGAAAAAGACCCATACGTGGCTCTGTATATTTTCAGTTATGTTATAGGCTGTTTTTATCTAAACCAGGTCTTGCTTGTCTGTGTCTGGTTAAATCATCATATCACTTACTTAACCATTTCTTTCAGAACTCTGGAGTTAATTTATTGGAAAATATGTAACACACTACATGCAAATCTAACTTAGAAGTGTCTACTAACTCAGAAGAGTCTTTTCCAGTTGTATGTAGTCTGTGTAGCTGCCAGCTAGAAAAAGAATTTCCTATACTCACAGGATTGGTTTGTATTTCACATGGTACTCTGTATGAACATTACATTTAAGTATGCTGGCCATGAGTTATAGGTCTTTCCATAATCACTGAATTGTTCTCATGGTGCTTATTATGTTTTATACACCTATTTTTTGTATTAGATACTTGGGTAGTTCAGGTAAGCAGATAGTCTTTTCATTATGTCTAATGACTTCACATCTGGACTGTTAATCAGACTTTAAGTGGGAGCAGATACAAAACTACTGCTAAATAAATTGCATTATTTTTATTTTCATTATAGAATTTTAAATGCTAAAGTACAAGGAAATGGTTTAGAATTTGATAGAGATATTGTCTTCCTCTAAAATTGAAACCAATTTATTTCAGTCATACTTCTCAAGAGGGATTAATATAATTTGAATTCACTTTCTATCACATTTAACCTCTGCATTTATATCAGCTTCATTAGACTCCTTGAGGCAGAAGGTGAGCTTGGCTGAACAGGATTCTTATCTTGGAAATAAGACGGAAAAAACGGGTATACCCAGTGGAAGCAGGGTCAAGTGGCATGGGAAGAATACAGAGATACTACTTGCCACTGTACAGAGAAAATTTGTGCGGCCAAGGCTCAGCTGGGGCTGAGGCTGGCTGGAACTGCAGGGGACAATAAAAAGAGTTTTTTCAAGTATGTTAATCGCAACAGACTGTAAAAATGACATCAGCCCCTTACAGGATGCGGATGGTCACCTCACAAACAGGCATATGGACAAAACATGGGTGTTTAATGCATTCTTTGGCTCTCTCTTCAACATGGATGATGGACCAAGGGAGTTTCAGTGCCCTGAGATGGTAGACCATGACTGTGTGAATGATTAACCACCAGCTGCCTCTGAAATTGTGTAGAATCTACTTCTTCAGCTGGATTCCTACAAATCTATGGTGCCTGATCGGATTCATCCAAGAATAATCCTCAAAGAGCTAGCTGATGTCATTGCAAAATCTCTCTTGATTTTTTGAGTGATCTTGGGAATCTGGACAGGTCCCAGCTGGAAGTTGGTGAATCTTGTCCCAATTTTCAAGAAAGGCAAGAAGGAGAACCCCAGAAACTACAGGCCTGTTAGTCTCACTCCTGGTTATGTGCCTGACTTATGGAGAAGATTACTCTTGGAGGTATTGGAAAACACCTGAAAGACAATGCAGTCATCACTCACAGTCAGCACAGCTTCTTGAGAGGAAAGTCCTGCTTGCCAAGCCTGGTTTCCTTTTATGACAAGGTAATCCACCTAACTGATCAATGCATGCCAGGTGATGTAATTATTTTGTATTTCAGAAAATCTTTCCATACTGTCTCTCACAGTATCCTCCAGGAAAAAATGTCCAGCGTACAGCTGGTTAAACACATCATGGGATGGGTAAGCAACTGGATCACAGGCTGGTGACATCTGGTCCAGACTGGTGACCTGTTACTAGTGGAGTTCTTTAGGGCTCCATCCTTGGCCCTGTGCTCTTCAGAATCTTCATTAACAACCCGGTTGCAGTACTGGAAGGTATATTAAGGAAGTTTGCAGACAATACTAAATTGGGAGGAAATGCTGACTCCCTTGGAGGCAGGGAGACCCTTCCGAGAGACCTCAACAAATTAGAGGACTGGGGAATTATCCTCTGTGCTCCCCTGGCATCTCCCAAATGATTTGAAAACCCCAGCCTACAGGCTATTTCAGGAAAAAAAAAAAAAAAAAGCTCTGAAGAAAATAAGGCTATTTTAAACCTTAAGTGTTAATAAGGCTATCTCTGGGAGGGATGGATTCCTTAAGTAGCTTGCTAACTTCTGCAATTTAAGAAGTCAAACAGAAATACTAATATGACAGTAGGGAGAAACAGCTCTTGATGCAGCCTATAGGAGTCACATACCCAGTGTTATCTTAGCTCAGAAATGGACAGTTGGGAAGAATCACAGACTCAGCTTTTTGTCAGAAGGAATATTCTTCTGACAGATACACTTCTTAACTAGACTGTTCAAGTCATAAATAATAATAATTTTACCATGATAGAAGAGAAATATAGAAATAACATGGACATGGAAATATGGAAAGGCAGAGAAAAACAAAAAATAAAAACACAAAAAGGAAATGTGTAAATGAGTAAAATATACAAAGAAAGCCTAAAAGAGCTAAGAAAATAAATGTAAAACAGGACTAGGTCCTCTGGGTTACATACAGTCAAGGAATGGAATTGTTTTAGGCTTAAAGAGGTCAGTGTTTTCCTTTTTCAGTATCTGAGTTTGGGCTGTGCTTGCTCATTGCTCCAGGGCTAAATCATGGTGGTGAGAGCTTCTATTTTAAGTTGCAAAGCCAGGAAAAAACTTCATAAAATACACCATTCTTTGCTCTTTTACAACATTTTGTACTTCATTATGTTTGATTTTACTAATCCATTTAGTTATTGAAAAACAATGCCTAAGTACCTTTCTTGTCTTCTAAAATACTAGCATCATGAAGTAAATTATCACAGTGGAGAAAAAAGCCTTTGCTTCCCTGTTGTTAGCGCGTGTTTGCATCAGAGCTCAAAGCATACTTTGTGTCAGGCTACTTTCCAAATTGATGCTTTCTTTTCTGTAGTGCTGCTGAGGTAGGAGCAGTACAATGCCAATTTGATCAGATTGCCTTTTCTGACCCGAAAGCCAGGTTGCACCTTCGAGGAATAGGTTTGAATCCTTGGTGGCATGCTAGTTTGACAAAAAGTAGTTGCTGAACTAATACTGGATATGGTTAGAGATATTGCAGGATGAAGCGTATTAGGTATTTTTGCTTCACTGTGCTTGATTTTGGCTCTTGCTCTGATGAATAGCAATGTCACTACCTAAATTCTATTGTCTTGCTATCGCTCAAGAACACCTCTCAGAGTCTTTATTGTTTTGTTGGGAATTTTTTTTGTGTGGGCTTTTTTCTTTTTTCTTTTTTTCCCCACAAACCACTGAATTTCTGCTGGAGAATATCATGCTTTGAAGAAAAACATCTATAGTTCAATATGCACTTGACATTTTCTCTCAAATCCTCTATGCTATTTTCAAGCCTTATGCATTCAAAATCTTACTAAAACAAAGGGGTAACCTGAAGGGTTTTCTATCAAAAATCATTGTAGATACAGCAAAATCAACATCTAGCACTTCCAAATATACTACCATTATGAAATATAAATATTGTTATTAATATGAAATGTACGCAATGAGTAGCTATTTATTATTAAAATAAATTCCCAAAAGCATTAACAGAGGTAAAACAAGGGATGTTGCAGCATTTTTATGTAATTTACACTTAATTGTATAAAGGGATGGTATTCATAATACAAAGGACTACTTTTCTAAAGCTTGATCAAGGGAATTAATTTATTGCCTGCTTGGTTACAAAGAAAATAATTAGAAGTACTTTGATATAGATTAGGTGGAATGGAATGGAAAAATAACTTGAGCTACTTGTAAGGTAACTGCATTTTGTTGCTGTTTCGAAGTTTAAACTGCGTTAAAGAAGGTTTTTGAGATTTTAGGAATATGGTGCTTTGGAAGGGAAGAATCTGAGCTCTATAAGATTGCACTTCAAAAGTCGTGTATTTCAGCTTGCAGTTGTCCTGATATGCATACCTTAAGTTTTTATTTTTTTATATGCTGTTAAATGGAAGTTTTAATATTTGCTATCTTTTTGGAGAAAAGGGATACATTGAGAATTCTTGAATATTTTTACTCCTTTTTTATCTCTCCTTGTCAGCCAAATTTTTATTGAATTCCCCTCTTCTAACAAGATTGACCCTGGTAGAAAAAAATATACTTAAACAATCTAGAGAGAAATATTTAAACATGATGTTTTGAGACATAATTCCTGCACTAATCCTGAAAATCCTTTCAACATTGTCAATTGTATTTTACTCTGACACAGTAGAGAGAGGAGCATTATGTTGCTTCTAAGCCAATGACTGCTCTATTTACATTCTCCATTTGTCAAATCTAATTTACTTCTATGCTACCTTTGGCTTTTGTTGCTATGAGAGAAGTCCAGCAGCACAATATTTAGAATGTGTTGTGATGGGGAAGATTTGGATTAGTAATCTTGGTTTTGCTTGTCAAGAGAAGAATTAAGATCTAATAATTGAATACGTGTCATAAAAATAACTGCAAAATACTGTTACGAAGTTTTACTTGCTAGGACTTTTAAATTTTGTTCTTTCTTTCTATGCTAACACAGTTTTTATTGGTGTCTTAGGTTACAATGTAAGATGTAACCAAAAGTACGTATTCTATCAGCATCTGTTAGAACCAGGTAGGGCAGTGTTCTTTATCTCTTCCATGACCCATCCCTCATAACTCTGGGGGGCTGTCTCTGTTAATGGGCCATCAAGTCTCACTGCAGAACTCATGATATGACATCATCTCATTGTGAGACACTCTGCCCAGGGGGAGGAACCAAACATTCCTACTTGGATATAATCTGAGGCTTGGAACACCAAAGGCAGCCTTATCCACTGGATTCCCAGAGGAAGACCAGACCCCTCTACACCACCACTGGACATTCAGAGGAAGACCACACCCTTCTTCTGCTTCAACAGAACCACATCTATCACTCCAAGAGGACTGCAGCTGCCCTTTAATTGGACTGATACCAACACCCTGACCAACATGGCATCAGGTTGTATTGTGACTCTGTCAGTGATTTTATACCATTACATGTATTTTAATTTTCGTATTAAATTTTAGTTCTGACATGGAATCTTCCAGTGGTTTGCTTTCAAACTAATACACTTGGTATTCCTCCTATGCCTTTCCAAAGACAAAAAATTGATTGAGGTAAAGGTATGATGTATATTCTATGTATCATATTTTTAGGTATACTGAAGTTAAGATAATCTAATCAAACATAGGAGGATTTAAGGTAATCTTTGTCTTGTCAAGTCCTGTATAGTAGGATCATGACAATTATTCTAATTTTGGAATAGATCTGATAGAACAATTCTGAAAAAAAGTGTCACCACAATTTAGGTCCTAATACCTGGCTATCAATGATGTTTCTTCAAATCTGCACTCATGTAAATACAACATAAATAAAGAACAAGAGTCTTAACATCTGTCAAAAAGTTATACTGGCCTTTGCCTTCTAAAGAATGTAAATCCCCTTTCCTCTTTTCAAAGCTAAAATAAAAATAAAGCCTTTACCTCATGTCAAGTAATTTGAACTTGAGGCACTTGCTGTTTAGATTCTTCAAAATAAATTTCCAGTTGAATCCACCAGAACAGAGATTTGCTACAATTTTTGTGATCAAAATATTTTTCTTCTTTCATTTCATCTTTTAATTAATCTGAAATCCCTTACTGGTTGACAGTTCTGAACTATAGACCTAGATTTTCCACTGGTGAATTTTGGGCTGATGTCAATCAGTCTCATAATTTTTTTCATTTATTCCCTTGCTAACTCTGGGCTAAATTTACATTTTCAAATGTGAAGAAGCCACATAAACCTCCCACAGATCTGTTTGTTGTAACAAAAGTAACCTGAAGCCATCGGATTTTATTTTTCAATGAAAGATATCGTAAAGAAATCAAACAAATGGAGTTCCTGTCTACTAAATTAAATGGTGCTTTTCAGAGAGAAATAGGAAAGGGTACCCTTTATTTTCCTTCAATATTTCCTCAGCCATGTGATCAAAATACATCAGAAACTGGTTAATAAAGCAAAGGCGCTTTCTTTAGCTTGTACCAGTGAGCTTTAGGACTCACAAAGTTGTACTTTTCAGTACCTACAAATGGACTACTGGCTCTCTACAGAGAAGATTGCTGTGGTTGACACAATTATGGCATGCTAAAGGAAGGTGATCTGCTATTTAAGATCATCTTTCATCCTCCTGCTAGGGCCTGTAAACTGTTTCCCTTTTCTCTTAAAATGTGCTGTATTTAATAAGCAACTTTTTCAGCAAAAGTGTATCTTCAAAAAGAATGGGAATGCAGTGCAACAGAAGACTTCCTGGACAAGCTGAGAGTAAACTTATTTAGCAGTGAAAACAAGGATGATGAATGATTGAGAGAATAATTGCCAAACTTGCATGCAATTGAGGATACTAAGGTCAGTAGGCTAGCTCTTTTGGGAAAATATTTAAGGATTTTGCCTTGCTTCTATATGGAATTTGGAAAAAATAGAAAAAAAAAAAAAAGAGAAAGGTCCAGGGAGCAATATAAATGCTTTCTCCCATGATCTTTCTTTACAATGACAGTGATGCCAGAGTTAATATCTTCTCGTGTGTGGACTAGTTTTTTTTTTTTTATTAATACTGATTCATTTCAGCATGCAAATGCCCCTAAATTATGGAAAACATTATTTCTTATATCCTTGCCAATGTTTCAGAAGCATTTGAAGGCCCCCAGTGGAATAAAGGTTATGCATTCAGACCACATCTCTGCCCTTGGTAAGTGTTGGCAGACACTTGAGTCTCTTGTGTCCCAATACAGTGCCCGGGCAAAACCGCCTCTAATCATTATGCATAGAAGTAGTATTGCAGTCAATAAAACTCAAACAGAATTAGCAAAGTTCACAGCATTGAAGAGATTGGATTTTTAGTTTATAAGAACAGAGAAGACAATAGGAATTTCAAAATACAATTGTTAGTTTTTCCAGGATTAGAATAACCTTGACTGTCAGCCAAGAACATTCCAATTGAGCTAACAGCAGGAAACACATCCAGTGTTGAGATCATCTTTGCAATAAGATAACAATTTAATTTCATTTGTGAAGGTCATCTAACCTTGTTTTAGGACAGTATTAGTGTACAGTATGTTCACATATTTTAATGTCACAGTGTGAAAGACATGAAAAGGAGTCCAAGAACCAGGATAAAACTACTCTAAGAAAATATTACAAAATGATGCAATACTATTTCTTCCAAAATATTATAATGAAATTTCAGAGTTCATAGATGCTATTTTAACTTTAAAGTCTAACTTTGAATTTCTTCATTTAACTCCATATTTTTGCACACTATATACAGGTGTTCCAACTCATACATTTTGAATCAGAAACCATTTTGAGAAGTCAGTCAAGGCATTCTCAAACTGCTCATAGTAGTCATATTTGGCTTATTGGAAACCAGAGAAACTGCACAGAAATTATTTGGGATAAAAGTGCAAAAGAAGCAGTCCTTCTCCTCTGTTAAATTTCAATTTTTATCTATTTCATTATGCAATTGTGTCTTTAGATTGAGCAGGCTGGGATCAAGGAGATGGCAAGTGCTAGGGAAGGCACCTTTTTTGTACAGTTCCACCACAATGCATATATGAAAACATGGTTTCAGTTTAAACCTACCAAAGATGTGGCTGTGCTATGGCACTTGGCTGTGAACTGGAGTGACAGAAGTAGGTGTATTTTACTCTGCCTCTTTGCATGGCTGACTGAGGTGATTTCTTTGACTGCTTCTCCTGCCCATGGATGCCCCTCAAATCCTGTGGGTAGGTGGAAAGGAGACAGACCTATTAGAATCTCACTAATCTGTGTGAAATATTTTTCAACAAAATTACTTGTAATTTATGGAATGTAACATAATTGCTTGGGGAAAAGGAGCAGAGGTAGCAGCAGATTTAACAAATCAAAGGTTGTGCTACAGATAGCTTTCCTGTTTTCCAGGATTCTAAACAGAACAGGAAAGCTTTCCTTTTAATAGATTTATTTGAACTCATTCAGATAATATATGTATTGGAAAGCTGAGAGAAGGAGAAGTTAGAGACAAAAATGAAATGCCAGCTTTATTTAACAGGTCACCATAACCTTTGTCTCCCCATATTCCAAATCTTTCAGTCTTGGAAGTTAAGAGGAAAGCTTCACTTGGATGAATTAGGAAGTGTGATGAATTATAATAGTGACTTGGGACAAAGAAGAGTCTTTTTGCCACTCTTCTCAGTCTCTTTGAATTGAATATATAAATATATTTCTTAAGGGTGGGAAGCATCTTCCTTTTCTAGATGATGTTGATGAAGAAGAGGTGAACTAGAAGGTCTTCAAAGATATCTCAAATCAAAGAGGATTTTCATGCCAGTTGTGGAAGAATACTAGCAAGTCAATTTGTGGAATGAGGGAGAAGTATGCTTTTCTTTCAAGGGACTTAGTTAGAAAGACCACATGCCTTTATAAGTAGTTTTTGTTTTCTAAAAAATCAAACTTTCTAAATCTTGTAATTCAAGGGTATCGAATGCAGGGAGCCTCTGACACAGGGAATGATTTGCATCTGACTCCATGATTCAGAATGCCAAACAATTGCTTTATTAAAACTATACTATATTACATTAATACTATATTGTAACTATACTAAATGAATACTAAAGAATACTAAAGAAAAACCCGTGACTGTCTGAGACAGCCAGGACACAGCTTTGACTCAATTGCCCAAGGAAACAAAACAATCTTTGCCAGTGTCCAATAACCTAATCACTTTGGGGAAGCAATCACCATAGCACGTTCCAGAGGTGCAAAACAACAGGAGCGTTGAATAGAGAATTGTTTTTTCTTCTTCTCTGAGGTTTCTCACTGCTTTTCCCAGGAAAAATTCTTAGAAAATTGTTCCTGCTGTTCTCTGTTAAGAGAACTGAGGCAACAGAAGAGTAGGTTTTCTTTTGTATTGTTTTTGATTTTGTTTGTTTTTGTTTTTGTTTTGTAGAGCTAATTCTGATTTTACAATGACAACAATTTAGGACTAATTCTACCAAAAGAGGCTGTGCAATGAAGAAATAATTTCAGGGAGCTGACAATCAGTTGATAATCTATTGATAATCATATATAACTGTATGTTCATCTTCTTTCTTGGGCTCTGTATCAGTCTGTGCCGCTGTGCCATTTCTGAAAGACAAAGTGTTTGTAGTATTTATAAAAGGAAACTCAGTAAAACTCATTTTTCGTGACTGGTATTATACAGTAATAAAACCACTGAATCTGTTTCCTTGAGGTCTTTTTTGGATAAACTTTACATGTCAATAAAGTTCAAGCCTACCTTGTCCTACCTTGATTTTTCTGTTTTCAAAGTCTTGGAGGTACTGAAGTTATTTCTACATGGCAGTGTACAGATCTGGTGATTCACTGAAGAATTGGTAGCTGAATATCTGCAAAGGCCACCACTCGTGCTATCTGAACTTTAATTTTGAAAGTTATAGGAAAAGAATTTGTCTCCTGTCTATTAAGTGTATACACTTACTAGAATGACTGTTGCACGTTGTCCTGGTTCCAGACAAGACAGGGCTAATTTTTTGCATTGTCCAAGAGGGGGCATGGCTAGGACCTGGAGATTACTTTGTTTCATTTCATATTATTGCTGGGGGCAGGGGAAAGGGATTCTCTTGTCTCTTCCAGGGAGAAAGGCTTCTTTTTTGTCAAGAAAACATGTTAGGGGAAGGCATCTCATATTTGTTCATTGTCGTGGACCTTCTGTGTAAATTGTTTTTTTATTTTATTTTGTTTCTTTACTTAGTATTATTGTTGTTGTTATTGCTAATTTTCTTACCTCATTGCTGTTTCCAGTAAATTGTTTTTATCTCAAACTATGCTCTTTATGTTTTGTGCCTCCAATTGGAAGGGGAGAGGAGAATGAGTGGTGGTGTGGTTTTAGTGGGAAAACTAAATTAGAGAATATCATTCCTAAACCACAACACAAGTCAAATTGCATATTAACAATTTCCAGTTTTCATATTTTATTTTCCTCTTAAATGCTCACTGCAATATCCTTCTTTTCTCTGCATTCCTTTAGGCATTTCATTCTGATGTTTCAAGCTCAAAGATTGTTGCTTGTGTGAGTACACTTACCAGCTTACCAGGGCATGTGAGTACAGTTTTAAGTACATACTTATGTATATTGTCCTGAGTACATTTGCTAGTTGCTATTGTGTGATTGAACACACAAGTCTGGCTTCAAAAGTTTCTTTTGATCCTCTGTAAATACTGAAAAAGCCATTGTCATGTGTCATTTGTAGAATCAACATTCCACTAAAACTTCTGGATAAAATGATACTGTCATTATCAAATTTGGTACTGTGAATATCTCATAATCTTGCTGAAATACACACACCATCAGAATAATTTAAATGGATATTTAGAACTTGCACAATTAGGAATCTGACAATTTGTATGGCATCCTTTTTTTTTTTTTTTTTTTTTTTTGGTCAGAAAATAAAAACTGGTTGTTCACAGGAAATCGGTATTTAGATATTTTTTTTTACCTTTTAAAAAGATAAAGACCCTCTGTTGACTGCAGACTGCCAGGAATGATTTCCAAGCTAAACAGTGCACCACAGCTCCAGTTTCAAATTCATGTGTTGTTTTCATGACTTTAGATGCCTGCCAATATTTTTGCTGGTTGATTTTCACTGCTGTCATGAGCTGTAGAACTGAGACCCACAGGGGACAGTAGCTATATGCAAGAAGTGTCATTTATAAGACAGTCCTGAAAACACTGACTAAGTTACTATGTGACTCTACAGGAATGGAGACTCTGTCATTGTTTAGTAATATGGGGTTTTTTTCAGGTGCCTAAAATACACATATGTTGCTACCTTGTAGTCAAGTATACCCAGTGCTTTTTTGACTGACAAACTCCATAGTCACAAGACTGTATTCCCATAATACTTTTTAGCAGTTTAACTCCAACTCTTTTTCTCATGAGCTGATAGTCAAGTTATGTGGCTTTCTCATACTACCAGCTCTAGCATTATAAATTTGGGTGTCCTGGTCATTGCTAAAATATTATTTACTCATAGTTTGAATAGCAAAATTTGGCTAGTTGTGTCTTGACAGTTATATTCAGTGAAAATGATGCAGGAAGCACAAGAGAAGTAAGAGAATCAATCAGTATTCTAAGAGTGAGCTGCTTTAAAATTTGCTGGCTGTTTACCAAACATATATTTGTGTTGAAAATTTTCTTCTTTTTTTTTTTTAATATATGCACTTTTATTTTAAGGATTTCTGAAAATGACTGCTTCTGAATGTGTGTAACTTTTTGCCTCACATACCCTAGTGAGAAATCTGAATATATCTTAGTAGTCTAGGTGACTCAAGGAACTCATGATTTGCCTTCCATGTACCCCTATTTTCTCAGAGAGAAATGATTGGCTACATTAAGAAAGTATTGGAAAATCTACTTCCTTTTGTGCTCTTTTTAATGTGAAAAAGGTCAGAATAATGATATTTGGGGAACTGCAGAATCTGCATGGGTCCAGAGTCATCAAGAAATAACCATTTTCTTTTTTATATTTGCAGAGTACCAGAACAGACTCTGGAAAAGGTAAAAAGGTAGTATAAAATATTGTAATATCATGGGGGTTTTTTACATGTATCTATAATAAGGAAGTAGTTCTGTACCAGAAAAATGTTAATGCCTGAAAGATAATTAAATTCAGAAACAAACTAATTTGGAAACAAATTAATTCAACCCACCTAGTAAATTGGGTTATGGGGCAACGTTTCCTACATTAATAATATAAACTACCTAGGGGGTAGACTCTGAATTCTTATGGGAATTTGCTATTAAAGTATCTTTTTAATGCCATTTGAATAACTACTGTAACAAAAGGACACTGAAATATGAGTGATTTTTAAAAATCTTAGCATATTGGCATTTACTAGTGTTTTCCATTAAGTTTGCCAAAAATAAGATGAGCTTTTAAATGTTTCCCCAAATCAGTGCCTGCTACAAGTTTTGTAAGATATGGCTCTACTCAATTTTGCCTTGCAAGAGTATGGGGGGAAAGATTTCTTCTTCAGAAACTATTATGTTAGTCCTCTATCTGTAGACTTGCTAGCTTGACTGAGACAAAGAAAAGAATAAAAAGCAAAATAAATGTCAAAGAGAAGAAAGGAATGAACATAAATTTGTAGATATTTCTATTACTATTGAATGATCCCAGTTTTTAGTAGAGCTTGAAAGGAATTTAAAAAAGGGAATCTTAGATCTACAAATAGGCAAATATAATTTCTTATTGTTTTAATTAGGTAAATACATTGCATAATCATGTGTAATCTAACAAATCCCCTTTTGGAATTGCAAGTATTTGTTTTGCAACTATTTTGTCTATGATTTCTCTCCGTGAAAGGTCTTGTCACAGACTGAGCAAAATCTCTTTAAGGAAGATATATGTTTTTCATGATTGTGGAAAATGAATGAAAAGAAAATCAAAACTCTAAAAATCTATAAGTCTTTGTCATACCTGAAAGTTGTTTATAAAAGATGAGTTCATATTTCATCTTTAGATTTCATGTAATTGTTGAAACCAGTTACTGCTTTGGGTCTGCCCTTGCATGTCCTAGGATTTGCACAGAAATATGAAAAATTACTGAAGTTCTGCGTTGACAGTAGTGCTTAGTAAAAAGGTGGTAACAATAATACCACTGCTCATTTTTGAGCCAATCTTAGATGAGATCAGTATTTTGATAGCTTAAACTACATAGAATATGGCATTGCTTATGGAATGTACCCATCACATGCAAAAAGCATGAAGATGTGGATTAGCCCATGGTTGGTTTTATGTAATTGTCTCAGCCATCCTACTATAGGTACAGTAAGAGCTTTGAAAAAGCTCTTACAGTCCTCTAACTCACTTGGTTAATTATATGATCTCTTTTTAAAAAGGAACTTGAGTTATAGTATCCACTGTACCCTGAAAATCTCCTCAAAGAACATGCAGGAAAAAAAAGATGATGCAAATTGGATGGTCCCAGATTTCAAGTCTAGGAAAAGTAAATGTCTTACTGGTTGAAATAAAAGGAATAAAAAAGTATGTATTTGAAAATATGGAATAGATGATTGTACAGATGTGATTTCTTAGATCTGACTATCACATTCCACTGTGGGGAATTGTGAGGAGTTCTTTTAAAATAGATGATCTGGAATGAAATTAAGTCAACTGAGACAACCTTGTATCTGAGAACTGTTTATTGATAATGAAAAACAAAAAAAAAAGAAAATTTGCCCCACTAAAGGGGGCTAGAAAAGACAAAAGAGGAGGAAGGAAAATGGAAAAGGAATGGGAAGAGAGAGAGAGAGAGAATTGTTGATGTCCACGCAACACAGGGTATGTGCACTCTGCCTGCTGGCTAGCCTGTGCAGATCTCAGAGGCACAGCTGATGCAGGGATGGGTGACCAGACATGCAGTGAGTGAGGAGGCGCTTGGGCAGGAAGTCCAGAACAGGGTCAGGCCGAGGATTGCAGTGATGGGTGGATTGGGGGCAGGCAGGGTTGGACCCAGGTGGCTCAGGCAGGGAGGCAGGGATGAAGCGGCAGGGGGGCAGCCAGGCACACACGGATGCAGGACAGGTAGTGGCTGGAAGAGGCAAAGGGGTAGGCAGGACACAGGCTTAGACGTCAGCCAGTGTCCTGCCAAGTGCCCAGATGGAGGAAAGGTGAGTATCTTGGAATGAGCAAGTGCCAGCCGGGGCAGGAGAGCCAAAAGACAGGCTGGAGCTAGGGCAAAAAGGACAAAAGGTGGGCCAGGGCCAGGCCAGAGAAGCCCCTCAGCATGCTGGAACAAAAACACAAGACCCAAAAGGCCCCCAGACCCAAAAGGTCCAAAAGACAAGACACAAAAAAACCCATGTTACAAAGCCCAAAAAAACCAAGTCTCAAAATGCCCCAAGAGCTTGTGATGCAGTTATTTTTATGTCCCCTGGCTCTTCCTAAAGTCTGCTTCCTGACAGGAGACTGTTGGCCCAGTCCAACATTCCACTGGAGTCCATTGGTGGAGACCTTTCACCATCTCATTGGAGAAGCCACTCTGGAGGATACAGTGCCTTTGGTGCTCCCCTGCTGAGGCCTGTTCCATGTGAGATATGAAATGGTTGTCAGGCAAAGTCTCCCCAGAGACAAGGCTTTAGTCCATCTTCTAGCTGCCTTCTGCAAGTGGCATGTGTGCAGCCTCTCCCTCACAGGCCTCTGACAACCAGTGTTGTGACAAATCAAACTGGGTCCTCACGCTGACCTTTATTGACTACATTGCAGGAAGCTCTGATTTTTGTCTGTGAAACATAGATGAGTTCAAGAATCAGTGTTAGCAAATTGATGTGAAACTATCTTGGGTTTTTATTTCCTTCTGTGAAAAGTTTGAGAGAAACAAAGGTATATGAACATTTTTTTAAGATTGTAGATGTAAACAGTCAAAAAAATGCCCATGGTTGTTTTTATGTAATTGTCTCAGACATCCCAGAATATGTAGTAAGAGCTGTGTGATGTGTGATAATAATTCAACTGTTATGGATGTTACCCATGGTAACATGCGATGGTTGGCTCTCGCAATTAAGAGAAGAATACTATGTGTATGTTAAGAGAAATTTTATCAATATATAGTTAAGTTACTCTGATTTGTTTGGACGTGCTCTGTTCTCTCCATAGTCCCCTTTCCCTCTGTATGATTCCCATGGGGGGGCCTTGGTAGTCAGGACATGTGGAGGGCGGGCGTGTACTTGTGCCCCTTGCATGAGGCATTAGGGAGGAGGGCAGGCTTGTTACTAGGAGGTGTGATATGACAACACCTGACCTCCAATCAAGTTGCAAGAGAGCAGTCTCCACCAATGGACAGTGATGAAGAGTTGACTGACAGACTTTAGAAGGAGCTAGGGATACCTTATGCAACACCAAAGGTATAAAAGGTGGAGCAGCAATTTTGTAGATGAGCCCATGATGGTTTAGTTCCATGTTCCCAGTGCTGTAATTTTTCCTTATTCAGTCTTTTGTTGTATTTTGTTAAGGTCTAATAAACCTTTGAAATTTTAAAAGTGAGTGTCATTTCTCACATCGGGTAAGTTATATCTAACAAGACATCTTTACTGTAATTCTTACACTTTGTTATATATGTGTGCACTTTATATCATATTTAACATAGGTTAGTTAAATCTGACGCGTATCCCATGCTTGCATCTTTCCACATGCAGTACTGCCAGAAATCGTGAGCATCACAGGATTTTAGAAAAACTTTAATGAGTTTGAGGATGGTGACCTAGGCAAAGTATATTTACTTTACATTACATTATATTAATGTATATGCGGTATATTTGCATTACAAATTACATTACTGCATAGTATAATGCATTAATGAATTGTAGGAATGGCAGGAATAAGAAATATTTAAAATTAATTAAATGTGTTAAGTTTGTTTACATATTTCTGACCTTCAAAATTCTTTAAAAAATAATGATCTGTCAGTACTTTGGAATTTTTGAATTAGGAACAATCACTGAGAATTTCTTCAGATAATGAAAAAATTCATTTAGGGGCAGTTTCCAATTAGGGAATATATTACAGAATGTTGCAAGATATGAGAAAAAAATTGTGAGTTTTGTGATACAGAAAGAATAAATAACTTTATCAGTGCCTGTAAAGTATACATATGCTTTCCAGATTTTTAGGATTTGATTTTGCACTGTAAGCATATTTGTATATTGAAGTAGACAGAGCTTAATTCTTTGACATTTATTCAGAGAAATAATCTTTAAAGTGAGTGGATCTATTTGCTTGGAGAAAAGCTCAAAGTCTGAAAATATATGTTCCTTAAGTTTCTGTCTCCGGAATAAAATTTTCTAGGCACAATTGTACTTCAAGCTACTAAATGTTTTACAGTCAACTTTTCCAAATCTCTACAATCCTATACTTCAAAAAAACAAAAACAAAAACCAAAACCAAAAAAACAAAAACCTAACCCAAAATCCCAAAAACCAAACCTCCCCCCCCCCCCGCAATCAAAATCAGAACTACAACCAAACCTAATCCCAAGCCAAATAAAAATAAAGTAAACAAGCTTCTCAGCATGCTGGAACAAAAACACATCTGCTCTTTAGAAAAGATGTAATATGTAAATGGCTCATCTGCAGTATGAGTATCTGACCAAAGAATAAACTGCCACTCCACCGAATTTCTAAGATGCTAATATTATTCTATAAAAAGTTTTTTACATTTTGTTTCTTCTTTCCTTGTTTTACATCTCAAGGATAGGTTTTTGCACTTTGCTGCCTGAAGATACCTAGTCAATCTGCAAAAGAATATTGAAGTAATTTGAAGTAGGTAGGAATTTTGATGTTAGGGTATGACTTTGGCTGCAAAGAATGTAGCTGAGCAGATAAGATCAATCTTCCTATATTCAAGGCTCAGCTATATGATTCAAGTAAAAACTCAGTCATATGTTCTGCAGGATTTCAAGTAGACCTTACTTTCACCCTACTATCTGCAAAGATAAAGGGAACTTTATTTTCATGTAAAACTCATGCAATTTTCAAATTGATCTATTTTTTATGGTCTGTTTTCCATTATAACTTAGTGGAACAGTGTTGCAGACATCTTTTCATTAAAATTCTTTTGTTAGGATCTTTCCTGCTGAAGCTGAGAAGTTTCAGCAGCAAAGTGTAAACAATGGTTATCTGCTGCTGTGGAATGCAACAGGTGGATCCATGATTGGTCTCCTGTGGATGTTTGGATTTACTGACCACTCACGGCAGAGCTGGCTCTCGCTCTCAGTCTGAGCCAGCTGCCTTTGTTATCTTTCTTCTCTATTCTTAGCTTAGCTAGCCTTCTGAGAACTTTTTCTTCTATTTCTTTTTAATATAGTCATAATATAATATATATATAATAAAATAATAAATCAAGCCTTCTGATCATGGAATCAACATTCTCGTCTCTCTCTCATCCTGAAAACCCTTGTGACCACAGTCACAGAACAGCATTAAAGTAACTATATCCTATCAGAAAATGACAGCAGAAAGTTTAGTTTAGCTTTAAATCCAAGGGCATATCATACACAATTTATTTTTAATTGTTTCCATAAACACACAAAGATTGAATTGATTGAATTAACAAAGTTGGTGTAGGCTTTTTGGTTCTATGTGGTATTTTAACTAATTACTGAAGGATAAATTGAAAGCCAGCAATATTCAGGAAGTCCACATGTTTTAATTTATGGGATAATCAAAGAAAAATTGGATCTCTGAGATGTTTCCTCATGGATAACAAGTTAGCAATTAATTGTTTGGTATAAGAGAAGCCTCATCAAATGCCAAAGCATAACAAATAACGTGGTACTGGGAAAAGTGCTATAATTGTGGTTTGAATCAATTTTTTATGTACTTTAATCTGAAATAATTTATTTGAATTAAAAAATTAAAATGCTATGGAGCATATTTCAGGCCACAAAAATAAATGGTACCAAACAGGTGATACTTAACACATTGTTTTCTTGGTGCATTTCAAAAAAAGGCATTAGTTACAGTGTCAAAAGATTGAGGATTATTAAACAAGCTAGAAGAGTGTTCCCAGAAATGCAGTTTTTCCATGCTTAAAAAAAGTGCTTGGTGGTTTTTTTCCCTTTCTTTTTTATTCCTCTCTTGTTTTGTCTGTCACGTTTCGTTGTTGTTTTTGTTTTTTCCATTTCATTGACTACTATATCTGCAAGCCAAACAGAGGGACACAGCAATTTATGTCTGTATTGAGGTGGCATGAATGTATTTCTTGTTTATTCAGAGGCAGTTTGGTAGGGATTTCACAAGTAGTAGGTTAGGAAAATAACTCAGTCTGGTATTCAGTGGCCTTTGTGTAGCAAAGAGAGGCAGTTACATTCTTTGTTTTGCTAGTTATTTGATAAGACTTTCTCATTGTTACCCATTTACACTGAGCTGCCATTTTCAAACATATGGGAATTGTTCCTTGTTAGAAGGAAGACATGGATGTTTAAGTAATCCAGAGACCTGGACTTGTATGTTTCTAGCTGACAGTCTCTGGAATGTTTGTCTTAATTCTTATGAAAGTCATCTGAGACAGAACTCAGGAGGAGGATTCCAGTCACAAAACAATGTACTTATACATGTGTAAGAAGAGCAGCAGGGGAATTGTATTTGTCATTTTTGTTCTGGGCTTCTTAAGTGTTCTAGAATCTAGTGTTCTTCTAGAATCAAATAGTGTGTATTTAGCACAGTCTCTAGCCCAAATGAAAAGCTTGGAGTGCAGCCAATCTTTTGTCTTCTCATAATGTGTATTCTCAATTGCCTATACTTAAAAATGTTTTCATTGAGATTCCCAGATATAAAGTTCAAAGCGTGAAACCTGCTATTTCTTATCTAGACCAAACTAAGTCACTGAAAGGTATTTTTTGGAGCTAGACAATTCCCGGTATCCCAGTGTAGCTCACATTGTCCAGGTCACATACTTGTATTTCATGCCTACAGATATACTTTGTGTGCCTGGCTGATAGCTTCATCACTGGACAATGTTTCCCTGAAGAGGAATGTTTATATTACTTTTTAAACTCTAGCATAATAATAGATTTTATCTTTCACAGCTTTATTTTCTGTTCATTTTATGAATACTGGCCTCTTTGTTGAACAATTAGATAA
This sequence comes from Melozone crissalis, assembly GCF_028551555.1. NCBI lineage: Eukaryota > Metazoa > Chordata > Aves > Passeriformes > Passerellidae > Melozone > Melozone crissalis. The sequence continues at coordinate 57,307,173 of NW_026535794.1, read as the reverse complement.
GGCAGATGAAGCCATATCCTGTGTGACAACCCACGTTTAAGGGGGAGTCCCCCTGAAGATGGGATATCACATCCTGTCAAACTGAAAACCAAGATACTTCATGATTTCAAAACAAAAATTTTTTGGACACTTTACCATCCAATAAATAATATTAACTTATTGTTTTTCACTTTTTAATCTCTGTCTCTCCTAGGTTGAACTGGAATTTCCCTTTGTTAACATGAAATTTTTGTGCTTCTGTTCTTTGGAGTTGCTTATCACTTTATTCATCATACAATGAGATATCTGTTTTGCTAGATCTGTCTTCATTGCTTCTCTGCTATAGGCTAAAAATAACTGAGTATAGCATGCCTACTCTGAATAATAGTGTCTGCTCACTTGAGTAAAATTTTGCTTCTTTTTTTTCAGGGCTACCAGCGCAAATGGTTGTACTGCATATTGCTTTACAACAGCAGCTATTGTAGCAGTTGGACTAGGTGCAATGCAGAAGGAATAAACTTGAGATGATGGTATGGATTGTGAAGATCTTTGAGAAGATTAAATAAGACTATTTCTATGTTTCTACTTTTCTTAAACTGTGCAACTGAAACATTATTTTCATATTTACTCCTGATTTCTGACATAATATTTGATCTAGTTTTAATAAACAGATAAGCTTTATTAAATTTTGCTATACTGGTATTTGTTTTAATTGGCTAATGAAAAATCTGGGTGACTGATGGCAAATTGAAAAGGATTGAAAATTTACACCAAGTACTTATGGTCAAAAAAGATAAGCCAAAAGAAAAAGATAAGCCAAAAGAAAAAGATAATTTTAAGAGCTGCTCTTATCACAGACTAAAACATCTAAATTAAATAAAAACTTCTGGTGTTGGTGAAAGAGATATAATGAATATATTGACCAATTGAGATTCAAAACAATATGCTGCTTTGCTCAGTGAAGTAATTATCAGTTGAAATAACTTGACTGAGGAAGTGGTGGAGTTTTTTAGTACTAGTTAGAAAAACCCAAACCTGATGTGCTTCGAAAAAGATAAAGTCCAACTGAGATGGAAGGTATAAGTTATGGCAATAACTTTTTTGATATGATAATAATGTCCTGAGAGAAATACAAATCAAAATCATTGTGCTGGCCTTCAGATCAATGAATCAGCTTCTGTGTTTAAATTGCTATTTTTTCCCCTCTGTTAGAGCTCAGAAAAGGTGGTTATAAGTAGATTCCTCAATTTTTTCTTTCAGATAACATTCTGAGATGATTATGGAAAAGAATGAAATATTAAGATATGAAATTCAGAATGGTTTATAATTTATAACTTTGTATTATACACTTTTGAAAGAAAAGCTGTGACTTCTTGTCAGGATGGAAACTAAGGATTGGAGTAGCAAAAATGAGAACATAATATTTCTTTAAAATAATTGGTTTTTTGTCTTTTCAGAATAGTTAGTACTGGTATAATGTGATTTATCAGTGGGAATTGGGTATCATAAATATTAGTTTTACTGTCTGAAGCTATGTCTATCCAAAAAATCCAAAGGCTATATAGGGACAATATTTGATGTTATTCCTTATACACATATGTATTGTTATTCATTATAAATGTAAGAGTTATAGTCATGGGTTATGAAAAGTTGCTATAAAAACAATAGTTGTAAATTAGTATGGGAATTTTATTCAGCAAAACTGTTGTATTTATATATTATTTTGTAAAGAAAATATGGTATTGAAAATACCAATGGGACTGAAAATATTCGATCTATTTCTAGTTCACACACAGCAGATCTATTAATAATAATAATGGAAGGTGTAAGTGGAACATTACAGTTGTATTTGTATACATTGACTATGATACAATGCCATAGCCATTGACTATGATACAATGCCAGGCAGTATAACTGAAACATTTTTAGTTCAGTCTCATAACCATATGCAATCTCAACATCAGCACCACGGAAACACTTCATCAAAATCAGCTTTGTTAAACAAGTAGTGCTATTTTTACTTTTTTTTTTTTTATACCATGTGATTATTAATACTGTTGCAATTATTTTCTTGACAACAATGACCAACCAGTCACAAATTGTGTTCCCCAGAGCTCAGTATTGCAACCAGTCCTTTTTAAAATCTTTATCAACAAACTGGTAAAAAGTATTATTTGAGTGCCTCACAGTCAGTTTGCAGACAATGCCAAGCTGGGCAGGAGTGTTGATCTGTTGGAAGATAGGAAGGCTCTACAGAGGAATCTGAACAGGCCAGGTCAATCAGCCAAGGCCAATTGAATGAGGGTCAGCAAGGCAATGTACCAGATGCTTGGTACATTGGGTCACAACAATCCCATGCAGCACTACAGTCTGGGGGTGCTGGTTAGCAGCAGATGAATGTGAGCTGACTTGTGTCCAGGAGGCCAATAGGTCTGTGGCATCCTGGCCTCTATTATTAGCAATACTGAGGCCAGCAGGACCAGGGCAGTGATCATTCTCCAGTACTTGGTGGCACTGGAGAGGCCACACCTCAAGTCCAGTGTCCAGTTCTGGACCCCTCAGTACAAGAAAGACGCTGAGGTACTGGAGTGTGTTCAGAGAAGGGCAACAGACTGGGAAAGTGTCTGGAACATAAGTGTTATGAGGAGTGGCTGAGGGAGATGGGGTTGTTTAGCCTGGAGAAAAGGAGTTTCAGGAGAGACCTAATCCCTCTCTACAACTGCCTGAAAGGAAGATGCAGTGAGTCCCAGATATCAAGCAACAGGACAAGAGGAACTGGCCTCAAGTTGCATCAGGGGAAGTATAGATTGCATATTAGGAAAGATTGCTTCATGAAAAGGGTTATCAAACTTTGGAATGAGCTGCTCAGGAACATGATTGAAGTATTTAAAAGAAGTGTAGATGCATATGGTTTATTGGTGGACTTGGCAGTGTTAGATTAACAGTTGAACTTGGTGATTGAAAAGGTCTTTTTCAACCTAAATGAATCCATGCGTCTATGCTTCAGTAATTAAGATAGGTACTGCAATTTCTGTTCTTTTTTTCTCCATTGGTCTGTCTGTCTATCCGTTTTTGTTTTTGTTTTTTTTTTGTTTAAGTTGGTGCAGGAATAAAAGATTGGGATTGCTTTGAATTGCCATGAAATTGCTAGTTCTGATAAATCCACACAGCACTTACGTACCCTGTCATGCATGGGGTCAAGAAAAGTAGCTACAGAAAATAATACAGAAAAATAGCTCATTGAAAATAATTGACAGATAAAGCAACAAAGTATCACCGATTTATGCATTTTTACTTTCCATGTGTAATTTTAACTCTAAGCACTAGGAGACTTCCTTTCTAACTTCAGTTCCTTTGAATGCATGAGCAAAAATCATTGGCCTGAAGCATTACAGGGTTTTCTGAACTCTTTCAGACAATAGCTGTCAGTTCACTTTATTATCATGATGTTATGCCCAGAAAAACAAAAATATAGTTGAGAGGCCAAATTATTCTTTGAGAAGATGAAATATTACCAAATAGATAAATTTAAACCAGAAGACATGCAGTTCTTATTACACAGCACAAGTTGTTAGTATGTACAGATGAAGGGAGTGGTCTTAATCCATTGATTCATTCACTTGGGATTAACACCATAGCACATTCAGAATAGAGGTCTTCTTAGTAGCTCAGTCACATGATAGTTTAGAAGAGCAATAATTTTCACCAGAAATTATCTCTGTTAGGTGATATATCCACCACCTTACTGACATAGTCATTTCATCATTTCATCAACCTCCTTGACAATAATCACTTTTTCAAAGTTGAAATTTCTTGCACTGTAATTATGCTAATCCTGCTAAGCATATTTTTTTAATGTCAAGTTTATCTAATTTAAAGAATCTGTTCTATAAAAGGATTTGCCTTTAAATGCAAATGCACAAAAATAAATATTTCTTCTGCCTTCTGCCTGATTTTGATGGAGTTGAAATCTGCATATTCCTATTGTAGTTTGTGTTTTCAATCTCTAAAAAGACAGTCACAAATTTTCTTGGCTGTCTCTGTTTGAAATCTGTTTTAAATAGCTCAAATATTTTTCATGTGAAATGACACAAATAAATAATATATATTTTAGCCTAAGTCACTCTCCCTCTTATGACTTGTTGTTTTCTTTGTAACTGAGTGTTTTGGTTTCCCTTTAAGTTGACAATTACCACTTTTTAAAATTATCTGTGAATTATTAAAATTATGGTATCTTTACTGCCTCACAGTTTCTGACTTCCTGTGAATCTTTTTTTGTATCTACTTCATCATTTAGGTGTTTAATGACAGAAAACAACTTTCTCTGAACAGAATGACCGCTTTTGCTTTTCTGAAGAACTCAGTTATTTTTTCAAAAATATCTATTTTCCATATGAGAATATGGTTAAAAAGAAGTTTATATTTTTCTGAAATTTCAAGTTACACTAAAATTGTACATTGCACTCAGTTTTGCACATCAAGATCTTCAACTGTTGTATTTTGCAGGTGCCATTGCTGAATTTGATTGAGATTGAAAATGTAACAATTTAGCCAACTACTGAAACTCAGTTGTAGCTCTACATCCTTAAACAATATGTCTAAAAGCACATCAAAGTTTATCTGAGAGCTACTTTCTACAAACTGGTTGATGTTTTGTTAATGATATTCTTAGATGTTTGAAAGGAAGGAACAAAAAGAAATCAGACAGGTTTTTGGTTTTGTTCCAAGTTGATTTATTATTTCTTAAATTTGGACCTGAAATCATACAACCTTATTTTGCTATCCATATTTTGAATGCTTTGCCGGGGAATAAACACTTTCCTAAGAAACTTTTTTGCTATCCATATTTTGAATGCTTTTCAGGGGAATGAACAATTTCCTAAGAAACTTTTTTATTTATTTAAGAGTTCTTGCAGTATTTCTACTTAGGTGTTTTTAACTTTACGATTAAACTCCTCCCCTCTACTTTGTAGACCTTTAATTTTATTTGTTTGTTTATTTTTGAGTCAGTATCACTGAGCATCAATACATTTCCTCCTCTTTGTTAGTGAGAAGTATATCCTGTCATTTACAAGAGCTCAAGAGAAGCAAGTCAGATGATGGTCCATGCACCAAGGTCTTGTAGCAAGGCTGAAAGTGTATTCTCAGAAACTCCAAACACAAAGAGCATATATACACACTACATATATACATGTATGTATGCATATACTTATGATTGTATATATGTATATGTCTATGCATATACACATAAATGGCCACAAATACACACTCACATTGATACTCACATTGATCTAAAGATATGGCTAATGAACTCGCAAATTTAAAGCTTACAGTAGAAAATTGTAGGTAGAGGAGTATATCGGGAAATTTACAGTGGATTACGAAATAAATAGTAAGTAACGTAATATAATTTGGGACACTTTCAAATACAATAGCATTAAAAAAATTGAGCTGATGGAGGAAAAGATCCTCCTATTCTCTCTATTAAAGCTCAATATAACTCCTTCTAAAATTTCAGTGACATAATGAGAAAATTTTTAGTGACTTAATGAGTGAATTTTCTATAACAACATTTAGCATTCATACACCTACTTCAAATATTGTACTGACTTCTTGTTTTAATAGAGAAATATGCATGAATAAGCCCCATCTTCTGTAAAACTTCCAGTATTTCCAAGTGCTGTATGAATGAAATGAATTTTGATTTATGTTTAAAACATCTGAGATTTTGAATGTCTCATTTATAAGAAATTAAATATTTCAAAAAGGTTACAAATATATGGCTTCCTTTTTTTTTCTTGGTTGGTTTTTTTAACTCTTAATTGTTTCCCTCTCTGTTATTAGAGAACCTCAGCTGTGGATAGTCTCAGTTCAGTTGAAGAAAGAACAGAGACAATTTCACCCAGGCTGAGCCTGGGAATCTTAGACAAAATTATTCAAACAATTGTAACTTGTAACCATTATTTATAGTTATGGTTCTTCACAGGGTGCTATTCATAGTACGCCAATAGTGTGAGATGTTTCTACTTTAAAACTAATCAACTATCACCTTAGTGAGTTACATTATAAAAAGACCTGCTACTTTCATTAAAGGGAGCCATCTGATCCACCTGAAGACTGGAGTCTTTTTTCCATCCCTGAATCAACAGCATCACTCAGCCAGATTGCAAGGTGAACATAAAAAGTTGATCGTCTAGCAAACTGTTTTCTAAAAATTGTCCAATTTTTCTTCATTAGAATGATAATCATGTCTTACATATCTCCATTTTAAATATCTCTTAAATTAAAATGAATTGCCTACATCAGACCTTATGTGTAATGTTTAGCTGTTTAGACAGCAAAACAAATTAGGCTTTTTATGTTGTTATTATATAATTATATGTTATGTGTATAATTAATGTATACCTTATTTATTTAAAGCAAGGGCTCTTTGCTTTTGATGTCTTTAGTGAAGTCTAATGTTATACATTACAGCTACCCACTGTGGGTCTGACACAGGGCTTGTTACGCTTGAGGTTGTTGCATATTGTTTGGCATAGGTGTCGTTTACCACCCCTCATTTTATAGTTAAAGAACATGGAAAAGATTCTCTTGTAAGATTTAGACAAGATTCTTCTCTTGTAAGATTTAGACAAGATTAAAACAATGTACTTTAAATAAAGCTACTCTATTTTTCTGGAATTTTCTTGATTTGTGAATAGATGTCAGGAACCAGTTCTGCATAGCAGGGGCTTTAAGTTAGGATATCACCACAAAAACTGAGTTCTTTTAAACTAAGGTTGGTTTAAAAAAAGTAATCTTTGATTCCAGAAACTAATTTATTTTCTCTGTCAAAATTCTGTTTTGAAGTTAGGGTTTTGGTATTTTGCAGTTAGGGTTTTGGTATTTAAAAGCCTTTTGAGAACTACTATGAGTTTGGAAACTCTAGAAAACATTATTTTTTATAAAGATACTAATAGCTCTTGACTTTATAATTAGGTATTTGAAATAGGTTTACATCAGAGTATTTTTTAATAAGAAGCTGTGAGCATAGAGCAATTATTTGGTTCCCAATAAAAATATATTTGTGGATTAAATTTTTCCATTTTGGTTTCCATCTGTAGTAATACTAAAATTGTATTACTGAGTGAGGAAATACTGAAGATTGCAAAGCTGTTATTTTTATGAAACTGAGTACTTGCAAAGTATTTAATCTGATGGCATATCTCTTATTTGTATGCAATTTAAAAAAGGAAAAAAAAACTACAGTAAATGAGTACTTAAACTGGACAATCTAGTGAAATACTTCCATAATAAGACCAAAATGGTGGTCAAGAACAAAGTAATCTTTGACGCAAGCCTCACCAAAGAGTAGACCAAGTAGCAAACACAAACCTGCTGTTAGGAATGCCAAAAGAATCTTTCAGGGATTCTGCAGTGAGCAGGCTATTGCAATGAGCAGATTGAATTTCTACTGCCAGAGACCCATGTGAAGCTGGCATTTTGCCCTAGATCAGCTGCCTCAGCATGGGCAAAAACAGCAGGGACAGCAGCTGTTTGTAATTTCTCATAAGGGGCCTGTAGGGACCCCAAGCAATCAGGAGCTTGACGTGTCAGGGTGGGCAAACAGGGCATGGCACATCACATCAGCCAGGGCATGACACAGCAATTGTTAAACAGTTCAAGCAGAAATGGCTCCTTTTCAACCAACTGGAAACAGCCAGTGGAGGCAGCAAACAGACTCAGTAGCTGGTGAAGAAGGGCTCAAAGAGATCTTTTCATTCCCAGTCCTAGTAGTGTATGCTCCCTTGAGTGTGGTTTTGGAATACTGCAGAGCACAATCATCTGAAGCTGCTGGAGGCACTGCAATAGCCGTGTCAGAAGCCTCCAGCCTTCTGATGGTAGATGTAGCTCTCCAGGTCTCAGGTTGCGAGGAATGCCTAATGCCTTTCCATAACATTGGGGCTGACAATCATTCCTTTTCAGATGGTATACTGTTGTTGATGAGCTGTGTCATCAGGTGAAGAAACTACCGGAGTAAGTTTTGATTTATAAGAGTTTGATGGGTTATTCTTGAGGTCCTACAGTCTCAGTAGTCTCAAACTTCTGCTATAATGGAGATGCAGGTGGATTTGAATCCCTGTCAAGTAGTTAGACAAGGATCTGTTGAACCTGAAATCTGAAGCTGGTCACTGCCCAGGTAGGAAGAAGACTTCTCCTCCTGGAAACTTGATAGTGTCAAGAAGGACTGGCAGCTTTTATAAGATGTATGAGGCTCTGGAACCAGAAGGACAATCTACTGATGGGGTAGATGGAAATCCTTCTGGGATAAAGGGGCCATGTAGTGCAACACCACCTACCTCCTGCATCATGACCTCCTCTATTATGAGGAAAAGAAGGGTAGTTGTCATAGGTGACCCCCTTCTCAGGGCGAAGGAGAACCTGATATGTAGTCTGGACCCAGAGAAGTCTGTTGTCTCCCAGGGTCTTGAGTAAGGGACATTATTGGAAAATTCTAGAGTTTAATAGGGCCCTCTAATCCATTGGTCATTCAAGCTGGCAGTGATGAGATAACAAAAAGAAGTCCAAGGATAATAAAAGATTTCAAGGCCTTGGGAAGAATGTTCGAAAGACCAGAAGCACAGGTATTGTTTTCCTTGATCCTTCCTCTAGCAGAGTATCAAAAGGAACAGGCAGACTCATCAGACCAACATATCTCCAAGGCTGAAGTGGGAGTCCTTTTGAAGGTTCCAGGTTCCATCACTGGGACCTCTCAATGATTTTTTGAACATTCTTAGGAATCTGGAGAGGTACCAGTTGACTGGAAGCTGGCTAACATTGTCCCAGTTTTCAAGAAGGATGAGAAGGATGACCCTGGCAACTGTCAGTCAGCCTGTCAGTCTGACTTTAGTGACTGGTAAAATTACGGAGAAGATTGTACTGGGAGGTACTGAAAAACTGCTCATTGATCACATGGCTACATGGGCAGAAAGTCCTGCTTGTCAACCTTCATTTTCTTTTATGACGAGGTAATGATCTTAGCTGATCAAGGGAAGCCAGGTGATGTAATCTTTTTGGATTTCAGTAAAACTTTCAATACTGTACATCACAGTATCCTCCTAGACAAATGTCTAGCCCACAGCCAGATAAACACAGCATGTGATGGGTGAACAACTGCCTTATGAGCAGCGCACCAAGAGTTACAGTGAATGGGGTGGCATCAAACTGGTGTCCTGTTTGTAGTGGGGCTCTGCAGGGCTCAGTCTTAGGCCCTGTTCTCCTTATCATCTTCATAAATGACTTGGATGCAGAACCTGAAACAATATTAAGTAAGTTGCCAATGATACTAAATTGGGAAGAGATGTGCACTCCTTTGAAAGAGGGAGACCCTGCAGAGAGACATGGACAAATTAGAGAGATGGACAATCACCAACTATATGAAGTTTAACAGCTGCAAATGCCAGATTCTGCACCTGGGATGGGGCAACTGTGTTTGTGTGTATAGACTGGGGAATGAGTGGATGGAAAGCAGCATTGTGGAAAGGGGTCCTGGTGGATGGCAAGGTGAATATGAGTCAGTAGTGGCCTGGCAGCCAGGATGGCCAACTGTGTCATTTGGTGCATCAGGCAGAGCATTGCCAGCTGGGCAAGGTAGGGGATTGTCCCACTCGGCTTGACATGGGGGCAGCCTCACCTTGAGTCCTGTGTGCAGATTTGAGCACCACAATACAGGACAAATATTAAGCTATTGGAAAGTGTCCAAAGGAGGGCAGTGAAGATGGTGAAGAGCCTTGAGGGGAAATCATAGGAGGAGCAGCTGAGGTCACTTGGCTGAGGGGAGACCTCATTGTAGTCTACAACTTCCTCATGAAGAAAAACAGAGGGGCAGGCACTAATCTCTTCTCTGTGGTGACCAGTGACAGAACTTGAAGGAATGGCCTGAAGTTGTGTCAGGGAAGGTTTAGGTTGGATATCAGAGAATGAGTCTTCAGGGCTTGGATGCTGAAACAGACTCCTCAGGGAAGTGGTCACAGCACCAAGCCTGACAGACCTCAAGTAGTGTTTGGACAATGCTGTCAGGCACACGGTGTTATTCTTGAAGCTGTCCTGTGAAGTGTCAGGAGTTGGACTTCAGTGATCCTTGTGACTCCACTGCTTCTCAGGATATTCTACGCTTGTAATTCTTTCCAGAGTTTGGCATATGAAATCTTCCATTTTCTGAAAAAGATGCAGAAGGATAAATGCAATCATCCCTTGCTAGTGACCTTGTAGATTGTTAAATGAGAACACTATGTCATGTACCACAAGCTAGATAAAAATTATGGGAAAGGATTGCTACTACAATGTTAAGAAAATAGATAACAGATATTAAGAAAATGACATCATAATTGTAACTGCAATTGACAGCCAAACTCCTTCTATGCAGGCTAACTCTTTCTCCAGATAATTTTTCTTCTGTAGACATCAAAGTATCTGAGCTATCCTCCAAGTTTTGGGCATCTCCCTCCAACTTTGTATGGACTTATTTGCCACCAGACACTGTGATATAAATTAATTTCTCTTAAAGCATAATTTAAAAACTTTTAGTTTTTTTCTTTTAAATATAAGTCAAAGATAAGTAATTTCTTTTAAAGATTTTTTTTAAGATAAGTAGTTAATTTTGTCTCCTAGAGAAAACTCTGGCCAGAGTTGTTAAAGGCACAGAAATTTAGGTGGGGTTTGTTCACTTCAACTATATTGTGTAGTAGACCATGCTTAGTATTAGTAAGACTAAGACTCAGTTCCCTACACTATTTTGTGTTATAAAATTTTAGTTTATCTGAAGTTCATCAGGATTACTCTAAACTCTGATATTCATGAAAACAGCTTTTGATCACAGCAGTTTTGATCACAGCAGTTACTTCTGTAGTTAGGTTGAACTTTTTCTTCTGGGCTTCCCAGTCAGAGGCTTTTGCTACTTCAAGGGCTGATAAATGTTACCAGACACAGTTTTAAACACTGGTGTCTTAGAGAACCTGAAAGACAGAAGATGTGAGCCATGATGTGGCACTTGGCAATATGGTTTAGTGGGCATGGTGGTATATTAAGTCAAACATTGGTCTTAATGATCTTTTCCAGTCTTCTATGATTCTATGATATTGTTGTGAATATTTTTAGAAAGCAACAATGACTAAATGTCACACTTCTAAAAAAATCTCAGTCTTGCTGTACAGTTTTTTGGCTCATTGGTAAGTTATTAACATCATCTTTTGTTAACATCATAATTTCCCCTAATTTTATTTATTTATCCAGGCACATGATGGCAGTAAAATACTGAAGAGCCCACTTGCCTCCTCTATAATCAAAGAGCACAATAACTGGCTACTGCAAGAATTTAGTCTAACCAGAATGACAGCCAAAGACAAACTGCATTAAACGTAGGCACACATAATGACGACGCTTAAGGAATAAAGCTTGTATCTCTGTGCATGTTGATTTGTGAATATTTCCTTGCTGCCTTATTTTCTACAAAATGCATACTCAAGTATTCAGTGCCAGCATAGGTTAGAAATGTCAGTTCAAAGTACAAAATAAAGCTCCTTTTTTTTTATCAGTTACACATTCATCACTCTCAAATGAGACTGAAATCCAGTACTTCTTTGTTCTGCTAAAATCCAGGATAGATCAAATTGTGATTTAAAAATTGACCAAAAATATGGAGTAGAGATATCTTACTGCCATTCTTCAGCCTATGTATTTAAAGAAGTTTTATATAATGTAGCTGTAATACGCATAAAAGCATAAACTAGATATACATAAATAAAACTGTACCTGGAGAGAAGAAAAGAAAAATGCAATGGAAGAAAATAAAGGGATTAATGGAGTAATTTAGCTGATGGCTTTGTATATTTTGCCTTCTCCTTTTATTACTCAAAACTATCTATCTATCTATCTATCTATCTATCTATCTATCTATCTATCTATTTATCTATCTATGGATATGGATATATCTATATCATTTTTTCCTATATCTGTATTTTCAAACACGTTTGTGGATATGGATATATCTATATGCCTTAAGCAAGGGTCAGAGAAGCATAAAATGAATTACATCATACCTACAAGTTTTCTCTGAAATGTTAAATTTCTAAATATAGATTTTTTGAGTTTATTCCATGAAGAATATTGGGGTTGATTCAAATAGCTTCAATGTTGCAAGTGAAAAATGCAAAACTAGAAGTTTCTGCATTTAATTAATCTCACTTATTATGTTGTTAATAACCTTTGAAATTAGTAATGCTTTATGAGTAAAATTATAAAAATTACATTTTGTGGTGCATTTACACATGATAGTTGTCTCTGCCAAATGGCACATTTTTGACCAATGAAGTAGGAGACACTTACTGGACAAATTATTTCAGCTATGTATTTTCAACGAAACTGAAATTTTTTTCTACATCTTAGCAAATTTTTGATATTACAGGAAAATTGCTATAACATCATAGGGAGTGCTATTCCCACTATTTTGAACTTCACAAAGGAGTTTATAGAAATTTGTACATTAGTAGGACCAAGCAAGGCTGCTCATTGTCTGAGATGTGAGTCTTAACAGTGTTAGTCGAGTGAATGAAATTTATGACAATGCAGATGTGACTCTTTGTAATGTGGACAAGAAATAGTATTTTAAAAAATAGTATTTTACATCATCCAGTTAGATCATTTCCCATGGTATACATGAGCTTTATTACATAGTTGCTCATTCACTATGTTTTTAAGTATGATATGAAATACCTGAAGGTGGTGAACCATTGACACAAGTTGCCCAAATAAATTGTGGATGCCCCATCCCTGGAAGTGATCAGTGCCAGCTTGGATAGTGCCAAACCCCTTCTATGATGATATTTATTTTAATTTTACGTAGATTAAAGGGAATATTCATGTATAGAATAAAAACGGCACCTAAGCCCTTTGAAAAATGTTCAGAAAATGCCTGTATTTTCATGTCAGTGTAAGAGGTAACAGTTTCACATATAGACAATCTCAGTCTCTAGATATTTGATTTAAATACAGAAGTTATTAATCTACATATCTCTCTTCCTTAAAGATTTTTTTCTCCCTCAGTAATATTTTTTTGTATCTTTAGGAGACAGCTAATATCCCTTTGGGGCAACTTAGCAACTATTTCTGCAGATCCTTGATCAACTCAAGTAATTTAAAATTGTTTTTTGGAATACGGCATAACTCTTAGTATCATTATTACAGAAGCCTACTCTGACTCAACAGTTGTTTCATCTGCACAGATAAAAACTAGGTCAAAATAGTCTGATAGGGATCAATGCCTCAAATGAATTTCCACTTGCCTTATTCATCAGTATCAGATAGATATGTTTCTTATTGTGAAGCATCTTTTGCTTTTAGTGACTAGTCTTTATACTCTGCTTTTCCTGAATTACTTCAAGGTAAAAGAAAAAAATTCATATTCTCAGTAGATAAGAATTAGAGAGGCTGCTCTTTTACTAGTGACTAACATTAAACATGCCTTTTTTCTGATCATTGTTGGCTCATAGAGAATTATAAGGAATTATAATTGGTATATGGCAATTTTTCAATTTCTTTATTTTAAAAAGTTTGTCATAAAGTATAAAATAACCCCACATTTCTTATCCCTTCTGTTGGTCTTTTAAATACTTGCTGTTAGAAGATCACGGAAAGGGTAGCTATCTGTAAAAGTAGTACAAGGCAAAACAGTAATGAAATGAATGCAAATGAATCTGTCACCTACTGTTTTGCAAGTTATACACATAATCAGTTCTGAAGTTTAGTTTTCAAGTGAAAAAGGCCACAGGGATTTTTCCTAAAATTTCAGCTACCTTTGGAATATGATCTGTGCTGCCTCTAGTTCTTAATTCCCAAGTTTGAAATCTAAGAGTTCGAGAAGAATAGCCCATCTTAACATCACTTGTCTCTCCTATGGTGACAGCTGGTTGTGTCCAAAGATGAATCAATGTCTCAATGTTCAAGCTGAAACTAGTAGCAAGTGATGTCTCTCATGGGTCAGTAGTTGGACAATTACTATTTAATATCTTTGTCAGTGACATAGTCAGTTGGATTAAGTGCTTCTAAGCTCATCATGTTAAGATTCATGAATGCATCTGTTCCTTCAAATCTCAATTATAAAAATACTGCTGGTGTCAGAAGATTTTCACTAAATATAACCTCCCATATTTTAGCAAGTCTGAACCCTCATGTTAGAAAATAATGAAGCTTTATAACTTACTCCTCTTGGTTAATTTCATGGTATTTTTAAGCAGCAAGAATATTTTCAATTTAAAGTTTAAGGTTAGGGTTTTTTTAGTCTTTTTCTATTTCCCCTTACCCAAGGGAAAATTCTGTATGGATTTCAATAGTGTGCCTTTTGTGCTTATAGTCTGCAGTAACGGAAGCCTCAACTATGTTCAGTAGAAACCTTGTAAATTAAAAAAATGGCAATTGGAATGAACTACTTTGAATCAAGGTGACAGCTGTGAGCACAGACTTGTTAGTGAGTTCTGCAGACAGCAAGTGGCAGCTTCCCACTTTATTTTCTGGTAGATCAGGGTATATATACTACTATTTTTACATTTTAAATCACATTTGAATTTCACAATACTTGGTGACTCTTTATGGTTTTAATTAGCACTCAGGCTACATATGTTAAAGAGTTACAGGGCATGAGACTTCTAGAAAGAAAAAACCTAAACACTTCCTTTTCCTGCCATGGCAATAACTATTCAGTCCCAGGAACTTTCATTTACCATGTAACATAGCAAGATGTAGTGTATCTTCAGGTAAGACGAGAGTTGTATGGTTTTTTTTGGTTTTTTTTTTTTTTTTTAGGTAGGAGATTGTCTCAGTGAATAAATGGTTGTGAGTTTTCTGAGCAGATTAATTCTTGGAAGGCAGGTCATCCACCAGCAAACTGGTTGTGAAGAAATCTTTGATGTGAATCTTCCTTCTGTAACTTCATATTTTTGAAAATGTCTCAGCAAAGGTAACTGATTTAAACTTGCAGTTACTCACTTTGCATATTCAAAGACTGCACACACATAGGTAATGATAACAAGTTTTCAGTAGCTTCATGGAAATATTAAACTTCTGTCTTTTTAAGTAACACATGTTTTTCCAAATAGCAAAGTATCTTTAGTACTTCAGTATCTTGAACTCTACCAAATATTAATCATACCAAAATTGAACTTTAGCCTATCCTTTCTAGTTAGCAGCCTCATAGGAATGTATGTATCTGCTGTAGTCTTCGTTTCAGAAGAAATTGTGGTAGTACATTCACCTTGCTCCCCAAGTAACATTATGATCATTCATGACAAGAAAAACTAAGGAAAAAAATGATTTCTCCCAGTTTGTGAGTGTCACAGTTTGACGCTGGCACAATGCCAGTGCCCCCATGAACATATATGCTCCCTGGTGTCTGCTGTGAGATGTGACCAGGAATAAAGCAAAGCAGGCTCCAACTTAAGAATAAAGAAGAAAAAACATTATTAACTTAAAACTATATATAAAAAGAAACGCACACAGAACTCAGAATAAAAACCTTCCAAAAACATTCCTCCTCCTCCCACCAAATTTCCAATACATCACAGTAGTACAAAACCTTGGATTCTCAATTCCGTTAACACCCCTCAGATCACCAATTCTCAGTCCATCACCACCCTTTATATAATCAATTCTCAGTTCATCAAGGAGAGAGGAGTCCCTCTTGTGCCATAGGTTTCCCCTGGAAACACAGTTGAGACCTCTTGTGTTTCCTGTCACAGGTGGCACTGCCCGGAGATCATTTGCCATTGTGACATCTTCCTTCCATGTCCAGTGGTCTCACCACTGCACAAGGACCAGAGCTGCTTCTAGGGTTCCCCTTTTAAGGATGCTTTGCCCAGTTCCAAAAAAAGCACAGTCTCTCATTTTCGGGATGCCTGTCCCCCCCCAAATTCACCCCCTGGGGCCAAGGGGTCTCGAGAACAGAGATCTTCTTCTTCCCTGAAGATGGAGGGCACCACCACCATCCTCACCCATTGTCTCTGTTCACGCACTACTTCACATAACATCACTGCACTCTCTTGGCTCTGAGCCATTGCCTCCCCCTAAATGCCATCTCTGTGTCACAGGAAAAATGGTTCTGTCCATGGCTATACAAGAAAAGTCCAGGCAAAGGCCACTCCATCATCTCCTCCCACCTAAGACTCTTCTCTCTCTTCTCCTTCAGCTTCAGGAGTATCAGCATTTGTAAGGTTTCCATCATCCAAGAAAAGGGTTAAAAATCTCAGGGTCTGCCTGTCCAGAACTCCCATGGTTGCCCTGCTGGGACCTTCTTGCCGCACCATCCCCTTCTCCTTCACGGCCAGCCGTCTTGCCTGCACATAATATTGAATTTCAAGGCGGCACAAGCACCGTCTCTCTCTATCTCCTGGGGGGTGGAGGGGTGGGGGAGTGGTTGTCTGATGCCTCTCGATGCTCCTCCACCCTTCTGTCCTGCAGGGGCCTTCACCTCCCTTCTCTGTCCAAGGCCCGGCCTACCTCACCGGGCCGCATGGCTTCCCCTCTCCCGCCCAGCCCGTAGCTGGGCAGGGGAGCTCTGACCTCCCTCACAGACTGGACAGAACCCAGGAGAGCTTCCCCCTGGGTGTTCTCTGCTTTTCCCTGTGTTCTCAGAGGTGTATCCATGTCCTCAGTGGCCACACCAGGTGCCAATATTCAAATCTGAGCACCTATTGGTATGACCACAGCATCCCAAAAAAACCTCACTTCCTCTCAAACCAGGATTAGGAAAAAAATTTATTAGGACATACTCTAAAAGAGACATTTTTAAACTGAAGTATACTATTAGAAGAAGAAGACATAAGCAAACTGATTAGTAACACATGGAATTTTTAAAATACAAAGAAATTCTAACCTCTTTGTAAGACAATTCCATTAACTCTCAATTGGAGTGATTGCTTTTGAAACACAACTCAGTAAGATCATGAAGGGAATTGTACAGGGCAATAATTACAAAAGAATAAGTTTGGGCTAAAAGAATGGGAGAGTATTTTTTAGTATTATGCTCTTAATTGTGTCAAAATAAGTGGTATTCTCAGTGTATTATGTAATGTATTTTCAGGTTTCAGCATAATTTGGATTAGTGATGAAGGAAGATTAATGACTGATAAGAACCCACACCTAAAGAAAGTGTTATTGAGTTTTATGTACACTTTAATTTTTACTTTAATTTTGCTTAACTTGCCTGAATAATTTTTCTGATTGAACCATATCCTTTTTGATACAAACAACCTGTGACTGTGCTGTCCCTCAGTAGGGGGCTAGGTATGTCCCTTGTGGGCTGGAACAAATAATCAGAGTTCATTCACCTTCAACCTTTCAAGATCATTACATGCAAAATGGGGCACATTTTTGTTCTAGTGTTTCTTGCCTTGCTGTGACTGTTCACTTTGATGACACTAACACATCCTTGTCATTCTGGTGTCATCTTACTGTGATTCTTACAGCAGAGTAGTTGAAAGAAGGTTCGCCAGGTGTGAGAAGAACACAGTGATTATGTGTGTGATTATGATTAGATTTAGGTTAATACAGTATCTAAATATTGTCAATGCAATATATAAGAACTCTCTGAGCTATTATGATGGATTATGACCAAGAGGTTGTGGTCCCTCCTGTTGAATCACAACCTTCAGTGAGACCCCTTGCTTCTTAAAACTTCTCAGAGAAGTCTAGGTGCAGCTAGGTCCATCTAGTTTCAGATTTGCTTTCAGTTTATGACTGAGGGGTTATAAGATAGACAGGTTCAGCTAGAAACCTACAGGTTTACAGTCTTTGGTGATGCAGAATTCCCAATTACAAAGCAGCAAAGCACCTATGAAAGTATTGCAGGATTTTTTCTCTATTATTTTCTTGAATCTTAGCACTTTTTGCACTTGGTCCAAAAGTGAGTATTGCACTCATGCAAAAGTGAGTATTTCTCATCTTGAGGAGGGATGTATTCTTCAGGAATCTCTTGTAAACTGCTTGCAGCCTCTGGATTCCAGTTTGCCCAGTTGACCTAGTCTCCAGCAAGATTTTATTCCCTTTTATAGGCCCGTGTACACCAAAGTCAATCACAAATACCTCTGCTCCCCCATCTCTGAACTGTATTGATTATTGACGATTCAGCCAGTTCTTCCTGTAATATCCACCTAGTGTCCTTATATTAGGACAAACCACACTGCCTATTAGAGACAGAAAAAAGGGAGAAGGATGCATGCATGGCAGAGGGGGAGGACATACCTAAGATCTGACTATAGCTCATTGGTATCACACTGCTTTGTTTTTATTTAACAATTTTTGGGAATTTTGAGAACAAATGTATAATGTTACTGTCCTATGAACTATCTATATCTGAAGGTTTGTGTCAAAATAACTGGAAGTAATATAAATCATATATTATGTTACTTTAGTTCTTGACAAAACACAATTCAAACGAACTAAAATATTCATATTTGTGCTTTCTAGCATGCCACCTCAATCAGTAGCCATCATAAATGGAAAAGATAGTGATGCCAAACTGCTTTGAGATAATTCACTTGGTATCCTACAATCAGATTCATAAGCAGATATAAGAAAAAAACTTACAGGGAGATTTTAGAAAATTTTAGCAGGAAAAAAAGATTTAGTCTGTACTCAGGATTTTTTTTTTAATTATATGTCTGAAACCCATGAAACTACTGTCATTCTAATGACTAAGGTAATCTGTTTGCTGGATTAAGTTTATATTTGCTAAAGAAATAGAAGTTCATAAGTTCATTAATGTAGCAAAAGTAATGCTCTCTCCAAACTCTTCATGAATTCCACTGCACTGAAGGCATAATATCAAATTAACATATAGATATTGCTCCATTTCATTTTCTAGAATAATTTTAGAGAATTTTGAAAATTTTAAGCCATATCCAGATGCCTTTGAAGATTTCCTGTGCCATTGTTCAGTCACTCTCAGTATAAAAGTATTTCCTTTTATTCAGAGAGAAAGTCCTGTATTTCTGTTGGTCCTGTCACTGGACGCCATGTAAAAGAGTCTGACTCTGTCCTTCTGGTATCCTTCCTTCAGGGATCTTGATAAGACCCCTCTGTGTGTCCTCTACTTAAAACTGAAAAGTTCAAGTTCTCTCAGCCTTTCTTCATAGGAAAGACACTCCAGTCCCTTAGTCATCTTCATGGCCCTTCACTTGACTGACTCCAGTACATCAATGTCTATCTTGTAATGGGAAGCTCAGAACTGAATACAGTACTTCAGAGTTGGCATCAGCAGTGTGAATAGAAGAGAACAACCACCTCCCTCAAATTGCTGTCAATACTCTGCCTAAAGCAGAGCAAGATGCCAATTAGCCTTCTTTGTTCTAAAGACACGCTGCTTTGTGTTTTGTTTTATGTGGATGTGGCACCTGGGAATATGCTTTAGTGCAGAACAAGGTGATGCTAGATTGATGGATGCTAGATTAATAGACTCAATGATCTTAGAAGTCTTTTTCCAGCCTTAATGATTCTGTGATTCTATGCTTACCAGCATCCTCAGGTCTTTTTCTACCCAGAAGCTTTTAGTTGTTTCTTCCCAGGTTGAAGGACTTGGCACTTCCACTTGTTGAACTTGAAATTCCTGTTTTTTCCTCCAGCCTGTCAAAGTGCCTTTAGAAAGCATCATCACCCTTTGATGTATCAGTATCATCATAGTATCAATATTAAAATGTAAAATAAATATTTAGAGTGATTTTATATTATTTAGGAATAGCCTGTTCTATTGTAAAATAGTCTTCTCTTAACTCATCTACAAGAGGGCTTTTAAAAATTATATCAATAAAGATTTGCAAACTTTTTATAAAGGTTTGAGAGATCAGCCCATCTTGTTGTTTATAGCTTTATAGGCTATTGTCAAGATGAAAAACAAATTGATCTGTTAATTTGATGTCAAGGGATGATAAATTTAGAAGCAATTCTAATAACAACAGAATGGAACCATAGCAGGTTCATAGTTTAAAATGATGTTTTGTCTTCTTCCTAAGTAGTCTTCTTAAGTGCAGATTTTGACTTGCATCAAATGCATTGAGCATACTCTTCTATTCTAGTATGCTGTGAGTGAAATAAACGTATTTTTGATGCAGTAACACAAGTTTTCACCTATGGAATTATTAATTATTAGAATAATAAGTAAACAAACAGTATTTTCTGAAATATGCCTGTTTCTACAAATCTTTAGAGATGCCTTCTTTCTTCCTTTCGTTGCAGCACTTTTAATAATCCAAATATTTTACTGAAAGCTATTTTTCTTCTCCTGAGTAATGTGTGATAAATGTTAAGAAACCGTGGACAAGATAGGAAGCATCTCTTTTTCTCTGGTGCTGCTTTTAAACTACCTTAAAAATGCCCTAAGCCCACAAAAAGATCTGAAAGCCACAAATGATGTCTTCAAAGGTAGATTTAACCATGATGATGGTTATGGTTATCATACAACTTGATACCTGATGTACTTATTTAAATTCCACTGGGTATTCCATTGGAGCATAAATATATTTGGCCCTCAAGTCTGTGATTATCAGCTCACATTATGCTGTAAATTGTTTTTAACTTGGAAGAGCCTAAAAAATGAAGGTAAATTCAAAAGATTGAATACTGGTTGTTGCCTCTGAGTTGTATGGATCATAAAGATTACCAATACTGCTGTAGCATTCTAATAATAATGTACAACAGTGTGTATTTGGAGATTGTTTAATGTTTGTTGTTGTCTATACTATGCTTATAGAAGTAATTTTTGTACCCAGGAGAGTTTTACATCAGAAGCACACTCACTGTGAACCTTACTAGATCATTGAAAATCTGAATCTGAATTTAGAATTTTAGTAGAAGCTTCTTAAACTTATTTGAGAAATGTTTGTTTTAATTTAAGAATTAACTCCTATTATTTTATGGATGCCTGATAAAGGATCTTAAAGCTGGTTTATAAGATTTAGTAAATAGAAATTTAGCTATCAAAGGCTACAAGAGGCTTGGTGAACAATCTATATTAAATTTTCAAGTTGGAGTGGAATTCTTGTAAAAACTATTTTTCATTTTCTGCCTTTTACTTGGAGTCAAAATTATGACTGCTCTAAAACCTACAAACGCCTGACTTGGAGGCCAATCACTATTACCTTTGTGGTCTTAGTTTTCAGAGTCCTGCTATTTCCATACTCTGAAGGCTTTTTTTTTCCCCTGGCAAATAAACCTCCTGTTCACTAAATGACTCCATACTGTTGTTCTTTTTGAGTATAATTTTCCTTATTGACTCATACTGATCTGTTTGGTTTGCGTAATTGACTGAATTACTTCAGAAGTTTGGGTTTTTTTGTGAAGTAATGAATGTTTTTAGACCTTATGTATGAAAATAACTACTCTTACTATTTTTCTGATGGTATTACTCTGTGTTTGTAAGCTTGAAAGATGATAAGAGAAAGTCATAAGGAATAGCAGAATCAGTTTCTGAATAGCAAATTGTAAAGATAGCATGAAATCAACATAGAGAAATAAGCTAAAATCAAGGAAGTGTTTCAGAGGGAGAGGATTTGAGTAGTGATAATGAACACGGTATTGAGGTTATACCAACACCTTTGAGGGAAAACCCCTATAAAAGTGGGTGAACACATAGTTATATAAACATACATGAGAAAGCACAGCTCTATTTAGCACTCATAAAATTTTGTTTAGATAACTGCTTCCAGGTTTGGGGAAAGTTCTGGCATTTAATTCTCCCCTGTCATTTGATAGCCATAACTTTAGGTGTCATGTCAGGGCTCAAGTTTCTTCAGTTCCTTAGGTATATTTTGTCTATTCAGAACAGATTTTGTTTTCTCTTGTGCAGGATGATCGTTCCCTACATCTTTCTATAAGTGCGAGAACTCTAACAATATGTAGCATTTTTTCCCAGCACTGAGTCCAGTTTATGTTCACATTTTTGTCTCTAATACTAATAATTTTTATAACATTCAGTTTATTCAATTCTCAAAATTCTATGCTGTTTTCAACAGAAGTTCTTATTTTTCATTCCAGACACCTTGCATTTATTATCAGCTTTGTAATCTGACCCTGTAAGTTTTCCTGTTGAAGGCTAAATTATTTGGCCTTTGTATTCAGCCTCCTTTCAATTAGTTGTCTAGCTTGTGTTGGATCTGGGGTCCTCAAAGGGGCAAGAGCAGTTGTTAGTTGTAGTAAAGTTGTTTATTGTATGAATAGATCAGTCTCAAAGGTAAAGAGTTTAAGGTATTAAAGTCCATGTTAAAGTCTGTGTTAAAAACTTTTTGTCATAGAGTCTCAAGCAAAAGCTGCAGCAGCTACTCACTGGCATAGAGTCCCCAGGTTCTGTGCAAGAACAGTGGCAACAGCAGTAACAGCTGTTCTCTGGTATAGAGTCTGATGTTCCAGGCAGCAGCAGCAGGAACCTCTGACATAGAGTCCCATGGCTCCATGTAGGAGCAGCAGCAGCAGCAGCAGCAGCAGCAGCAGCAGCAGCAGCAGCAGCAGCAGCAGCAGTTGTTCCTTGGCATAGTCCCATGTTCTGAACAGTAGCAGTAGGTACTACAGCTTTCTCTTCTTCTTTCTTATTTTCTTTATCTTGTTGTTCTTCTTCAATCTTCTTCTTGTTGTGGTTGATTTCTCTTACAACTCATTACAAGGTATTTTATTTATAAAACATCTAATTAGCTAAAAACGCAATTATAAAACATTCTTTCTAAACTAATCTAAACTTAATTTTAAATGTGTGAAAGTAGTACAAAAGTAGTGTCAGTTCTTACCTAAAAAACTATGCATATAATATTATTTATTTATGAAAATATACTATCTGTTTTCTTACTTACATACATGAATGATTCTATCTATGTATGCCTATAGTTCTATTTGTTTTAGAGATGTAAGCAAAGTTTTGCTATGTTTTTGTTATGTCCGCAGCTAAGTTACTTAACTTTAAACTAGGCCTTAGGGCCTTTACTAGCTAACACAGTTTTTTAAGGTACTTAAAATGTATTTCTACTTACTTAAAACTATAACTTCCATCTACTTAAACTTTTATTTCTACTTTATATCTATGTGACTTAATATATCTTAATTTCTCTAAAGACTTTAATTTAACCTCTGCATTCATCTCTCTGAGGAACACAGAGAGGCTTGCATTCCAACAATTAGTTATCAATCTTTGGCTCAAGTGTTCTGTCTTTAGAAGTAAATTTTCAACATAAATTTTCCTAACTCACTTTCCTGCAATTAGTTGACATTTGGCACACATTCCACTTGTGAAACTATATATGCAATCTCTTTTCTAATATGCTGTCTCTTAATAGGTCATAAAAAATAGAGTTCTGAATAATTTTCTCCTTCTTTTGCACTTTCTTTTTTCCTTGTTCTAACTTTGTTTTAATTGAAAGGATGAAAATTCATTGTGTCTTTGTCAGCTAATGGGATGCATTCTAAAATCAGAAGCAGTGAGACAACAACTACCTTTGGAGGAAATGATAAATGCGGTCCCCTACATAACTAAAAAATTGAGGACTTGGCTAAAAGAGAGGTTTTACCCTCAAGTGGAACATTACAATTTAAAAAAAAGGTATTTGATAGATGTGGTCCAGCATTTCTGACTTCATTTTCTTCCTTCCAAGTTCATTCATGGAATGTAAATTGTACATTGTTCAACAGTATTCTTTAGAAAAGTCCATATTTTACACCAAAAGGTTTTTAAATTATTATAGCGCTTTACAAATCACATACCTATTCACAAATCCATTTATTTACGGACTGTGCAGCTCAACTGACCTATGATGATACTGATAAACCCTAATTCCTTATTTCCTCTGATTAAGCTTGGATGATGTAAACATCTGCTGACACATTCAGTGACCTGTCAGAATTGGCCTGACTCACAGAAAGTGCCATTAACCCCTTCCTGTAATAGCTGTGTATCCTGTGATTTTACTGCAATAGGAATCATAAAAGGAGTTCAAAAGCACTCAGTTCATATGTGCAAAATCATAAGGATTTTCCAAATTGACACCACACTCATTCTTTCAAAGAACAGATTCACGTATAAAATGTGAATATTATTTTATTTCCAAATCAAAGGGGGGTATTTTAAGCCCAAACTCAGAAGTCAGCTTGTACAGAAAAAATTAAGTGCTTTTTAATGTTACAGTGTGTTGTCTGCATTAGTTCTTACCTGTTCTGTGGGGATATGCACTTGCAGCTGGTATTTAGAGCCAAATATTGGTAGACAAAAAAGCTTTCAGGCAGACAGCTGTATCCTGCATTTAAGGACGCTGACTGGGCCATAACCTTATGCACTGTTGTTAGAGTTCTAAAACATTAGCTTTTTGTACTTCATTGTACATTAAAAAATAAAGGAATGGCAGGTTTATGTGGTATTTTTGCCATTTCCCACACTTGCAATGCCGTTTCTGCCCATTTGCTTGTTCCAACACATGGCAGAAAAAAGATACAGGATATTTTTCTTTGGTATCTATCTTTCATCCCCTCAGCAACTATTGAAACCACTGGCTAACTTCTATCAGTTGAAGGGGAGAATGACTTCATAGGCACAGCAGCTGTTAAGGGGGAGACACTCTCCAAGTTCCCTTACTGAAAAGCATATGAAATTGAAATGGGTGATTTTTATCATGCCTTGTGGTTCCAAGAAGCATGGTTGGCTCATGTTTGTCAACTAGCAATCAGACAAAAAAGTATATTGCCTCTTTGCCCTGTCAAAAAATTGCATGTTTTCAACAAAGGCTGAGGACAGGTATGACAGGTACTGAGAAGATACTGTGTCAATTAGGTACTGACAAGTCTTCTGGTAGCTGAGTTACAGAGAAAAGGAAAGTTTTGCATTTAGCAACAGTATCTTAAGGAAAGCAAAATTTTAAATAGAAGGAGCTGTAAATTAAACTAGCTTCATAACTGAAACATATTCTTTTATTATCTAATATTGGAATCTTTGGGGTTTTGTACTAAAATAAACAGTGTGTCAAGCTGTAACTACCTAGATCTAAGCAGCAAGCCCCTCATTTTTGGATTCTGAAATACTTCAGTAAAAGGATGCTTTTTCCATCATACTAGATTCCTTTCATATCTGTATTGATAATAATAGGAACTAAAATAATGAAAAGAAAGCTTTGAAATTCAAAAAACTTATCTTGAATATTTGATTGGCTTTGTGAACAAAGAGATGAACAGATTAAGGATAGGTGAGTGATTTGCAAAATTGTTTAAACTTTTTTTTTTTCTGTGATTT
Source organism: Melozone crissalis (assembly GCF_028551555.1). Classification (NCBI taxonomy): domain Eukaryota; kingdom Metazoa; phylum Chordata; class Aves; order Passeriformes; family Passerellidae; genus Melozone; species Melozone crissalis. Next base: position 57,281,915 of record NW_026535794.1, on the reverse strand, counting down.
ATGACAGAAAAGCAAACTGTTTAAGGCCAGTGAAAAGATCTTTCCTTTCTTTTAGTATCTGGAAAACAAGGCAGTTCATAAAGTATCAGACACACTATTTTCAAGCATAGAAATTGGATTTTCATCTACCTTGAGTTATGTGGAAAATAGTACTTGGCAGAATTGACATCTGAGAAATTTGAAATAGAAAGTTTTATATTTATCTTTGACTGGATAGTCATTAATTGCTACTTTTTCCTGAACAACATCTCTACAGGTGAATTGTATATCCTATATCTTTTGTGTTCCATTGGAGTCCTTTCAAAATGACAAAGCATGTGTGTTTGCATAAGGAAAGGGAGAGGGAAGAGTCAAGGGGAAGGGAAGGAAGAAGCTGACAACCTCAAAGAGCTTCTTGAAATTCACTTCACCATTTCATACCTACAGGGGAATCAGGCTTTATTAAAAGTCACATTTATGGATTTCATGCTAACAAAGATGTAGAGCTGTTAGTCACAGTAAGTTGATCACATGTGAATAATATTATTAAAGGTGGGATTAAGCTTGGCTCAGTCATGTTTATAAGAATAAACACTATGTGTAAAATATTTATTATGAAACAACTAATGATTTCTTGCCAAGACAGTCTTTAAGAGTATGCCAATATTACTAGCTTATTACTTGTAAGGAAACAAATATGAATGAGCTCATGTCTGTTATAGATGTCAATCTATTTATTAAGAATTTATTAATCCTTTTAATAAAACTATATTTCTGTATTTTCAGTTGGTTTTTACCCCTATATATATGCTAAAAAACTTTATTGGCCTAGACTGCCATATTTTCTGTAAGAGTCAGTTCATGGGTTCCTATTTTCTTTCTTTCTTGTTTCTTTGTTTCTTTTATTTTTTAATGGCTGGTGCAAATGAGAAAATATTCTATATGTAATCATACTTTTTGATGATCCAAAATCACCTCTCTAGCCTTGGACTGTTATTATATTTCTGTATTGAATTTTGAGAAGGCCACAGACTTCACAGGCAAAGTGAAACACTGCAATTATATAGACTGATCTTAATGTAGGATTTATGCTGTAACATCTTTCTTTGCTGTGATATTGATTAAATTTAAAATACAGTTATCTCAGAAAAACCATAAGGAAAAAAGAATTCATTTACTGCCCTTGATTTCACAACCATAGAACTTTTAATCACACACCTGTTCAGGGAATCCCTGCACTAAGCACCTGTAAAAGTATCTTGTACATATTGTATATATTGATTATATTCAGCAGAATGCTTTCTTTCAGGTCTATCTAGAATTAAATGTCTTTTCTACAATGTTGCAATACCTATTAGTTACTGCTTTGTGACAACCAAACCCCATATAGCACTACTGTATTTGAATGAATTAGCTAGGGAAATTCTTCTCCTTTATCAAGCACTAAAATTAGCACAAAGCTAATTTCTTTACTCTGTGTGTTTGCCTTACAATGATAGGAAAGTCTTGCACTTGTGTACAGTTACCAGTTACTCACACATAGTACCTTGTTATATTAGAGTCTTTCTTTGTTACATGAGTACTTATTTTTAAAAAATAACAGAATAAAATAATTCATAATCTGAAATCTCTACCATTAAAGTTGAAATGCACTTGAACTGCCCTAGGTGTTGAAACATGAAAAGGCAGCAAGAAAGTAATTGCAATCAGAAACAGATAAAATTGAAATGAATGATACTCATTAGCTGGGGGATTTAGATACTTGCTGGACCATGTTAAGTCAGAACTAAAACACTTTTCATACCTTGAAGTTTCTATCCCTATGATCCACTTAAGTTATGGAAGTATTATCCAGATTTTCAAACAGGGAAAGCATATGGACATTGCAATGCTTGGGTTGGTATTAAAAAATTCTAATATCTTTCTGCTTAAATCTATGGTTAATGTACTTGTTTGCTATACATATTGTATGAACAGTGTGATCAGAAACAAATCTCAAGAAACTGTCAACTTTTCAAACCCCTTTATTTTGAATGGCTTTTGCGAAAATGAATATTGTTATTCTTGTATCATCATCTTCTTCTATATTCATCTTCTTCTATCATCATCATCATCATCTTCATCTTCTTCATCTTCATCTTCATCTTCATCTTCTTCATCATAGTCATCATCTTCATCATCTTCTTCATCTTCATCATCATCATCTTCTTCTTCTATCTTCATCATCATCATCATCATAATCTTCACATATTTGATTTTTTAAGCTGATATATCTGTTCTTAAAGTAAAGGTATGGTACACTTGAGCACACCTAATCATTATTCTGTGGTAGAACTAGCTATTGCTGTTTTCAGGTAAGAAAATAATTTCTAATGAATGACTAAGAGTGGAGCATTATGACATTTTGGCTGGATCCCAGCTTGAAGAAAATGGCAAAAAATGAGGCAAAGGAAGGAACAGTAAAAAGAGGTGATTCATTTATCCTGAAGCTGGACTGGAAACCAGTAATGTAAACCAGATGTTTTGATGTGCTAGTTCGAAGGGAATACTCTGTGAAAAGAGGAATTTTTGGCTGTCAAACAGTGGTTCACATAGAATCACAGAACAGGGAATATTGCTTGAAAATCCTGTAAGGTTTCTTCGAGCATCAAAAAGATTTTTGTGCCAAAGAAACATTGGAAGTAGTTACAGTTATCCAAGAATAGGCAAAGATTTTGTGAATTTCTTTTCCCTCTGTAAGAAAATAATAATAATAATAATAATAATAATAATAATAATAATAATAATAATAATAATAATAACTACTTAATTAGAGTTAGAAAACATCTTCTATCCAGATATAAACAAAGTATGGACTGATGTCTTTAGTGCAAGTTACACAAAAAGGATTTTGAGATTCATCCAACTCTAAAACTTGTTGGTGCTATATGACAGCCATATCAGATTATGCTATCAGGAAATAATTTTTCTGCTGACTAGTGCTGTGTAATTAAATTGAAAGGTTTTTCATAGGCAATGTTAATATTTAAATTGTTTAGCCTTAAAGGAGACAAAACACAAGAGAATACAGGACAAAACCCCCAGTTATTCTGGGAAGCAGGATGGAGATCTTCATATGTTATCACAAATTTTTATTCAGTCTTTCTAAGGTAAAGATCCTCCACTAACCAAAAAGTGTTTTCTCAAATAAATTAGCCAGGTAATAACAGATGGGTAGTGCATGACAGTGGATTTGCTGTACTTCACTGCAAATATATACAAGTAGTAGATATCTTAGTATAATCCTCTCCATGATAAATAAATGTGTCTTTTCTCTTCAAATACTGAAAATGGTCTATGCTCTAAGCAGATATTCATGTACTCAGTCCCAAGCACATCTTGCTCAGTGACTTCAGGACCATGAAGTAAGGAACACATAGGAAAAGTTAGATTTTTGTTGTGCTAATGGGGCAGCAAGTCCAGAGGAATATTGCTTTTGGTGTTAGCTTTTGGGCATTTTATAGTAAATGTTTAATGATCTTAAATTAAGAATTAAAAACCCCATCATTATTTTAGTAAGATGTTGGAAACTTTAGTCACTAGTGAAGCAAGGCAAATTTGTTTTAATTATTCATATGTTTGGCTGGTTACACACATCCCTTGAGCATTTCCAGTCATGTTTCCTAATCATTGGGAAACTTATAAAACTACCTCTTGCTAATTTCACTTCAAACACAATGCTTCAAAAATTAATAATTAAGGTTTTACTTTAGAGACAAGCTTGCTTCCTAGTTAGTTATTCTTAGTTCATAAAAATTGTGCTGACAAGTGCTTGAGTCATATTTTTTATGATCTTACCAAAAGCCACACAGCAAGCACAGGAAAGATTGATATAAAGCGAAACCATATGCATTAACTCTGCAATTAGATAATTATCCAGATCAGTATTGGTATGAATGTGCATTGTGAAGCAGTAGAACTCACACAGTGTAAGGGTCTTCTATGCTCTTGAAAGTGAAGTCAAAGTCCTGCAGTGCTGCTATGGTGACATTGCCAATATCATCTAGTCAGTTATAATCTTCAGGAACTTGGATTTCTGTAAGAGCATTAAAATTTCTTAATAACACTCAGGGAAAAAAATTGCATGACCCTGTAAAGTACACCACACATGCACTATAAGTCAGAAGAGGACCTCAGCAATGTTAATATTCTTTGTTGTGGATCATGCCTAGAAGAGGTCAGCTTGTGAGTGGCATGTGTATTGTGTTTCTTCCCAACTACAGGAATAGAAGTCTATTGCTGACAAGTAGAATGTGGTAAATGGATACAGTTATTCTAGCTATCTTCACCCTTTTTACTGTTATCTGAGGACATGTAGCTTTTCCAATGTTTTCTACAAAATTCTAATAATCTCTGCTGCCTCAACTTTTATCTCTCTTGATTATGCAGTTGTTAACTGGATATAATGAATATAGTACAGAGTTTAGACACCAGAATAGGAAAATACGCATTGAAACGTACAGTATTCTTCTAGGTTTTGTGGCATAGCAAAATGAGTTGAAGGGATGTCTTTTTACTAGATGCTGATACACAGTGTTTTCTTGATGAGAGGATCCTACAAATCTGCCCCATAATGATCCTACGAGTTCCTCCAGCAACAAAATTACTTTTGTTCCAGAGGAAGTAATCAGCTTGTCATGTTTCTAATTACTAATACTCGCCTTCTGTTTGACAGATCTTAAGTTCCTTTCCTTTCAAATTATCCAATCAAACTTTGTATAATAAATTGTTCTCATATATCACTTGATATTATTTCACGTTGATGTTAGAAGTTTCTATTTGAAAGCAGATATCTTTTGGGTTTCTTTCCATTTACAGCAAAATCCATAACAGATAAGAATGTATGTGAGCCTTAGCTTTTACAGTGCCTTATGATGGACTATTTATTGTGTGGATTTGAATCAATATGGTTTTTTTAGGAGGAGCAAGGTGTTGAATGGCTTTGCATTATTTATATGCCAATGAAATGCTTGTTTTCAGAAAAAATAATTTATATATGCATTCATAAATGCCTGCAATGGATTTACCAAGCACTCTAAATTCAACTAGCTCACAACAAAGCTAAGGTAACCTGAGGAGAAAGTTGGTTATTCTTTATTATAGACCATTTGGCTAGGATGATGAGGCAGATAAATTACTTTATAAACACCTTGGAGAAGTTTCATGGTTACTGGCCTTTGCTCTTGTGAGAGGCCTAAACTTTCCATATGTCTGAGGGAAATTAAATACAGCAGAGAGTAAAGTCTAGAAGGTTCTTGGAGTGTGTGGAATAGAACTTCCTGACACAGCTGGTGAGCAAGCCAACCAGGGAACATGCCCTGCTGGACTTCCCATTTAGGAACTGAGAAGGGCTTGTTATTGTTGTGATTGTTGGAGACTTTCTTGGGCACATCATGCCTTCACTTTGCCTTACTTTTTCAATTGTCAAAAAAGTAAGGAGGGGGATCAGCTGAATGGCCACCTTAGACTTTTAGAGGACAGACTTTGGCCTGTTTAGGACCATGGTTGAGAGATTCCCTTGGGAGGCAGTCCTGAAGGGCAAACGACTGCAGTAGGGCAGGACATGTTTTAAGTAGTAAATCTAAAAGTCACAGAAGTCAATGCCCATGTGCCAAAAGATGAGATGGGGTGAGAATACTAGTCTGGCTGAACAGAAAGCTTTGGCTGGAACTCAGGACAAAAAAAATAAGAGTTTATGACCTTTGGAAGAAGAGGTAGATAACTTAGGAGGACTAGAGGAATGTCATGATGTTCTGCAGTGAGAAAATTTGAAGGACCAAAGTCCAACTAGAACTTAATTTTACTACTACCATACAAAACCCTAAAATCAACCCAAACCACCTTCTATAAATAGATCAGCAGCAAAAAAAGGGTAAAAGAGACTCTCCATCCTTTATTGCATGCAAAGGGACACAGAGGGACAAAGGATGAGGGACAAAGGATGAGGAAAAGGCTAAGATACTTGATGCTTTCATTTCCTCAGTCTTTACTGGTAAGGTTGTTCTCTGGGTACTTAACATCCTGAACTGGAAGAGAAGGAAGAGGAGCAGAATGAAGCACCCATAATTTAAATGAAAATGGTCAGAAACTTGCTACTACATATAAACACGCACACATCACCTGACCTTACTCGGACTAGCCTCCGAAGAAGTTCCCCTTGCTTGCTTGTTTCCTATTACATTCATCAGTTAATCTTCTTTTAAAATTTTTGCTAAGAGTATTAGCAATAAATAAATTTAGGAAGAAAGAAATATACAGAATATCAGAGCAATTTATGATACTGGATTTACTGTTTGAAGGGGAAAATACCCTCTCAGTAAAGGGAAATTACCTAACAGATTTTCATAATTGGTAAAAAACCCCTTTTGGATGAACATTTTGGTGTAAGTATAGAAAGTCTTTGTACCAAAAGTAACAGATGTTGATTCTAACACTTTCTAGTTTCTGACCATTTGTTACCTTTTCTGACCTTTTGCTACGATCCATCCTCATGGACGGGTTTTGTGATGGTTCATGGATTTGATCTCAGGGTGCAAAAAACTGACACAGCACAGGGGATTTGCAGTAATGCTCAAAAGAAATATACCTTTATTGAATAACCACAGCAAAATGTGATAGAGGGATTAAGGGAGAGAAAAAGATAGAGGAAGAGAGAGAAAAGGGGCGGGGGGGGGGGCAGGTATATAGCTACCAAACATAGAGACGAAGTCCTTTGGTCCAGTCCAGTTCAGGAGAGATCTCAGTTCAGATTACATCGGGGAGATCTCAGAGGTGCAGTTCATCTGGACTTCAATTATACTCTTTCTCAATGGGGGAAGGGGGAATGGATTTTGCAACCAAATCAAAGGTAGTTTATTTGGAAAGGGTACACACAGTCTATTTTCTCAGCAGCAGGCGAGAGCCATTGTCTTCGTGGTCCAGTGGTCACAACCTGCAGGAAAACATCTCACTTTGGTCAGCTTGCCTCCCCCACACACCTCCCCCAGGTTGGGGGTTTCAGTCCCTGTCCTTGGAAGGAGGAGAGGGGCCTTTTTCACTTAGAGTTTCATGTCTCAGTCCTTGATGGAGAGGCTTCTTACATCTCAGTCTGTCTGTCACAGTGGTTGTAAAACAGGTGAGGGTATTCTGTGGGAGACCACCCAAAACTCAGGAGAAGTCCAGCCAGGCCGAGAGGTGGGACAGCTTCCAAGACTATTGTTGCAAAAAGGGCACAGTGCTCAGTGTAGCATACAGCAAACAACACCTGTGAACAATAGCTTAGCACTGTGCTCACATCTCAAGGCCCGTGGTATGTGTAACTTTCTCCTACAGAGAAGACAGGGGGGTCTTCTCTTCAGTGGTACTCAAATGACGATCGTGAGGCAGATGAGGGAAAATTTGGACAGACTCTCACACCTTTCTAGGGAAGATATTTCTGCTTCATTAGTTCCTCTCTCAACATAAATAATAAAAATTTGCCTTACTTCTCTTCAATTATAGTGTTTATGTTCAAATTCAACAGTTAGGTTAGCAGATTAAGCAAAAATATATGAGGAGATGTAATAAGAAATTGGAATCTGAAAAACAGAAGGAAAACATGATTCTGAAATAATCACTTAGAGCCGTAGTTATTTCTTATAATTTGTTGTACTTTTATTTCCTAATTCAATACATGTGTACTGAGACAATTCATAATGCTATTTTATTCCATATATACCTATACCCAAAAGTTGTTATTGTATGTTTAAGACACTACAAATGAGAACCTTGTGTGTGTGAGGGATGCTGTCACTGGCATTTATTAAATTGGTGATCCCAGGCAGCTTCCGGGTCTTTGCCATGTGGCATTTGCTTCACAGGCTTCTTGGTCTTTGCTCATGCAAAGGTTTTTTCTTCTCTTTTTGTGTTCGCTTTTGCTTTTTTGGTTTTTTTTTCTTCGGCTCAGAGAGGTTGCAGTTAGCAGTTTTGACCTGCCTTGGGACGAATTCTACAGGTGCCTGTCCGCAGTTGAGGCATCATGCCAACAGCAGCAGAGCATCCCCAGCCTCAGTCTGGGTCACTATCCACAGTGCTCAGCCAAGAAGAGAAAACACCAAGTGGCTCCAGCTCAGCTGCTTTGCCTGGCCCTGCTTGCCCTGCTGTCCGTGTCCATGGGGAGGAGGTTGACTCCAGATAAGCTCTTGGACTGTCGTCTGCTGCTGGAACTGCTCTGTGAAGCTCCTGCCTTCCCAAGAGGGATCTGACACTATCTTGTCCCTTTGTCTTACAGGCCTGAGGCTGTCCCTGCCCGGTGCTATCTTGGGGAGGGTATTTCTGACATTTCAGGTCTCTCTGTGTTCCTGTGGGGCTGGGGGTGTGAGTTTTTAATAATTTGGTATCTAGCAGTAATTTACTTTTTTTTTCTCTTGCTTGTCTTTTTGTTAGTAAACTTACTTTTTCACTTATATCTACTAATATTCAATCCTTATTGGTGGAAAGGGATTGGTTGAACGTACAGAGGGAGACAACTCATTCCAGAATGTTCCTCTTTAGATTGTCTCAAACCAAGACAACAAGACAAAAAAAAAATTCAAAATTGATTTAACATGCTAAATATTCTTTAGGTGTTGTTAGACATCTGCCCATAAAATAGTGCCATGTGACAGGTTAGTATTACATGCTCCTACTAAAGAATATGTTTCGGAAGGTCTATTAGCAGTCTTCATAACATTTTCTAAATGAGACATCTTATTGCTGTATCACAATGGACTTGCAAAGAATTCTGTCTATTGCAAGGTTTCAGCCTTCATTCTGTCTCATGCAGCAGCATTAGTTGCTTAAATAGAATGTTGCAAGCATTTCTTAAAATGTTTATTTCCTCTGCCTTTTTTAGAAAACAGATTTAGTTTTGTATTTCAAATCAAGCTGCATAATATTGTATTTGACAATGCTACTAAGTGAAAAGACCACATGTACAATAAACTGAATATGTGAAAGGGTATAATGTATAAAGGGTATAATGAATACAGGGTATAATGAATTTCAGAATCAGTACCAAAAGATTAATCTTTTTATGCTAAGCTTTGTAAAATTTCATCTGCAAGCAGACACTAGGCCTGTACTATTAGGCACGAATGCTCAATTTCATAGGAGTTAGATGTAGTTTTAATAGTTCTTCAAAATTAAACATGCAGATAAATTTAGTTGTCATTTCTTACTCTATCTGCATCAATGACCAGCAGAAATGAGTGTTTCTTTTACATTAGAGAGCCTTTTATTTTGTTGATTTTTTTAAGTCCTCATCCTTCATGAAGAAAAGCTACAGGGAACAATAACTATACTAACTTGACACAGCATGCAGCTGGATATGACTTCGGTAGGGAACATCAATATGTTCAACAGGCTCTCTAATTTTATTTATTTTTTTATGTAAGGAGAACATCAGTTTTATTTCCACTCAAGTTTTTCAGGGAAGCAATTAATGGATTTTTGTTTTGATAATTTTTTAAAAGTAAAGAGAAAACAGAAACTGTTGTAGCCAATCACTGTATGTTTTCTGTCATCCTAGGACTGAGAAACCCATTTTCCAGGTAGAACAGGGCTTTTAAGTTATATTTTTGAAGTTGTAGGGAAGAACTCTAGGTCTTACCTCTTTGGCCTTCTGGGACTCCTCTTGCTTATCCTTGGTCTCATTCTGATGCTAAAATGGAAATGTTTTCATTTCTGTAGATTGGTACCTGTCCAGTTCAAAACTCTGACTTTGTTCACTGAATCTGGTGCTTCACATGTCTTCTTTGAGGAAAAATCATTGATGTATTAAAAAGAGTCTGGCGAGAACAATGTCTCCCTTTAATGAGTGCCATATGCTTATTTGTTCTTGTTGGTTTTGATGTTACTATATTCAAAGGATTTTAACCTTTAAGATTCAGTGTGATGCTACCGTGGTTGCAGATATTTCCATGATAGGCCTTGAGAGTGCTTTGATCACAGAAGAGCAACCAGGGTAAATGCCTTAACTGCTGCCTTGTCATATTTGTGCCATTAGAAAATCAAACCTGAAATATCTAAAAAGCAGATAACCAGAGCAGTGCATATTTTGTACTTTGCAGCCTGGTACTCTGTGCATGCTTTACAGCTATAATCTGGATATGCCAATGAATTTTCTTCTGTGTTGGTTTTCCAATGTCGGAGTGTTTTAATCTTCAAGTCTTGATTTTTGAAAGATGGACAGGAAGAAAAAAGCAGGAACAAAGAGAAGTAGCAACTACTGAGTTTGTACTATCAAGTCCTTTCTATTGCTTCTCTGACTTCGATTTTGTTTCACTTTCAGCTGCTGAGCATTTCTTAAACAAAGAGCATTTTACAATACCACTATGTTCTTTTTTCTTCAAAAGTGAAACTGCCAAACCTCTCTTTGACAAAAGAGAATTTCCCTGATCAGAATCCAGCAAGTAAATGTAAGTAGTAGTGTGAGAAGCACCTCATCTAAAAGATGCTGTTAAATACAAAATTAGCAGTTTACTCTCCGTTAGTCTGTAAATATATATTCTTGTCCACCAGGACTGGGTATATCTTCTTCCCCGAATGAACTGAGCTTTATTGTTCACAGATCATGAAGTCCTTTGACTTTTCTAGCTATTTATTTTATGATTTTTCAGAAAGCAGGAACGGTGACTATACAGTCTCACAAAATTTAATTTTATGAGAAGTAGTCAACTCAGCTTTACAGAGATATAGATCACAGAATCAAACAATATAAATTTGAATGCTTCCTATAATCACAAAAATACTTCGTAGAATAAATACCTGCCTATGCTTTGCATATCTCCACCTGCAACTTGCTACTAGTACTTGGACCTCAATCCCTTCACACACCATGCACTCCAAATCTGTGCCTCTCTTGATTGTGTGGCTGTGTGCTGTGTTTACCCTATAGTGTATTTGCAATGAAAATACCATTGCTTGTTGTAAACATTAAAAGATCATATAATACAACACTCTCTGTGTAGATATGCTAATTTTTTGGTGTCACATGTTTCATCATGTTATGATTTTGAGTTTTGGCATAATATACTGGTATAATCTCCTTGCATTTTTTTCAAGATAAGTTATTTTTTGTTCAATTTTAGGTCCAAGTGCTAATGGCACTTTGGACCTAATCCAGAACTGTTCTTTCATGACTTTGTCGTCACATTTCAGAAGTGTAGGAATAACAATAACATCTTTGTTCTACCACTACTACCAGTTTCATTAGGTTCTAATAGAAAAAGTGTCTATTATTCCTCCTTTTGCTTGATTTTGTTAGTCATATCTCTTCAGTCTTTGTTTTGACTTATTTTCACTCCCTTTTCACCTCTTCCCTCCTTGCAGCCTATTATTACCATATTTCTGGGAACTGAGAGGATTCAGTTATTCTAGTAACCTAGGACTTGAAAAACAGCACAGTTAGAGCCTATTTGCATGATGACTAATTTCCACTCTTTGTTTTAAGAGCTAAAAAATCCTTTATACTTATACTTGTACAGAAAGGAAGAGCTCTTCCTTCTTAATGAAAACTTACAGGGAATGTATCGTGAATATGTTACCCTGATGAGACTAGAAAAGGAGGATAGAGGGACTGACTTAGCTTGAATATGAGCACACTGCGGAACTAACGAATCACCTTCATCATGCATGCAGTGTGAAATGTGACTGTGAAATATCTCACAGTCATGGGGGGTAATTCTAGGATAGAGATCAGTCAAACAGATGCCATCAAGAATCAAATTTGTTTGGAGAGCAAGCAGATAAGGTTGACAGGTGCTGTGATGCTGGTAGTGATTCTTTTTCTTGAGGGAACAAGAGAAGAGAAAACTGTGCAACTAACTGTTGCTGAAGTGAAGCTATCTATTGATGAAATAATCAGTCTCACTATTTTCAGTTGCTAGCTATATTTGAATATATTGTGAAACAATATAAAAGGTTAAATTCAATTCTGGGATTATATTCTAAACACCAAGTTTCATCTTCTGTTAGTTGAAATGCATGAATAGAATTTCATAACAGTATCTCATGGCTTTCATCTCACTCTTTCACCAGTAGAAATTTAGATATGTTGTGTACATACAGCCTTCTAGATGTAGGTACAAATGTAGGATTGATAATTTGTTAATTAGAAATTATTTTCATGAAGATTCAAAGAAAATAAATGCTTGGGGAACATATCAACTCTGATAAAGGCTTTTTTTGATGTGGGAGGAGTAGGTTGGTGGGTGTGGCAAAGAATTCTCATTTGCGGACAGGAATATCTGATCCAGGATCAGCTCTCCCTTTTTATGACTTTGTAATCACTACCATAAGACAAATCAGACTTGATTAAACACACATAGTAATTAAACAAACATTTATTTATGTCTGTATAGCATGAAGTGTTACACAGTCATGTGTAAAACACTTCAGAACTATGTTGCATAAAATGGGAAAGTACACAAGTGTGTATGGATAGCTATGTTTCAACAATTTTGGTTGAAATTTATTAATGTTCCCTCACACTGAAACATCAGTTTAAGTGCAAATGTATATATTTTTTCTTTTCTGGTCATGTTCTATCTCCCTACAACAGTATGTCTTTTACTTTGTATGAGTTACACATCTACAGTACTTAAAATGTTACACGAAGAACTGGTTTGGTGGGGTATTTTTCACCCAGAGTAGGAGGATAAAAGAGTTTCAGCTGGATAAATCTTGAGAAATGAAATGTGCTTTCTCTAACTCTGAAATGAACCATCTGGTGTGAGCACATCCCTTTTTGTAACTCATAGCAACTAAATTTATCTTAGAATTTTGGTTCACTGATTTCAGATTTCCTGTCCAATTTTCTCATTGAAGAGTACACTAGTTCATCTTTCCTGTCTTCTTCAGACTTCATAGTATAAAAAATTTTGACATAGACTTAGTTTTGCTGAGTGAAGTCTCAGAAATTGAGCCTTTCAGTCATATTTCATCTCCTAATAAATAAAAAGTGTCTGCTATGGGTCACTCATCTATGTCAAGCAACAGCAACCACCTGACAAGTATAGAGCATACATTCCCCCAAAGTACTCTTCCAGCCACTGAGTATTTTCACTCCTTGAGATTTCTTGATTCTGTTTTGGTTTGGTAGCTCTCACTGTAATTTCTCTGTAAGTACTTGTCTGATCTCTTCTGCAACCCATGAAAACTCTCAAAATCACAGTATTCCATGACAATCCCAAAAGTCTACTGTCTGTTGCATGAAGAAAAACTCAATTGCTATTTGTTTTGCTGTTTTCACCTGATTTTAACCCAGATATGTCAATACTACTTTTGAAAACCTGGGACAAGGAGAATACCTAGAGGCAACCATTTCAGCCAGCCTTGTGCAGCTGGGTCTTTGACAACTCCTGGGATGGTATTAATTGGGTACCCCCAACTGTTATTGCCTTTTTTCACAGAGCCTTATATAATCTGTCCAGGTCTAATGCACTTGCCAGAAACCAGAATAAAATGAATAGATGGTATTGTCGCTTTCAGAAAGGTTTCTTGAGCAACTACAGGTTGCTTAAAACAATATGTTGTTCAGTATATTTTCATGTATGCTTCTTTGTACTTACATAGAAAGTCTACCTGGGAAAGTTTTACCTTTTTAATTTGTTAGTAAACAAATTTGCAGAGAATGCAATTTGGCAGTTGTGTTTGGTTGTTACAGGAAATTTATAGGAAAAGAAACAGTTAATTGAGAGAGGAAAACTTTGCAAGACCTAAGTGCATAAAAAGGCCCCTCCTTTGGTGATGAAAAATATTTTAAACTCTATTCTCTTATAACTATACACAAGCAACATTCTTTTCACCATTTGCAACTTAAAATACCTTCTTTAATATTCAGTGCATTTTTATATTCAGTTTTATACAATAAAACCAGAACTACAGCAGGACAGTATAAACAATGCTTACCACTATTTTGGATTATGTGGGACTTTTTTCCTGACTACATTGAGAAAAAGAATTATCATCTATGGAATAAAATTACTTTTTTCAACTCTGTGATGATATTTATTTGGTCTGAAGTTTGATTCATAGCATAGGTGGTTTTGAGGGTTTCTGAAAAAAACATTTAGAAGAGGTGTCTTTGATTAAGTTGTTGGGACTAAATTCACTTGGTTTTAATTTACCTGAACATTAAGATGGGCAGAGAAGAAGCTGTCAAGGCTTAATGATTTATATTTCTGCATCTGGAGTCAGATTCTTGTCTATGAATTTTATCTTCACAATCTCTGCTGTAGGTGAACTTTTTGTATCAATATGAAAACTAAAAATGCAAGCTCTTCTAAACAGTTTCAGTAAACTCAGAAAAAAAGCAAAGATGAAAGATTTGACATTATGTTTTCTTTGTGTGGTGTATTTTTTGCGTGTGTGCTTTAATTATAAGGGATAGATTAAAATCACTAAGTGGCTTAAGGACTGGTACTAACAGTGGAACTTTGGTTTATAGATAATGGGGCAATTTTTTTGGCACCGAGCCTTCTAGGGTCAGATGGGCTTTCACTTATCTAACAAAGACAAAAGGATTCTTGCCTATGAGCTGGCAGGGCTGAATGTGAGGGCTTTAAACTAGCTTGAAGGGGGAAAGGGATGACACCCAGCTCTCCAGAGATGAGCTTAAGGGTGACAAACCATACTTAGCAGTGAAATCAGCCCAGCTGAAGTGGATGTGTACTAAGGCATGAAGCATGGGTAACAAATGACAGCTAAAAGCCAGCGTACAGAAGGAGAGCTGTGATGCAGTTGCTATTACAGAAACATTGTGGGATGACTGTCACGACTGTAGTGCTGCAATGAATGGCTACATGCTCCTCAGAAGAGACATGAGAGGTAGGAGGGGTGTCTCTGAGGGCAGACTGAACCAGATGAGTCAGATTTCTGGACTGGCAAACAAGAAGGTCATTGGCATCTTGAGCTGTATCAGGAATAGTGTGCCCAACAGGATTAGGGAAGTGATTCTTCCCCTATACTCAGCACTGGTGAGGTTGTACCTTGAGTACTTTGTCCAGTTCTGGGCTCCTCAATTTAGGAAGGATGGTGAGATGCTTGATTGTGTCCAGACAAAGGCAATAAGGCTGGTGAAAGGTCTGGAACATAAGTCGTATGATGAGTGGTGAGGGACCTTGAGGTTGTTTAGCCTGGAGAAGAGGAGGTTCAGGGGAGACCTTATCACTCTTTACAACTACCTGAAAGGAGGATGTAGCCAGGTGGGGGTCAGTCTCTTCTCCCAAGGCAATCAGCAACAGGACAAGAAGACAGAGTCTTAAGCTGCGCTAGGGGAAATTTAGACTAGACATTAGGAAGAAGTTCTTCACAGAAAGAGTGACTGGACATCAGAATGGTTTGCTCAGGGAGGTGGTGGAGTCTCCATGCCTGTGGGTGTTTAAGAAAAAAGTGGAGGTGGCACTTAGTGCCAGGGTCTATTTGACAAGGTGGTGTTAGGTCATAGGTTAGACTTGATGATCACAAAGGTCTTTTCCAACCTAGTTGATTCTGTGATTCCATGTCATGGTGCTCTTATGTGGAGGCCTGCGGGCCTACTGGGAAAAGGGTAGTGGCAATACCCTGGAGGAATGCACCATATGCTCCATGTATCCCCCATAGGTTAGGGTGAGACAGAAGTCTTCCCCCATGGTGCTCTGCAGTACTATGATAATTTATCCCAGTTCTGTATTCTCCATTGGCCTGTTGGCTGTCCCTACCCCTTTTACCCCTACATGGTTTTGTTCTAGAATATTCACAGAATTCACAGAATGACTAGGATGGAAGAGATCTTAAAGATCATCAAGTCCAACCCATGCCCTAACACCTCAACTAAACCAAGGCACCAAGTGCCACGTGCCACATCCAGTCTCTTCTTAAACACATACAGGGATGGCGACTCCACCACCTCCCTGGGCAGACTATTCCAGAATTTTATCACCCTTTCTGTAAAAAACTTCTTCATAATTCCAACCTATATTTCTGTTGGCACAGGTTAAGACTGTGTCCTCTCATTCTGTCAGTTGCTGCCTGGAGAAAGAGACCAACTCCCACTGACTACAACCACCTGTCAGGAGGTTGTAGAGAGTGATACGGTCACCTCTGAGTCTCCTTTTCTCCAGGCTAAACAACCCCAGCTCCCTCAGTCATTATTCATAGGGCTCGTGTTCCAAGCCCCTCACCAGCCTCTTTGCCTTCCTCTGGATGCACTCAAGCATCTCAATGTCCTGCCTTAACTGAGGAGCCCAGAACTTGACACAGTACTCAAGATGTGGCTTCACCAGTGCCAAGTACAGGGGAAAACTGACCTCCCTGATCCTGCTGGCCACACTATTCCTGATACAGGCCAGGATGCCATTGGCTTTCTTGGCCACCAGGGCACACTGCTGGCTCATGTTCAGCCGGCTGTTGACCAGTACCCCAAAGTCCCTTTATGCCTGAGCAATGTACAGCCACACTGTCCCCAGCCAGTAACGGTGCAGGGGGTTATGGTGGCCAAAATGCAGGACTTGGTACTTGGATTTATTAAATTTCATCCTGTTATACTATGCCCATCCATTCAACCATTCCAAGTCTCTTTGCAGAGCCCTCCTACTGTCCAACAGATGGACACATGCTCGCAGCTTAGTGTCATCTGCAAATTTATTAATGAAAGACTCAATCCCCTCATCCATGTCATCAATAAAGATATTAAATAGAACTGGTCCCAGCAGAGACCCTTGAGAAGCACCACTGGTGACTGGTCACCGGTTGGATGCAGCAAGATTCACCACCACTCTCTGGGCCCGGCCATCCAGCTAATTCTTAACCCAGCAAAGAGTGCTCCTGTCCAAGCCCGTGGGCTGCCAGCTTTCCCAGGAGTGTGCTGTGGAGACACTGTCAAAGGCCTTGCTGAAATCCAGCCACACAACAACAGCCTTTCCTGCATCCACCAGGCGGGTCACTTGATCATAAAAGGAGATCAGGTTGGTCAAACATGACCTACCCCTCCTAAACACATGCTGGCTGGGTCTGATACCCTGGCCATCCTGTAAGTTCTGTGTGATGAGACTCAGTATAAACTGTTCCATGACCTTACCTAGTACAGAGGTCAGGCTAACTGGCCTATAATTGCCCAATACTCCTTCCCACCCTTTTTATGAATGGGCATCATATTGGCCAGCTTCCAGTCATCTGGAACCTTGCCAGTGAACCAGGACTGCTGGTAAATGATGGAGAGAGGTTTCACAAGCTCATCTGCCAGCTCCCTCATCACCCTGGGATGGATCCCATCTGGTCCTGTAGATTTATGAATCTAAGTGGCTCAGCAGTTTTCTGACTGCCTCCTCTAATGGGGGGACCATTTTGGTCCCTGATATCATCAAGCAAACCAAGGGGACAGTTATGCTGAAGGCAAGTCTTTTCACTAAAAACTGAGAAAAAGAACACATTAAGCACTTCTGCCCCCTCCTCATTTACAGTAACAAAGCTCCCTTCTACATCTAATAAAAAACAAATGTTAGTCTTACCCTTCCTTTTACCACTAATATAGAAACATTTTTTGTTATTGTTTACAAAAGTCGCCATTTTAAGTCCAAAGTGATTTTCTTCCTACATACTCTAGCAGCTCTCTTAAATAATACCTAAGAAATCTGACCCTCTTTCCAAAGATATTAAATCCTTTTTTTATTCCTGAGTTCCTCCAAAATCTCCTTGCCCATACAGGCAGGACGTTTGCCTCGGCGACTTGTCTTTCAGCACACAGGGACAGTCCATTCCCCACTCCCTGTTTTCCCATTGGTTAATGCAACCCTGCCTGTCCACCCTGGCACTTCCTATTGGTTTCTGCCCTTTGTACCGCCCCTATGCCCTCAGTTGATTGGCTCTGATCCTCTGCTCCCACCCCTCTTTCGCATATTTATACCCTGGAGCCTTCATTTCTGTCCCTGGATGCCTTCAGCCCTGGACCCTAACAAACCCTCGCTGGAACCCCATACAGATCTTTCTGTGTCTCACCTGCCTGCTAGCTGTGGTGTGCCTGAGTGCTTTATTGTTGTGTGCCTGCCTGAATCCTCTCCCTCAGAGGATGCTTGCGGGGAAGGTAGAAGCACTGACCACCTCGCCTGACCGCTACACTTCTATAAGTATGACGCTGAGAATACGGAAAATGATAGCATTTTCCACAGTGTAAAATGTTTTGACTGGAAATAATTTGGTGATTTTGTGTGTATATCCTGCTTCTTTTTATGAGAATAAACTTGGAAAAATTGAGATTTGGAATTAAGAACTATTTCTCATTTACTGTTAAAACGTTTACTTTGCAGGGTGATGTCCAAACAAATAATGTTTATCTTAACGTGTTCTTAAAGGCCTGAAGTATTGAACAGAGCAGCTACTCAAACAAATATGTTTCAGTGTTTCATCTTTTTAAGGCTTTTTACACCCTAAAGTTTAAACATAAATCTTTCTATAACAGAAATAGAAAGAGTGCTATGTCTTACCTTTGTCATAAAGATTTGATTTCTAGATTTGAAAATTATTGTCATGCATCTACTTAAGCTCCTCTAAATTTCTTTCAGTCTTCTTGTGGATTATACTTTTATAAAGCTCTCACCTTCCCTTTTTGCTCAGCTTCGGACTTTTAATATCTTCTGCAATATTTTTAGAGTATGGTACACAAAATAATGCATGTGAGACCTTTCTATCTATTTGCATATCTAAGATGGTGTTTCTCTGGCTTTCCTTCTGCCTGTAAGTATTATTACATAATTTTTTCCTACCTTCTGATTTCTGTACCTTTTATGTCTCATCTGTATTTTACTGTTTTTCAGAAAATGTGTCAAGTTAGCCCAAGTAATTTTGAATTCTATTCTTCTCTTAGGCTTATTTGTATTTCCTCTAACCCTGAGGGTACTAATGCTAAGAACACTCTCAGCATTATACATATTGTTTAATTAATGACAACAGTAAAGTACTCAAACTAAGACCTGAAGAAGCCTTACTGTTGGGAAGTAGTAGCTATTTCTCTGAATCCAGACATTAAAAATTTACAACAAATTCAACTAGACTGTGCTTTTCTCAACTTGCTCATGAGCATGTAAAGAAAAGAAGTATCAGTAAGTCTTGTGAAAATTAGGGCTTCTAACTGTAGCTGCCTATTCTATATTCATACAACTTGATAACATGCTTTACTGGAATAATATATTTATTTCACAACCCCCGTTCTTCATAAAATATGGTTGGGTTTTGCCTGTCTCCTTGGGGTTTTTTGAGCCTTACAAATTATTTGTCTCTCTTCCTCAGTTCTTCTGTTCTTCCTGAGGGTTGAAATTGCTCTGTGCTGTATAATGACTTGTTTTTGTTTTAGATGGGTTTTAGAAAAGAACTGCTAATGAGGAAGAGGTTGCTTTAGTCCAATTTACTAAATATTATGGGGCAAATTAGGGAATATGCAGTCAACCTCGAAAATTTAAAAATGTTTTTTCTTGTCCTTTTTTGAGATTTTACTGTAAAATCACTAACATTACATTGCATTAGCTTTTTAATTTGCAATTGGTGTTTTGTAAGAAGGTGTCATGGTTTGATGCTGGCACAATGCCAGTGCCTCCATGAACATATATGCTCCCTGGTGTCTGCTGGAGATGGAACGAGGAATAGAGCAAAGCAGGCTCCAACTTAGGAACAAGGAAGAAAAAGTTTATTAGCCTACAACTATATATAAAAAGAAACACACATAGAACTCAGAATAAAAACCTTCCAAAAACATTCCTCCTCCTCCCACCAAAATTCCAATACATCACAGTAGTACAAAACCTTGGATTCTCAATTCCATTACCACCCCTCAGATCACCAACTCTCAGTCCATCACCACCCTTTATATAATCAATTCTCAGTTCATCAAGGAGAGAGGAGTCCCTCTTGTGCCATAGGCTTCCCCTGGAAACACAGTTGAGACCTCTTGTGTTTCCTGTCACACATGGCACTGCCCGGAGATCATTTGCTATGGTGACATCTTCCTTCCATGCCCAGTGCTCTCACTTATGGGACACTTATCCCCCCAAATTCACCCCCTGGGGCTGAGGGGTCTCAAACACAGAGATCTTCTTTCCTGAAGACGGAGGGCACCACCACCCTCCTCACCTATTGTCTCTGTTCACGCACTCCTTCACATAACATTACCGCACTCTCTTGGCTCCAAGCCATTGCCTCCCCCTAAATGCAGTCTCTGTGTCACAGGAAAAATGGTTCTGTCCATGGCTATACAAGAAAAGTCCAGACAAAGGCCACTCCATCATCTCCTCCCACCTAAGATTCTTCTCAACTTCTCTCATAGCCCTCTTATCTCATCTCTATCTCTCTTCTCATTCATCTCCAGGAGTATCAGCATTTGTAAGGTTTCCATCATCCAAGAAAAGGGTTAAAAATCTCAGGGTCTGCCTGTCCAGAATTCCCATGGCTGCCCTGCTGGGACTTTCTAGCCCCACCCCTTCTCCTTCCCAGCTGGCCTGCTGTTGGAATCCATAAGGTTAGAAGATTTTTATAAAATGGTTAAAAAAGGTATGTAGGCCTTAGATTGGAGTTTTGTTAGCATTGCAGAAAAGTTTCTCATGCAAGCAGAAAAGTTTCCCAAGCAGTAGACGTGACAAACAACAATAGGCCTCTGTAGAATTGGCTTTAAGATGGCAACAAGGTTATTTAATGTATATCTTTAGAAGATTAGCATGAATAGAACTCTGTTCTTTGTCTCTTATGAACCAGTCTTTGTTTTAGTTACCATTACATGTGTTTTATAAGATTGGATAGAATGTTTGTCAATATGTGTTTTCTGTGTGTGATTGGCTGAAATCTAGACTGAGATGATTTTATGTATTTCTGTTTCAGCCCTCCCGGGGGAGACATTTTGGTGTGGGTCAGTGAGCTGTCATGTCTCCATTTTGTATTTTGAGACTGATGTGCTGGAAATAAAAGCAAAAATCTCTTCACTAGTCTAGTTACAATGTTGTCCATATCTAGACATTTTGCCGCGGCATAGTGGATTCCTTTTATAAGACATGAGTTCCTGACACAATTAGACTTATATCTACCCTTCCCCCGCAGCCTGCTATCAAATTTCAAGGTGGCACACACACAGACACCAGCTCCCTCGCTCTCTCTCTCTCTCTCTCACTCTCACTCTCACTCTCATTCTCTCTCTCTCTCTCTCTCTCTCTCTCTGTCTCTCTCTCCTGGTGGGTGGGTGGCTGTCCGATGCCTCTTGGTGCTCCTCCACTCTTCCATCCTACAGGGACCTTCACCTCCCTTCTCTGTCCAAGGCCCGGCCTACCTCACCGGGCCGCATGGCTTCCCCTCTCCTGCCCAGCCCGCAGCCCGGCAGGGGAGCTCTGACCTCCCTCACGGACTGGACAGAACCCAGGAGAGCTTCCCCCTGGGAGTTCTCTGCTTTTAACTCCCTGTGTTCTCAGAGGCGTATCCATGTCTTCAGTGGCCGCACCAGGTGCCAATACTAAAATATGAGCACCTATTGGTTTGACCACAGCATCCCAAAAATCTCACTTCCTTTTCAAACCAAGACAGAAGGCAAGAAAAGAGAACCATTCATTAGTCTGACTTCTTACTATCATCACAGATACACACAATTCTATGAAACTGTAAGCACTGAATTAGAAAACACACCCAGTGCTTGTATTTGCAAGGAAAACTCCAGAAAATATAGCCAGACGCATGATGCCATCATGTCTTTGACTGTGAAGACAGAAAAAATAACTTCTTGAAACTATTATTTAATCTTCTGAGGCTGTGTGCTTCTAAAAATCACCACTGTGCAAGAAAACATTATCTTGTCTGAAAAGGTAATGTGATAGAAATAAAACCATATCGTGTGTCTGTCTTTTGGGACCAGGTCTTCGTTCTTCTCTTTGTGTGTTCTTCAAGAAAGGCTGCTGTGCTGGAGTCTCATTTAGCTACTCTTCTCAAGATCACACATGAGTTGGCCATGTAGCAAAATGGAGTGGTATAGTTTCTACTCACTGCCTTTCTGCTATTGAACATAAAATCAAGTCCCAGATGGGCAGTTGATTCTGTATTTAAATACCTGAAATACATGCTAGTTTTCAGTTTTTGCAGTTACTATTCAAGGAAATGCTTTATGGAAGTAACGGTAATGGAAGTACCCTTTAAGAATTGTGCAAATAAAAACAAAGGTGCATCAAAATTTATTTTTAGAAACAAAGATGTGGAAATGGGTTTCTTTTTGTAAGATTTTTGATACTGTGTGGTAGATGCTTGATTTCTTCTATAATGTTATGGGTTTTTTTAGTATAACTCATTTCAAGTAAAGAATATAAAAAGACAGATAAGATAGGAAATTTATTTGAGATCTACTTTTTAAAGGAAATCTTTTACTTGCAATGTTAAAATTCATACTGGAAGACTTAACTGAATTATGAGAATTGCAAATAAAGCCATACTGAACACACATCTAGAAAAGCTTTATGCTGTGATTTTTGTGATGTTTTGAGAGAGTGGATACCTTTTTCTCAAAACAAGTAACTTTGAAATATGATGGCAAGGCCTATAAATCTGTGCCAATGAAACAGCAAATTATGTCCTGCAGTTGTCTGAGCAATCTCAAACTGAAAACCACTTCTGACAATTCAGTAAAACCAACTTGTCCCATAAATCTAACTTCAAGAGCAAGCTGTCTGCACATGAACTAATTGCTTAAGCTGCACTCTGATCTGTACAGCTGACTGATTTGTTGTCTCATGAAAATAGGTAGAGATATTTGCTTTGGTCTTTTTTAACCTTTTCAGTTCCTTGGGAAATTGACACCAGGAAACAAAAAATGTCATGGATGAGTTTATGGTCCTTTAAAGAACATTATCCCTTTTTGTTCCAAAATTGAACTTGACATTCACATAAAGCAGTTTATGTAATATTTGTGGGTGAAATAGACAACATGTACTCCACCATATGGACTTCTCCATGCTTAATTTTTCCTGGTAAAGATCGGTACCACTAATTTATTTATATTAACTGCAAGACACTGCCACAGGGTCTTGACCTGCCTTGATTGAAGCTCACTTCTCTGTTTTATAGAATTGTATAATCATAGAATCATTTAGATTGGAAAAGACCTTTAAGATCATTCAGTTACCCTAACACTGCCAAATCACTAAACCATGTCCACAGCTGCCACATTATGTAGCTTTTAAATACCTCCAGGGATGGTGAATTAAACAGTTCCCTGGGCAGTCTGTTCTAATGCTTGTTAACCCTTTAGTGAAGAAATTTTTTCTAATATCCAATCTAAACCTCCCCTGATGCAACTTGAGGCTGTTCCGTCCTGTCTTGTTGTTTGCTAAATGTGAGAAAAGAAAAACCCTTACTGCACTAACACCTCCTATCAGGTAGTTGTAGAGAACAGTTACATCTCTCCTGAACCTTCTTTTCTTCAGGCTAGACTATCCTAGCTCTGTTGGCCATTCCTTGTCAGACCTGTGTTCCTGTGCCCTTCTCTGAACGCACTGTCACTGTCACTGTCTTTCTTGTAATGAGGGTCCCAATACTGAACATAGGAATTAAAGATTAAGTATCATGAGAATTAAGGCATTTCTCTGTCAGACAGGAAGAAGATACCGATACAGAATAGTACTGACTCAGGAGCAGTTTAGATAAATGTTAAACTTAAGAAAATTAATTCACAAGCAAAAAGCTGGTTTTGTCCCTTATAAATTTGACTTGGCAGAATTGCTTTTGGATTTATTGAGTAGTCCAAAGTGGTTTTACATCAGACCTAAGATTATGGTTTGGTGTGAGAAACTGTGTGTGGATTTTTTTCACTGTGTTCAAGTAACACAGATATATCTTTCAGTGTTGAGTGGGAAATGGCAGTCTGTTCAGCTCAAAACAGTGTATTCAGCTCAAAACAGTGTATTTGATACTAATTTGAAGGAAGAACAGAGAGTTTACTGGTAATAAACTGTGAAATTTCATTGAATGATTGTGAAACTTGTGGGACAACTTTACAAAACTTTCGTATTTTGCATGCAGTAAGGAAAGTTTTGTTTGGGTTTTTTTATTCCGCCTTGAGGTACTGAAAAGAAGCTACTGAAAATTCTGCTGTGTCCTAGGAGTCCTGTTTGTTTCCCACAAAGTAGCTATCTGATGAACTGCTTTCCCCAGAGCCTGTTTACTGTAGAAATGCAAATTTTTTTCAAGTGTTTTACCAGATGGATAGAAGTCGTACACCTATGCCTGTGTATAGAGTCAAGCAGTT
Source organism: Melozone crissalis (assembly GCF_028551555.1). NCBI lineage: Eukaryota > Metazoa > Chordata > Aves > Passeriformes > Passerellidae > Melozone > Melozone crissalis. Next base: position 57,257,662 of record NW_026535794.1, on the reverse strand, counting down.
TTGCTTTTCATTATCATCAGAGAGGTCAAACTAGGCAGTGCTATGTACTTACGTTGATTTTTTTTTAAACTACAATTTATTTTGTGAATTTCTGCAGTGAAAGATGGTTCCACTTGTGCAATGCAAAAAATGAAAAAAAGAGGATATGAAGAAAACAAATTACAATTGGAGGCTGAAGAATGCAATTTGTATTCAGGACTGCAGTTTAAAACTCAGTATATATTTATTTTCTGATAAATTTTACTGGACTAGAGAGCTATAAAAGGAATCACAGTATAATAATACAATACAACATGTGACCTGAGCTGGAGAGTACCTAAACCTCAGTGTAGAATAAGCTAGGTCCAGTTTCCATATTTTGATAATCATAGTTTTCTTTTTATCAAAGTCCAATTGAGTCTGTATCACATTCAATTTCTTTCTTTCCTTAGATCTGGTGAAAAACAATTTGTATCAAACAGAATACAATCTTCTTGTTAAAAGAAGATCCCAGCCATTTTCCTTAGTTGATTAACTACTACATTTTGCTGCACAGTATCAGCTTCAGAATATTTGGATTATTTTGGATTGCAAGATAGGGAATAAATATTATTTTAAGAAATATTGGCATCAAGTAGGAAGTCTATGACAGAACTGTGTTGGAATATACTTTTTTGTCACAGCATATTGACACATTCAGTAACAATTTCCCAGTAAATGAAAGCTATGCTATATCATGGCCACACAACTATAAAAGAACCTTGATTGAAGGAGGAAATAAATAAAAGAGTTTATTTTTAAGGGCATAAGATTTCTTCTGTTAATTCATCTATATGAGTAGATAGGGTAATAATCTATAAATGTAATAAGGTAGCATTCTTTGTTTAGATGATGTATGTGATGCTGATGACATACTTAATATGTTAAGAATGCCTTTGTCTCGGCAACAGTTGTGATTTTGTCTGGGGAAATGCAGATAGTGATTTGGTCAATGGTTTGGTTTTGGTACCTGTATATTTGCAAAATTATATGCATGTAAATTGTATGTGTGGCAATTTTGCTACTGTAATTAATCTTTGTTTTTAGGTAGAAGCTTCACTTTTTAAATCCTAGGTAGTAAAAGCTAGACACGTGCATGGGTCCACATGCAAAAGATAACCAAATATTAGGGTTAGGGAAATCTCTATTTGTTCATCTAGCGAGATAATCGCAGGATTTATGATCATCTAAGTTTAGTGGATATTCTATGACAATGTATCTGTATAAATGAACTTGCAATGTTTCAAAATTGATTTGAACACAAAAAGTATGTCATTTTATTTCAGGGCTTTTAGAAAAAACCAAAATAATTTTTAAAAGTAATTCAGATGAAATCCAGTATCTATTTTGTCTATTCTTTAATTCTTCTCTAATTTTATCTATTCTTTCCTATAATGATATTTTTGGCTGCAAGTGGTGGGTTACAGTGTTTTGCTCACAGTGTTTAAATGGAAGCTTCTTGACATCTCTACTTTCCTATGATGATTTATGTTATCCTTCTGTTTATAGTCCTTTTCACAATGTATTTTTGGGTGAATTAAGTAGACATTTTTAGATCTGTTAGGAATCAGATAGTTTTGTAGCATCCATTTATTAACTACAGCACCATTTTTCACTGCTGAAATTCTGTGGAAGTGATCTTTGTACTTGAAAATGTACCTGAAGTTTCATGTCATAGGCCAGTACCACCTAACTCTGGAGGCGTCTAATTTCCATTAGGGCCTCAACTTTTAGTTTGCTTTTTCTGTGGAAACAAAGTTCATGTGATGTATTCTTTTCTTCATTTATCCTCCCCCCATATGAACAAATAAGAATGTTTGTGAAAGCAGGGGGCAATTCCTTAGCAATAACTTTTTTGAAGGAAAGGTTCAATTAGAAGCTTACCCTTTATTTGACATGGAAGGATTCATATGCTTTTCATGTATGTGAGACTTTGCAAGGTTTCTTCCCCACATGTGTTCTTTGATCTATAGTGAGGGATGTCACAATATACTGCTGTTAAAAAGTAATTTAAAAACTTTATTCAAATTCCACCCTTATTTATTTTATTTATTTTGATGTTCGCAGGTTGTTTGCCTCATAACTCCTCAGGCAGGTGAGGCTGTGCTAGAAATGTTTTTTTAATCAGCATGCCTGACCAGCATTGTGTTTATCTCATGCTTACAAGCATTCAAGCATCACAAATAACTGCTTACTCAGTTATTTTCATAGGTTTTAGGAAATTAGCATAATAAATGAAAAGCCCCAATTATGAGGACAAGTGATGATGCAATTCCACACACCCCTCTCCCCGCTGTTGGCATTAGCTGTGCTCTCTCTATGAAATGTATCTCTAAGAGTGTTTCTCAACCTTGGTTTCCAGGAGGAACCAAGATAGCAAAGCAGCTCTCCAACCTCCGAGGGCTTGAAGCCCTCGGAATTTGTTTTGTCTTTCTGCCTAGGGAAAGGCCATGGAAAAGTACTAGGAAACTAGCCACCAATACAATAGGCTAGAGTTACAAATATATGTGCGAAGAATACAGAGGACATATAAAAGGGCAAAAACCAAAAAGCATCACCAAATCCTCGTTGATATGCAGGTAAGAATGTTTGGTACTTCCCCCAGGCAGGGTAATTCCATGAGTCATTCTTGGGAGTCCTTGATGGCCCATTAGCAGACATGGCCCCCCTTTAGGCTGAGTGTGCATTGTGCAGCTATTGCAAATGACCAACCATTAAGAGCTCATCAGAAAATGATATAGGTGGTGACAGAATATATACTTTGGTAATGCAAGACAACTTTTTATATATAGAGAAATAGATTCTGGTCTTTATGAATGGGAAATAGATTCTGGTTCATGTATCTAAGGTTACTTATACAGTTTGTGTTTTGTGGTATTTGGGGAAGACAGGTACTAAGAGCATGTGAGTGTGAGTAAGTGAGAGCATGAGTGAATGAAGGGAGTGAATTGGGTATCCTCAGTTATTACACCTCTGTCATTGCTTTGTAAGACTGGATGTAGATGGCTACTTCATAGCTTTAACTGCCTCCAAGGAGATAAAGAGTGGCTTTACCTTGAATCTGAGAGAGAGCATCAAGACTTAAGGTTTACATTGTGGTTCTGAATATTATATTGAGTGCTAGCTATAATGATTATTATTCTAGCAGTGCCCTGTTCTTGTCCATGTGTTACGTAAGATCTTGGGTCATGTACCTTGGCCACAATTAAGCCTAGTTATTGGTCTCAACAATTGACTGTAATTAATTTTTCCTCCTTCTTCCCCCAGACATTAAAAAAAAAAAAGTCCCATGATTTTAAAATTGTTTTTTAATACACTACACTGGTGCTTTTAAAAAGTTCATAATTTATAGTTTTAAAGTTGGTTTTTAATCTTTAAGTGTCTTATATGCTAAAGAAAACAATGAATACATAATACATGAAAAATCTATGAATTTTGTCTCCTAACTGAATAAGGATGACTGAAGAGCAAGAAAAGATTCATAATGTCTGAAATAAAGTAATCACATATTGATAGAATTAAAACCTTGTACATATTTTTGTCTTGAATTTGCTCAGTTGTTGCCAAATTGAGTAACTGAGAGAAATAATTACATTGACACAGTACTGTTAAAATAAAAGTACTTAAAAGAAAGAGAACTTAAAAAAGAAGTACTGATGAATAGCTTGCAGAATGTTTAAAAAAGGATGTTCATGGTATTGTTCTGATAATGCAGTTGAAGAAAAAAATAAGCACAGAACCAGTACAGAAAAGCATGCTTCCTTTCTGACACCATTCTTCAATAAGAACTTTTATTTTTATGACAAAAAGGAAGTGACAGCCACAGAAGAATGCACATTAATACACATATTCTGAATTGTCTGATGTTATATCAGACATTATTCAGGTATCGTATAGAAAATGACACTCCATCCTCCTTACTGTGTTCTTGACCCTTACTCTGCAGTATTCAGTGCATTCTGACTTATCTGGTTGGACCTGACCAGAATTCAGTTTGAAAACTCCAGCTTTGAGGGAAAACTTGCATAGTGAATAAGTATGTAATTTCTATACTTACTTTTAAAAAGAAGCAAGTTTTAACTTCACACTTCTATAAATATTTATAGGCGGAGATCATTGGTCTGACTTTTTTTTGTTTTATCAATATTCATAATTATTTTTTTTTGCAATTCATAAATATTTGATGAAAGGTCACATAAAATTTTATTTTAAGTTGAGAATTTAGACAGTTTCTTAGGATACGATGAGTTCTGCTCTTTGAACTAACTTTTTCACATCATCCTATGTCCAGATATACCTGTTACTAGTTACTTGAGGAAATACTTTCATCAAGCATCCTAAAAATAGTTTTGGGAAAATACAACCAATTTTAGGCAAAACATGCTTTACAGCTGTAGGAAATTTGTTCTTCATAGATAGCCTTTTCACTCTATTTTTCCAAAAACTACTACAGAATTTAATCAATAGCAATACCAATACGAGACAACTAATGCATTAAACGGTGTGACTAAACTTATATCTAAAAGATACCAAACAAAAATCCAAAACCCCAACCATCCAACCAACCAGCTGAAAGACCCCAATTTCTCATGGTTCTTTCAAAGAAAAATCTATCTTAACATGGTGTTTCTTGAATTTGTGTTGAGTCATTAGTTCTCAGCTAGGATTACCACCAACTCCTGTCTCTAAGTGGTATAATAAAAGACTTTCAGCTTGAAAAGACATGGTACCTATCTAGTTTTTTCTTCTTTTTTTTCAGCATTGAGAAATTGTTAAAACAAATATGATCCTTCTTGTGTAGTCTAACCTGCTCCTATCCATTGAATTAGAACTTTTTCTTCTTCTCACTTGTGGGAGCTCAGCACATCACTCCTGATGTCCAGAGTTGCCGAGACAACCCTTGGGGGGCTCGGAAGTCCTGGAATGTTGCCAGAAGTGCCTGGTGGCTAGACTTTGACCCTGCATGGGATGTGACACCTGTATGAGGATGAGAGGATCACTCGGGGATAAGTGGTGAAGGGATTGATTAATTATATGGTGAAAACACAGGTTTTGAGATCTTGGTACAGGGGGGTTTTAGGAGACAAGATGGAGGAATTACGGCGTGTCCTGTCCTTCTTCTTCTTCTTCTTGTTATCCATCTTTGATGGTGATGGTGGCACTTTGGGATTGGTTCATACTAAATCTGCACTTGTCAATAAGACTGAAAGATATTGGGAGGTAAAGGTAAATATCTTATACGTAGTTTTTAGTATAAAAATAGACGACCGCCCAGAGGGAGGTCAGTGTGCCCATGGCTGTCTTGCTGTGCGGACCTCTGTCGGGCCGGGAGACAACCTTATAGATAAGAATTAATAAACAATATTGAAGACTGAAAAACTTGAAGACTGCTTTCGTCCTTTGGAGCGCGGGCTGCCTCAAGGCCATCCTAAGCCTAAAGGCCAAGAACGGAGACTCACTTGGAGCTATGCCATATACTGAATTCTCTGTCCTGGCAGTTCTTCCAGAGTGAAGTTTTGTTTTGCTTTTGTGGTTTGGGTTTGTTTTGTTGTTGTTTCTTGTTTTCTAATATTTCTTGGTGTCATAATCATGTTGTCACACCCTTAATCAGACTCTGGTGACTTTTGTTATCCTTAGCAGTTGCTGCGTTGATAGGGAGTTTTGTTGCCTAGACAGGATAGTAATTTGTGCTATAGAAAAGAGAGTGACTTGGGTTAATTGTGACATCTTCAGTAAGATACCGATCGGTCTTTGGTATGTTTCTTCTTTTGATAGTTGCTTCAAGTATTTCCTAAATCTTTCTGTGGTTGTACTATGCATATTTTTTCTTGTAAAATAAGGAAATAAGTTTTTTTTCCATAGATGAGTGTTTATAACAAGACCTTGGTCAAAATGTAGGAGCATTGAAGAAATTAATAATGTTTCAAAGAATAAAGACTTTTAGATGAAATTATGTTCTCAGAGATACCAGACGTGAAATTTCGCAATGTTTTTAGGGCAATAAACACAGGTTTGAGGGAGAAAGAAAAGAGTGACAATATGTGTAGTCTAGGAAACACTTTAGTGACTTCACTTGAAACCTGAATCATCATCAAATTAGAATTTCTTGTGTAGGCACAACCAATCTCATGTTCTTGACTAAGCAACGCATAAATTCAAAGGTCTTTCTAGTCTGTTGACTGTAGCTGCATCCATTAATCTGTGTTAGCTAACTACATTTTTAATCATGAATATATTCAGTGAGATAAATATATTCAGTGAGATAAATAAAATCATACAGCATAAAATAAGAATAAATCTTTGTGTGGGAGGATGGATTGTAGGAGAATACATAGTGCTGAAGGCAATCTCACCCCTGAGAAGCTGCCGCTGTACTAATTACCAAAGAGTAGCCCTGCCCTTAATAGGCCACAGCTATGTCCAATAAGGATGGGTGTTATATAGGAGTGGGTTAGGTGGTTGAGAGTAGAGTTGATGTTTGTTGGCTGTGTTGTGTGGAGCAGTGAGGGTAAGTTGGTTGTGCAAGGGACAGTAAGGGTTAGTATGTGCTGTGAGGGACAGTAAGGGTTAGGCGGTTGTGCAAGGGACAGGTAGGAGTCAGCTGCCCATGTGGAAGGAAGAGAAAAGGAATCAGTGTTGTGGGAAGCTGCCTGTGGGAACTCACAGAGAGAAGGTATGAAAGTTCTATCGTAAGATGATAAACTGACGCTGACAGTCAGATTGGTGCCAAGCACCGATGCCAACAATTGGTGGCCTGTACAGGGATGAGCCCCAACATCTTTGCTTAGTGTTGAAGCTGAAGGAAGATCTCTCAATTAAATTAATTTAACTAGGGAGTGTGCTTGAGGGGATGTGAAAGGAGCAAGCAAGCAAGGAAGAATTGTTTTAAATCTTTCTTTGAAGTAATTGAGAACGATTTAGTTGTATCACAAGCAGTTTCTCTTCGCTGACATCTAGCAATCTTTAGAGACGTTGTGGAACGATCCAAGTGAAAACAGTGCTTATAGGACAACAATGTTGTTCTTCACCTAAAAACAATTCCCTTTCTAGGGTTAATCTTTTAATAACTTCACTTTTTTGTTTTACAGAGGTTTGTTTGGTGTTTTGTACAGGTCCCCTGCTCAGTGAATGTATCTTCATACGGATGTTTTGGTTTTTTCATGCAGTCCAGTAGGGAAACACAGCTTGCAAAAACAAAACAGCAAGCAAAGAAGACACACAAATAACAACCTCTTAATGCTGACTTCTTAATTAAAAATAAATATTATTAAGTCTGAGAATATATTTCATAAGACAGAGCTTATTTTTTATTGAATGTTTTCTCCTTCCTCATTGTTTTGGTCATCCTTAAATAAAATTAAAAACTCACTGACAAAGTAATTGAGAGCACAGAAGTAATTTGATGTGTTGAGCATGCCTCCCTAATGCATTCATTCCTTTATTAAAAAGTGTACAAACAGAAATTTCTGTGATAAAAATGTTTATTACACTATCTGGTGAAATAAAAATATTATTCATATTGTAGGTGCCCAAGATGCCTAGCTTCTTGTTTGAATGTACTACCATATTTTCTACTACTCCCAGCCATACCCTGTCTTTTCCTTCTCGCTGTTGCTAACCTATCAGGCAGCATAATGAAACTTTAATTTAAAAAAAATCTATTTTCTCCTATTGAAGGTGTAAACAGGTGCATTTTCCTTGTCAATGACTGGAAAGGGTTTTTGTGAGGTATAATATGAAATCTGTTTGGGTATTGGAATGTGGTAGAACAGGAAAATTAAAAACAAGGAATGGGAAGTCTGTCAGCAGCAATAAATATTTTACCAGGAAATGTGTACTGCTTTATGGTTTTCTTTTTAGAAATATCAAAACCATCAAGAATATAAAAAAGCTGGAAAATTACTGACTTTAAAAGAATGGTAACAGCTGGATTTATGCTACATGTTTGCACAGACATCTTGAATTTTCCTTTATTAGACACTGTCTCCTTTTTCTTGTTTGCATTCCAAAATCTCCTGTTAACTTTCCTTTGTGGAAAGCTCACTTCCTGTTAGCCCACTGAGTAAACTGACTCTCTTATTTTCATGCACACAGTAGATGTCGATCTTTCTTCACTAGTGTCATGGTTTAGCCCCAGCCAACAGCCAAGCCCATGCAGCCACTCACTCATTTCCCAACCAGCAGGGAGAGAAAGGGAAGAATAAAAGCAGGAAAACTGCTGATTTAAGATAACAACAGTTTACCAGGTAAAGCAAAAGTCATGCACCCTTCCTGCAAAATAAAGTCAGGATTGCTTTTAAGTCACTGCTTCCCATGGGCAGGCAGGTGTTCAGTCATCTCCAGGAGAGCAGCGTCCCATCACATGTAAAGGTGACTTGGGAAGACAAATGCCATCACTTCAAATGGCCCCTCCTCCCTTCTTTCTTCTCCCCACTTTACATACTGAGTGTGATGTCATGTGATCTAGAATATCCCTTTGGTCAATTTGGGTCACCTGTCCTCGTTGAGTTTCCTCCTAACATCCCATGTGACCCCAGCCTCCTTGCCAGTGTGGCAATATTGAAAGCAGAAAAGGCGTTGGTTCAATGTAAGCCCTGCTCCGCAATAGCAAAAACATCTCTATATTATCAACCCTTCAGCGCAAATCCAAAACACAGTCCTGTGCTAGCTGCTGTGAAGAAAAGTAACTCTACTCTAGCCAAAGACAGCACAATTAGCTTCAAGACAGCTTCAATACCAAGGTGCAAATTCCTGAGTAATGTCTTTCAGGAATCATGTCAGACGAACTCCTAATGTTTGCCTGTTGAAAGCTTGTAATTCTATGTTTTACCTTGTTTTTGCAAAAATTAGTGTCAGATTTTTTTTTATACCTGAAAAATACATTTTTCTATTCAAAGTAATTCATATGTTGTTGTCAGGAACAATTTTTCTGCTGTATCTTGCATACTCAATATTTATCACATTTTTAGAACACCAGCATGCATTAATTTTAAAAAATTTTACACTGCAAAAAATTCTGGATTAAATATGTCTAACAAACAGAAGAAACTGAAAGAAGTTATGTGTATCTATTTTCAAATAATTTAAGATTTTTGATTCGGAGACAGTAATTTCCTATTATTCTTAGCTCATTTCCCTACTTTGAGGCCCTTTTCTGCTTCTCTTCTCATTATACAGATAATCTGTGTTTCCCAAAACAAAAATGTTTAAATTACATCTAATAACATCACATAAGGTCAGCAGTTGCAGGTAGCACAAATCCTGTGTATTAGTCACCTGAGGAAAATTTATGAGTTTGAGAACTCTGCCTTAGGCACTTTTGACTCCTGCAACTAGTGACTGTGTGCATCTTCTCATGTTCCACATGTTTCATTACTCTTATTAAATGTCTCTAAATATTTTACCTATTCTCATTTATCAACAAGTGTGAAAATAGTGTCTATCCCACTGAATGCTGGATAGAATTATTTTTGAAGAGCTATTATCAAAAATGTGTATTTTTATTTTTTCATAAGAACCATGACCTGAATTAGCATTCAGGTAAATGAATTTCAAGGTTAAAAGTAGAATTACACAAAAAAAATAAAGAGATATTGAAGGTAAACTTTCAGAAGTATTTTTTCACAGGGAAGATTTCTGTAGTCCCACCTTATTTTAATGAGTATGGACAAAGAACCTAGTAGTAGCCTTGTAATGTTGTTCATTGTTTGGTTTGGAGGATTTTTTTATCCTGAAGGGGTATAAGAAGAGATTTTTTTTTGCCAAATTCTGAATTTTGATCTGAGTCTATAAAAGAAATTGTGGCCACACTGAACAGTATGGCTCAAGGATAGGATAGAAGGGATAGAAAGCACTTGTCCATGTAGTACTCAGCTAGTACTGCTGACTATAATGTTGGTCAGCTCTCAGTATAAAACCCAAAACACTACTTGTTTAACTTTTACTGCTAATCCTTGCTACTCTGAGGAATTGTTAGGTTTTGTGTGTATGTGTTTGTGTATGCAGATTACTAATTGTCATATTCATGATTAGAGGAAAGAAAATCTCACTGGATGGCAAAGCTCTAATCTTTATTTTACTTGCTAATTATGTTGAATCCAGATTTTGCAAAGAGCAAAATGACAATATGAATGGTAAATTTAGCATAGTTAGTCAGTTGTGTCCACTGACTTTGTGTAATGCGGAAATGGCAACATCTAGTGCTTCACTAAATATTTAAAAGACATAACAGCTCCATTAATTGTGGTTTTAAGAAAAGTTTCTTTGTTAACACTTGCAGCTGTGGCTACTAATCGACATGGCTCTTCTCCTCCTGTAGTATGTGCAGAAAAGCTCCCCTGGCTTTTGTCCCAGTCTGGGAACACATCTTCAGCTGTGAACATGGAAGGGGATGGAGGTGTTGAATATAGCCAGAGAAAGATGAAGACATCAACAAGGTCAAATGTTGGTAGTCAAAATGATAATTCAATTTTTTTCACTAACACAGTTGACAGCAAGGAAAACATAGAAAAGTAGGAAAGAGTGGAGAACTACAGCAAGCAAAAATGTTAATTACCACCAAGAATCTGCAGCATCCCATGAAGATCCTTCGTCTTTCATCTGTTGATAGCTGGGTGCACTCCGTGAGGGCTTGTGGAGCATGTTTTACTTATTGTCATGTGCTTTTCCAATACCCAGTTGAAACCTGGGTATTCAGGTAGCATAACCTGTAGCATTCATGTGATAGATGACTGGGTGTTACAGTTCGCACTGTTCACAGTTCAGGCATGAGAAGTTTTGATCTACTCCTGTTGTTTTGTAAGTGCCACAATTCACTCCATCAGACCCAAGACTTTAAAATACTTAGACAGGAAGGACCTTTGAGGTCCTTCTTCTCTGAGATTACCTCACTTCTGAAAGTCATATACGACTTACTATTTGGACTTGAAACAAGCAGCACGCCAAATATGACCTTTGTTCCTGGACAAGGATTGAAGAAAGGCAGATGAAAAAAAAAGATCTAAAAGAAAGCTAAAACTAGCTCCTTAAGGCACTCAATGAGAGTCATGTCACTGGAATCCTTTTAGTCAAATTCTTCTGACAAATATGTTGCTCAGACCACAATAAAATGTGTAAATAATTCAGAACTAAAGAATAATAAGAATAATTCACTTTGATGTTAAAAGTAAGTGTCAGCTGTGATCTGTTTATTTTAGATCACATAGGTCCTTGAATAGTAAAGGAATTGAGCTGTTTATTTCTACTGTTGAAAATACCTAATGAATATCTAAAAGTTGAATATGGTAAAATCTGCAATTTTCTCTTGGCCTAAGCCATCAATAAGGTAGCTAGAATTGTAGTAGCACTTTTTTCTTGATTTGGAAGATTAAAATATAACAACCAGTTTGTGTAAACTAGCACATCAACATTTGAAATTAAGCAAATTGTCTGTTTGCATCAGCAAAGATTTTTGACTTTTTTCTTAGAATAGGAATTTTGCTTCTGAACATTAATATAGGAACAGTCTGCACTGTTGGGGTATTTTGCAATGTCGGTGGCTGGACAGAAATTCTGTTTGCATTAAAATGTGTTTACGGGTTTCTTAGGAAACATTATGCTTTGGTGGAAGAGTTTGAGAAGCAGGGAACTAAACAAATATGAACAAAAAATTAAACTCAGATAGTATAATGCTCCATGTAGGGGACATTTCTTCCTATACTTCTTCCTGTTTCATCTGTGTTTACTGTAGTTATGTTGCATTATCGGTGCTCTTTAAAGTTTTGATTTGCCTAAACAGTTTTGTGGTAGAAAATGAAGTATTACATATGATTTCTAAGTTATCAGTAGCAAAATGTGGTGAATGGCAAAATGAAAAATCCTGCTTTTTCTCTTTGTCCACGGTTAGGGAGAACCTGCTGCATATTAGTGGCAGCACTGCTAGGACAAACCATCCTTAGCTGGGGAAGAGATAATGGAGCAGTCATCTATTCTTTCTATATTCTTATTCTTGTAGCAACTGAAATTTTTTTCTTGTAATTACTTTATGTTTTCACTTGATACAGGATGTTTTGCATATGTTGGATACATTTTTTGTTCCCTTGATAAATGCTTATAGTCAGCTTTCTAAGTTGCATCCATTCAGTGGGTATTTATTTATAACTGGCTATTTATTATTTGCACTTATAAATCCAGGGTCTTTGAAATCAGTGTATTGTCTTAGTTCTTATCTTAGTGTCAGTTATCATCCTATATGTGGTCTTGGGAAGCCTCTTCTACCAGTTTGGGAGCATCAACTTCTAGTTGAAGTGGTTCGCATTTTTCTTCAAGACAAGGAAGAATAAAAATTTTTTTAAAAAGGAAAAACTAGGAAGGAACAGTTGAAGGCCATCTTGTAAAAATATCCAATCACTGACATTGGCATCAGAATATTTAATTGTGTAGTCTGATGAACCCTGAAACAAAAGAAGAATTGCTTTAATTTACCAATGAACTCAATAGGATAATTTTCATATACCTAATTAACCACACTATTTACAACCATCAACCACTGAATTGCAAGAATCTGGGGCTTTGTAATTATTCTTAGATAATGGTAGTAGAGAAATTGTTTCCACAGTATTGGAAAAGAAAATTACATTATTAAGCTGTTAATTAATATAAATGATTCTAGAGCAGATAACTACAGTTATATAGTGTTCAGTTATGTGGTCCTGAAGTTTTGATGCTTCTCCCTTCAGGATTATTAGCTGCATGGTATATCCACTGCACTGTCCAACCAGGCTGTGATAGGCTTTTGAAAGTCATGTAAATTTGTTTTCTTCCCCTATTTCCTGTGTGATGCTTTTTGTCCCTGCTTTCTCAATGACTACAATGGCTTTCTAGTAAGGAACAGAGGAGTGAGGCACTATAGCATGTTGTCCATACAAGCTGTGGATGCCCAATCCCTAGCAATGTTCAAGGCCAGGTTGGATAGGGCTTTGATCAACCTGGTCGATGCCCATAGCAGTGAGATTGTAATTAGATGATCTCTAAAGTTCTCTCCAAACAAAACTATTCTAGGATTCTATAGTTCTAAAAGTTTAGAGGCCTTTGCTAGATGGTGGCATTACCTCTTCTTTATTCTGTGCTCCCTCTGAGGCAATAGTGGAGGCAGCTATTGTGAGACATGGTAAAAGAAATTTGCTGGTCTCTCAGTAGGTGGAAGGCAAAATGCATAGTAGTAATATGCTAATATTGAGATGGAGAAATAGAGTATTTCTTAGCACAGATGTTGAGCCATCAATAGGAAAAACATTGGGGAATAGCTAACACTTTCAAATGCCAGCCCAGTTTTTTGGTGATGAGGTGGAAAATCCCCACCTTGTGTTTAAAATTAATCATGGACATTGTGTTTCAGGCTTAATTAATTCATTAATTATATTTTCTAATTAGTAAAGTCACAATGCTGTTGAAAACAAAAGCGAAAAATTTCTTTTACAAAATTTGCCATTCATAAGTGAATTTTTCTTTGTAGTTTGATTGACTGTCCCTGTTCTTCTCTTCTAAGAAAACAAAGACAGATGAACCACTCTGTTTGCAATTATTTTTTAAAGGCCTTTGATATCAGGATTAAGTCAGTTCCTGTTTATCTTCTCTCTCAGATTTTTTTCATTGATAATTCTAATAATCAATCTGAGTGTGTTTTTATTTAGGATAAGTTTTCTGTTATTTTTCTGTGAAAACTTTTCTTTTTCTCATAATATTTTAATCCCTTGCTGATAATGATCTGTCTAGTCTATAAAATTTGCACTTGTATTTACTAAGGAAGAAGTGCAAGCACTTTAACTGGGAGCAGAGAGACTTGAAACTCTTTTTCTCCTCCCATATTCAGCAAAAATCAGGGATATTGATTGCATTTCAATAAATCTTTATCATATATTTTAAGTTGTTTCACTTTGGATAGCTGCTTATTCAGCATGCAGAAGGGAGAGTTTTCACTTTAGGACAGTGGGCAAGCTATATCTCTGGGATGTAAAATTGCTATATTCAAGCCTGGTTGCTACAGTATAACACATTAGTACCAGAGCAAGTATGCACTTAGTGTATTTTGTGCCTGCTGCCCATCTCCCTTAGTTTTAAACCTGAAACCTCTTCTTGGATCTAAAAAACATTTATCAAGAGAAAGCCCACTACTTCCCATAGAGGATGGGTCTTGACATACACTTGCTCAAATTATAAGAAAAGGTCTGCTAGGAGAGTGCCTTAGCAGCTTTCATTTGCCACATAATTTTTGTTTTCTTTTACAATAAAAATACATGTATTTTACAAGAAGCTGAGCATGCTCTCTCTTCTTTTGCACTGGTTGCAGAACCAAGACTGTGAGAATGGTAGCTGTATCTTTCTTCAATTTTGTGGTTCTTTCTAGTCATGTTTTCTGTTGTGGTCTACTATGGAAAAATAATAAAGTACAACAACAAAAAGTCTTTCACTTTAACATGGTTACAATGGTTTCCCTTGCAGATTAGCTTCCTTTTAAGTGTGGTCTCCATGCAGAACATCTGCAAATAGTATAAAGATTTATTGCAGATTTAGCTCAGCAGAACAATATATTTTCTCCAACAGATACAATTTTTTTTCCTAATGTAAGCCAAACATGGTTGCTTTTTTAGTTGGGTAATCAGAATGTTGACTGATGAGACATGGTAGTAATTTACTTCTCCCTCTTTCCTAAAACAACCATGACCAAATTCAATTTCAGCTGGCATATTACAATACGCTTGAATGAATGCAGAAAAGGTCTAACATGCATCAGCTGGAAACCTATGATTCTTTGCAAGAAAAAGGGGCTGCTTCAGAGCTCATAAGATATTGCTTCAGATTGTTCTACCATGAAACTTAGATGTCATTGCCACATATTTAGCAAATGTCTTCCTAGTATTATCAATTCTATCACAACTTATGCATCTACGCAAAAGGAATGTGGAAATGTCACTCACATCAAATTAGTGTTGTGTATCAAACCACTTTTATTAAAGAGATCTAAAATCTGTGTTTATGTAGGTTGATTTCAATCAGCCTGATGGGTTTCTATTTCAACTAGATTTTGGCCTACAGTAATCAAGATTGTAATATTTCAGTACAGGATAGCAATATGATTCTGTATTAGAAGTCGATTTTTTCTCATGCCAAATTAACTTCTCTTGAAGTACAGTACATAGAACACAGCATAGTGATAGAGTGTAACGACCACAAATAAAAAGAACAGTATTCTGGCCTCTTATTTTACACTGCTCTCATGTCTAACTGAAATATTGTAGTTTCAATTATTCACTTAATGAATGAACATTCTTGTTTTTAGACACTGCTGTAATACTTCTCCTCTCCATAAAAAGGAAACAAAACTGAAAAGTACTGATGAGTTCTAGAATTTATATTCACAAAAGATATCACCAGTTACTCCTCAAAATGTGTCTTAGCATACATTAGAAGAATGTATGCTTTGATATTTGTCAATATATAATGTAAGCCTTGGAAGTAAAATTAAAGAAGTCTTAGTTTCTGAATCAGTTTATAATATCAGAGTTAAAAAATGTATAAATTACTTATGCTTCACACTAGACTGCTAACACTTTGCTAAGATGATAGAGTACTGAAGATTATAGAGTACCTTTTCCTTACCAATGTCTTTGTTTTTGATAATCCCCACCTTAGGATTCTCTCTCTTTTGAATGAGTGGAAAAGCCAGGATTTTCATCAGCATTTTAGCTAAATATTTTGCACCAAAATATTGTTTAGTTTGTGAAGTTGTTAAAAGGAGAGCTATATTTAAAGATTAAAAAACTGTCATGAAAAATGGAAATCTACTCCTTAATTCAAATTATTTCCTCAAGAGCTTCAGAAAATTGTCTGAAGAAATCTTTTTATCAGCCTTCCACATTTGCTTCTTTTTAAATTTAGTTTTGGCTCGGTATTGCACATTCTTTTCTAGCAGTTGTTTCTCCAGTATGGTTAATATCACAAACATTAAAACATTTTTCTGCTCAAGGGAGGAATGTCAAGGGGCCAAAGATAATGACTTCACATTTTTGTAAAAAAACAGGTTCCCGAAAATTCAGCCTGAGAATATCTACCACCATTCCACATATCTAAAAGATCACTATTTTTTTTTCCCCTCCAGGATATAAACTGCTGTGTAATGCATAAAGATCAATGGATTTTCTTTCTTCCAGACTTCATAGAATAGAAATAATAATGATTTATAGGATGTGGGTTTCTGTGTATGTTTTGTAAGGGTGGTTTTGAAAACCATCTTTAAAATATGGTTTTTACCTTGCAGAAAAAATGCAACTGAAAGTTCATAGGCATTAAAGTCACTTAGAGGTCTTAATGGTGAAAACAAAACAAGAATTTTTTTTTTTTTTCTTTTTAGGGAACATCTACTTACTCCCTGCATTTTTATATAAATTAATAAAACAGCTATGAGAGTAAATACAGCATAATTGACTCCTAGAAAATATGCATTATGTGTTTTAATTAAATAAATTAAATAGTGTATTAAATATTCCATATAGTTTTTTCAGTTGAAAAAATTACATTGAATATTTGCAGTGTAACTAATAATAAGTATTACCTAAAATGCTATCGGTTAGACTTGATACTTCTGTAAGGCTTTTTTTTTTCCATGGTTCTCACTAGGTTTAGAATTCTGCCTCCAAATATATGCCTTCACTTTCTAGCACTGGACAGATAAACATCAATTTGATCAGAAGAGCATTTTCTTGTTGTGGCAATCAAGTTTCACACTTTACCTGAAGAAGGGTAGGCAGAGATGAACTGCATTAAATTTCACACAAATTATCTCTGTTTTTCATTTATGACAGGTTACTGAAAAACATGGGGCATCCTGGATACACACTGTTGGGTTTTAGTGAGACAATCAGGAAGAAATGTTTATTTGGACCACTTAAAAAGCAATGCAAACCAACATGAAAATGCAGCAATATGGCACTGAGTTTTAATTCTCCTTTCTGGAGTCTGAAGGAACTGAGTGCATGACCAAGAATTCCCTGAGTTACTTTTATCAATCTGGTACTAAATATAATAATAGTACTGACTGCTTTTGGAGGACAAACACTATTCATGGCTAACTTTGTTTGGCCTTCTTCAATCTAGGCCAACTTCGCTTGTGGTCCTGATACCTTCAGAGGCTGCCTAGAACAGAGGCTAGACAGTGTTAAAGGAATAAAGTAGGTATTTATTAAAAAGGCCTTCAAAGGATACACCTTGGTACAAGGTGTACAAGAGCCCGGACATGGCTACACCGAAGGTGGATGATGGGTCACATGTTTTCACACTTTTATAAGTTTACATATTGGGGTTATTTGTCCAGTTACAGCTTCAGGGTTACGAAGGCCCATCCTCCCAGATTGCTCTCCTCAATTTGCTGTTGTTTATAGTTTTTTGGCCCTAAGCTGCAATGGTGTCCTTAGTTCTTGGGGTGTTGTTCTGTCTAACTAAACTGTGAAGAGAACTTGCTAATATTTTATATGAAGTCCAGAGTTATATAATAATGCAGTACAGATTCTAGAAAATATGAAACATAAAACTTCAGGCATCAGTCCCTCCAGGGATGAGGAGGGATGGAAGAAGTAAGAAGAGGAGGCATATGCATATTCAAGTGTCTGGGATTCAGAAGACTTATTCCTGAGTCGGTCTTGAGCACAAGGGGAGGAAGGGGCTAAAGTAGTGATGTTCCCAAATTTTTATTTTTTTTTAAGGATCCACAGCATATGGCAGTTAGGTACTAAGTTCCTATTCAGTAGGTATTTGGGCCTATAATTCTTTGAAACTTTTTTGAGGATACAGAATTACATTAATAAGAAAAAGGAGGACTTCTTGCAGATGTCTAAGCTGGTTTGCCTTCTGTAGCCATAATTTTTCTTTTGGAGCTTTTGCTGCCATGAGACTCAGTCACAGTTACTCCACATCCAAAGATTTCACGATAATCATGGACTAAAACATGTATCTTGATCCTATGTATGATTCTGAAAATGGTTGTCATCTGCAATCATTGGCTGATATAAGTTAATTTGTTTTATTTATTTCTTTTTAAAAATTATCATTAATAAAAGGAACCCTTCCATCTTTCCCAGCTTGATACCATT
Organism: Melozone crissalis; assembly: GCF_028551555.1. Taxonomy (NCBI): domain Eukaryota; kingdom Metazoa; phylum Chordata; class Aves; order Passeriformes; family Passerellidae; genus Melozone; species Melozone crissalis. The sequence goes on along the minus strand of NW_026535794.1, from coordinate 57,239,522 downwards.
TAAGGTACAATTGTATCACTAGACAGAAAATCACTATTACAATTGAATACTAGCAATTAATAGTGTGATATCATCTCTAGAATTGCTGTGTTTCTTCAAACAAACCTTTTTTCTGACATCAGCTGTTAGATTTTGACCTGAGTAAGACAAAAAATTTCAGGAAAGCAGAGTATCTTCTGCTTCGTAGAGCACAAGTTGGTAAATGAAAGTAGTATTTATGTATGTACAGACAGTACTTTATATGTTTTCCAGATTCTCCAAGCTTTGTTAATTGAAAGTGTTGGTATATCAGGAATGAATAATATTCCTATCCCTTTGGATTGCAATACAGCAGTGTAAAACTTAGCGAACATATTCAAAGTGGTCCTTAAGTTCACATCTCATGACCATTTCATTCCTAGTCTAAGGTCATCCTATTGGTAAGAGATTGATATTTTCCTGGTGTAGAGCAAAGTCCTTAACTTTGTCAGTGGAAAGCCATACTGCTAAATTAGTTACTTTTTGTTCATTACCATTTAAGTGTAGTCTTGTAAAAATTTGTATTAGTATGGACTCTCAGAATCTGAATATTTCTCTCCTGACAACTTCTAGTTCTCTGTAATGTACCATCCAAAACTAAATTTGCTGAAGTTTCCTTCAGCAAACTTTCAGAAAAATGAAAATTCCAGGAAACTCTCCTTAGCATAGAAAATGACAAAGAATTAAGGCACTTTAACATTTGGGAATTCACACAGGTGTATTAAGATTGCTTATTTTTTCCTCCTCTTTTCTCCTTTTTTCTGCAGAAGATACCTGCTCTCGGAAAATCAGGTAGTTGTGCTTAAATAACTGTGCCCAAAATCAATAGTTCCTTTTAAAAGCCTTGTTGGTTTGCTGGACTTAATTTTGTTTGGGGTTTTTTCAAAGTAAAATGTTGGCTATCCAACTGCTTACACATAAATGAGTAAAAATTATCAATTACTCAGTACTAATCCAAAGTGTGCTATATATATGGTATACTACTACAAGGTACGGATTCTGAAATTTCTTCCTACTTGTTTTATAAATCTGGATATCTTCTTTTTTATTCTTATTTTCTTTTCCAGTGATCTTTATTCTGCTGTACTGCTATAAAATTATCAACAAAGGTCTGTGGCCTGTATCTATCATCCTTCTGGTTTTTACATATGAAACATTGGACAGAGAAGTGTTTAAAAAAACATCTTTATTATCATTCTGATAGTGTTTCTGTAAATCTGCAAGTAATTTTAAGTTCATAGTAAGATTCTGTGAGCACTCTGTACTTTCCTGTTTGTTTATAGTGTGAAATAGCACAGTGAGACGTTCTGAGTGTTTCTTATCAGTGTGAATTGATCTTCTTATACCTTTAAGTATAATTTTGATTGTCACAGAAATATGAAAAACAAATTTTGCAAGCAATATTTTTCAAGTGCTGGCATATTCTGTTAAAGAAGCCAATGAGCTTCTACAGAAGTAATTTAAAACAGTTCATAGGGCAATTTAATTATGAATCAAGAAAAAAGTAATTATTGATGTGTCTCTGAACAGATCTCAGGATCTGTATTTTTTAATTCATTCATTCTTTCTCTCTCCCTTTTTAAAAAAAAAACACAAAACCCAACAAAACAAAAAAAAAGAGGGAGGAAAGGACCAGTGAAGTCAAAAGGGAAGATTTCATTTTAGGGCATTTTGGAAAGAGAAGTCTCAACTTTCTTCTCTGTCCTGATATACCTGTTTAACAAATTTACTGCATGAATACATAAAGCAGGTTATAAAAGAGATCAGGAAAGAGTTTTTAGCAGGAATAGGACAAGGGTAATATTGTGATAGGAAAATGGGTGTGGTTTTAAACTAAAAGAGAGTGGTTTCAAAGTAAATAAGAGCAATAATTTTTTTTTTTTTTTTATGAGAGTGGTGAAAACTTGAATAGGGGCCCCAGAGAGGTGCTAGATGTTCCATCCCTGGACATTTGAAGTCAGACTGGATGGGGCAATCTGGTATAGGGGTAAGTATCCCTGCTATTTCAGGGCCTTGGACTCTAAAGATCCTTTCCAACCCATAGTATTTTTTGATTCTATGGTATGATATGAAAACACCTCAAATTTTCCTTTGCCTTGTCAGTAGGTCTCATATAACCCTAGTATATGAAGTAGAAGTCTGTGGTCCACAAGTTTTGTGACAGTATTTGTGTTCTTGATGATATTGTATAAGCTAAAACCCAAGCAAACCCAACCTCTCACTTCGTAATTTGCCATTAAACTCAATGCTTGAGTATGTACATTATCTTCTGGAGAAAATGCTATTTTGTTTGTAAGCTAAACAACTTAGATTGCTGCGTCTTCCCTACACAATTAATGAGACACCCTGATACCCTATCTGCTGTGTTGTTGTTGTAGGAACTATACAGTAATCGAATGAAAACTGACTATTACATCAGGAAATTAATCACAGACTAAAGTTCTTATGGGACAGGATGTTTTATCAATTTTAGTCCTCTGACAGTTTGTGTATTTTCAGAATCAGAATAAAGATTCAGGTAATATATAAAATAATTAATATTAGAAGTTTTTTGCATATGCATTACAAATTTCCTATTTTTGTTTTTATAAACCTTGAATAATTGTTGGCAAAAATATCAAGAATAAGTGGGGAAACTTGAAAGGTGATCAGGGTTACATAAGCTTAGAAAAATAAACAAGAAACTACATAGATGAAGCAGAGAAAGATTACAGCTGCAAGTATATAAATGTTCTGGGAAAACTTACTCTTATACTGTTCACAGAGTAGGCTGTACTTTTGATGTCTTTCATATGCTGCTTATATCCTACTTTGTGTTGCATAGTTCCATAGATGAATTTATATTGATGTTAAATATCTTGTCTTTCAGCAAATCACATTTTTCAAAATTTCTTTCCCATGTATTTTCCACATACAAACCATTGTCAATAGTTATTTTTATATATAAAATGAAACAAATTTTCTAACACCCCTTTTTGGCTCCCATGGAAGTGTTTCTTTACTGCATTAATTCCAGGATCACATCTCATATTGCAGCCTCCTTCTAGCTGTGAAACACACCTGCATGGTGGGCTTTTTTAAGATGCTAGATTTTACTTTGACTAATCACTCTGAATATTTATTTGAATTATATTTTCTAATATTATCATGGTGGCAGCACTCACTCAGGCTCAACACTGGCAATCTCCACAGTTAGATCTGTTACGTGTGGATTATTGAACTTTGGTAGTGAGTTTGGTTTTTTAACAGAGTACTAGTATGAGTATATGAACTTTTTGAAGCTGAATACAGACATGCTGTCTTTATTTTTCCACTTTATTTTTAAAATCCCTTATCCAGAAAATTAAGGGATAAGAGGGTTTGTATTTTATACAGTGTTTTGAATGAGTAATATAGTTCAAATGGGTAGAAATGTGGGCCTAGAAGTAATTCCCCTTTTAAAAATCTGATTTTAAAAAATAAAACTAGGTTATAACACAGCTTTACCATATAGAAAAAGCATTCTACTTGTCAAATGCCCTTCATTGAGATGGCTAATTGTTTCTCTGCTTTGGATATAGTCCATTTTTGCAGCTGACTAACAGGAACAGGAAAAGGAACATGTAATTTTATTCTTTCTAGCCTATTTCAAATAGGTTTTCAGGTTTGTGTAGAAGAAACACAGCACTTTTGATTTTGCAATGATACTGTGTTTGATTTAAGGAGAAAATTGAATCCAGTATCTTTCACTACATTTTGTGATAGCATAGAGAATTTTCCAATGTCAGAGTTATAAAGGAACTTCTTAAAATATTTTTTTTAAACATAACCATGTTGTATTCCACATAAGTTGTGTCTCATCAGGACCATTCCTTTGGAACATTTTCTGCAATTTATTAAATAAGATTCTTATGTGATTTTTTAATGAAAAGGAGAGAAGCTTTAAGACTGCCTTTGGCAGCAGTTGTCATGCGCAAGCAATTGCGTTAGAACTTACTAGGAATGTTTATTTGTATCTTTATTTCTGTTTTTTGTTTTTTATTACCTTGTTTTCCAACTGCAGGAAATTGAAAATCAATCAAGATATATTAATTAATTTAAGAATTTGTGGCTGTAGGTGCCATATCAATCCCACTATGGTAAGCGAGCAGTAGCCACAGCAATCATCTTAAAATCAAATCAGAAAAAATATTTGTAAATATATTCAGCCTGCTCCACTTGGATGTGAAGTAATGGACACAAGTTGGAACATAGGGAATTCTGACTAGATATGAGGAAACAAAAGAGAATGGTTCAATACTGCTACAAATTGCCTAGAGAGCACATGGGATTTCCAGACCTAGCAAAGTTCAAGTCTGGACATGATACTTGAACATTCTGATTTAATTAAATGTGCAGTGAGCATAAGGATGAACTACCTGATTGCATGAGATTACTTCCAGCAAAAATTATTCTAGCATAGATGATCTTAGAAGCCAAGCAGATACATTTCTTTTACTCATAAACTTGATCGTTTTCTTCCCAGTACAGTGCTTTAGTTTTGAGGTTAACAGTTTGAGGCATGTATTAATAGTTAAGTTTTTTTGCTCAAGCAATACACCTAGTAATTACAAGAACTAAACAAAGGGCAGACAGTGTGCACAGGAGAGCTCCCTTCCATTGGCTGCCCATAAGGTCAATTGCATCATTTCTTTATAGGACTGTGCTATATACCTGTTTATTTATGCTTTGCATGCTACAAGGCAAGCCTCAAAACAGTTCACGTGAAAAGAAAATAAGAGAAAATGCTATCCCTGCTGGGAAGATGAACCAGAAAGAGATCAAACAAAAATCTGTGAAAACCAGACAGCTTGTTTGATGTCTAGACTAAGAAGTTGAAAACAAGAAAATATTTCCCTTAAGAAGGTTGGGAAATTTACAGGATTTATAGGATTTATAGGATTTATAAGATGCCAGCTAAACTTCAATTTTGGAAAAAAAATTACCAGCTTGAATTTTATTTTTTATAATAAAAAGTATTATTAATATATTCCCTGTTTATGTGTCTGGAAAGAGAAAGAAATTGTTCTACAGGAAGGAAGAAAGTAACAAATTTGTTTCAAGTATTCAGCTAAAAAACAAAAACAAAGTTTTCACAGGCCGCTGCAATTTTTGCTGTTGATTTCAGGAGCTATTAATCAGGAGTATTTGTCTGGAAGTGAAGGAATCAGATGCAGATTACTGAAGGATCTGCAAGGACTGAATTGCAAGGACTAAATTTAAACAGCAATTTTTGCCCAAATATATGAATTACAGTTTTTTTGGAAAAGTTATGGAAAGCTAGCCTGAATCATAGCTTTATGCAATGTCAAAAAGCATCCTAGCTTGCAAAGAAAGGAAAAATCATCACAGGGGAATTCCAAGAACATCCTCACTCTCTGTATGCTTTTATTTTTTGTAGCAAACAGATTGTAGCTGTCCAGCTCATGACATGTCATCTAAAGAAGAGTTTGGAAGGCCTGTAATTTTTTTTTCTGCAGGACTACTGGCTACAGCAAAAGAGTACTTTTACATCCTCTGTATCTATTCAGAATTCTTAGAATAATAAGAAAGCCAGACTGCTATTAAATGTTATTGCAAGGATCAGGGCTTCCTGGTAAGTGTTATTTTTAATAATGTCTAGAGTCTACAAGAACCAACTTTTTAACAGCTACCATTGTTAACAATTTAATCCACTTGTAAAACACTCATATTTCAGGTAAATGGCAAAACAAAACATACCAAACACTCTAAGATAAAATTTCACATCCTTCTTTAATTCAATACTAGTCAGTAGTTATCATTTGCTCCATCTGGAAACCTGGCCCAAGAACACTGCTACTAAGTTGTGAAGTTAATTTCACACTTTTAACCTCAACCTCCTTTCCAAGGTTATTTCAAAGTAGGGTCATGATTTTATTTTATATAAATATATTGATAAATAGAGAAAAGCATTATTTTCCATTGTTATTGACTTTAAGTCTTTCAGTAAAAGTGGAAAATATTATTTTTTATTGAGATAAGATATCTTGCATGGTAAAAAATAGAAATGGGGAAAACTCCCAAATATCAATTTATTAAAAAAGTTTATTGGCTGCTCATAAATCCAACAATGGATCCATACCTTGACAGCTGTATATATGCCAGTTTTAGGGATAAAATACCCAGTGAGGGTAAGCATGACAAAATCCCGTTTAAAGAGAAAACTGTGTATCCTGAGTCGAGTATCCTTCATTACACAGAGAAAACATCCAAGTTTCTGTGAAGGAGGCTAGTCTACTGCCTAGCAAGCTCAAAAGTTTCAGACTTTAGTTCAGCTTTTACTCACTTTTCACAGAATAAAACAATTCTGAAATAGAAAAAGATATATGAAAAATTATGGATCTAGGTATACCACAATGATAAATATAAGAAATGCCAGAACTTCAACAAAGGAAAGAGCAAAGCTCTTCATCCTGGGGAAGAACAGCCCCATGCACCACTATATGCTTGGGGCTGCCCAGCCGGAAAGCAACTTGGCAAAAAAAAAAAAAACTAACACAAAAAAGGTTAATGGTGTCCTGTGCTCTGTTAGACCAGGCATTGCCAGCAGTTTGAGGGAAGTGTTCCTCTCTACTCAGCACTGGTGAGGCCACAGCTTGGAGTATTTTGTCCTATTTCTGGCTCACCAGTACAAGAGAGACATGGACATATTGAGGAGAGTCCAGTGAAGGGCCAAAAAGATGCTCAAGGGACTGGAGCTCTTGTACTTCCAGCTAATATGAAAAGTTACAGTTGACCCCAGTGTAATGGAAGATATTTCTATTGTGGTTCTCAGTTCACATTCTTCATGTGAATCGGGAAGCATTCTGCAAAAATAGAATCCTCAAACCACCTTAGTCTGGAATGCCACCTTCCTAGAAGAGCAGACAGGTCTGGACAGAGCATTATGACATGTGAAGTATTAAAATCTGCTTTTTGTACCCAGACTGACTTGTTTGAAGTTTGTATGTACTACTTTGAAACTTCCAACATTTCCTAAATGTACATTTTGAGACTGTGGGTTTATTTTTGAGTTTGTACACACAAAAAGCATTTCACAAATTTTATTATCACTGTGTAATGTATACCCCTTTTATTTGTTTTATTATTTATCTGGTTTTATATGGACCAATATTTTCATAGAGCATGAAAGTGTGGAACTCTGTGATGAAACTGATAAGAGCTGGAAGCAATGAAGGGAAGAATATTTCATAATGAATAGGTCTACTTTAAAAGCATATTCATATCTTTCTTCTCAGCAAAAGCAAATTAATGCTTTTATCCTCTCATAAAAACATTATCATTATCTTTTTGCATTAAACTTTCTTCAAAATGTAATGATGTACTTCAATCACCAGATATTAATCTGATAGAAAAGAGATACAAACTGTGTGTTTGGTCCTGCAAACCAATCAGAAGGTGTGGATAACTTCCTCTCTGAATAATTAGAGTGTGATTATCAAAGTCCTTGGGAAGGGCTAACAAGAAGACAGGTTTAGGAAGGGTTATGGTGATTCTCCTGTCATACAATTCTTTCTTTCCTTTATTCCCCCACAGCACAGAAAAAACAAAAAAAACCCGAATGCTAATGATATTGAATTGTTAGAACCTTATCCCCACCCCATACACATACCCACATCTGAATAATAAAACCCACAAAGTGCCAGGGAAAGAAAAAAACAACAGCCAGCCATTTGACAGGGAGAAACAAAATGGTGCTGGCTTCTGTCTCAGGGAAGAAAAAGACCACAAGAGATGCACTCAGCAGCTGAGGCAAAACCAGATGGGAACCTGGTGAATCTTACTGGTCTCCTCTTTACAGCAGATGAAGCTGGTGGATTTTGATGTCCTTTTTCTTGTTGGTTCAGCCTTTCTGAGGTCTGGGGCTGGGACAAAGAAGTCCCTTGGCTCACCGCAGGTCTCTGGATGATTCATCTCCCATTGATTGTTCTCTCTGATCTCAGACCAAAACCAAACCGTTCAGGAAAAAAAAACACTCAGAAGGTTTGCTACAGCAGTCTCCCATGCCAGGGAAAGAAAAAAAAGCCTTCTTGCCTAACCTAACAAAAAAAAAACAAGCCAGGTAAACAAGAAAGTAATGCAGTCCCCACAGCACCACAGACATTTGAGAATGAGGCTTTGAAAAAAGCCCATGCAAGAGCCCCAAGGCTCTCCCCCCACACCCCCTGGACCCACCTTTAAGGCTACAGCATTTCTGGGCATGGAGCAGATGATCAGGAAATAAAATATCATCATAAAATCACCCCAAGATATAGCTGCTTCCCTGGGGGAAGTCATCACTGTTGAGTTGTGGTAAAGATAAAGAAACATGGCTCTAGCCATTTTAACAGTTCATCAGAAGGTAATATAGATGGTGGTAGAATACATACTTTGGTTACACTCCATATTGTAACTGTGGGTACCTATTCTAACTGAAGACCAGAATACAAGCTCGGAGTGTAACAAGAAAAAAAATGACTTGAAGTGGCAATGAAAATGGTCTGAATCTTCTGAGTAAACGTGAAAGTTAGGAAAACAGTTATTTTCTGTTCTGACCTATAAATTGCTTTCAAAGAAAGATTTTCGCCATTAATATAAATTTACATTCCTTTCAGCATAATTTCTTTCCTATGTAGTCCTCTTTTTCTGATTCTCACCTGACTCTCAGCTCTATCAGTCTTTCTCCTGTACATGTCTTAAAACTGTCTGAAAACATTATGGTTTTCGAATCAGTAAGATTTTGAAAGCTTCCACTGTGTTTGTAGCAAAATATTGCTACAATATTATACACAAAAGGGAAATATTCATTTTTATTTTATGCAGTTCTTTGTGAATGGGATTAGTTCATTAGGAAATAGTGGATAAGGGCTTTATGTGGGCATAATCTTTGACTATTAGGCATTAAAGGCTGAAGTACATCTGTCCAAGGACATCAAGGATAATGGCAAAAGCTATAGGTATGTCTGCAATAAAAAAAGGCCAAGGAAAGTGTAGGCTCTCTCAGAAATGTTATGAGAGACCTGGTTATCCAGGACATGGAGAAGACTGAGGTACTCAATGTCTTTTTTGCATCAGTCTTCCCAGCAAGTGCTCCAGACATGCTGCAGAAGGAAAGGAGAGAAAATGGGAGAAGGAAGAACCTCCCACTGTAGGAAAATATCAGTTTCAAAAACATCTAGGGAACCTGTAGGAGCACAAATCCATTGAACCTGATGAGGTTCATCCATGGATCCTCAGGGAACAGTCCAAGGATGTAGCTAAGCCATTATCCATCACATTTGAGAAGTTGTAGCATTGCATTAAAGTTCCCACTGCTTGAAAAAAAGAAACACAACCCCCATTTTTAAAAAGAAAGATAAAGGAAACCCAGGGAACTACAGACCAGTCAATTTGAACCCTGTCCCTGGGAAAAATCATGGAGCAGATCCTCCTGGAAACTGTGTTAAGGCACATGGAAAATAAGGAAGTGATTTACTGCAGCCAACATTGTTTCAGAAAAGTAAATAGTACCTAATAAATATGGTGGCCTACTGGTGTTGTTGCAGCTGTGGTGGAAGAGAAAAGAGTGATTAACATAATCTACCTGGACTTGTTCAAGGATCTGACATTGTCCCTCACAATATTCTTGTCTCTAAACTGAAGATACATGGATTTTAAGGATGGATCGCTTGGTGGGTAAGTAATTGGCTGGATGATCACACTCAAAGAGGTGTGCTCAATGGCTGGATTTCCAAGTGGAGATCAGTGACAAATAGCATTCCTCAGTGATCAGTATTGGGACTGTCATCTTTGTCAGTGACACGGACAGTGGGACTGAGTGTACAGTCAGCAAGTTTGACGATGACACCAAACTGTGTGATGCAGTCAACACACTGGGCATATCTCGGGTCCGGCTATTTGTCTCTGCCCCGAGATGCGTGGGATGATTCTGAGGCAGCCCGAGCTCCGAAGGATGAGACTGGACTCTTCACTTTTTGGTGTTCAGGTTGTTTATTATTTCTTATCTACAAAATTTTCTTTCTGCCCAGCGAAGATCTGAACAGCAAGGCAGCCAAAGGCACTCTGACCGCATCCGAGGCGGTGTCGTCTTTATATACTACAAACTACGTATATCTTATTTAATTTTAATTTCCAATACCTATCACCTATATTAGTGCACTTCTACTCTAAACCAATCCCCAAGTGCCAACATCATCACAGAAAATGGATGACAAGAAGAAGAAAGAAGAAGGATGAGACACACCCTGATCCCTCCATCTTGTCCCCATAACCCCTATACCAAAACCCCTAAAATCTATATTATCACCCTGTAAATACATAATTCCTGCATCATTCAAACCCGTGTGACTCTCATGTCCTCATACACAGGTGGCAAATCGCTAGAAGGATCAAAGTCAAGCCACCAGGTGTTCCTGGCAGCATTCCAGGACTTCCGTGCCCCCCAAGAGGGTTCTCGGCAACTCCAGACATCCAGAGGGATGTGCTGAGTTCTCACAGGCATAAAGCACACTGGAAAGGGATGCCATCGAGAGGGACCTGGATGAGAGATGGGCAGGCTTGAGAGGTTGGCCTGTGTGAACCTCATGGATTTCAATAAGGCTAAATCAAAGCTCCCGTATCTCAGTCAGGGAAATCTCAATCACAAGTACAAGCTGGATAGAGAATGAATAAAGAGGAGTCCTGGGGAGAAGGACTTGGGATGGTTAGTGGATGAGAAGCTCTTGTCTTGGCAATATATGCCTAGAGGCCAGAAAGCCAACCATATCCTTAGCTGCATCAAAAGAAGCGTCATCAGCAAGTCGAAGGAGGTGATTCTTACCCTCTACTCTGCTCTTGAGAAACCCCATCTGGAATACTGTGTCCTGTTGCAGGATCCCCCAATGTGAGAAAGCTGTAAATACTTTGAAATTAGTCCAGAGGAGGCTATGAAGATGATCAGAGGGCTGAAATACCTCCACTATGAGGAAAGGCTAAGAGAGTTGGGGTTTATCCTGGAGAGGAGAAACCTTTGGGGAGAACTTAAAATGGCCTTCCAGTACCTAAAGAAGCCTACAAGAAAACTGGAGAGGGACTGTTTGCAAGGACATGTAGTGAGTGATAGGAAAAAGAGGGAAAGGCTTTTATTCTGAAAGAGGGTAGATTTAATTAGATGTTAGTGAAAATTTCTTTACTTTGAGGGTGGTAAAGTACTGAAACAGGTTGCCCAGAGAAACTGTAAATGCCCCATTCCAGGAAGCATTCAAGGCCAGATTTGATGGGGTTTGAGCAACCTGGTCTAGTGGGGCAGTGGGGTTGGGAGTACATGACCTTTAAGGTTCATTTCAACCCAAAACGTTCTGTCATTCTATGATTCTATGAAATGAGAAAAGGAGGAATTAGTCTGTTGTCCAGTTGCCACAAGCACACACTTCTTTTATTCATTCTATAAAAAGACAAAGAGGGGCAGGGCTGTGTCTTATTTTTCTACCTCATCAGATTCATGAAGCAATGAAGTCAGCAGAGAGCAGAAGTTAACTAAAATGATCAAGGAAATGGGCTGTTGAAAAGGCCAAGCAAATTCAAACCTAGCAGCCTTGCAATACACTCTTCACCAGTCAGTAAAATTAACTAGTTTGAACAGTCCTTTTTTCACTATGTATACAGGAATCAAATCTGTGGCTTCACTACTTATAGCAGCAATAATGCTGTTGCTGCATCCCAAACAGAGGTGTAAATTTGAGACAGAGTAAGTTTTGTAGGTTGGGTGTAATATCTTTATTTAAATCAGCTTCCACGAGGTCTTTAATCATGTTTTTATTGTGCCCATAATTCTTAGCATATATGGAATTCTTTTTCCTTTCAAGCATTAGAACTGAAACAGAGATGAAAATACTGTGTTGAAAAATGAGTTCCTCTTCATAATAAATTGAGATAATTCTGGCGGTGGTGACATGATTTCATATACGCAGTTTCATAACTGAGTGAATAATGCAAACATGTTTTTTGCATGTGGTTTATTCTAAGCTCAGTGTTTCACTAGGATGAGTATCTAAACTACAGCTGGCCCAGTGCATACTATTTTTCTTCCCCAGATGTCAAGATTCTGCCCAAAGGAACTATGCACTGAAATTCATGTATAAATATGTAAAGTTTGAAGAATTTTTTGATTTGTTCTATCCAACAAATTGTTCCTAATGATCCTGTCCCCATGGCAATGTCAACAAACAGTAAAAAAAATGTCAGACTACACAACTTACAGCACATCTAATAATTTTTAGGATAGGAATTGATGGAACTATGAGAAGAATCACTGAACTGTTTTCTCTTGTAAAAAAGCTGTCTGCTCTCTTATATCTAATCAACTACTGTAAGTAATCTTGTACAGTAGGAACTACTGTATATGGCTTAGAGGTAACTGTCTGATCCTAGCAAGGAACTAAGAAAACCCCAACCCACAAACTCCCTAACAGATATCCAACTTTGCCCAAAATTCAAGACACTATCAAATTTTTTCTACTAAAAATTCTAAAGCAATGCACATCCTCATCTCTTGCAGTCTCTGCTGAAGCTTCTAATGCTCTTCCTAAGATCAGATCAGAATATCTCAAGAAGGTCATTAACCTCTGCAGGTCTATCGTCACTTGGTAAGCCAGCATTTTTCAATACAATGCAGATTTTCTGTGCAATCACTCAAGGTAAACATTTCTTTACCAAAATCAGCATTATCATCATGTGTGTCATAAATCAAAATTTGATACTACCTACTTTTGCCAGTACTGTGGGTTTACATGATTATGACTCACACTTACCTAGTGACTTTCACTACAAATTCAGTAAGCTCTTTGTCTGAAACACTTAGTTTTGTAGTAACTTCCATCCTTAAACTCTACTGTGAAATGATAGATAGGCTGACTAAAACAATGAACAAAAGACCACAGACACCTCTACTCTCTATTCACCCAAACTAAAATACATCTAAAACTTGTAACTTCAAATCACATGTTGCAACATTTCTTCTCAAGTAAGATATTAGATTAAAGAAAGTCATGGTAGGATGAGGGTCTTCTAGCTCAGTTTTCTCCCTTCATCAATGGCTAACAACAGATTTTGAATTAAAGAACAGGAGCAAAGCAATGAGAGGTGTGTATTCTCTCAGCTTTTAATGAACTGTGGGTTTAATGATTTTTCAGGTCAGAGTCTGTGATTTAAAGAAAGTCTAAATTTCTCAGAGACCACCCCACACTAAACAATCTCTTCTCTGATTTATTTTTTGAATATTGTAATTTTTATTTAAATATGAAGGTCTGATATTTATTCAATTTCATGACATTAGTCAGAGCATAGTTGATATAATAAGGTTTGTCCTACATCACTCTGCACTGACTGATAGTGAGCTAATGTGATACATGAGAGGATGAGACACACCAGAAAAGATGCCAGTGAATCTAAGGTTTTATTTGGAAGCACCAGTATATAAATCTCTACTCTACTTTATATCAGTAAAAAAATCTCTACTCTACTAAAGCTTTTTTCAGCTACTGTTTATGAACTTAATCACAGTTCTACAATAAATCTGTCCTCTTGACATCTTCTACTGCTCTCTCCAAAGCCATAGTAAAGGAGCATGAGGAGTTCAGTTCTTATGTGGTACCAGACGTAGAAGCTCATTCATCCAGTTCTGTCTCAGGTACACACTGTCCAGAGTGATGCTGCTGGTGCTGCTGCTGCAGGCGCTGGTCTCTTACTCCAGCACCTGTTACCCCAACACCACATAAATGATATGACTATAAAATGATGACTATTAAGCCTTGAAAATGTCTGGGAAAATTTGTCTTACATTATTTAAGACCACTTTGGAGATTTTGATAGTCTCTTTGGAGGTTTTGATAGGACTAGAATTTCTAGTCCTCCTGAGTTTCTCCATGACTAATAGAGGGTAAGTTGCTATTAAAAGAATGAAAGAGGGGCTTGCATGCATTTATATGTACAAATTAAACACTCCGCCAGTGTCCTAGGCTGTTTATCAAAGGCTGTAAAAATTAATTACAAATTGAGTGTTATGAAAACACTCTCTTAGCATAAAATCAAGGGTTCATTTCAACTATCACTAGTATTCAGATTTTAAAACAATAGTTAATCAGAATGTAGAAGAGTAAAATCAAATAATGTGGAATAGAAGATGAAAAATTCATGTCCACACTTAATTTCCAACCAGTTTCTACTATTAGGCAAATATCTGATTTGAAACAAGTGGCTAATATCTATTTAATGGTAAATACAGCTTTTTACCCCAGAATAAGTTAATTAATGTTGACATCATGTTAGTTTAAAGATATAAATCTTTTACTGAAATGAAAATATAATTTTCCTTTAAGTGTTACAACTTCAAGAACTGAACTCAAGAAATGTGGAACTGGTCAATAAGACTCTTGGGCATATTGAACTTTTCTGAACCAAAATTACTGCGTTGTTTATGTCTCTTGTGCAGTGTGGACTGTCTCGCATGCAGTAATTTTTAACTGATAAGCTTTCAAAATCCTATATTCTATCTTTGAGACGCAAAATTTCAATGAATGCTGTATTTTTAAAAAATATTATTTGTTTTTGCACACTAGCTATTGTGCACACACACTACTCACATAGTAAATAATCTTAAGGATGCCAGATATTGCTTTTGCCAAAGCAAAGTACACGGACTTGGCACCAATGTTAAGTGTCTGAGTTTTGAGCCTGAAAACAAAACCCTCTGGCAAAAAAAATCAATGAAAAATTACTGATTTTCATACCTTCCATGAAAGTAAATGAAGATGTCTAGTATTTAAGACATTAAAGAAGAATAGTTCCCAAGAATTTTACTCAGATTTTCCATGTTAACAATACAAAACTCTTGTGCTTTTGCTTCCTTTTTTTTAAAAAATTGGGGGTTTTTTTTGTTATAAGTCACACTTCTGAAACTTTCAGGTATCAAAAATTTTCTTTGTAGAGAAACAGAAAATGTTCAATGTTCAGGCAGATTACAGTAAAAATCTTTTTTATCTTTTCAGTGTGCAGAATAGAAACCTGGATTTCTTCCATACTAAGTCTGGAGATTAGCCAATGAAACATGCTATGGATTTGCAGACATTTTATGTTCTATAAAGTCTTTTGTATGCCTGTCAGCCAGGTAAGAACTTGTCACCTGCTGTTGGAGCATTCTATTTTTATCTGTTCAATTGCTGTCTGGACCTGCTGGCTGAGTTTCTCTGCTATACCCTCAATAAGTGACTACGGATTGGGTGCAGGAATGTCTGGCCCTGCAAAATACCAAGAAGGCATGTTTAGAGGGTTTGCAGCCCATCACAGGGCTGTAGATCTCCTATTACTCAAAGCAGCCAAATGTAACAGATTTATTTTTTTAACCTCAGGTACAAGAGGAAGCTGGTACTGAAACACTGTGTGCTAATGCTAGTGAGCTCTATTAACAGACAAATAGAGCATTTTAAACAGTACATACTCATCCTGTATTAAGAAGTTTTTCATCAAGTGCCAACCTCATAGCAGTTCATCTTTCTGAGAAAAGTGTAAGTTAGGCCAATGGAATCTCAGCTGATTCAGTGTACACGATGGAAGCATGGACTCAGACTGGCAGGGAATCTGAGACATTTATTCAAAGGAGCAAGCTGGTTTTATGCACTTCTTCAAGACACAGTATTTCCTTATATACTATTTTTCACTAAGCAACCTATCACACATTGCCATGTCAGTAACACACTTTCTTAATGTCTATAGGATGATCACATGGTGTTCAGGTGTCTGTCAGCTTCCAGCAGGCTTCTCTCCAAAAGGCTCTGCTGTGTGGCACCTCCTCCCCACAAGGTCAGGCAGAGACAAGCTTCTTTGTCTCTCATGGCATTCAGCAGACACATGCCACAACTTGTGACTCAATTCTGTCCATCTCTCCCCACAATTCAGGAAAGAAGTCAGCAAAAGGCTGGCGAGGACAGGTGTCAAATTTTTTCTGAATTTTTTCTGATATCAGCTTAAAGACACCTCTTTACTCTATGTAAAACTTACAGGTACCCCAAAAATTACACTATTAAATGCCTTAACAGGGCATCAAGTTTCTCAGAGAAGGTGAAAGACAGAGGAAAGTATGATGGCTATGCTGTTCTCCCATGAAGATAAAAAAGTAATAATCTGTAAAGGATCAGCATTAAGTGGCAGATGACATGCTAATGTGTTACTGAAAGGAAAATCATCCTTTTATCAAAAAACACCCCAATATTAAAATTTAGCATCATTATGAAAGCCATTCTGAGAATAAAGGAAAAAAAAACATTTCATCAAAGGCCATCTCCTATTATATCCTTGGGTTAGGAGAAATGTGTCTCTCATTCAAATACTGCTTATTTTCAGTTGGAAGCATTCCTTATAATTTCAAGACACCCTGTTTCACGTAAATGTTTCTGTCCTTCAACTTCAATTTTTCATAACTACAACATCAAAATAAAAGTTGGGACTCTAGGCAATAGAAAAATTTCTTTAGAAAGAAAATAACTTTTCTGAAATTTTAGGGCGAAGTTTTATGTTGCTGTATAGATTTGTCTTTTGCCTTCAGTCTAGGATTTCTTTGAAGATGATTCCTGCATTTGGGCCACTATAAATTTAGAAGTACTGTATCAGCATTGCTTACTTTTGACTATTCTAAATATCTTGGTTTCAAAGGAAACCTTTTTGTTTATTCATTATTTGGCTATCTTGCTTTTCCAGGTATATAATTTCAGAAGTTAGAAGAAGTTTAAGGCCTTAGTTCAAAGTGGGCTTCGAGTGATTTGAGAAGTATAAGAACAGTACAGAAGAACAAATGGATGCTGTAGCAATGGGGAACAAAGGAGTTGTTCCCCTGTGTCCGAAGGGGATCTCCTTGGAGACAGCACCCTCCTTTTGTACCTTTAACTTCCACTGGACATAACCACAACTTAACAGAAGAAGGGCACTCATTGGTTGCTCAGCTGCCATGCTGCTGTCCACATGTTCTATCACCCAATCAGCTTACCGTTCATGAGCTGTCCATGTGTTCCCCTTCATAACTGCCTCTCCCCACAACTGACTTCGAACCATCTAGTCTGCACTTCTGCCTTTCCAACAGGGCCATCTGGTGAACATAAACCTTAATAACTTTAACAAATATAACCCCATACAAGTTTTACAGGATGTAAAGCTTGTTTCTCCAAAGAGATTTTTCTCCCCTCCAGAGCAGCAATAAAAGAGACTCTGTTGCAGATACTGGAAAAAGGCCTAAGTATGGAACATAAAAATTATGTTGCTCCATCTTTTGCATGAGGTTGCAGAACACAGGAGCAAGAACTAGCAGAGAAGTTTTACAGTACATCAGCTTCATTCCATGTATGGGTGACATGCTAACTAGGCTTAGCTTTTGCCTTTGCAGGAGCTTCAGATATTTGAGCTATAAATTAGAACCATGGGTAAAAATGCTCAAGGCTCCTTTTCTCTGTCCAGCTCATTCCAACATAAGGTAAAAAAAAGGGGTCTTATGCTCTTCTTCTTAAAATCTGCTAGTAATTACCAATTCAGTTTCTCGCTTTATTATAAAGTACGGTCCCTACACCTTATTACACATGCCAAAGTACTGAGCTGCTTGAGCATTTTTTTCTTTACACCTCTACTTCACAAGGGGAGAAAGGATCCATGTCTCAGTATCTTACTTTAAGGGCTCTTTGCCCTAAGGATTCTCACTTGGCAAATGGAGACCATTTTAGATCCATTTTTATGGATCTCTATCCTAACCTCAGCACTTGATTATATAAAAAACAATTAGATAAAATGTGTGCTTTAAATATGCTACAATGTTCTTTTTAATGTCTCTTATTCTGCAGCAGTTTCCAGAATGGGCATCACATCTTATTAGGCTCTGAACTTTTACCATTTTGATGGCAACTTACTCAGTCCAGATTGTCTCCCTAATAAGAAAGAAATAGTTTGGGGAAACAAGTTTTTCTTTCTTTCTTTATTGCAATTTATTTGTTTTGTGTTGTACCCACTAAACTTTGAACATTGATGTTGATAATTAGCAAGCAGAGAATGACTTCCTTCTTTTTAGAAAGACCTGCTTTGACTTGAGGCTTCAGGCCTTCAATATGAAGATGACAAAAGCGAACAAAAAGTTTTAATCTGTCTGTTGCATATCCTTAAAAAAGAATTGCATTGCAATGCTAAAACATCTATTTCATGTGTTAATAGCAATATGTGAAGCCAAGCAAAACAGGATCAGATTATGTTTACTGATAGCAATATTTTCACATGATAATTAAGAAAACCCAAACCTAAACTATTGTCAGCAATAGGATGTTTTCTACTTTTTGTCTTTGGAAATATGTTTGGTTTTTTTCTGTATCATGATGCAACATAGAATGAATGCTTGCTTTTCAGAAGTCAGGAATCATGAAAATTCACTCCCTGGAAAAAATCTCTGCAAAAACATTGTACTGCCTCATACTCATGACTTTTAGTCTGCCTTTTACTTTGATGTGGAAAAATTATTGTGTTTTTAAAACCTAACTTGACCTGTAAAACAATCCACTATTTTATGCAGAAATTAAAAAGGGTTCAATTTCTCACTGGTTTAATGTCTCCAAGCCAGTAAATGAAAGTAAAAAATAAATCAGCATTTGAAAGAACATTTCTAACTGCAATTAACAGACAAGTTATTTAGGCGTATCTGATAGCTTCTTTTTTCAACACAATTGAAGCTGTTTATCTACTACCAGTGGCAATGAACTGCCTTTCGTTATGCTTGAAGGCTGAAAAGTTGGACAGTGGTAGAGAAAAAGTCTTGCTGTATTTTATTTACCTGTATATTATTTGGGTAATTTTAAAGAGTTTCCTAATTCTCTTTCTGTTTTGTATCCTTCTCCAATTGTAGAACTTCTTATGAATTGTGCTCATGAGTTACACAGGACAATAGCTGACTTTACTTCTTAGCGAGACTTATGTCTGTTTTTATTACAACAAGAATAAAATACTTGAACTCAATGACTTTGTATCCTTCTCCAATTGTAGAACTTCTTATGAATTGTGCTCATGAGTTACACAGGACAATAGCTGACTTTACTTCTTAGCGAGACTTATGTCTGTTTTTATTACAACAAGAATAAAATACTTGAACTCAATGACCTTGTTGGTAATATTTGTTACTTTATGTTTGTTAATTTCTTTGAATTAGAAACAAAATATGAACTATTTTTCTCTGGCTTCACATTATTTTGAAAGAGGGCGTAACTAGGAAATATTACAGTAATCACATACTACAGAAATATGGCACTGCAATGTTACTTGTAGTATTTTCTCAACCTTTCTTGATATCTCTTAGTTATAGATGACTTTAATTTGAATAAACACAGATGGTTTTCTTTGTACAAAGAATTTTTAACTGCTACATCCAGTTTCAGAATGTTTTGTATTTCTGGTGACTAGAGCTTTGCAACGACTTACATAAACTTTTCAATACGACTTACATAAACTTTTGATGTATCTAATTAGTAACTAGCCAGGGAAGAGAAAGGTCACTCTAATACTTTGCTCACTTTTAAAGCTTCATTTTGTAATCAGAGACAGAGAATATCTTTCGTTTTCTGGTTATAGGCAGGTCTGGGAGTCACATTGCACGGTTTCAGTTTACTGTCCCTTAAATATATTGTTCAGTGATTAGGCAACCGTGCAGAAGAACTATTGTACAATAAAACAACCACCTATATGGAAATTTTGGGAATGATTTGTAGTGACCTTGTGCTGAATTAGAGAGAGGCTAAGGAAAAGCCTTCTGAAAATGGTGAAAAAGTTTGCAATTTACATAGCAATAAAAACCGTTTCAAGAAGCAAGAAAAGGAATGTCAGAGAAATACAAATTAAACTTTCGATAGGAGATAAACTCCTACAACCAGCCTACAATCTTACTAAACAGCTTTGAAACTGGGTAAATAGAGAAATAGGGAATAGCTAGGCTATAGAGAAAACCACTCCCATGATAAAAGTCTGAGCAAAAGGTCTTTGCATTTCATTCAAACTATACTTAAATGATGACGGAAAAAGTAAATGCAGGACATCCATCAAAATTAATGGTCAGCTATTGGGATCATAGTTTCTTCCTATGGGTTTGAGAGAAAGGAAATTTTTTAAGGAAACTTTCATCTATCTTGTAAATTCAGCTGTGAAAATTAGCTGCTTCTACCACATAATTAATTTCAGATTAATAAATATCCTATTCATTTATGTAAGATTAATAGTTAATAGTTCTGGACTGCAACGTTTATTGAGAAATGCTTATTAACTGCAATGCATAATTAAAACAGAAGTTAAAGTATTATTCCATTATGGCAGGGGAGCATTACTATATGCTGTTGATAAATATACTTTCAAGAAAGCAAAAGAGGCATAAACTATTTAAAAACCATTTTTTTATTCTCAAACTGTTCAAAGAGAACTTCAAATGTAACAGTGATAAATATCAACATGTTTACTGGTAAAAAATAATATTCAATGGAAGAGCAAACTTGTAGGAAAACAAACTTTCAGGTATTTCAGGAATTAAGGAAAACTGTCCTCAGAAAGAAAGAAGGTGAACAGAGCTGTTTTAGAACTCAAGAACTCTTGATTACTATGTAAGGAAGGCAGGAAACAAGCATGGCTAGGTAAGGGCACCTTGATCAAATGGAAGTGTAAAAAGGAAATGCACAGGAAATGGAATCAGAGACGTGTGTTGTAAGGAGAATACAGGGAAGCTGCCTAGATGTGCAAAGATAAGATCAGGAAAGATAAGGCACAGCTGAAATTCCATTGGAGCTGAATTTGGGGATGCAAAGACTATCAAGAAAGACTTTTACAGGCATGTTGGCCAGAAAAGGATGATTTAAGAAAAAGGTACTCACTTGGGTAAATAAGTCCAAAGAACTGGTAAAAACACATTGATCACTGAAGGCTGAAGTACTTTTTTTTACCACAGCATTCAATAAAAATCTCTCTTCCCACATTTTTCAAATTCCCAAACCTCAAGACAGGAATTTAATGAATGAAGTCCTTCCCATCATCCCAGGACTAGATTAGGATTGAGACCACCTGAGGGACCTGAACATACTGAAGTTCCTGGGATCTAACATGCATCACATGGTCCTGAAGGAGTTGGCTGACATAGTTGTCAAGATTTTCTCCATGCTATTTGAAAAGTCATGGCAGTTGGGTCAATCTCCTGTGACTGGAAAATGAGAAACATAATATTATGAGAAACATAATATCTTTTATTAAAAAAATTAAAATTTCATGGAATCACAAAACATACTGAATTGGAAGGGATCCACAAGGATCATCAGGTCCAACTTCTGGTCCTGCACAACACAATTCCCAGGAGTCACACTATGTGCCCAAGAGCAAATACTTCCTCAATTCTGACAGGCTTGTTTCTCTCACTTCCATGGGGATTCTGTTCCAGTGCTTAACTCTCCTCTGGGTAAGAATCTTTTTCTCATACCCAACCTAAACCTCCCCTGATACAACTTCAGGCAATGTCTGACACTTATTCTTTGACATTTCTGTATATCTAGGATCTCTTATTTTCCCTTGCAAGCAGATTTTTTTTCATTTTTTTTAGAGAAATTGATAATGTAACTTGAAAATGTGTTGAGTGAACAGAAAAAATTGTGAATAGGTACAAACATAAGCATTTTGGGTTAGTGTGGCCACTATTGCAAATAATTAAAATAAAAGATATATAAACATAAAAAAGAAAGAAAATATTTGCAATAGATTTTGTGTCAAAATTCCTTCTCTTCATTCATTGTTAAAATATTTCAGTGCTCAGTGAACAACTAGGAATTAAAAAGTTTCAGATCACTGTGTTTCTTCTTGTATTTTGAGTGAATATATGTGAAATATGTGGAGTTTATTTTATTGTAGGTATGTGTTCTGGTTTGGGACAAATTTGTTTCCTCTAAAGGGCAGAATTCAGCAGCCCCTCCTTCAGCCAGTTCGAGAGATAATCTCCTTCAAAAAAAGTGGAAAAATCTGTTTTTTTAACAAGCAAACATGGGAAAATGAAAAATATTAGATGATAAATTCTCTCCTTGTTCTGAAGAGACAGCAAATTCAGAAAGTCCTTCAGTACTCCAGGGAGAACGCTTTGATGGGGTGTGGCTTGGCTCACACAGTCTCTTGCAGTGCCTCTGGACCCGGTGTCCACGCTGCACAGCAGTTCGGTGTGGGAGCGCCCGGGCAACTGTCCAGGTTCTGGACCCAAGAGAAGCCGAACAGTTCCAGAAAAAAACGCAGTCGTGGAAAAACCTTTCTTGCTGCAACTAACAAAGAAAACCAGCAAGAAAAACTGAGAAAACTCCCAGTTTCTCTCTTTGTGCAGTGGAGAACTTTGAGAGCACTGCCACGAGCTCGGAGAAAGCTGAACTCTTATCTCTATGTTTTGAATACAGCACGAAAATATTCCACCGCTATCCCCCTGACCCCTTTCTGTCTCTCTCTCTGGGCCTAGCTTAAAGCTCCAAGACCCATTTCTGAGCAAAAAGACAGATGACTGGGATACCAGCATCATAAAGCCACTGCAGGACAGTATGGAAGAAGCTATTTTTAAATAACAGAATGCACAAAATCGTTAAAGTATTCATCATGCTATTACAATGCAATACTTGAAGCAAAACACAAAATATTGCCCTTTTCTTTACAAATGTATCTGAACAACTTCCAGAAACACAAAAAGCATTTGTGGCTCAAAGAATTTTACACCCTTACATAGAAAAGACCTAACTGTATGAAATATAGGTGTTAAAATACCCAAACTACAATAACTTCTGATGTTGTAGTAATTTTGGCAGTAACAGATAGCTGCTTCAACAGCATCATGATTATCAGATAACTCCAATTGAATTCTAATGCAAAAGAGTCAAACACACAAATACTGAAAGAGGAGTAGTAGGATCTGAAATTTATGATTGATCCTTACTGTGTGTCAAGGCCTTGCTTCCAACTGAAATTAATGTATTCTGAATTTAAATTTTATACTCCTTGGTTTTCTCTGGTAAATAGAATATTAATATAATGAACAAAAGTGTTTATATGCATAAAATATAGCACTGATTTTAACTGAATTTCTTAGAAGTCTGTTTTGGAACAGATTTTTCTAAGAATATCTGATGAAGAGGTGTTATTTAAGCACCTCAGGCTAAGCAGTTGATAATGCATGTATCAATATTAGTAATTTTTGGAATTAATTCCATCTTTTTTGTCAACATACCCACTTTTCATTATGGTTTCCAAATTCTGCCTGACAATGCCAGTTCTATTTCCAAGCAATTAGCAAAAACTCTGTCACTAGTTCAGTGACATAAAATGCAGATACTTTCTGTAAATATTATGCTTACCATCCAGGAAGAAATTCATGACCTTGCATTGGGTTCACAAAGGCTCTCTTTCACCCTGCTAAACCACAAACTAAAGTTTTACATTGTGTATGTATCATTTTGCCTGTATAAACTTCACCAGCATGAATAACTAGGGACAGCATGGCCCAATACCAATAACTGCTGCCTGTGGTACAAATGAGTACATGAAACAGCCCAAGAACAAAACTTATTAATTCCTTCTACTTTAAATGCAGTTGTACTCAGAAAATTGATTCTTAAAATATCAGTTTTGAACTTGTCACTAATGTTTACCCTCCTCTGTTTATGAACATGTGTGTAACTCAACCACCACTTGAAAGACACATAGGACACACTGGTGGGTTTGTTCTTTCAGTTCCGTAGATTCCTGCAGTTATCCAACACAGAAAATAGATCTTCTGCTAGGAAGCAGAGTTAGAAAATTTCCCTCATTAATCTGACACACAATTTGTCTAGGGGATCATAAATCCCGAGGACACTTGACCTTAATTTTGGAGAAATGGGTAGTCTTTTACATATTGCAGACCTAGAGCATCTTGTTTCTGTAAATAGGGACTGAGATTTAGAAATATCTGGAGATCCAGTATATTTTTTTTTTTGCTACTGTTGTGAAGCTTTTGATGAAACCGTAAATTTTCCTGACTCTCTTTAAACCACAAAAATTTAGCAAACTACTTTTTCCCATCTCATGGCAGTAAAACTTGACTGGGTTTTGTTGAGATACTGGTTCCTGATAAAATGAATGCTTTGGAATTAATTTTTCAGCATTTATTTTGAATGGCATATTTTTTAAGTTCTTAAGACTTGCATTTTATGATTTAGTGGTTTATGTGTTACAGTGCTAGATTGACATCTGGACTTGATGATCTTAAAGGTCTCTTCCAACCTGAAGATTCTGTGATTCTATGATAATAAAAACATTTTTTCTGATCTCAATCTTTTGATGAATGTGAAAAAAGTAAAGTAATATGACTTTCACTAAGACACTTCCTTGATTTAGAGTGTGGCCTGTTGCACAGTGCAATCTTGTTTGTTTGCTGCAGTTATTCAGTAAGCCTAAGTAAGAGTTTTAGGTAAAATATTTGTGAATGCTTTTCTTTTTCTTTAATCAGACTACAAGCTACTAAACAGTGAGTTTTATACAGATAAACCTTATAGAGACAGCAGAGAACTTCTGAAGCAAACTAAAGGAAATCCAATAAATTTAATACTTATTTCTTGGAAAACTGAAGAATTCTTGATACAGACGTGGTTCTATTATATATATGTGCACTATTTGATTTCCAAAAGTAATTACTGAATATACAGCATATGAACAATCAATTTTATTTGATTTGATCTTTGGGATCTTTGATTACATTTTATAAAAAAGGAATGTTGTGTATTAGACGTGCCAATATGTATCTGGATACCTGTGAAATGGTTTTTGTAGAAGTCGGATTTGGGTCAACACTTTAAAAATGAAGTCAATATAAAGCAAAACAAAGGCTTCTTATGCCTTTAAAATTATGCAAATATACTTTTTGTGCTTTTCCCAGCCTAATGTCTATGCTTATCCAGAAAGTGCCCATATAGTGCACTGAGCCAAAGAGCTTCTGGGAATGTCAGTCTTACCTAAATACACCAATGACTTTTCTTCACCAAACAATTCTTCAAATGTAGAATCCTGCTAAGTCTTCCTTGCTATAGAATTATTTGAGTTTTAAATAATGTGTGTATACAGTAAAATCTTAATGAAGTTAAATCTTCCTCTATTCTTTTCACTTCTCTTCCATATGATGTTGAAGCATTTCTGAAACAGTTTATATAATCAATGTTCCTTAGTAGGTGCTTAGTGCTAAGATCTGTCTGCACTAAGAAGTGTATTCTAGGACAGATTCTAGTATACTTATCTATTTATCTATCTATATTTATCTATGAATCCCTAGATGATATGTTTCAATGACTAGATGATGATGATCTAATTTTATTAACTGTTTCATCAAGAAAGTATTATTACTGAAAGCATTGTTTTGCCATATTGTACAAAATAATAAATTTCCTGGATTTCTATAAATAAGTTATAATCTTATTTTATAGATAATAGTTTCAAGGAAAGTTTTAGAAAATCTTGATACATCAGCTGTTGCTTAGTTGCAGCAGTTGCTCAACTGTTGCTTATCTTTCTAAATCTATATCACCTAAGACTTTAAGAATCTTCAATAAGTGTTTTTAAGGCCTGACTACAATTTCTTGGTTATTTTGGACAAGATACTAGCCAGAACAGTCAAAATGTACTTCCCTCTGGGTATTGCACTTCTTTCACTAGAAATATAATCTGGATTAATTTTTTCATCTTCTAAAGGGATTGATTTGATAGTTTATTACTTTTGAATTAAATTTGAGGTTTCTGTTCAATTTAGTGAGGGTCACAATACTCAAATACTGGATACTAGTCCCTCTTGTGCAAAAACCTTTCACCTAACCCTAAGAGTCTGGCTAGGAGAGAGGACAGACATGAATACTTTCAGGCTGTCCCCAGTCACAGTTTCTTTCAGCATATGGTTTTTGTAAATAATTTATATTTCACATTAACAACCAATTAAAAAAGGACATTTTATTTTTCTTTAAAATTATTCTTACTCAAAGTCTTTCTCTGTATACTTGTACTTGCTTTACGTATGAAGAAAAGTTATTTATTTTTCAAAGTTTTAAAAGAGAATTATGCCATCTTTAAGTTCATACACATAGTGAATGAAGAAGAACACACTTGGGAGTTCCATTCAATTTACATTCCTCTGAGTGCTGAGAACAAATTGAAACACATTCATAATGCCTTAAATTCTGATAAGAAATTGATTATACTGTGCTGGAACAAATTTAGGGAAGAGAAGGAATTTTATTCATTGCAGTATTCTGATTTTTTAAACTTTCTTCAAAGATTTTTTGATTGCTTTCTCTTTAATTTTTCTTTCCGCTTGCAAGGCTATGTCTGTGTTTATATCTGTCTGTGACTAAACCCAGCAAAAAGGGTATTCAGTGCTTTTCTTTGTACAATATATTATTTTAGGCACAATCCTGAGACAATAGACTGTGGAATTTTATATCATCTGTCAAAGAATATATGTATCAGATGACAAAAGGATAGGCTAACCCTGTTGCCATAGAATGGTGCAGTCTTTTAAAATAAGAATTCCTGGGGAAAAAAAAGGATCATTATTATACTGCAAAATTTCATTATCAGATTACTTTGTGATTTGGCTAACAAAAATGTCTATCTTTGATTAGGTCCACTAACATAGGTAAAGTGAATCCCACTTTTATTACATTTTTTCATCAGACATATTTGCATCATCAGCTCCTCTTCTGCACAGGTGCAAATCTCTACCTCCAGCATGTATTTTAGCATTTCTCAAGGTAGAACAGGATTGTTAGGTAGTTATATGGTCTAATTTATGATTTTTAAAAAATAAATATTTTTTGAATTCACTGAGTGACTTTTCACAAAAATCTATATCTTGGAACTTCTGCTAACAAGAGACACATTTCAGGTAAGCTTATTTTAATCTATCAGTCTGTCAGAAAAGTAGATGGGATTGTACTTCAGAGCTGAGTTAACAGCTATTAGAGTATACCTGGTAGATAATTTCAGGGACAGTATACTCTGGCTGAAGAATTTTTAGACTTTAAGAATTTAGCTGAGCTATTTTGATTGCAATTGGTATATTTAATAGCGGCATGCATTTAAGATGCAAAGCAATAAACTGCCGTTTCTACATTGAAAATGAGCAATAAACTGCCATTTCTACATTGAAAATGTTTACTATTTGTTGTACTAAAAATAAATATTAAGTTATCAATCAAACTACTTTCCTAAGACTGGTATTACTTGCTCTGAAAGTCAAATTGCTTTTCTTTATATTGTTTTTACTGACAATTTTGTTGTCATTATTTTGTGGTTTGTAAAAAACAAATTGAGAAATGAGTTAGCAGATAAACTTTCTTTATGTTGCAAATACTATTTGATTATACAAAAAAGTATTGTTTACTTTAATGTGTACCCAAATTAGAGTTCCTGGGGATAAAACTACCTGATGATCATGGTGGGTCCCTTCCAACTTGAAAAATTCTGTGATTCTGTGACACTCTGTGATTTTCTTGACTCATATGTTATTGCTTATTTTTTAATCCCTTCTGCAGATCTCTTTTTAAAATATCCTCTGGACAGCTGAAAGCATCTTAAAATTTCACTTATCTACTCATAACCGTCCATCATTCACTCAAACAAAAAAAACCAAAAAGAAGCAGTATATTTGTTAATTTTTCATTGGTAATGTGAAATTGATACCTTTAGAAATCCAGTGAATGTTTTCGTATAGGTACACAAAGTTGCACAAAGTTTTCATCAGGGTGCTTAAAGCAGGCTTCATGATGTAATATATGTTTGATGAAAAAGAAATTCAAAAACTAAATGCATTCAACCTACCTAATTATTTTCCTGAAAGGTCTAATTTATTGGAAAGTGTAGTCCTAATATATTAAGGAACATACACATTTCATTGACATGACACACAGATTGAGAAAGTTTAGTAAATGCAAGCAGCATATTTTCTTTGAATGAGTAGAAGTTCAGGCAACAGACCACATTTCACACACTTCAGAAATGGATAAAATAATGGAAGCTACATCAGAGTGAGTCAGGTATGGTGTAGTAATACAATACTGGAATGACAGTGAATTAAGAACAAAAGCTTAGTTACCCTTTTGTAATTACTGCCCTGATGGAGCTATACTATGCTCATGATTAAGCTAAGAGCTTTCCGCAGCACTTGAACAATGCAGTGTTACCTACTCAATTTAGAGTTTAGAATTGGTTCTAACAGGTCTGGTCTATGATTAATAGTATGCTGAAATACACACTACCTGGTTTTTATCCTGCCCCTTTCCCTCAAGGAAAAGTCAATTATTTAATTAACAACTGGCTATTATGCTACAATTTCTTACTTCCTCTGTCAAGGCAGCTAAACTTAAAGGTACTTTTCTCTCCCCCTTTTCCTCTTTCTAAATTATTTTCTGGTCCTGAAACTTCAGCCACTCACAAAAATGACAGATTTGCATCCAAATCTTGAATCACCAAGGGTCTATTTCTCAGTAAAATAAATGTTTGCAACAGCTTTCCTTACTCTAAACAACCCAAACCTTTTTTAGACTTTATTAGAAACAGTTCTTATTTGGTCATTAGTCCCAGTGTTTCAGATGGAAAAGAGTAGAGGATTAGGTACATCTGGATCTGATTCCATCTTTTCTAAAGAAGTCAGTTACCTGCCAGGATGTTTTACAAGGTGTGAAAGGACTGAGCAGCTAAGCAAGTTCATTGGATCAATTTGTCAGCAGTGAATGAAGAGGAAGAAATGAGAAAAATCTGTACCATGCTTATTTTTCAATGTTAGAAGAATTTTAAAATAAAAGGCTGAAGACAGAAGTCCTAAGAGTTGCATTGAGCTGAAAAACGTATAAGTTGGTCATCAAGTCATATTCCTGTGATCTAAAAGGGACTAATTATTCTAAGAATGAAAGTATTTAAGTTGTCCCTTAGTCTTAAAAGTGATGGACTTGTTTACACTCTCTTATAGAGCCATACTAGAGTGGGATGTTTGCAGTACACTACCAAACACTTCTGCTATCTTATCATATAAATAAACACACACCTCAGAAATTTCTACACCTTCAGGTGTAGAAATTTATATATGCTTAATGGTATCACATTCCCCAGTGCATCTCTGCTTTTATTGAGATTAAAAAAAAAATTATATGTAGCTTGAGGCCTTTGGGGTTTTTTTTATAATGGATTTTGAAAAAATATAAAGAAGATGCATCTAGTCTTTTTTAAAGTTATTTTGTGCTTAAAAGTAACTGACACACTTTAGAAAATTCCCTAATCAGCTGTTTTTATTTTCTCTGTATTCTTTTGATAAAGAACACTTAATTTTATTTTACTTTTGGTTACTATTATATGTATTTTTGCATCACATTATTATATTATCAGTATAATTCTGGTCCTAACAAACATTGCAGTCAAGTCACTCTCCTCCTTAGCCTCTCTAACTGTAAGAAAGGAAAAAACCTAGGGTTTTTTGTAAGGCATTTTAAAATCCAAATGACCAGTAAGGTATTAAGTTTACTGTCCTGCATAATTTAAATCTGTGGTTGGGCTAATTAATGAACTCTAGTTAAAGTCTGAATATTCTATTGAGATCTGTATAATTGGTTTGCATCTTCAGAAACATAGGAGAACAACCTCCTAGTTACAACTGTCAAATGATCTCTTACTCAGTGAAAGATGTGTAGCTCACTGTGCTGGGAAAATAGCAGGAGAGGGATGTGTGTGCAGAGAAAGACAAAAACAGCAACAATGGAGGGCAGAGGGAAACTCCTTTGTAGGGCAAAGGAGTGACAGGCAGGAAGGCCATGAATGAGAAGGGTCAGAGTAAATTGAAACCCTCAGAGGATCTATATAGACATTGCTCAATTTGGAAGTTAGTGCCAGTGTTTGTTACTATAGAGACTAGAATATCAGAAGACAAAAAGGACATGGAGAAGATTTGGACCAAATCCAGCTGAAAAATGTATTTGAGGATTTTAAAACATGTTTCAATGAAAGGAATGTGTATTTCAGGATAGCTTGGCAGCACTGGTTCTCAAACTTAAGGAGTCCTAGTCCAACTTACCCAGTATGTTGGCAAGGAAATATGAGGTCATGCCTGGAAGACAAGTTTGTGATGGAACTTTGCCTGGGTTTACTAGGAGTTCTGAGGAAGTGGAATGACTCCCAGGAATGATTTTGATGAATAGGAGGAGAACCTTACTAGAATTCCGATGGGATGTGCTAGGAAATGGCCGAAATTCTGAGGCAATTTGGCTGTTGTGTTTTTGTCTTTCTGGCTTGGATTTTAAAAAGTTTGGTTTTGAATTTTAAATTTGGCCTGTGAAAAATCTTAAGCTTTACACTTACTCATCAAGAAGCTGCCTATACACAAACCTTTTGTGGATTTTGAGCTTACAGTCACATTTTGGGTTATATGTAACAGCCTAAAGAATATGTTTGCCAAAGATAACCCATAGACTGTTATTAAATTAACAGTCTTGTATATCTTGTATTAAATTAACTTTCTTGTATGTGTGAGTTTATAAATACCTATGTATCATAACAGCTGTTCCACACTGGACCAAAGTTATATTAATCTTAGGATTCCATTCCTGATAGTAGTCAATGCTTAGAGAGAGCATGTCGGGAACAGAGAAATCTCACAGTATTGATCATAGAAACAAATCCTAACCATATACTCAGGTAATTAGATGTTTGTTACACTGAGTCTTTTATGTGCCTTCTTCAGACGGGATGCTGAAATATGTTCATGTTTGACACACAAGAAGTGCTCAGGAGAGATACTGTGTACAAAAGGTGACAAAACTAAAATGGTGTATTCAGTGTTCTGCTTTCAATGAAAATTTACATAAACTGAAAAACAAACAAATCCTTTATCATTAATACTTTTTAAAACTCATTCAAGGCTGCCCCAGATAACTTCAAGTCTAAAGATAAGCATGTAGTTACTGAAGGTTTCTTCCAATCTGATGGCCACAAACATGAACTTGCTTATAAGAAAATACATTTACCCTTTTTCATCTTTTCATCTCCTTGCTAGATATAAAGTAGAATGATGTACATATTTTGTACATAAAACAAAAGCAGGGGTTGGAGAATATTTTTTTCTTTCAACATTGTTACTGTAATGCTAGTATTAATGAAATTATAATGTTGGAGTTTAACATTTCATTTTATTGGACTTGCACCTCTTTGCTAAAGATTATACTGACTCCTGGTAATCAATATAATGATTTTATATCATTAGTAAATTATTAACACTAAGCAAAATGTATTACATCAGCTACTTTGGGGCACAGATTACAGCAGCATTTGTGTAAACTATGATGAAATTACTCCCTGTTTAAACAATAAATTGAAATAGTTTTCTATCTATTTTCTTCTCTTGCATTATATTTTATCACATGGTATGGAAAAAAACTCCCTGAGTTTAGATATGGGGTGATTTTAAAGCTACATGTAAAATTGTTTCTTAATAAAAAAAAAAAAAAAACGTAGCATTTAGATGTACACATTGTTTTCTTCTTCCTTTGAAAATCATTAAATCAATACACTGATCCTGTCAGAACAGGAAATGACAAAAGGATTGATGGGAAAGTGCACATAAGGACAAAAATGCAGAGCAGAACACCCAGTCTGCAAGTTTAATGCCTAAATATGTGTTTACAAGTTCATGTACCAATTGCCAAAGTGAGCATACCTTTTCATGACATGTTCATCCATTTCTGCTTTCACATTAATTCCCACAAGCCCAGTATATAGTATTTCAGTTATTTACCTTCTGCTTCAAACTTCCAATTATAATATTCTTTTAGCAGAATAAGTACAGCCTGTTATATTTATATATATAAATAATATATAATATGTAATAATAACATATAATAATATATATTACATATAATATATAATACATATTCCTGTTATATTTCCCATCTAAAAAAAGGTATCTGGAGTTCTAATAATATAGTGGAGATGGAAAGCAGAATATATTACACATGTTCTCACCTATTTTATTTCTTAAAGAAGTAGGACTGTCGCAGACATTTTTTCATAGAAATCCTTTCTTTGGGATTTGTTCATCTTCTGGGAAGCTGAGGCCCCAGAAAGAGAATGTAAACAATGATTATCAGCTGCTGTGAGATGCAATAGGATGCACCTGTGATTGGTTCATGTTCCATGTGTACAATTAAGAGCCAATCACAGGGCAAGCTCTCTGGAACACAGTGACAGAGAACTCTCTTGTTTTTAGATTCTTTTCTATGCTATTCTTAGCTTAGCAGCCTCTGCAACTTCTCTCCTTATTCTTTTTAGGATAGTTATAATGTATTATATATCTTATATCAATAAATCTAGCCTTCTGATCATGAAACAAGATTCTCGTCCTTCTCTCACCCTGGAGACCTCATCAGGTCGCTGTAATATAGGACTATGATGAGGAAATCCACTGCTTTCTGGCAAAGCTTTTAAGGCTGTAATATATCTTTCCATTTAATATTCTTCTATTGTGAAGAATTTCTAGTATTTTGAAAAAATTATTTTTGTTAAGAATTTCTTGCAACTTGGAGATAATTGTATGTTTTTCATATTTAACAAGTTATTTGTTCATGTCTGAATTTAAAGTGGACATTTAAAGTGGACATTTTTTGACAAAAACTTTCCCGTTTGAAATTTCTAATTTGTCAGTAGATATGTTTTTCAAGAAGGTTCATATATCTTAACTCCTTTCAATATGGAAGAAACAATGCTAGAACAGCAAAAAACTAGCAGTGTTTGGAACACCTTATAGAACTCAGATCACTTTTCTGATCAGATCAAACCTTGAATTTTACATGAGGTTCCTAAATACCAAATTACAGATTCAGTTTCACATAGGCCACTATAGCTGGTGTCAATTACCATGTTTGCTGACTTATATAGTCTTGAGATTAAATCCCTGAAATGAATACAGTGACTTTCTTCCAAAGTGTGATTTTTCTTAAAGTGATTTTTCTTTTGCTTGTTCAGTCCTGTAACTAAATTACATTGTAAAGATAACTTCCTTCATGCTTTGCCTGAATGGTAAACTCACTTATGTGTACTTTAACTATGAGTTAATCAAAGAAAGCATAAATATGCTTACTCATCACTGTTAAGCCTTCTTCAAGGTGTGTACTGAATTGTTTAAACTAGTTGAAAATGTTCTACCATGATTTAGGAATGCCCAAACACATGTTCTGGAAGACATGAACTGACAAGCATGCAGGAATCTTGTCAATACTACTGTGATTCAAAAGTCTTGGAGAATCTCCTCTTATGTCACTATCGTATTTTTCTGCTCCTTCAAGTCACCTAAAATGTATGACCTACAGGGGTCTTCAAAAAATACCTGGGGCAGGTGTCATGTTTGTCATGGCTAGCCGAGTGACTAGGTTTGCTTGCCTTTCAATCTTTTCAGGTTCTGCGTGTGTTCTCACTATACTATATACATATAAGCATGTAAGAAATTACAGTTTTATGAACGTATTCCTTACAAACTGTTCATCACAGATTTTATAATTTTAAAAAATAATTAAATAATTTTCTGCTCCGAAATTATCTTAGTTTTGTTGCTGCAATGTTAAATTAAAACACTTAATCCTTAACCACCATCTTGTTTATTTTGGTGTAGCTTTTCTATATTCTTTCACCTAAATAGTTACTTAGACTTCCACTTGATTTTTATATAATTTTTTCCTTTATTTGACATGCTAGGAAAAAAAATCTAATTCTAGAAATATATGGTAGGGGGAGGGCAGAAATATAACCAGAGGTAGGCATAGCATGTATTTCAGTAAGAGAAAGTAATACAAAACCCATGCAGACATTGAAAAATAGTTTTTCTCATCATCTCTGCTCTAATAATTTATCAAGAAAATTTTTCTACACTTCTCAGAGAATTTCTGTGTGATCTAAATGAATTATTTCAAGGTCATAATCTTCTCTTTACCTTCCATATACTGTGTAACAGTAGTATGATGCAGCCAGTTTAAACTGTTTGTCTTAAAGGCCCTATAAATGGGTCAACACAAGTCATATTTTAACTGGTTCTGTTCTAGATTATTTGGTTACTAAAAGCACTTGCAATAGAATCTTTAAATGACACTAGTTTTGCCATGACATACTGAAGAATATGCTGTAATTTAAATATGGAGACATTCAATAATGTGAATCTGAAAGCACAAAAAGTCTACTTTTACTTTACAACATTTTGGAGTTTGCTCCTCTAGATGTTAAGGAAGTGTCAGAGCTGGCATGCAGTCAGGGGTCCATGCTGCACACTGAGCCCATGATAACCACTAACTCATCTGTGGTTCCATCCAAACAAGCATCCACAATGATCTTATTGAACATTTGTGTTTCATGTAAACTTCAACCAAACAGATGTATTAAAAGAACAAACAATACCACTTCTCCATACTGCAAATTAAAATGGAAAAGAGACATGACAGAAAGATTTCGGGGAAAGAGATTTGAATGGGGGAGGAAGCCAAGAAATAATTGCTCATTTGTTTCTGAAATGTCATTTTTC
Organism: Melozone crissalis; assembly: GCF_028551555.1. Taxonomy (NCBI): domain Eukaryota; kingdom Metazoa; phylum Chordata; class Aves; order Passeriformes; family Passerellidae; genus Melozone; species Melozone crissalis. The sequence goes on along the minus strand of NW_026535794.1, from coordinate 57,204,877 downwards.
TTGCCTTGATTTCTGTCAAACACTTACTTCCAAGTGTGATGGTTGACCAGTGTTCATCCACCATTTCAATCCTCAATGAGCCTGGAGAAGAAAACAAGAATAATCTTGTGAGTCACGGCAGAAACAGGGACGTTGTTTACCAATTACTATCATGAGCAAACCAATATCAGTTTGGGGAACATTAATTTAATTTACTTCCTATTAAAATAGATCTAGATGGTGAGAAACAAAGACAAAACCTAAACCACCTTCCTCCTAATCATTCCCCATCTTTTTCTCAGAGTCAACTTCACTTTAATTATGGAGTTCTATTCTTCCTCTCTGCCTCTGCCCTGAGCAGGAGGGAAGCTGGGCTCAGTCCGTAATCACACCTGGAAGCTCTCTTGCACCTCGTCCCCCTCTCCCCTCGGGGCTGGCAGCGCTGTTTCACCCCATATAACCTCACACATCCCTGCCTAGCACCTGATCTCCTTTCCCATCTCCTCTTCCTCCAGCCGGGTTTGCGTGACTGTAGGGCTGAGGGGCTGTGCCCTGCGCTGAGACTGCTGGAGCCGGCCGGACCCAGCTGTGCCCAGCTCAAGGCAAACCAATCCCCTCCCAGGAGAGCCTGCAGAGGCTTGGCGAGATCCCTGCGAGTGCCTGGTACAACAAAAAACAGTAGATGAACTTATAATAATTGATAAAGATGGTTAAAAATACTACTGGCAAGTGTCTCATACCTTTGCATTGGGAGTTCTCTATTTATGAAGCTCCCAAGTATGTTAACTGAAATTTAAACATAGTCGGTGGTAATGTATCTGGAGTTAAGAGGTAAGGAAAAATAACTAAGTCAAACTGTGTATTTAATTTTTGGTGGGGCAGGCAAAGCATTTCACAACATTATTTTCCATCAGAAAATGCCCATCTGGCATATTTTTTCACAGAAAATATTACTGAATACTTTTGGTAGTATTTTATTTAGTAATTTATTTTTGTTTAGTATGTATTTGAAATTTTGTCTGGTAGTAATGTTCGTTTTTTACATTCCTGAAATAATAGTTTCTGATTTATAAGGTCTTTTGACTTTTGGTTATGACTTTAGACTTAAAGAAATATTAGAAGAGAAACTCTGAGTTTCATTTGCCTCTAAAATTTCAGTGTCAGTTTCTGGATAAATCAGGTTATGCAACTCCAGGTTCACAAAATGCCTAAAATGTCCTGACCTAATAGTAATTAATTGATACATCATAAAGGTCAATCTTTTTTACCTCCTGTGATGTTATTTATAGAAGAAAAGTGGCTTAATAACTTTAATAGATACCACCTGTTTTCTCTAAGCCTCATAATCTGTGTTAGGCAAAGTCCTCTAACTCTCTAAAACCTATCAGTTTTTGAGTGAACTTCTGTATGTTGTGTGCAAACCCAGCAGATTGGCTCTGACCACAGGCTCACACCCATGCGTTATACAGAAGAATTCCTCAGAGACACAGCTTTGATATATGGATTGCTTGTATTCCTAACTAAATATATTGTAGTTTAATCTCAGTTAGATTATGGTAGTAGAATATGAAAATTTGCTCCTGTGTGTTTTATTCAGATAAAAGGCATTTCTTTTCCCATTGTGTTCAGCTAGATACTAATATCAGTCACCTAATTAAAGTCTAGATAAATTAAAAGTAGAAATGTGATTTACAACTACTGATTGAAACACATAATTACTTTATGACACTGATAAATTTCAGTGCTCATTTTTCATAGCACCCTATCTCCTGTGAAGAAAATCTGTTTTAAAGTCTTGATATAATTCTAGAATACGATAACATTAAAAATCTAATGTAAAAATGTATTTTGTCAAAGAAAAAAAAAATTTGTCAATCCACAAAACTGCAGAGAAAAGCTTACAAATACACATATGTCTCAAACAAAGACAATAATGACATTTTAGGGAAAATAATTTTCTCATCTTCAACTTTACATTTGTGGGCACTACTTATGGTAGTGCTCAGAAATAGCACTTTTGTCTAGATTTCTGTTCATGAATATCGGCATAGACAGTGACCATTTCTCTCCTTTGAGAATTACTGCAATGCATATGGAAAACATATGTCTAAATGTTACACATTATGATGTAAAGCATATCAGTCCATTTCAGTGTAATATCATAAACAAAATACTGAAACTGGCAAGAAAAAAAAACACAAAAAAACAACCCTACACTTGGCTCTTCCAAGATAGGACAGTTTTGTGTTATAAGAATTTGTTTTTATGTATCACATTGGCCTACAAGAAAATTTTGATTGCATCAGCCAAACTTAGAAATTCATCAGATTTTTTCAACTATCCATAAAAAATTGATGTCAAAGGAATCACAATTTGGTGTTATATGAGGGACTAACTTTCAGAAGTGAGACTGTACATCAGCTCCCAGCTGCTTCATTTTGGGAAGTTTATATTTTTGCACATTGTCTTGGCTTCGGATTTCTCACAGTAGTTTAGTTAATTAGCTTATTATTAGCTTATTATTATTAGCTTATTATTATTATTAGTCGACTCATGTTGACTGTTTACCAGTTCCACTGTATACCTGCAAAACTGAGATATAATTTTACTTGTAAACCTAAGTCTTGTAAACCTAAGTCAGGTCTAGAAAATTTGACTGGTAGATACTCCTTGTAGGATAAATTTTTCATACATGCAACATACTACAAGAAGAAATAAGATCACAAGACATGGTGTGAAGATGAGAAGGGAATGTGGACCAAAGATCGGGGAAGCATGCCAGAACGTAAAACAACTGTTACACAACAAAGGTCCCTTGCAGCATTGTGGTCTACATATATTAAAAGCATGGCCACAGTGCCATGAAGTTAATCCTGTAACTCGATCTACAGTTAATCTATGCAACTCATTTGCATTCATTGATTACTTTTACACTAGCAAATTAAAGATGACTGGATGGTTTTCTGACATGGAGGCCCATGCCTGTATTGTAAGGACTCTTAGCTTCCAAAACAGGCTAGCTACTTGCAAACTAGGAATACTTCCTATCTGCCAAATGATTACTTGGATTTGAGAGGGAGAATATTAGTTGCCATGAAATCATACAAGGGATGGTTCTCACAATAAATATAACCAAGAAAATATTAATGCATAATTATCAGCCTGTTTGGATTATTTTTTGGTAGAGATTTAGTAAGTTTAAATGAGGTTTGAATTAAAACACTTCAGAAACTTATGTAATAAGGAATATGCTTTTTACATTAGAGAAAGTCAAAGACCTTTGTCTTCAAATGGCCTAGGTTCCTAAATATATTTTTTAAGTACAATTTGTCACCTGCTCAGCTTAGCTGCCATTAATAATGAAAATACCTAACTTGCAACAAGTTGAATCATCTAGGTACCCTGATTTCAGCTTTGAGTAAATTTAAAACCAAATTGGTTGGTGATGGTGCCAAATTGCTCCACATAAAAGACACAAAATTTGTGGTTTGTCACCCCTGGACTATACCTGTTCTTTGAAAGTCTGGACCTTGAGACTCCCAGGGTAATAGCCTAACAGCTAAGTCGAACATCCATTTTAATTCATTTTATAAATGAAAAAATATGTCATTATTCTATAGAGTTGTATTTCTTCTCTTCTTGTAACAAGAGAGTCTTCTCTTTCTTCTCTCTTGTAACACGAGAGTCTATAAAACCACCACAGTTTGCTCATATTCATGACCAATGAACATTAAAGAAGATGGAATAAGAATTTTAGATTGTATGTATCGCATTTCATTTGGGTATGCGAAGCACCGTGACATTGGGTGTAAAATGGGACTGAAGGAAGAGCACCTCTTCAGGTTGTTTTCTTGAGCCATAGTAGATTTAATTTTCATATATGTTTAGGATTGTGTATTCTGCAGGTATGAAAGTGGAGTTGTTGACAGAGGTTGCTATTTAGCTCAGGTGACTTTGTACTGGACTTTGTGAATCCCATTCTCTGACTCCCAGCTGATCTTAGCCGTTTTGTACACCTGACTTGACACTTGACTTGGGGTTATATTTTCCAGTGTGACAGATCAGTTACAAGTTAGGTGTTCTGATATTCTACATAATTTCTATCTTTCTGATTTAATCTAAGATGACTAAAAATAATGTGTTCAAACTATTGTGCAACTTAGTGTAGATCATTAATATTTGCACATGACTTTCCTCATATTCACATGGTACTGTAATCACCCTGAACCTTGTTCATAGACTTATTTAGCCATTTCTAATGCTGAAGAGCTTTCATGCTGAACTAGACTAGAAATTAACATAAATCTACTCCAACCCGAACTGTGGATTTATTAAAAAATAACCCTTAATGCTAATTTAGCAGAAATATAACACTGTCATTTTATTGGTACATACACTTTTAAGTCTCTAAGAAATATTTTTTATTAAATTGATTGCAAACTTCTTTTAGGTCCTAGAATATCTGTGACTTTATAAATAAAAAATGTAAGGGAAAAAGATGGTAGACTTATTGTAAGAAGAATGTCCCCTTAGCACTTAGATAATAACCACCAAGCTTTGTGTGCTTACATCAAAGTTAAATGGAAGCAGAAAATCATAGATACTGATGGTATCTTTTTTTTGTTGCATCCACTTTTTCTGGGAAATGAAAATTTTCAGTCTCATAGCTTGGCCTTATAATCATTGCACACACAGGGGCATGCAGATGCATTACAGATGCAGTAAACAGGATAAAAATAGTGGACTTATATGTGTTCATTCTGTGTAAGTCATAATGATAGCATATAAATTTAACACACATTTTAATTTAAAATGGTTTGAATACTACTACAGTAAAATGTATGGCAGAGTATGCTGAGTTCTCTTGGGAATGCATGCACTCACATTCTATCTACACATGGACTTTATTGCACTTGGGGACAAGGATTTTTTTTTTTTCTTAGAAGGCTTTGGAAACAGACACCATTAAGCCTGACAGCAGTTTTATTAATCCTCTGGCATTTAATTCAAAATTCATGTATTATGCTAGTTTTAAAATAGGAGTAAAACAAGTTTTTGTAGGAAATTGGAGACCCTGAAGTGTTTATTCATTGATCAAAAGGCATATTTAGCTGATCACTTTGCTTTTTTCCCTTATTATGATAATGATCCATTTCATATCTGCCTGCTGTAGTGCAGTATTTGATTATCAGTTTTCAAAGACTATAGCAGATACTATTTTTGTTTTGTCTGGAGGCTGCTTGGTGACTGAAAGTCACTGCAATGTAGTAGATGTTTTTCTCAGACACCACCTGCTAGATCAAGTGGTGAATTCATACAAGGATTAAAGATCCATAAATGTTTTCTCCATGGTTTTGAAGCTCCTGTCATTAACTGAGTAGCACAGGGAATAGAAAGTTCTACTAGTTTGTCCTGAACATCATAAAATACTTTGATCATTCAGGTTCTTTTGAAGAATGATCCTCTATCAGCAGTGCTTTCATGAGTGTGGAAAAATGGTAGCTGATATTAGGTTGTTCTAAATATATCATAAACAATAGTAAGATTTTAAAATTTATATTCAAGAAGTGTCCATCCAGATGTCTATGCGTCTTTGAAATTAATTGAAAGAAGGAATGCTAGTAAAAGCAATGAAAATAGTTGTGTGTATTTCTTCTTATGCTTTTAACCATGTTTGAATCTAATCCACCATCCCAGTATTACCAACCTACATAGCCTGAAAACTGTCATTTAGTATTATGTCCTATGCGGTTAGATTAACATACTGTTAGTCTAACTGCATCAGTATGTCTTCACAATGGGGAGACATTGGGACACCACAAAGGTGTAAAAAAATTAAACCATAATGGAATTAATCAGCTGGGGGATGTTGCTAAAATTTTGGAGATTTTCTCTTTAAGAGAGAAAAGGAATGCAATAAGATGTTTTGTTAATTTTTCTGCCTGTCTGTTTCTTGTTTATTGACATGAACCATTTGCCAGTATGGGCTCTAAACTTAATCTTGTTATGAAGATCTATACCACAAAGCATGATCAGTCTGCGTTTCACCATAGATGCACTAGTACTTAAGAACACATTCTTACACCATATAGATTAACACTGCAGAGTAGTGTTAAAGTAGATGCTTACACTAGAAAAGAGTAGTTTAGGTAGGCTGTTTATTAATGTTTTTTGTTTGAGAAACATGTCAACATCTCACATCATACAAAGTCAGCTAAGCTGCTTTCTTAAGTTGTTTCAGATAGTCCTATATCTACAACACAGTTCTGTCTAGCTATATCTACTGGTTGTTGCTTGGAGTGCTATAGTCACTGAGTTTTCATTTAATCTGTTTTCACAAGTGGGAACTTATACCAGTTATTGTTTGGTTTGTTTTAAAAAATTCACTCATATTCTAATTTCTTCTTCATACCTTGAAGCTTTGTCTACATACAGTAATGTTCCAGTAATATTCAGTAGATTTTTATTTAGGAGAGTTGGTCTAGATATAACTTGTGGACCAGATTTGATATATGGTTTTCAGTAATGTGGGTACAGTTGGCCTTGTCTGTAAACTGATCCATGATTCACACTACTGAGAGTGTTGGCTCGTAACGGTAATGCTTGATCTCATCGTAGGACTGTGCAGTCAATGTGAGACAGACTTTGGCAGGGAGGAACAATTATTTTTGAAATAAGGCGTGTGCCCTTAGGCTTCTAGAAGTCTGTTACTGCTATCTTCTAGAAGTCTGTTACTGCTATCTGTAGCTATCTGCTACAGCTCTAGAGTACTGTGAGGTTGTGTACTTTGTCATGCATGCTTATTGCAAATAAAACAACCTAACAACATTGATTTAATGCAATTTCATACCTTATGCAATTTTTCCAGTTGGTCTTTTGCTTTTGACATTTTTTCAGTTTGTTCTGAATATGGGCAAATCTGCTTGCATATGTTTTAATATGTAATGGTATAAAATACGCACTATTTAAATGCGGACATGTAACTTTGAGTATATATTTAGTTGACAGGAGGACTGATGGAAAAAGATATTCCAGGTGGTTTTCCATTATGAAAGCATGTTTTCTCTATCATCGTGGTTTAGGAATTGTACTCCTCAATTCAGTGCCCCCTCTGACACACTTCAAACCATATTACCTCTCTCTGTGAGCAAAAAGAGAAAAGCAACCCACAATTATCTTTCCCAACTGCAAAAAGGGCATTTTTGATACCTCATGTTCCAGCCTATGATAACAGCATGTATAGAGATGAAAGGGGCTCACCTGGAATTCACACTACTGTTTTACAGTGAAAAAAGATGCAAGGCCCACAGAAAAATGTATGGGTTTAAATTACTTGGGTTTTCTTTTTATTTGGTTTTGTTCTTTTGGGGGTTTTAAAATTAAAAATCCACATGTGATGGTATGATAGAAATATTCTCTTTCATTGTTAATTCTTGTGCTATCAGAGTTTTGAGAAAGACAAGAAACCTATCTCCTTGCTGAAGTGAGTCAATTGCTTGTCTGCTGACCTGATGGGGGGTGGGACAGTCTGGGAAATTAATACTTATGTAAATTTCTTTTACAAATTTATGTAAAATAAATTTATGCAAGTGTTAATTTCCCTGAGCTATTTTTCTAATAAAATTAATGGTTTCTTTTAGCAGCTATGTTTAGTAGTAGTGTAGGTGAAACTAGAAATTTCATAATATTAAACAAACTAGAGATAACATAATATTAAACAAAAAAATTGAACCAAAGGCTTGTTAATGCAAATTAAATCTTTAAGAGGAAACAATACTAGGTGTCACAGTTGTTGCAGTTATGATGTCTTGGCTTGAAAAGACAGGCGTCTGCTAAGGAAGGCAGAAGTCCTTTGTGAAATGAAAAATGTAAACCCCTCCCTCTGAATTATTCTAATTTTGAAATTAAGGGGCTCTCAGGCAAAGATATGGGAGCAGGAATAACAATTCGTTTTTAGGGAAAAAAAATGCAGTAATACAAAACAACACTGACAGAGAATATGACCTGGCACCCTGTTGGTCAGGGTGTTGGTAGCAGTCCAATTAAATGGTGGCTGCACTCCTCCTGAAGTGATAGATGTGGTTCTATTGAAGCAGTGATCCTGCAGAAGTGTGCAGTTTTCCTCTGAAGGGCCAATGGTGGTGTAGATGGGCCTGGTCTTCCTCTGGGAATCCAGTGGAGAAGAAAGCTTCTCCTCTGGGAATCCAGTGGGAAAAGGGTGCCTTTGGTGTTCCAAATCTCAGATTATATCCAGATAGGAATGCCTGGCTCCTCCCCCTGGGTGGAGCATCTCACAATGGGATGATGTAATTTTATCAGTCATGCAGTGAGACTGTATGGCCATTCTGTTAATGGCCCATTAACGGAAGATATTTTCCAGAGGGAGGAGTGGTTGTGGAAGAGATAAAAAACTGCCCCACCTGGTTTTAAGTGGTGGCCCAATTAACAGAAGATAACTGCCCTACCTCTGACAAATGGCAACAGAATACACACCCCCAGCCACATCTTGCATTTGTAACCTAAGACAAATAATTATAGATTATTAGATTCTGCCATCCCAATGTAAATGGGTGTATAAATTATTTAGTAGATTGTTGGTGAACTAGGTGATTGTTGTAGGTTATTTCCAACTAAACTGTTCCATTCTAAATCCCAAAAAGGCTATTAACTTGGTGATTTTTCTCACCTCAAAGATAGATATCTTGGCCAAGTTTATTATCTAGATTTTTTTTCAGGATCTAGTGAAAAAATTAACTCTGGGCAGCATTTTATCTTCAGGTGTTAATTAATTTTTTCGGGAGGTATCTTCCTCTCTCGTTCCCTGTGACTTTCTTTCACCCCCCCACCTCTTTGTCTCTCACTCTAATACTCTCTCCCTTCCTCTTCCTCTTCTTTCTCATCTTCTACTTCCTCTCCCATGTTTCCTTCATATCTTTGTCCTCTTTCCCTTTGCCTCTTTTCCTTCTCCTAGTCTCCCTCTTTCTCTTCCTATTCTTCTCTTCCCTTCTTCCTTTCAATCTCCCCCACCCTACTTGATCTCTGCAACCTCTTCCTGTATTGTCTCGCCTCCTCCCTCTCTGAAAGAAATGTAGGTGAATCTCTTACAAAGACACATATTTAAAACATGCAGTCTCAAATGAGATGCAGCCATAATTGTCTGCTGATCAAAACAACTGGACTTATGCCTTTATCATCAAATAGAAGAGGAAGGATGAGCTGGCACACAGCATGAAATGGTATAGAGACTCAAGTAAGAATTTTTATACATGTTTTGAGAATTTTTCTTAATTCAGATCAGCTCTGGTTTAGTCCCAGGGAGTGCACTTCCCCAGATAACTGAACCGTGTGGTTGGGTGTTGCAGTGTGATGCAATATCCTGTTTCAGCTGTCCCAGTTCCTCCCTCAGGCCAACAATCTGTCCCTTCCCCTTCCCATTGCCCCCTTGCTAAGTGCTGTCCATCAGCCTTAACATTCCAGCAAGGGCGTCGTCTGATCAGCAAAGTTTAAAAGATGCTTCTCAGCCCTGGCAACATTGGGCTATCCAGGTGTCACTCGTCCCCTGGGACTTTCCCCCTCCCACCTGGTTGGTGGCATACCTCCCCTTCCTTCCCCCTCTCTCTGGGCTTAAAAGACACAGCAACCACGCAGTTCTTTGTTCTGTTGGAGCTGTTGCAACATTCAGAGGTCTGTGACCTAGAATAAAGCTCTGGATAAAACCCTCCAGCAGGACGTGTCTCCTTTTTCCTTCACCATCACCTAAAGCCTTTCCACCAGAGGTAAACCTGAGTTCCTGCTTGCCTGGACTTGTCCCAAGCACCAGCTGCAGCACCCAGCTAGCCAGGGGTTTCTCTGGGGTGAGACCACTACAGCTGCCGCCTCTGGTCCACCAGCAAGGCCAGACGAGCCCAGGCACATTCCATTGGGCAATACTGGGATCATAGCTCCAATAGTTGGGTTCTTGGATTATTCCTTCTGATTTAATTTCATCCAAAGGAATTCTGTTTGCATGCTATGAAACTGCTTTGTGATGGAAAACTGCAGCAAGAGGGGACTGCTGAGGAGATTAGCTTCAGAAAAGCACTCCTGATCCAAACTAAATTTGCACGTTTGCAAACGCAACAAAATAAATTAATGGAATCAGAATTTAGTAACCTATAAATTAGGGTAAGAGAGCTGTACATGCTGATAATCACATTTAATAGTGATCAATGTGATGTCTTTGTTGAAGACATGAAACTATGAAGAAGTTCTTTTCCAGGATTTGGGTTACAGCAAAGTAGTTCTGCTCCATTTGAAGTTTACAGGAATGGAATCAAGGTCTGACAGATTATTGACCCTGTTTTGTAACAGGACATAGAATGCTTAAATATCTTTGAAGCTTTTGTACAATGTCCTTTGCAGGACTGGAGCATATAGGTAGATGTAAAATTATATTGCTCATCAGTTAGACACTTTTTTTTCCAGTAAAAATGCCCATACCGGTATGACTCATAGTTTGACTGAAGTAGTAATTTGATCATAAATAGTATTTACTGTAAGAACAGGAACAGATGAATTATCAAGAAAAAAATAGTAACGATTCATAATACAGTCTTAGTCTACAGGTTTATGGATGGATCTGTGTTGAAATAAGTTATAAAAAGAAGAAAAAGATTGCTTAGCCTTGCAAGTCACAACATGAGGCATTGCAAATACTAAGTTAAAACAGTTCATGATCTGATACTTCTGCTATTTGAGGCATAAACTTGCTTCTTTAATGTTAAAATACATACTAAAGTGGGGAAAGAAAAGTGTGTGAATTTACCAGACAGTGATTAGTCACAGAATCACAAAATAGTAGGTGTTAGAAGAGGTCTCTAGAGATCATCTAGACTAGCCCTTGTACTAAAGCAGTCTCACTTCCTCCAACATTAAGTGTGTTTTGGTCTATTAAGAAAAGCTGCCATCTGTAATACTGGGCGTGTCTTCCACTTATCCTGTCCTTAAAATCAGATATTCACAGATATGCTTCTAGTTTACATTTGTCTGCTTTTCCCTCCTGACTTTCCAGAATGATCTCACTGTGGGTGGGCTCATCAACTCAAAGCAATTGTTAATGGGGAAAGGAAAAATATACTTTATCCATACAAATTACCCTGGTTTGTGGATATTTATTCAAGCTTTTATGTTAGATTATTAGCTGTCTTGAGCAGTTCCTGTCCAAGCCCACAAAAATGTGTTTGTTGACCATTTTGTTGACCAAAAATAAGCCTGCTTTCTTCTGAAATTTGCAATGTAATACTATTACTGTGATTTCTTAAGGGGTTTGAGCTGCAGTGTTTAAAGTAGGTATACATTTAAAGATTAATTAGTTCTTTTCCATTACCTTTGGAAAGGAATATATGGTAATGATTTAACTGATTTTTAAATTAAAAGTAGCAGTGAGCATCTCCAAGGAAATATATCTGTCTATTTACCATGGAAGTCAGATCCTTTATTCATTGAAATCAGCAGTGAAATGCTGCATATTTACACCCTCTAAGAACATGTATTCCTACTTTCTGTAGACTAAATAATGACTTAATAGCCAAATTAAGCCACTCCGTTTACAGAATATAGACTTTGTACTATATTCACCATGATCTTAAGTCCTGTTTCTGCTGTGTTAAATACTTTCCTTATATTGTTACTTTTTAAAACCTGCCAAACTTTACTAAAAAACCCATTTCTTAAGATCCTCAAATACAGCTAATTTTGACAACAAAATGGAGAAATAAATTTCTTATTATCTCATAATGTTTTTTGCTACAAGATTCCTATTTATAGGCATAATGCACTGTTTTTCTAATTAACAGATAACTTATTTTAATTACTGAATTAATTTTTAAATCTGATTACAGACATTCTTAAATACTAACCTGTATCTCAAGTTTTGATATTCTTTCAATTTTGAAAAGCATAATCTTGCAACAGTATGGTTTTTTCCATGTGAAAGCTTATATACATAAACTGAAGAATTTTCACACAGAAATAATAATATTTTTCTACTTATATACATTATGTATCTAATTGTAATCAAGGCTATATTGTACCATATACGACTACTGTAAGTACCTTTGAGACTCTTTGCACAAGAAAACATTAGACATCATCTCTAGCCTTGTAAAAGCAAAAAAAAAAAAAGGAATAGTGAGTCTGAACTTTGGCAAACCATGCAAGTAGAGGTTGTGAAGGGACTGGAGGAAGTCTGAGCTAGCAGACATGCCAAACTGCTCAAATCTCTTTGGTTAAAAAGCAGAATACTTGAGTGTGTAATTAAAAAGATGGAAATGTTTAATTTATGGAAGATTGTTTGCCATCAAAGACAAACTACCCACATATGTTGCAAGTTATGCCTTAAAAATACTTTCAATATGTTGAAAACAATTTCTAATCTTACTTGCTATGTAAGGTTATCAAGAAGCCAACATGAAAAGCTGTTTTCTTCCTACAGTAACTCTAATGCCTTTTACTTTGTTTCAGACTTGTTCATAATGTGGGAGGCAGCAGCCATTGAGCTGATGGACAACAAGCTGCTGAGAGAGTTCAAATAAGGATATAAATACTGTTACATCCATCTGTAAACACTCTTTGGTCAAAGGCACTGCAGCCTTTGACTTTATTGACTGTGATTCTGTTAAGACTTCAAAGAAAAGCCAATAGCTTAATATTTGCATAGCTAAAGACAGCTTACATTAAATAAACTCTCTTTTGACGGTACTTTGAGAATAAATAGATGCTTTTACAAATTTACCCTGAAGCTATGGTTGTACTTTTTGTATCAATGGTATTATCAGAACAAATAAATATTTATTTCAGAAGTATCCTATTGGTTTTAGAACAAAAAGTAGTATTTAGTTCTCTTTGAAATATGCATCCAGATGACAGAGAGATCCAATTGCTGTTATGACATGAATATAGTGTTTGTAATGTGACCAAAGATCTTGTTCCAAGTAAGAGGAGACACAAGCCAAAATTTCCATGAACATTAACAAAGTTGTTTTCTGACCACCAAAAACTTTCACATTTGTAATTTTTTCAGTGCCATTGCACAGAAAGTGTGTGAAGAAAGCAAAAATATTAATGTTTCACTTGTGTGTTATCCACAAGTTAATTTTTTTAATTACTTTTTTCTAGTTTTTGTAGAAAGTCAGTTGGGGCAAATTCTGACCATTGAACTACTGAAGTACTTAAAAATCAGAATAGTTATAGCATCATAGAATCCTATGTATTGAAAAAGACCTCTAATATAATGTGAAAAACTGGAAAGATTAATGTATTTATGACATTTTGGGATACATATGTTGAGGGAGGAGGAGCCAGGTTGGGCCTTGTTCTGATGAGGCAATGCTCTGCCCTGTACACCCCCTCCCCTACAGCCTGTATCCCAGCCTGGCAGTGGCTATCAATCCCTGGCACACCAGAGGCAATGCTCCACACCTACCTCTGGGGTCCCAGCCTAGCTCCTGAGAGGCTGGATGATTGGAAGTCTCACCTGGGGGAACACCATAGGAAGGCCAAGGAGTATTTAAGGCTGAACATGAGACAAGCGTGTGTCTTGACCCTTGACCCTTCAAGGGAAATTTCCCTTGAAATTTCTATCTGAACCCTGCTGGAATCCTGAAGTTGGCAGCTATGCATGTTGCTTTCCTATATCTTTTCTGTCTCGTTCTCCTTCTTTTAATTCCCTCTTCTTGGAATTTTTGAGTAACTTAAAATCAAATCTAGTTTGCTTAGTTGAATGGGCCAGGTTAATCCTAAGAAAAGTGTTTTATGTTGATTGAATGTTGCACTAAACTTTTTCCAAAGTTCTGTGATTTTTTAAAGTGGCCAGTTTGTTCTGATCTCTTAAGAATATCTTGTCAGTATTTCTCCCACGTATCTAACTCAGAGTACATGAACAACTGTAAGCCCTTTTAAAAGTCTCATTGAGTGAGTTGTTAGGGGCCTTTCATATCATCAGGCCTACACATTGGTCTAACACTGTCAATCACACCATTAACCCATGTCCCTAAGCACTGTATCCACATGTCTTTTAAATATTGCCAGGGGTGGTAACTCAACCACTTCCCCGGGTGGTCCTATGCTGCCTGTTCCTATGCTTGATAAGAGTTTTGTGAAGAGATTGTACTCATATCCAGTCTAAAGCTTTCCCTGATGCAACTGGAGGCTATTTTCTCTTGTTCTATGCATGTTGTTGGGAGAAGAGACTGACATTCTTCCTACTATAACCTCCTTTCAAGTAGTTGTATAGATTGATAAGGTCCCCCTGAGGCTCCTTTTCTCCAGGATAAACACTCCCAGCTCCCTCAGCTGCTCCTCATAATACCTATGCTCCAGATACTTCACCAGCTTTGTTGACACACTCCATCACCTCAGTGTCATTTTTGAAGGGAAGGGCTAAAAACTGAGCACAGGATTTGTGGTACAGCCTGATGCAACTAGTGCTGAGTACAGGAGGTCACACACTTGCCTAGTCCTGCTGGCCACACTATTTCTGATACAGGCCAGGATGCCATTGGTCTTCTTGGATATGTGGGCGTGGCTGGCTCATGTTCAGCCAGCTGCCAACCAACATGCTCAGTTCCTTTAATGCTGGGCAGCTTTCTAGCCACTCTGCCCTCAGCCTGTTGCACTGTGTGAGAAATGACTTCTCACTTTTAAAAATTTTAATGTTTATTAAACCTTAACAAATACAACAATTACTGAATAAGGAAAAAGGACAGCGTATTGGGAGTTTGTGATTGGCTGCTATGAGCTCACCCACAAATGGCTGCTCTGCCTTCTATACCCCTGGTGTTGCATCAGGCAACCTTAACCTCCCAAAGTTTGTCAAAAAACTCTCCTTTGCCATCCATTGGTGGAGACTACTTCCTTGCAAATTTATTGGAGGTAAGGTGTTGTCATGGCATGCCTCCCTAGCAACAAGCCTCCCCTATTCACAAAAGCTCTGTACAAGGTACACACCCTCCCCTCACATGTCTTGGATGGCCTAGGCTGACCAGTGGCAACAATACAGAGGGGGGGAAAGGGGACTATGGAAAGAACAGAGGATGTACAAACAACAGAACACAGTAACATAACCATGCATAAATAAAACTTCTCTTAACATACACACAATATTCAGCTCCTAATTGTGAGAGCCAACCATCATGTTACCCATCTGTAACACAATGTATGGGGTTTTTGGGACCCAAATGCAAGGTCTGGCACCTGTCTTGTTGAGCCTCATACAACTGGCCTTGGTGCATGGATCCAGTCTGTCTGGATCCTCCTGTAGATCCTTCCTACCCTCAAACATATCAACAGCTGTGTCCAACTTGGTGCTGTCTGCAAAGTAAGTGAGGTTGTACTTGATTCCCTCATCCAGATCATCAATAAGACTTCTAAATGGGCCTGACCCCAATACTGAGGGAAAACCACTTGTGACTGGCTGCCAGCTGGATGTAATTCCATTCACCACCATCCTCTGGGCCCTGTCATCCATCCAGTTTTTCCCCAGTGAGTAGTCTACCTATGAAACTCACGAACAGCCAGTTTCTCCAGGAGAATGCTGTGGGAAAACAGTGTGAAAGGCTTTACTGAAGTCTGGATAGGCAACATCCACAGACTTTCCCTCATCCATAAGTGAGTTACTTTGTCATAGAAGAAAATCAGGTTGGCCAAGCAGGACCTACCTTTCACAAGCTCCTGCTGTCCTGGCCTTATGTCTTGGCTATTCTGTACATGTCATGTGATGGCATTCTAGATGAGCTGATACACAGCCTTCCCAGGCACCAAGGTCAGGCTGGCAGGCGTGCAGTTCCCTGGATCATCCTTCTGACCCTTCTTGTAGATGGGCATCACACTAGGTAACCTTCAGTAAATGGGGACTTCCCATTGTAATATATAAAACTAGCACCACTGTTTGCAGAATTTATACCATGAATGGCTTACTACGCCATTTCTAAAAAAGGAATCTGCCTGTTTTATTTTATCACCAGATGACAGAGTAAAAGAAAGAACTATGAATATTTGCACTTTGGATATGTAACTTCAGTTTTCTTATATAGGCTGATGTGTCCAGAAAGAGTTAATTGATCTTTTACTAATGAAAGTTACATCATAAATGTTCTAAGTTGAGCAGAAGGATGTTAAGAAAATACATGCTATTAATCAGCTTTAAAAATCCTGATCTAAATAATTTGTTTGATGATCCAGGATTTGGGGTTTTTTTGTTTTTATTTTCATCATGGTAATGAAAAAATTCCTCCATAACATAAGGAAAAAAACTAGTAAGCCATGTAAATCACATGCAAACAAGTAGACAGACAAAATACAATCTTCAGAACTTTAAATGCAAAAAAAAAAAAAGTTTTAAAAAAATAATTCCCAGAGAGATTAGATAACCCAGTAAACTAGACCCACATGTGCATTTGAATCAAAGAGAGAACTTTCAAGGCTGGGTGAGCGAGAAGTTTCTGTGTTAATGAGAAGAAAGGAAAGTAATGCTAAAAAATTCAGGAGAAATTTCTTATGAAATCCTGATGAATGTCTGGAGTTCAGAAAAATAATGTGTCGAGTAGTAGAAAGCAAGTAGGCAGTAGATGCAACATGTTCATGCTTGAGGGGAGAAGTCTGAGGATAATACATAGGAGAATATAACATAAACAAACATAATATTCCTTCCTTAGAAGGTTAACACAAAATGATGCTGAAATGTATAAAAATTAGGATTTCAAATTTGGGTGCTTATAGAGCATATATACTGTAGTGCAAGTAAATGATTGTCAAGTGAACAGGTATCGCAGACATCTTTTATGAAAAATCCTTTCCTTAGGATTTTTCCTCCTGAGAAGCTGAGAGGCTTCAAGAACAAAATGTAAACAATGCAGAATGCAACAGCTGGATCTGTGATTGGCCCATGTTGGTTGTTTCTAATTAATGGCCAATCACAGCCCAGCTGGCTCAGACTCTCTGCCCAATACAGAAACCTTTGTTATCATTCTTTCCTATTCTATTCTTAGCTAGCCTTCTGATGAAATCCTTTCATCTGTTCTTTTAGTATAGTTTTAATATAATATATATAATAAAATAATAAATCAAGCCTTCTGAAACATGGAGCAAATCCTCACCTCTTCCCTCAGCCTGAGACCCCTGTGAACACCATCACAAATAGGTAGATGTGAAAAAGTTTGAAAATAGTTAGCTGAACTGACATATTAGGACACTGCGTTCCTACGTAGCTACAAGGCAAAATTTTGACCTTTGGACAGATTCTAATGTTGCTGGAAGGCTTACCTGGTGCCACCTATATAGTCTGAATTGTACTTCTGATTTAGCAAAAGATACCACTCTTGTTTGTAACTTAGGCCATGACATACTGACATCAGGGTGACAAATATCTAAACTGGAGCCACAATCTATATTGCCTTTTTGTAATATGACAGAGGACTTTGATTTTTTTTCCTTTATTCTGAAGTGTAAGAGAAATACCATTAACCTCAAATTGATTCAATTATCATTTTTTTGTGATCTCAAACCGTGAAATGCTATATAAATATTAAGTAAATTTAATTACAATGAGATGTTTCATTGCATTTTCCCTATTCCTTTTCATTTGCATGTGTTTTATGTTACCATTAACTCTATTGCTGCTTCAAAAATATGGCAGAGTAAATAACAAGCAAAAGTGTTCAAAGAATTCATACTGGATTCTAAGTGGTTTTGCGGTTTGGCTGTGCTTGGGGCTTTTTCCCAATAAACCCAGATAGTCTAAAGAAGATCTTTAGGACCAACTCTAGGCTCTGCTTTTTGAAAATTGCAGGCATAGCTTCTAGTAATTCAAATGGTGTTCTTATTTCTGCTACTAATAAATAGATGCTCCAAAATAGCTGGTTAGATAACTCATGGAACTGACTGATTGCTGCAGAGAAAAAATGTTATGCAATTCAGGGCTTTACAAGTAGTGTCAATGGTTATTGTTGCTTTGCTAATGAGTAATCTGTTGAATTAAACTTCACTAAACTATAATTCTGATAATCAGCCTGGATTCCTGGTCAGGTTTATGTCTGAAATCTTGGTGTTTGGGGAATTTTACTGAAATTATTTATGCTAATTTAGCTTTGATGTTGGAAGTTCATATACTATGAACTAATATTTCTAGGAGAGATTGGCATGTAGTAGCCAGAAAATATAATTTTCCTTGTCTGTCTAAACATGAGTCATTGGTAAACCTCATTAGGTGAACTGTCAATAGATGATGTGATTTATTAAAGCAACAATCCAGCCTAATCTCTTTTGTATTTTAACTCATCTCAGTGCTTCTTTTCTGTGCAGACACTGAGCATGACAGAGGGAGAATAATGAAGGCCTTACCCCTGTATCAGCTGTATCAGCTAGTATATGAAAGAAATATGTTAGTAAAGTGTGATTCATGATGTTTTATGTAAGCTGTCTTACAAACAAGGAAGTCAGGACTTAGTTCCTAACTGTCTTGATTTTGATTTCAGAAGGCTATGAAAAGGGAAAGCGAGTGAAAGATGACACTGAGGTTAGAACTCTATGAAAGATCCCTATTGAAAATAGCAGAAAATTCTTCACTCTTTGAATTTAAAGACAATTCTAGTTTTTGTTTTGCAGATGCATACCAGCCCTACATGCAAAATACTGAAAAACTGGAACTTTTTTGCATTACACTTGCTCAATGGAGTATGACTATGTCCAATGTGTAAAATCAGTGTCCATGATCGTATTTGCACTTCAGTAGTAAGGATGTAAAGAGTGCAGGTAAGTGGTTCCTCTACTGCAGCATAGTTAGAGAGAAAAAAATGTGGCAGATACAGACTTTGTTACAGTTTATTCTCATTTTGGGGACTAGGGCATCTCCACACGTATCCCTTCCAAATTTTCCAGAGACAGTATTACAATATAAACTAATCATGTATATCAGCAATAGGCTTGCTCCTGAAAAAATTTGGTAGGCTAATGGAAACTACACTCAACTTATTTAAAAATATATTCCTTTTGGTGGATGCTGCTGAAGGGATAGACAGCCCTTGCTAGTTCTGAAAGTTAAACAAGGGTAGATAATAAATAAATAAATAATAAAAAAAAAGCATACTGGTCTAAAAGAAGCATACAATTGTAATAATACCATCTTGAAAAGTTGGTTTTGGTTATACAGAGAACTCTAGCATCAGTTAATATTTTCAAGGAAGACATTTTTCTAGAACAGGAGATATCTGAGAATGTAACTTAAAATCTATTAATCATGACTTCCTATTTTCATACTATACTTTAGATATTCTGAGGCCTCTGATTCATGTCATAGCATTAGTAAGTCATCTTTCTTCCTTTATATCTTGACCTGGTCCATTTAGAAAATAACCTTCTGAGTCTGCTTTGAAAATGGACTAATGGTCAGCAACTTGTAGGAAGGTATAAGAATCTTATATAATTTTCCACAGTTCAGATTTTGCCTTTATAAACAGTACTGAGTACATTTTGCACCATCTAAGGAGTAGTCTGACACAGCTGATGAAAAGGTTCTTGGTTTCTTCATTTGCCTTGAGCTAGATGTCAGCATAATCAGGAGCAGATTGGCATCCCATTCTTAAACTGGCTGAGCTCTTTTGAAACAATCAGATTGTGAACAACTTTCCTACTGAAATCATTGACCAATTGACAGCTCAAGCCACTTGAATTGTGAGCCATAGCTGTATTGAAGGGGAGAATTAAAACCAAATGAAATGAAATTTTCCGGTGTATTTGAACATGTTTATACATTAACTGATGCTTATGTTTATACATAAACTGATTTAAAAACAATTAAAACATCAAGGAAACTTTATCAAATCTTCACAGTTTGGATTAGGTGCATATGATCTATAGAGTAAGGCACTGTCTCAATATATTTTGTAAGATAGGCAATACTGTGAGTCATCTACGTTACCAGCAGCCTGAACTTTGTGTAATGTATGGGACATTGTTCTTGACAACAGTTAAAAGGAAATTGTCTTGACTAAAAATAGTGCTGTGTATCCTGGTTTGGCTTACATTTTATTCTTCTTAACTGTAATTTTCTCTATGAACACTAGATGAAGCCCTGATGCTTCTACACAATAGGAAAAAAAGAACTCAATGAAATTGGTTGTGTCTATTGAAGTCCTGACTTCTGCTAAGCCAAAACGAGCAGAGATTTTTTTTTTCTGGTCTGCTCTCCTGTAGCACAGATGACTTCCTCTGAGCTCAAAATGTTCCCAGTCAGGGTAACTAAATAACTAAATAAAGTAAAAGAGGCATTATGCTTCCTTTTATTTTTGAAATATCTTTTAATTCTACTTCCTTTCTCTCTTTAGGCTTGTCTTTTTCAAAAGTTTAAAAAAAGTGGTATAAATATATCTAATAATCTAACTCTAAAATGGTGTTTGAATTTCTGTTCTGAAAAAGAAACAGTTTGGTTTACTAACCGTTATGTCTCCAAGACCTGTTTGATTTCAGTGTCTGAAAACAATTAAGAAGCGGAATGGTATTTTCTCCTCTTCTGCTGCATTCCAGCATAAGTAATATCAAATCAAAAAGAAGGTATGAAAAAGACAGGGGACAGTAATGGAAAGCCAGAGGCAGAACCCACACTCTAGTCTCACAGATAAGGAAAAAGAATCAAAATTATGAGGCTCTAGGAAATTCTTGTTGGTTTTTTCTTTAATAAAGCTTTACCACTTGTACTCTCATAATCTAAGGAGCTCTAAGACAATAAAGCGGTTTGGTCAGCTTTCTGCCTCTAAGAAATCTCCATGCATAGAGGAGTATTTTCCATGAAGGGAACTTGTTCTCATTTGATTGCATACATTGTAGAGAGCACAAGCAAATGAATAACGTGTAACTGAAATTTCTTTGTTG
Organism: Melozone crissalis; assembly: GCF_028551555.1. Taxonomy (NCBI): domain Eukaryota; kingdom Metazoa; phylum Chordata; class Aves; order Passeriformes; family Passerellidae; genus Melozone; species Melozone crissalis. The sequence continues at coordinate 57,183,997 of NW_026535794.1, read as the reverse complement.
GCTACAGCTTATATCTAAGTAACATGTAAGTGTTTCTCTTCTTCGCAGTTCATATTTCTTTCCAGGTACTTAAGTTCTTATGCAGCTGATAATCCAAGGAGAAAGGTAACAAATGTCTCCTAGTCTTTACTGAAGCTGTGTTGCGGGACAGAGGAACAGCACTGAAATGGTAAAATATAGCCTCAAAGAACTTTGAACACAAAGACCTCAAAATAGCTGTTCAGCAGCATGTGTAAATTTTCCTTATTTTGGAGAATTGAAACATAAAAATTACTGGATCTATCTCAGGTTGAGAAATTCAAGAGTTGAGAGAAGCCTGTGTGTCCACAGCATCTGATCTACTTTTTTAGCATGGAACCCCAAAACATCAGTTCTCTTCTGACGCATTTTCTCACCTATCTGCAGCAGCTTGAAACTGGACACCAGCGCGCACTCTGAATTCACAGAGCCACTGCTTGAAAATGGCTTCCACCAAGAGAAAACTGCAGTCGTGTAGTAAACGAATGGATTTTAAAGATCTAATGAGAGGCCCATGTTGATAGTTGATCAGCTCAAACTGCAGCCCATCTGATGTTTCTGACTGATTTCAGAAGACTGAAGTTCCTGTATGGCAGAATCAAGTGGTATTTTTCTAACATTAGAAGAAATGCCATATCAAGGAATAAATTATTTGAATTAAATATTCACAGCCTTGTTATTTCTTATTTCTAAGTAGCAGATAATTTTATGCCATCAGTACTTCAGGATTTTCTATTACTTGTGAACATTTTGGATGCAACTTTCCTCAAAAAAGTGGAGAGTGGAGTCATAAACAGCATAATCATCAAGTACTTCATATTATGCTCCAAAGAAGGATAAGATGCAAAAGAGAAAGCCTCCTAATGGCTAAAGAACTGAAATTAATCCTTTCCTTGTCATGGAAAGGGCTGTGAATCTATCAGTTCTCCCAGAGTTTATAAAATCTAATTAATGATTCCACTTCTTTCGACAGCTAAGAAATGGGTTTTATAAAAACAAAGCAATTGAAATGGGCAATAGTAGTATAGCAGTAGTATAGTAGTAGTATAGTAAACACATTGTACGTCTGCTGCATTGATAAAATTCATCTGTGGCGAATGCTTAAATTTAAGGATCAATATTATGCTATGAAAGGTTTTAAGGACTACAGGTTATCACATCTAAATATGTTCCAAAATGAAGATATTTTTCTTTGAGTTTGTTTTCTATAACTAAAATAGCAACATGTATGTATGTTTAGTACCAACTAAAACCGTGATAATGTTTAATTTCTACTTTTTCTTTATCCTTGGTTTGTTTAGCTATTGGAAGCCAAAATCTGCCATATTTACACTAAAAAATGCTCTATGTGTCTATGCTCTATCTATCTGTGTTTTCCTACCCTCTGTATTTACTTGCCCCTGAAATACCTTATTTACTTCAATAGAAAGATTAGTTCAAAGCAAAAGCAGTAGAATCAACCACTGGAATAATCACATAGGGCCAACTATCTACTTTCCATAACAAAGTACTTAGTTACTGTTTTCCTGACCCACTGCCATGATACTAGCACCACTTACTATAATTGACATCATGGTTTGGTTATTAGCATCAAATTGCTCATGAATTTAAACAATTCACTCAGCTGTTTAGATCAGAGATTTTGCCATGTTTTTCTACATGGATTTGATTGACCACTACTAGTAAATTTAACCACCAGGTGACACTAACACTATTGCTGTAATATGCTATATAACTGGACATATTTTATCAGGCAGAAAATTAATGTTAACTTTCAGAAGCAGAAATTTTACAAAATCAAAAATTTAGATTTCCCACATTTGTTCTTTTTCAGTTTTTTTCCTAGTACCATCCTGAGGCTCAAGTAACTTGTTGCAGCAAAGTTTAGATATATAAATTTTTAGAACTGTAAAACCTCATTTTAATTTCTAAAAGCAACTGCCATCAACTTTCATCTCAGAAGGAATTTCCCCCAACAACATGCCTTTCAGTTTTATATTAGGTATGATCATAGAATCATAGAATCATAAAATATCTTCAGATGGAAGGAACCTGTAAGAATCGTCTAGTTTGACTCCTGGCCCTGTGCAGGACACCCCAAAATCATACCATATGCTTGAGATCTTTTTTGTCTGATAAGAGTTTTCTAGTGGCATGCAATTTTAAATAAGAATACTTGTTTTTTAAATGATGTCAATTTTCTGGATCAAGGGGATGGGGGAAGGTGAGCATGTAACTGACATGAAGAGATCTGTGTCATTCCCTCAAGCAAAGCAATGCAAAGAACTGTGTGCCAGAAAAGGGAAAAAAAAAAAAAAAAAAAAAGAGAAAGAAATAATGTGTAAATCTGACCTTTTCTCCACCATAAAAGCTTGCCTACAATAGATTCTATTGCAAATCACAGAATCATATATTTATAGAATATTTCAGGTTAGAATGGTCTTTGAGTCCAACACCTGCTCCTTATGAGACTACTTAAAACTAAACCATTTGAATAAGAGCATTGTCCAATGCTCCTTGAATTCTGACAGGCTTGGTGTACATCATTGTGTGGGAAGGGGGAGGTGGGGATGGGAATTAAGGGATTCTTCCCTCCAAAAAGAAGGGGATGTGGCTTTGGTTGTGTCGTGGTTTGAGAGGAAGTGAGTTTTTTGGAATGCTGCTGTCAAGCCAATAGGTGCCCAGATTTGAATATTGGCACCTGGTGTGGCCACTGAGGACATGGATACACCTCTGAGAACACAGGGGGTTAAAAGCAGAAAACTCCCATCGGAAGCTCTCCTGGGTTCCGGTGGGGAAAGAGTTCGGACCTCCCCTGGCCCAGCTGCTGCTGCTGGGCAGGGGAGGGGAAGCCATGCGGCCGGGTGAGGTAGGCCGGCCGTGGACAGAGAGGGGAGGTGAAGAGGCCCTTGAGGATGGAAGGGTGGAGGACATCGAGAGGCATTGGGCAGCCACCCTCCCCCACCCCACCCCTCCCTCCCACCAGGGGAGAGAGAGAGAGCTGGTGCCTGTGCCGGTGCCGCCTTGAAATTTGAAATTTGATAGCATGGCCGGGAGAGGGAGAAGGGAGGGGTGCGATAAGAAGGTGCTGGCAGGGCAGTGGGGGCCCTGAGCAGGCAGAGCCTGAGATTTTAACCCTTTCTCGAATAATGGAAACCTTACAAATACTGATCCTCCTGGATCTGAATGAGAAGAGAGATAGAGATGAAATGGAGGAGGAAATGGGCAAGTGTGATGAAAGTTCGTGCAAGTGAAAGATGTCGGAAGACTGGAGAAGAATCTTAGGTGAGAAGAGATGATGGAGTGGCCTTAGCTGGACTTTTCTTGTATAGCCATGGAGAGAATCATGTTTCCTGTGACACAGAGACTGCATCCAGGGGGAGGCAATGGCTCAGAGCCAAGAGCGTTCAGTGTTGAGACCCCTCGGCCCCAGGGGGTGAATTTGGGGGGGACAGGTGTCCCAAAGGTGAGAGACTGTGCTCCTTTTGGAATGGGACAAAGCATCCTTAAAAGGAAAACCCTAGAAGCAGCTCTGGGCCGTGTTCAGTGGTGAGAGCACTGGACATGGAAGGAAGATGTCACGATGGCAAATGATCTCTGGGCGGTGCCACGTGTGACAGGAAACAGAAGAGGCCTCAGCTGTGTTTCCAGGGATGCCTATGGCACAAGAGAGACTCCTCTCCTCTTCATGACCTGAGAATTGATTATCTAAAGGGTGGTGATGGACTGAGAATTGGTGATCTGAGGGATGGATGTATACGAAATTTGTTGGGGGAGGAGGAAATGTTTTTGGAAGGTTTTAATTTTTCCTGTGTGTTTCTTTTTACATATAGTTGTACTTTAGTTAATAAAGTTCTCTTTTCTTTATTTCTAAGTGGGGGCCTGCTTTGCTTATTCCTGGTCACATCTCACAGCAGACACAGGGAGCATATATTTTCATGGGGGCACTGGCATTGTGCCAGTGTCAAACCATGACAGGTTGGAAGAAAAAGGTGGTGCATGGAGATTCCATCACCATTTTGTTGTTTGTTATCTTAACCTGTATTCTCTGCCTTTTGTCTCTCTCTCTTTCTCTTCTCTCTCTCATCAGAGAGAGTGCGTAAGGGGACCTGCTGTGTGGGGCTTAACTTCCAGCTGGGCTTAAACTGTGATAACATTTAATTGACAGCCAGTATGAAGCCACAAAGGGTTGAGGTGACAACAGATCTGCTCAGGGGGAGTTGGAAACAATTTTGATCTAAGCATTTGTGTATTGAGTGTGGAGCTCCCCCCCCTTGACCATACCCCTCCGGGTCACAATATTGCTTGGTCTATTATGTGGGTGTGGTACCAAACCCTGTATATATTCTCACATGTGATCCTCCTAGTGTTCTTTTTCAGAGCAGGAAGAGTGATCAGGGTTACTTTGTTGACGTACTGTCTGATACCGGTTTATGACATGATAACATCAGGGACAATGAAGGTCATTTTGGATGTATATTCAGTGTCATTCTCCTGTCCTGGGCTCAGGTGCTGCCTCTGGAAATTCATTAATAATCATACCTGGCCAGTGAGGGGAACAGTAGATGGTGATTTTCTCCACCTTTTCACCTCTTTTTACTCCTTCAGGCTTGTTATGCCAGCTTTCAGTTATTTTGTATGTTTAGAAAAGCATACAATCATACATTCTTATTGCTATGTCTACCAAATCTCCTCAATCTACACCATGTTTAGAGTCAAGAAGGAGATTTCTAGGAAGGTCATTCAGAGATCTGTTCCAAGGTTGTATAGTCATGAATGGTCTGAGATGGGGGAGAAAATGAACCAGTATGAAGGGAAAGTCCCTGCCCCAATGGTTTGGGAGTTCAGGCCTGAACAACTGCCAGATCCTGATAAAGCAAGAGAGTATTTGCATGGAGAATGCTGCAGCGGTTCCAGAGATGAGCAACTTAGTGCAGTGTGCTGGGCCCTGGCTACTCCTACTGGACACAGTCCAGTATTGGACAGCACTCTCAGGGGAAAGAGGAGGAAAACAGACCAACAGGCACTGTGGCCACTCCAACTGCAGGCTGCACCAGAGGAACAAACCATGCCAATAGGAGTTGCCCCTTTACGGAAGAAGAAATCCAAGATAAATCACTTTGCTTAGTGAGGAATTAAGAGGAAGCAGGGCACTTAGAACAGGAAGAGACAGGGACAGAAATAATTACCCGATCCTTATTCCTGGATGAGCTGTGAGATATGTGAAAAGGTTTCAGCTGCCAGTTAAATGAGCCACTAGTGACCTGGCTGCTCTGATGCTGGGATATTGTAGCCCACGATATGAAAATAGAAGGTAGTGAAGCCAAGCAACTGGGATCCCTGTCGCAGAATGTGAACATGGACAAGGGGATTGGGAAGAGGACAGAAACTCTCAGCCTCTGAAGACAACTTCTATCAAGTGTGAAGGAAAGACATTTTCTCAAGGGTGGTCTAGTAGTGCACCTAAGCAGGTAGAGTGCTATGGAGAAAGTTATCTGGTACCTGAGAGAATTGGCTGGGCTGCAGGTAGTCTATAGGGAATCAGATAATGAGCAGTCCCCTGTAGATCCAATTGAAGTCCAGTGTACCACACACAATTCATGTGGTGGAAGTTTATATGGAGTTTATATGCCATTTTTGTACACCAATTCATTAGCACTGATGTCAATGAAAGGAGAACGGTTGGGTAGCTTTAGACTACTCGACTCCAGCAATATGAAGACCATCTTTTTTCCTTTCTACTGACCTGCACCTCAACTAGGAAAGACTGTCCAAGACTACAGACTGTTTTAAAGGACTGGAGCAAACTAGAGAGGAAATGTCCCATGGTCCACCAATATGGACCAGAGTCTCTGCTAATGGGATCAAGAGCCTCCCTGCATGAGAGATAAAGTACACACCATGAGGTAACCTGGGGTTTTACCTGTATTACCATAAAGAGGACATGTGGAGGTGGAATAGAAAACCCACCTCTGTCCTAACAGCACTGGTGTGTGAGTTGAGAGGGAGCACAACTACTGCAGGAAATTCTCCAAGGATAAATGGCACTCCAGTTTCTACTCGGTAAGTCCTCAGACAAAAGAGGAGGGCTGATGTTACTTCCAATGCTCTTGGAGGGACCTCTAGTTCATAATTACAAGAAATGAGCAATGACTTCCATGACCAGAACTAGAAGGGCTATGCCTCCAGGGAGATGCAAGAAGAGATAATTTGATCTATTGGACTGTTTGGATCCAGTGTCCTGGAACACTGGTGCACAATGTACCCTGATGCCATCAAGATATGTAGGGATAGAATCCAGAGGTGACAGGGAGATCCCAACAGCTGACTGTAATGGAAGCTGCAGTGAGCCTGACTGGGAATGAGTGGCAGAAATGCCCAAATGTGATTTGTCCAGAGACCCTGTGCATCCTTGGCATAGATTACCTCAGGAGAGTGTATTTCAAGGACCCAAAAGGGCATCATTGGGCTTTTGGTGTCTCCACAGCTGCTGTGGAGACAGAGGAAATTAGACAGCTGAACATCTTGCCTGATCTCTCAGAGGACCCTTCCACTGTGGGACTTCGGAGGGTGAGAAACAATAGATACTGATCACTACCACAACAATGTACCCTTGACGGTAACGCAACAAACCATGACACCATGATTCCCCATGCATAAAATAATTCATCCTCCAGAGAGCCAGGGAGTGGTCAGCAAGACTTGCTCACCCTTTATTAGTCCTGTATGGCCAGTGCATAAGTCCATTGGAGAGTGGAGACTGACAGTGGACTATCATGGCCTGAACAAAGTCACACCACCTCTCAGTGCTGCTGTGCTGGACATGCTGGACTTCAGTACCAACTGGAGTCCAAGGCAGCAAAATGATGTCACCTTCAACATGACTAATGCATTTTTCTCCATTCCTTTAGTAAGAAACCAAGGCCACAGCTTGCTTTTACCAGGAGAAAAAGTACACCTGGAACTGACTGCCCCAGGGGTGGAAACACAGCCCCACTATTCGCCATGGACTGATCCAGACTGATCTGGAGAAGGCTGAGGCTCCAGAACACTTGCAGTACATTGGTGACATCATCATATGAGACAATTCAGCAGGGGATGTTTTTGAGAAAGGGAAGAAGATAACCCAGATAATCCTGAAGGTCAGTTTTGCCATAAAACAAAATGAAGTCAAGGGATCTGCTCAGGAAATTCAGATTTAAGGAAAAAAATGGCAATATAGATGTCATCAAATTCCAATAGCAGCTATACTCCCACTAACAAGCAAGAAGGAAACACAGGCTTTCCTAGGTCCTGTGAATTTTTGGAGTATACATATTACAGATTAGGGTCAGATTTTAAACTGTCTCTATTATGTGACATTGAAGAAGAATGATTTCAAGTGTGCTTTTGAGCAACAACAAGCTTTTGAACAAATTAAACAGGAGATTGCTCATGCAATAGCCCATGAGCCAATCAGGATGGGACAAGAGGTAAAAATGTGCTCTATACTGCAGCCATGAAGAATTGTCCCTCCTGGAGTCTCTGGCAAAAAGTACCCAGGAACACTCAAGGACAATCCCTGGGGTTCTGGAGGCAGGGATGCAAAGGATCTGAAGCCTGTTATACCCCTACTGAAAAAGAGATACTGACAGCTTATGAAGGGGTTTGAGCTGCTTCAGTAGTGATTGGCACTGAAGCACAATTTCTTCTGGTACTCAGAACTGCCAGTGCTTGAATGTTCAAAGGGAAAGTCCCTTCCACACACAATGCCATTGATGCTACGTGGAATATGTGGGTCATACTTATCACATGGTGATCTTGAATAGTAACCTGCAATTGCCCAGGGATCTTGGAAGTCATTGTGACCTGGCCCAAAGGTGAGAATTTCAGATTGTCCCCAGAAGAGGAAGAGGAGTGGGTGGCTCATACTGAAGAGGCCCACCATAAAATCAGCTACCTGAAAATTAAAAGCTTTACTCTCTCTTCTTCGATGGTTCCTGCCATATCGTAAGGATACATTGAAAATGGAAATCAGCTGTATGCAGTCCTATGCAACAAGTTGCAGAAGCTATTGAGGGACAAGGTGGATTAAGTCAGGTCACAGAGCTGAAGGGCATCCAGTTGCCTTTAGATATTACTGAATGAGAGAAATGGCCAGCACTCTACCATGGATGGTGTACACTGACTCATGGATGGTGGCAAGTGTTCTGTGGGGGTATCTGTATTGGTGGAAAAAGATTAATTGGTTGCACAGAAGTAAACCTATCTGGGCGGTTGAATGGTATCAAGACATTGCTGCCTGGATAGAGAAGTTGGCTGCAAAAGTACCTCATGGAGATGCACACATACTGAAGAGTTAGGCTACTGAAGAACGTTGCAACAACAGGTGGCTCAAGCTGCCAAGATTAAAGTGTCTCAGGTGGATCTGGACTGGGAACATAAGGGTGAATTATTTCTGGCTTGGTGGGCCCATGACACCTCAGATTATGAGGGAAGAGATGCAACATACAGATGGGCTTGTGATTGAGGGGTGGATTTAACCATGGGCTCTATCTCTCAGGCTATCCATAAGAGTGAAATGTGCTGCAATCAAGCAGGACAAGCAGGTAAAGCCCCTGTGGTATGGGGGACAATGGTCATAATATAAATATGGGAAGGTCTGGCAGATTGTGCAAACCAACCGAGGCAAGCACTACCTTCTTACAATGGTGGAAGCAACCAGTGGATGGCTGGAGATGTAACCTCTGCCTCACACTACTATCAGCAGCACCATCTTGGGCTTTGAAAAGCAAGTCCTGTGGAGACATGCCACCCCAGAAAGAAGTGGGTTGAACAATGGCACTAATTTCAAAAAGTCTCATAGACAGCTGGGGCAGAGAGCACAGTATTGAGTGGGTGTCTTGTACTCCCTCTCATGCACCAGTCTCTGGGAAAATTGAACAGTACAACGGACTTAAAAAAAACAGATTGAAAGCAATGGGTGGTAAGACCTTCAAGCACTGGGGTCAACATTTCACAAAGGCCACCAGGTTAGATGTTCTATTGCTAGAGGTTCCATCAATCAAGCTGGCCCTGTCCAGTCAAGATCTCCACACACCACAGAAGTGCATAAAGTCCCTATGATGCGTATAAGGAATGTGCTAGGTAAGACAGTCTGGGTTAGTCCTGCCTCAAGCAAAGGCAAACCCATCTGTGGGATTTGTTTTTGCTCAAGGACCTGTGTACACTTGGTGGGTAAAGGAGGGGGATGGGGAAGCACAATGTGTACCTCAAGGGGATTTGATATTTGGGTGAGAGCAGTCTGTAATGTTGAATTGTATATTATATAATATTGATTGCTAAATGACATTGCCACTGTTATGGCATCCATAACTGCTACGGACAGTGAGGATGGACGGCTCCAGGTACATCAGGTGTGAGCTCCTGATGCAGCTGGCAATCATCCAACAGCATACTAGCCCTTCTGCTCTGGAAGATATCTAGGATGGACGTATCTATATATTTGGAAGTTGTAGGATCTGGGCATGGCATAAATGCCATGGAATAAGGGGTGGATAATGTCCTAGTTTTGGCCAATGTCAGGGTTAACTTTTTTACAGTAGTTGAGAGGGGGTGGAGCCTGGAGCCTGTGGGTATGTCTAGATTTTTATTCTATACCACTCATGTTACTGCTGGGGGACAGAAGTAAGGGCTTTTCACTTCTGAGAAGAAGGGGGAGTGGCTTCGGGTGGAAGAAAAAAGGTGCCATGGAGAAGTTCTGCAACGATTTTGTCCTTTTCCATGACAGCAGACAACAGGTAGGGTGGTGGAGTGGTGCTGAAAAACAGGCCGTGTTTTTTCCTTGTTTCAGGCTTGGGGAAAAAAGCATGATGGAGGGAACAATGGGGTGCTCCAGCTGATGTCACATCTAGTCAGACTTGGTGAGCATTTTGTATGTAATCACCCTCTTTTATACACTGTTATTATTAGTATTGTTGCTGTTACTGTTAATTTTCTTGTCTCATTGCTGTTTCCAGTAAATTGTTACCTCGACCTGTAATCTCTGCTTTTTGTGTCTCTCTTTCATCAGAGGAGGGGTGGGGGAGGAGAGCAGTTGGATGGGGCTTAACTTCCAGAGGGGCTTAAAATATAATGTATCCTTAGAAGTACTGGCAATGCTTGTACCCTGAAAGAGTTCTTAGTGGTAAATCATATGTGATTTACAAGTACAAGATTTACAAGATTTCATACAAATAATCTTTCTGCATATGCGCAACCAAGAACAAGTTAAACTATGTAAGTCTTTGTTATTTCAAATTACAGAGTCAATCTAGTTGAAATGTTTGTCCTGAGGCAGGGAATTTTCAATTCAGGTGATAAATATTTGGCATAGTTACAAATAACTCAATTGTGATTAATGACAGAAATTTGGGAGCAATCATAATAGATGTTTCTACCTTTAATTACTGGTAAATATTAGACAATACTTGTCTGAAGAATTTTATTTAATAAATTCTCAGAAGTAATGAATTCATCCTTAAATGTGAGGTGTGAGGGTGTTGGTTTCATGTTGTTTATGGTTTTAACTGATTTTGAGGCAATTCTTTTAGGTAATAGACTTCTGAAATTTCTTATACAGACAGAAGAATACTTTGGAATTGCCTAAGACTCAGGAGACTCTTGTTTAAGTGAGCTAAATTCATACTTTGATGAAGGTTGAATGTATTTTTACGTAATGATATTGTTCTGAAAATGAGGAAATATGAAGTTACTACATAGGTTTTGGGGAGGGGTCAGTTTAATTATTTACCAAGTTCTATGAACTTGTCAAATGTATTCAGACACAACTATATCATTTAACTTATATTGGTTTAATTGTAATCATGTATTGTAGAAAAAATGGTAAGGCTTAAGCTTAAATATGTGCCAGTGGAGGAAAAATTTAATAAGGAGAGATTGAGGTTGACTGGTAATTACAGATGTAACAGTTTATGCCTCTATATTAAAAGGCTGAGTCACTGTTACCATATAAACTGGGCTTCTTATTCACTTATTCAGAAACTGGGAGGTCATCTCTTAAGGGCAAATATTTTAATAAATTATAGGTGCATTCCAATTGTAGCAATGAAAAGAAATATTCTTTTAAGAAGCAGAACTCAAATCTGTCAGAAACAAAAATATTCCTTAACTGATTGATATTATATTTTTCGACTTAAGTACAAAACCAATGTTGCATGAGGAAATCTTTGCAAAAATATTAAAGTATTCAATACAAACCTGTTCTAGTGATATCCTATAATGTGAGTTATGCTGATTAGTTCCAGTTCACCCAACTGTACTGCATTACCTCTGATGTACTAATAGCTTTGTGGTAACTCCTGCTCTTAACTGGATTTGCGTAATTGATATGCTATAGGTAATGCAGTTTGAAAATGTCTTCCTAACAGAGCATAATGTTTTACAGTGAAGTGATTGCCTTGATGTTAGATTATTACATGTTAAAGTTACCTCCACAAACTATACCTTCACTTATTTTTGTGTGTATTAATATATGTATTAATTTTTAAGCCATGATTAGGAAAGCTGGAGTATTTGAAATCTTACTAAGGCTCAAAACAAGTCTGAAAGTTGGTATTTGTTTGCTTTGATTGTACTCTTCAAAGTGTCATTGGACTAAAAGCCTGACAGTACTGTGTTTTGTTTGCTACAGTGAAGATTCTTGGGCTGTAATAGCTGCAGTTAGAATCACATATATTCAATATCTTTCAGTCCTAACAGCTTCCTATACTGATAATTTTTTTTTTAACAAAAATGAAGCAGTATCTTCCATGTATATAAGACAAACAACTGGAAAAGACTATTTCAGATGGGATGGTGATAATAACATGAACAGACTAAGCTTAAAACTTCAGTTAATACATGAAAGTAGGATTTTTTTTATTTGAATGGTTCACAGAATTTATGTTGAAGAATCAGGAAATTATTGAATTTTATATTAATTCAAAGCTTAGAAAGATAATTACTAAAGCTATTTAGCCTTCACTGTTTTAAGGCATTTGTGTAATAATGAAATTATTAACGTTTCCTGAAACTGTTGTAGTGCCTTTGTGGAACAGGATTTCTGAGCAACCTGTTCTAGTGAAAGGTGTCCTTGCTCATGGCAGGGGGGTTGGAACTAGATAATCCTTGAGGTCCCTCCAACCCAGGCAATATTATGATTCTGTGATATTACCCATATCTCAAAGAGGTTACCTTTTATTTTAGATAAGACTCAATGAATGAGTATAATAAACTAGTCAGAGAGGTTGAACATGAAAATAACAAGGCTTGCGGCAATAAGCTGAGGCAATGACTTCATGTTGATATTTAGAGACATAATGACTTAATTTTATCATTGGGGTGTTTATCCTTGAGTCATCTTGCACATTAGTTTAAGAAGGGAGGACTAGGAGATGTTTGAATGAAAAAATGGTGTCAGGACCCAGGACATCCCTCTGGCTATCCTGAGCAGCCAAGACCCCTGCCAGGGGTCTCAGAGACCCTGGCACAGAGCCCAAAATGCCTGTGGTTTTGATTATGACCCGTGGAACAAGTTACCGACCTTAGATGAAGATCTGCAAGCCACGATAAATTAAGTAGAATGATAGTGAATTTGTCACAAAATGAAAAAGTAGATTTTGGGGTTTTTAGAATGGGATTCAGGGGGGCAAGATGGAGGGCCCTGGGCATGTCCTGCCTTTCACCTTCTTCTTCTTGGCCTCCATCTTCTGCTGTGATGTTTGCAATTTTAGATTGGTTTAGAGTAGAAGCTCACTGTCTAACATAGGTGATAGGTACTGGAAAGTAATTGTAAACATTGTATACATAGTTTTTAGTATAAAGACAAAACACCACCCTGGGGGCAGGGAGAATGCTTCTGACTGTCTTGCTGAATGGACCTCAGCTGGACAGGAGAAAGAATTTTATAGATAAGATACAATAAACAACCTTGAGACTGAGAAATTAAGAGCTCTGACTCCTTCCTCAAGCGCTGGGCTGGGAAAAGAGACTTTCTAACTTTTCTCGGGGTCACTTTGACCAGCTAGAGACCCCAACAAAATGGGAGATTTTGCAAGCCAGAAATTCAAGTAAGCTGTTGCACCTATATACCCACAGAGACACAGAGAGGCTGAGGGAGAAATGGGAGATCAAGACAGTTACATAATTGTCAGAATGGATGACTGACAAGACACTGAAATAGTTCTGGTTTTATGTTTATTATTATGTGTTAAGGACTCAAGCCTCTAAAATGCAGCTGATTTATCAGTGTAGTTAAGCATGTACTTTAGTAATACGGATGGGTAGTTATAGATTATTGAGCCTATGTTTTCATTTTATAGCCTATGCATTTTAGGAAATATTAGCTCTTGGATTTTCTTCTAAGTTCTAAACATGTAGTTTATGTTTCATGTACTCTGGCTTTACCTCAGTTTCTTCTTTGTTATCTTGCTGCATTTATATTTTTCATTACTTTGAATTTTGTTCATAAATGAAGAATACACAAATTTTAGCAAATATGGTGCTTGCTGTTTCTATTTGTGTGTGTTCTTTATCTCTTTGAAGGGCTTTCCCCTTTGCATTATGAATGTACTTTTAGTTGTCAGTTCTTACCCTTTAATCAATTAACCAATTCTGACTTCCAATTGGGAATGCATTAATATAAACATACACATTCCCATAGTGTGGAAAATATCCCCTCAGTAAAGCAGAGGGGTGTGGAAAGGGTTATGGAAAGAATGATAATGCCCAAAGCTCTTATGGAACAGCTGGGAATTAATCAGATTGTACCTGTTAGAGGCATGCACTATAGAGCAGTAACCTCACCACACTTGGAAGAAGGGGCAGCCTAGTTCCTCATCCAAGCTGGCACACCTGTAGAGTGGAATAGGAATTGAGGCCAAAACTCACTTCATCTAGTTCAAAGCTCTGCAGAAAGATGAGATAAGTATGTGATCCCCTAAAGAAATATAGCAAAAAAATTGCTAAGGCATGTATATAGTTATATTGATATAACAAAGTATATGTATGTGTTTCTACAACCCATCAATAGAAGCCTTACAGTGTTTTGTGGCTGTTATGTTTCTTGTAGATGATCATCCTTAAAAGAAGGCAGAGATACAAGTATCAGGGTTGTGGTTCCATTAAATAACTTACAAGAAGAAGGTGGATCAATTTATCAGCTAAGAACTGGAGTTTAAACATATAAAAGACCTTTGTAAAGAAGGAAGTGACAGACTAGAATCATCCTCTCATTTAATGTTACCTTGCACAACCCTTAATGAGTGTCTAGAAAAGAGACCTCTCTCAACACCATCTGGACTATCAGAGGCCATAGCAATGACATTCTCCCAGACTACGTATTGCATAATTTTAGAGGCGGTGTGAAGAGACAGTTTAGTTTTGATTTGTCTCAACACTGATTGTCAGAGGCATGTGGGGGAGGGGTTACACACGCACCACTTGCAGAAGTCAACTGGGAGAAGAGGAACACCAAAGACACTGTACCCTCCAGAGAGGCTTCTCCAACCAGATGGTGAAAGGTCTCCACCAATGGACTCCAGGGTAATTTTGGACTGGACCAATGGTTTCCTGTCAGCAGGCAGACTTTGGAGCAGCCACAGGATATAAACATTAACTGTGTCACAAGTTGTGGGGGCTTTTGGGTCTGAAGTTTTTTGCTGCTTGGTGACTCTGGGGTTTGTTTTATTTTTTTAGACTTGTGTTTTGACTTTGGGCTTTATGAGTCTAGGGGCCTTTTGGGTCTTGTTGTTTTTGCTTTAACTCCTGCCTGCTGAAGTTGGCTTCTGGCCTTGGCCCTAGCCTGTTTTGCACTTTTTGCCCTAGGTCCACCCTGCCTTTTGGCTCTTCTGCCCTCACTGGTTCTTGCTTGTCCTCCTGTATGTCCTGCCTCTGTGTGTCCCTGACTGCCCCCCTGCCGCTTCATCCCTGCCTCCCTGACTGAGCCACCTGGGTCCAACCTTGCCTGCCCCCAATCCACCCATCACTGCAATCCTCGGCCTGACCCTGTTCTGGACCTCCTGCCCAAGCGCCTCCTCACTCACTGCATGTCTGGTCACCCATCCCTGCATCAGCTGTGCCTCTGAGATCTGCACAGGCTAGCCAGCAGGCAGAGTGCACACACCCTGTGTTGCGTGGACATCAACAACACTCTCTGATCCGCTCATGGTAACGCCCGCTTTTTCTCTCTGTCTCCTGTCTCTCTCTCTCTCTCTCACTCTCTCTCACCCCATTCCTTTTCCATTTCCTTCCTCCTTTTCTGTCTTTTTCTAGCTGTCTTTAGTAGGGCAACTCCTTTTTATGATTTTCATTGTCAATAAATGGTTCTCACGTACAAGGTTGTCTTGGTTGACCTAATTTCGTTCCAGACCGTCTATTTTTAAAAGAACTCCTTGCGGTTCCTCACAGTGGAATGTGATAGGAGCCAATCATTTTTACAAAACAAAGTAGAAACTCCTCAGAAAGTAAATCTGTTATGGTGAATTGGTTGTTTCGTTCAAATGTACGTGAGGGATGAATGTGTGGTAAAGTTGTGAGGAACATTTTGTGGGCTCTAATCAGCTAAAAGTTTGTAAGTGATTCAGGTGCCAGCGAAGCATGTAAAGAGAAGTTTCATCATGTAGCTTCACATAATGGCATGCAGGAACCAACTGTGACAAAAATATCTTTTATTTGTGGTTAAAAAAATGTGATGCATGAGTAGTTGTGTGAGGAATTTTTTTCTTTTTAAATTTTTTACAATGTGAAATCTAAAGGTCATCCCAAAAAGTCTCACATGTTATGAAAAGCAAGAGTCTTAAACTGGTCTAAGCTACTGGGTAGCTTCTGCCAATTTCATCGTCTGAGAAGGCATCGAGACCCTATCTTTTCACATTGAGGCAATCCCAAGGCAGAAGTCTGTTGAGTTTTATTTTACAGCTCATGGCTAGATTTCAGATAACTGGAATGTGAAGAGCTTGCACAATACTCCACCATCTCAGGCTGCATCATTATTTTAAGGCTCATGGGTCAATATAGAGAACTGTTAATAGCTAAGTTTAAAGGTTTAGAAAAGGATGATCAAAGTTACCAGAATAAATCTTGGCCTACAAAATTCACTTTATATAAATGATTGATTACTATCTTTTAGTAAAAGTAAAAATTGAACTAAAAAGACTATAGAAGTATATATTTTCGAGTTGTACATAAGATGAACATAACCTACTTAAAACTTGAAGTCTAGATTTTGCTAGTGATTGTACAAACCGAATTTAAATGTGTTTGTTAATCACTCAAGTAATTTTACAACTCAATAAATCATCACAGAGAAATCAGAAAAATCAGAAGCTTTACCTGAACTGAGATTTTCCATTGAACATGCAGAACAATGCAGTTCCACTTGAGACTTAATTTTCCCATTGCTCTGTGAGTACATCTGTTTTCTTTACAAATCAACTGAAAGTGTTTAAAAATAGTTATGGTGATTCTAATTTATTCTAAGACCTACCCCCCCCCCCCCCCCCCCCATAAACTATTGTGCCTGTGCAAAATATCTTTAAAGTATATGTAAAACATTCAGAACATGTGCTTTTCATACTGGTCCTGCTTTTAAAGTGGTGCTGATATAGGCAATCTCTCCTCATAAAGCTCTACATCAGTGGAAATTATATGATGGTATTACCAGATTTGTCCACACCTGGTGAATCAGCACAGTGCTTGTTCTACCAAAACCACTGGCTTATGGAACTGCACAATGCCCATGGTGTAAGAAAGAGAACTGGAAGTTCATCAGCCCCAGTGCCCTGCCATCTCAACAAGGTCTGCTGGAACACCAGGGTCCCCAACCGCCAGGGGCCACCAGAAAGACCCCCAGAAGAGAACACATGCAGAAAAGGGAAGGGAATGATGGTTAGTGATTTTGGGGAAATAATTATCATATGCATATTTAGTTTGGGACAATCAATAAATTTGTATATAGAATACAATACATAAAGAGAAACTTCCCTGTACTCAGCATAGTTTAGGAGGAGCTATCGCCCTGTGAGAATGCCTGCTTCTTAATGGCTTCTTCTTGGTGTTAAGGAGTTTTTTTGTTTTACTGAATTTTTGGTAACAATGAGACCAAAAAATTGCATGCTGTTTTCTTTTTTCCTAGAATCATAGAATTATAGTCACATTTAGGCTGGGAAAGACCTCTTAAGAGTCCATCCATTAACCCAATATTGCTAAGTTCACCATTTGTCCTTAAATGCCACATCTACATCTTGATTTTATTTCTCTATGTTCAAGTTCACAACATTCTTCTTGTCCAAAATACTTTGTTATTTTAGGGAACTGAGTACTGGATGATTAGGAGCTGGGGAGTAAATTAGAGAGATACAGAACTAGTCTGCTGGTGAGAATGGAAGGACTCAAAGCATTTCCCTGGCATCTGAGTGGCTGCTTGCTGCTGGGAAAAACCAGAGCCATGGCTGACTTTACCCCAGTGTAAACCAACTATTGGCGCTAAAAGTTGCAGGCATAGGCTGGTATTTTGCTATTTTGACACCCAGTGAAATTCACATGATTAACATCACATTTTATTGACTACTTGATAAAATGCGAGGCTTGTTTCATTAAAAAGCTGCAGTAATTTCTGTAGTGATAACTGTAATGTAACATTTGTAATAGAAATTTCAAGTTCTACTAACATTTTCACTTGTATCAACTAGCATTTGGAGTTAATGAGAACTGCAGTGTCAAGACTTGCTTTGATAAGAGAAGACTCTCATTTCTTTCCATGTCACAAACTGCCTTCCAACTAGTAGCTGCCTGGACTGTGTCTTTTCACTTGAGTTATGAATTCCACAGTTTCTACCTCTTCTGTACTATATCTTTTAGAATAATGTTTATGTAATTGTCTGTTATAGTCTCAGGATATGACAAGGTCAATATTTTTGGGAGTGCTAATATCTTCTGTTAAATTGTGTGATTGCATCTGGGGAAATTAGCAGAACTAGTTTTTGAGCCTCCCTGGTTTTTGTTATTTGGTTTTTTGTAAAACTAAATTGATACACAACTTCTTCAATTCCAAGGAAAGGAATCTGAAAAAAATGTGAATGGGAATATTTTTTCTGTTTTAATCCTTGCAACATATTCTGCGGTACCATAAGTAGCATCAACAGAATGCTGGTTGTGTTCTTTTAGAGTTTCCTCCTTGACACCCACTTGAACTGTAACTTGCAGCTGAAATTAGTAAGATGATCGTATTAAGCAGGTTAAGAAAAGCAGATCATCATGCTTGTTTTATTTATCTGTATGGTTGCATGCAATATATATCTGGCATATATGTTGTGTGTAAAATGGACCCCATATGATTGTGTCTATGTTCTTTCTTTCTTTTTGTTTATTTTCTTTGCAGACTGCCACATTAATACAGGATGCCTGGGCTAAAAAAGGCTAGTGTTCCCTACTTCTTTTATTCTCCATTCTTTTTCATTGCAGGATTCATTTGTATATGAATTGCAGTCTCCAGTTTTTACAAACCTCACTGTTGTTTGTAAAGAATTTTCTGACATAACCCAGACTGTAGGGAAATCTGATGTTTATACCAAGAAATGGTATTTAGTGGATATAGGAAAGTAAGAAGTGCCACAAGTATTATCTTTCTTCACATTGACATAGAGTCTACTGCAAAAGTAGCTGTAATGAGCTACAGTATTATGATACAATAATAAAGACAAATTCCAAATCTAGTGGCCAATACAGATTCATAAACAGGCATAGATGCATGCACTCTGTATCATGAAGTGTAAGCCAAGAAGGCGTGTAAATATTTGGCTCACTAATGTCATACAGAGCAGAGGACAGGCTTCAAAGACATCATGCATAATATTGAAACTGGTTCTGTGCTGACTCTCCTAAAAGTTATTCACCCAGAAGTGGAAAAAAATAGCTTAGCAAAGGCCATGCAGCAGGAACTGGCTGTCCTTTCTTCCCACTACAACTGGCAAATAAAGTTTGGAGGAGTTTTTGGGTGACGATGTCTGTAACTCCTAGGTTTGGCCAATAGCCTTTTTACCTGTGAAAATCTGTATTGATGCAGAAAACATTTCAGTCCTTGATGACATGGAAAACGGCTACTTGCTTCACTTGTCAGATGAAAACAGGCAGAGTTGGGGAGGGAGACTATGAACTCAACACCAAAAAACCAAGAAATTTAAAATTGCACATTAGCATTCAATTGCCTGCATTAATTGACTTATTTAAAGGATAAAGAACATATTACAGTATTTCTCAGTACCAACTTGCTCTTTGTGTAATAGTCATATAGCACAGGCTTTCAAACTTACAGTACAGATTAAGTTTTTGAAGAATCTGCTACCTAACTGCTTCCCTTTAGTCACATAAATTTGCTGAATTTTATCAGTTCTCAATTAGCAAAGAATCTACAGTAGATTCACATTTTTATTGTGATCTGCAGAGTACTGAACACTTGTAAAGACTTTCGTTTATATTCCTAGAAGAGACTTGGATTCATAAAAATCTGTCTGTAAGTATTTACTTTTTAACTCTATACTTCTTGCCAGAGGAAAACAAGAAATCTTTCTGGCAGAATTTGTCAGATTTCAGTTTCTAATGGAAACCTGTATGATGCAGGTTTAGTAATAACTCATATTAATTAATCATTTAACTTTTTTGAGAAAGATTTCTGAAGCTGAAGATGCAAAGCAATTAGTGACTTGACTGAGTCTTATTTTTTAAGTTCAAGCTGAGTGCTTAATTCATATTGTGGGGAAATAACAACCACAAGTTTCTAATATGAGACTTGTTTAATTCTTCCAGGCTACACTGAGAGATTTAGATGAAAGTACTGTAGTACATTGTTTAATAAATTAACTGATTTTTTCAGGCCAACAGAAATTGTTGCATTTTGTTTGCTTGTTTGCATCACTTTGGTAGATGTAACAAACAGATGCCTGTGAAAAATATTTCTGTTAAAGAATAAATATTGACATCAGTTGTATCCTGTTTATTATTATTTTATTTACTTCGGTTGAGGTTTATAACACAACACTTTGATTCAGGAGCAGACTAATTTTGCTTGTTCATGTATGTAGTCTTATTGATGCGATTAAAAAATTTTCAGCAAGGTTTTTATGTTAAGTTTGTTACATAGGAACTGGAACAGTAACTTAAAAATCATTCTGCTTGTAGTCAAGTGTTGCAACCTTTCAGATGAGACAGTAGAATCACAACACACAAGCAAGCGGGAATGAAAATTACATACTTCTTTATTAAGTTGTATACGTACATCCATAATGATCAACAATTCCCTCAACTACATTTAGTTTTAGTTGAAACCAGAAGACATAGTAACTCTTCTGCTCTTAAATGATCAAATATACAGATGCTCAAAATTGCATTCAGTCTTTCTGTGGCAGTAGGTATGAATGGTGCTCAACTATCTTCCAGGCTTGTGTGTAAAAATGCATTTGCAGGTTATTCACTTTTGTAATAAAAAGTGTCTAGAAGTATTCATCACTTCTCTGGTGAGTTTTATGCTGTTGAAAAATTAGAGTGTAGGTTGTAACCAAATATTTTATCATGTATTATACCATTTTTATTCAGTAGTAAAGCTTTTGCAAGTATGCTTTCCTGTTCAACTATTTGACTCTGTGACAAGCTTCTAGACATTAACTAGTGGTAGTTCTATCCATTCACATGAATTTACACATTTTTAATCCTCTGATGGCATCCTTGTAGTGAGCAAAAATACCACAACTAAAAGTCTTTCCCGGCTTTTTATTGACATGTCTGAATATATGATGATTAATTATGCATTAAATGTGATGTTTCCCAGCCTTTTAGGCATATGATGTGGCACAGTAAGGTATCAACAATATTATGAATCTCTTGTCAGTAAAGATCTGGCAAGAGACTTGGTCAGCTTGATGTTTTGCTTATTAGATAGATACTGCCATATAGGCACCTTATACTTCACAGTCATTTGTTCCTAAACATGGAGAGGGAAGACACAAAAGTTTTTAACTATGATTCTCATGGCAAAAAAATTGCATAAAGGATTTAGTAATGCATTAGCAGAATATAAAATTATTATGAATGGGAGTTCAGCAGAATTTTTGAGATACATTTTCTTGATTCTATATGATTAGTAACATTAACCTAGGATTGCATTTAAAATCTATGGAGCTGTGTGTGAACATTTTTTTTAACCAAGTATTTCTCTACAAGAATTGATGACCAAGGTAAGTAAAGTTTTCTAACCTTCACTTTCTTAATGAGAACTTCAGACTATAAGAAACCTTCAAAATTCATAGTAAAGCCATACATGATTTCTCTGTCTTAAGGGAAGACACATAAATGACTATAAGAGTACTTGAATGAGAAACACAACGGCCAACTTTTAGTAGATAGATTATTCAGATTATTCAGAAGTAGAAAGAAGGAGGAATTTGTTTTAATATAAATAGCTTCTTAACAATACTGTCTGATTTGACAAAATAAGATAATTCCTGATGTATCTGGATGTATTTTAAAATACCATCCATTGAGTGAAATATATTGTATTCAACAAATTACCTGGTTGTTTATGCACCTAGAAGCTCTAATATAAGGGTTTGTTGTGGAAAATATTGAAATGTTTTTATTTGTAAATATTTTGGATTCACACCCTTAAATAAATAAATAAATAAGTGAATGTGTAATTTTAATTTAGTGTAATGTTAGCAATAAAATTATATTTATCCAACATTCTGGTGTCCCAAGTTACTTGCCTTCCAGGCATTTGATTATTGCAGAAAAAAGCAATACACAAGTCAGTGATAAAACTCTTGAGTTTCACTATTGTGAACTTAAGAAAAGAATCATATCAAGAATCATAGGGTTGCCTTTCCTCTGTTTCCACAAGGAAACATAGAAAATGCTTCCTATTAAAAATGTGAATGAATGTGTCATTTTTGCCATTAAAATGTGGGTTTGTTTTAATTTTAAAGAGAGTAGTAAAAAGTGCTAGAAGGGTCAGAAATTTGCTGAATTGAAATGACCGCCTGAAGACTGTGCATCACTGAAATTTTTCCTGTTACAGCAGGCCTAGTTCAGAATAGGAAACTGAGACATAAATGGAAGTCTTCAGCCTTAGCAAATAGGGAGTTTTATAGACATGTCTTTCTGAAATATTATTTCCAAAACCAAATATATATAGAGGACCTGAGATGTTTAGCCATAACCTTCGTCTGCATTTTGAATTTATAATGAAATGTGAGGCACTGCAAGATTAGAATGAGTAGAGGAATTTCACTGCAATTATGCATTGGTCTGTCACTACAGCAGCAGTAATGGCATATTGTACTAGTGATTCATAGTTTCTCATTTAGACCGAGGCTTGCGTCATGTACTGTGCTGCATACTTCCTTTCTTTTCAAGTATGCTTTTTTCAGACTGGTTTATTGTTGACTGGGAAGTGAAGCTGTTCCCGATATATTCATAAGGAAACATCCTGTACAGGAAGATTTGTTTTATTTTACATACAGCTGCCAATATACTTTAAAGTTGATGGTGTCCTCACTAGGTTTTTTTTCTTTCCTTCCTAATCTAAATTGATGTTTAGGCTCAGTTTCTGAGTCAGGCCTGCTTAGAGAAGGTCACCTGAGGCTCACAGAAATTACTGAAACTAGAAAGAGTTTTAAAAGCTCATCTCAATGAAGAGGTTAGAGACAGCTATTTATTGATCTTTATGCAACTAAAATGCATGAAAATCCCAAATACAAACTAATTATGCTCTTCTTCTTTTGCTAATATGAACAGCTACATTACAACAAGAAGTAACCATGTACTTTAGAAGGTGACATCAAAGCTCCCGTGAGATTTTAACTTCTGCTTACAGAGATGCCACAGACAAGAGTTTCTAGTGACAAAAAGCTTAAGACTGACAAATGTATGACCATACTGTTACTAGGATGCTATTTTTTACTTAAATTCTTTATCTCCTTCCAGCTGCTACAGGTTCTTCATGTCAATATGTAATTATTTTCTTGCCATTCATGAGAGTGTGATGAAATAAAGCTTATTTCTTTATCATGGGACAAGGTGGGGAAAAAAAGTATTATATTCTGATGCTGTACCTAAAACATCAGGAGAAAGTCTTTTGCTGTTGCTGTTATATTGTCTCTGAAAAAAATCAGAGGAATACTGATTCTTCAGGATTATGTACCAGCCATTTAAAATTTGAGAGTGATTTTTCTAAAGAGAAAATTTTTGGGGCAGAACAGGTACACCTCATCAATAACACTGTAATACACCCAACATTGCCCAGTACAGAAAGTGTTTGTGAGAGTCAGGTTTGAATTGAGAATTTCCTGGACCTATTAAATCTTGGACAATTTCCTGAAGCTTTGAACAATAATACTAGTTATGACAAGATGTTCTTTTTCTGGCTTGAACATGTGTCCAATGGGAACTAGACTGGAGACCATGCGAATTAGTACCAATCAGTTATTAGCCCCCAGAGCTGGAACACTTGAAAAAGTTGTTTGAAGAAGTGTTCTTTTTCTTGCAACTAATGCTTATATTTCTCAGTGTTCTTTAGGCATATCATTATTTCTGGTTAGCTGAAACTGTTGAAATTGAAAGGCCCTCTTTTTATTCAAATGTTTCATTCAGCTTAAGTCAAGGAGGCTAACTGAGCTGAAAAGATTTTAAAATGATAGTTTTTACAGAGATCTGTTCAGATAATTTTGCATTTTGCAGTTTTCTGTATCTCTTTGCTCATTCATGGATTTTTCATGCAAACAAAAAAATCATTGTCTATAATTTTAGAAGAATTTCATAAACAATACTGCATTTCCATGAAGATCACAAAGAACAGCTTTTATATTTGTGCAAAATGCTAGACACAGCTTTCCTTTTCTTAGGACATTTTCTGGGCAGAGTATATGTCTGTGCTGTAAATAATACATGAAATAGTTGTCAAATTAAATGCATTAGAAAACAGAAGGAGTTTACCAGTATTTCTTTCCAAGTAATCTTATATGCATTTTAATGATGTTCTTTCAAGTCTTTCTAGGTTTTGTTTATCTGATTATTCTGCTTTCTTCCTCTCAGCTTTTTTGTCTGCCAAGACACTGTCCTATTAACCACATCTTTGATTTAGTTCAAAATGAAAGAACCAATTTAATTGCTGCATAGCAAGTTATGCATCTCTGCATGATTACAGAAGGAAGTCTACAAGAGAGAGAGGTCACAACTATTTTCTGTGCATGCAAACTTTCAGGAAAATCCTTGAAGAAACATTTTTTCAGAAAATAATTTCAAACTGATTTCAGACTTTCAAGTTATTTCAGTGCTAAGTATTGAGGGCCTGTATTTTTTTTTTTTATTTTTGCTGATGCAAGAACTACGAACTAGAATTTCCAATGACTTTTGGTCTACTTTTATTGTGCTTCATGAAGGAAAATCAAGCTTCACTAGAGTGTGATTTTACCATTCGTTGTCATAAGTAGTAAAGCTTCCAATATACTCATTCCTCAATGGAACAATGAATATAAGTAATTGAGAGCTATGATTTCACTGAACTGAGAGAGTAAATTTAATCTATGAAGGGCAAGAAGGTGATAAGTACTTTCTATTGTCTTGCATAGAAAAATGAAATAGATGAAATTACAAATCTCTTGAGTAAAATACTCCCTGCAAAGTTAGAGAAGAGATCACAATGAAAGCTTACTGTAACCTGACAAGCATATGCTCTGAGTGGGTTTTTTCTCTTTTTCTTTTTCTTTTTCTTTTTCTTTTTCTTTTTCTTTTTCTTTTTCTTTTTCTTTTTCTTTTTCTTTTTCTTTTTTTCCTTTTTCCTTTTTTTTTCCTTTTCCCTTTCCTTTTCCTTTTCTTTTCCTTTTTCTCTTTTTTATTTTTTTCTTTTTTCTTTTTTCTTTTTTTCTATTACACAATCTCAGCTGAGTTATCATAACATAACTGAAAAATTTGGTTAATATACAGGACAAAACAGGTGTAACTATGCTAATTTGTCTTTGCTAAAGTTTGAATTCCATAAGGCTTTACACACTGTGTGAGCAGGACTTCTGTTGTCAGATGCAATTTCATGGTGTTTTTTTTCAGCCAACTAACATAAATTTTGGGGAAGAAAATCTGGTTTTTTGTGAGCAAAGAGAAATAATTAACGTCTGTACTCTCTTTAAGTACTCTGACAGCCCTAGACTCTAAAAGTTTGTATGCTTTTTCTGGGCAGTAGATTTGGTCACACTACATGATGCAGCGGTTATAGTTTGAGATATTGTGTGCACCTTAATGCTCAAGTGAAGTTTGGATAAAGAATACGGCAGTTTAAAAATGGGAGCAAATAGATACAATGACTTATTGGCTATGTAGCTTCACACGTTCCCTGTCACAAGAGAGCATCACAACCACAAATACTGCCTGTGCATGCTCTCTTGTTTATCGTTCTGCTGAGAGGGGGAGCATTTATTTTCAGAGGATCTCCATTTACGATATCTCATGCTTAGAGCAAGTGAGGACAAAGGGAAAACTGATACTAAGTACATGCTGTTCATATCTGCTCCAAGTGTAACTATTTTCATATGCTGCAGCAACCCACTCCCTTACTGAAAAATACAATGACTCATTAAAAGGAACAAAATAAGGATCTATAACAGAAACACATTTCTCTGAGATGGTTAAACAATGCATAAGGTTTGGAAGAGCTTGACTTTTCTTTCATAGGTGGACTAGATGTTAACTTTGTGGACTAAATTAAGGAAATAATATTTTGCAGATTGGAGTTTATACTTTGCTCTCCAGAGTTTAGTTACTTAGACATAGCATAAAAAAGAGAGGAACAGATGCCAGAAAAACTCATTAGTTAGCTGAGTGTGTTTATTGCAATATTGTGGGTCAACCACTGAAACTAAGACTTTTATTCAAATTCAAAATTATGTTTAGTATTGGAATAGAAGTCGAATCATTTAGGAATTCCTAAACATTGTCTCTAGCCATTGCTTTGCATCTGCTGATGCCAAAATATTTGCTTTTTATATATTTTTCATGTACTCATGACTCTATAGACTATTATTGTACAGTTATATAGTTTCTTAGCTATCTACCCTGTTAGGTTAGACAAACATGTTCCTGGAATCTTAGTCTAATTATGCTTCTTCAGTGAACTAAGGCCATGTCACTTTCCCATGTATTTAGACATACTCAGTGTGAGGTTGGAAGCAAGGGGAAGCCTTCAGTAGGGGGCCAAAACAAGAGGGGAAGGACTTCATTAACTGTATTTCTACACAATTTTTGTCAATTATGCTAATTTGCTAAACCTAAAAAGTAGGTTATACCTACTTTTCTAGGTATAAATCATATCACATGTACATTCCACCATAAGTACACCTGGAGGACCTTCAATAGATGGCGACTGCTTTTTATCATTTTAATCTTGTTTGGCATGTGATTTTAGGGCTGAAAAGGCATCACTGCTGATTATTTAATTCAAGCCTTTTCCTTACTGCAGTATGAAATACTACCACTCATACAAGGACAAAAACGGTTGGCTTTCTTCAGTGTGTATTTTATGATTGGGTTCTTGAAGTCTTGTAGCCTGTAGCTTAATTTAATGTCTAGTTTTAAAAGACAGATTTTATTAGATTTAATTACTTGTTTCATCTAAAATGGGAGTTATTTTTATTATTAACTGATCTATTTATTGCATGAAGTACAAATCAAAAGTTTACTTCTTCTGCATCTCAGTAATGTTTTATCATAATTCTTTTCATCTTCCATGCTTTTAAATTTCCTTTTGTATTAAGTAACTGAGGTTCAACATTAAAGTTTGTAAGTGAAATGTAATAAAGTTTTGTGCAGAAAGTTGAGGAGCAATTCAAATTAAACTTAGGCTGTCTCATATCTTTTCACCAATTTTGAACCAAAATATGGCTGAAATGCTTTGAAGTTTCATTTAAATTTTGGTCAGCTTTGCTCTAGGAGAAGATGGAAAGGAATGTTTTTTAATGTTGCAGGACATGTGCTAATTCCCATTGATTCTTACAGCTTGTGGCTGGAAGTGAGGGCCTTCAAGGAAAATTCTCAAAATATTCTAAAAGGTCTACCTCTGCTCCTGAGGTATTTTTGGCTTGATGGGAAGTCAAAGGTAATGTCATAATGATCCCTCATGTGACTCTTTATCCCTTGAGTCCCGTAAATTGATTTAACTCTCATTCACTCATATGAGTTAAGTGGATAAATCCCATTAATTCTTTCAAAGTCTCAAAGCAAAAATTAATTTTCTTCAGGTAAACATCCAGACTTTGAACTTGTTCTTAACCTTCTAATGTGAACTTCAATTATGAAAATCACAGAAATCTCCCCTATTTTTTCCCTTATTTCTATGTTTAGCTGGGGAGGGAAAATCCAAAAATCTTCAGCTACATGCACATTGTAAGAAAACCATCGACATTTTTCAGGAAATTGATTGCTGAACTTAATGAATTGGAAAAGTACTGACAGTCAAGTAGTGCCTGTCACCACTCAGCACACTCCCCACCTCAATCCATGCATTGGTCCCTCCTTACAAGTTAGTGCCTCATTACATGGGGTGGGGGGCGTGGCATCAAACCCTGGCATTGCTACTTTAAAGATGGTGTTATTGACTGGAACTGCTTTTGTGGTAGTATGATAAGGGCACAGGATGTGTGTGTATGGTTAGGTCTCTGACAATCTTGAATGCTGAAAACAGCTGAAACTATTACTTTCCCCTGCTGTCTGACTTTAGCCACTTCTGGACATTGCCATTCCTGAACTAGGTATGTCTCATCCCATCATGAACCATAATACACCAGGCTGAAAAGTGCAGGAGATGATTGACAAAAGGATCAGATATCCATGCCTCAGTGGCAGCATCCTTCCCAAAAGGGCAGGGTGGGTGAGTAGAAGCCATAAGTGTTTCAAACTGCTGGTTTTATCTATCACAGACGATGTGACAAGCTTCTTAAAGTATTGTAGTAGCGGTTCACTTCAGTGCAGGAAAATCAAAGTTTTAGTAAACTGAAATGTTTTGAAGTTCTGACAGGTAACATGCTGCTAATTGACTGGTAAGCTAGTGTGTGAGTATATAATTCACATTGGTACTTCTTTTCATGGTACAAGAAAGAGTGTTCTTGGCAAAGCTGGGATTCCCCAACATCACAGAAATTTATATGGCATGTTTCCTAAATGCAGTAAACAGCTTCCTGCAGTTTCCAGTTAAAATACTTATCTTTGATAAACTATAGTTTATTTTATTTTACTTATGTCGATCTAGAATGGAACAATAGAGAACTGTAATAATTACTGCAATTTATTTTTCAAATCTTTCCTATGGTACTGTTGCTAGAAGGACTATGTCAAGTTAGTGGTAATTAAAATCAAAAATGCAAGCAGTCAGCTTGGTTTATGGTACTTTGCTGTAATAAGTATTCTTTCATTTTTTGATACTGAGCAAAACACAAACACACAGCACAGACATTAAATGAGTATTGCCAGAATTGAGAGAATAAGTTGTCTACAAAACAAAAACATTGTGTACTCACTCTGATCCAGATTTAATTTTAAAATCAGGAATTACATTATAAGTGTTGTCATGCTGCAGTCTTTTACTAATTACATCACTATTCTCCAGAAGGTGTAATTGCTTCAGAAAGTTTAATCAGAATTGCTATGCCCCTGAAAATCTGTTTGTTGAAGAAAAATATAAGATAATAGATTGTCTGGTATTTATTTTCTGGCTTTCTAAACCATTCCATTGCTACTCAAGGATTTGCATTATATGCAGCACATATCTATTGCAGTGAATTTATGTGGAAGAGCACTTTCAGATCCTCAGTTGTGTAGGACAGCAGTGATTTGTTGTCACAGACCTAATTTGACTATTCTGTAAACCAAGTAAAAACTTCTCTGACTAGGTAATCAGTACAGCTGCAGTATGTGGTTCTGGTGTTTCTGTATCACAGGAATGGCCTGCTGTGCATGGATTTTATAGACAGTCACTTTGCAGTCAATGTCAATCTGTACTTCAGTTCAACAAGTTGTGGATTTATTGCATATGAGACGACATACTGCACTGAACATGTTCTATAGTTTATCTACTCCTATTTGTTTCTCCTTATTGGTGGAAAGGGATTGGGTAAAACTGCAAGGGGAGCTAACCCATTTTAGAGTGTCCACCTCTTAAAATTCTCTTAAACCAAGACACTATTGCAATGGTTTTGCTGAATTTAGACAAAACTCTCATAAGAGAGTTTGGTCAGTGACTTGATCTTCCTATTTGATGGGAGAAAGTTTGTGTTCAAGTACATTACATAATCTAGGTTTTATTCCCTTAAGTTTCTATTAATGTGAAATAAAAGACTGAGCATGCATCATCAAACTTTATCTTGAAGGTTCATAAATCCTCAGAGATGGGTTAGAAGTATATTTTATTTACTTATCTATTTATTAAAATTACTGCTTCTAGAATCCTAAGTAATTGGCATTGAAGTTGATATACTGACCTAATGTATTGCTGTTGCATTCATGCTCATCATTGTATCAGAGGAGCAGACAATATGAAAATAGGAATTTTGTCTTTGTCAAGGTGCCAGTATGTATTTTTTTTTCTAATTTATATTTACTGGCCCTGAAAAGAAATTTTTGTCAATGCATATGTATTAAATACTCACTCAGCAAATACTTTGACATTGCACAATGAACTATTTTGTTGGGTTTTTAATTTGAATCTATTCACCACAAACAATTTATTTGAAAGAAATACTTATATGTGATCTTATCATTCAGAAAAACATTTGCAAAAACTCTCTACAAGCAATCCAATTTCAACTCAAAGCTTGCTACATGCGACCATGTGTACAGCATACATATTACAGGTTAAGATGCCTGATGCATAAACTGCATTACTGTTTCTTATCTCAATATCTTATCCTAATATGTTCGATGTTCCCCAACTCATGGACAGGAAGCTGTTTGTACTGTATATTTGAGTAAGTTTTCTCAAGATCTGCTGCAAATTAGATTACCAAACCTCTCCTTATATTTTTTAAAACAAGAAGTCTGTACAGTTACTTACTTGATTAAATATGGCTTCCCACATAGAACAGCTCCTTGTATTTGTTAGACTGATTACTTCACACAGTATATTCTGAGTAGGAATAGACCCACAAGAGTCACCAAGTTCGACTCTTAATTGAATGGCCCACACAGGGATCAAACTCGCAAACTTGACATCAGTAGCACTCTGTTCTAGCCAACTGAGCTAGTCTGAGAGTGGAAATTACTTTTATTATATGAAAATAAGGTTAAAAGGCATTCACAGCCTGATAGGTTTAATTCTGTCTCTATCTATATTATCTATATTATAGTATTCTTCTGTAGAGAGTCTATGTATGCAGAGTTGCAGGTGGAACTATTTATATTATATAGGCGAAGAGTATTGATATTTATGTATTATATTTTGAGCCTTAGAAGTCAGAAACAAAAATCCTAAAATATTGGAAGGGTAACAACTTCCCCTGGTACTTTTCTGTGTGTATTAAAATGGTTTTTTTTCTGTTGGCTGTACTTGAAGCTGGGTGAATTGAAGTATGGTGTTATGGTGGCTATACGTAAACCTTTATTATATTGTCTTTCTTGGAAAACAAAACAGAAGAATTCTGTAAGAAAAATTTTAATTGTTTGCTGTGTGCCTTGGCTTGGATTAAAATAGTTCAAAGGATAATTTCAATATTTCATTCTATGTTTTTATCAATGCAGTGTTGGAACACATTAAAAAAAAAAATTATTTTTTCCCCCTAAAATATGTCATATCAGAATATAACATTTTTTATCTGGAGAATATTCTTGATTGAAAATCATCTATGATGTTTTGAGTTCAGATTTTATTATTTACAAATATTCACTAGTATATAGTGACCAAAAATGATTTAGTTTTTATTGATATTTGCAAGAGATTGGCTTCCAATGGTGTAATTTTGTATTCTTTCATATTACAAACTTTAGTTTAAAGAACCCACCTCTTTGATGCATGACAGTTCAGCAACTGTAGTGAATGATAGTAACTTGCTACTATTGTATTTCAAAAGTTAATGACCTGCATTTATGCACTTTGTAGTTCAAGTCTGTATGTAGTCAAGCAGAGGTCAGTAAACCATTTTCCTTTTACTCAAGTCTACAATGATATAAGGGTTTTTTAAATCTCATTTCAAGATTAGGTGGGCACCATCTGCTACTCTTTATTTTCATTCTATCTGCTAACACAAAACTATGAAGTCTTGTCACATCCAGGATGTTTTATCAAAACAGGCAATTTCTGAGAATACATACTGTAAGCAAAATAATCTGGGAAACAATCCAAAGACTTAATTTTTTTTCTCCTTTTCCTTAATATTATCAGGATCATCTTCTCTGACTTGGATACAAAGTAGAAGGCTGAAGCCTTAATATTGAAGGTCTGTGAAAATTGTGGAATTTTTTTATCAGACAGTGGAGATATTCACACAGTGGAGTTCTTTCACTAGAGAAAGAACAAAAAAGAAGTATGATTGTTCTTGGTAAATGATGTCTTCTTCAAAGGAAATTGATCTGTTTTCACTCCTCTCTTGATAAATCATTGTCTTTTATAGACATACAAATTATATGGACAAAAAATCTTAACCTTGAGTTTGGAAGTAGAGTACTCTGAATTCTCAAAAGGAACAATTTGGAAAGCTATCATACCATTATTCTGCATGTTCTGATTACACTTAAGAATGTATACATACATATATACAAGTACTACGTATGTATACAACTATATAAGATTACCATAAAAATCTGATTTAAGATGCTAGTTAACTCAAGAGGTAAATGTATGATTTGAAATTAATTTCAGCTTGGACTTAATTAATTCATGTTCTTGGTATTGTTATGCTATGGAAATGTGCACCTACCACAAGACAAGATTAATGTAAATAAAGTTTGGGGTTTTTTAAAATAATGCATTTATGCCTATAAGTATTTACCAAAAATCATTGAATTATCTTCTGAGCTGATTTGGTAACCAGTATCCAAAGCAGTGTATTTCAACATGAAAAAAATATTATGTTTAAGTTATCTATTATGAACAATTCAAGATAGTTTGGAGGTTTCCTGAGTCACAATGGAATATAAGCTGTATAAGTCTTTTCTTCTGGAAAGCTTCCTTGGATCTTTTTTTGTTTTTTTTTCTTTTTTTCTTTCCTATAACTATTTATGATGAAAGAATGAGACTAGGTGTGTCAATGTATGTATGTAGTCAACTTCATCACTTTAACAGGGAGTAAAGACTGGTAAAAGATATGCAGGACCATGAATGTCATTCAAAGGAGAGTCTATGTCTACAAAATTTCAGCATCTGAAAGATCTAATGTTTAAAATTAAGCCAACTTTAATATAAATGTCCTGGGTCGGCTATATGATGCTTTTCTCCCCAATAGTCTTGTTCTGTTTATGCTGAATAATGAGTTTTGCACCTTTAAGACTTATTGCAGAGAGTGAAGGGAGGAGAGAAGAAGTGCACCGGTTTGTTTTTTTTTTTTTCTCCAGATACTGCTCTCACTCCTCCACATTCCTCCTCCTGGACTGTTGCTGTCTGTGGATGGACAGACAGCGGGACAGAGCTCTCCTTTGCTTTTAGTTAGTTTAGCTAGCTGAGGCAAAGAAGTTCCCTGGACTGTGTTTTTTTTTTCCTTTTCTTTGGACCTCTTGAAACTGCTCTGGACTGAACACCCAGGGGAGCACCAGCAGCTGCAGCTGTGGCACACCGGGCCGGGCCTGGCCTGCGACAATTCCAGCACCGGAGGGACTGATCAGAGACTGAGTGAGCTCAGCTGCAACCCGGGGACGGGGTTTTCTCAGTTTGTCATCTCTTTTAGAGTGGCAAGGGGTCTTATTGTTTAATATAGTTTAGGTTTTATTGTTTAATTAACAGGTTTTTCCTCCTTTCTCTAAGGAAGTATTTTCTCCCAGACCGGTTGGGGGAGAGGGGCCGTTTGAATCTGCTTCACCTAGAGGAACCCCTTTGGGGATTCTCTCCCAGATTTGCTCTAAAACAGGACAATAAAGAATAAACTATTGAGTAAATGAATGATTTTTCTAGGATTTTTGTTCTCACCAGTACATATCAAATAATTCTACCTTAAGATATTTCTTTTCAAGTTTTGGTCTACAGTGTTAAATCAAAAGACTAAGTATGCACAATGTAGCATATGCCTTATGACCTTTCAGAATATTCATACACAGTCCAGTTTCTCAAAACAGGTACATTTAGCAGGTGCTAAAACATTATTCGATCATGCTTAAAAGAGAAGAGAAAAACTATAAAAAGGTATAGACATAGCTGTCAGTGAGAATATGTGCTGGATTTTTTTCCTGTTACCTGTTGGAGTACAGTGAGAAATGAGGGAGAAATAATAAATTGCTCATATTTTTTGATCACTGAAAATTCAGCTTCTTCTCTTAACTACAAACATGATTAAAATATATTCTCCCGCTACCACTGCACAATTTAGATTTCTGCAATTTAAAATAACCTTTCATTTTCCTCCAGACTGTTCCAGAAAAAACATTTCTGGAAGAGTGCAACTAAGCAAGAACTTTACAGTTGCAATGACAGTGACATGTTTTAAACAACAGGTTATGGCCAGGTGGGGTCAGTCTATTCTTCCAGCAACAGGATGAGAGGACAAAGTCTTAATCTGTCTGATGGGAGATTTAGGCTGAACATTAGGAAGAAGTTCTTCACAGGAAGAGTGATTAGGCATTGGAATGAACTGCCTAGGGAAGTGGTGGAGTCACTATCCCTGGATGTGTGTAAGGAAAGACTGATTAAACACTTAGTGCCATAGTCTAGTTGGAAACATGGTGGTAGATCATAGGTTGGACTTGATGATCTCAAACATACTTTCCAACCTAGGTAATTCTGTGATTCTATGGTTCTGTAAGTGCATAACTTCTATAATGTTTTCTTAGAAAAGAATGTTTGCAGTTTACCTTAACAAGTAACATATATATTTAATTTCCAGAAATGAATCTCAGTGCATTAACATAAGCTTCAGAAGAATTTGACTTCCTTTTCCTAAAATTAAAAATTGGAATGAGGACTTTTAACCTTGGTAATCACTCAAAACCTTTCACTCAAGAGTTAGGCTTCACAGAACTTAGGTATAGTTAGTTACCTATAATTAAAAACAAACTAAGGAAACTATTTTGGGTCATTCTAGAACAAAATAATTTAATGTACTTTTTTCAATAAACTAAAAATTTAATTGCAAACAGTAGTTTTGCTCTAATGGAATGTACTCTGGCCCTGAGGAAAAAGTATTTCCAATCCAGCAGTGAGATTTTAAATACTTTTTATTACCAACTACTTTCATAATACATGGGAAAAAACAACCAACAAATCACCAAAATAACAACTTTACACCAGAAGTTGTTTTGAGTCAAGAAATTGAAAAGTTTTCCTAAAAATTCAAAGCAGAATTTTAACCTTTATTAGAAATTTATTTTTTTCTCCGAAGTAAAGGAAATTTAATTTTAATATATGTTGGTTTTGCATGGCCTGGTTTTTGGTAGTGGGAGGCCACAGAGGCGGCTTCTAGAAGCTTCTAGAAGCTTTCACCATGTCCTGCAGAGCCAATCTCTGATGGCTCTGAAGATGGACATGCTGCTGGCCAAAACTGGGCCAGTTAGAGAGGTTGGTGATGCCTCTGTGATAACATATTTAAGAAGAAAATCAAAACAAAAAAGTGCACACAGTTTTTTCCTAGCCAGAGAAGTGAAGGTGAGAACATGTGAAGGAAACAAAATGGAGACACCAAGGTCAGTGAAGAAGGAGGGGCAGGAGGTGCTCCAGGCACCCGAGCCAAGATTCCTCTGCAGGCCATGGTGAAGACCATGGTGAAGTAGCTGTGCCCCCGCAGCCTGTGGAGGTTCAAGGGGAATGCAGAGATCCACCCACACCCCATGGGCACAAGGTGTTCATTCTGGAGTATGGGGTGCCTGGAGTGAGAGACCCAGTGGAGAGAAGAGCAGCTTGTCCTTGGAAGACTGTATCTCACGGAGGAGTGACCCACACTGCAGCAGATTTGGGAGGACTGTCTGCCTGTAGGAGGGACTCACATTGTGGCAGTTTTGGGAGGACTGCTGCTCATGAGAGTGGACCCACACTGGAGAAGTTCACAGAGAACTGTGCCCGTGGGCTCACAGGGGAAGGAGTCCTCTCCCTGAGCAGCAGAAAATCTCAGGTGATGAACTGATTCCCTGTCTCTGTGCGTAGTCAGTGGGAAGGAGGGAGGGCTTGGGGGAAGAGAAGCCATTTTAAAGGGTTTATTTCACTTCTCATTATCCTTCTCTGATTTTGTTAACAATAAATTCACTTTTTATGTTTAAGTTGGACCTGTTTTGCCCTTGTAGTGTTTTCTCCTGGTCTTTATCTCAACTTAGAAACCCTTCGATAATTCTCTTTTTCTCCTCTACTTGGCTGTGGCATGGGAGGATGAACAAGAGGCTTTCGTGGGTGCCTGGCATTTGGCTAGTGTCAAATCATAACAGAAGAAAAGAAAGACAGAGAGGGCCTATAAGATTCTGTATGCTAGTCCATTTATTTTGGTTAATGCCAAAAACATTGCAAGAGCAATCAGATGAATTCTTTGTCATTACCTAGCAGAAAACAAGGAAGATACATAGCCAAAGTTGTGTCAAGTCTAATTTTCATCTTGAATATGATGGTAGGCTGGTAGGTGAAGGAAAAGTAAGGATATTTTGCATCTTATCCATTTTTTGTTATTATAAGAAAACTATATAATCTTAATGAAATTCGCGTTTAAGGCTCATACAGATTGTTGTTGAACACAAGTAGCTACCAATAGTTTACTATTCACATGGGTCTGTCCTGGATCTGCTCTTCAGTTAATAGACATTGAGCTAGAGTTTTTGGAAATTGTATTTGTTCATGGGAGGAACCCCAGAAATAGGCAAGGGTAAGAAAACCTTGAAAATAAACTTCTCTGCATTGGAGGAACTAGGAAAATACAATGCAATTCAACAGGGAAAAGTGCAATACACTTTGGACAGGTGTCATAGTTTAACCCCAGATAGCAACTAAATGCTACATAGCTACTACCTCCTTTCCCTCCCTTCTGACTCTACTCCTTTCACTTTCTTTCCAGTGCAATGGGGAGGAGAACTCATGGATTGAGATATGAAGAGTTCAATAATTGAAACAATATATAAAATATAACAATAACAATTATAATAATACCAATAAGAAGGAGTCGGGCACGAGAGAGATAGATAAAACTCAAGTAAAAGAAGTGATGCATGGTACAATTGCTCACACTCCACTGATCAATGCCCGGCCTGTCCTCAAGCTGTTGTTGTCCACTATTCCAGGCAACTTCCCACAGTTTATATCCTAGGCACAATGTTCTACAGTATGGAATAGCCCTTTGTCCAGGTTGGGTCAGTTGTCCTAGTCATGCAACCGCTCAGTTTCTTGTGGATCTGCTCACTGACAGTGTGTGGGAAACAGATGTCCTTAGCTTAGGGTAAGCACTTTTGGGCAACAACCAAAATATTTGTATGTAACCAACAGAATTCTCATGGTAAAGCCAAAACACTGTACCAGTGACTAAGAAGAAAATGAACCTGTCCATTATTTAATATCATTTGTGTCATGCTGGGTCCCAGATTTCCCATAGCTTTTTCTGTCTTTTAATAAATATACAGACACATATAATTCCCTTAGGCTGTGGACCATTCCTATGGAAGTCCATTGAGTTTATTTAATCCATGACCTTGAGCTTCTCATGTCATAACAGTCATTCAGGCAGGGAAGATGGGTGTGTGCATCATTGCTTGCTGAAGCCAACTCTGATTCCATCACTACTTCACCCATCTGGTTTCCTCAAATTACATATTTTAATATATCAATCAGAGGTGAGTTGGGTTCAGATCTGCAGATCTGGCATAGCAAAAATAGAGGCCACAAGATACCCAGTGTGGTAATGGGCATAAAGCCTCCATAAAACTGATAACACACTGTGTTATCTGGTAATTAACATTTTTATTTATTCTTAGCCAAAATC
The DNA here is from genome assembly GCF_028551555.1 of Melozone crissalis. Classification (NCBI taxonomy): domain Eukaryota; kingdom Metazoa; phylum Chordata; class Aves; order Passeriformes; family Passerellidae; genus Melozone; species Melozone crissalis. The sequence continues at coordinate 57,146,846 of NW_026535794.1, read as the reverse complement.
AAATCCTTCTGAGTCCCACACCAGACTTCCTGGTCCTCCCTCATTACCTACCAAGTACATCCAGGTCTTTGCGCAAAAGCAATCCCATGAGTTTTGTCATTGCCTGAGGCATGAGTAAACTGACTGTTTTCCCAGGAGTATCTTGTGCTGCAGGAACTCTATCTCCTCCTATACAAAGCAGAAGTTTTGATTGGGCAGGGCCAGCCTGACTTGCAGATTCCCTATCGTAGACCTTTGGGCTGCAAGCATCCGCTATTGGCTCATGTCCAGTTTTTCATCGGTCTTGGCAGGGCTGCTCTAACAATGAGTTCATCTCTCAGGTCTAACTGTTGCACTTGGACTTGTTGAACCTATTGAGGCTCTCATGGGCCCACTTCTTAGTTTGTCCAAGTCCCCACAGATGGCATGCCTTCCTTCTATTGTGTCAGTTGCACAACTGAGCTTGGTGTCATCTGTAATTTTGCAAACTTTGCAACACAGTGTTTCTGGAACCATGTACTTAAATCCCTTAAGGGCAGTATCACTCTTTAATGTTGGTCACTCAAAAAAATTGAAATAAGTATACCCAGTGTGCTATCTCTCTCATATGAGACTTTTAAAACTAAGGATGAGAAAAAAATCACACATCGTTTTATGCAAAATCAAAGCTTTTACAGTCTAATTTGTAAGCACAAATGCTTTTGTTGTTGCTTGCTATGGTCTCAGTTCTAGAAGTATATAAAGAAAGAACAACCTAAGACTAATTCAGTAAACCTAATTCTCTTAAAATTATGTCTTTACTCGATGTCATTTGAATATCTGGAGTAGGATCTAATGTATGGAATTGAATGAAGCACATGTAAATCAAAATATATATTAAGTTTTGGTGGGGTTGGCACCATCATAAAAGGCACCTCTTGACTTTTCCAGAGGAGGTGGTCAATTAATGTTAAAAACCAGTTACTGATATATTTCCAAATTAGCATTCTATTTACAAGCTCCTTTGCTATTCATTGTTCATAAGCATTTGGGTGGCCCACGTTATTGATGAAGCATTTAGAAGTCCTGGAAAATCCTTAAATGTTTATGATCTCTGACAGTATGATGAAGGGTTTCAGCTTGTTCCCTCTGGGGTTTAGACTGATATTCAGTCTAACCAGACACTGCCTCTTTAATCAAGGAAAATTCCATTTGTATCAGTGGATTTTTTTTCTAAGTACAGCTAGATTTGACTCACTGAAATGAAATAATTTTCTTTTTTTGGTTTCCCATGGCTAGACAAATAACCTTGCTCATGCTTACTCATGCATTGTGATCCCATCAACTTCAGAGTGGTTGTTTATTCAGTTGAAGTTTGCATTTGCTATGAGTCAGATTAACCAGATGTAGTTCCTACATGAGATATAACTGCTGTGCCTAGTCATCAGATCTCCTTCTACATGCCAATTAAAAACAATTACAAATTAAACACATAATTAATTTCTTTGAAAATAAACTAAGTTTGTCACTTTCTTATATTTGCTTTTTTATATGACGTCTTTATCTTGCTAGGTAGTTGCTACTTTGTAACATGGTCAATCCAACTTCTCCAAATGTCACTAATGAATTCTTCTGAAATAAATTGTGAAGAGGCTTTCTGCTCTTTCAGACACTAGCCATCAAGAGCTGACACTAAAATTTACACTAAAAAACTGTACATATAACAATAGGCACAACAAAAACTACTATTACAATTACTACTACATTGCGTGCAAAAGAAAGGGTTGGCCATGGAGTCTTTAGTAACACAAACCCCGATACACACACAGTCAGATACTACCCCACAGTGAAGAATTGTAGGAATTATGTTCTGTGGGAATTATTCTTGAGAAATAATTTCACAAAAGAGGTTATTTTTATGGTAGTGTTCATGTAGCCTATACATTTTCATCTTCCAGTGTAGAAACAGGCTAATTTATTAACCTTGTACAGACCTGCTAAAACCTATTTGGATTCCCCTGGTTGAATGTTGAATCGGTGCCTCATCATAACAACTGTCTTGGGTACTGTGCAAAATCTGCCCATTTTAGATGTCTATCTCCTGTAAGATATAAATATTTTTAGACATACTTAATAACTATTTTTTGACTGCATTGCAAACCAAATTCTGCTCCTTGGCTTATAATTTTTCTTCAAATCACAGAACATGATATTTATAAATCAACCCTTGCTTCAGACAATCACTATGCTTAATAGTATGGTTAATTAATTACTTGACTTCAAATATATATTCAATGCATTTTAACAGGATTTGTGCTCATATGGAAAATGTCTCATTGATTTCCATAGATACCAACTCTCAATTGAAATACCATAATGTGGAGGGCACATATAAGCAGGTTTTAGACCATTAAGCCATGTACAATTGTTTTGTATGCAAATTTTTTGTTTTTCCCCAGAACTATTATCTATGATTTTATCAAGTTTGTCATATGTCTTCTCCTTAAAAGTAAGGACAAGCTCCAACAAGTTTTACCAATATGTCAGTTTGAAAGGTGTCTGACGAGGAAAGCAGGAACCTCCCTGGGAATGGAAAATATGACATCCTTCCCTTCCCTCCCAGTTTTGATAACTTTGAAATTACGGGGTTTTCAGGCAAAAATATAGGAAAAGGAATAACAGTTTTTACTGGAATATATATATATATATATAAAACATGGCAAAAAACCCAATAACAACAGCAGCAACAACAAACAGGAAAACACAGAGACGCAGTAAGAGCCTTCTCTCTGTTGTTAGGCACTTTCCCCTTTGGGGCAGTTATGTCCAGGGCTGGCAGGACGCTGGTGGCTCCCAGCCAGGCAGGGAGGTTGCGATGATCCCCCCGCGGCTGCAGGGGATGCTGTGGTGTGAGCTCAGCCGCGTCTCCATGCAGCTAATGGCATGTGAGTCGGTGGGAGAGATAGAAGGAGGTTTCTTATACAAACTAACGGAGGGCGGCTGGTCCTGGTGCCCCTCTGGATGGCAAAATGGGCTGTAGCAGGAAGCTTGGGGTAGCAGGCTGGAACAGCAGAAGCTGGCATACTCAGTGTGGTGAACAAAATGTAGCCGAAACGCTGCAGTTGTAGCACGAGCCGGGCAGGTCAGGACGACATGGGGTGTTGGGTTCAGTGCAGTGAAAAACCTGAAGCAACAGCAGAAAAAATAGCTGGGCTGGGCAGCAGCAGCTGGAGGCAACTCCTGCAAATGTTCCCTTGGAGGTGGTCGGGGTCCTGGGTTTTCCCTTGAGGCCCCCGAGTATATGGTAAGGGTCTGTTCCAATGAGTTCAGATGTTGATAAGGTCCCCTTCAATGCCGCTGTTACAAGCAAAATCTCACTTATAGTAGGAGAAGCAATAAAAAACAGAACTCCACAGTGGCAGCAAATTCTTTGCACAGCAACTGCAGCCCGGATGTCTCCCCTCCAATCCGAGAGCAAGAGAGCAAGGAGCTGAGCCCAGCCCTTCAGTCCCCAGCCAAAATTTCGTATGTCTGCACTTCCCAAGAGAAAACCCCCAAGCCAATAAACTGCAGCCAGTTGCACCCTTCCCCTTCCTCCTCCTCTCAGCCACATCTTTTGTTTCTCTAAAGTTTCATCATCATCTCTTAGGCAATAAATGGGAGAAAATTTCCTGAGAGAAAGAAAAAAAAGGGAAAAATCCTAACCTCTAGCAACCAATTACAAGAGCTGATGATCCAGACTATCATGTGACTCATTATTTCTAGAGGTTTAAAATATTTTTGAGATCTAAATTTGATGGAGTTTGGAGGTGTTCTAGTTCATGAAAATCCAGTGGCTGGGATGATATTGAACCTTAGCCTATCCTTTTTATTACAATTCATATAGCTACATTTTTCCTATCTCTGTAACCATGCCCTGCCTTTAACACTAACTTGCTAATTTCACTTCCAATCTGCACTGTACTTTTTGTATGCTTAAAACGTCATGCTGAGGTAAAATAGTTATTTAGATATTACAGTGGAAGTGAATGTGCTCAATGGTCTATTGGTGTTTTCAAGCAGAGGGGAATCAAGGAACAATATTTAGTGTATATCTGTGGAAAATTACTGTTAGAATAAGGTATCAAATTACACTTCTTATTCATCATAAGCTTGGTAATCATTGTTGGGAGAACGAGCTACAATAGACAGATATATTAATAAGCTGGTAAAATCATTATTTAGTGGACAGAAAGCACCAAAGTCCTAAATAATGAGGTTTTAACTTCATATTTAATGCATTTCTTTTTGGGATTTCATCACATTTGGCATAATGGAAACCACCTACATACTTGCTCTTCTATTTAAAATTATCCCATATAGGACATACCCTACAATACAATGGCAGTTTGTCAGTGAAATATATTTATTTACTCAGGTTGCATATATAAATAATAGTCAAATATGATGGGAAGATTGTTGACTCATCTTGACTTGATAGTGCATTAAATTAAAAGATTAAACCTTCTCTCCAGACATGCCTTCAAGCTATTGCATCTGTGAATTGACAGATTGTGAGTGTTGAAAACTTAAATCTGTTGCAAACTTGTACTTGACTCCACCCAGAATTGATTAAACTGGTTAGCAGTGGAAGTACGACGAGTGATTCCCTGATACGGAACCTAGACAAGATCAACTTCTCGGCACTGCAGATCCTGCAAGAATCTTTGAATTATTGGAACTTGTTTACAATGGTACCTACAAGCAGTAGTTTTTCTTCTAGTCAGAGAAGAGGAAAAAGTGAGCACATGTGAGGGAAAACAACATGGCGGCACCAAGGTCAGTGGAAAGAAAGGAGAGGTGAAGGTGCTTCAGGTGTTGGAGCTGAGATTCTCTGCAAGCCCTGGTTAGGACTATGGTGAAAAAAACCTGTCCCCTGTAATCCATGAAGTCTATGGGGGATGCAGAGATCCACTTGCCCATGGGAAAAGTGCTCACCCTGGAGCAGGTGTTTGCTAGAGAAATCTGTGGTCTAGTGGGAGATCTGGTAGAGAGAGAGAGAGGGCCCCTGCTTCCAGAGATAGAGAGAAAGGGCCCTTGCTTCCAGATTAGAGCAGCCTATCTCTCAAGGACTGCACCCTGTGGACAAGTGACCCACACCAAAACAGTTTTGGGAAGACTGTTTTCCTGTGGGAGGGACCCCATAGCACAGCAGAAAACAGGCTTCTCTCCCTGGGCAAACAGAAAATACCTCGAGTGACAAACTGACCAAAACTCCTCTCTCCCTACACTGTTGGTGAGAAAGAGGGAGGGGCTTGGGAGGGAAGGATATAATGTTTTCCATTCCCACAGAGGTTCCCACCTTTCTTGGCAGACACCTGTTGCTCAAACTAGACCAGTTTTGAACGTCAAAAGTTCATAAGGATATAGACATATAGACCTCTAATACTTCTCAGAGTAAATGTCTGAAGGATGATTAAACAAGTCAGTGTAATTTGGAAACCTTTGTAAATACATTTGTGGGCTAACAGACGATTAATGTGACAGATAAATGGCAAAAGTAAATACTGTATTAAATTTTTCAAAGTGAACAAAACCAGGGAACAATAACTCAGACAGAGTCACTGATAAAAGATATTGGAGCAAAACACTAAACTATTGAAAATTTACAAAAAAATATGTTGAAACATATGTAAGATTTCAAAGAGCAAATCAGGTCAAATTATTCCATATGCATTTTTTTTGCTGATTAACTAAATTTATGATTCAAAGCTATGTGCCATACTGCAACTTTAATAAGACATTTACCCATTCTCATACACCAGATCTAGACATACCTAGGCCAAACACTTCACAAATTTTGCCTACCAATGGCTAAGAGGTACCATATGCTATGTGATGTATACAGCTGCTGCAATGCAGAGTGTGCCTAACTTAGTAAGCAACAGGGATACACAGTGAACTAATTGCAAAGTTCAGATAACTTGTCCAGAAGGTAAGCATGTATAAAGCTGTCCCAGTGTAGTGCATACTTTTTGATGAAATTGTTGATGACAGTCCTCAAGTATACAGAAGGCTCCTATGTCCTCCTTCAACAGTCAGTTTTGCCATGGTAGTGCCCTATGGACACTGAGAATCCAGGAGGCAGAAAATAATTTTGATTTGGAAGTAGCAGTGAAGGAGAGATGCTGTCAGGGCATGATGGTGTATGGGCAGATGATATTAAGTTATATGATAGTGCAACTTCAAGTTGTAATAGTGTTTCAGTTTTGAAAGCTGAATTCTTCAATGACCTACTTACCCATTTTGTTTGAAAATGCATGCCATAGGCAAATTAGGGAAGTAGAATCTATGTGCAATTGCAACAAAACAAGAGTTTGCTCTTACTCTTTCTCTAGAAGAGCTCTTCTTATCCTTTAATGTCCTGAACTCAACTATGTTCCATTTTTTTGTAAAGAGTTTGAATGATGGACTGAAGGCCATTTTTCAGAATTTTATAGCTATTGTTATGCTAGGAGAGGTGATTTCAAGAACAGTTACAGACATGACAGATATTAAATGCATTGATTGTTAATCAGAAAGAATAAAAAATTGGTTAAAAAGAATAATTAAAATGAAAAATATTACTATATATAATCAGAATAGTCAAGTGTACAAAGACACAGAAGGAAAGGCTATTTGTCCTTATACTGGTTAAAATACTATGAGTTGAAAGGCACATTTAATTTCGGAATCAATAGTATCAACACTTCTTTCCCACTCATTTTTACAAACCAATGTTTGATAACATTTAGAAAAACATAAAGCACTTGGCAACAACAATAATGGACATTTGTCCATTTATGAGTACGACTGAATTGAAAAAACTTCCATCAAAATTTTCAGTTTTTAGTAATTTATTTTTGCCTTTATAATGGAATTCTATCATTTTACCCAAAAAAACTTTTTAATATTTAATGAAAATTGACATTTTCTAATATGTGTTAAAATATTTAATAGTAATTAGTGTCAAAATTATTCATCAAATATAAATGTTTATGTGAAGGTTTTCTTCAGAAACAAAACTTTACTTTCTGCAAAGCTATTCTTGAAAGAGTTGGCTTCAGGAACAGAAAAATATCATTTGAGTTGCATGTTTACTTGCATGGTTGTGTGGGAATCCCCAAAATCAGAGGGTTTTGGGAAAGCTGCAAAAGGCAGGCCTCAGAGACAGTAGAACTGTGATTAGAGCTAAGCAGCAGCCATGAGATAGGTCAGCAGAAAAATTATTTAAAAAGTAGAAAAGCAAGGACAAATAGAACAATGGTCTGTGTATTAATGCTTGTCTATAATAACTCTCTAAGCTACAGAAAAGTATATCTAGTAGGATATTGGAAGTTTGAAGCTTAATAATGGAGCTCTGTGCTTTGTGTTTTAAGGCTTACAAGTGTATTTGAAATAAGCAAGCATTGTTTTAACCAAAGGTATGTATGCTTATAGTGGTTGGATAGAACTACTATCAATATGCTTTTGCTTTATGTGATTGATCAAAAAACTTATAAAGTAAGTTGTAACATTAAGTTCTGCGTCTGGTGCCTGGCATGTGAGCTGGTGGCATCTTCCCATTTTCATAACCATGTAATGAGACTGATGCTGAAAAATAAAACACCTCAAGGCACGTTCCACAGCAGTCCTTGTTTGTGATTTGTACATATACCCCCGGCCGGCAATAGGTTGTAGGAATGAAGTGCAAGTGTTTGAAAACTGAAAATAGAGATACTTCTATTAATTTGATGTAATTTGACTCAAATATTGTTGCCCCACATAGTCTAAGTTACTTTGTTCTGAAACCAAAAATAGAAATATTGGTTACATTTATTAGATTATAGAAGGAGTATAAAAGAATGCCTAAGTTGCATTTTGATTCTGGATTTTCATGTTAAGTTACTGTCAAATTTTAACTTTACTCTGTCCTTGACAGTGTCCCAGGCTCCTTTCTACACAAGCAAATGGTCTTCCTGCTGTAAGGCTTCTTTGTCATTAATGGAGTCATTAATGGACCCTAAGCTTCCTTACCCCATGCTACATTTGATGAAGATGATTGGAGCATTCATTGTTATATACTGCTAGGAAGGCAACATGTAGTTCTTGACCATCAAGCATTTGGCAAGTGTATATTGAAAGAATATATTTTATACACGGGAAAGCGTATCTTCCCATAATACCTCATTTATGAAGATCAATGCAATCTCCAAAATGTCACCAAAAAGCCAGGGGGAGGGAATAAAAAAGGAAGAAATTTCTTCTAGTTTGGATGTTACTTTGATTGACGTTAGCCATACATAGCCGAAAGTAGCTTTCCTCAGCAAAACATGTCTGGGAAAACAGATTTCACAGATCAGAAGCAATGGAAGAGAAATTAAATGGATCAACAAATGTATCACAGGATATCTATGGCAAAAGTAGAAAATAAAGCCAGGTTTGTTACGTCTTTGTCTGAATGACAGTTGCTTCTTTCTCTTTTATTGTGTTTGCAGGGATGCCCTGACGAAGGCAGGAATGATGCATCTGACTCCATGTTCTCAGAAGGCTAATTTATTACTTTATTATAGTATAATATATTAAAGAATACAGAAAATATACTTACTCAATGCTAAAAAGATAGTAATGAAAACTCATGACTCTTTCCAGAGTCCTGACACAGCTTGGCACTAATTGGCCAAAGAGTCAAAACAACTCACACCAGAATCCAATGAGGCGATCACCTGTGGATAAACAATCTCCAAATAGATTCCACATGAGCAAAACACAGGAGAAGCAAATGAGATAAGAATTGTTTTCCTTTTCACTGAGGCCGCTCAGATTCCCAGGAGAAAAATCCTGGGTGAAGGAATTTTTTCAGAGAATGTGAATGCCGGACTCTTTATGATTTTCATCTCCACGAAATACTTTGTGATATGTTTTAGGAGTGGAGTCCAAGATGCAGTGCAAGTACAGTCATTTTAAAAACAGGCTTGCTGCTTGTCTTGCTTTGTTCTGATTTCTCCAACTCATCAGTAAAACAAAAATAATATACAAAAACTTCCAGGAAGGAGATTTCAAGGAAAAAAGAGCTAGTTAACAGCTTTTACAAATAGGTGTTTTGTTTCTTTTAGTTTTTCTGCTGTGTAGTTAATGCTTCTTCCTCATCAAACAGGTTTCTTTTACCCATGCAGTCTGCTTTAGGTGTATTAAAATTAATCTTCTAAGGCATATTGTATAAGGACTTGACAGTGTTTAAAGTTGCCTACAGTTTAGTTGATGTTGATGTCAATAAAGTCTTTCTAAACCAGGCTTAGTATTTGGATGCATTATAAAGTCAACTGTTAACAGCAGCTTGATAGAGTCCTTGCTGACAGTGTCTGTATGATCTGAGGACTCTGACCGCTGAGCCCTGAAGCAAACTGTTGCTTATTGAAGATGTGAATTACTTCAGCTGTTGGACCCTACTTCCAGACTCCACAGCTGTCTTTCAGAGCTGGCAGGAGCTGATGTTTACTTGCTCCCCACTCTTCCCCAGGTCAAAGAAGCACCTCATTTCCCTAGCAGTTTGTGTAATCCTGAAAAATAGGAAAAGTGCAGTTAAGTGTGTCACAGATTCCTCTCTGCTGCTCTTTTACCTTGGCTATGACCTATGGTCATGTTTCAGACAGTCAACCTGAGCAATTCAACCATTGCAGTGAGACTGAGAATACCTGATATAGAAGGACCCTTGGCCCAGACCAGTTTTGAACTTAAGGATAAAGACAGACATTTGTTGACTTGTTTTTTCCCATGTATAAACCTAAATAGCACTAGTGAGCTTATAAGTTGCAATAAAATGGAGAGGAATATGTGTAAAGAAATCCAAAATTCTGCATTCTGTAAGATGCTATTGTTGGAAATTATATGACTTCCCTGATATATTTCTTAATTAATTATTTTAATCAACTTTTATAATTAATTATTTAATCATAAGCAGTGTAATTTTCCACCCTGTCATATGCCACAGTAGCCAGAATTAAATGCTTGCCATAAGCTGCTACTGTGGGAACACAGTTTGGGAAAATTACTGAAACTTTAGGTTTTGCTGAAACAGCTGTAGTCAGCCTTGATATGCTTCAATAAACAAAGCCTGGGAGAGATAAATTGCTGAACGTGGACCACTAGGGCATTTTTCAGAGCCTGGAGATAAAGAAGAAACTAAGAAAGACAATTCAACAATTGTCCTGACAACCTCTCTAGATGGAAAAAATGTAAAATAAAGACTGAAAATGTGGACTCATTAGAGTGAGATCATGAAATCAATAACCAATAGAAAGTAGAATACTAATTGATGGAGAGAACTATGTAATTTATAGCAAATGAACATTTGTTTTGCTAAAATATATTAATAATGACAAGTTTTGAAAAAGTGGCTGTGTGTTTGGGAGAGGGATCCCATGCACACCCAGCCCTGTTATAGAGACATGCCAACTTTCTAATTAACTATTAAACTAGTTAATTAGTTAATTAGTTTAATTAGTATTAAAAATAGTGTTAGAAAATCCTGGCGTTATTTCAGCAACACTATTATTACTTTTTAAAAACTAATCAGAGTAAATATGGCACTTTAAATTACACAGCTTACCTGAAGTCTGAAGCTTATTATAATGTATTTAAATTAATATAAATGACTAAAAGTATTGAAGTGGTAACATTAATTACTTTTTTGTTTTCTGATGTCTTTCAAAATTTGATATAAAATAAAGTATAAGATGAGATTTAGATTAAAGAAGTTCTTTAGTAAAGGGAAAAATAAATAAAAAACTACAAATAGAAAGCAAGAGAAAAGTAATATTCTAGAAGTTTAAATAATAATCCTTGCTTGTTTGCTAGTTTTAGTTGAGACTAGAAGTGGTAATTTATTTTACTTTGATTCAAAACTGGATTTTCAAAAAAAGGTCCACAGATCTTTGGTAATGTCCACGTTATTTCTAGTAGGCTTCAATAAAAATTGAGAAAAATCATAAATAGGGTTAGATTTGTCTTTTAGGAGCCTGCACTCATTGGAAATTTGGAATCGTGACATTGACTAAGGACTGAGACTAGCTCTCTAAACTGGTGCTGGAGAATTATAGCATTTCTCTCAAAGGGACAGAGGTATGAGAGAGTTGTTGGAGGTATTTATAAGACCTGAGGGGAGACCAATAACTGATGTTTGATGACTTTTCATATTAGAATTATGATATTGTTATAGAATTTGAAGATAGTACTGCAATATATATTGACAAGATAAGAGTGGTCCTGATTTTATTCTGACTTACATTACCTCTCTAATTCCACAAAGTACCATATTTCCCCTGGTTTACATGGCTGTTGGTAAGGCAGCAATTCAGTTCACTCATTGACATAAATACTGATGATACATTAAGAGGTTTTTTGTTTGAATGTATATCCTATGCAACTTTGGCTGGTGACTTTAAGTTCTTTGGCAGAAAAACATGTTTATAGAATCCAATTTGTTTATAGATAATGCCAGTGAAGACACTTTGTTCTTATACATCTTCTTAATCTATTTTGCCATAAATGAAGAAATTATTTTTTGCTTACACACTAGATATTAAAAACAGAGTGTTTCTTTGTTCTTGCTGCAGCATGAACACTTCCATTGCCAATTTCCACTTCCTTCAAATTACCAGCCACAATTTTATGCATCTTTCTTTGTAAAAAAATTTCTTAAACCAACAGTTTTTGCTACTTTCTTCTGAACTCAATATTTTTTTAAAGTGTATTGTCTCAAATTCCTTCTGCACGAATAATTCTCCATCTATCTTTTAAGATGTCTATAACTATGATGATGTATTGTGCAATGTTGTAGTATGTTTTACTCCTGCTTAGCTTCTGATTATGCACAATAACACATAATCCTTTTCTGCAGAAATTATACCTAATGTCTTATTTTCTGTTCTGTATTTGGGTGAAATTTGTAAATAATTGCAATATTGTAAGTAATGCAATATTTTATTTTTTAATCTTTTTTTTGCAACTGCCACACCAAACTGACAGAAAAACTTTAAATTGTCTAAAAGCAGGCTGTTTTTCCTAAAAATAGGAACAAATATAGTATTGCAGTTCAGCTTTGTCCCAGCAATTGACCACAGTGATATGTTTCTTGCTATAATTAAAATGTACAGATTATGTAATTATCTACAACCAATACAAATAATTCCTGTGAAATAGAGCAGCATCTGTTCTGTTTGAAAACCTATTTTTCATTTTGATAAGAATACCAAGGAAAATAAATAAGTCTTTTTCTTCATGAGTTTAAGAAAAAGGTGCTCCTAAAAGTAGTTAAGATAATTCTCCAGATTACCTGTTCCTGGAGGTCTCCTAGCAACAACAAATTCTCCCAGTAATTAGAGAAAATTCAAATTCTCCCAAATGTCATCTCTGGAGTTGATCCTCACTTTCTGGGGGAGAGCTGCCAGTCAGAGCTTGTCATGGAAAAAAACCACTTATGTCGTTCCTCCCTTCTTTTCAGTAGCTTCCATAAAGTTTTCAAAGGAAAGCCTTTCTTATCCCTTCTCCTTTCTTTTACTCTAATCAGCTATTTTCACTCCTTTGCTCCGTTTCCCTACAGCTTTGGAACTAGACAGACTAAAGCAGGGTCATTTGATCCTTTTCCCAGGTGGAGGAAAAGAAGGGATAAAGTTAGCATGTCTCTTGAGGGAGCAGATGTGACTGATCATGGATGGTCAGTCAAAAAAGAAGTCAAAAAAGTTCATAAACTTGCGATATGTAAATTGATATCCAGTGAATACTTGCCTGTTTTGAGAGTTGGATGATGAAATAACTTCCTGAGCTGAGGAATAGATAACCAGAATGTCTGAGTATGCACAGCCTTTCAGTTAGGTCGACTATTGAACTGCTAGAGCTTCAGAAAGATACCTTTAAGAGTTGAAACACTTCAGATTTCAATTTTTGAAATATTTTAAATATATTAAAAATTGGCTGCTTAACTGATCTAAATGAAAATTTCAATGAATATGGGTCATTTAAAGGTCAATGAAAAATTTGTTTATCTTTTTAACTGTATTTCTAGTTTATTCTGAAGGATTACTTAAAATTTGGGAATAGTACTAGTGAGATTTTCTACATCTTTATTTCAGGGAAAGCATACAGGAAAATCCGCACTATGATTTTTTTTCTCATGTTTTTAGTTTTAGAGGTAGTTGAATTTTTATTGTGTGTATATTTTAATGGCATTTTCTACAACATAGTATTTCCATTGAAAGTGTTAGTGAATGACTTGAAAATTTATTATTAAGAACCCTAGTGAGTAGCACCTTAATATGTGATTAACTTCACTTGAAGAAATGGATAGACTTAACAGCTTAATAAACAATGAGTAAGAGTAGCACAGATGGACTGCATATTTTGAATAATTTTATAGGAAAACAATAGAGGATAAAGTTTTGTTCTACAAGTATTTCTCCCATGAGTTAATATTATTCACTGGCATAATTTCACAAAATTTTCCAGTTAATTGCTATAATAATTACTGGTGAAGAAACTGTTTAAACTAAAACATTTAAGTCAAAATAGCAGCAGCTATAAAAGGAAGCAAAATGTGGAAATTACTAATGGAGTGAGGAGCAATTACTACATGCCAGGCTTCTGGGTACAAAGAGCAAGCCAAACATGGATTTAGGTAGGAATATCACTTGATTATGTCTTGATAACATGGAAATCAGTAAGACACTGGTTTCCTGGTTATCAAGAAACATTTCCTGGTTTTAGAACAGAGAGTTAAGTCAGCTAAACCAAACATTTTCTTCTATTCTGTCAGTTACTATCATCTTTCCCTTTTCCTTGTTTCACTCTAGGACCCAAACTGGCAGTAAGTAAAAGTGGATCACAAAATTTGATCTTAGTGAATCCATCTCCTGCAATTATTTCAGACACATTATTACTTTTTTCTTAAGGTGTTATTATTTTAAAATAGTGTTCAAGTGTTTGAAATTTACTGCTTTTTAAAGCCACTAGATGTGTTAGAGGATTTTAAATCTTCCTTTTTAAGGAGGATGTAGACAATAGTGAGTTATGCTTCTTATTATGAATTCTTTTGTCTTATTTAATACTCCTTTTGGGAACACAAAAGTTCAAGCATCACCATTTCCCAAATAAAAGTGATTGTATTTCACCTGAGCTTAAGTCATGACTCACAACCTCTAGCATTTTTGTTATCCTATATTCCTACCTACTCTTTGATTGATAATGATATATATTATTATTATGTGAAGGGATGGTGTGCCAAAACATAAGCAAGTGAGTGGAAGTGGAATCCCTCAATCTGGTTCATGAGGTATCAGATACAACAAACCACACCTGAAATGTTTCTATACCAGTGCATGCTATATAAGCAACAAACAAGATAAACTCAAAGCTTTCCTTTCCCAGAGATTTGACATCAATGCAAAACCTGGTGGGATGAGTCCTGTGACTGGAGTGCCATGTTGGATGAATACAAGCTCTTCAGGAGGGATAGACAGGGTAGGTGAGATGAGGTGTGTATATTGCATGTAATGGAGGGACTGAAATTTTGGAATATTATGGAGCTTACAGTTGACAGTGGCACAGTTGAGAGCCTCTGGATAAGAATCAAGGGACAAACAAATAATGCAGTGTCATCATGCTAGTCTGCCATAGACCACCTAGTCAGGAGAATGATGCTGATGAATTTTTCTTTGAGGAACGAGGGGACACTTCCAAGTTAACTGCTCTTGTCCTTATGGATGACTTTAACTTGCCATATGTTAACTAAGAATACCACACAGCTTCACAAACAGGTCCAGAAGATTCCTAAAACTCTTGGGTGATAACTTCACATTACAGGTACTAAGGGAGTCTACTAGGAAAGATGTTTTCCTTGATTTGCTGCCAATTGCCAAAGAAGGGCTTGTGAGTGAAGTGGAGATTGGTAGCTGTCTTGGCCACAGCAACCATGAAATAATCAAGTTTTAAAACTGTTGTCCAGAGGAAAAGTGCCAGCAACACTTCAACTCTGAACACGGGGAAAGCAGACTTCCAGCTGCTCAGGGTGAGCAGGAAAATGCTTTTGACAGTTCTGGGATCCATAAATGCTGGCCATTTTTTAAGCACACCACGTCCTCAGGGCACAGGAACAGGCAATTTCAAAATGTTGGAAATCAAGCAGATGAGGGAGAAGACTGGCTTTGCTAATCAGAGATTGTTTTTTGGAGCTAATGCAAAGAAGGAAGGCGTATGCCCAGTGGAAGCAAGGTGTTGTGACATGAATGGCATGCAGAGATGCTTGTTCACCGGGAGAAAAGGCATGGGGCCAAAGCTCAACCAGAGTTGAAGCTGGCCAGAAATGCGGGGCGCAATAAAAAGAGTTTTTTCAAATGCATTAATGGCAAAAGGCAGTGTAGAAAATATCAGCCTATAACAGGAAGAGGATGGTCATCTCACAAACAGGTTCATGGACAAGCAGAGGTGTTTAATGTTTTTTTTTTGCCTCTGTCTTCAACATCAGTGATGGACTAATGGGCCCCCAGTGCCCTGAGCTGGAGGGCCATGGCTATGTGAATTAGAAACTTCCAGCTGACCCTGAAGTTGTGCATGATCTACTGCTTCAGCTGGATCCCTATAAATCTATGGGGCCTGATGGGATTAATCTGAGAGTTCTTCAAGAGCTAGCTGGTGTCATTGCAAAACCTCTCTCAATGATTTTCACTTCTAAATCTGGAGAGGCCCCAGTTGACTGGAAGCTGGTAACCTTGTCCCAGGCCATACCTTGTAAACTACAGGCCTTTCAGTCTCACTTCACTGACTGGTGAAATTATGGAGAAGATTGTCCTGGGAGGTGCTGAAAAACACCTGAAAGATAATGTGTTAATTGCTCACAGCCAGCACAGCTTCCTGAGAGGGAAGTCCTGCTTGTCAAGCCTGACTTCCTTTTATGACAAGGTAACCCACCTAAGTGATCAAGGGAAGCCGGTTGGTATAATCTTTTTGCATTTCAGTAAATCTTTCCATACTGTCTCTCACAGTATCCTCCAGGACAAAATATCCAGCCTACAGCTGGTTAAAGACATCACAGGATGGGGGAACAACTGGCTCACGGGTTGGATACAAAGGATTATAGTGAATGGGGTGACATCAGATTGGTGTCCTGTCACTAGTGGGATTCCACAGAGCTCCATCCTTGGCCCTGTGTTCTTCAGTATCTTCATTAATAACTTGGATGCAGGACTTGAAGGGATACTAAGTTTGCAGATGATACTAAATTGGGAAGAAAGACTGGCTCCCTTGAAGGCAGGGGACTCTGCAGAGAGACCTTCATGAAATAAAGGGCCAGGCAATCACCAGCAGTATGAATTTTAACAAAGAAAAGTGCTGTATTCTGCACCTGGGATGGGGCAACCTGGGATGTACAGACAGATTGGGCAATGAGATGCTGGAAAGAAGGGCTGTGGAAAATGACCTGGGGATGCTGGTTGACAGGAAATTGAATGTGAGTCAGCAGTGCTCTGGCAGCCAGGAGGGCCAGGTGTATCCTGAGATGCATCAGGCGCAGCATCGCCAGCTGGGCAAGGGAGGGGATTGCCCCACTCTGCTCTGCACTGGGGCAGCCTCACCTCAAGTCCTGTGTGCAAGCTTTGGTGACTGCAAAATAAGAAAGACATAAATGTATTAGAGACTGTCCAAAGGAAGGCAGTAAAGATAATGAAGAGCCTTGAGGGGAAGCCATATCAGGAGTGGCCAAAGTCCATAAAGTATGACTGTTGTTAATTTTTCTTCATCTGTGTTTCTGGTAAACATTATCATTCATCTACAAGACCTTTGCTGCATTCCCTACACAGTCTAGCTCCTCTGTCTCCTATCTGTTCCATTACACTTGAACACAGGAACCCTTAAGCCTGCTGAGTACCACTTTCTGTCATGAGTAACAACACTAATTTAAGTGCTGATTAACGAGAGTAAGAGTTTTGTATTGGCGCACCCTAATTCAACTTAAGGAAACCATCCTTCTTCAAAAACAGTTAGGCAGACAATGCAAACACCAACATCTTTTTCTGTGAATGCATTTTCTTGGGGTTTTTTCCCTGAAAAAATATCAAATGGTAAAATCATCATCTTTTAGTAACAACATTCTAATTACTCAACAGGACCACTATTTTGTAGCTGAGCTTTTATTACAGGGAGTGGTAATCAAGGCTGATATTTTTATTCTTTCTGTGGCTAGCTCTTTATTGCCTAATTTATCTTATTTTTGATGTTAAAATATTTACTGTTAATATTAAAATTATCCTAAAACTGGAATATATGTAAGTGTGTGTGTGTAAAGTCATAGCTTTCATTTGCCTTTGTTTATCAATAGTAAAAGAAAAAAGAACCATACTAATCTCAAGTGTGAATAAATTCTTGTGCATATTTTGGTATCTAGAAACAGATTTCTTGAATGAATCATGCATTGAAAAATACATGTTTTACAATACATCTCTATTAGTGCATCAGATATAGCTAACATACATATTTTTCAGTTAAGGACCTACTTTTGTCAATATCCAAAACTGTGCAGCTATAGGAATAAGAACATGTAATTTCTACTTCCTCACTAATCCACCACTGCTAATCATCATAGATCATGAGTGTAATCTCAATTCTCGGTGTGATTATGAAGAGTAAAACTGGACTAAATATGGCACTGGACATGTTGGCAGACAGTTTAGGCTTTCTTCTTAGCAAATCCATGGACTTGCTTCGTACTCCTGAGCAAATACCTGATTTTCTCTATGTGTCTATTCTTTTTCCTATTTATGTTATTTCTTCTATTTTATGTCATTAAACCTTTGAAGAACTTCTGTTTCTTTGTTTTTGTAGTCAAAAATCAAATGTGGTTTTGGTTTTAAAATCATTCTTAAACATAATTGCTCTACAATTGCTTTTCCTATAAAGTTTGTGATTATTTATATTTTTGGTAATGCTGGTTCCTGATTTTAGAATAGAATTAAGTTCCTATCTGCTCCTCAATCACTTTTTGGTTTAACATATATTCACACAATAATCATTTGCTTTTGCTTTATATATATATAAAACATACCTGTTTCAAGATCTTAAGAAACTATTTTCATGGACTTTTCTGAGACTGCTTGGTAAGTTAATGGTTTTGGACATATTTTATGAAAGGTACTACTTTTTTAAAATTACAATCCAAGTGAAATTTTCTTCCTTCTAGATTGTTCTTTTCCTCATTACAAAGATATTTCATTCTCTTAATTTCAGTCATTAAAATGTGATTAAAAATAATTTTGAAGTCTTTTTAAATTGAGCTTTTTTTTTCTTCAACCACCATTTTCACCTTGCAGATTTAATTTTTATTAAAATGTGTTCTGCAGCTATCATTCACATCTGTTCCAAATTTAAAATCTCTTAAAAATACTATTAACTAGCTTTGTCTCTATCTCTCAGTTTTGGTCTTAATTTGAGTTAACATGTTGGTTAATAAGACATATTAGATAATGCTCTGGCGCCATCAAAAATTTTTATTTTTCCTTCTTTGGAAAATACAAGTAGTGAAAATACTGTCATACAAAAAAGTCATTACAACTCTTTCATCATTGGGTTCTTATTTTCTATCACATACACTGATTTTTTTTTTTTAGCTGAGTATATAGATCTTCTGTAAAAGATTAGTACAAGACCTTAGATGCAGACTCACTTTCTAGCAGATGCCCTGGGTTTTACCACCTTCCAGGAAGTGACCTACTGTTAATTTTTTTCTTTGTCTCTTGGTAAATTATGGATGTAATCCAAAGTATATTGGAAAGCAATACCTGTTCTCTGAGGCAATTGCAAGGAATGAAGCCAGGGGTCTAATAGGTCTTTCACATCTCTAATTACCTTGCTCCTGTGAATTCCAGTTCCATGCTGAGGTCTGCTAGGTAATCTCTAGATGGATTAAATAGCTGTAAGCTATTATTTTTCTTGAAAACAAGACCTTGGGAAATTTAAACTTGCAGCAGTATATTATTATGATGAAAATTGGATATTTTATTGTCACCAGAAGAAAAAACTGGCACTGAATTATTTACCCAGTTAGTCAGTGGTAGATTGTCATGACCCATACTGAGGTGCTCCTGCGTAGTCCATACATCTCAAACAGAGTATGCATGGATGTGTCATTCACATTTGTAATTTCAAATGGAAATATCTGTATGTTGGTTATGAACATTTGGGTTCTTTGATTGTGGAGCAACTTTTATGGCACCTGGCATGCTGGAGCCAGATGGGCTGCATCTATCTATCAAGGGCAAAAGGATTCTAGCCCATGAATTGGAAGAACTGACTGACAGAGCTTTAAACTAGGTTAGAAGGTGAAGGGGATGCAACTGTGCTCTCGAGAAACAAGCCTCAGTGTGGTAAGCCAGTCAAGGGTGAAATCAGCAGCCTAGTTAAGGTGTGTGTACACTAATGCGCGCAGCATGGGTAACAAACAAGAGGAGCTGGAAGCCATGGTACTGCAAGGGAGCTGTGATGTAGTCACCATCATGGAAATGTGGTAGGATGGCTCACAGGACTGGAGCACTGGCAAAATGCTCTGTAGAAGAGACAGGAGAGGGAGAAGAGGTGAAGGTATGTCTCTTTATGTTAGGGAGGCTCTTGACACCATGGAAATTGAGATTAATGGTGATAAGGCTGATTGCCTGTGGGTTAGAGTCAGGGGGTAGGCAAACAAGGCTGACAATCTGGTAGGAGTCTATCATAGACCGGCCAACCAGGCTGAGGAAGTGGATGACTTATCTTACAAGCAACTGGAGGATGTTTCAAGATTACCAGGCCTTGTTCTTCTAAGTGACTTTAATCTGCCAGATATCTCCTGGGAACTCAACACAGCAAAGAAGAGGCTATCTAGGTGGTTCTTAGAGTGTATGAAGGACAACTTCTTGTCACAGCTGTTGAGTTAGTCTACAAGGGGAGGAACTACACTAGACCTGTTATTTGCAAACAGAGGTGGGCTGGTGGGAGATGTGATGGTTGGAAGCTGTCTAGGGCACAGTGACCATGAAATTATAGAATTTTCAATCTTTGTTCAAAAAGGAGGGGCATCAATAAAGCCTCCACATCATACGTCTGGAGGACACACTTTGACCTGTTTAAGATTTATTCTGAGAGTACCTTGGAAGCAGCCCTTAGAAAAAAAGGACTCCAGGAAGGATGAGAGTGCTTCAAAACAGAAATCTTGAAGGCACAGTAACAGACTCTCTATGTGCCAAAAGATGAGCCGATGAGGAAAATGAGCAGCCTGGATAGGCAAGGAGCTTTTGAAGGATCTAAGAAAAAAAAGAGGATGGTGAGATATCTCAGGAATGCTTAAGAGAGTTGCTAGGTCATGTAGGAAAAAAATTAGAGAAGCAAAAGCCCAGTTAGAACTCAATCTGCCCTCTTCCATGAAGGAAAACAAAAATTATTTTTTATAAATACATTAATGGCAAAAGGAAGGGCAAGGACCACCTCTATTCTCTATATGATGTGGGATAAATTTATTAACTAAATATGAGGAAAAGGCAGAGGTACTTAATACGTTCTTTACCTCAATTGTCAACAGAAAGACAGGTTCCCCTCAGGACAGCTGGCCTCCTGGGCTGGGAGGTGGTATCAGAGAGCAGAATAGTTGCTCTGTTATGCAGGAGGAGGCAGTCAGAGCCTGCTGAGCCACTTAGATGCTCACAAATCTGTGGGACCAGATGGAATCCATCCCAGGGTGATGAGGGAGCTGGTAGATGAGCTTGCAGAGCCACTTTCCATCATATACCAGCAGTTCTGGCTCATGGGGAGGTCTCAGATGACTGGAAGCTTGCCAGTGTGATGCCCATCTACAAGAAGGGCTGGAAAGAGGATCTGGGAAACTACAAGCTTGTTAGCCTGACCTCAGTGCCTGGCAAGATTATGCAACAGATCACCCTGAGTGCCATCACAGCACCTTCAGGATAGCCAGGGAATCAGATCCAGCCAGCATGGGTTTAGGAGGGGTAGGTTGTGCTGACTAACCTGATCTCCTTTTACGACCAGGTGACCACCTGTGGATGCAGGTTAGGCCATGGATGTTGTCTATTTGAACTTCAGTAAGGTCTTTGACACTGTCTCCCACAGCATATTCCTGGAAAAGCTGGCAGTCCATGGTTTGGACAGGAGCACTCTTTGCTGGGTTAAGAACTGTCTTGGTGGCCAGGCCCAGAGAGTGGTGGTGAACGGTGCTGTATCCAGTTGGTGGCCAGTCTCTAGTGAGGGCCCCCAGGAGTTGATACTGGGGCCAGTATCTTCACTGGTGATCTGGATGAGGGGATTGAGTCCACCATCAGTAAATTTGCAGATGAGACCAAGTTGGGAGCATGTGCCAATCTGTTGGAGGGTAGGAGACCTGTACAAAGGGACCTGAACAGGCTGGATAGAGGGCCAAGTCCAACAACATGAGGCACAGAATCACAGAATGAACGAGGCTGCAAAAGACCTTTGAGGTCATCAACTCCAACTTATGACTTAACCTAAAACCTCCACATAAACTAAACCATGGTACTGAGTGCCAAATCCACTATTTTTTTAACTTATCCAGAGACTGCTTAACTCTGGTTACTTAGCGACTGTACAAGGTTTTAGTGAAGATAAGTTAGGACATGCTGACAAATTTGTTCTACAAATAGCTTCTAACTTTGTCAAGAAAGTTAGCCTTTGAGAAACAAACTTGTGTTATATGTTGCAGTCTGGGTTGCACAATTTACATACCTTCTTGTGCAGGGAGATCTTGTTTTTGGGGAAAGTAGTTTTCTGTTGATGCTTGGTCAAGGTGGCACACCTTTGTTATGCATCAGCTAACCAAATGCCAGTGATTGTAATCAGCAATCACGCTCCTCTACTAACCTGAAGTCTAGATTAAGGACTTCTTGCTCATTGCCAAGTGAGTTTCTTCACAGAACATTTGAAACAATATGCAAGAATAAAAACAAGATGGTGAATAAATACAAATTGCATGTATCTGAGACTTACCAAGACACTTTTAACAGAATGTGTTCTGTTTTTCTTGAATGGCAGAAAACACTTCCTGGAATGCTGAGAGAACTGAAAGATGTCTATAAATTTGTTACTACCATCGAAAAGCAGCAAATGAAAATCTATATGAAGTATACAGTTGGTTTTTGTACCATCTGTATAAAAGGATCTATGTTGAATGTCTTGAGAACATCTTAAATGTTTAAGAAAAATGTCAACCACTACGTGGGATTCTCCTTGAAATAAATAAAAAATTCCTTCTCAAATATTCCTGGAGAAGATTTTTGTGCATTCCTTCCAAAGCACAGCTTCTAAAACTAGAACATATTCAGTTCAAGTGTCATTCCAACTGCTTTTTTAGACTGTTTTGTTGCAGTCCTTTTTGCCAAGGAAAGGCAAAGTTTGTTTCCTTTTTGCCAAGGAAAGGCAAAGATAGATACAGTACTGTTTTGCCATCTAATATCCTGCAATTCATTCAATCCAAACATAAACATTTGTTGTGGACTGATGTCCTAGTAACAGTTACTGACTGGTCTAAATAAGACATGTTTGCCAATGGTTCAGAATCAGGTTATTTTGCCAGTCCATTCCATTTTAGAGTGGCTCTTTAACAGCAGGGAATTGTGGCTAAGCATCGACACCTTGCCTTCTACTAGCCAATAAATCAATACTGTCCCACTACTATTTTTTTTTCTTTTTTTTAACTTTTAATCTAAAATAGATAGCCAAGTAGTTTGCTTTCACAGCCCAAACTCCAGTACAAAAAAGGCTTGCAAGATGTGGAATTCAGTTCAGCAGAAGCTGGCACTTACATACCAAGTTTTGTTCTTGTTCTCATAGATGGGAGACAATACTGTGTGGAATGATAAGCACCCCCTCTCAGGAAAGTTGAGGGTACTTAGCCCTTTGCCTTTCAAAAATCCCTAAGGGATTTCATTAGCTAGAGTTAAGTTGCTGTATATATATCAGTATAACAAGCTGGAGTCAATCAGATTCGTCTCCAAAGCCACTGAGGTAATTTTTAGTGTTAGCAGTGAATTTAATTGGATTTGAACTGATGCCCAAGATAATACACAGAAATATGCTAATTTTGAATATATTTTCCAGCTGTTCATTTTCATTTTATCCGTTGTTCATATGTCAAAAGTTTAGCCCTTCAACTCTGTATATTTTTGGAAATGGTCTATTATAACTGAATAGGTTGTTTAGGGGTTTTTTGCATTCATTTTTGCTCTGTCTCAGTGGTCCACATTGTGTCCTTCCCTTGATTTGAGTATTTGGCCCAGTGGGACTGAAAAAGTGACCATGCTTCAGTTTGCTTGTGGTTACCTTTACCTACTGTGCTCAGTACGAAGGTAAAAATGTGTTTATTAAAGCTCATAATTTCTGCTCTTAGTTTTCCTCAACTTCCATATTCAGTTCTATATTTTGTAAAGCAGTGTAACTGGCAGGATTGGAAACACTAGCAGATAAGGCAAACATTCCTAAGGTTTTTGGTCACAATTTAGATACTAGTAAGGTAGCTTGTAACTAGAATGGTTGTCTAGAGTACTGTTAGATGTTAGTGGCTATTTTTAGACAATCCTAAAGATAGTAGGATAAAGGCTAGCTGGCATGTACATGAAAGCAGATCTGTGTGATATCCTATTTTTTTTTCCTCTTTCAGATCCCCTTAGAGGATTTTTTATGAATTGAGATTTTTTTTTGTTTGTTTGTTTTCTGGGTTATGATGCATTATAGTCTGCTGGAGAACTGTTAAAGCTTAGATGTGTCCAAATCTGACTGTCGGTGATGGAGAGAGATGGAGAGACTGACTGGGTGATCATAATCTGATTTTTTTGTGGGATACAAATGCTTATGTACTATTTCAGGGAGACTAGTAATGTGTACTACAATTATTAGGTTAAAATCACATACACAAAATTATGCATATAACAACATCTCTTGCTTGCAAAGTTTAATGGAATTTTATTTTTCTGGTAAAGCTGTATGAATTAATCTCGAGGTCTAATTTTCAAAGTTCCGTTTGTTTTTGCCAAGGCATCCTGTTATCAAATCTCTTTTGTTAACCAGGTCCAAAGTTCATCATCTGGCTTGTGTCCCCCAACATTCCAACATCTGACGTTATGTTTTGTGTAATCTTTCCTGTAAAGCTGGTATGTATTTTGCAAAATTTGTGTTCTACAGTGGCATTGTAATTCTGCTGCACTACAAACAATTAACAATCCTGTTGTTGGAAAACTGTGTTCTTAAACAGTGTCAGTACTGAGCTTGTGAATTTAGCTGACAGGTTACATCTTAGGGTGTCCTTCTGCTATTTTTAAATTCCAGAAATTCTCCTAGCAGGTTTATACAAGATCAAGACTCTTAAAAATAGAGCACCCAACATAATCTTTAAAAAAAGATCAAGGCTCTTTTCTATTCACCCTGTTTGTCACATGAAACAGCTCCAAGGGAGTTTTTCAAAACATTAATGTATTCAGGAATGAAAATTAAGTATGATGCCTTTTCAAATACGTCAGTAATTCACAAATTCTCTAAAGACTTGGGATTGTTAGACCTGGTTTAATCAGTATATAGAAAAAGATATTGCCAAATTTTCTTGTAGAGGTGTTTCTGTTTTGAGAACACAGAATCTTGGAAGTGTTGAGTATCTTGTTTACTGGGGTTCTTTTGAGAGAGTAAAAGAAAAATTCTTCTTGGGAGGTTTTGTATTCTGAAACATGGAAGATGCAACTGATAGTGAAAAGTCTGTGTCATCTAAAAAAACTTATGCATCCTTTTGCAGAATTTTTTTCACATTTAGGTCTGTGTCCAGCATGAGCACACATGGCCCTATGAGATACAGTTGGCAATAGGTGTTGAAATCAAGCTGATGGCATTAAGCTGCAAGCACCTAACAGCAAACAGCAGCCATATCCCTTCTTTCCTTTCCAATTGTGGTCATTTTTGAGTTCTGTTTTGTAGGACGGCTTTCAAGAGTTTCAGAGATCCACTGAATAAAGAATTTTGCCACTTTCATCTTGACGTATTCACGCTGCTCTACTAACCTGACTTGGTCCCAGACTTCAAGATTATGCCATTCCACCCAATAAATTTGATGACATTAAAGACCATCTAACATCCAGAGCAGAAGGCAGTACTTGCTTTTCAGACCGTCTAACTGGCCTACCATAGTTTCCTTTCCTGATTGTGTTGAGCACTCTCTGTGTACTTCTGTAGTATAAAACAAAACAACAAAACAATTTTCTGTTTGTTTTAGAGTTTCATCTCTTTGAACTCTCCTTCACTGTGACATTTCAGATTCTTAGGTGCACTGGCTACTGAGTAGCTCCAGCCTGTCCTTCTAGCATGTCTCAGTGAGAGTGATAGGTTCTGTGTGGTACAGCTGCATCAAGAATTACATAATGCAATAAAAAAACAGAGTTACCCTTTGTTTGTAATTACTATAAAATGCAATTCTGGATGTCAATTTTGACGTCCAAGAGGTTGTTGCTCTCATTCTGTCTCTTAGTTATGAGTAGTCTGTGTCAAGTAATCCAAAGCAGAAAACAGAAGGCATTGCCCTCATAGTTCAATCAAATCTCATATTTGCTCTAAAGCTAAGTTTAAGAAAAATAAAGAAGAATAAATTCAAACAAGAATAAAGAAGGATGAATTCAAGCACTAGTAGATAGGCTACTCACATATTAGATATTTAGAGCAAAATTCTCCTGGCAGAAAACTCTGTGGTGTATATAAGAGACCTTGCATATTTTTCTTGTTCTGTAGATGCTGCTGACAAGAGTTCTCAGTCACTGTACTTATGGGGAAGAATGAGCTGCATTTTAGCAACTTTCTTCCTGTTTCCAGGAGTTTCCATTTCATCTATTAAAATGTTTGTTGTAGTATCAATCCAAAACAATTTATGTGGCAGCAGTAGGATCCTGTAGATTTCTAATAGATAAAGGATTTAAAAATGAAAGGCTTTTTAAAGTTTGTTAGAAAATTGTAACTGTCAGTTAGTTTCTTCCTGTTTTGTGGGGTTTTTGGTTTATGTTTTGGTTTGGTTTGGGGTTTTTTTTTGTGGGTTTTTTTCCCCTGGTGGAAATGCTGTTTCATCAAAGTCAGTTTCCCAAATAAATCTCAATAACCAACCCCCAGCCCCCAAACTATCAATTTTGCTTTGCTAAAATGCTTCTTATGAAAAAAACATGGAAAAAAAATCAATATTTCATTCTGTTATTAGAAGTTGAAATCTGAAATACAGCCTTTCAAATACATCTAAAAATATGTTTGAACTGGTCTGATTATATACATATAAATATTTTTGAAGCAGATTTTTTGGGAATGATTTGTAGTTCCTTTTGAAAGTAAAAAAAAATACAGATTTTTCCATAGTTGTGACATTCCTGTTAGCGTGCATGTTCATTGAAATGCAGATGCTACAGATGCTCTAGTATGTGAAACTTTGAGAAACCAAGTGAACTCTCTTTTGATATAAGTTAAATATACTATAAATTCAAGACAATTTCAAGAAATACACAAAGCTCTTCAGACAATACTTTAATAATTCATGGTTTGACTGAGGAATCAAGTAAATCTGGTATGTTTGGCAAGGTGTAGTATGTGAAAATTACTAAAACAGAAACATTAAAGTAACATGCAAATGAAAAGTGTACATGTAGATTTGCTTCAGAAATTACCACTGTAGTCCAGCCAAAGCTCAGCCTGCTGAATTATGGACATCTATGCTGTTGTATGTCCTGCAATTGTAGAACATGCAGGACATATTTCACAACATAATTCAGGGTGCCTATTATACTGCGATATGCTAATCAAAACGCTCTTCAGTGTGAGGAAACTGAGTCTGAAAAAAACTCAAGAACTGAATATTTAGCAAGTCTTAATAAGAGAAAACATAAAAAGCTCCTATTTTAATCAGGCTCAAAATCTACTTTGGTGTGTCTTCAGTTGATATATATGGTCTTGAATGTGCATTTGACTCTTCTGAATTCTCTTTTGTGAATTTGTCGTGAAGCGCTTGTGTACTGAAAAAGGAGACTCGTGGAAAGATTCGATTTGAGTGAGGCAGAAGGAAAAGCTCTCTGGAGCATACTTGGCAGCTACAACTTCCCAAATGTTATCCATTTCATAATAAGGTCTTTTTGCTTTATGTGCTCATCCTTGGTAATATAAAACTTATCTCTTTCATCTTGAATAATTTACATTTGCTTAGGTTTCAGTTGTTGGGTGCATAATTATTTCCATTTGTTCAATTTTTGCTAGTTTGTTCTTTCCTCTGAAAGCATATTAAAAACTAAGAAACTTTTTCTAAGCAATTGTTTTTTTATGTAGATCCAGATCTAATGCTCAAAGTTGCAGTGTCTGTGTTTCAATGTACTTTTCTCTAGGAAATCTATTAAGCTGATAGCACTAAATATAACTTACTCCGAATTTGTCAGCTTTTTTCATGGCAGATAAGTCTGAATAATATCCTGTTTTGTGCTATTTCTTGTTACTGTTAAGGGATGATGAATAGTCAGGACCAATAAACTATGACTGGCAGAGTTTTCTTCAACTTCTTTTTTATAGGGTTTTTCTCCTCTTATCTCATTTACCTTTCCTATCCTTCCCTTCCTCTCTTCTTCAACAAGTATATCTTCACCCCTTTAAATCTGCCTTTCCATAGCCAACAGTCTATATGGCTGGCAGGAGGAGGAGCAAACAAGTACAATATTACTTGCAAAGCAAAGTTAACAATGTCCAAACTTATTCTGTTGACAATGAATGATGAAATTACACTCTGGTAAAACTCTTTACTCACACAATTATTGATAAAGAAAAAAAGAGAAAAATTAGCAATTAATTTACCCAGTTCATACTTTTGAAGTTTCATTGCTTGTTTTTTTTTTTTTTTTTTCACTAGAATTTGAAGTTCTTCTCTACTTTTAATCAAGACTTCAGCACTAGTGGCCATATGTAGTACTTATATTTAACACTTCAGTTCACTGAATAATATGTATAATATTGCTATGAATATGAAGCTTCAGATTGTAGCAACAAGATAAATCTACTTGGAATTCCTTTTAATTCAGATCTAGCTGTTCCTAATCTGAAGTTTGCATTTGTGCACACACACACACTTTTCCTCAAAATTGCAGACTTGTTGTGCTAAGTGATGATGGAATCTTCTCTAAGACTTTGAGCCTCAAATGATGATTGATCTAGGTTGATAAACATCTTCAAAATTCCTTCTGAAAAGTATAAAATCTCATGAGAATCTTGAAGAATCCATAACTTCACACCTAGTCATTTAAACATCCGTAACCAACCATTCCAGATATCCATTTGAGCTATGGTTTGTACTGCCTTGGCTCCTCCCTGTTCTTCCCAGACTCCAAAAGAAGAATGAAAATTCTGAAAAAGACACTGTGTTCCAGGGCTTGCAAGGGTTTTTCAGGGGTGAAGAGATAGACAAGAATCTTGACCTCATGTTCAGAAGGCTGGACTTATTATTTTATTATATATATGTTACGTTATGACTATACTAAAGGAATAGAGAGAAAAAGTCTCAGAAGCTTGCTAAGCTAAGAATAGAAAAGGAATGAATACTAAAGAAGCTCTCTCTGATGATGTCCCAGAGAGAGCTCGGTCTCTGATTGGCTCTTAATTGTACACATGCAACATGGGCCAATCACAGGTGCACCTGTTGCATTTCACAGCAGCAGATAACCATTGTTTACATTCTTTTTCTGGGGCCTCAGCTTCCCAGAAGAGGGAAAAATCCTAAAGAAAGGATTTTTTCACAAAAGATGTCTGTGACAACACTGTTTCCATACCATTTGAAGCTCAAGAATAAAAATATGTACAAGGTATTTTCTGAAAAATGGAGACATTTAGTAAAAGTACAGTAGTCACCTAAATAGCTCCAACTGCACTTGCTTTAATTACGACAACAACAGTACCTAGAAGCCACATTTAATAGATGTTCCATTAATGAATTTTTCTAAGTGCAAAAATAGAGTCCATGCCTCTAATTGTTTGGTCCAAGCTATATGTAATATGGGAAAAAAAGTATGCAATGCAGAAAGAGGAATTTAAAGAACTCTATACTATTTTTATATAATTATTTATAAGGTATTTTTAATCTTGCTTTGTGTGTGCCATTTGACCACCTCATCTCTATCAGACTCTCAAGTGTCCTTCCCTTGGTTTGGCCTTGAGACACAATTTGAAGTAAAGGAAAAAGTACCTTGCAGATCATTTTTATAGTTAAAGCAGGGCAACCCCAACAATGGGGGAAGATGATGAGGAGGACTCCATCTTATCAGAAGGCTAATTAGTTACTTTATTACACTATATTATTTTATGTTATGTTACTCTATATTACATTACATCTAAACTGAATCTGTACAAGCACCCAACTCAACTCAACTGCCCAGAATCTTGTGACTATCTGCTGACCAACAGTCTGCACATGTGCTTGGCCCTGACAGGCCAAGGAAACAAAACACCATCACTTTGGGTAAACAATCTCCACATAGCATTCTACTTTGGCACAACACAGGTGCAGCAAATGAGATAAGAATTGTTTTGATCATTCTTTTCTCTGCTTTTCTCAGGTTCAGAGAATGTGATTCCCACAATTTTAAGGAATATGCTGAGCTTCAAAATTGTACTGATAGGCAAATAAGCTGCATGCTTCATTACAGAGGTACATGTACATGTATGAGGGTGTGGTCCCCTTGCTGGCATCCAGCTAAGGATACCGGCTGGTTACCTTGCTGGTAACCAGCTAAGCAGATAGATGTTGGTTAAGTGTGTATTAGCTAAAAATGATACGTTCCATCATCATATGCATGCATCAATATACTGCTGTTAGCATTGAAGAACATTAATTTCAGCATCAAATGTCTAGAAAAATTTAATGGATAGCCTTTTTCCTGTGTTTTTGTGTGCAGTGTTATGAGAAAATCCTGAACTGCTCTTTCACAGATTAGGGATTTCCACATGACCTCTTACTTAATCACTAGCTGATTTTGTTTTTCCTTCTTCACTACTGCACTTTCCTTCGTTTTTGCAAAGGAGTCATTTGTTTCCAGACAGACTTTGTCATGGCACCCTTCACAGGTAGTATTTTAATGTCCCATATCTATTCCTTTCTTGGCACAATGATTTATTAAAGTAAGGGAGTAGTAATATCCCCCATATAGAAATAGCAGGTAAGTCAGAAAATTATTCTACACAGAATTATTTAATAATTCTGAATGTCTAAATGAAATTTGAAGAACCTTAGTTCTTACAACTGTTGTGGTATACTTCCTTGTATATTCAAGAATAAGTTCAGTTGCAAATATGACAGCATATCACTTCTTAATATAATTGTGCAAGCATCAAGAAGAAGTTGGATAATTAATGACTACTTGTAAAATGTTTTATTTGCATTTTAATTCAGTGAAAATATAAATAAGGAATGTAGTGCTCCAGAATATCATTATTGCTTTAACAATGAACCCATGCTTTCTTTTCCTTTCTTTATTTATTAAACAGGCTTTCAGCTTCTGCAAGTAATTCCAGTTTTCTTTTTTACATAACCAATATTTATTTGTGTTTACCACTAAACCATGTATCCAAGTGCCACATTCACACACCATTTGAACACTTCCACAAACAGTGATTTCATCATTTTTCTGTGCATATTATTCCTTGTGCCTTGTATCCTTTCAGAGAGGACATTTTTCCTAATATCCATTCTAAACCTCTCGTGGTGTAACTAGAGGCCATTTCCTCTCATCCTGTCACTTGCTTCCTGGGAGAAGGCACCAATCCCTACCTGCATACAGCCTCCATTCAGGCAGAAATAAGGTCCTTCCTGAGCCTTCTTTTCTCCAAGTCCTTGGCTTTAAAATGCTTAGGGTCCATCACTCACGCAGGACTGTCACTTGAACAGGCAATGTAAGTCTCACTTGAGTAAGGAAATGCCATGTCCAATGTGCAATGCTAGAAATGAATTTAAAAATTTGCTTTCACGTTTTTATAGACACTGGGTAACAACAGAATTGTGAGGTTTCAGGCCTGGAGTTCAAATCCAAAGATTGATTCACTTTAGTGATTCAAGCTTTTTTTTTATTATTATTTTTTTTTCCAATAAAGATTTCACCTATCCCTGGTGAAACTGTGACTTGTTTATTCACATTTTTTCCTTGTCTCTGTCTCACTCCTATTTCTGATTTCTGCCCCACTGTTTTTCAATCTACACTGTCTTAATCTCCATTGTTTTTCCAGTGAAGTCTCTGTCATCTACCTTGTCAAGTCCTAGTTTCATCTCCCTGTTAGCGGTCCCTGTGTTTTACATATAACCTCGGAAAAATGCATAATCATAGTTTTTTTCCAGTCTTTGATTTTCCCTTTTATCTCCAGTGATTCACAGAGTCCTATGTCCCCTTTTCTTGAATTTTATCAATAAGTGCTTTCTATCCCTCTCCACTCCTGTTTCTTTCTATTCCTGAGAAATGCATCTTTTCTGCAAAAAATGCCTGCAAAAACTGCTTCTGGCTCCTGGTTACTTGAACTACAACAAGAAGAACGAGGTTGTGTTTCAGCAACACTGAGCTCCACCAAGCCAGAAATGAAAATGCTCCAGAAATACAAATGCAATAACAGATTTTGAGAACATCAGTTTACAACGTTTTCTGGATGAATTTACTTTGAAAAATGTAATAATATTGCTTGTTTTTCTTGGCTTAACTTTCTGCTCCCTACATATTAGAACTGTTGTTTTCTTACTCCATTGCTTGTCTGGAGTTCTGGCTGCATACAATCCAGCCCTATGAGACAGATTTAGCACAAGGAGATGGAGCTTAGGCATGTGAGACTCACCTTTTTGAGAAACCACTCAGCTGAGGCATACCTCAGGCAAACCTAACCTTTCAGAATAATTCTCAATCCTCTAATAAGTCTAAAAAAATATAAAAGGCAATTATTCAAAGATTTAGAGCCTTCAGAAATGTGTACAAGTTTGCTAGTTTTCAAAAGAAGTAAGTTATATTCTTGGTCCACAAGCCATCATTTTATAGCATGTCATGCCCCTCCTCCAGTGAATGAGGACTTGTAAAAAACCAAAATATTACTAGACTTTTCATGCATGTACAAGACCTTATGTTTGTCACTGACCTCATTCTTGGAAACAGCTGAGCTGTTGTTCCTTAAATTTTCAAAAAAAGGTCATCCTAAGGCTAAAGCTCAGTGTGGAAAATTTAACTTTAAAAGATTTAGTTTTACAACTGAAAGCTCAGTCTTACAATATGGAATACCAGACAATTCTTCTTTTATGTATGTTTTTTCCCACATGCAGATGGAACCTCTCTAAAGTGCTCAGTTACTGCTCTGATGAAACATGTTCAAGTATTACCTTTTATTTAAGCACAGCATGCTTAGACAGCTGCTAAGCAATTCCTCAGTCATCAATATGTTCAGTATTTGCCAGTGTTTTTCAGTCCTTTTTTATTATTTTTACCTTCTGGGTGGTTCATAGCCAAAAAAAAAAAAAAAGAAGTATGGTCAGAATACACCCAAGTAGAGAGCTTGAAAACTTTGTTGTTGTGGTAGTATCATTACTCTTAATCAACATGATGCAACAATCAATTGGCAGTGCAAATATCATAAATTATTCACATATCAGAGTTCCATTAATGTAAGAATTTCTTCTGTCTAAATATTTGCATAACATGATAGTCTTTAATCCTTGCACACCAAATGGAGCAATTTTAAATGAGAGCAAGCTACAAATAATATACCTTGAGCATTTTATGAGAGCAAGGAGGAGACAAAGTGGGAAAAGTGCCAAGTCCAATAAAAAAAATCAATCATTTTAATTACTGATAAAAATTAGGACAGAAGAATCAGCTTCTTCACCCATATGTACAGAGAATTGTAGAAATTTCTCTAGAGAAGGTCTTAAATAGAGAAGATGGTGTTTTGGTTTGGTGACTAAGACAACTGGAGATTAAAAGTAACTGGACACTTGGGAAGCTATAGTGAGCTACCTACATGACCACAGGAAGTGTCAAGAAAACTCAGGTAAGTGTAGCAAGATGTAGTTCATGCTTTCATCCTCCCAAGAAAATGCTCTGAATCAGTTTATGACAAAATTGATATCTCAAACTGTTCTGTTGGAACTACCACACTGAAAAAAATAACTAAAAATTTGGTGTAGCAGTGGCTCGCTCAAGTAATGTCCCATTGGGCAATTAATTTCTCTATGTAGGTCAGCAGTTGCTTTTTCTTTAGAACTCTTATAGTGAACATTTTCTTGTATGTGGACCTTTATCAGCTGTCTCCATTTTTCTTCATTATTCTGTTCTGAAGAAAAATATTTCCACTTACAAAAAATGCTTCATGATTGATATTTGTCTTTACTTCATTTTACTTGATATCTCTTAAATTATTTTCAGAGCACATTATGTATTCATTTACTCTTTTAACAAATCTTGTTGTCTGTAACCCATGAGGCTGGGCACATATGTCTGTGCAAAAAGAACTGTCTGTGAAAGATTTTCCATGAAGTTCACTGTACAATGCTTTGGACATGTTTCTAGAATTCAGATAATCACCATTACCATTAGTCTCTTCAGTACCTTTGCTACCTTTTCCCCTCCCTCCACAATGTGTTTTGATTCATATTAGCCTCTGTTATGCAAAACAATAGTAATAGGCCCAGTTGTTTGCAGGATAAAGTTTTAATGCATAAGCTCTGCAGAATGAAACAAGCAACAGCAACAAGGGACAAAATAAGCAAGAAAAAATGAGGCACTTATACTATTTTAGAAGTATCTCTGTATCCTCTTAATCCCTAATTTTAAAAGGAAATAGCAATATAGATTATAAAAAAAGATTGATCATTGAATATAGAATATAAATTGTTTTCATTAACAAAAAGCATATAAATCTCTAGTGAGCCTCTATTTAGGTTCTAATCAAACATGTAATCTAATTTACTAACCAAGAGATCACAAAACTCCAGCGGCTGGAAGTGTCCCTGGTACATAAATCAATGTAATTTCAATTCTACTTGCCAATAGAGTTCAATTTTTAGAAGTGAAGTGCACATACCAGTGAGAACCTAATTTATATATCTATTATTGGAATATTCCCCTTGTATTTCTTAACACTTTAACATTACTTAGATAGACATGCTGAAATTAGGTTTACTAAAAGTGATAACATTTAGTGAAAGTAAAGCCCTGCTGGTTTTCCAGTTTCTGCAATGAAGAAATTAAAAGTGAAATTTCTCTATTTCAGTCCGTATTTAAGTAAGTCTGACATCCATCCTGTTTGCAAACTTCTATCAGGAGGCAGAATATTTATTTATTAATTGATTGATTTTATATGTGGTCCTTAAACCCCAACTTCATGTAATAGAACTGATGCCTTGTGAAGGCTGACCTAGAACAGAGGGTAGGCAGAGTTAAAGAACAAAGTAGGTATCTATTAACAGGCCTCAATGCACACACCTCAGGCAGTACAAGAGTCCAGCCAGGGCTACACCCAAGATGAAACCAAAATAGTCACAAAAATGGACAACTGGTCACAGGGTCTCACACTTTCTGGTCTATTAGCATATTTGAGTTAATTGTCCAATTATAGCTTTGGCTTATGAAGTACCATCCTTCTTGTTTTCCTCTCTTCATTTTGCCATTGTTTATACTCTTGGGCCTGAGATTTGGATTGGTTGTCCTTGATCCCCAGCTACAGAAGGAAATGTTTTGTCTACCTACTCTGTGAAGAGGGCTTACCATCCCTTAATACAAAGCTCAGAACCACACACTAAAGCAGTACAGAATCTGAAAAAAATAAAAGCTAAAACTTGAGGCATCAGCTTAACTGGACTAAATTGCTTTTGTGGAACACACTGAGATATATAAATACATAGTACTTAAATACATGGTTTGTGGATGTCACAGCACATGCCACAGTCCAGATGGCCATAATACACAGAAAAACACCATACAATTTCACAAGTGTTTAAACATTTGCCCATACCACATCAGAAGGCTTCAGGCATCTGCCCTTCTTGTTCTTTAGCCCAACCTTTTATACCCCTTATAATTCATTCATTGCACCTGTGTGCCTTCTGTTCCATTTTGTAATTGGTCAGTGCACCTGGGCACTCCATATCTCCTTTCTTTCAATGCTGGTCACCTGCTTTTCACAGCTGTAGCCTATTAGGGACGACGCTTGGCTGCAGCCCCACTCCCAATTACCACAAACTGTGCACGTGTGGAAGCTGAGTGGACAGAAGTTCAGTTGGAAGTTTGCTTAAGTGATACCTCAGTGAAAATCAGCAGGGATTTCTATTCAATTATGTCTAAGAAATAGGATTTTTCAATTACTTCATACTGAAGAACATTGTGGCAGGATCATTTTTATCCAGAAACTGCAAGGTGTTATTTTCCATTTACAAATATATAGATCTTCATAGTCTCAGCTACAGAGAAAAACAGATTAGCTTTAAATATATTAATAGCTTATTCTGCTTCCATAATCCATGGTAATGCTTTTCTTTTCTTCCTGTCTTTCTGTCTTTCCCGTCTTTCTGTTGGTTATTGATTCCCACCCTTCCTACAGGGAGGCTTGGAAAATTATGAATATGTTGTTTGGTTTGAGGATTTCTCTCAGTGAGCAAAGCAATGCTCACACAGGTATCCTTGTATCTTAAGAATTTAAAATTTAATTACAGTGCTCTGGAGAGATATACACAGCAAAAGAAAAAAATGGCATAAACAAGTAAGATTGTGAGATACAATGAAAATAGGAAATAATGCATGAATATCTTGGATTAACAAGCAGAAAATATACTTCCTAAAAAAAGGTGCTTTACAAATTTTCCAAAGCAAAATATCTCATCTAAAAAGTGGAAGCTAGACACTATCCTTATACAGTGTTAATAACTTACTCCTCATTCATTTTTATATACTTGAATTCATATTTATTTTAAATTAGAGGAAGACTTTTTTGACTTTGTAGTTTATTCAGTGAAGGATGTATTTGTAGACATGCCAGTGTGCAAAAATTTGCATGGATTTTCTACTAGCAGTTGACCATTGGTAGGCAAGGGACAGGGTAGCAGATCATCAGCAGTAGTAGGGTAACCCCACTGATATTGTTGTAAAGAGATCACCAGGATTTGAGCATTTGTGCCTTATGTATCTTGGAAAAAATATTTTCCAATTATAATACTTTGACCTTTTTATGTTTTGTTAGCATTGTCACTCAGTCTTAATGTCTCTTGTTTACAGCAACAGTATTCAGTAATGGAAATGCAAAATGAGCATACAGATAGCAATGAGAAATATAAAAGTGCTTTATAAATCTAATAATCTTTCATGGTCTTTTGAAAGGTATGTAGAATTATTTAGCTCAGTGCCTTATTCCCTTGAAGGCAATTTCTAGCAAGGCTATGAATTCAAATTTTCTTGCCTGGGGGAAAGGAAACTGTAAATCATTACTTTCTATGGAGTAAACTCATTAGATCCTCGACTACAGCTTTAGTGTCTGCAGTCCCATTATCTCATCAAAATATAATTTTGATTGCCATCATGCTATACAGGGCCTGCTTTGCCACTTCTGCCTTTCTTGGATATAGAACAGGAATCCATGCAACATGGCTTTTGGGCAGAATTGATATGTAAGCAGAGATTCAGATCACCTGCAGCCCTTTTGGAGATGTGCATTAATGGGCAATCTGAGACAGAAAGGGGAAGCATCTTGCTGTAGTTTGTGAATAGAATGTCACAGATGGAATGAAAACTTGAAAAGTCCAAATTTCCAGACTCTAACTTGTTCCTGCAGCCTTCATCTCCTTGGATGGAATTATAGATTCCTGTGCAAAAACTTGCAAAGGAGGGTAAGAAATGAGACTGAAATGGAAAAATGTCAGCTATTTTCCTGAAGCTGAGCAGAAGTAATAATGCAAGACTAATCAGCAATGTTGATATTCAGAATTTTTGGGGCCTCTATGTTAATTTTAAGCAGCTATCTAGCCCTTTTTGTTATCATCCTGAACAGACAAATGAACAAAT
The DNA here is from genome assembly GCF_028551555.1 of Melozone crissalis. Lineage (NCBI taxonomy): Eukaryota > Metazoa > Chordata > Aves > Passeriformes > Passerellidae > Melozone > Melozone crissalis. The sequence goes on along the minus strand of NW_026535794.1, from coordinate 57,109,797 downwards.
AAAACTTCATTAATTCTATCTATTCAGTCTTTTACATTCTTTGTTGTGTGCTGTGCTGTCAGTGGTTTAAGAGGGGACTCCTCCACAATGTTTTTGTCTTACCAGATGTGCATGTCCTTACAAATAGAAAAGAAACTGAGTTTCCATTCCTTTCTGCTCCAAGTTAAAAACAAAAATCCATGGGTATTTTTTGTCCTTGAAATTAAAATCACGAGACAAATAAACTGAGCTACACTGTTGGAAATGTTAGTCTGTGTTTTTGAAGTTCCATACCAACTACGCTGATGACAATGTGATAGAGCATATAAACATAAGGAAAAAAAATCTGTAAAAGCAGCTTGGTCATTAGTGATATGGATGTCTTCTGTGCTTTATTGCCATGTCCCACTAATTTTCATTCTGCCTTCCTAGTTTAATAATAATCACCACAAAAATCATCATTCTCCACAGAAAAGTCCAAGGGCAACACAGATGCAATGATTACATCTGTCTGGGCTAAGTATTTACCAAGGTGATAAAAATTGTCATATATCCTGAAGCAGGACAGTAACCAAAAATTAGTTTCCTAATGACTGGCAGACTGTTCTGTCTGGAATTTAAGATAAAATATGACAAAGCTTTTTGCTTTGGTGAGCTTAAGGGGGAAGGGTTTGATGTAGAGATTAGGCTACAGAAGACAGTCCAGGATACTTTTTGACTCAGCTCCTCTTTCGAAATATTTTTTATGCCTGATGTAGGCATCTTCTTGGTCAGCATTCTTCTCTCTTTTGGATCCCTAATTTTTCCCATGATGTTTTGTATCTAGAGTTGAGATTTGTTAGGTTTGTTTGTCTAAGTAATTTTTACATCTAACACTATTTTCACACTATTTTCAGTAGATGAAACTCATTGTACCTCAACAAAGACAAAACCCTCACCCTGGCTCATTTCTAGCAACTAAAATCTGGTCTACAGTAGGAAAAGCCTCCTATCAGCTTCCTATCAAATATTTGGTCTTGGTGGGGAAAATAACTACATGTGCTTATTTCAGTATTCCACCATCTCTTTGGCAACATTACATAAATCAGTGTGGTTGTGCATATTTTATTTCATTTACCTTCCCTTATTCTGTATTGCTTTTTCATCTGTCATGGGTTGACATTGGCCAGATACCAGGCACCCATGAAATCCACTTACTCACTCCCCTCTGCAGCTGGACAGAGGAGAAAAAAGTTTAACCAAGGGTTCACAAGTTGAGATGACGACCAGAAGAGAGAGCACTCATTAAATACTACCATAGGTTAAACAGGTTCTAATTAGAGATACAAAGTTAATTTATTGTTAACAAAATCAGAGCAGGATAATGAGAAGAAAAATAAGACCTCAAAAACACCTTCTGTACAGCCCTCCCTCCTTCCTGCACAACCTCCATGGCACAGATAGACAGGGAATGAGGGTTATGGTAAGTTCAGCACACATGGCTTCATCCCATTGCTCAGGGGGAAGAGCTGTTTACCTGCTGCACCATGGGATCCCTCCCACAGGAGACAGTTCTCCATGAACTTCTCTGACATGACTCCGTATCACAAGCAACAGCTTTCTGTGAACTGCTGCAATGTGAGTCCATTCCCTGGGCAACAGTCCTCCCATAACTGCTGCGGCATGGGTCACTCTTCCGCAGGGTGCACTCCTGCACTCCTTGAAGGACAGTCTGGTGTGGCCTGAGAGCAAGGCCCTGTCTCCCTGGGCCTCCCACAGGATCACAGCCTCTTCTCAGGCATCCACCTGCACCAACATGGGGCTCCTCCATGGGCTGCAGGTGTACCTCTGCATCCTGGCGGTCCTCCATGGGCTGCAGGGGCACAGCTGCTTCACCATGGTCTTCACCACAGGCAGCGGGGAAATCTCATCTCCCGTGCCTAGAGCACCTCCTTCATCACTGACTTTAGTGTCTGCAGAGTTGTTCCTCTCATATGTTCTCACTCCGCTCTCTCTGGCCACAATGAAAACTGTGCCTCAACCTTTTTTTTTATTTCTTCTTAAATTTGTTATCACAGAGGAATTACCACCATTTCTAATTGACCCAGCTTTAGCCAGTGGCATGTCCATCTTTGGAGCCTCCAGAGACTGGCTCTGCCTGATATTGGGGAAGCTTCTAGAAGTTCACAGAAGCCATCCTGCTATAAAAAACCAGATCATGCAAACCCAATACATCATCATAACCCACTGATAACCATTTTCTCTCATTTAGAACATTTATGAGATGTGCAAACAGGCCTGTTGAGAAACTAAAAATGGGAGTTCCCTACATGGAAGTTGGAAAGAACTTGGCTCTGTCTAATCGCTGCAGTTTTCAACACTAGATCTTTGGTTATATATTGTTGTTGAAGTCATTGAAGAGACTGTAACTGCGCCCATTGAATTAGGTATTTTGGCTTATGAAAGCCCAGTTCAGGTCCTGAAGCAAAAATGCAGTTTTAATCCAGAGTGTTTGCAGTAATTTTTGTGATAATATGGTTCCCAACACCCAGATACTCTTCAATCCAACGAGATTCAACATGACGTTAACCACATATGAATTTAATACAGAACAATACAGATTTAATTTGAGTGGGTGAAAAATTTCAGGTTGATTGCTATTTTATCTGAACTGAATCCCTGAAGAAACAGAATAATTTTGAAGAACATTTACTGTCTCATCTGGAAGAAATAACAAAAGAGAAGCAGCATTTTCATTGCACTATGAAAGGGCTTGAGACCTTGGTTAAACAGCTGTAAGGAGATGGAGAACTTTCTAGTTTCTGAAGCATCAATAGATTTTATCACACTCAGGTGATAGATGATTTGCTTTAAAGTTGAACTTTTTCACTGCTACCATGATTTATGCCTTGTGTTTTCAAGACTCAATAGTTATAACTTTTTGCATACTGTTTTCCTTGAGAGATCACAGTTCCGAAGTCTAAGCCCTAGTGGATTTGCTCCTTTGTCTTCTTATACCACAGTAACTCATGAAAAACCCCATCTAATCTTGCTCCCACCTGGTTGCACAGTTCACTTTTGCATTGTTTATTCTTCATTCCTCTGCTCAGATATTACAGGCTTCACAGATAAAACTGAGAGCATATCTACACCATATATGCAGCCTGAGAATTTAAATACTTTACTGGCGTCTGATAGGGCAGAGGCGGTGTTATCTGTTCCATAAGCACTTGTTTAACAGATTTGGAATATGAAAAAAATAATTGTCAATAGTGCCTGATATGGAGTATATGCAGTATTTATAGGTCATTCTACTAAATATATTTTTGACAAAGGAGTGGGGTTTCTTTTTCTCAAATAAATACATTTGATTTTGTATTATAATGTCCTTCAATCCCTTCACCTTTGGCAACCTCTATTATAAATTTTATCTTTCCTCCCAGTATGATAGAAAAAAAGACAAGTCCTTCTGACAACCCAGAGTGTTATTGGAAACAAAGGAAAATACATTCAAATCTGTGTCACAAAATGTTATATGTAGTAATTGAATTTTATATATATTACTTTAAGAACAACTAATTTTATAATACATAATGCCTAAATTGTGCTTTAGTTAAAACTTTCTCCAGCAAGAGATGGTGATCAAATAAAGTGTAAGCAGCTCGGCATCCATGAGGTAATGCCTTCAGAGTGTGTGCTGTGCTGTGCTTTGCTGGGCTGTTTTAGGGGGCTGAACACTGAAGGGTCATTGTAATTCCAAATACTTTGTGTGCAATGTGTGAATGCTTGCCAACTTCACTTTTTTTTTTTTTTCACTATTATTCAGTTCCCTGATAAAAAGGTCACCAAAATGTCACTGTATTCTGAAGTTAATGCCGTACATCATATCAAGCTGAAATTTCCCTCCTCAAAGAATCCATGCTAAAGCAGGGTGAACACTACCACCACTTAAAAGTGATCTGGTCTCAGATTTCCTAAAGAAGCAAGCTGGGAAAAGATGCTTTCTAAAAATTATTTTTATAAATTGGAGTCATGTTGGAGTCATGTTGATTGCATGATTGCAAGCAATCTGTTTTATTTCCCTTCTGCGGCCACAGCTCTCTGGTCACAGAAAGCAACAGGCACAACTTTCCCAGGCATTTTCCTGGGGAAGGCTATGAGAAGAACAGGGAAAAGAATGATAAACAATTCTTATCTTCACTTGCTGCACCTGTTGTTGTGCACATGTGGAATGTGTTCTGGAGATTTGTTTACCAAAGAGTGTTTTGGATTCAATTGACCAATTGGGTCAAAGCTGCATTGGACTGTCTGCAAGAACAATGAGTTTTCTTAGAAATATAGCATAGCATAGCATAGCATAGCATAGCATAGCATAGCATAGCATAGCAAAGTGATTAAACAGCCAGCCTTCTGGAATCATGGAGTCAATGCTAATTATTACCCAGCGGGGACCCATGCTACAATAACTGACTAGTGAGGTAACCTGCAATTATGGCAATAATAATAATAAAAAAAAAATATTAAAAAGAGTTAAATAATTCTAATCCAGTGCATTCAGTTTTGATCTGCTAATATAATGTATTATTGGCTATCCATTCTGTTGAGATAACTTTCTTGGAGTGTAATCTTATTACAAGAACTAAGTGTTTCATGACATTGAAAGTTTTTTCAAGTACCCAATGGGGATTTGTGTCCTTTGTCCATATACTTGGAGGTGCTAACCTGTAAAAATTTACTGGATAGGCAGAAGCTTAGAGAAGTTTCCTTAAATTGCACAGTATATAACAGATACCATTTCTGCTTGGTGGAATTCCTTGGTCTGGGGCAACCTTCTCAGCTGGCTTCAAGTGTTACAATGTTGTTCTTCTAGCTTTCCAAAACTTTATTTTAAACTTCTTGGTTCCCAGCAGAAAACAAAGGATTTCTCTGTATAAGATTTAGAAGCAGATTTTTAGCCTATGTAAACCCATGATTGCTCATCCAGAGCTAACACCTCAGGGTGGACAAATAAACTCTAAGCAGCTAAGACACAGCTGTGTTATACAGACAGAGATAAGCAATGTTGCATTTCACAATTTTGAAACACTGCAAATTCAAACTCCAATCCCTGCCCCACTAAATCAAGTTCCTTATAAGGATCAGTAAAGTAAGTCAACGCAACACACATCTGTGTCCTTTATCTGTGGATTAGCAATTCACCTTTAAAACAAAATTACATTTTTATTAACCAGGAAACTTGAACACTAAAGAAAAATTAATAGAAGTTTTTGCTTCAGCTTATGGCATTTTAAGGTTCAGCTTCTGACAATAAGGTTTTAAATAACTTTTGGATTCTGTAGAAAATAATATTTTCTTCTCAGCCATCTCAAATGCTTGTTTCTGAAGCCAGGAGATTTTTCTTCCTTGCTCCACAGTATGATCTCAGAGCAAAAAATTGACATGACAATTTGTAGCAATTGTTAATTTATACTGTCCAGAGACTCCACTTCTGATCTTCACAAAAAATATCTTCCTTCAGTTGTAGCTTAACTTTTTATCAGATTCTGGAGTCAAAACTGATCTGTAATTCAGTAAAGTACCAAACACATGGATAACTTGGAGTAACTCTTAGTCCCAGCAAATTACAAATTTAGGAATAGATCAGTGCTTAAAAGTAAGTATTGTTGAACTTGAGTCAATAAGAATTGCTTAACAATATACCAAGCATTGTCACACTACTTATTTTATGCAGCCATGTTGTCCTTCCTTTCAGGAAGGAAGGAAACTGCAAGGTCAGAAAAAAATTAGTTTAGGCAAAATATGTTTTTGTGAGAAAAATCCTGGTATCATGTCCATGACGAGGACAAACAGATCAGTTTATATTAGCTATTTTCATCACCGCATGAGTAAACCAAGACATTATTTCTGAGCATGAAACAACATGAGAAGAATCTTTTGTTAGAGAAACAAAGACAATAATTTTTCTCTGTGTTGTAAAAGGTAACCTGAACTTCCAATAAAGTACCATTAGAGCATAGTAAGAGGTCAGTGCCACGAGTATAACATCATAGAGATTATTGCCTGGCCATTTGGAGCTGTCTTGGAGCTCCCTTGCCTGGGGACCTCTTTAACTGGAAGAGGAAAGTCTATGCTTCATTGTGGTTGCAGTACATGCAAAGACCTGAAGCCAACAGACTAGTTACACCTGGATAAATACATCTGAATATGTGGTAGTTTTTCTCCTAGAATTGTCAAAATTCTAGAAGAAAATGGTAAAAAATATGCTGTTTACATGTCCTGTTTGTGCCAGGAGCCATTTTAATTTTTTTTTTTTTTCATTCTGTCATTCCTCTTATTTACTTTGCCTTTTAACAGAGAAGAACTTGGCTGTGTTGCAAAAACCTAGAAGCTGCCACTTCTGGGGATCCACTGGCATGATGAAGCCTTCAGAATTCCTGTAGAATGTACACAATCTTTTCCAAAATGGAAAATTGTGCTGACAGAAGCATTGAAACAGTTATGATTACTGGACATTGTATTTTATTTTTATATCAATAGAATACTATATCCCTTTGGGCTTTTGTGCTTGTTTCTGGTGGTCATGATAAGAAAGATTTTTATGGGCTGGTAACAAACAAATACAGGGCCCCTGCAAAGGCTGATTTGCTAATACTGATTTGGCTCTTAATTGCTCTAGGCTGTTCACATGTGGCAATAATCAACCCTCACATACAACCCAGAGGCATCTTGGTTATTTGTAGGACAATCGTGCTAAAAATAATTTTGCACAAACCAACTTAGGAGTAGCAGAATTCATGCTTTATCTTAATTTGCATGGCTTCTTTCAAAAAATGATGAAAGTTACTTTGGGTGTGCCTAATAAACAGTCTCTATTTGTTCGAATAATGATGGTGTGGTCTAAGAGTGCAGAAAATGCTGTGGAGTAAAATCAAAGGGGGCTCTCACATTAAAAGATTGAATGTGGAAAAGGAAACATTTGAAACAGTTCTCTTCAGCTGAATCTTGTTTCATTACAAAAAGCCTCCCACATCTCTTTTAGTTTCCTATGGTTTAGCTCAGACTATGAAGGTAGGTTTCAATTACCTTTTCCTTGTGCTTTCTGGAGGTTTTATAGTACTTACATGGATTCACTGTCTTCCTTAGAAACCACATATGAACATCTTCATCACTATGAACAAGTGCAGAAATAAATGTAGTCATCAGCATGGACTTCCTACTGTAAGTTTAGTTTTGAAAACTAGAAGTTTTCCTGTCATACAAAAGGAAACAGAGATCTTTCAGCATAAGCCTCATGCCTACTTGTGTCTGACTTTATTCTCTATTCACATTTTAATGGGAACAAAATCTGACCTTCCAGCAATCTGTCTTATGTTTTAAAAGACTGACAGTATAAGAGATGAAGTAAATGTATCGAAACAATATATACTCTGTTGATAACCCAGATTTATTTCTTGCCATTAATAACAGTATGAACTACTCTACAGCATACCCTTTCTGAGTACACTTGGTTCAGAAAAGTTCTCTTGCTTGGCAACATGTGGAGATAATAAATCCAGCTGCCAAATGTAAATTTTCTAAGAAATCTGCTGTTTTGCTTTTCTCTATGGAAATGTTCTGTAAAATATTTTTCCCAATGAATATTTCAATACATTGGTCACTGTTTCTTTTAAAAAATTCCCTAATTTTCACAAAGTAGGGTTCAAGTATTCTACTGCAAATCATTCTCTATTTTGATTCAATTTGTGTTCAATAATACTGATGAGTTTTGCACAATCAAGGAGAAAGTTGGGAGATAATGTTTCAGTGCAAAATCATGTATACAATCTTTTTTTTTTCAAAACTAACAAATGGAATACTACATGCTACGTACATACTACAGGAACAACATACTACAGATCAGCCTTAAGTGCTACAAGGATTCTATTTCTACTATTCAGGGATGGAATAGTTAGAAAAATAAACAATTCCTTAAACATTTACCTAATATGATAATTTTAGCTAATTTTTGTAGCAAAACAGTTAAAACACCTAGGAGTTTCATGATTTTGTTATGATTTGCTGGCTGTTTGGACCAATAATGGGAACTGTAATAAATTACAGTGTGCTTTCTATTTTTGCAATGCCTATCATCACACGCGTATGACTGAGTAGCTTCCCTCAGCTTTGCCTAAATTATCTGCAGCTTCAGATTTTAGCCTGAAAATAGAGTAGTATACAGTACATGTCCAGTTTGTTAATTATCTTATTTAACAGGACCTACATAGAACATGACATTTTTTCAAGATCCTGAGCAATACAGAAACAGTCAAACTCTGAGAAACCATTTGTCTTCAACTGCATTAACTCAGTCATATTACATATTATTTTTTCTCTATGGGAAACAATGTGTGAAATTTTATATTGACAAAGTGGAAAGGTAAAATAATAGGCTGTGAACCTGCTATACAAAACAAACAACTTTGTAATTCATACATCCTCTGAAGGATGGATTGTTTGGTTTTTAAAAACTGTTTTATTCCAGAAGGCATTCCTAGACTTTCTTGACTTTTGAGAAGTTAATGTGCACTTTAAAATTAATTCTTTCTGATGGAGAAAAAATGGATCAAGAATTTCCCATACATATCTAATTTCTTTGATATTGTGTACTAGCAATGAGTTAAGTAGTCAACATACTTCTTGCTTCAGCGTTTTCAGATCTTCGAGTGCTTAATGTCATAATATTCATTATAGAAAACTGTATGTATTTCTTGGGAGTGTGCCTGGGGTATGTCTGATTTTTACTTTCAAAAAAAGAGAAAAGAGGATGAACAGTTAAAAATATCTGGTATTAATCAACTTATAAGACTTATTCTAGAAAGCAGTTGACACATCCAAGCAGTGAGTAGCCAGTTTTTTCAGGAGAATCTTGTGAGAATCAGCATCAAAAGCTTTACAAAAGTCCAAGTAGTTATTGTCAACACTAACATAAACAGCCTTTCCCTCATTCACAGAGTCTTGCTGTCATAAGAAGATCGAGTTACTCAGAGCAGACCTGCCTTTCATAAACTAATGGTGGCTGGACCTGATCCCCTGGTTGTTCTATACAGGCTGCATGATGGCGCTCAATATGATCAACATGTTTCATTCTAAATAACAATTTTGAAATTTAGGTAACTAAAGCTCCCATTCATATTGTGTAAGGACTTGACAACAAGCTGTAGGGAAATTTCAGAAGCAACATTAACAGTTCCATAGATAAAATTTAAAACATTATGAAGGTGGGGTGAAATAAAACTAAATGTAAACTTCCATGTAATGTCTGCAGTTTAGTATGGGTTTAAATTTACATATTAAGCAAAACATATTTGGCATGCTAGAAGGAAACATCTCTAGACATCTGAGCAGTTATCCATCTGTAGTAACAATAGGCATGAGCATGTATGACAATAAAACAATTTATTCGGCTCTTACTGAAAATTATGTGTAATTTTCATAACAAAATATCAAGAAAATTTGGGGAATCTGAGAAAGAAAAATATAATTAAAAAATCCTAAAATTATTAGTATGCATTACAGCAAGAAAAGCAGACTTTTTTTAAGGATTAACTGTTAAAAGAATACTTGTCCCAGGCTAAACAGAGTTTCCACCTCATGGAATTTTCCAGCCTAAAATAAAGTATTTTTAAAAAAAAAGGGGGGGAGGGGCAATATGGAAATGGAAAATATAGATCCTTCCTGCAAAAGTGACTTATTTATCATTGTTTATTGTAATTGACACTCTTATGGGTAATCTTGCATTTCCTTTTTAAAAGGATAACTGAGTTAAACTGTGCAAATCTACCACAGTAACCACAATTGTCTACAACTCAAATCCCACTATAAATCAGTCTCCGGTGATTTCTTTACTTAAATACCAATTTTTTAAAACTTAAATACCATACTATCTTCCCTGTTGTATGTAGGTTACTTTAATTAAGGAGTAGCCAGAAGTATCCTACTTTTGGAGAAAGAATTATTATTATTTCATTTTCTTTTGGAGATATAATTATTTTTCTATTCATTCTCATAAGTCACAAGAGACTGTTGCAGAAGGTAGCATAAGCTCTGGTTTTGCTTTAGAGTTGAAACTTTCCTATTTCTGTGCGATCCAGTGCTGTAGGTTAATGCTGGCTGAATGCCACGCATCCACCAAAGCTGCTCTATCACTCCCTTCCACAGCCAGACAGGAAGGAGAAAATATAGTGAAGGGTTCATGAGCTAAGGACTAGGAAGATCACTCATCAAATGCCATCCTGAGCAAAACAGGCTCCAATTAGATATATGAAGTGAATTTATTATAAACAAAATCAGAGCAGGATAATGGGAAGTAAAATAAGACCTTAGAAAAACCCTCCCCCTTACTACCTAGCTCCATCTCCTACCCCAACAGTGGAAGGAGACAGGGAATGGGGGTTATGGTCAGTTCATCCCTTGTAGTTTTTGTGCTGCTCAGGGAGACAAGTCCTTTTCCTGCTGCACCATGAGGTCCCTCCCACAGGTCCTTCAACTTCCATCTCACAAGTAACAGCTCTCTGTGAACTGCTGCAATGTGAGTCCATTCGCTGGGCAACAGTCCTCCCAAAACTGCTGCAGCATGGGTCACTCTTCCACAGGGTGCAGTCCTTCAAAGCTGGTCCAGTGAGAATTCCTCTTGCCATTGGCCTCCCACAGGATGCATGGGGCCTCCTCAAGGCATCTACCCACTGTGGTGTGGGCTCCTTCATGGGTTGGAGGTGTACCTCTGCATCCCTGCGGTCCTTCATGGGCTGCAGAGGCACAGCTGCTTCACCATGGTCTTCACTATAGGCAGTGGAGAAATCTCAGCTCCTGTGCTTGGAGCACCTCCTTCCTCTCCTTCATCACTGACCTTGGTGTTTGCAGAGTTGTTCCTCTCACATGCTCTCACTCTGCTCTTCTCTGGCCACAATGAAAACTGTGCAAATAACTCCTTTCTTCTTAAACCTGTTATCAAAGAGGCATTGGCACCATTTCTAATTGGCCCAGCCTTGACCAGCAGCACATCTGTCTTTGTAGCCACCAGGAACTGGCTCTGCTGTACATGAAGGAAGTTTATAGCAACTTCTCACAAAAGCCACACTGGTAGTCCCCCTGGTACCAAAAACCAGTTCATGGAAACCCAATACATCCATATATATGGCAGTTCTATAACAGAGGATATTCCATAAGGAATTGTACAATATGTATATGATGTCATGCTGTGAGTTGTGAAAAACTTGAGGCCAAGCAATCATTAGTTAGAAATTAGTTAAGAAGCACTGCTTTTTTATCAGCGATGATGAGAGAGACAGGGAGACTGTGAGATGGTCAAAAGAATCTAAATTTATTGTGGACTGCCTGTGCTTATATACTATTTTAGGAAGGCTAGTAATGTTTTACTTCAATGATTGGGTTAATCATCACATAAACAAATATGTTGTAATTTTCTTTTCTGATAAGTCAGTCTGATTTCATCTTCTTGCAATCTTCAAAGATGTTTGTTCTTGCCAAGGCATCCTAATTATCAAATCTCTTGTGGTAACCAGGTCCAAAGTCCATCATGTTTTGTGTGTCCCAATACTTTATTAAATTGCATCTTATAGCCCTATCATTAGGATTCAACTCCTCCTTTTATTGAAACAATTGTTTTTAAAAATGAGAGATAGTGGTATGCACTCTTTGTAACACAAGACAACATTCTAGTGTCTGAGGATGGATGAGGAAATTAGGTACTAACAGCTATATAGATGCCTGTCTCTAGGCAAAAGGAAGCCAGAATTTGTAAGTGAAGTCTACTGTATCACAGAAGTGCTATACTCACATGCTTTGTTACCTCCTGCATTGATAAGAGATCTAAACTTTTCTGAACACAAGATGAGACTTTATTATTACCTTTACATACTTCAACATGCTGAAGGGATAGAAAGTCAGAAAAAAAATGCAATGAAGGATAACTTGAATAGGGCAACTAAAGATTCTATGTTTATATGCCATAAATAAGCTTTTGTCATAATTTTGATTACTGCATCTGAGATAAAGGCATAGCCTTGATAAAAGAATGAAGAGGAGGATTCTGGAGACTGGAAAAATTTTGAAAGTGGAAGAAGAAACAGATTCATAACTTGAATCTGTACAAAAAGGTATATAAAAAGGAATTTTCAAGATATGGACAAATGATAGTCATAGATGTGAGGTTTTTCAGAATTCAGCTGAATCAAGACCCTAAGCCTTTTCAAATGCTTTAAAAATTAAATGAAAACATGAAGACCTGAAAATCTGCCACATTAACAGTTAAACTAAAATTGCCACCAAATTGGTGTAGAAGGAAACTGCAAAAGAGCTTCTCCCCGTCTTCTAGTTCTTCTAATCCCAGACCCTGGAAATAATCTGTGTGGATAGACAGCCTTCAAACTGCAGGAAAATACTGGAGAGGAGGCTGAAGCTGATGGTCTCCACATGTATCTACAGAGCAGGCTGGTATGGAGGGGGAAAGTTGTTTCTAACAGCTACCTCTAAATAACTAGCTGATATATCTTAGATATTTTCATTTAAAAAAAACCTGCTTTATTAATGGTTTTCTGTATATGAATTGACAGGTTTTGTAATTTCTGGCATATGTCAACTGTTCCTCCAGAAAATTGCATTTAATTCATTACACATAATGAGCTAAAAATAAAGATTTTCTAGAATATATGTACTTGCATGGCCTTTTCCTGTTAAATTCATTTTTGTGGTCTCTGATATTTTCTTACAGTACCTACCTACCTAGCTATCAATAAAACATCTGAAAATAATCATAACACTTTCATCATTCAATTTTCCACCAAAGATACTGCTAAAATTTGCATTGGAAGATGCCCAATATTTAACTTAAAACAGACACCTGGAGCAAGAAGAGTGCGAAAATGTGTTGTAATTGAATTAATAATTTTAGTCACCCAATGCTGATGTCGTTTAATTTCTAATACTTGCTTTTGAAATGGCATGTTGATGTATTTGAGAAATGATAGTATGCACACGTAACAGATTAGGTCTCTCTGTTCCAGTGAAGGGGTGAGGTCCAACAGTTTGATATCTAGTAGTTTGTTGGAATCCATAAGGTTAGAGGGTTTTTAGGAAATGGTTAAAAAAGTATAGGCCTCAGACTGAAGTTTTGTTAGCATTGCAAATACAGCAAAAAAGTTTCCCAAGCAGTAGAGCATACCTGACAAATAACAATAGGCCTTTGTAGAAGTGGCTTTAGGATGGCAACAAGGTTATTTAATGTATATCTTTAGAAGGTTAGCATGAATAGAGCTCTGTTCATTGTCTCTTATGAACTAGTCTTTGTTTTAGCTACCATTACGTGTGTTTTATAAGATTGGATAGAATGCTTGTCAATATGTATTTTCTGTGTGTGATTGGCTGAACTCTAGATTGAGATGATTTTATGTATTGCTGTATGAGCTCTCCTGGGAGGAGACATTTTTGGGGTGGATCAGTGAGCTGTCATGTCTCCTTTTTGTATTATGAGACTGATGTGCTGGAAATAAAAGCAAAAATCTCTTCACTGGTCTGTTTACAATGTTGTCCATACTGGACATTTTGCCGCGGCCTAGTGGGTTCCTTTTTAAAGACGTGGGTTCCTGACAGAATTGGACTTATATCTACCCATCCCCCGGCAGTAGTTATTTACTTTCCCCTCTCCTGCCTGTTGGCATTCTTTTTGTTAATAAACTGTTGGTTTTGCATTTTCATCTGTTAGTAAATATTTCTTATTGATGGAAGGGGATGGTTGGAATCCTTAGAGGAGACAAGTCCTTCCACAGAACACTCTTTAAATTGTATCAAACCAAAACGCCTACACGCCTCCTGACAGAGCAGATATCCTTATTTCTAGAACTTCCTAATGTCTGATACATCTTTGGTCTTCAAGCTTAAGTAACTTTTTTTACTTTCATGGGTGAAATGAAATATATCTTATGCTCAAATATGCCTTCCTGATAATTTTTATAAAAATATTGCAGATTGACAATATAACACTTCACATATAAAAAATCTGAACTATAAGAAAATGTGTTTTACATAATCCTTTCTAACATCTAAACAAAGAGGATAATGAAATACTAGTATATTTTCCTTTGCATGAAGATCTTTAATATCTAGCATGTTAGAAAAGCTCATGTACAAGCATGTAGGTATTCTGGCTGCCTGACTGATCGCTTCTGATGTCATAGCATCTGAGGTCACAGTCTCGATGATGTATGGAATATAACAGTATTAAATGTCCTCACATGATTCACAGGATAATTCATGTTATTCTGCAAACAGGAAAAGATTCAATTCAACCTCCAATGATTTTTTACATTTCAACATTAGATATAGATTTTGTGTTGTGTTTTTGTTTCCTTGTTTTTTTCAAATACACTGCAGAATTCTGTTCTTCAGGCAACTGACTTAGAGAGTCAAATTAAGTTGAATATTATCTTGTTCTTTAGTAAATAATATGCATCAGTCCATTCCATTGATTGACGATCAGGGACTATAAGGTAATAATTTATAGGACAGAACTGCCATATTCTGGTTGTACTTTTCTTTAAAGGAACTTGCTGGTAACTGGATTCATACCATGAGGAAAGATTCATTTCTCTTTATAGCCAACAGAGAAGAATAGTAATTGTTTCTCAAAATTGTCTCTTTTTATTTTTAAGGCTGTGCTCCTCTTTCCAATTTATTTGGTTTGTAGAATGATGGAGTTTTTGCATGAAACAGATAATGCCTGAAAGAAATGTGACAGGGAGACTGGTCACTAGGATAGACAAGTGCTAGTAAATTCCTACTACTACTACTCCATTGTTTGGCTGTAGCCTTGTTCTGAAAAAGATTATGTGTAGCACATAGATGTTCTCTTGTGTTCTGTTGGTTGATTGTTTTGAATACATTGTTGCATCGGGAAGAATGTATGCTGTGAAACAGACGGTTAGTCAATACCTGTTCCTCTCTCCCACCTGTGCTTGTGGTGCAGCAAGGAAGGAAACTGAGTGCACAATCTTGCTTAGCTCCTCATATCTTCTGTACAGAAATAAGGAGGCTTCACAAAAGATTTCTTTTCTCTCTTGAAATTTCTGTATAATAGTGTTGGAGAATTTTGCTCAGACATGGCTTGAAGGAAAAAAGGCCATGAACATATACAGCTGGTTGAAAAATAAAAGGCAGCTGTAAGCAGCAAGTTCTCAGGCTTTCCCCTTAACAACAGTAAACACCATGTCCTTGAGGAAGTGGTAAGAAAGGCATGGTGGAAAACATGGAGGCCTTGAATGATAAATAACAAGTCAATAACAGGATGAGAAAAACAAGTATTAGCCTCAACAAGAAAACCACAGGTTTCAACAACAAAGGAGGGGTTGGTGTGTAATCTGTGGCCAATGATGATCTTGGGTTTTGTAATATGTAAAAGCTTAATTAACACGACTATAAAAGTGTGTAAGTGGGATCAATAAATCGGAGTTCGATGCTGGTCAATTAGTATGTGGTCAACTCCCTTCGCTTCCTCATAATAGCATGACATATGGCGTGATTCGGCTTCACGTTAATATTACAATGAAATTGCTTTATATGATATTATAGAAGTGAATAATGATTTTAAACGGTTAAGATTTTAGCTGAGGGTTAGAACCAATTCATATTGAAGTTAGATACACCAACAATAGGTTAACGATTATTAGATGCTTAAGCTAAAGCTAATTGTTATATTATATGAGCTCATTTGTAGAAAGAAGTGGAGCAAATGAACCAGTATAGGAACATATTGCAACCAGTAGAACAATGCCCAGGACCTGGACTCTAAATTAATCCATCATGAAGCAAGGGGCCTTGGATCATGCCTGAGGGTCATAGAGACCTGACGAAGACCTTCCTGACTTCATCCTTGGGACTACTGACCCAATTTGAGATCACTGACCCAATTCAACAGAAGAATTTTGCATGTGTGAAGGACAAATAATCTTATTTTAATACAAAGGAGGTATGGGAGGTGCTGGGATTGTGCCTATGTGTTATATGGGGAAATAAATAAAAGCTAAAAATCTTTGTGTGGTTTGTCCATGCATTTCAGGGACGACCCCCCCCGCCCCCCCCACTCACACACCCTGTGCTGCCCACTGGTGTAATAAACATATCACTTTCTAACTTTGATTAGTTAGACAGTCTTTGTCCATGATTGTCGGTTTTAATGGTTCAGAAGAGCACTTAAATTAGGGCATGAATGTTTAATTTTGGAGGTTGGCTGCATTTAAATCAGGGCATGAATCTTTAATTTTGGAGGTTGGCTGCTCAATTACTTGTTCTCTCCAAGACGTGTCCATACTGTTCTGGATTAAAAATATTAGAGGCCTACTAAGTAGGAAAGATTTGATGCAGAAGTTCACCTGCCTGTACCAGCTTTGAATTCAACCAAAAACTGGCGAAGCAATTCCCCATTAGGAAAAAAAGTTTATTAGAAATCTGTTTCCAAGGTAACTTTTACATGTTTTGTAAAATGGACAATGAACTGCATGAGTGAACTAGTTGGAGACAATACACCAGTGTCTTTTCAGTGTGATTGAAATGAAACTTTTAGGGTGTATCTTACAAACATGATTCTTTCAAAAAAGTATGATTCCTTTATTCCCATTAGTTATGAAAGTTTAGAATTGCATTGTTGGGTTTCAAATGAAAATCTAAACCCTACAAACTTCTTTTCAAGTTTTCAACTACATGTGTTTTTGAGATAACTTGAATTTCCAACATGACAGAAATGTCTGCTCTGAAAATCTCTGGTGAATATCTCTGGTTGTCTGACCAATATCAAGCCCAAACCTGATTGCTATCTTCTGGCTTGGAGACAATTTGTACATCATATCCTGCCTTAACCCAGTCAGTCTTTTCCATGTCAGTGATCTTTTCTAGCACAAATCTCCACCTCTGTATACAGAACTACAGCATTTCATTCAATGAAAAGCATCATTCTATAAGATTTATTTCCTCTGGTCAGAAGTACCATATAGAATTTTTGGTGAAATAGAAAATGACTACGGACCTGACTGAAAATGACAGGTTAAAAAGCCTTTTGAGAAAAATTGATCAGAAGGTAAAAGTGTAATTGGTTTAAAAATAGTTATTTTACCAAAAATATCAATTTCTAGCTGTTTGTTTATTGAGTTTTTTTTAAATAAATTTTATCTTTTTCCTCTGATTAGGCAAATTTCAGTTTCCCGTTTTGGAATATATGGAGAATATATAGATAGCTTTCAAAAATTGGCTGAAAAATATTTGAAGTATATTCAGCAGGCAGCCATACTTTGTATCATTGGACACAATAATGCAAATATGCTCGTACAGATCAGGCTTGCAGAATCCTACTTTAAACTGTATTGCTGCCTTTTTAGTTTGCTCAGATGCATAATTTTTTTTTTCAACGATTTTCAAACCTATTGTGTCTGTTAAGACAATTTAAGTTCAACTGGTTGAAAAATCAGTTTATATGGATCAGGTTCTCATAGCAATATTAAGATAAAACAAGTTGATACCAAAATTCTAGCAGTGAAAATAAGGATGTTCAAAATTTCTTACATATTTTATTCCAACCTCCATTTTTAACTAAAATATAGTTCAGAGAAAGGGAAAGGAAAGAAAATAACGCATCTACTTGGACAACAAGCTTTACATTAACATACTTATTAGAGCTTACAAGTTTAGTTCAGTAGACATTTTTGTGTGAAGTTTGAGAGATTTATATATCTGTCTGGGATCAGCTCTGACAGATCCCAGTTGGATCCCAGTTGGATCCCAGTTCCACAGTTGGATGCTGTGGAAACCTAGACATAAGCAGATCTGCCTCTCAAGTCCATATCAAATAGCTGCAGTGTTGCTCAAAATTGTCAGACATTTGCCTTGGGTAGTAAGACTGCAATACCTTTCCTGTAATGCAGCACTGTCCAGAATTATTTTTATGTATGTTGAAATCTTACCTGAAATTAAATTTTACTGTGCTAGGTGTAGTAACAAAATTACAGTCAGAATAGTATGGGCATACATGCTATAGGTATTGCCCATAGTGTACAAATTAAGAAACACAGAAGCTCCTTGAGAGAACTGAAGTTCCAGTCCTGATTTCCTCCCCCAGCTTCTCTTAGAAATCCAGTTATTAAAACAAATGCCCTATATCTCTGGACACAAGGTAACAGCTAGTTTTGTTGCCCTTGCTATTCTGACTCTGCAGCACTGAATAGTACTATCAAAAATCAATTCTAACAGACTTTAGAGATACCTTTGCCAGATTTTGTTGCCTAGGTAAAGATGGCTTATTCATTTTATCAAATTTTCAGCAAAAAATAGAGAAATATATAAGTAATATGAACTTGGTAGCACTAGGGAAGGCTAATCAAGTAAAAATTATCAATGTTTTAAATCCTTTGTTGTCCTACCTAAAATTAGTATTATTGGATGTCAAATGTCAAAGTAAATTTTGGTTGGCTGAAATTAGGCCTTAGTCAGATTGTACTTTTACTAAATGCTATATGACAAAAAGCATACTTTAGTGCAGAATCACCACAGATTCTTTGAAATTGTACCATCCCAACTTTATCTTGGAATAAATGTGCCAACAATTCAGATGCCTCAAAAGTATTTTTATCAACTGCCATGATCAGGTTTTTTAAAATTCACAGCTAAAGGCTTCTCAAGTTTACTAATTGAGGCAGGGAAAAGTGCTATGGCATTGGAGTCCCTGAGTGGCAAGGATAGGTTGGATTCAATCTGCACAGGGACCCTCAACCAATGTCATTCAGCTCTAAATGCAGATGTATCATTGGCCAGAGAGCTGGATGGGGCTAAGACCTCAACAAACCACATGTGTAACTGGAGCGCCTATAAAACGAGCTGGAGAATAAACTCAAGGCTGTTTGTCACAAGAACTCTAGAGTGTGAGTCTCTGTCTCTGACCCACACCCCCCTTTCACGTTACAAAGTGCCATTTTAATGCCTCGATGTTACACAGAACAGCTCTTTACTATTGGTTTTTATTATAAAGCTGGAACCACTATGCTTCAAAAAGTAGAGTAATGTTAACTGACTTGGCATACAGACAATTGTAGGTAGTGCCCCTTAGAATGTAGAATTTAAAAATAGTACCACTACCATCTTCTGTTCCCCTGGAAATTCTTAAAACTTTGCCTTTTAAGAAATAAACTTTTGATTTGCAACTGTCAATTGAACGTGAGCATGAATACACGTACATGTAATTGGAAAGAGAAAGAATAGGGCTTACTGATGAAACTCCAGCAACATCTGTGTGCATTGAAAATTGATCTCTGTCTCTTTGGCACACATATGACTTCCTTTCTTTTGATATTTAAGCACCTGAGAAATTTAATTTGTATATGCTGGTAGGTAAGCCCTTTATCCCAATGTTACAACTCGAAAGCTCAGGCACTGAGAGGTTAAGTTACTTGCAAATATATTACGGACTAAATGAAACCTTTAAATAAGAGAAAAATGCACAGATAAACACAGTAATATTAATTTGTTTAATCACTAACATGTTGCTGCAATGCAGAGCTCACAAGATAATTTTAGCTATCTATTGCTGCCTAATTCCATGGAATTTAGCAGCAGACTGTCAATATGGAAAGCTGATTGAGAGCAGAATAGGAGGTACGGCTGTCACCTGAAAAGCGCAAGACTTTGCCACAGCACAACTTGGCATATAGTATATTTTGGGCTTCCCAAGAAAGCCAGTACTTAAATATTAGTTCAGATGTAAACTTAATAGCTTTTTAAAACTCCTGGTGTGAGGGGGAAGGGAGTCAGGGAGGCTAGGCTTGCACTTAGAACTTCTGTTTATTTAATAAAATCTTTTAAAGCCATGGTCCCATTATCCATGTCAAAAGCTAAGTATATGGTGCCATTTCAGTTTCAAATAAAACTAAAATCTATATATTTTGTTTGTTCATTATTTATTCATCTCTCTGCTGAGCATTTTAAACAGTGCATGAAAAACAAAAGAAGATTGTATACCTGCCAAAACTCTGAAATAATGCAGCATGTTTGCAACTGCACTTATAACAACCTGGTTCTAATCACCTGGTGGAGGGGGATGTCTTTCCATCAACTTGAAGTGACTGTGACTTGTGTTTAGCACAATGAGTGAATCTTTTTTTTCAGAGTAGAATTACCAAGGCAGGAACCTGATTGGCAATCTTCAGAGGCAAACTTAAATGGCTCTCAGTACTTTCTACAGCTGAAATATGCTTTGAAAATACAACTGAAGGGACAGAAGCTTGAAGAGCTCAATTTGTTTGCTGAAACTTCATGTTCTAGGGTCATTAGAGAATTCCTCAGATATCCAAGATGTCTCCAAAGGAGCTGGCACAAAAGCCTTGGGACATATGCAGTCTCAAAGTGGTGGCTAGAGATTGGGTGGGATCTTTTGGCATCTCAGACATTACCAGATGCCTTACAGTTTTTAGGCCATGGAATAAAGTCCGGTACCCATCAAGTTGTAGATGTTTTTCTGTACATTCTGTGGCAAATATATTTTCTTTAAATCTTCCTAATTTTAAAATAGTAAAAAAACCTCAAATATGTTTCTTCATATGTGACATAAATTTGGTAAGGATAAGCACAGGAGTAGGTTGTGTTTGTCATAATTGAAAATTAATTAATACAATGTCCTTGTTTTGGCTGGGATAGGGTTAATTTTCTTCTTAGTAGCCTTGGTTTGGATTTAGCATGTGAATAATGCTGATAACACGCTGTTTTAGTTGTTGCTAAGTAGGGCTTACATTGAACCAAAGATTTTCCAGTTTCCCATGCTCTGCCAGTGAGGAGGTGAACAAGAAGCTGAGATGGAGCATGGCCAGGACAGCTGACCTGAACTGGCCAAAGGAATGTTGTATACCATAGGACATGGTCCAGTATATAAACTAGGGGGAGTTGTCTGGGCGCCACCAATTGCTGTTCAGGGACCAGCTGAGCACCAGACAGTGGGTGGTGAGCTGTGGTATTGAGCACCACTTGTTTCTCTTGGATTTTATTCGCTTCTCTGTCTCCCATTATTATTATTATTTATATTATTATTATTGTTGTTGTTGTTGTTGCTGCTATGATTCTTATTATTTGCAGTATTGAATTTTCTTTTACTTCAATTATTAAGCAGTTCTTATCCCAACATGGCTAATTTTTTTTCAAGTTTACTCCCCACAGGGAGCAAAGTGTCAGCAAGAGATTTCAATGTACTTAAGTGCCTTCTGGGCTTAAACCAGGACAGGCAATATTCAAAATTCTCCATATGTTCTTTTTTTTTAACATGAAGTTAGGTTATAGTTGACAAGCTGAACTGTCATGAGTTAAAACAATGTTTTTACCATATCTCTGGCATGGTTTTATCCTGTAAACAGGCAAGTTATGGTATTTATATTTTCTATTTTTTAGATCATTGTTATTATAATAAAGATTCCTCCAGTCTGAAAAAGCCTACTGGCAAAATTATTTCTAATGCAATTAAAGGCAGGATCTTGCACTCAAATAAACAGTTCACCCTTTCTGAATAGGGATAAAAACCACTGCATTTAGGCATGTGAAAAGAAAATAAATCCATTTGTACTCAAGTAACCCACTAAAAGGATTGTCAAAGAGGAATTTGCTACTGTTATTTGTATATTGCCAGCTTTTCACCTCTTAGGAAATTTTGATTATTTTTAAAGGAAAACAATATTCAAGAATTAAATTGTCCTTTGATGATCACATCAGGGTTTTAAAGTAGGGAAAGCCAAAAGCTGAGAGAAGTGGTCATAACTTTCTGTTATGGGGCAGCAACAATAGAAACCAATATGACCTTAGATATTTTTATCAAGAAGTTTATTTCCAGTGCTTGGCGATACCAAAAAAATAAAAGTCATTTTATATTGAAAGCCAAAGTGCAGTATATAAACTGAAGAGCTCAAAATGCAGATCAATTTTTCCAGGAGAAAATGGATTTTTAAAGGCTTAAAAAAAAAAAAAAAGGGAAAACCCAAGAAAAACATCCAACACTAAACATTCACAAGTCATATTCGCATGGCTTGTAACACAGTAGTAGCAATAGCTCTTCAAAATCCACTTTAAATGGCAATCTCAAAATGGCAAACAAATGCTTTAAATAGCAAACAAAAAGCATATGCCACTGAGTACTCTCTTTCTCTCATGGAGCTTTATGTAGTTTATCATATATACATGTTAAAGGATACTTCAGCTTCAGTTTAGACTAAACTGATGGCAGCAGGGGAAAAGCATATTTCCTCAGAGACCTACTGAACAGTGGAGCTGGAATTTTATGTCAGCCTGTACTCCCAGCAGCTGAAATTGCCTAGAAGTTATTGAATCCCCAGAACTTTCTGAAATGTCATAAATAATCAACATTCTTTCATAAATTACTCTATCCCTCTATTTTCATAGACTTTTTCCTGTCTAATCCATTTTTCTGAGTACAGTGATTAGAAGAGTAGCAAAATTTTTTGAAGATTGATGAGCAGCAAGCTTTTTATTTCCTTTATTTCTTTTTAGTTAGAGACTGAAAACTTTGTTTTTTCTTGACAAGAAAAAGAATAGAAATAACATGGAGATCACATGGAACAGCTTCAAAGTGTAGCACAGCTGGAGCTGAAGCATATCCTCAGCACCTCAGATGGGTTAAGGCAGCCATAATAGCAAGGTCTTGGGAGCCTCATGCCCCTTGGAATAGAAAATCTTTGGGCATAGTTCATGGAAATGCTTTGTTCTCCTTCCTGTATGTGGATGAGTATTTTCCAGTTTCTGCCACATATATAAACTGGATAATTTATGACATACACAATGACATTTCACTAGTCAGAATTAACAGTGATCAGGAATCTAGTTGTCTATCTTTATGCTTATGAAAATCACTGAATTCCAACCATATCAGCACAGATCCTGATTTTCAGAACAACTAGGTCTGTAAATGCAATGAAGAAAAGCAGCACACAGAAAGTAACGAAAAAATAAAAGAGACTTAAAATATGCACACAACACAAGATGAGAGGGAAAAATCAAACACAAAGAATATTTCAATACAATAGGGTATAGTTAGCTTGAAATTTTTACTGGGGATTTGCTGAGAAGTACTAGCAATATAATACAACCAATATAAATATGCATAGACTGGTTCAGTTCTGTATGTATTTTGACTGGCGAAGACTGCTTATTCAAAGCATCTAAATCTAGTTACCTGAAAAAAAATGTTTCAATGTGATCAATTTTATGTGATCCTATTTAAGTACATGGGAAAATTGCAGTTGACAGTGTCTTAGACCAGATTCGCATTCTCCTATACGACCCCAGTTAAATCAGAAGACCAGTACCATGAGCCATACATCCAAAAATTTAGGTTGTCAAATAAAAAAATTATTTTATGGAAATTCCACTGCGTACTGTCTATTTACTAAAAACAAACATACAATGTCACAGGACTTGAGTTTATATTACAGGTGTTTCCAGCTCTATTTCAGAAAAATGCAAAATCATTAGATGTCTTCAATAATGGTTCAAATCATGAAATAACAAGGAAAAAGCAATAATTTGTTACTTTGACACAAACTCTTGCCATTCCACCACCTGAAAATTTAATTACTGGAGGATATGGCCAGTTGATTCTAGTGTGCATCACATCTTCAGGTGGGAGACTTTCACATAATTCCAAGATCTGCCTAGAATGCATATAATCATAGAATGGTATGACTTGGAGGGGACCTTAAAGATCATCTAGTTCCAAACCCCCTGTCATGGGCAGACACATGTTCCACCAGAAGTGGTTGCTCAAAATCCCATGCAGCCTGGCATTGAACACTGGTAGGGACCAAAACTTCTCTGGACAACCTGTTTCAGTGCCTTACCACACTCACAGTAAAGAATTTCTTGCTAATATCTCATATAAACTTACCCACTTTCAGTCTGAAGCCATTACCTCATGCCTTATCACTACATACCCTTGTAAAAATTCCCTTTTCAGCTTTCTTGTAGGGTACCTTTAGGCACTGGAAAATCCTGTGAGGTCTCCCTGGCATCTCCTCATCTCCAGGCTGAACAACCCCAACTGACTCAGCCTGTCTGCACAGGTGCTCCAGCCCTCTGATCATCTTTCTGGCCTCCTGTGGACTCTCTCCAGGGGGTCCACATCCTTCTTATTTTGAAGCTCCCAGAATTGAACACATTGCTGAGGTGAAGTCGCATTTATAGTAGCATGGGGTCTGATTCTTGCATAATTTTATACAAAGTTTAAAAAAAATTATTATATTTTAACTTAGCATATCACTGAATTCTAAATTATGACTGTCCTGGACTGCCAAGAAAATTGTATTTTATTTGCCATCTGTATGGCTGCTGTCTTCTGTTAGGTGGGCAGTTTTCCTTTATCTCTTCCACAACCTATCCTCCCTCTGGTGAGACATCTGTTGATAACAGGCTATTGAATGTCACTGCATGACTGATAAGGACTATAACATCCCATTATGACATGCTCTGACCAGAGGGAGGAGCCAAACATTCCTACCCAGATGTAATCTTCAGATTCTGGAACACCAGTATGGCTTCTCCACTGGATTTCCCAGAGGAACAGCAGCCTCTTCCACTGGATCTTCAGAGGAAGACTACACCTTCTACAGGATCCCTGCTCCAACAGAACCACACCTGACACTCCAGGAGGACTGCAGCCACAATTCCAATTGGACTGCTACCTGCACCCTGACCAACAGGGTGTCAGGTTGTATTCTGAGTCTGTCAGTGTTGTTTTAGTTTGCTGTATGTTTATTTTATATTTTTATTTTTCTTCCCTAATAAAGAACTGGTATTCCTGCTCCCATATTTTTGCCTGAGAGCGCCCCTTAACTTAAAATTTATAGCAATTTGGAGGGAGGGGTGTTTCTTTCCAAACCAAGAAAATGACTGACTGATTTTGCCTGGGTGTGTACTTCTCCATGCTATATTCTACTGCCACTTGCTGGAAAATAGTGCTCCTGATCCATCAGTGTTGGTAATTGTGCATCTTGAAATCAAGACTCTTGTAACTTTTATAATTTTAACACTCTGTCATTCCACTTCCATGCAGTTACGAATTTTTCATAGGGGAAAAATCCCCATCTGTAATCTCAAGGGTGTCATTATTTCATCTTTCTTCAAATCTTTAGTATTCAAGCAAAGGAAATGTAAAACCCTCAGCTATTACTATAGGCTTTTTATCAGATCTTTGGATTTTCTGAATGTTTACATTGACAGGATTAACTCCCATGATTTAAAAATACTAATGCTACTTTTAAAAAACTTTGTGTAAGACCATTTTGAACAGCATGCATTTACTGCACAGAGGTAGAGAAAATAAAAATATTTGATCTACTGCAAAATATTTTCAGATTACTACATGTAGATTTGGATTTTGGATTACTTATAAGTAGGGATTGTATTATTTTATAGGGTTGTTTAAAATATCTTCAGTAACATTAAATGGACTTTCTTCCCCTACTTGCTCAGCTGTCTTGATGGATATAGGCCAGAAAAGCTGATGCAATCTAGTAGGAGAAGAAATGTAGACTTTTTTCTGGCTGCGGGTTAGCCTTCTTCAGTGGAAACATTACCAACTCTGGAATGAGAGCATGAAAAGTTAAACGACCTGCAATTAAACTAACTTAATCTGGTAAATGTGGGGCACTTAAAACTTTAGCAGCTGTGCAGGTAGTAGGAAGGGTGGCAAAGGGAAATACAGAAGGAAAGAGAAAGGGCTGAATTCTGGCACATGTGAAAAGGGTTGCAGGGAGTCAGCAGGTCATACCAAAGGAGGGTTGGTGGCCCATAACACTTGTGTTTGTGTTTCCTATTGGCCGTGTTAGAGGGTAGTGTTAATCTCTTGCACAGATTTTCCCTCTCTTTGTACATTTTTCATCTCAGGACAAATGGAATAGACTATGTTTTGTGGTGTCTTCTCTAAAGGGATGGAAAAATGCCCAACAGCTATTAATTAATTTGAGCTGATAATGACCCTGTGAGAAAGAGATGCCTTTACAGGTGAAGCTGAGAGGCTTTTTCTCAAAGTCATAAGGACATTTGTGGCAGAGCTGAGATTTGTATGCAAGGGTCTTGGTTCTTAAAGCTATGTTAAGAGGCATCACACTATCTTCTCTTCCACTTTCCACTGACAGATGCATGAACAACTGCACAATTTGATGTTTACAGATGCTTCTATGTGACTTTTAATTCAGAGTAATCTATGAAAAAAACATGTTGAAATTTGTAGAGCTAAGTAGATTAAATGACCCCCCGAAAAGGTGCACATTCTTTAACCATTTTTATTAATACATCCAAAGTGCACTGCTACATATACCAAAATCACATAAATTCCAAAGTCTGCATTTTTTGAACCACCTCACTTATGCTCCCAAGGAATGTGCTGGCTGAAATACAGGAATGTGAAATTCTTTCTTCTTCCCCTCTCCCTCTCTTTTTCTGCTTGTTATTCATATGCTAGACAGACATTAAAAGCAAAAAAGGAAGGGTGAAGAAGTTAAATCCATCTCTCCAAAATCTATATGTTCATATTTGTTCATATTTTATTTCTAAGTTAGCTAAACTTCCTGTTGCTTAAAAATAGCTGTACTGGAAATCCCATGAGAAAAAAAGGTACATGTGAAAATATTAATGCAATCATCTTCCATTCCCACTGAAAACATTAATGTTATTTTGATCAGTTTTGCATCATCTCTTCTAGCCCCAGATTCAGGAATTAGTTCATATATGCATGAAACTGTAGAAAAACCTAAAATTAACAGTACATATTCAATTATCACAAATTTCCATCTGCTTTTTTAGCAAAGATTTGGGCTTATCTCTGTGTTGTCTTATTTCATCCATCTCTAATATTTGTCCATGTTGTCAAGATCTGTCTCTCTCATTTGGATGCTGTTAAAATTTGAGGCTTTAAGTTGTTTGTAGATTAAGGAAAATAAAGAAAAACCCTGGAAATCAGGGTTGACTGATTGACTAGACTTAATTTTGGCTTCTGTATCAAACTAGAATTTCCACATAAATGGATTTAAATGTCTTTTACATTTTTTGTAATTTGGTTTCCCTTTAAAACTACGTTCTCCCCAGCATTTTTAACATACCTTTCTTAATCTTTTGATAAATATGATATATTTCCTAGTGCTCTTCTCTGTAGATTTTAGTGGGATTTATTCTTGCATAAAAAATCTTACATGAAAGGGCCCAAATACAGTAATTCAGAAGGTTTTTTAATTTGCCCTAGATTGTGTCTTAGTCTTAGCAGAATGTGATTTTACTGGCCGCTTTTAGTCCAATATTTTTGGAATACGCATTTATGTCCATTTTCTGGACTAACTAAGAAAATGAAAGCAATGGGATTACTTATATCAGTGAAGAAAATTTGATTATACTAAAATCCTTAAGAGTGAAACCTGGGAAAGATTGGATCAGCAATACTTGTATGCAAAGTGTTTCTCAATGGGCCAGTTTTTTACTCAGGCTGTATCACTGGGTTTTGCTCTCTTCTGACATCTCACTCTTTTTAAAATTTTTTTTTTATCTTTACAAAGCCTCCTTGTTTACCTGCTTGTTTACCTCCTAAGTTTACCTACATGGGCTTAGAATGTCCTTAACTCTGCTTATTCTGATCTCTTTATGGAGATATCATATGTCTAATTTCTTAAATGTGTAATTTCTTTTTCCATGGATTCTACGAGCTATAAAAGATTATTTTTTGCATATTTTCTTAAATCAAAGACCTTTTCCAGGAATATTCTATTATTGAAGTTTAAATGCTCTCTTTTGAACTATCAACATTCTTCTCTAATTTCACACATTTTCAAAGTGCTGCCATGATCTTCATGTCTACACACTCTGAAACACCAAATCAAAGAAAGACCCAAAGCTCTCCTTAAACACATGCAAAGAAAAGGTGGCCATGAATTTACATTTTCCTTAAGATGGTATCAGAATATGGGCTTCTTGGTTTCAGTCTGTAAAACACTACAGAATTTTCATGTTTATGTTATTCTTTTTATACAGCTGAGGAACAGAATTATTTTTGTCTCTGAAATCAACATAGTCAGGCAACTGTTACTTGTTCTACTGACTCACAATTATTAATGACATACAAATATATAAAACAGCAGTAAATACTTATTTCCATAAAATATACTTCAGTAAGAACATTTGAAAGTAGTTCATTATATGAGGACAAATGAAAAAAAAGACAAGACAAACAGTTAATCAAATGACTTATCAGTCATTGTGTATAATTGTGTACTGTGATCCTGTTGCTGCACATGGTCTGACTAATACTGACTGTTATGGAACCTTTGCATCTACCTCAAGAGGCTATGGCTCAGCTGAAACTCTAAATTCTTAATTCATTTGTTACTGAGTGAAGCATTGACTCAGGCTAAAACATCATATAAATTCTCAACTATAATGGCCTACACAAGTTAATGAGATGTGCCATTTCACTATTTCGACCAACATATTTTTTTCCCTTATTTGGATTTTTGTATGAGAGGATAGGTGAATTGGCTTCATAATTTTCACTTAAGTCAAGCTCTGACTGACGCTGTACTTGACTATGAATTTGAAATGTGTCCTGGTGCTCAGGATATTTTTAACCATGTAGGGGAATGGCATGAACCATAGCATAGACTCGACATTTTCACCTCTAGACATCCACCAAGAAACAGCTGAAGCAGGTAGTTCCGTTGCTCTGGTTACAAACCTGCCTGAAAACTCTGTTATAGCTTGTGGGAGACAAGAAATCATATTCAATCCTGTTCTTGCTCAAAAGAAAGCACTCTGGGAAAGGTTCAGCTAACAGGGAGGTAAGAAACAGGTAACCAGACAACAGGTTGTATAGCTGGCATGTGCTTGCCTCGTGCATGAGGCAGTGACTGGTTGAGGAGACGCATGGACAACACATGATCAGAGAGCTGATTAGATAAAGGAATGCATGAACAGCGACACTGCAGTGGCAGGCAGGCGATAAGTGCTTGTTTTGGTTCAAGTTTAGAACATAAACGTTCTTGGTTGTTACAATAAATGACCTTTGGGAGAAGCAAAGAGGTCCATGTGTCTTTGGTCCTCATTGCTACAAATGGCTGCTCAAACCAGGACCTTTCAAAGGTGGTGAAAGACGTGGATCACACCAGTAGCAACTTTCATTGGACTAGGAATTGGGTTAGACCAGGAAAAGTTTGGTAAACCAGCTCAGATATGCGCCCATCACCTATCAGGTGAGCTGTGGAAGAATTATGGGAGGAAAAATATCCCTGAAAAAAAGACAGAGCCTAGACCTGCTATGGCTGCTCCTGCATTGGCAAAGCACAGACATCTTCAATGCTAAGCTAAGCACCTTGCTGGATTGGGTGTCCACACATGTAAAAGATTTACATTCTACTGGAAAGAAGAAGAGAAATCAATTAGGACTTCCCAATTGTAAGCTTGATAGGACAGAAACTTTTTAATATTGGCAGGAATTATGAGGCTAGTACTTATAGGCACCTCACTATGTGGGGGTCTATTATGGCAGCTCTTAAAGAAACTTGTGCAGAGGTCCATGTGTCTTTGTTCCCCATTGCTATGTTATCTGTCATTAAACCACGTGCTTCTGATATCTATGATGCTGCTTAGTGAACTGTAACTTATTAGCCATGCTCACTTTCCCACCGTCAGCTTCATAAGCAAAAGGTGGGGAACTTTGTCCTCAGTTAGTCAACTTATTGATGGTATAGATCCTTAAATAGTGAAAATTTTCTTTAAAAAAAAGGGGCTGACATTTTAGTTTATGTCAAGCTGACAAAATGACATAAATTACATGAAATCTGAAAGCAGCAGTTCAGTTTATTCAGTCTGCACGACATGGTTGTCTTAAAATATAGAACAAGATGGAAATAAATGATGGTGAAAATGAGGTATGTATTTAGAGACTAATGAAAGAGAGCTCACCTTTGTGTCATTTGTGTCATTATGTTGACATAATCAATATATCATGATATGGGCAGTGGCCCATGGTCCAATGCCTACAGAAGCCAGAGACAGCACTCCGTGCAAAGCATTTAATTCAGGTGGCAGAATTCTTTCTCAAAAACTTTTGGTGACGTAAAATTGCAACTACACTAGTTGCCCTCTCTTCCTTCTTTTTCTTCTGCTTGAGGAGACAGCTTTGGGAGGTGGACACCTGTATTCACACCTGTATTCACACCTGTATTCACACCTGTATTCAGTGGTCAGCTCTATTAGGGTACTGGTTTTGTTAATCTTTGTTCATGCTGTAATGAACGAAGATCTTTCATATCCCTTATCCAAGAGGTGGATTTTCTTTCCTATAACACAGCATTCATAATCTTCTCAGTTTTGACTTGAATCAGATATTCTGATGAATCAATAGAGTGATATTTTCAAAATTGAAACTTGACTGGTTGAGAACAATTAGATTCCTGAATGCAACAATGAGGCAACCTCCCAACTAAATGTCAACAATAATGTTTCTGCATGGAGTGATTTACTCACAAAGAGTTGAAATAGAGATTGTAAGCAATCCACATTTATCCTGTAAAATAAAATAATAAAAAATATTAAACCCCCACCCCCCACTCCAAACAAATTTGAGCACAATCAATTTTATTTAAAGATGAAGCCTGATAATCAACTTATCATACTGAAAAGAAAGTTTCCAATATCTTCAACACCCATGTTTTGATGAAAAATTAATGAGCTAAATGTAAAGGCCTAACAGGCGATTTTAGGACTGTTGCCCATGGTACACAGGAACTTTACAGGACAGCCATGCAATGAAAGTTAATGGAGAAATGAAATAACCATAGCATGGTGAAAGATATTGAAACATGATATTCTTATTACCGCTGGCTGCTTTGATAGAACAAAAATGATCATTCAATTTAAATTTAAACAAGTGTCACATAGCTAAAAGAAAATAATTTTGTGGAAATTTCAGGAAAGGCAAAAGTGAAGGAAAGTAAATTGTTAGGAATCTATGAAGGAGGCTAAGACTCTATAACAAGATGGTGTCCTAGACATAGTCTTCCCAAGCTGCCAACCTTGGGAAGTCAGCGGTAGGGTACAAGGTGTACTGGTGGATAAAATAAAAGGAAATCTCTCCTTCTTCATTTTTAGCACACAAAAATCTTCTATATAGTTGATAGTGAAATGACCTCCAGCTGTTGGTAAGAGGAAGTACCTTGGTGCTTTTTCAAAGTTCTGTCCAAGATAAAATACAGTTCCCATGTAGTAATGAAAATAGAATGTTCATGAGAGGCCCATGCAACATGGTTACATAGAAGCTCTTTGGTTATTTTTCCCCAATCCCTACTATTCTTATTATGAATGTCCTCAGATTCTTTAACCCATCTCTTTACTTAAAGTAATAACTAGTCATCTGCCAATGATGTCATTATGACTTTGAGAAATTACGTAAAATATAAGGAAGCTGCAGTGCTCTTTGTGTCCCAGGGAATTTACTGGGCACAAGTATCTCCTAAGTGCTGTTGTACTGTAAACATTGTATGTTATTAGCTGCAGATTGATCTACTTTTTTCTACATTACACACGTTTTAAAGGATGACTCTGATTATTCACACTCTGTATTGCTTTGTTCAGTATTAATCCTTCCTTTTCTTACCTATCAGCTTCCTTACTGTTCTTATCATTTAGGACACTTTATAGCAAAGCTGAGGTTGCTTGAGCAAAACTGGGGCTTTAATATGTTGACCACAAGCACAATTTTAGAATGGGTTCTTTCCTGAAGAGCTAAGGTGATAAATACCTTACGGTGGACAATAGCTTAGAGGAACGGGAAGGTTCGGGAAGGGAAGGTTTGGGAAGGGAAGGTTCGGGAAGGGAAGGTTAGGGAAGGGAAGGTTCAGGAAGGTTTGGGAAGGTTTGGGAAGGGAAGGGAACAATTGGTATTTTTCCCTCCTTAATTTTTCTGTATCACAAATGCCATAAAACTCTTCTTATTTTTCAGGACTATTTTTCCTAGAACTCAGAGCAGAAATTAATATGATCTAAACTGTTATTTCTGGAACAAATTTCAACCCAAAGAGAATTCAAATCATTAACTTGAAGAGCATGCTGCAAGTGACGTTTGAAAAGCACAGAATTGCCCGTGGCACAGAACCAGGTAATGTTGTCCTTCACCCACTTGAAGTAATTTTTGTTGCTAAGATTTTTGGGTTTTGTTTTGCTGATGAGTTGGTGCTTTTTTTTCCATTTTCTGCCTATCTGATTTCAAAAATTGCTTTCAGTGAATTCTTATTCGTTGTAGCATATTTTTAATGTCGATTGTGTGTCAATATGTCTCTATATCTAGAATTTTGGGATTGTTTTCTTGATGATTTTTCCATTCATTTATTCGTTTGTTTATTCTTTCTGTAATAATGGTGTAACCAGGCTCTTTTGAATTCAAAGATCAGTTGGTGAAGTCTGAGTAAAGAGGTGCTTTGACACCATTTCAGGAACATGATGATCAACTGCAAAACCAATCAGTGGTGTTGTACAAATGGGTGCAAATCATCAGTAGTACTGAGGTTCCCAAGCTTGCTCTTTTTCAGGGTAGTGCTGAGAGTAGCAGATTATTTGCTCTTTAACCCGCTCAGGAAGCCAGTCTGAATTGTGTGAAAGCCCAGCTACACCAAGAATTTCTTATACAGGGTCTCACATGCCATGGAAAAGAGGAAACATGGATATGCATATTAAACAAGGTATGCCTGGGCAGTGTGTGCAATAGAAGGGGAAAGGAAGGTGATAATTCTTGCTTGTATATTTACTCTGCTTTCTTTCTGAATTACCTCCTTTAAAAGCTGAGGCTATATAAAAGTCTATGGATCTTTCATGCATTCTTCTACAATCTGGTCTCAAAACTTTTAATGGTCAGCTGATTTTTTCACTTTAAATACTATATGACTCTTTCTGTGAAATTGTCTATTAGAAACATCCTATACACACAACAGATTGCTCTTAAAAACTGCTATGTATCTCAATCTGAGGACCATATAGCCAAGACCAACACATAAGAAATCAGTAGGTCACTGAGATATATGTACCAGACTGGAAGACCATTTACACAGGAGGACTTTGCTGGAAGACAGTACAAAGAATGTAGTATGGGAAAATACTCTGAAAGAATTTGGAACGTATGGTTGCTTTGCTCTTTGCAAGATCAGAACAACTTGAAGATTTTAAAAAAATCCGTCAATTTAGTTTTTTATTTGCTTATGTTTTGGCTTTTCAAGGAAGAAGCTAGAAACTGTAACACACTGTTGTTGACATAATGATATTGATGGAGAAGGCTGGAATATTGTCGTCAAGTTATACAGAGAATCCCACTCCCTGTTCAAGTTGTAGACAAATGTGCAGCATTCACTGAAACAATTAACTGGTGAGAATATAAGAAAAGATGCCTCAGCTCTCAGCATGTATTCTGTTAAGGGCCAGAAAAAACATGTTTGTGCCAGTGTGAACCATAGTTCAAAGAACTGGAAAATTCAAAAGACTTGAATTTCCCTGAAAGTTTCCACTTTTGTTTTTCTCCTAAAAATACTTTCATTTAAGCTAGCATAACTACCTTATTCTAAGGCACACCATTTATTTTCTCCTTCTTTTGATTTAAGAAAACAGATTTAAATGTCATATTCTTCTGTGCAACATTAACATGCAGTAAAATAGCCAGTCTGACAAAAGACCATAATTAACATCAATCTTTTTTCTTGAGTTTACTAATTACATGTAAATCTTAAATAAGTATTTATTTTCTTTATTTTAAACACTCAACTATGAAAGTAAAATAGAAGAGCATCACAATTTTTAAATTAGCAAAACCTTAAAAACCTGCTTTTAGAGAGGCTATAAAAGAGCTAGAACTGATTCCCTCTACTCCCATAATGAAAGAGATAATGCTGAATTTTTGTGTTAAACTGCATGGCTCTTGCTAAAAGCTCTTAGCATCATCGTGGTAAAAAGTCTGGGTTTTTTTCTTTTTTTAATGTTTTCTTCACATTATTCTCCAGTTGTACTACATGTACTAGAAGTATAACTGAAAGAGAAGAACTTTCAGATCTCATTCTTTTTTTCCACAGTTCTCTGCTGAGGGCTGCAAGTTTTTTAAATGCCCATGTTTTGTAGGAAATAATAAAGGTATGTGATATAATCTGTGTGTTTTCAAATCCAGTCTTTCAGAGGCATTAGAAGTTGAACAGCATATTATTCAATGCTGTCCACATGGTTTCAATGGATTTAAAGAGCATAATTCTCAATGAAGATAGAGATGCTCACTTCCACCAGTAAACAATTTCCCTTCCCTTCCCTTCCCTTCCCTTCCCTTCCCTTCCCTTCCCTTCCCTTCCCTCCCCTCCCCTCCCCTCCCCCTCCCCCTCCCCCTCCCCTTCCCCTTCCCCTTCCCCTTCCCCTTCCCCTTCCCCTTCCCCTTCCCCTTTCCCCTTCCCCTTTCCCCTTCCCTTTCCCCTTCGCCTTCCCCTTCGCCTTCGCCTTCGCCTTCGCCTTCGCCTTCGCCTTCGCCTTCGCCTTTGCCTTGCTGGAACATTCCCAGAACCTTCCCTTCCCAGAACCTTCCCGGAACCTTCCCTTTCTCTTCTCTTTGTCCTCCTTTCAGGTGGTTTTGGCCCTCATATCCCTTATTCTACTTGTAATATTTTTAATATCAATTTTGGAAATTTTTCATCTCACATTAGTAGTTTGAGGTAAGGGAGTAATCCTGGAAAAAGCAGCTCCTGAGATGAAAGTATTTATAAGACAGGAAAGAAAGACCTGTGTAAAGATGACAATTCTCATTTTTTGTGATTTAAGCTCCTTGCAATATAAAACAAATGTACTGCAAGGAATTTAGGAAGAGCTTAGGAAGCTAGTGAAACTTGAAGGAAAGTACCATAATAGCAACTAAAATAAAAAATACATCTGAGTCCATGAGTTCTTTCTTTGCATGACTGCATATGTGTGTCCATTCTTGTTTGCACGCATATTTCTTTATATATGGATGAAAAAGAAGTCTAGCTCTCTATCAAAAGTATGTTTTGGAATGAAAAATTCTTGTGCAACATTTTTTAAATTCTATCTTTTTAAAGAACTTGTTGACTTCACTTCATCATGAAATTGTCAGGGACCCAAACCCATTGTTGGGAAATTAATTTAAGTATTCGGCCAGAGTAACTGATTCAGTCACTCAGAAAATGGCAAAAAGGCCATTTTCTTCTCTTTGAATCTTTTAGGATAAAGGTAGAAATAAACATTCATCTGTGAAAAATAAAAAATTAGAATAAATCCAAATACAATTAGTTTTTGTAAGCACTATAAAATGGTGTTCAAACTCTAAATGGTTAAATAAACAACAAGGATTGTGCTGAGCTGGGTATAAAAAAAAATATTTTCATTCTTTCCAAATTCCTTTGACTCCAAGCTCCAAATGAAACTTGAATCTTAAAAAAACAAAAACCATTTTGCAGCATTGGTTGAAAATCCATCAAGAGGATGTAGCCTAGCATTAACAGGCTAAGTCTGGCACCTGAGGTTAGACCTTCAAAGAATAAACTATTGACACTGACAGCAAGAATGCAAAAGTGAATTTTCTAGTGCACAGGGTTTGAATTACAATTATTTATAAGTATTTTACTTAAAAGAAAACAGAAGAAAAATAATTTTAAAAAATATACATGGTGGACACTTTCACATGTATGGCATTTCCACTAAAATCTATATTTGTTTTCTCTTATTATTTTTTTTCTTAACTTAAAAGATTAAAGATGTTTTCAAACTTGGAAGTCAAGCGGAAAAAATTTGCTGTTGTCATTTGTTTGCTTTCATTACTAGCTTATGATGTCAAAGAGATGAATTGTATGTTTCCTTGATTTTGCCTGTTTACTGAAGTTTATTTCCTTTTCTTCTACATAAAACTCTACTTTTAGGCACTAATAAATTCAAAGAAAGATGGTCTTCTTTTACATAACTAGAATATGTGTTCTGCAATGTACTAACTGTAGCTTGCCTATCATCTGAAGGCATTAAAGGACACTCTCAACTATTTGTGAGTTATTTGCGGTCCCCGTACAATTTCATAGAATCATAGAATAGTTTGGGTTGTAAGGGGTCTTAAAGAACATCCAGTTCCAATCCCCCTGCCCAGGGCAGGGACACCTTCTACCACACCAGTTTGCTGAAATCACTGTCTACCCTGGCCTGGAACACTTTCAAGGTTGGGACACTCACAGCTTCTCTGGGCAGCCTGTGTCAACGTCTCACCACTGTCACAATGTTTGTTATACCTCATCTAATTCCCCAGCTCCTCCCCAGCTTTCTTGTAGATCTCCTTTAGGTACTTGAAAGCTCATATGAAGTCTTCTGTGGAGCCTTCTCTTCTCCAGGCTGAACACCAAATGTCTCAGCCTATCTTCATGGGAGAGGTGCTCCAGTCCCCTGATCATCTTCATGGCCCTCCTCTGGGCCTGCTCCAGCAGATTCACATTCTTCTTATATTGTGGACCACAGAGTTGGACACAGGCTGTCCTTCAGACAGGGTCTCACAAAAGCAGAGCAGATGGGGAGAATCACCTCCTTCAACCCACTGGTCATTCTATTTTTGTTGCAGCCCAGAACATGTTTGGCTTTCTGGGCTGCCAGTGCACATTGTCGGCTCAGGTTGAGTTTCTGCAGAACTAACACCCTGAAGTCTTTCTCCTCAGAGCTTCTCTCTATATATTCCCTGACCAGCCTATATTTGACCAGCTTGGGATTGCCTGACCCAGAAGCAGGACCTTAGACTTGGCTTTGCTGAACTTCACAAGATTGCACAGATCCACCACTCAAGCTGGTTAAGGTCCCTCTGGATGACATCAAGTCATTGACCACAACTCTTAAGTGTGACCATCCAGCCTATTCTTATTCAGTGGGTGTTTAATTCATCAGATCCTTGTCTCTCCAGTGTAGAGACAAGGATGTTGTGCAGAACAATGTTAGATTTTAGGAATATGGCCAAGGTATACCACTACTGTGTGTTGTATCACATTAATTTCTGTATTTTTTCTGTTCTTCATCTTTTTTTTTTATCATTTATGCAGTGCTTGTACTGCAAGGATGACATGTGGAATTTTGTACCTGAGTATGCTCCAGGAGCAGTATGTCCCAAAACAGCAGAGATCTTATTCTAGGTGGAAAGCAGTGATAATTCGAAATATAGCAGCTTCTTCAGTCTGAAAGTAGGAAGCAGTTTTTGTGCTCTATTTCATTAAGAGATAGAGATGGGCATAGTATTGCATCAAAAAGGTATTTACAGTAGATTTAGATAGGGGATTAGCTCTGTGCCTTAGCAGTCACTCTTTTTCCCAGCATCTCAGCTGGACAGCTTAGAGGGTGGAGTGTGGATGACTGATGGTTTTTGATGGTAAGGGCTCAACATGCAGAAATAAGGACACCTTTACTTGTTGTTTCCAGAAGGAATCATATGAAACCTGGCAGCATATAAAAGTAATGTGATGATTCTCTTTTTTCAGACTAAAAATATGTTCATCTGCATGCCTTTCCACAAAAACATACCCCCAAATAGTGATGAAAGTTCTCCTGGGATCTTTGATCTTTGGATTGTGGAGGCTGCAGTCAATTTGAGTAGTAGTTTGAGGAGCTACTTTAACTGTGGTGATGTTGATGTATTTTCAAAAGAGTGGAGGGAGGAAAAGGAGAAGAACTGAGTGTTTCAAGATGTTGTCTTCAAGCACTACAGTCACCAGTTACAGATATGAATCTTATGTTACCCATGGGACTTATTCCTGAACAACATCTACAATCTAGACTCTAGTCTATTTAACATGCACCAACAATTTCCAAATGGCTAGGAGCTTTGCTTTGAGCTTCTGTGTGCTTGAGCCATAGTTTATCAGACACTTATAATACAGAGCAGTATAACATCCTTTGAGCTTACTGAGGCACATCAGTGACACTGCTGATAGAACTTAAATTTCTCCTCTTTTGGTAGTTTCTGTTAGGGACTGAAAGCTCCAGCCATACTGAAGTAAATAATAGCCAAAAGGCAGAAATATCTGAAAACATTCCAGCTGTTTTCAAAATGACTGTGTGACTATGCCCTGAGAGAGCTGAACACATGATGGCAATAGGATGCTACAGCTGACTATGGATGGTGGAAATCCTGGACCATAACAATATGACTATTTCGGGTAGTTTAGTTAACTTATAAAAGGGGGATATTTGTGGAGATCCACCATCTTCTAGGAACTGCTTCTAGTTCTAGATCACAAGAGTAAAAATTCACATTAAGTTCATTGCATCCATGGAGACTTATTTTTAGGCTTGCCACCTTGTCCAATTTCCTTTTAGGACTGGAAGGAGAAACTCCTTCTATCATAAATAATGTGACTAATCTGATTTTAAATATTACCTGTGGAATTTCACAGGTGCTTTTCACTTCTTCAGGAAAATGTTACAAGAAATGAAAAATCACCACTTAAATCACCTTTTCCATCAAGCACTAATGTACTTTCTTTGACAGTCCTAAGGAGTCCTAGGCAATTTAGTCACATGTTATACAGCATCTGAGGTTCTTTATACCTCAGAATAATTTTAAGATCTTTCTCTCTATCCTTTTTCCTATAATTCTACTTTACAGAAAATTCACCTCTTTAGAGTAGAGTAAGCAGCACTGCAAGGAACTTTCCACTAAAATTTAAAATACTATCAAAATTTTAAATATAGAGTGATGGCTCACCATT
Source organism: Melozone crissalis (assembly GCF_028551555.1). NCBI lineage: Eukaryota > Metazoa > Chordata > Aves > Passeriformes > Passerellidae > Melozone > Melozone crissalis. Next base: position 57,071,017 of record NW_026535794.1, on the reverse strand, counting down.
CTAAGTCATCACAACTGAAAACCAGTCTTGTTGACAGGATTTCTTAATCTGTAAACCTCTTATGTGCTTGCTAAAGGGTCTGCTGGAAAAGGAGGAATCTTTCTGCATGCCTCCAAATGCAAAATATTCAACATGAGGTGATTTTCAAAAACCAAATAATTCTTTGCATCTAGACTCCTGTCACTTAGTCTGTTGGCTTCTTAACCATAGATTTTCTGCCAGATGCAAGCATATTTTTATTACCTAAATACAAAGACAAGGTCAAATTTTCTCATATTTAGAGAAAAACTTTTTAGACTTTTGTAAGACAAAAGTTTAAAATTTCTACCTACCTAGAAATAGGCTGCAGAGTTTTAATTAACTAAACAATTCTATGATATCTTTAATTGTAGACCACACAGAATTATAAACTCTGAGGTAACAAAAAGAAAATATCAAGAAACATAGAATCATAGCATCATTAAGATTTGAAAAGACTTCAAGTACAACCATCAATCTAACACTGCCAGATTCACCACTGAACCGTGTCCCTAAGCACCCCATTTTCATGAATTTTTGCTCTAGAATCTGAGGATCTTGAAAGACTTTAAGATTTGAAAAATCCGAGTAAGATGTAGCAGGCAGATACTACCAGATAAGGTGGCTGATCTGTGAGGCGCTTATCTGTTGCTACCTTCAAACTATTGCTTCCATCATGCTCAAATAAGCTCTAGCCACCTAGTTTTGATCTGAGACTTGGCATCCCAAAAAACAGTCTATTTCAGCAATAAGGCCAAATGAGCACTCCAGCACCCACTATAAGGAACTGTTTGATTTCCTTCTAATGAGCTCTGTAATATTATCAGTTCGTGTAAATGCCTGCCCAAAAGGTTGTCATTCTGAATGGAGAAATAGGAGCTCCTGGTTGGAACTTTTTTTAGCTCTCAAGCAGACGCATATATCATCTGGATGATACACATATATCCTGCCTTAAGGAACAAATAGTTCCTTGAGGACTGGCACTCAGGATACTTTTTTCCTGTTAAACAAAAGCCTGAGTAATCCTTTGCCGGTTTACAGGGTTTGTCTCAAGTGTGTATTCTCTAGTGCTTAGAAAAGAAAATGGTCCTACATTCACAGGATTTGTAAGATTCTCCCCCTGGTGCCTTATTGCAGTATTTCCCACAGTTACAGAATAACCAGTCTTGCTGCTCTCTTCCAGTTTATTTATGGACCAGTAACTCTAAGAGTTTCATTTTCTTCCAAATTTCCACTGTTACTATTCTAATTTGGTTCAAAATTTACCAATTTTGTTTTAAATTCCTCTCTTAAAAAAGTTTTTGAAGGCAAGCTCAGTGATCCTACAGAACCTCTTTCCACAAAATAACAGAATAAAAAATAGCTTTCCTTTAAGTTTTAATTTGTGTCTTATGAAAGCAAGACCACAGTTACACAAAATAATTTTATAATAAGTACAAACATTCTGCTAAAGATTTGTACATGGATTTCCAAAGCTTTTGGAAAGGTCCTTCTCTAAATTCACTTGAAAGGAGCCAAATCACCATGGAAAGGGTTTTTTTTCTGTGTGTAATTACAAAGGAAAAGTTGGGATATAAAAGATAGTATTAAAAATATCTGGTTTTAAAGTGAAAAGTTATCCCCAGTATACCTAGAAATTACTGCTGAGACTCAGATACTGAATTGCACATACAGAATCTGAAGTAGTGACAAATTTTTCAAGTCATGGAAGTCATGAAGATTTTTCAAACAAACTGATCAAGAACTATCTGACAATAATGAATGATCAGACAATGGAATGGCAGGTACAACCTGATGGTGATAAATCTAAAAGAGGGTCATAATCCTACTTATATAATCCAAACAATGTTATATTGCTTAATTACCAATCAGGAAAGAGACCTTGGTGTAACAACAATATACCTCCTTATTAAACTTTATGTGCAATGTTGCCCACTTTATCCCAAAGAGAGGAAGTTTCCTTTGTAGAAAAAGGACAAAGAATACAGAGAAAAGATGACTTGAAAACTTGTATTCAAAAGAAATACAGAGAATATTATACTTTGCTTTTAATTTTTAATATATTGCTTTTCATGTCACTAAGATTCCTTAGAACACTTGCTCAATTTCAAATGCAAGCTTATACTCATTTTTTTTAAGCCAGATAAATGCTTCTCTCTTTTCTTGGTATCTTCTGAATTCAAATATCTTCTTACCACACCAAAACTCACATTGGACTGAAGAGAGTATTCTCAACATGATATAAATACTATGCTTGATTACTTTCAAATCTAAAACAGGAGGTTTTCTCAAGAGAAGATATTTTGCACCTTGCTTTAATGTACTTTACAATACTTGTCTGTGGAATGGATTACAAATGTGAGTTGCATGCTTGGTCTTAAAGTGAATTATATTTGGAATGACAGATTTGGCTGCACTGGAAAGGTGTAAGTGATGTATTTAGTCCCTTTGTTTTTCTTAGGAAAATGAGGCAGGGCATAATTCAAGAGTGCGGAAGAATCTTGTCAATAAACTACTTAAAATTCCAAGTTTCTCTGCCTTATTTTCCTGATGACTTATACAGTTCTTCCAGACAAGAAAGACAGATTTTGTTCTTATGATCAACAGGGCAGAATATGAATGTGTAGTTTCAAATCTTGCCTTTCCCTGACATTGTTTATTGAGACTTTTTGCACAGAAATAGAGAAATATTACATTGATTAGCCAACAATCACGTTACTGCTTACTTCAGTCTTATAGCTAGGCTTCTCATACGATATTACAATGGTGAATATGATATATTCAACTGTCAAAAGTTAGACACAAATTTACACACATTGGGAAAATCTGTATTTGACCTGTTTCAGTTGTCTACTTTTGTACAATATATTTTGCTTCCTGGAAGTATATCTTTCTCTTCAGTGATTATAAAGGAATTGTAATTCATCATTTACCATACTCAGTGCTGCTTTCTACATTTGGTCAGAAGAATACCACCTTTATTGTCACAATCCCAGTTACTGAGTTAGAATAAGCAATTTGCTTTGAAGTTCCTAGTTGTTCTTAATTTTTCTTCTTCCTTTCTTTTTCTATTTCTTCTTCTCCATTTTGCTTGGGTTTTTTGTCTCATTTCTGTCATGTCATGTTACCACGGAATGTATTATATATATATAGTAATGTAATTAATTAGTAATTAGTATATAGTAATACTATTAAATATTAATTACAAGTGTTTTCAATCCCCTTCAATGTATGTGGTGGTCTGGAGCCAACTGGCTTTCTAAATCAAAGTAATATTCTCAAAGAAGACACAAAACTGAGTTTCATTACTGGAGTATAGCAGCTTTTCCTACGTTAAATCAGTGTCAAGTCTATTAAATCTTTAAACACTTAAATCGTTAAGTGAGTACTATTCAGTGGACTTTGGAACTATGGGACTATGAACCCTTTCCCTTCTGATTAAGTAGCATCCTATCCTCACTCCACTCCAAGGTAGAAACAACATCATCTTACCTTTAATCTATAATTAAAGTATTCCAAAATAACAAAACCTACGTAGTCCTTTCTCTAGTGCACATTGTGAAAAAAGTTCACAATGTGATTTATGCTTTAAAAATAATTCAGTTGTGTTGACTCATAGGCCAAAAGCTAGCCCATTGAATCTTGAACAGTGTGCTTTCCTAAAGTAAGCATGCTTAGTCTGACCATCCTGTAGGGAGATTTACCAGAATGCAAGGACAAAAATGATTGCTTTGAAATACAGAATACAGAAGTATTTGATGGGCCACATATGAAAACACAAAAATGGAAGGACTTTTCTATTTTTCTAATAGAAATTATTTCCTAGCTAATTTGCTATTCACTGTTTCACTTGATATTTGCCTAAATCCTTTCCCCTATAAAGGGAGCATTACAACATCTAATTTTCAATGTCATTTTTGGAGCAAGACCCTTATTGCTCAAAATTTCATGTCGTTAGTGCGGAAACAAACTCTTGGCTCTAAGTATAGTACAAACACAAGGGCCTTCCTGTTTTCTGTGCTATGCCCATTGATCACAGACAATGTCCTTATTCCCAGGACTTGTGTATAGTACTCAGCATCTTAAGAGGAAGTGGCAAACATCTTATTGAGGCGTGTACTTACAATTGTAAGAACCTACATCCTGACCACTCCATATCCTTTGGAGTAAAGCTGTTACATAATTCTTACAATTTCTTTATATGCATTTTCTCTGGGTATATTAAAGAAGATTACTGAGGAACTATATGAGCATATTGAATATGGACAGAAACTATAGCTTCTGAGGTACTAAGACAGCTGTTAGGCAAGTTAGGGAAGATACATATCCCTCTCAGAATTACTAGGTGGCAAGGTTCAGAGACAGAAAAATATGTCAGAATTCCTACCCTTACCAGCAGGGCCTTGCTTTACAGAACAAGATTAAGGATACTGTTTAGGATACAAGATTAGGATAATGTTCTATAGGAAGAACATTAACAGATTACTAAGACTTATTTAAGTTACTAATAGTAACCATAGTATTATCGTTTTTTACTTATCAGCTTACTAAAAAATACACAGCTCCCTGCTCCCATTTGAATTTTGCATGACATTTTAGCTAGAATTTGTAGACTTGCTCAGTTGAATAGACTATCATAATTCAAAAATAATTTGGGGAAAAGGTGTAGAGGAATTTAAAAAAAAAGGCCATAGGACTTACCTACAACATTCAAATGCTTTAATTTTTGCAAGAATGTTTTCAGGCAAGGCCTAGGAACTTGCTATCAGCAATATGGAGTGAAACCTAAGTATTCAGTAATGAAGAACTGTTTAAATTACCCAATGGCCTCTATGCAATAGGAGTCTTTTTTCCTCCACCGGCCACAAGATCCAAGATCCATTGTTGTTGGATCTTCTCCAGCTTGAAGGAAGTAGGGTGGGGTGAGGGGTTTTTTTCAGAGAAAAGACTGATTATTTGGATTATATTCTGCAATTAAAACAAGAGATTCTTGGGAAGTTTGAACTTTTCCACCTGCAAGAGGAGACAGCCTATTCTCAGGATTCCTATTCAGCCTGGCTGTTATGTGGCAAGCAGTTAGCCTGGCAGACTGCCAAAGATTTTGTTCATTATGCAAATACCAGGAAGGAAATGGAGATTTTCAGAAGGATTTGAAAAAGAAAATGGGTATTGTTAATTCTCATCCGAATCCAGGCATCATTCTGTGGGACAAAAAGGAGGAACACCTCTGAATTTTGGCTTTCTATCTGCCAGATTCTAAAGCCTTTTTACACATGGAGTGATAGGGTTTATGAAATAAGGTTCACTGGGGTAATTACACTGGCTTATCCTAGAAAAACCAAAAAATAAATAATTATCATATTTTTGTGTATATATAAGAGGCTGTGTTCAAGTGAATCAAATCAGCGAGACCTGTGGACAGCTCAGAAGCATTGCCAACTGTTGTTGATAAAATTCTTGTGATATATGTTGTTTTTTCTTATACCTCATTATATGAACTATTATGTGAAAATGTTGGATTTTGTTTAAAAACAAATAGGTCTTGTCATTGTAGCTAAGAGATTAAGTATAAAATATAACATTCAAAAGGTGAACTTAAAACAAAGGCAAATTAAAGAAACATTTTTTTTTTATTCACAGTAACCCTATACATTGTGAAGAAAGAGGCCGACTCACAATTTTTCTGTTCTTAGAGTTGACTATTCCTGTTCTATCCTGTTGACAGAATACATTACACATATACAAATACAGTGCAAAGAGTGGAAATTTCAGAACCTTTGTCTATTGCTGGAAGGCAATATGTGTCAGAAAATTGTGCCTGCTTTGTTTTGAAGTTCTAGTTGCATTCAGTTGGAATCCCAGGTTTGAGACTTGGCTTACTTTATAATTCATGAAAGCATTAAAATGATTTTTTAAAACTCAGGCTGAAATTTGCCCTTATACGGATGTCAAGAAAAAGACTTGTGAGTCTCTTCTCAGGTGATATGCTAATGAAAACGTTCCAAAGGGAAAGAGCAGGAAATGCTTCTTATATTTAATGTAATTCAAAGTGCTCACAAGTTTGTTTCTTAGTCATATTTGAAGAGGCAGTTTTCAGGAAAGCATTGGAACAAAAAATTCTGCTACATGTTATAATATGAAGTAAGTGAGATATTTGCCATTGATTTTGAAGGGACTGTGCTTTCTCTACTTAGGCCAATGGAAAACCCTTTCTTTTTGCACCTGGCAGTATGAAGCAGGTGGTGTTTTTTTCCTTTTTACACAATAGAAATAGTACATAGTACAATTGGTTCAGAAGTTGGGTCCCCAGTAATCCACTCCTGTCTTTACTAATACTGCATAAATGCTTCTGATTTTGTTCAGGTTTAGGAGCTTCCAAATAAAAAACAAAAAAAGAAACAAAAAAAAACCAAACAAAAACTAATAGCGACAATACATGTAAAAGATATCAGGAATACTGAAAGAGTTACAGGTATGTTCTTTTGCACTAATAATAGATTCAAGTCTAGAAGGGGAGATTAAGAACAAGCTGGTGTTCATTTCATACTCTTTTAAACCATCAATTATGCAGCTCAGAAACTGTGGTAAAATATGTACTTTATATATTGCCATTGGGCATCTGCCAGTTAACATGGACTGTCTGAGTAATAGTTCTAAGAATCACATGAAAGAAATCAGTAGAGGCCAAAATATTGAAACTTTAATAATACCTTGGGATCAGAATTGCCTTTGGCCTAACACCATGTACTGTACTTCTTGAGAAGTCATTGCATTTTGAGTTTAATGATCAAATGCATATTAATTTTTCTTGGTGTACTTGAAAAACATGGGGACATTCTTCTCCCAAGTGCAGGCAGTTTGTTCATCTTCCAGCAGTATCCTATTATAGTCACAGGGTTAGATTTTGAGGAGTTATTACAGTCAGGTTCCTAAGCTGCTTGAGTGATGCACAGCAGTTGGTGTTAAGCCTGTTTGCCATTCAACTGTTTGCAGCTGTTGAATTAGACATCTTAAAATGGGAGCCAAAAATTCCTAGGAGTCTGCCAGGAGGAATTAGAACTTTAAACCACTGATACTAAGCCAGTAAGAAATACTGAAGACAGGTAGAGAGGCAACTCAGGATCCTTAGACTGGAGTGGGAAAATTCCCAGTTATGTGGTTTCCAGTACTCACCTGGGAAGAGGGAATATAAGATTTCAGTCCCAGCTCCAAGTAATGCCCGAGTATTTTATTCAGTCTGTTTTATTCAAAGTGCATAAAGAGTTATAGATTACTTCATCACCAGACATCTCACACACCCAAGCTACCTTAACTTATTTTGCAAAGCAGAGAAGCTTCCAAAGAAAATGGAAAAGTGTAATATCTATTTTACCTCCCTTCTCTTCTCAGGATCACACCAAGCATACACATGGTTAGGAGACTCCAGAGTGTCATACAGGAGCAATTACTCAGTCAACAATGTTGTGACCTTATATCCTACTAGTTACAGTCTTCTTCTAGTGTACTGTTTGAGATCTCCAGGCAGGCTCAGTGTTGCAAAATATCTCAGATACTTTTCAAAGTGATTGTCCCTGTTTCAAGCCTCCTTGCTGACACTGCATGTAGAGGTCTGATTTTTGGAAAGAAGTGGTAAGGGAGCAGCTAGTAAAAAAATTAATTTAAAAAGTCTGCATTTTCCCACAGTTTCTTCTGGCCACTTGGTGAACATATCTGCCTTTTAAACTCCTTCATTTATTCATGTCATAGCATGTGGTTCCCCCCTTCATTCAGCTTGTCTCAGAGTATCATTCCTGTATATTCTTGGTCTCCATCCTTCAGGAAGTCTTTTTACCCATTCTTCTGTCCCCTTTACAACTTACGTCACATTTGCAGGGTGATCTGTACTGAAGTTCCTTTTTAAATACACTTGCCAGGGGTGTGTTCTCACAAGAGAACACCCTTATTGGTAAACCATTTGCTGGCCTATAGATCAGGAAGTAGCTATAAGGATCATAGAGATAGCAGTGCTTCAGATCTGCAAGCATTTCCATCTGAAGGTTTATGACCAGGAAGTGATTATAAAGAAAATCCAAAAAAGTTTATTTGAAATTATTTTGCCCTCTCAAAACTGAGCCAAAATGAAGTTTAACTCATGTCCAGCTAATACTGAGAAAAATAAACACAAAATATCCTTGATAGCTTACAGCCAATATACATCCTACAGACTCTACGTCTCATGTTAAGCAATTAAATTTGAATCTGCGCAGATATATATCTGCAGCATTACCTGCCTTTGCCACATCAACCACCTGCTTAGTCTTTTGCACAGAGGTATCCATAAAGCAGCTGTTTGGGCATCTCAAGCAGCCACTGGATGCTATTTGTGCAAGCTGCTGCATAGTTTAGATTTGCTAGCAGTAATAAATCATACAGGCCTTCTATCACTGCCATAGGAAAAGAAAAAGTTCAGTTGTTCAACATCTACAGCTTTTCTTCCCTACTCTTGCATTCTACCCAATTTTAATACTAGGCAAGACTGATTAGGGAATTTTAGCAGCAGTTGAGGCCAAATCACATAATGTCCACTAATCACAATGAATTTTTAACAATCTCTGCTTTTATTTCTAGTGGAGTTCATTTACTGGTTCCTGAGCTGAAATGTTTGGAATGCAAAAGTTGAAAAAGAATGCTCAAATTCAAAGAAAACCTGTTTTTCTTGGATTAATAGCCATTATACAATATTAAAGTTTTTACTGAAGAGGTGACAAGATGCCATTAAATATAAGCCCTGAGATACCTGACAACTGCCTTTGAAGTAAAATATTTTCTGTACAGACAAAACAACTATGGCATGAAAAATCTCTGAATTTCCATCACTGGGCATTCCTTTCTGGTTTTAATAAATTATCCCATGTATCTTGTTACAGAAAATTTGAACCCGCATTATAGTTATCAAAAGAAATCTGACTTGGGAGTCTTTGGTGCATTTTTTCCAGCATGCCATGTCTTCAGCAGATCTGTGATTAAACAAGAATATTTCACTAAAATCTAGCAGAAACCTAAGATGATTAATAGCTGCAAATAAAAATTTAACAGCCCTTTTAAATCTAGTAGATAAACAACAGGCCCCTCCTGAATTAAGAAGCTGCTGGATGATAGATGCTGAAGTGACCCTTCTCCAGAAATCAGTTTTGCCGCTAGATACTTTCAAAGTCTTGTAGGCAGACTATATAATTAGGCAAAATTGGCAGTTAACACTGAGGATAAGGCAATACTGGAATAGCAAAGCTGTTGTGAAGGAAGTGTACTGACAGAAGGTGTATGAAGGGCAGGCTTTGTTATAACCGACTTTAACTAATACACCATCTTTTGCTATGAATTTGAAGGTGCTAAAGTTCAAAGGGAGGTCAGGTATTGGAACAAGTTGCTCAGGGGAGTGGTGGAATCAGTTAAAGAAGTGTTAAAGCAAGGTATGGCTATGGCACTGAGGTACACGGTTTAGTAGTGAACTTGACAGTGCTCTATTAACAGTTGGGCTTGAAGCTCTAAGAAGTATTTTTCAACCTTAATGATTTCCTTTTTTTTTTTAAATCACTTTATTTACACACACAAAAACCTCCTGTGCACAAGGCTGTACAACAGGTATTTTTAATCTAATATTCCTCAAGAAAACTCCATGAGGAAATATTCTTGCATTAACTTACTAGACTTCTAAGACTTTCCCAAAAGCAAACAATGTGGAATCTTCATTAAATTACTTTTAATAAATTACAAAATGTTTTTTTCCTTGCCTAGCTAAATATTAAGATTCTCTGGTACTTTTTATCTGGTCCTAATACAGAGACATTCTAATTTATCCAGGGTATAGGCAAAACTTCTATTTCTCCTACAGTTAACTAAGCATAATTAGTTAATAATTAAGCACCTGAATATGGCTAGTCTTCTTTTTGAGGAAGAAAAGCTATTTTGTGTTTCTAGAGTTCCTGTCTATGGCAGATACTTGCTGAGGGTCACTACTGCTGAGGGTCAAAGGTTCCACGAGCCTTTCTGGTCGGCTTCAGCATAGGGAGAGTATGAAAGAGATGTCTCTGATATTGCCCAAGGAGTACTGACTAACTCCCAACGATTGACAGCAGACAGTACATAACCATATGCCAGCAAATGAAGCCCTGTTACCCAGCTTTAAGCTCTCTTGGATTTTTGGGCCACAGTCAAAGGACTTGGTGATCAACATACCTTCAGTGCTTCCTTTGCACTGACCCTCATATATCTATACACACATATATACATGCTCACATAAATGTATATGCAGAAGTGTATCAATGTGTATCTATACATGTATGAGTGTGCATGTGTACATAAACATATACATATACATATACATATACATATACATATACATATACACATGCATATACTTTTTTCTTTCAAAAAAACAACCAGAAAAGAAAACGCATTTTAGGATTATAATTGCTGTAACAAGCATATTTGAAAGGATCCCATCAGTCAAATCTCATCCTCTGCTTCATACTAAATCACACGCTTTTTCCATTAGACTTTATACTCCCTGCTGCAGATGTGGTTTGGAGTTTTTTGAGCAAGCAGAAGCAGTGCAAACTATGTATAACAACTGAGAGAAATCTGGAGTGAGATTTTTATATTTCCATTGAACTCTAGCAATTTTGAGTTTTCACTCCCATTGTTGGTAAACTGATTTATTTCTTGGTCTTCACAGATCTTTAAAGCAGACCTGATTTGGGACTTTTTTCAGGAGGATACCTTTATAAATAATCAGCTATTGTAGCTAAAATATTTTAATAATTCAAGTCCTATAGAAGGCAAAAATGCTGAAGTCCCTTCATCTTGCTGAAGTGCTTTGTCTGGCTGAAACCACACCCATGCCATGATGTAGGTGGTAAGAAATAAAAAAGTGATTGAAACCCCACCAGTGATAGAAACCCCACCACTTGTCTCCATAACCATGACAACCATAAAGTTAGAAGATTGAATAGACCTACACTATTTCTGCAATTTTAACTAACTGAATCTACTATTTGATTTTGAGAAAGCATTATGGGGTGAGGGAGGAAGGAGAGGAAAAGAAAGAAAGAAAAAGGCTGTTTTCCTTCTGTTTTTAAAGAAGCCTCACTATTAAAAACTGTAATATCCAAATTCCCAGATGACTATCCCTCTGAACTCAATCATGCTCCCAGGAGCACAGTGTGGTTAGAAGAAGGTCAGGGTACCAGAACCACAGCTGTAGTGCAATGCCTGCCTTGTACAGGAGCATCAGACCAGGCAGAACAGACCACTTGCAGGAGTGGTTCAAACCCTGATACCTTCAAAAGCAGCTTTCAGGCTTAGATTTTGGCTACAATTCAAAAGCAACTTTTCTACAACCATTTCCATAGAAAGATGAAACAAATTTTTTCCCTGTGCTGGTTTTGGCTGGGTGAAATTACTTTTCTTCACAATGTCTAGTATGGACCTATGTTGTGGATTTGTGCTGAATACAATGTTCATAATATAGAAATGTTTTTGGTTTTCCTGAGTTGCGTGCAAAGAGCCAAGGCATTTTCTGCTTTTTGTACTGCCATGCTGGTGAAGAAGCTGGAGGTGAGTGAGGGGCTGGGAGGAGACAGAGGTGGGACAGGTGACCTTAAATGACCAAACAGATATTCCAGTCTGTGTGACATCATGCTCAGTATATAAAGTAGCAGAATAAAGGAGGAAGAGAAGGATGTTTGGACTGGGGGCAGTATTACATGTAATGGAGTAGAGCCCTGCTTTTCTGGAGATGGCTGGAGACTGGCCTGCCCATGGGAAGTAATAAATTAATTTCTTGATCTGCTCTGCTTGCATGTGTGGCTTTTGCTTTACCTACTGCTGTCTTTATGTCAATACACCAGTTTTCTAGATTTTAGTCTTTCAATTCTCTCCTCCATCCTGTTGGTGGGGTAGTGAGTGGGCAACTGCATGGGACTTGGTTGCTGTCTGGAGTTAAACTATGACACCCTGGCCAAATAACTTCTGTTGACTCATAAGTTGCAATTCAGACTCTTTCCCAAATTGTCTGAACTTCTGCTGAAAGGGGATGATAGGGGATGATCTTGGCACTGCTGGCTTTATAGGGTTAGGAGAATTTAAAATAAGTACTAAATTAAAGTAAAATTTTAAATTGAAAATGTAACATATATTGTCACTGACATAAATACAATAATGTCCCCAAAAACTCTCTTCCTATTTGCATTGTAGTAAACCCTTTCCCTCTATTAAAAAGAGTATCTCTAGGTTTTAAAAAAAACCAAACCAAAAAAACCTACATGCGCTTACAAAACAACCATGCACAAAACCATGAGTTTGACTGTAAGGACAAAAATCCATTTGACAATACGCAATTGTCAGTCAGCAAACCACAGTGCTAGTCTCATTAAATTTATCCTCCTTTTTAAAAGACACAAATCTTTCCATTTACACTTGGTCTGGAAAACTAGAATGGTGAAAAGGCACAAAGGTCAGCAGCTGAAGGTGGTTTGAAAATATTTATGAATATTTTCTACTAGCCAGGACCTTTAGAAAATATATTTTTCAAAGGGCATTCACGACTATTTTGATGACATATGTACATTTTGGAAAAACTGTTAAATCACTTTTTCTATGATACTGTGTTGCAAAATGGATTTTACTTTGACTTTATTTTTCTCCTGTGTTTACACAGTGATAATGTATGGTGATATAACAAGACTTGTGGCTATAATTTTTAATTTAAATTACACATACAGAACTGTTTAGTTACAACACAAATAACAAAAAAAATAATTTAGCAAAATAAGCAAGATATTTTAACATAATTTAGACTGAGTTCTTACCACTTTCCAAAGTAAAAGTACTATAAAATAAATAGAATCAATTGAATATTATAGCATACTGCTTGACATCTGTAGTATGACATATCTTAACACAGGATATATAGTCACCACATTAATAGAAATGAAAATTGCATTTTAGTATCTTAAAGATCTTTTCTAAACTGAAACATTGCAAATTTTTTTTTGTTTTGTTTTTTGTTTTTTTTTTTGTTGCCAAAATTCCTCTTTGCAAGAATTGTTCAAATTGGAACTCAGATGACAGTTTCTAAATGTCGGTATTCCATGAAACAGAAAGTCCAAAAGGTCCCAATTTGATTTTTTCTATTAAGAGAGTTTTGTACAGTCCAACTTTATGGTGGGTGTAGTGGATGGTAATTGTCTCCCTGTGCAGAGAAACACTTCCCAAAAAATTATTTCAGGGTTGACTTTGAAACTCCCTGCCAGACAAAGAAATTTTAATTCAAATGTGCCTTCAGAATTAAGCACTGATTAATAACTAGCAATGATTAGCAAGAGACAAGCTTTCAGAGAGGATATCAAACATAAAAAGGGTTAAAGGCAAAATGTAGAAACGTGGCATCCTTCCCCACAGACCTGTCCTGAGTTTCTTCTGGTACAGCCAGAACTACTCATTACAAAAGCAGATATTCTAAGACAACGTAATTGTCCCTAGCTATCTGGGACCATCAAAGTGACTACCAAGACTGAAGTAAGTTTTTCATTTGCAACAACTTTAATTTGATGCTTTTGTAATGATTTGAAAAAGCAAAATCAGGCTTCCTGAATAATGTAAAATTTAACTTTTGGTAAAGATTTAGCGTTTAGAAGAAACTGAATTTTGGCTGATGTGCACAGACAATCTGACTATATAGCTGTGCATAAAAGCCTAATAGTTTGATTGTGACATTTATGTTTCCTGTTTGTTGTTAAATGCCCATGTCTCACTGTTGTTCTGAATTTCAGGCAAAATTCACTACTTAAGCTTTGCTGAGGTCTTGATCAACCTCAGGTTATTTTATAATCAAAGACTACGTTCTTTCACTGCCTTTGGCTAAAGTTTATCTTGCAGTTGCCAGCAAGATAAGTTGCCAGCAACGTCCAAGAATTGGGATCCATGAGACTTTTCTGATACAAGAAATCAAGTTAATTTAATGCTTGTCACAAAGGAAATCCAGATGTTCTGTGGAATCTGTTTCCTAACTTACCTGTATGTCCACAGGCTTATACTAGAAACATTACTATTTCCCACTCTGCATGTTATTGAAAATTTTACCTGCACTCATTCCATTTTTTTTCATTTCATGAACTCATTTGCTTTCATAGCCTTGCACTATTTTGTGTATGTATGACAAAGTAAGAACTACAATTAGGTCAATTTCCCTGAAGGTTTTAGAATATCATCACCAAAACAATCAGAGAAGCCTCATCCCATCCTTTTTTCTATAACTAGGTTACAGTTCTCACTCCTTGAGTCACCCTCAGAGCCACCTAACTTTTGTTTCCATCAACTCCCTTTTGCTTCTCAGTCCATACATGTAATTGAGCTGATGACCCACTTTGCACTCCTCAGGGACTTGTTTTATGGTGGCTTTTTTTTTCTCTTCTGTTTCTTCTCAAAGTAGAATTTAATTGTAGTAGACTGTAATTGGTGTTTCTCTTTTGTTCCTCTTACACTTCTTTGACAACCTTGGAGTCACGCTTTCTTATTCCTTTACCAATTTTTACACAACTTGTCTGTGGTTTATTTGCTGTGTCTTTCTCAAGGTTTGTTAAATTTGGTCTAGGCTTCCCAACAGAACTGCAAACACATGCTCTGCCCATTGAATTTTTCCTCAATTTTTTCAGAAATAACAGCCACTGGCAGATTTCGATTTCTGATAATCCTGGAGCTTACAGAGAGTTCTTAATTACTGAGATCTTATAGATTTTTTTCCCCAGAAGTGAAGATACTTAATTTTTGTTTATGTCTTAAAAAATGAAACCCTTCCAAAAACATACATCTTAGCCAACTTCTCTTTCAGAAACTCATTCGCGCTAGTTCAAAATATAACATCGGCAAGCAAAATGTAACTAAAATGCATTTTTTTATTCCTTGGTGATCTACCTTTTTGAATGAATGCCCAGTGTAGCCTACCAACATTAAGAACTAATGGCTCTTAAACAGAAGCTTCCAGAAAGTTCTGCACTGACAGGATATCTCCCTCTTAGAGGCAAATATAAATTTGTGGCTGCTTTCAAGGTTTCTCAATGTTTCTACTCTGTGCTGGAACAGAAAGAAAAAAATTGAAAAGTTTGGCAAGAATTATATTGTAAAGCTAGGCATTTTTAAAATGAAAACTGTAATTTTTTACACTTTGAAAATTTGTCATTCTGAATTTGTAAATCAGAAACCTTGAGCGGTCCTTAGGAAGATAAAAAGATAATAGATCCTTTATATAACAGATCATTTTAATTAGAGCTAATGTAACATTCAGGCAAAAAATATAACTAAATTTAATATTGCTATGTGGATTAAATGCATGTGTAAATCTTCCTCCAAAGATTGATATTATTATGAAACAATGTTGCCTTTATTTGGAAAATAGAATGACAAAGCCTTAATGATTTCTGATCATTAAGGCTGGAAAGTACTTGGACTAATAGTTTTACAGCTCTGGTCCTTAGCCCCTGACAATTATGGACCAATTTTCAGGTCATTCTAAATATTGATTAAGCAATTCTGGTTCATATGTGACATTTTAAAATTCCTGCTTTTATTATTCTATGCAAATTTATATCTAAGAAAGTTTTAGGTAAGAAAAAGATATTAACTTGCTAAATTCTGAATGGAACTGATGACTGGAACTGATGGTAAAAAGTGAATTACAAATATTGGCAACTCTTGGTTAGGTTTTTTTAACTGTGGATCTTCAGAGATTCAGGTATTGCCCGAGCCACATATTGAAGGAAAACAGATAGCTATGACTTTCTTTCTTAAAGTGGTTCTGTTTATAATAAAAGGTAGTGTTTCAAATTACTTTTTTTTATAAATATGACATCAAATGTAAGTGCTTAATTGATCTAACTACATGTCATCTATCTTTTTTATATTCCTAAAAAGACAGTACTAAGTAGTCTTCTGCAATAGTATGTAATAGAAATGGTTTTGTTCCTGATTATTATTTAGCAGAAATAGAAATACAAAAATATTTTGCACAAATCTGGGCTACAGACTATGCATTTTTCAGTTAGAAATTAAGTTACTAGGAAAATATCAGAGCAGTCTCTAGAAGTCTAGAATCTTTCTCTTTGCCATGTTTTTGAAGATCAAAAGAAATTTACCTCTGGCCTCTGATTCAAGCCTACAGCTACAAGTGCAGTGCACAGAAAACTAGGAAATGTATTCCTCTTTCATATTATTCAGTGCTAGTGACATGTAGCAATTATGAGTTATTTTCTTTTAAAGTCTTAGGGAATCTACTTCTCCATAAAAATTATTTGTGATTTTTATTGTAGCTTAAGATATAATCATTAGGTTATTCACAAATATAGGATTAAAGACAGTGAATTCAGATTTAAATATACATGAAGAATGTACCTTTACATGTACAAAGAATTGGAAACTATATTCTGCCTTGAGGCAACATAATAAAACAAATGCATGATTACAACAGCTTTTTGTTTATAGGTCTAAAAAACCCCATTACTTCACAATTTTTACTGTAGAATATAAAATACTTGTTTTTTCTTCTTTTTACTCAGATTTTCAAATATGGAAGCTTATTTCCTTAACTATTCCCCATAAAACAATGTTTCGTTTGTCTTTAGCCCATTTAGTAATGTACAGTTGGTTTGTTGAATTTTGCAAGTAATTACTTAGCTTAGACTTTTGGGGGATTTTTATGACTGTCATTTGTTCTACTGAAATAAAATTAAATGAATTTTTTTTCAAAATTACATGAGCGGCACTTGAGTTACCTAAATGGATTGGAATAAGCTGTATTTAGAGTAAATGATGGCTTTTAAACTGTAGTAGGTAGTGTTATTGCCAAAATAGGTGTGGAATCCACTGGTGAGTTTCGAAGAGGGTAAATCATTATCACATTTTCTGAGGGTTATTTTCAGCTTTTCCTGAGAGATAAAATTTCAATTAAAAACATGAGAATGAAAGGAGTTATGATTTTTTTAAACTTTAACTACAGTTACATAGAAAATACTGAATAATCATTGGCTGTTTGAAGAACCCACCATTAAAGTAGCCAAAAAAGCAGACTTCATGCCAGACAGCAAATTGCTTAAAGGTAATATTTAACAAGCTTGTAGTTTTGTTGGTATATTTTTCAAAAGGATTCTGTTGCTAAGAACTACAGATAGTAATTTTGGTGAAATATGCTCCTTTTGTGATATAACACAATGTGAAAAATTTTGTCCTCCTTCTAGCTGTCAAGCCCACCCATGCTTGCTTAGTTAATAATCAGCACAGTTCTCTAACATGGAATTTGTGAGTGAGCAGATACTTGCATATACAGGTGCTCATTATATAGATCATTCCGTATACATTAATGAGCTTCCTATAAGCAAAAGGGCACAGAGTCTATCTGGATACGACTGTAAGGCAGGGCCAGCATGCAAAGCAAGAGCAAGGCATTATTGCACTAAGAACTTGAACTGATTTTCACTTATCCAAGGCATCAAAGATGGGCTACATGTGAAATGCTGAAATGCTTGTTTCAGTTCCAAGGCTTTGCACAACTGTGACTTTTGTTTACATTTCTTCTCTCATATTCCCTAGGGCACCAACATCTTTTCTACCTGAGGTAGAGGTCCATTCTTTATCTGCTCCTTTTTCACCCTTTCACTCCCAAGTTTGCATCTTTCTCTGAGTTGTCCAGTTGCCTTGGAGGAGGGCAAAAAAAGAAAAAAAGAAAACCTAACATAAAACCAAATCAAAACAAAACCACCACCAACAACAACAAAAAAAGGGCAAATAAAAACCCTTCCCAAAAATCATCTGTTAGCCCCTTCCTCTCCTTGCTTTTAAGGTCCATGAAGTCCACCCGCTCCATGCAGCATCCACCTTTCAGTGTCCGTACCTGAGCGCTGTGTTTGCCTGGCTCATCTCTGCACCATAGACATTGTGCTGACTTGCAGGCTGCACACCTCATATTGGGGATACAGTTCTCTTTGACTGAGATCCCTTTTCTTATGATGTCAAACCAGCAGATTACTGATATTAGGATGATCAGATGGAGAATAAATTCTCTGACATAATATTATGTTTTCCAGGAGAGAAAAAGAATGCCACATTTTCTCAATGCTCCTTGGCTAAAGACAAAGAATGTAGCAGTTTTGGGGAGTGCCTATTAGGGCACATTACTACCTCCCCAGCTTGCCATGGCATGCATGAAATTGCACGGTGGAAGTTGTATATTTGTTTGCAAGGCAAGATTTTATTTTGGTGCACAGGCCTAAATCTGGACATGCTGCTTTTTAGGCTCTTGTGGTACAGGTACATGGGAGAGAACACATGGCAACAGACTGCCTATCTTGAGCCTGGCTGTCCATAGTAATCCAACATTTTAATAGTCTTCCAATGTGCTCTGTAAAGACCACAGAAACTGTATTAAAATTCTTTCAAAGGATTGTTTTGAACTGCTTTGAATTGCATAGAAAACATCAGGAACAAGGACACACAGACTCACTTTTCTGTGTCTCAGCTTCTGATAAAAATTTTTTCATAATTAGCAAATTTTTGCCCCTCAATGTTTTTTACCTGTCCAGGTACAGAATTCCTAAAATTCAAGGAAACCTACCATGAAGGCAGATCTGTTCTCAAAGAGCCATTATCTTACTGAAAACAGATTTAGTCTGGCCCAGAAAGCTGCTGTTTTTAGCCATACAATTTAAAAGTACTTAAGTTTATGAGTTCCTAAACTGTGTTGAGAGGATCCATAGAAATCTCAAGAGGATACTGTCAGCACACCTCTCTCATGGTGTGCTTAGGGATCTTGGAGAGCCTCCTTTGACTGTGTCTGTGCCACATCTAGGCAGTTACCTCTTGCTCAAGCTCTTTGATGCTGTTTGCTCTACTTAAGTTCAAAGAGAGTGTGAAAGGCAAGATGGTATAGGAAGGAGTGGGAGTTACTGTTGTGGAAGGAAGAGAATTGCCATAAAGCAAGAATTTTAAAGTCTGGATATTTTATTTGGTCTGGTACCAAACAGTCCTTGAAGATTTGTCCATAGCTACTTGAGTATTACTGACTTACTTAGGTTCCCAACTATTAATGCTCTTCCACATTACTTTCCTTTTCATCTATTGGAGAGTATCAAAATTATGCCCTTTTGAAAAGAGTGAATTTGAAATGGCAGATTAAAAGCTACCCATTGAGCTTTTGCGTAGTTTTGAATAATTTATTCCTACAGAAAAATGTAACACTTTCCTATCATACATCCAATTAGCCTGCTAAAATACTCTGTCTTGGTATACTGCCCTAGCACATGATACATTTAACAATTTGGTTAATTTAATTACATATTCGGAACTCTGAAGAACAGCATTGCCACCGACTTAGAAGTTTTATGTGCCAATTTGTCAGGAAGAGACGAACACTTTTTACATTTTGTTTACCTTGGAGAGTGTCTTATTTATACACCAGATGAGTTCTATTGGCCCAGGTTCAGGTGTCAGATATGCTCTAAATGCTGCAGAACCCTCAGGACAGTATCTTAATGATATCTCTGTTAGTAACGATGAGCATGTGAAGACATGCTTATATGTGCAGGTTTGTCTGCACATGTTGTATATGTGAACTCACAGTCATTCTTTTAAAAAATCAGACTGTTAAAACATTTTATTTTGTCTGCAACACAAAAATATCTGTGTTCTGTTTAGTTTCCTTCTCCATGATTTCTGTATTTCCAAAGAAGATCTGTCAATGAGACTGTGGCTCCATGGTCTTTAGTATTGGATGTAAGTACTTCTAAAATCTGTAGCAGTGCAAGTTTGACCTCAACTTCATGGGAACGCCCAGTCATACCTTTTCCAAATTAGCATGACAATTTGTGTACAAAGCATTCATCAGGGACTAACGTCTTGTATCCTAGAGCATATTTCGTCTACTTTAGTTAACTAATTTTCTTGGCTGCTTATGCTTATGCATAGGAATGTACGTCTATTGCCCTGTAGTGATAATTTCCAAGGTAGATGGATTTTTGGTTTTAAAAGGTTACTGGGATCTGCCACTGTGCCTGCCAAATAAGAATTTACAATGTGGAGAAGGCAGGTGACTGGAGATGACAAGATGTGTAGACATGGTCCTTGAGAGGGTGAGTTGAGCAAGTAAAGATGATTATTGTTTGCAGATCAATATTGTGCTGGGTAGTAAGAAACCAACCCACCCCATTTCCAGTCCAAGAAATTTCCCCTTCAAGCCTAGGGACCCCTAAGTAAGCACAGTTCAATGCTTTCATTGCACATGATATTTGTGGATACAGCGGAATCATGGACTTGTGCGGTTTCAACATAAATGGAGTGCTATTTTCCTTGCTCATGCTTAGTTCTTTAATCCTTAATGCAACAGTTGAGTTTAGAAGCATGATTCATGCTTACCTGTTTTCTGGAAGTTGCCAGGGAAATGGACAAAAGTCATTGAAATTTTCATTAAAATATTTTTGGAGTAGCAAATGTCAGATTCATCATCAGTGCCACCATTGGCATTCTGAAAATTGCTACCATCTAGTCCAAGTATAAGTTTGGAAGATGCATCACATTCCAGGGAATAGGGGTTATGTGGAGAAAGGCCTACTGCCATGATGAGTTGGGCCATGTGTGTCAGCCCTTCAGGGTTATGTGCTGTACCAAATGGAGCACTTTCCAGCAATCCAAGAATGGTGTGCTCACATAAAATTACTTGTCACACATCTACTTTCTGACATTGACCACTCAGATGCAGTGGTCTGAGCACTGTACTCATGTTTTCCACATTTTAGGAGGAGTGTATTGTCATTACACAAAACACAATCACAGGTACTTCCCAGAAATCTATCTGCAATCTGTAATCTCCCACCTCAGGCTGCAGCTAGGCTCCCTGGGAGGCAGAGGGCACTGCCCACTACAGTCTAGACAGATCTCAGATTCTTACTCTTTTCTTTGTGCTTGGTAATGAGTTTATAATAGGTGGAATTTCTGCTTTTCACTGAGGCACCATGCATGGATGCTTTCTGCAGAATCTGAGCAGGCCCAGTGCCTTTGTGCAGGCCAGTGGAGATCATGGCAAAATTTCTGACTGATCAGTGATGTTGTGTTAACTTAAATGCAATCATTTTTCAGATTTTTTTGAAGATCTGCATATAGAGAAAGAAGGATTCAATATGAGTGATCAGACCAAACAAAAAGTATATTACGCCAAGACAGTACATCAGTGGCATCTAAGGACAATGGTCTTAGAGGCAATAACATTTAAAAGACTAGACCGTCTTGAAGATTATGAGATAAATGCTGATTCACACAGCAATGAAGAAATGTCATGCCTACTTGGAAATCAATTCTGATGGACTCTGAGTAGCAGATTCAGAATTTTAAAATAACCATGATGGCTCTGTATTGAATTTTCAGTTTGCAGTTCATGTAACAGAATCCAACCTAAGCATCTCTACTAATTACTTCATCAGTAATTCACCATAGTCTAAAAAGTTGATCTTACTTACTTACCAGTATCAAAGTGGGTGAAACTGTTACAAACTGCTAAAGTCATTGCATTTTCCTTAGAGCCACTACAGGAAATGTTTTGCAGCTAGTACACCCCTGAAGGACTTCAAGTGAGATTTTTTTACACCATTGTTTAGAAATCAGTGACTAGAAGTGTGATTTCTTGTCTCAGAGACTCATCCTCTACTACTGAAATGTAGGTTTTCACATAAAGTCTTCAATATGTAAAATGTATGAGTGTGGGGAACTTCAAGATAAACAAGGCCACTATGTTGTAGCTACACTTGATGATAACGGCTTGTCATTGTACATTCAGATGTATGTAGTCTACGCTTAGTCTTCCAAATTAAGAACATGTTAACTGTGCCCTAAAGCAAGTACAATTCTATCGCTTTCTAATTTAAAATCACTACTATGAATGTTGGGGTCACTCTGTTTTAGTTGAGAACTAAAACAGCGCAGCATAAATTGAAGAGCAGTTGAAGTCTTACCAAGGGAAGATATTAAGACATGTACACTACCACCTTGTCTGTCAGGTCACAGAAGGTACACTATGACTTAAGGAATCAGGGGAAGCATCCCAAGTTCTGTTTAATGATAGTTTCTCTACGAAATCTATTTTGCCCTCTACCCAACTGAAAAACATTTGTTAAGTAGTTAGAAAGGTGGCTTTAAGCTACCTACATCCATCCCTCTAATCCTGAGCCAGCTGGGGACTGTTTAGTCATCTCTATAACTCAAAGAAGCCTAAGGCTGTGCTTTCTGCCCTGTGCTGACATGTCTTCTTCAGAGAAGGTGAAGAGAGCAGGTGGTAGGGAGTAGGCATAGCTGTGTTTGAATTCTCCTGTGTCTGGAAGAGCAGAGCTGCAGGGCAGCTCTCTGCCTGCTTTTCTGCTGTTCAGGCAAATATTATATACTAAGTGTTGAGTCTGCTCTGCATGGAGCAATCAGTTAACTTCATAGATTTATTTATTTATTTAGCATAAAACATTCTTGAGGGCTTCTGATCTAGATGGGTCATGAGTCAACAAATGCTTTACTTGTTCTAGTATCATATTGTGTTGCTGCCCTGGGCTTGTTTCTGATCTTAGGCGCTTTAAGTGGAGTTTCGATAACTGGGCAACATTCAAAATTTGCAGCTCAGACAAAAGAAGAAAACTAATGGAGTTGCAGCACACTCATTCAGCATAATTGTCTGACATCTGTAGCTGTTAATTGTTGGAGAGGTAAATCTCTGTTTTATGACTACACAGAGATCAGCAGAATTACAAGGCAGGGTCTGTTTCACATAATGGCATGGAACAGGTTCAAATTGATTTTCATTTGCACTGCAAATAATCTTTCACTTCTTTCCATAGCTCTTGTAACACAAGAAGTTTGGCTCAGACCAAGATTCTTTCAGCTTTTCTTTCTCCAACTACATAGGTTCAAAGTGGAAAGAATGAATAACCTTTCAAAAGAACTCTGCTTTAGTCTCTGACCAGACACTCAACTCTGACCAACCATAGTAACAAAGTTTATTTACAAAATAAACTTTGTAGAAAAAGTTCAATGATCTTAGAAAGTCAAGCAGGAAAGAGTAAAAAATGTGTTAATAGGCCTTTGTAGGAAGAGAAGTGTTGAAGCAGTTGCTTTTCTCTCTGCAATTTTAAAAACATCAGTGGCACACAGAACAAAATTGTGTGCTTTTTACTTTGGCTAGACTTCCCTTAGTATTGTGAAGTCAGCAGTGCTACAGGGCTGAAATGGTGGAGTCTTATCTATTGAAATCAATGGGAGTCTGTTCATGTATGCAAGTAGACTTGAGTTTGAAGAAGAACCAGGCACCATGTCTTGGCTATTATTCTCCCTCTCTAAATATAGAGCCTCCTGCTGTTCAGAACCTATGTAATGGGCTCACACAAGCTGGACAACATTCCATCTGATGCCAGTTGACCCTTCCATTTCCCTGTGTATACTCTCCTGGAAGTAGGGGGCATCTTTCGCTATCATATTCAAGATCTCTTCTCATGGCTTTGCTTTCCCTTCCTGAAACAAGAGTATTCTAAGGGATGTTGGACTGCACTGGAAACCACTGGAACAGGAGGCACGCAAGCTAACAAAGGCAGTATGTTAGCTTCCCCAGCCCAGATGTCAGGGTATGTTCATTATATACTCCCTATCCCCCTCATAGAAATTCCTGTCAGGCAGAGAAGTTGGAAAGGGGCCCAAGCAATTCCTCCAAAGACTATTCACAGATTGGTGGTCCCAAGTGTTCACTACTTAGAAATTAAGCATATGAAACCATGCAGTTACTAAAAATAACCTGTCTGGGCATTTATTTGTTTTTCATTTGGGAAGCCATGGCAGGTATGTGTCAAATAACAATTTTTTTGGATAAGCAATCTTTTCTTCAAAAGAAAATAATATGAGTTCCTCACCTAATAACTTGACTCCAGAAGCTGAGATGCTAAAAAGCAACACTATTCCAGTTAGGTTTCTCACAGGGCTGTAAAAATTGATTACTATAGTCATGGCTAGTGCTTCAGTACAGTCTTCCTTTGCCAGGCAACATATTAGTAGCGATTTTGCTAATCAGAAGAACAGTAATAGGAAATTATTGACTGCCCTTTTTTTAGCTAAGGTCTTGCATGTAGGAGAGTAGTAGACATACTTAAGTCACCACTAAATAGTTCAGTTTATGGAGAAGCTACTCTTCAACCCATTGAAAAGCCTACAACATAAGATTCAAAAAGTTAGCCAGAGAAGTATCATGTGCCTGACATGGGACACAATCTCATGTATACAGTATGTATATCTGTTCTTACAAAAAAATGAATCTATCTCACACTTTTAAAAATTTGGATTTGCCTTTTTTTTTCTTTTTCTGCAATGTTCTTATAACACATATTTTAAAACAAGGCAACAAAACATTCTTAAGCTAGAAGCTTTCATGCCTAACACAGTGTAAATAGACCATAAGATGAAATCCTTGATCCTGCATTTATCCTCAATTTTCTGTGTCCCAGATACCCTGTATGTATAATAGGTGGACTTTTATGCCCTGGAACAGGATCTTATCTTGTGCCTTTTGTCAACAGTCAAGGAGAAAGAGAAGTCAGAGAATTATTTATCTTGTGCTACTTTAGGTATGAGAGTAGGAGGAGTTTTCCTTTCATGAACTTCATTTCAGTAAGATCTATCACGTTGTTTCACTTGAGAAAATTCAATGAACAAACACAGGCTTTAGCATCTAGTGCTTTGAATGCAATGCTGTGATCTCAGTTTGCTTCAGAAGGATGTGGTGGCTGTGGTAAGTCCCTGTGGGCAAACAGAAGAGCTACCAAAAAATGCAGAAAAGTGAAAATGGAATAGGAAAACTGTGGAGAAGATGCCCATGCATTGTGGAGAAAGTTGTGTAATTTATACCGAAATAAGCAAAACATGGATGGAACTGGAGGTGGCATGTTTTCAGATGTGAAGATTTGCAAAATCAAGCAATTCTTACTAATATGTGGTGAGAGATGAGCATATTTTGAGGATCGATATATTAAAAAAAAGTCTTAAAAGTTCTTCCCATTGCAACATTGCTAAGAGAGAAAAAGTCAGGGCTACATGTAGCCTAGGAGGAGAGAAGAAAAAAACTCCAAACAACAAAATGGTAGAAATGAATGTATGGGTTTGCCACTTTCATCCAGGAGAAGAAGCCATCTATATTGAAAATATCCTTAGGGATAATGGCGTTTGGTCAGCAATCAGGCCACTGGCAGAGTGCCACAGAACAAATGATTGAGAAAGAACTCTCCCACTGGTGGACTCTATTTTTCTGCATCATCAATATAACGTATGCAATATGTTATGTGATTTTTATGTGTATACACCATCAGTACTGATAGCTCAGTATCAAGTGATATGGGGAATGCTCTACTTTTACATATACTTTGATAGTCCTATCTGCTCCCCCTAAAACCATCTTCTGTTCCATGAGCTCTACCCCTTCACCACATAGCATTGTTGCCATCCTCTTGCACATTCACAGGTACAATAAAGGGTAAAAATATTTTTCATGCAGAGCACAAGTTCAGGTTCCGGAGTTTTTCATTCTCACTTTTGTTTCTGCCAGCACTTTTCTTTATTTTCCCTATTCATTTCCTGCCAAGCCTTTTTTTTTCACACAGCCTGTGCATTAATCATTTTACCCAGGAGGTCTGAGAGAGTCCAAGTGGATCACTCAAGGTGAGCAAGGCCAGTTTTACCTGAACCCTCTGTCTACAAGTGTCTTGACATCCTTGTAGATTAAAAGCAGCTTTCACCCCCTAACAGGATGAACAGTTATGGCTGAAAATAATCACTAAGCAGGAGGCACGCATGCAATTAACCAATTAATCAATTCTTCAGCTTGCTGACAAAAATGCTAAGTATTTTAATTTACTGTTTAAATATTGTGAAATGAGGAGGGAGTTTCAGCAACTCCTAGTCAGCAGGTCTTCTATCACACACATGAACAAAATGTCACAATTCCTTCTAATTGGCAAGATTTCCTTGTTGAAAATCTTAGGAACTGCTCCAGGTAACATGGGCAGAGGAACTTGACTGTTATTACAAGAATGTGATATCTTGGTAGAGACATGTGGAAAGCTGTAAGTTCTGTCATCCATGCTAGTCTTCACTTGTACTTAAAAATCTTCAACCTCCAAAACAAATAGTGGCACAGTGAGAGGAACTTGAAAAAAGAGAAGAGAAAAAAAAATTGAATGGGCTATTTTGTGCAAAATTCATTCATATACTTGAGCATTGTTTTTTTTTAGCAGAGCATAGTGTGCAGTGTGAGTGATATTTTAAAGCTTGAGTGCCGAGTTGGAACACTATGCATATTTATTAATTTATTTATTTAGTTATGTTTATATTGATATTTGCATTCACTAAGACTTTAGGGGTAACAATTACTGAGCACTTCTAGAAATTAAACTATTTACTTGGCCACATCTTAAAACATCACCCTGCAATGACAGCATACCAGGTTTGGCAGTTAACCACATCACTAGACTCAGGTGGGAATCCAAAATCTGCTTCAAAGCCCTTGAATTTTGGATCAGGCCTCAGTAAATCCCAGGGAATCCTACCTGATATAGCACCTTCTTCTGCCACACTCGGCATTTAAATTAAACTAGCTTAAACTTGCTTGGGATGGGTAAGAATCCCCAAGCTTTGCATCCACTCACTGATAGAGATCTTGCATCCACTTGTATGTTGCCTCTCAATTTGGCCATTGAGTCAAAAGTAGATGCTATCTGTTTTAGTCTTCTGCCTTCTGGGATACTGAAGATACCCTAACAGAAAAGCAACATAAGGGAGCATGTAAATTAACCTAATGCGTAACTCTCAGACAACCAAACCAGACAAACCTGTCTTTCTGGAAAGTGCAGTCAATTTTTTTTTTCCAAGCCTAGCCAAATGTCTCAGATTGAAAGTGAAAAAGACAGGTGATAATTTTTGAATAGCTTAGGAAATGTCTGGTGATGCTATCAATACACTTTCATGGCTGATATACAGCAGGACTGAAATAATCACATAAATTCTACACATTTTGTATAATATGCTGAAATTGTTTTTGTTTCCTGCCAGCGTGAGCAAAGGAGGGAAGGTGGGGGGAAAGGAGAGGAGGGAATGCTGACTCAAGGCTGTTTTCTCAAGCAGTAGAACATGACTCTCTGAGGATTTACTTTGATATGTTCCTGTGGAAGACAAGGTTGTTTACTGTTTCATTTGCATATGGATTACCCTAGAAGCAAAGTATTAATAAATGACAACACAAAATCATAGCTAGGAAACTCTATTGGAGTTATAATTTCTTTTCAGAATGCATGGCTGCATGATGAATTATTTATTCAGCCAGATTATCTGTGATTTTGTTGCACGTTATGTTCTTTGAAGTGAGGAGATAAATAGTGACATAAAGAGCATTGATGATATAAAGAGTCATCATAATTCAACATCTGACCTGGCTGTGAAACAAGTGTGATATCTTGACCTTAGTAAATTCTCACTGAGAATTACATTAAGCCATCTGGCCTCATCTTTTTTTGAAAACAGTTTTGCAGAAACTGGAAAAAAGAAATGAAATTATTAGCTTTGCAGAATCTTAACCACTTTTAAGAAAAATACCGCTGTTTTCATTTATTTCAGCATTTAGGCTTACTTCTAAAATTAGAGAAATTTGATTTTAAACAAATGGCTGTCATCTAGGATGGATTATACCTTCTTTTCATTGTTCTTGTAAATTAAATGAGGCTGGCATGAAGTTCAAAGAAAAAGTTCATGTGGCAAGCTACAATTACATTATGGAGTGCATTAGAATATCTCTTTCTTCTCATATATACAGTACTGATTTTCACATAATATATTTATTGGAGAGGTCTACTTCAAAATCAGTGGCAGGACAGGAATTGCCATCTCTGTGGCAGTAGGAAACAACACCAGTCTCTTTATATTTAAACTCAGATTCTGGTTCTCACTAGTAGACAAGAGGTTGTCAAAGCAGGTAAATATAATACTACACATTAAGAATGTAGAGCTCATTGATTCAAATAAATCTTTATTTTTCCACTGCTTCCACAGCATGAATGGCACTGCTAGTGGATATTATCGAATTATTATGGTCAAAGTTAATATTATAAAGAAAGGAAATTATCACTATGAAATGAAAAATTCTTGGTGTACATTTAGAAAAGGATATCCGTAGCTATAATTCAAAATGCATACTTGTAACCAAACGGTTATTGAATTACAGCAAAATTGTAATACTCCTTATACTGAATAATAATGAATCTCAAATCAGACTTGTTGAAATGAATGGGGTGAGTTGGAGTAAGAGAAATGTGATTAAGCTCTCAAGTGTCATTAAGACTCCATGCAATGAAGGACAAGAACACAGAACTCCCATCAGATGTCTTCAGGTTGATTTTTTTTTTTTTTTTTTCTCACAAGCTCATGCCAGCTTTCCACCATTTGCCTTTGTACCATCTTCATTTGTTGTTCTAAACTCCATGTCTATTCTTTAGGAACATTAGGAATTTATTCTACAGGAACAGCTAGGGATATGCACCGCTGCTATTGGGGTTTAGTGCTGCTGAGGATATTTGAAACATGAATAAGTCTGTGTACATGCATGAGCACACGTGATGGAGACAAAAGGATGCCATATAGATCTGGAAAATTTGCACATAATTATCACTGAGATCTATAAAATTCCTAAGAATTTCAACTTTACAAATAATGATAGAATTTATTGATAATTTAAAGGTGAAAAAAGTCCCTGGCTAGTGGGACTTCCCCCGGCAACTAGTGACAGGTGAAGAGGAAATGGCCTCAAAATGCACCAGGGGACCTTCAGATTAGACATTGCAAAGAACTTCTTTACTGAAAGGGTTGCCAAGCACTGGAACAGGCTGATGAGGGAGGTGGGGGAATCATCATCCTTGGGAGTACTCAAGAAACAATTGGACATGGCACTTAGTGCTATGGCTTAACTGGCATTGACATTTAGTGTTTTGCTAAAGGTTGGAATAGATGATCTTGAATGTCTTTTCCAACATGAATGATTCATTAATATAAATATAACAAAGTTATCTCTTTGACCATTACAGAAATGGTTCAGGTAGAAAAACAATAGTGAATTTTCTTGGTCCTACACAATTCAGGAGCATGTGAGGGTCCCTGAACATCAGAGAAATACAGAAAGTTACCAATAATTCTGATCATCCAGATGGCACAGATAACCTTGGCCTTCAAGATATGACTAATGTCCTTGAGAAAAGGAGGACAACATTATATATCATAAAGGGAAATGAAGATAAAAACACATAACACAGAAGAAACTTTTATGAAGCAGCATATACAATGCTGAGTTAGAGGGATATAAAGCAAAAGAAAAGATTTTTC
Source organism: Melozone crissalis (assembly GCF_028551555.1). Taxonomy (NCBI): domain Eukaryota; kingdom Metazoa; phylum Chordata; class Aves; order Passeriformes; family Passerellidae; genus Melozone; species Melozone crissalis. Next base: position 57,041,545 of record NW_026535794.1, on the reverse strand, counting down.
AATTATGGTGCAAAACAAGTGACGTGCCCTCTCCTTTTTAGCTGTAACAAGACGCATTTCTTAACATAGTTGTCACAGTCAAGTTTGTTATTATAGATAAGTTTTCTCCTTATTCTTTTTACTAGCAAAATAAAACTGACAATCTGTTGGTCTAGTGCTTAAACGTTTATCTGAGGGAACTAGCTCTTAGCATAATGTTGCAAAGCACATCTGCCTTGGCTCACAAGTGAAAGGCATGTCACCATGATCACATTTATGTCCAATCCTACACTACTTCTTTTGTTGAAGAATCAAAAGAAGCTGCTGTCCAACAGAATAGTCTTGTACAGATTGCAGTAAAAGAAAATAAAATGTGAAATTATGCGGGGCTAAGCTGACCCCTGTGCAAATATGACTATATAATGACTATATGACAATATGCCTAAAATTCAAGGACCCACAACATGAGATCAGTTAGAAAACTGATACATTAAAAACTCTCCAGATAATTTTTAACATTTGCCTTAAGATTTGGGGCATTTAGGATTTTACTTCTTTCTATTTTCTTCATTATCCATACAGAATGCATAACTTACAAAAACAGAGGTCATGAGTATATATATATAATAACAGATAAATCTGGGATATGGAAATTCTAGAAAGTCATGAACATGCTATGATCGCAAATTTTGAATGTGATGGGTGATTGATTTCTCTGTTACTGAATTAATATAATGGTTCTAGCTGGGATCGAGTTAATCTTCTTCGTAAGAGCCCATGTGGTGCAGTCTTGGCTTTGTGCCTAAACCAACATAACACACCAGTGTTTTGTCTATTGCTGAGCAGCCCTTGCACAATGTCAAGGGGTTTTTTTCATGCTCTGAATGCACAAGTGAGCAGAGCAAGAGATAGTCAAGAAGCTGGGACAGGATACAGCCAACACACCTGACAAAAATGGCTAAAAGCATATTCCACACCATTCAAAATGGTGAGGGCGTGGATGCTTAGCTGCCCAAGTCAATGAGCTAACATGATTTCATACTTAACTTTATTTTGGAAAGCAATGTCTACCTTATAAAATACCTTTTCATAAAAGATAACACTGGACTCAAGCAACTGAATCAAATCACTCTGAGTTGTATATGACTATCACTTTGGGTTATATATGACAAACTGAATTTATAGTAGGGAGAAGTTTTGAGAATGATTAAAGGTGGAAAAGGTGACCTCCTACATACTAAATTGATACTTTAGTTCTCAGTAGAAATTAAGATCATGAGGGTAATAACAGGGTATCTAATCAGGAATGAAAGGAGGAATGGTATTTTCATTATCATATTCAAAGCAACAGCAGAGTTTGGGCTGCGGACTGTGTGAAAGAAACGAAGGAGGAGTTGGAGGGAAAAAGGGACCAGCTAAAACACTAGAAGAATTAAACATGAAAATGCAAGTTCAGTAGCAGACATTTTTAATGATTTTATCAGTTTGGAAATATGTGGTGGAAAGATAGAGAACCTGGCCTTGGACTAGAGATAGCATATCTAATTACAGAAAGTTTTCTGGGGATGAATTAGTGAAGTGATCTAGGTGGCTGCACTCCCATCAGTTTGGTCACTTCTAAAGGAGCCCTTAGCATGTATTTTCAAAGTCAAAGAACAAAAAGCTGTGAAGACCAATGGAAAGAGAGCTAAACTGTAATGGGGTTTTCTTTAACAGAGGTGCATACTAGGTTAGACTGATATAATTTACATTCATCAAGATAACTTTCTTGTAAGATAAGAGTAAATGTAATGTTTCCAAGAGTAGAGATTATGGTAAATAATTCTGTACTTTATCACACAGGAATTTACTGTTTAAGGAACTCAGGAGGGGTGTCAGCATATGAACTGGAAGTTCAGTAAATCAAAAACTAAGCAGAAAGCTAAAATGCGCACATACTGAAAAGGAAGTTCCCATGATGCAATTATCATCAGTGATGTTTCTTACCCATCTTATCTTAGGGACAGATACTGCACAGTGTTGTCATTAGTGAGACAACAAGGTGTGTGAGATTCTAGCTGACTGTAAAATTAAGGTACTGCTGAAGACTAACTACACAGAAAGCCTGACCTCTGATACCTCTAAGATAGAGCCACAACAACGGATTTGCATAGTACAAGTATTGTACTATTAACAGAAAGTATTGTACTGTTGACAAAAGCATTTCCTAAAAAGTAGATTTTTGTCAGCTAGAGGTGAAAGAGAAGCTATATGAAACAGAATAAAATAGCCAAGCAAAGGATGACAGGAAGCTTGCCAGTGTGAGACAGCAGTAGAAAGAGGAAAAAACAAGTCCTGCCTTCTACATTACACAAGGCACCAGCATGAGCCAGGGTACAATATTTCACATAGTTCTAGTAATTTGTACTCACAGAAATGTATCTTAAACTGAAATGGAAACAAAAAAGAGCTATCAGAATAATATGGATAATGAAGAATCCATGTTAAGAGAAGAATAGAAATCTGAAAAAGGGTTATTAAAAATTTAAAAACCAACACATACACATGTAAATATGAGAGTAAAAGCTGGAATACTTGTAATTTTCTAATCACAAATTAAAAAAAAAAAAAAAAAACAAAAAAAAAAAAACAGGAATGAAGAAAGAACTGTACTGGATCCAGTAGGGCCTATAGAAACATAGGCTCTGTGTGAAAGCTCTGTGTGACAGTAAAGGGTGAATTTAGACATAGAAATGAGTCAGCCAAGTCAGTAAGTTCCTGACACAATGGTACCATTACTTTCCTAAAAGCTCTAGTGCTCAGAGCACTGGGGCACCATGCCAAGATAATGGTTAAACTACATCTGGACCCATGCTGGCTCACTTTCAGACAGTGTCAATACTTGCTAGTGTATTTTCCTATTTCCAGAAGCGAGGCTAGGATAGGAAGAGAGAGATTAGGTGCATCTACAGGTGAGAGGGACATGCAAGAAATATAAAAGGGATCAACTTGGGTTGCAATGTCAATGCACATTTGTGTTCCACAACAAACATAGACACAGAACGAAAGTGCTTTAATCTGAGGTGCTTCAATTCACCACTAGATTTGAAAACACTGTAAGCATATCAATTTCACATATTTTTCTATTTATCTGTGCTTTCATGAGCATCTTTGCATCCTGGTTATAACAATCCTTTCTCAGGCCTCCAGAAACATTAGGAACACAAAAGATGCACAGATTTTTTCTAGTCTGTATCAGCTGTATTCTCTCTGCCCACTTTTTGACGAGACAGTTCAAGAGATCACAGATTTTCCAGTTCCATCTTTCAGTGGAGGAAGAAATAGGCATGTTTTATCCTATTCTTTATCCTGCCTTTGGGTTTCATAAATGTTAAAGGGATTCCTTCTGTGGCTGCTGCAGTGAAAAGGCACCAAAGATTTTTTGATCTCATAGTATCTTGCTAAGGATTACAACTTGACTGTCTTTTGATTTACCTCTTTGCGATCCATTATACATGTTCTGTAGAAGTGTTTGTCCAAATTGCTTATTTTAAATGTCTAAGACTTGTAAGTCAAGCTCTTCAGACACATGTTGGGATTAAAACAAGTGAAAAAGCAAAAAAGGAACCTGGAAGTATTTGCCTTTAGTTTCAGAGCCTCTGGAATTCTTCCAGGACACAACACCAAGACAAAAAAGCTATAGGTTTATTGTTGCTTTTCCCATTTTTTAAATAAAAATAGAGTCTTGGTTAATCACTTCTCTAGAGGAATGAACAGTTTCAAATACAACATTAGTACTGGGACATTTCCAGATCAAACTGCAAAAGGTGGTGCTGCCAATCTAAATATTCTGATATTTTCAAACAGAAGGGCGAAGGCAGAAAGCAGAAGCATTTAAATCACCCTTGTGACTCTAGAGGGTAACAGGCAAAAGAGTAGAAGGAACTTGCCTAAGATGACAGGCTCCAGGAATGCAGAGCAAAGCCACCTCCATTCCCTTTCCATCTTGGCAGACAGCTGAAGGCCACGTAAGGGGAGTAGGGGGTGTGGAGATCCTAATTTTAAGCTTGCCACTGTAAAGTTTTCCTCATCTGTGATTTCAATCACTGCTTTTGTGGGTTGGCATTGATATGCACAAGTTGTGCACATTTCCCTTTAACAGGAACTTTTTGTAAAGGTCAGGTAAAGAGGGGAAATTGACATTTATCTTCCTCTCAGTAGCCAAAGCTTTTTTCTTTTTCTGATAGAAACTCCTCCCCTTTTCAAAGTATTTATGCTGTTCTAAGTATATCGCGGATATTATTACAGTATAAATGACATGCCTCACAATAACTTTTACACCAGTCTCGGAAGTAGGCTTCCCATCAGACTAATGTAATATTATTCAAACCTAATCTCTCAAAGTCTTGACATTTGCCATCACTTGTATCTATCTTTCTACACAGAACTGAAGCAGCTTCTCTTTCAAAACTGTAAAATCAATAAACTGAGTATTCAATTTATTAAGAAAAATGGAAGGGAAAATGAAAAATCCCCTATCAGCTGAATATGGAGTTACAAATATGAAGTTACATTTCTTCTGTTAAAACACTTACCTTTTATACTCAAATATTTCTATTGCCTACTGAATTTTTTTTGAGACGATATAAAAAATATGCCAACAACAAATTAGTATAAAACTATATTAATATGAATGCATGATCTTTGCTTACCCAACTATGTAATCTAACACTATTTTTTGTCCACTGCCACTGAGGATCAAGTACACTATGACCAGGTCTTCAGTTTTTCTACTACAAATAATCTAAATCTTATCCCAGTATTTTTTCTGCAGAATGATTTTAAGTGATCATATTATCCAACTAGTTTCAGTTGTCTTGAGAACCAATAGGCTGTAAGATTGATCTTTGTTAGATCACTAAATAGATCTTTAATTATATAACTGAATTACCTTGATATTGTATTCAGCTGACTTTCTGTACTTACATATATTTCAGTTTCATCCAGCAAAGGGATAGAAATACAGTTTCACACTTTTTAGATACTCTTATGCAAGTGTCCATCCTTATCTCAGTGCCATTCTCTTAATGATTTTAGGATTATTAAAATTATTCTTTTAATGATTAATTCTTTTGAGTTAGGAGCAAGGGTTAATTGAAAGAAACATGTAATGCCAGAAGTGGAATGAGTGAAGGCAAAAGTATTAACAAATTTCAGAAATGTAGATTTTATTTGGGTAACTTCAGCAAATAAACTATTAGGAATTTAAAAATAAGGTTTCACAAAGTTATAATGCTAATCCGTGCTATATATCTAGTGAACTGTTTTATTTCCCTTGGAAAACAAAGATAGTGTTGCAAGCACTTATGACTAATAGGTTTCATTTACATACATCTCTAAATTTTGTGTTACTGAATTGCAAAGGTTTTGGGGACTTGTAACGACAACAAATAGACTGTACAACCTGCTGCTTCACAGATTAAGATGGGAGGGATATAACGCTTGCCTTTCAATGTCTCTGGATAGGGAAAGTATGACTGTTACTGATCAATCACTGATTGGCAGGTTTAGCATTGCATGGACAGGTATTCACTGGATTCTCACCAGCATACGGGAGGCTAGGCAACAAAGGCAAAATTCATGTTTGCAGAAAATTAATTTACCAAGCTTAGGATGTCTCAAAGACTTTGATAAAAATTAACTAGGGACAGCTCCACATTGTCTCTTGTTGCTTTACTCACCAATTTACTCACCAAAAAGGCTATATATGGTCTACTGTCCATTATAAACACAATAAACATTTGGAGAAGACAAAAGAAATACCTGTTCTTGTCCCCCCAGTTTGACTCTAAATGTTTCCTAAGTTCATGTCCAAGTAACATATTTTTAAAAACCTTATGTTAATGTGTAGTTTACATTATCGTTTGCAAAAAATATCTCAACAGGCCATTTGCTTTTTTTTGAAATTTCAAGAGTTTTCTGTGGTTTCTCCACACCCTGTAAATTTCACATATAAATAACGGGAAAAAAGGCCAATCTTCTGTTTTCCTGTTCAGTGTTCCAAAGAAAACTGTTAGGAAAAAAGTTACCAATCACTAAGATAAATTTCTATGCCAGCTCATTCCAATCACGTCAGCTGGTAGACCTATATCTAAAAATGGCAAATACTTGCTGATTGAAAATACAGTTTAACTTAAATGTTCTTATTTGTGTAGATTAAGTTTAGATGTGAAGGGGAAGTGTATAAACCTGAAGAGAAACATATAAACTTACTCAGATTCCATTAAAGTGCCTGTTCCTGCTTTTTCCTATTAGCTAGATGGCTGTAGCTCTCAACTTAGACTCAGCATTCATCATTGAAAGTTTTCAAGAAGAGTGAGCATGTGTATTTTCTGCCTTTGTTTCTCATTCTTGAGGAAGCAAAGGCAATGTGCCTCTTCATTTGACCTGTTAATACAGCACACCTAAAATCAGATACCTATAATTTGAAGAGGGAACAGGAAATCCAGAGGAAAATGTGGAGTGATCTTGTACTTCATGGGAGTGCAAGTTACTACATTGCTTTTTAAGAATCTGTAATCCACCTAGGGTGCAGGATCATCTTGCTCCGGAGGAAACTTACTCCATCAAGTGATTAAGTGGAGGACTTAATTGCATGTCTGGCATGTGATTATGACCCAAAAATCAGGTTTTTTTACAAACCTTTAGATTTGGACAATCCATAAGAAAAATTTACAAACTGCATATTTGCACCTTTACTTGCCAGAATATGTTCAAAATTCTGAATCTGAACATGAGATTCAGTTACCTACATGATTTAAATGCCCAACTTTCATATTTGTCAAGGAATAGGATGTTGGCGCTTTTAAAAATGTGGCTTTTCTCAGGAGCTTAAATTTAAGTTTAAATATCCAAGTTCGCAAATCTTGCCATCTGATCTGTAGACATGCACATATAGTCACACACACTTATCAGGGAGAATGCTTTTGTTTAGGGTGTACTTGTTGTGCAGTGTTATATTACATGAAAGTTGTCTTACTGGCTTGTCTAAACAAAGTTAGTGATAATTATATAAATCTTTTTCTGCTTTGAATAATCATGCTACACTGAAGGCAGTATTGAAAGTGCAGCTCAATAAAAATGAAAAGAGATTACAGTGTACAATTGTAACATAATACTTAACTTTTACTGGTATAACTAAAATCCTTTAGGATCATTCCAGTTCCTTAAGCATTTCAATTTCTGTTCTCTCTTCATTAGTGCAATATTATGGAGAGATATCACCCATTTTGGCTGGGTGATGTCTCTTAGGAGAATGATTTGTCACCTCCACTGTGAAGCTGAGCATGGTAAGCAGTTATTGTTGAAGAATAATCAGGGGACTGAATGGGGCAGCAGATGGCCAGCTCGCTTCTATTTCTTTGAAAAGTCTCACTTAAGGCTGTAGGCATCTGCACAGGACGTTATGGTGGTAGTGGTAGATGAGACTACTTTCAATAATTTCTCTCCATCTGCTTTTATAAGTGATGTAGTCAAGTAGTTCACTGATTCTTCAGTTCCTGGGGAGGAACACATAAGTATTCCTTAATTCACTTTTGCCAAAATGAACCTGGTTATATAATAACCAGTTCAAATAACCTGAATTATATACGTCTTTGCTCTGGCTTGTGTTAACTAAGGTGAATTGCTCTTAGTAAATGCGGGTTCCCTACCAGATGTAAGAGTTAGTGTTTTCAGTAAAATGCAACTTACTACTGCATATAGGAGCTATGTCCAGAAGGACATCTATTGAGAGCCAAAATGTCAAAAAATGCCATTAGTTTAGAATTTAGAGAGAAAAGGCAAACACGTATCTCATTTACTGTTATAAATTAAATACTCTTGACAGAATTTAGTATATCTTTTTTCTCCAAGAAAAAAACCTTTGAATCTAGCCTTTCTAAATATGACAGTGGAGTTAGTGGAGTCATTGCCATATAAAAGTGGTGCAAAATGAAAACATTGGTATGTAATCCCCCTTCTTACTACAGGAATGTTTCAGCTAGTGCTTAAAGACCTATTGGACATCTAAAGCATTGCAACTTATTTAAAAACTGCATATAACAAGTGCCTTAGTATTATCTGCCAATTGGATTGGAACTGTAACTAATGGAGCTGAGCAAAGAGAATTATTTTTTTCTGTTTTGATTGTAATCATTAAGTCAACATTCTTCTGCTAGCTGTAGCGTGGATAAAAAGTAGATATTCTTGTCTCCCCTGTTCCATCCCTCAAAGAGATGGAAATGTTCCTCCTCTTTCACTAAATTTAAATTCAACTCAAATTTCAATTCAGCTTCAAAGCTTTCACATAAAGAAGGCAGAATGTAAGAATTTGTACATAGAAATATATGCACTTATGCATCCTTCAATCAGATTATCTTGGCACATTCTCCTTTAATTTTTTTGTTGTCTCCTTGAATACCCCTCTGCTCTGCATATCTCCTGGGCTGTAAGAGCTAGGATTTATCAGTTATACTTTACCTGTTTTCACTTTTCCCTCTGACTTACTTCTATGAAAGTAAGTTAGCTGCTGAGATTTTTGTATGTATTTAATTTTATTTAATACCTTGAAACCCATAAATCTCAGATGTGACTCAAAGATTAATTCAACATCTTGCTTTCAAAATTATTAAAGGTGTTTTTATTTACTGTTTTCTGGAGTGATTGAATAGTGTTCTGGCTCATAAAGGTGTTGTCATTATATTACAAAGGTTCTATTGTCATTTTATTGCAAGGATTCCTTATTGCTAGGGAGCAATACCTAGCATACCTCCTTGATGTTTCTTGTAGGCAGTCCCTCTAGGCACTGACTCTTCATTGTTCTCACAGTAGCCAACTGACTCCAGCTCCCTTCAACCAACCAATCCACTCTTTTATAACACTCTTCTTACTATTGGTAACAGCTGCAGCTGTTAACATCAGGCCTGCTCCTAATCCTTAATAATTAGCTCAGCTGCAACTCCTTAAGGGGTAAGATTACTTTCTATACAACCTTATATTATCTCCCCCTACATAAAGGTACAATCCATTGTTTCATTAACTGTGGCAAATGAAAAGAGTTGCAGTAGACAGTCCTTAGTTTTGATGAAAGTGTAATGCCAGGGTTAAAGTTATGCTGGAATCAATTTACTCAGATTTAACAAAAGAAATAGGCAGGATATGAGTAAAGCATACACCTTTAATGCATAGGCAGAAGAGTTCTGTGTAGGATCAGAAAGGAATTCTGTGAATGCTCTGGTTCAGATGGCACTAGGGTTAAGGAGGTGTAAAGGGAAAAATTTTGACTGTTATAGAATAAAAGTTCAGAAGAGGCAAAAAGAAGCGTGTCTAGTGCTGACCACTACTAGACATGAAAAATAAAATAGCATTTTGTTTTCATAGACTATAAAGGCTAAGAGCTCATATGGAAAACATCTCTTGTTTTCAGAAGAAATCTGTCTTTAGTGTTTGCTAGGCAGTTCACAGGGCTCAAACAGAATCACAGAATGGTTGAAGTTGGAATGGACTTCTGGGGGTCATCTAGTCCAAGCCTCCTGCTCAAGCAGGACCACCTAGAGATGGTTGTCCAGGGCCAAGTCCATATGGCTTTTAAATATCTCCAGGAACAAAGACTCCACATTCTCCCTGAGCAGCCTGGGGCCATGCTCACAGTCAAAAAGTGCTTCCTGATTTTCAGAGGGAACTACTTGTGATCCACTTTGTGCTCATTGCCTATGGTCCTGTCAGTGGGCACAACTGAGCCTGGTTCCTGTAAGCCTGGCTCTGACATCTTTGCAATCTCCCTTCAGGTATTTATATATAAAAATAATATTATAAAATTCTATAAAGAGAGAATTATAAAATTCTCTCTGAGCCTTCTTTTCTCCAGGCTGAACACACTCAGCTCTTCCATCCTATTCTTCATAGATAATCATATCTCTGGCCCTTTACTGGAATATCTGGAGTCCAGAACCGAACACAGTAATCCAGATGTGGTCTTACCAGTGCTCAGTAAAGGGGAAGGAGAACCTCCCTCAACCTGCTAGCATTTCTTGGCCTAAGGCAGATGAGGATACCATTCGCCTTCTTTGCCACAAGGGTACACCATCGGCTCATGTCCAATATGGTGTTCATCAGGACTCCTTTCCATCTGGGTAAAAGTAGGTGGACAGATGAGGCAGACAGAATGATGCATCTGACTTTACTGATATCAGAAGGCTAATTAATTACTTTATTATACTATATTATTCTGTATTATATTACACTACATCTAAATTGAATCTGAACAAGCACCCAATTCAACTCAACTGCCCAGAATTTCGTGACTGTCAGCCAACAGTCCTGACACACACACTTAGCCCTGACAGGCCAAGGAAACAAAACACCATCACTTTGGGTAAACAATCTCCAGATTGCATTCTACTTGCGAACAACACAGGCACAGCAAATGACATAAGAAATGTTTTGATCATTCTTTTCTCTGCTTTTCTCATGGCTTCTCTCAGGTTCAGAGAATGTGAATCCCACATTCCCACCAGCATATACTGCCATGAGGGGCTGTTTTCTGCCAGATACAGGACTTTGCACTTCCTACTGTTGAATTTCATGAGGTCAGCCCATCTCTCCAGCCTGTCATCTCTCCTCCTGCACATGGCAGCAAAATCCTCTGGTCTGTCAGCTATTCCTGCCACTTTTGTGTCACCAGCAAACTTGCTGAGACTATGCTCTGCCACATCATATAGGTCATTAATAAAGATGTTAAACAGGATTGGATCCAGTATAGATGTCTGAGGTACACTGCTAGTTACTGGCCTCCAGCTCAGGCTCATGACACTAATTACCATGCTCAGGGCACAGATATTCAGCTGGTTTCCAATCTACCTCACCATCTCCCTATCAAACCCCTATTCAACATCTTCTGTATAAGGATCTTGTAGGAGATAGTCAGCCAGAAGTCTTGCTGAAACCAGGTAAGAAACATCTACTGCTTTCTCCTCACCTAAAAGACCACTCATTTTAATATAGAAGGCTGTCAGGTTGACCAAGTATGACTTTTCTTTGGTGAAGCCATACTGACTACTCCTTACAATTGTCTTGTCCTTCATGGGCCTGGAAATCGTTTCCAGGATTAGCTGCTCAACAACCATTCCAAGGCTCAAAGTAAGAGTGGCCTGCAGTTCCTTGGGTCTTTTTGCTTGCTCTTCTTGAAGATAGGAGTGATATTTGCTGTTTTCCTCAGTGCTCAGAGTTACCACAATCAATCAAAGATTATCAAGAGTGGCCTCACAATGGCCAGCTCCCTCAGTGCTTGTAGGTGCATCCCACCACAATCCATGGGATTTTGTATGTCTCATTCTATTCTCTGATGTGGTACTCTTTCACTAAAAGTACATTTTTCTTGCTTCACTCTTCTTTGTTCTCTGGGGCCTAGGATCCCTGAAGACCGATCTTCCAAATAAAGATGTAGACGAAGAATGCATGGAGTACCTGTGTCATCAGGACCTCTGTCCCATTCATCAATGTGCCCACATTTTCCCAAACCTTCATTTTGTCATCTATGTGCTTACAAAATCCCTTCCTGCTGCCTTTGACATCCCTGGCCAGATCCAATCTCAATTTGGCTTTGACTTTCCTAGCCACATTTTTGTATGCTTAGAAAACATCTCTATAGTGACTTACCCTGGCTTTCACCTTCTGAGGTTTTCCATAATTTTTTTTTCTGTTTTGTTTTGTCAGAAGCACATTGTTCATCACTAGGATGGATTGCTACTGAACTTGGACAAGGAGACTCTTGACTGTAAAGCAGCCTTCTTGGTCCCCTTCTCTCCCCAAGCCCCCATCCTGCAGGACTGTACCAAGTAGATCCCTAAAGAGGCCAAAGTCTGCTCTCTTGAAATCCAGCACTGGGATCTTGATTTTTTCCCAGTTTCCTTTTCTCGGCGTCTGATATTCAGCATGGTCACCGCATTCAACAGTCCTGTCAACCTTCACAGCCACAAGGAATCTCTCCTTTCCCATTGGTATGTCTGCCCAGAGCAGATACCCACTGCACTGCCATTAATGCCAGTCTGTTTTTAAATCCTTACTCAGAAGCATCCATCTCCATGGAAAGATCTATGCTCTCCAGATACTCTCTCACATAAAGGGAAACCTCCCCTTCATCATCTTCCTGGCGTCCAGGAAGTTTGTATTCCTCCACTGCTAAACTTCAGTCATGGGAGCCATCCTACCACATCTCCATGATCCCAAGAATATTAAGGTCCTGCAGCTGCACCGAGATCTAGAATTAATTTTTTTTTATTACCCACAATATGTATATGAGTGCATAGGTGCTTTAGAGAGGCACTCAGGCATGAGCAACATAAATTGATTTCCCAGAAAGAATTTTAGGAACTTCCTCAAAATGGTGCCTTTTAGACACTTCCTAGCTTCTATGCAAGTGCTAGAGGCAGCCTTCCTTCAGCCCCATTTTCCTGATTCTGTGATCTCTTTCTGTCACATCACTCCAGTCCTTCCCATCACTTCCACTAGGGCTTCTGGTAATTTTCTCCCTCCATATCATTGCTAGTTTAAAGCCCTCCTTACCAGGTCAGCAAGCTGGGTGGCAAGGATGCCCAGAAAACAGCTTGAGAGCTGGCTGCTGGGCTGTAGCTGCAGTTCTCATCACAGAGAGCAGCAAGCACAACCTTCCCAAAGATTTTTCCTGGGGAAGGCAGTGAGAAAGCTCAGAGAAGAAAGATGAAAACAATTCTTATCTCTATTTGCTGCTCCTGTTGTTTGGCACATGTGGAAGGTGGAGATTATGGAGATTGTTTACCAAGAGTGATTTGTTAATTGGACACTGGTGATGGTTGTTTGGATTGATTGACCAATTGGGTAAAAGCTCTGTCTTGACTGTCGGAAAGGGTCACAGGGTTTTCCTGAGTATCTCTTTAGTATAATATCTCTTTAATATAGTATAGTATTAGTGTAATATAGTATAGCTTAATAAGGCAATTGTTCAGCCTTCTGAAATCATTGGAGTAAGAGCACATTATTCCCTGGCTGGAGGTCATCTTTCTATGATACTGGGCTTTGAAATTGTTCTATCACTTAAGAGAAAGAATATTGTTCATATGAAAGGGATGTACATGGACTTTAAACAAAAGAAAACAATTTCTGCAAATACTTCAAAAGCTGTTATTTAAGCATGCATATGTTAAAATATGAGACAGAATGTTGTCGTAGAAAGGGGACCAGGACACCAGGTGGTTCATCACAGGTCCAGTTTATTAAAGAAAGTATCAAACACTTATACAGCAAATAATAAGCTTATGAATATTCTGTAAGCCAAGCAATCTATTGGTTAAACTATACCATGAACTCTTCCTCATTCCTTAGGGGTTACACCTCTCTTTTCTCATGTCTCTTTCACTATTTGTTATTATACTACAGCTAGGCCCAAGGACACGCTATCTCACAGGTGCAAAACTTGGAATTAGCCACTGTCTTGTACTTTTCCATTCTTTAGCCTGCTACTTTCTCAACAGACACCCTGCCTGCAAAAAGGCCTCTGCCCTAGTTAGGACATCTTTACCAAACTAATTCGGCTGTGTCCTCTCTCCTCGAGCCACTCTTTGACAAAACTCTCCACAGAATGTGAACCTTTGTCAACTACAATCTATTAAAACAATGATAGATCTAACTCCTGAAAGATAAATATTAATATCTTTGTGTCTTGCAAGTCTTTAATGTGTTTCAGTTTTTTTAATGAACATATTGCTATTATGAAAGTTATTTGTTATTTTCTTGATCTTGTTCAATTTCTTTCTCCACACCATAACAGACAAATATATATGGTTATTATTTTGTTGTTGCTACCTTGTTGTCAGCAGAAGCATCGCAAAAAGTTTGAGAAGATGAAGGCCATCTGCATTCTGGACCTGCCAGTAAGAAGGATAGTCAGGTCAGGGAGGCATACATCAGGGAGCAACATAAAAAAATTATACATGGTTGGGGACATTGTGCTAATCAAATAATGAAGTGAACTGCCCATCTACATAAAGCAGAAGTCAGGCTCCATCTCAGTATCTCAGAGGAAGTTTAGGAACTCCCATTTCATTTAATAGTCAATGTAACTATTTCATTGAAATAATTTTTACTTTATCTTTCACAAAGTGCTTTTGTAGCTAATGGCAAATAGAGCTCTATGAGGACATTCCTCACTCATGTGTGTTAGTTGTATTAAGCTCTAGCATCATTAAGAAATCTCTAGACCTTACCTTCAGAGTAATTTTTCAAAGGCAGAAATTAAATAATTAAAAATTACATTAATTCAAATATAATAATGAAAATAATTAAAACAATTAAATAATAAGTAAACAGTACCACAATTTTTCTAGATCCTGCATTAATGTTGTTCTCAGAAACCTGATTAAAAGTCCCAGACAAGTTTCCAGAACCCACTGTACACAGTTTAATTGATCGCTTACAAGGATTTTCTTACTAGTTTTATTACTCCTATCCTTAAGAAAGACTGCCTTCATGGGATAAATTTCAGAAATAGATTGACTCTCTGGACACAGAGGTTCCAGTCTGTGAGACTGACTCAGACCTTCTGCTTTCTGTGGCCAGTACATGTGCCCATCATGCAATTCATTCCATGTACAGATAAGTACTAACATATAGGACAGGTATTAATACTTTTAGGATTGCAAATCATTGTGTAGCAGTGCCTTGAAGAATAAAACCCTCTTCAAACCTGCCCACAAAACTCAGACTTGTTTTTAAATCACCATTCACATAATTTAGTGGCCATTATAAAAGAAATAAAAGGTACACATTGTTTAGTAGCCATAGAGAAATAAAAGGCACATGTTTGATCCAGCCTGCATGCAGGTGAACTCATGCTGCATCTGCACAGCACACTGGCCACAGAACCTCATGCAGAAAGGCAGTATGTGCCCTTGCTCCTCTCTGTCCGAGGGCACATTATAAATCACAGTAGCTCCATTCAGAGCAAAAGGTTTCCAGTGGTGTAAAAGGAAGAATAACCAGGACCTTTTTGTCTAAAAACACATCCAGAAAAATCACATGGCTTGGCATGAAGATTGCACCACAGCTCAAATCTGGAAAGATGCAGCATGTTTCCTGAAGAAAGTTGCCCTTTCTGTGTCAGAACTCCAAATCAGAACAACATAAGTTGCTCATGTGGGAAGCCATGCACTGGTTGCTCTTCATTGGGTCCACTTAATTATTGGTCACTTCAGCGGAGGGGACTCCAGGTTTATGGGCAAACTGGAACAGTGGGAGCGGGCAGGGTAGGACCACAAAGGAGCACACCACCAGTGAGCACAGTGGGTGTTGGACGCAGGCTGCTGGAGCCCTCAGCACCGCCGCCCTTTGTGCCCTCCGCCCGGGCCGGACGGTGACCGCACACTGTCCCGCTCCCCCGGCAACCTCCGGCATCCGGCCAGCAGGAGGAGAAGGAGAAGGAGAAGAAGGAGAAGGAGAAGGAGAAGGAGAAGGAGAAGGAGAAGGAGAAGGAGAAGGAGAAGGGCACGCTTGCCGCGGGCTGCCGTTGCTTCCCGCTGCCCGCCCGCAGCCGGGCAAGAGCACAGTGCCGGCGCTGTGCCCGTCTCGGCGCGGCACAGCTCGGCACGACTGGTCCGGACACGCACCCTCCCCGCCCACGGTGCTGCTTCGCTCATTTGCAGCCCTGCAGGGACTTCCCCAAATGGGCCCTCTCCCTCGCACTGTCACTGCTGGGAGAGCACCTGGCAATATGGCTGCTGTTCGTCTCCCTGAGAGTGATTTTCCCTCTTCAGGGAGAAAGGATCTCTGAAAACTCCTACGTGGTACCAAAAGTGGGAAAGGTGCATGAATCCTGTGTTATTAGATGAGTTTTTTCTTTGGGAGATGACTGGAAGAATAGTGTTTTGACAAATTAAATAAAACTCCTAAACCATGAAATTTTTCAAGTGGATCCTCATTCTTCCACTGTCTCCACTTTCATGTCATATTTCTCAGTGTTACCAAAACATGTAATTCCCTATCTTAATCTCAATTTGAATGTATTTTATCAGGCACCCTGCAAACTAAAGCTTGTATTGCAAAGAAGTGAAACATCCTGATGTACTCTCCATCTAATTAATGTGTAGGAAACTCAGGCTCAAAGTTTGGACACCAGGCTGCAGCTGGGTACGAAATGTCTGCTCTGGTATCTTCCTCTGAGACCACCTGCAGCTGAGGCTGCAGTGACAGCATAGCACTCCTGACATTTCAAGGTATCATTAGTGCGGTGGAGAAGATCTTCAAAAGTACCCCAAAAACCTCAAAGCAAATGCATCTGTATGTTTCTACATGTATGTGTAAAGATAAAGTCTCAGAAAGCTGAGCTCAGTGCAGGTCTCAGTGAGTCCTCAGAGCCTGAGAATATCTTTACTGGTGAGGACCAGAGGTCTGTCTGTGTGGTTTCTAAGACTAGAAATTGAGTTGATTCCCAGGAAAGAGTGAGAACAGAACAACTATATGTGACACATCTTCTGACTGTTCTAATCTCTGGCTGTTTTTAGCTCAGGGGATTTTCTGTAGCTCATGTGGTTTGGCTATTCAGCAGCCCTCAGTAGACCTAACTTCCAAGTGCTTGTCCGATCTGTCCTTGAACTCATGTAACCCTTTTGCATGCAGAAAAGTCTAAGTCTGTGTTTATACTATTAAACTAAACAGAGACAGTTCACAAGTCCAAGCCTTGTCCTGTGGTTCTTTATACTGTCAAATTGTTACTAAGGGCTGTGGTACAAGCTGTTCATTTCTCTACCAAAGACTAGGTAGTCCAAAACATCAGCACACTGGTCTCCCTCCTGTCTGGGGCAGCAAGGCAAGTGGGACCACTGGGACCACTCCTGAAACTGTAATTTCAATGAGGGTCTGTGGTTATGTGGTGATCTGAAGGAGATATATTTGGCAGTTTGGATGTGGCTACTCTGCTTGAGGTTATAGGAAAGCTTAGCACTGCAGACGTAAATCTTGTCATACTAGTTAATCCCAGAGACAGAAAATGGTTTCACTTTCTAGCACTGGTATAGCTAGAGACTGGCATCATCTTTTGGGCCACAAAGGTGCTTAGAAACTCTCTTGCCCTAGAGCCAGGAGCAGGATATATTGTCTTAGAAGAACACATGTATTGCAAGCATCCCAGTTTTCACCAAATCCCAGAGACCAGTTCTCTTGATTCTTTAAGGTAAATAAGAATAATTTCTTAATCTTAGTAACAAGCCCTTCCTGTTAAGAAATGAAATGAAATTGTCAGTGGCTCTAGTGCAAGGAAGGAGTGAGGTATCCTGCTCAGCTTTGTTGGTGTTTCTCCTTGCAGTAACACTTAGCTTCTCAGCCTCCAATCCCCTTAACTTTACTCTTGCAGTCCTCTGTGTGGGACCCCAAATAGGGGGTGTTAAAGAAGCAATCACTTGGCTTTCTTGTTGCATCTTTTAATTGTTTTATTAACCGAATGTTAATAAAATACATAGGCCTTCTTCATACCTTGGAGAGATTGAGACTATTGGTGGAGACTCTTGCATTTACAAAAGAAAGGAATCATCACAACACTTATGCCTGAGTGGTATGGGAAGTATCCTGTAGAAACCTGGGATCCCAGTGGCACAGGGCAAGTACCGCATATGGTAGCATCTCTTTTTTTTTTCTTTAACATGAGATCACAGCAAGAATGAGAAAAAAACCTCACTGTATGCATGCAATGTTTGTTCAGTGTTACGATATGCCAACAAAGATGCCTGTCAGTTTTTTGCTACATAGATGTTTCTTAACTAAAATCTGAACCTTGTTGAGCAGCAGCTCATACCCCATCTGGCTTCATGCTGCCATCAAATACTGTAGCTTTATGCCTGTCAGTGAAAGATTGTGCAAACAGAAGTCAGACTATGACACTGTGCTAATGTAAGACAGTATTTTTGTTTAATAAAAAAATTTCACACATTGTGGCCAATACAGCTTTGCTAAAGAGAACCCCTGCTCTCATCACAGCCATGCTGACAGAAGGCAGCTTTTGTCAAATCAGGTTAAGTCTTTGAGAGAGCTTGTGTAATTACACTAGCAAAAAAAATTCTGTTCTGGGTTGAGGCATTTTAAAAAATACATATATATATATACACCTACCTGCCTATATTTATATATGTATAAACTGAAGATGGATTTTAACATTGCAGTCCCCCTGGGAACAAAACCTCTTTATGAAGCTCCTACCCCAGCACCCACAGTACAGTTTGCTTCCCCTCACAGCTGTACTGTTGAAAATGATGGCAGCCCACCATGTAAATGGTACAGCTGCTTTGACTGAAGCTGAGTGCCTAGATAGTCTAATGCCCCCAATCTAGTCGAGCAAGATAATTTCACTAAGCCATTTTGTAGTGTGAAGGAACAATTGCATCTGTGCTTCTGACCTACTGACAATCCACTCTGCTCATATAGAAACAATGCCATGCTAAGAAATAGGTCAATTTTCATATAAGGAAGAAAAACTTTGCACAACTGTGCAAAACATTTACCCTCTGATTAAGAGTTTGGAGGACTCTTAAAATAGTGTACCACAGGCAACCTCTTTAACTTTTCTTCCTTTTGCTTGCAGAAGGAAGTAGAAAGCCCATGGCAAGGACTGTCTCTTTTCTTATGTTTATACATGCACCCATCAAAACCAGCCTGCCTGCTTCCATTTCAGAACTGTTATTGTTATGGGAATAATTATGATGCCATTATTACAATATCATGTACCTGGCATGATAAGATTAGGTTGAGCAAATTGCCTTCCTTTTAAATCTCTCTCTTGTTTATATGGAAGTCATAACAGACTCTTGTTAAAATAATCTTATATTTAAGATTATGCAATTTGTAAATAAAAGTTCCAAGGGTTCAAATTTTGGTACAAGTATGAAAATAATGTGGTGCAGAAATTCTGTCTGAGGAGTCAATTGTCTTTTTCTAATGATATTTGTGGGCAGGAGCTCTGGAGCTTGTGGCAGCAGCCACAATAAAGCATGAAGAAGGTAGTTCAGCAAATGCCATTTTATTTATCCTATTTTAAAGAATCCATGGACAAGAAACACTGACAGTTTCATCTTAATTACATTGATCACAAATAAGCTGGTCTAAACAGCACATGCTGACTTTTCACAGCTTTTTTTTTTTTTTTATGGTGTAGTAGTTCCAAACACAATGTAGGCAATGGAGGTTACTAACCAATTTCATCTGCACATTGGGTTAGAAATTCATGTGATTTTTCTTAACAAAATATTGTTATTCTCTCCGGAAATGTCATATGAAGTCGTCCAAATTCAAAGAGCCATCAGCAAATCCAAAATACATGAAGCAAGTGGCCTTAACATTAAGGAATTTCTCAAGAATTCTATATTTTGCCAGCTATTTATAGGCTTAAGCAGCAGAGAGATTGTTTAAAATTGGACCTTAGTGGGCCAACTCAGGGTGAGATTTGTTTAAATTTATGTAATGTGACCATAAAATTGTACACTCATCTCCATTTATGCCATATGCTTCTATTGATACCCAGTCTAAAATAAATTACATGCATGAATTACAGACCTATATCAATTTGATCAGAAGTCTTTCTAAATATCTTTCTGTATTTAGAAACATTACCATGGACTCAGAACTATCCACTTTCTTTGATTAAGAGAAAAGGGAAAGGCACAGCCTAACACAACCTAGGAAAGCCTGATCCCCCATCAAACAAATGTTTAAGTACTGATGCATTGTGGCAGGGAGGGGCTGATTTTGTAAAAGGAGTTAATGGGCTCTAGGAAAAATAAGATACAATTTTCAAGACATGAAATTAGTCACTTTTGAGTAGCTGATTATTTGGTAGAAGGTTAATTGGATTTGTGGGTTAGTGGTTTTTTGGCTGGCTGATGATTTTTATTTATGAGGCCCATGGAACTAAATCTTTTATTCTTTTGGAGTTTTTGCATACACTCCTGAAAAGAAGCAGAAAATACAATTTTGAAATAATCTGTCCTTCCACTCACTGTACCCAGTTTCCATACAGCATCATTTTCTGCCATTTAGGCTGCTTGTTTTGCTTCTGAGCACATGCCCAACTCATTTGTTTGTGTTAAGCTCCTGGAGAAATCCCTCCACCCACACAGCTAAGCATCTGACCAGCCATGCATGTGGCCCATGTTTTGGGTGGTGGCTCCCTATTACTCCAACAGTTTTGTGGACATTTAACTGCTCCTGGTGTGCACCCTGACAGAGGGTAACTGCTGCACTCAGCAGCTTTAGCTACATTTCATTCAGTGGTAACAGTATTTTCCATCGCAAGTAATGCAAGGATTATTTGATTTCTAATGCTTCAGCTTGTTGTTGGTCTTTTATAACAATGGAATTAAATGATACTAAAAGTTTAATCCAGCTCCCATTTATTTGGAGTAGTGTAAGCCTCTTTATTCTGTACTGAACTATTGCAGAGTATAAACAGTATTTATAGTATCTAATCTTTGCTATTTAAAGTAGTAGATTATTAAGAGGGCTATAATACAATAAATTAAGGAAGGCACAATTACTGTAGCAATCAGTATTATAGTATATCATAATTGAGTGAAAGGTATTGCACCATATGGAGATATTAATGCCTCCAGAAGACAAAATACTGCCTTCATATTACTACTACTAGCATATTTTTGATGCATGGTTGAAAATCATGGTGCTGTTGCTTTTGAAAGTGCAAAATTCACAGTTTAACAAATTATTTCCAAATGTAGATTTTTTCTAAGAATGTTGTGTTACTGTATCATCTGTTATTGCTACATCTTGTAGATCCTACAAGATCTACAATAGATGACGTAGTTCAAATGATTCTTTATTGTTTTTAATATTTTTAACATCCAAGGAGGGAGATGAGTGGTATTTAAATGTTTAATAATTTCCAGATTTCTAAGCTGCTAGTCTGTTCAGTTGTCTGGAAAAAAATCTAATGGCTATTATTCATCTTTTTCAGTCAAAGATGATTTTGGACCTCTGGTTAGATTATTAAAGCAAAACTGCTACATTTTGTAGAGGCATATTTCACTTTTTGCTTACCTCTAAGAATAATGGAAAAAATGTTTTTTAATAGTATTCCATTGAGATCTTTCTTTTGGTCAGACATGTGGATATGGAACTTGCTGTGTGACTCACATTTTCTCGTGGAAAGTTTAATATATGTGTCTAACTTGCATACATTTGTCAATATGGATTTTTCTATTATATATAATCATTAGTGTATTATATATAATAATATGCTATTCCAATAATAATAAATATTTTGTGTGTCAAGTCCTTAGATTTATAGAGAGGTAACCTAGCTTAGAAAACCTTAGAACCTAGTCTCTCTAAAAAGTGGCTTTTAATTAACTTCTATCTAAGCCAGTTCTCAGTGTAGATTATTATAAGGCATTTCAATCCTTAAGCAGATTTAATTTTTAAAAAGTCAGTTGTAAAGAAGAAAAATTAAAGTCATGCACCTCGTTCAGATGGATTTGTTTTGTGCAATGCTAAGAATTAGGAGGAGCAATGAAGATTTTCAGGAGAGTATATGCAGAATGAAACTGGTAGTGTTAGTGGAAGTCTTAAGCTATTTTGGAATATGTTATTAACAGCAGGACTGCAGTAGGTCTTTTCTTGAACTTAGTACTCTCATAATTTGAGAGACCTTGTCTGTCAATAAACATTTAACATTTGTTTTAATTATAAAATGCTGCAATTGTATATGGGGTCCATAGAAGGCAATTTTCAGGCTGTACTTTCCTTTGAGAGTAATTTATGAACTAGAAGCAATGTAAGGAAATTAATTAAGTCGGTTAAAATGAAGAGTAACATTTTAAATATGAACATAAATGAGACAGCCTTTATCTTTAGCTTCTTCTTCTTTAATTCAAAATAATAAGAATTCTTGCTAGGAAATTTGATTGTAGATGAAGCCAGAAATCTCAGGAAGCATCTGCTTTAAATCACTTTTTTAGCAGGTTGAAACAGTTGTACTCTGTAAAAAATGTACTTAGGAGAGACATAGCTGCAGAAATAGGACTATTACCTTTGTCAGTACAGCCCTTTCCATGTCCTACTGTGATAATAAAACTATATATGAGTATTTAAAAGTATATATATATATATATATATATATATATATATATATATATACATGTGTATATATCAGTAAAAACTGCTGCAATCATCATACTTCTGACCAATCTGGCTGAATTCAATGAAGATTTTTAGTGCAGAAATGGTCTTAAGTGTAGACTAAGATATAGAAGCCAATAAGGACAGGGATAGACTCATCTTTCTGCAAGTGTGGGAAATTTTTTTTGGGGTGGGGAACTGCTGTGCAATGAAAGAAGTTACATCAGATTCTGTCAGTTTTCATCCATAATTTAGAAGTTTTCTAAGTCAGACTTCAGAATTGAATTCTGGTTTCAAACCCAGCATCCCATACCTAACAAGTTCTTGAACAGGTTACATTTTGAATACCAACATATAATAATAATGCCTAATGTCCTTTACCTTTTCTAGTAGGGGGAGAGATGTATTCATTCCTTTAATCTCCTAGTGAAGAGTTATGTGTCAAGAGTTACTGCCAAGTAAGGTATGATATGCAGGACTTCATTCTGTTTCCCCTCCTGCCAACTTTCCAAAATTCTAGCTCCATTAATTCTTATCAATGCTATGAAAGGGCAATCAAACCAGTGGGAGTACAAGGTGAAATGGATTCCACAAGGGGCTGTCCTAGACTACCTTCCTAAAAGTAACTCCCCATGAGAGATTATTTAACTGAATGCCAGTAGTGTTTCTTGTAGATGTTCTCCACAATTACTTCTGTTCAGATATCATAGAATGATATAATCATTTAGGTTGGAAAAGACCCTTAAGATCATTGACTCCAACCATAAACCTAACACTGCAAAGTCCACTACTAAACCATGTCTCCTAAATGCTACATCTACATATTTTTTAAATGCTTCCATGGTGACTCACCACTTCCTTCATCAGCCTGTTCCAGTACTTAAGAACCCTTGTGGTGAAGAAATTTTTCCTAATATCGAATTTAAATCTCCCCTAGCACAACTTGTGGCCTTGTCCTCTCATCCTAAATTTTGAAGTGAACCCCAAAGGCCCATATTTTCAAATTACTTTAAATATGATGTTCAATAGTAAATAGACCACAGTCCTTTTCCTCTAGTAAACAGCATAACATCTACTGGGATGGTGTTGTTACTCTGGGTGCCTATAAAAATCTTCATGATCAAGTAGTTTGTTGAAGGGATATCAGATCAGTACGTTGAAGAAGTGAGCACAGAAGCTCCTGTTTCTACACTGAGTGCACTTCAAAACTCTGTTTTGTACTAGTCTGCTAAACCTAATTTTAAAGGGCCACTCATTTGTTCAGACTCAACCACTTCTAGGTCATCAGGAATATTGTCAATGAATTCAGCAGCAAGAAAGGGATTTGATTTAGTCCCCTTGTTTTCTGGTCACACCCATATGTATAAAAAGGAGATGCACATACCTTTCCAGCATAATTTGTGACATTTATCCTTCTGAGAAACTACTTTACACAGAATAAGCAGAATGTTTGTTTATATGCTGTGATTTGACTTTCAAGATTTTCCTAAAAACTGACTGAGTTTGTGACTCAGAGCCAAAACCAAGATAAACAACACTCTTGTGAATTGCAGAGATAGGCTTTGTGCAATGATAAATGTGTTGAAATTTTAACCAGACTTACCTAAGATCTGTTTAAAAAGTCACACTAAACTTCTAACTAACCCTCAGGGAGATGGAATTTTGAAAAACAGAAAAACAACAAGAAGCATTAGACAGCAGGTGATATTAAGCATGCATTAGCAAATATGTAGTATGTGTTTCTGTTCTCTTTCTAGGTATGAGTTTTTTTCAACAAAGTATTTTTCTGTCATTTTACTGTGAAATTCTTCCTTTCAGTCTATAGCAAATCTTAGGATATTTTTCTGCAGTTTCCACATCCCGAGGAGAAATTCATGCCCAAAACTATGCTCCAGCTAGAGACCCTAACTAATGGCTTCTAAAAGGACAGAGATTCCCATTATACTTGATGGATTTAGGATCAGATTGCTCGCAGTGGTATTACTGCACTGTGCCAATCTTCCGTCATCAAGAGATATTGCACTGTTATGAAATAATTTGAATTTTCTGGCAAGTATTGTTACCTATGGTTTGATTTTTTTATTCCTGTTCTGCTTTGGGACTAGGTAGAAATGCCCACTGAAGAGGTATTTACAAAACAGCAAACCATCTATCAAACAAAACCTTCTTGTGAGACAAGCAATTAAGAAACACTTACCCGTAAGAATTTCTCTTATATTTTCAAGTGACTACACTAATCCTAATAAATGCAGGAAAATGAAACAGGAAGTTACAGTTTTTGTACTCTGATTTTGCTCCTTTATAATTCTGTGCGTGGTCCTGCACAACTCTTTTTGGATGCCATTGTAAAGAAAATAGACTGAAAAACTAATGTTGTATTGCAGCAAATAGTTTATGTAGTTGTTGTTTTGCACTGGATCTTGGGAAATTTGTACTGAGTATGGTATGTCTTGTAGATAGTTATTTCCCCTCTCCCATGTCGTGGTGTTTCCCTCATGCATCCCTCTGCTGTACACCCTGGTGGTCTGTTCCCTGGTTACCCTCCCCTTGCCCCTCCTCAATGGTATCCCATTGACCGCGGTCCTCTTCCCCTGCCCCCATCCCCTCGGGTACAAAAGTCCACTGCAAGACTGTCACGCCCTTCTTCCCACCTGGGTGGTCACTGGAACTGGAAGTGTTCATTCCCAAGCCAATAAACAGGACACTCGTTCCCACGTGGAGAACAGCGCTTCTTATCTTTTATTTTGTCCATGTGGGCCAGAGTCCAGAGCTAGCTGGATTGGTCTCATACAACAGCCCGAGATACATGGATTCTTGCAACCTAACAGGCTGGTTGGGCACATATTGTGCAATATACATGGTGAAGTGCATAAAGCTTCTGAATATACAAATTAGTATATTTTGTTGAAATTATGCCCTGCACATCCAATAGAACAATACTATTTCTGAAGTCTTCTTAAAAATATGAGCCTACATTGTAGAAGAAAAAGAAAAACTGTGAGCCTACATTGTAGAAGAAAAAGAAAATTTTAGAGTTAATATCTGAGCCATTTTGAAAGGGTCTTGCTAATCAGAAATTATGTATTACTTGTTCTCTGTCAGTGTATCCATGATGGACATCAATTTTGTGTAATTAATTAGTAGAGGTGCTCAAAATTATGAATGGGTTATAAAATGGAAAGTATGACTACTACTGTCTTCCTAGAGATTAAAATCCTAGTTGAAGAAATGCAATAAGGAAGTAAATTGAAGCAAAGTGGGGACTGATGGCAAATAATGTGAGTTTCCTGGTACTAGTGGCGTATGTTAGTTACTTATAAAAATTATGTGTAATAATTGGTTATTTAAAGATTGTTTCACTTTCTTAGGCATTAGCAGCCAGAGGGTTGAGATGCATAACAGTAGGCATTCAGATGGACTTGCCCATTGTAATCAACAGAAAGCTGGACCTTAACACCCGTGAGACCAAAAAGGCTTTGGGTATTCAGTGCTGCCCAATACTGGACTAAGATGCATAGTCTGACATCCAAGATAAAACAAAACAAAAAACTAGAGTTGAAAATACAGAAGGTATGACAAATACTGACAATTTGCAATCAATAATTCATCAACTGGGGCAATATATAGGCTGTTAGAGATACCATTCTCACCTGGAAATGGTTGAAATGTGTGATTTGGACATGTGTAATGAATAAAATGGACTTCAGACTATCTATCATTTTTTGCACACAGATTGTCCCAGAGCATTTCATTCTTTTTGTTGGAGGAAACTTCTCAACACAACTCACAGCATATGCTTTTAGCTGTAACAGTAGTCTGTGATAGATGATTTTACAACTTCGTTGTGGGAACTCAGCACATCACTCCGGATGTCCAGAGTTACTGAGAGAACCCTTAGGGGGCTCGGAAATCCTGGAATGTTGCCAGAAGCGCCTGGTGGTTGGATTTTGACCCTGCAAGGGATGTGCCACCTGTTTGAGGACAAGAGAGTCACTTGGGGATGAATGGTGTAAGAATTAAGTATTTACAGGGTGAAATATACATTTTAGGTACAGGGGGGTTATGGAGACAAGATGGAGGGATCAGGGCGTGTCTTGCCCTTCTTCCTTCTTCTTGTCATCCATTTTCTGTGGTGATGTTGGCACTTTGGGATTGGTCCATGGTGAAGGTGCACTTGCTAATATGGGTGAAAGGTATTGGGAAATAAAGGTAAATATGATGTACGTAGTTTTTAGTATAAAAATAGACGACCGCCCAGTCGGAGGTCAGAGTGCCCTTGGCTGCCTTGCTGGTCAGACCTCTGTCAGGCAGAAAGAAAATTCTATAGATAAGAAATAATAAACAATCCGAAGACTGAAAATCTGAAGAGTCCAGACTCGTCCTTTGAAGCGTGGGCTGTCCCAGAGCCATCCTACACGTGACTGTGAAGAGACGAACAGCTGGAGAAGTCACTTGGTATTTTTCTTGCTTGACTTATATCCTGAGAAGTTTTTAGGAGTGTTTTTGTCCTATTCTGAAGGCCACCTGGTAACAAAGCATCTAGATTTACAGGTATTAAAATTACTGCCTTTTTTTCTATAATATATAGGTGACATTTTATAAATATGAGATATTCTTCTACTGAAACTTCATGTCCTCAAGTTGTGAGACTGAATAGAGAAAAGAATGCACTTGTGCTAAATTAATTTATCACATATTTTTTTACACTTTTTGTCTTCTGATCGTATGTAAATGTATCTTAACATGAGGTATGTTCATGTCCTTCTAATTTTTAGAATGACCTAAAACATAACCTATTTATTCAAAATCAAATATGCATAAAGGTCAGTTCTCCATTCAGTCCATTCACAGTTTTAGCTGTATTCTTCTTCCAGTAATCTAAAGTCTTTTCACTTCAACACATCACTGAGATTTTAAGGTAGGATATGATTTTTTATTAAGGTTGTTTTGGTTTTTTTTTTTTTTGTATTTGTTTTTGTTTTTTAACTTGTGGACAGAAGTTCAACAGTGTCAGTAAGTCTATCTCCAGCAGACAGAAGCAGCAGCATGTCTCCTTTAATCTCTTATGACATCTGCATTTTGGAACGTGCACAATACCCAGATTGCTGACTGCAGTGTAAGTGTGGAGAACATCTGGTCAAGCAGTAATCTCTTTTTATGAAGAAGTCCTGCAAGCTAGATATTTCCCTTCATTTCCTCCTCCTCTAATCTCCCTGTTATCTTTAAATTCTATAAGATTTTTATTGCCAGATCACTATATAATGTCTAACTAGTACATAAAAGATATGAGCACATCTCTGGGTAAGAGCTTCGTAAAAGGAAACCTATCAGCTATATACCTTTCCTCCAAGATGCCTTAGAAAAGGGAAGTGTTTGGTAACTGTTTCTGTAATACCATCAATATGTATTCTTTCATTATGTATGTCTCTAATAGCAAAGAAATGACTCAATTCAGTTGACTTCCCATCAAAGCGTTCATTATTTCTCCTTTGGTTTCCTAATTTTATCTGCTTTCAAATCCAGTTTGTTCCATCACACTCAGTTCAGATTGCCATACTCAGACAAGGAGCACAGTACCTGGTAGCTGGCTACCCTGGTAGCATTAGTGAGGAATCCATTAGAATTTGTTCTTTGTAAGCCTGCACACCCGGCATAAGAGTCTAAAGAGCTGGAAAACACCTGAAGTGTTCATGTCTAGCCCCAAACCAGAAGGAAGTCTGCAGGAAATTTTCATTAAGCTATGCTTTTACGGACAGTTGACAAATAATGCTGAGATTTTACTCCTTGCCTTTGAGAAAGCAGTGATTTGTGAAGTGGGTTTTCAATTAAGTATTATATCAGCTGGCATCATTGTAAATCTCAGTACTCTTCCTCTGAAGAGCAGGAACATATTTAGGATATCTGCTTTCTCTTTACTTCAAAAATTTATTGTACATAAAATTTCAAGGTTGGCAAAGAGAAGAGCAGAGATACCAAAATAAAGAGATGCTTTTTAAATGAGGACTTAGCCCTCAACCCAAGATGAGCCATGTATCTCTAGAGTTCTCTGAAGGTTTTTCATTTGATTGCTTTTGGTTTGTTTTTGTTTTTCTTTGTTTGTTTCATTTGGTTTTTGTTGTTGTTGTGGGTTTTTGTTTGTTGGTTTGGTTTTCTGTTTTGCTTTTAAAAGGAAAAGGGTTGTGAAGTAACAAAAGTTTTAAAATGGTATTATAAGGGAAGTTCACATTCTTGACAGTTACATTTTGGGTGCTATAACCACATGTACTACAAGGAATTACACTAAAAAGTTAGGATTGCTCCATAAAGTGACCATGAAGCTGAAAGTAGGGCTACTTCAACCACAGTTCTATTTTCCATTATTTGTCCCTGTAACAAGCACAGATACCACAAAAACATACCAAAAGGTATGAATTCAGCTAAGGCACTAGAGAAGAGAGCTGAATATGAAGAAGGTGTGAGGATGAAGTAGAGGGGGAAATAAAATACGTTCTTTTTGTGCTTCCATAATATGGGAGGACATGGAATTTGTTGAAGCAGTGCCTCTCAGTTGTTTCTCTTCTGCTTTCTGTTGTTTAGAATTGACTGTAGAGATTCAGTACATGACTTTTGTCTCTCCCTCTCCTCCCAGTAAAACTGAATAAGCAGGAAAAAAATGCAAAGCCTCTAGGATAAACAGTAGATGTAAATATGAATATTCAGATTCTGTACAGCTTTATAAACATCACTACTTTGCATATTTCGAGCTTGGTCTTTTTCAAGTAAAACAGTTCCATCAATAATAGTGAAGTTTGGGATGTAAGTGTAATTCAACTGTTAGCTATAGGTGCTGGGGTTTTACCTATAGGTGCACATTGAGGTTTTTAGTTTTGTCTTTTTTCTTCATAAATTTCTAATGTGGCTTTCCAGACATATTGGTATCCATCTTGTTATTTCCAAGTACAGCTCTGAACCAATTTCTGTCATTCATATCACTGTAGTGCCCATTGGTTAAGACAGTGCAAACTTCTATGTTTTTAGCAGAAGCTGTTAGACCCACCCGACCTCTGACAGATGACTGGCTTTCTCCTTGCAAAGGTGATCCAGGTACATATTTATTGTGGTTGATGTTTCATTTACAGTTCTTTTGGTCAAAGTGCCATGATGCTGCATTAATCTTCATTAATGCTATTCAAAAATATATACTAAGTTCAACAATTGTGTATTTTAAAAAGGGCATTTGCTTCTATTTTGTGACAATGAAGATATTTGGATTAACAGGACTTCAAAATGGTGCACCACAGCTTGTGGAACATCATTAAACAAAGAAGAGAAAGGAAAAAAAAGTCTTTCTGATTGTGAGAATAAAAATTCAGCTTGATGAAAATGCTCTTGCCACAGTCTGAAATACAAGTTACACTGATATTAGTGTGTGAGAGGTATACAACCCTGGTGAAAGAAAAGCTTGTTCTCTTTCATTCCTCCCATTCCCTTTACCCCATTTTACTTACATTCCCTCAGCATTTCCTATGCATTTTTGTTTCAGTTTTGAAAGTAGCATGCTATACAAGCTCACCCCAACTGAAAAAATACCTGTACACATACAGTGTGAACGAAGAAGGCCTCCTCTTCCTGCTAGACCTAATCTGATACATGCTGTCAAACAGCCCCAAGGAGTTTTGGACTTCATCACCTACAAACAGTTATTAAAACCAAAATTTACAAAAAAGTAACAGCAAGCTTTCCTGCAATAGTCTGGGGAAAACCCAAATCAAACCAAACCAAACTAAACCCAACCAAACCAATCCAAAAAACCAATCTGAAACAAAACCTAAAAATATCCAACCAACCAACCAAACAGAAAAAAACCAACCAAACAAAACAAACAAATAAACAAACAAACAAAAAAAACTACCCCAAAACCCCCCAAAAACCCCAGAAAACCCACCGTGAAACCAAACATGCAGGATATAGGGTTTGATCAATTCCCCCTTTGTAGATGGGCCCGTGCAGACAGGGAATCTGTAATTCAATCCTGGACAACCTGCGACCTCTTTTGGTCAATTAACAAAATGAGCACAAGGACAAAAGAATACTGAAAAGCCTTGATAGTCACCCATCGGGGAGTTAAGCAAGGCTGATCTCTCTTCTAAAGCATCTTTAGTTTCCCAAGGACAAGTGTCTACTCTTACACCAGTAGTAGTCATACTTTCCATATTATTCACATACAAAACCAGATATTTTTTATCCTGCTGAGTACTATGCTACTTTCAAGATGTTATTTGCAAGGTATAAGTACCGAATTAATAGAGAAAACTGAAAAGATGATTCTAATTATCTAAAAAACATGTCTTGTAAAAAGTACAGCTTTCAAGATTACCAGTATTATGGACAGTACCTTGAGCAATAACATGTATACTTCTCTCTTCCGCTTGAATTTTGACACATTTGAACAGCTGATGTATTGCTGAAAGATGAGCTTCAGTGTTACTGATGAAGGGGTTGAAAGTAGAACGGTAGTCTGGCTCATAATTCCCACCGCAGAACATATTTGTATGAATCAGTAACTGTGAGCATTGTTGTTTTTATTTTTCATGAGGAAAGCTTCTGACTGAAACACCATATATTTGTCTATGTATACACCTCACCCACCATCCTCTTCCTGAGAGTGCAGTAGAGCTTCAGAAAGAATGGTCACAAAATTTGGCACTGCCAATTCAGATTCTTTCAATCAAAGTTAAGCCAAGTTAACAGGGGGAGCAAAATATGCCTAGCAAAATGGAAAGAGAATTTGCAGTGGCCTGAAGACACATACATTGTGCAAAAATCCATGTAGAATTTCGATTATGGGAGTTTGGGGAGATGGATTGCTTGTCTTTTTTATCCTACATTTGTGAGGACATTCCAATGGAAACTGTTTTTATGTATGGAAGGAAACGTTTCAGGAGTACAAAGAACTCTTAAAAAAAAACGTTAAGGGAGGCACATCCAGGAAGATATGGGGCAAGATATGGACCGAGTGCCGGGCCAGAGAGCAACATCTGAAACGGGGCTGAGGTGCCTGACTGTGTGGGTGTGGTCTGCACATACATTTCCCCCCAGTTTTCCTCGGCAACGCAGCTGTCATGTGAGCTGTAAGCCGCTTTCAAGGTATGCCCCGAACCTACGGGCGGGCGGGTGCGAGCACATGCGCACCTCGCCAGGGCCGCGGCTCTCAGCACCAAAGTGGACAGGATTGTAGCTAGGAGTCCAAAAAAGGGCACTCTCCGCGAACTTCTCTCGCCTCTCTCGGTGCCAAGGAAACACACACGGTCACGGGGAAGCGCACACGCACAGAGAAACCACTTTTTCTTGAAACTAGAGACACACGACGTGGTCCTCTCGTCAGAGCCCTACCCCTCACGGCTGATTTCGAAGAAGTGCCTGTAAACCCCCGGCAGCGCGGCGTCCCCCGGCTACTCCCCCCGCACTGCACCGCCCTCACAAACCCTGCGTGACCGAACCCCGGATCCGCCGAGGGCCGGCTCTTCCTGCCGCGCCGCGCGTTATTCATGGCGCGGGGCGGGCCGGCGGCCGCGGCGCTATATAGGGCGTATGGGCGGCACGGGGGACAGCTGGGTGCGGAGTGGCGGGGAGTAGAGCAAAGCAGCGCGGCTGGCAGGCAGCACGGGGAATAAATCGAAGGGAACTTCGGTTTTTCTTTCCCCCACCTCTATTTTTCCCTTCTCGGTACTATCTCCTTTTCCGAAATGTTTTGGACTAAATTCTAAATTTTCTTCTGACCGTCTGGGCTCAGCTTTTTTTTTTTTTTTTTTTTTTTTTTTTTTCCAATTTAACTTTTGCAAAGGTTTTTTTTCCTTTTTTTTTCTGAGTGTTGTGTGTGGCAAAAAAAGAGAAAAGTTACTGTCGAGCCGAGTAATTCAAGCGCTCTGCAGGGAGGAGGGGGGAGAAGAGAAGGAAAAAGTTGCTTTTGTTGCTAGAGAGCTTTTGCTGCCTTGATGTGACTACGGGCAAGCGGCTGCAGAGAGGGCCGGCGTGCGAGTGCCGGCAGCGCGGCTCCCTGCCTCCTCACGCCGGCAGGCTCGCGAGCGCTCGGCAGCTCCGCTCGCCTCGGAGGCGGCTCGGGCTCCGCTCCCTCGGCCCGCAGCGGCGTGTGATTGCCCGCGCGGGATTCTGCCCGTCCTGGGCCCGCGCGGGGGCGGCTCCCGGCGGCCCCCTCCGCCGGTTGCTATGGTGCCGCGGCCCGGCGTGCTGTGGGCAGTGGCGGCGACGGCACTGGCGCTGCTGGTCCGGCGGGCGGCGGCGGCGCTGGCGGGGCCGGTGGTCCGCTGCGAGCCTTGCGACGCGCGGGCGCTGCAGCAGTGCAAGCCCCTGCAGCCCGACTGCGCCGAACGGGTGCGGGAGCCGGGCTGCGGCTGCTGCCTCACCTGCGCCCTGCGCCCGGGGCAACCCTGCGGCGTCTACACGGAACGCTGCGGCGCGGGTCTCAGCTGCCGGCCGCGGCGGGAAGAGGCGCGGCCGCTGCAGGCGCTGCTCGAGGGCCGCGGGCTCTGCACCAACGCTACGGCGGGCAGCAAGCTGCGGGCCTTCCTGCTGCCGGGACCGCACGCTGCAGGTAAGGGGCTGCGGCCGGGGTGGGGAAGCGAAGGGGTGGCTTTCCTGCGCGCCGCTCTCCCTCTTACCTGCTTTCTTGCTGGGATGTTTTTTTTTGTTTGTGCGTTTTTGTTTGGTTTTCTTTTGTTTTTGTTTTGTGTGTGCGTGTGTGTCGCTTTCTTTTGTTTTAAGTTACAAAGAGAGCAGCATGAGCGGGAGGCGTGGGCGAGCTCACGGCAGAGCTCTGTCTCCGGAAACGGCCCTCGCTCGCTGCCGGCCCGGGGGCGGGGGGCTCTGCCGGCAGCCACGTAGCCGAGCTTGGATCGTTTGGAAGGAGCCGTGCTTTGGCCGAAGGAAAGGACAATTTGCCTCTTATAACTTATTTATGTATATACTGGTTTTCTTCAACGCCGATGCTGAGAACTAGCTCCTCACAAAAGAGACGGAGCTGCTTTTTCTTTTTTTTTCTTTTTTTAAATAAAAAAACAGAGAGAGTGGGGGAGGGATTGTATGTGGCTTCTGCGGGCATGGGTCTGGCAGGCTACAGAGCCTGGATGGAGAGAGAGGGTGGAATCTTTGCCGTTTGTCCCCGGTGTACCTGGAAACAGAGTGAGCAAATATAGAGTGTCGTCTAACTGCTGCACTGCAGCGTGGGTAAGTCAGGGAAGTCTAAGCACAGAGAGAAGACAAAAATCCAGAAGACAAATTTAAATATCCCTTTGGCCTGGAAAAGTGGTTATTCAGAACAAAGCGTTTGTGCACAGTGCTCAGTTGTTTTTTTTTATCTATACTGCAAATAAATCCTTGGTCAAACGAAGATTTCTTGTACCTCTTCTATGCCTCGTAAGCGAGATGTTCACAGAATGGGTTTTGTTTGAAAAGGAAGGGATGGTTGAAAAAAATTCTGTTAGCATGCATATTTTAAAACTTAAGGAAATTTGGGATTCAAATCGAGAGGGCACAGTCCCTCTATGCAAGCATTTAATTAAATTGTTTGCTAACCATCAGCGAGTATGTTAACATTTGTTTAAAAGAAAAGTGTGTCAAAAGGCTTTCCACTGTTGGCATTTTTAAAAAGCTGGAAGATTTTCTGCCAGGTTGTAGGGACTCTTTGACTGGCCATTCCTTAGCTGAGAAAGAGGCACCAATACTCCAGTTAACTGCCTGTTAGAACAACAGAATAGAATAATGCCTTATTATAATTATTTATGTGCGGCTTCCAAGCTGTGACAATTTGAATGAGAGTTTGGAGGTATTAACTGAGATTTTTAATCTCCTTGGAACAACTAGTAGCTTCCTTCATCATGTGAGCTTGGCTCCCTGTTCATCCTTGGAGTAACGCTGGAAACAAGAATCATCTTCTCGGTGCTTAGGACTTGATGGCATTTAATCTAGGGGTAGTGCTTTCAACATTGACTGTTAGAGAAAAGGAAAGACAGAGTTGTACTTAGCTGAAAATCTTTCTATTTTCAGCTGAATTCTTATTTCTGTGTTCTTGGCTGAGGAAGAACTCTGATTTTGAAATTAGTAGGAGCTTTTGATTCCTTAAAAAGTGCATAGTAGGAGCCTTACAGTTCACATTCAGGGAGTGAAGCTTGCAGACCTGGTGTGCAAGAAAGAATCTACATGACACGTAGTGCTCACTTCCTCATGAGGACCGCTCCACTCCCAGCTCTCAAGCCAACACTCTCTGGTATACACTTCTCTGAGAAGAATCACGTAATTTCCTTTACATGCAGCTAGGTCCTGCATCACATGCTAATCTGCTAGTCCTTCCTAGTTCACAGAAATTGCTAGAAGTTTGTATAGGGTAGAGTGTATTACAGTAGCATTACAACAGAAACTGTAGTAGGCCACTGACTTTCCAGTTGTTGTTTTGGACACAAGTGTTGAATAGTAGTGTGCATTTGCAACTCTTTTAATCTCAAAAGAGAATGGGTAACTCTCATGGCAGTTCTGTTTCTCTTATGAGGATGTAAAGCTAGCATGGCACTAAGTTTTGTGAAACTGAGTTAATAAAATATGCTTTACAGTTTAGAATGTGGCAATATGACTGTTTTAATCTGAAGTGTAAGAAGTGCTATTGAGCTATAGTGGCCTTTCTGAACTGAAATGACCAGAAATGGTCATGGATACTCAATGCATGTTAAGACTATTTTCTACTTATTTTTTGGTAGAAGAGAAAAACTAATGAACTGGACTGATTGCAGAAAACCTAGATTCAGGTTTATAACATTTTAGTGGATCATTTCTTGAAAATTTCATTTAGAATGTGGGGGAAAAATACTGCTGTTTCAGAACAAGGCACTAAACCACCAAAAATATGTTCAAATACCACTGAGAGTCTGAGTTAAACCCACAAAAACCAGGAAATTTGGACTTAGTACTTAAACTTCCTTAATCCATTTGCACTGTGATTTGGATTTTCCTGGCCAATTATGTCCATTGCCAGCAGTGGCTTGTGCTAAAACCACCAGTACCAAAATGTTAACTCAGAACCCTCTTCCTCTTATGTTCTTTTTCCCTTTCCTGTGTTTTGGCAGTGCCACTGCACTCCCTATGTAGAAATATTTAGCATTAACAATCTATGTGAACATGGACTTCTAGTACTGAATTTCTCAGTTTTTGTGAATTTTTTTTTAGTGAGTCATCAAGTATAATTTTAGTATAATTTATAATTTTACTGGATGTTTGATCCTATTGGATCATTGTCCATTCCCAATAGGATTTCCTTAAAAAAAAAAAGTGGTCAGCAGCTAAGACAGCAACTAGAATGCAGCATAAACAGATACCTTAGAAGGTACAGGAATGCTGAACTTAGGGAGTATGTTAGAAAAATGTGCTTCTTCTGACTTGTTGTGGATGGTAGTTTGAAGAGAAGATACTTTGAAGCTCAAGATGAAAACAGGGTTTGTCCTTGGAACCCCTACAGAATGAATGATGGTTTTTGTCCATTACCTTTAAAATGTATTTTGTACACCAAGATGTTTTTTTTATTTTAATAGCAGAGAAAAGAAAGTGTGCTGTTCTTTTTCTTCCCCGTTCTGTGTATTGAATAAAGTAAGGAAAAACAGTCTAATTAGAACCAGGAAACTCAGCGACCTAGTGTTGATAGTATTAACTTCTTAAAAAAAAAAAAAAAAGAAAATTACGGCCCTGGGAGAGGCAGAGCCACGCTGCAGCCCGTGACTGCCCCAAGCCGGCCGCGTTTATCTGGAGTTGATGAAGTCAGCAGTGGCGATGGGGAGGGATCCGCGCCGCTGGGCTTGCGGCGGGCTTCCCTCGTGCGGCGCAGGCCTGCCCCCTGCCGCCGGCGGGCGGCACTGCAGCGGCAGTCAGGGGCCCGCGCCGCCGTGGCTCCCGGGCCTGCGGCCGTGGCTGCCGGGCCTGCACAGGTGGTGCAGCTGGGCACTTTGCGAGGCCGCGCTGAGCATGGGAATGCTTCACTTACAAAACTTAGCACGTGGCAACAAAGGTGCTGACACATGGGGAATGCTGCATAGTTCATCTTTTTGTATATTGCTATTTTGTAAAAAGGAAAATTAAACATAGCCTAATCTAGTGGCTTGTTTGAGGAGAGACCTCATTGTGCTCTACAGCTTCCTTACACGAGGAGGCAGAAATGCAAGCACTAATATTTTCTTGCTTGTGACCAGTGATAGGATCTGAGGGAATGGCATGGAGCTGTGTCAGAGGAGGTAAAGGTTAGATATTAAGAAAAGGTTCTTCACTCAGGATGGATGGGCTCTGCAGGGAAGTGGTCTCACCAGCAAGACTGACAGCATTCAAGAAACATTTGGACAATACTGTCAGGCACATGTTTTGATTCTTGGTGCTGTCCTTTGCAGGGCCAGGAGTTGGACTGGAGGAGCCTTGTGGGTCTCTTCCAACTCAGGATATTCTGTGATTCTATGTTTCTATGCCCTTGCAGGCACAGCTGGCAGCCAACTAACATTGTTTCTTCTGCATTTGTTCTTTTTGAAGGAAATTTCAGTGATTCAGAAGAAGACAGGAGTACCAGCAGTGTAGAAAATCAGGCCATTCCAAACTCTCACAGGGTGCCAGATTCCAAGTCACATCCACCACACATCAAAATAGATATCATCAGGAAAGTGCAAGCCAAAGATACACAACGCTATAAAGTCGAATATGATTCACAGAGTACGGATACGTTGAATTTCTCTTCTGAATCCAAACAAGAGACTGAATATGTAAGTATTTTTTGTAAATGGGAGGGCATTTGCTAGCCTGTGAATGTGTGTGTGTATATACATATGCATGTTGTGAATATAAAAAGATAAATAATTACACTAAATAGCTAAAGGGTGGTAATTGTTGCAGCCTTTTAGGACATTCTGGCATTTTAACTGGTAAATCTATTGACTCTGCAAATACATACACAATCATCAGACCAAGAAGATTGTGCTCAGGAAACACATAGGACTAATGTAATGCTGTTTACATCAATACGAGCATGACTTCCACTAAAGTTTCTTAGAGGCCAAAAGTTCCTGTTCTTCCCTTTAATTGTCACACATTTGTTTGAGTGGACTTGAAGTGCCATCATTAATCTTGGTTGCAAACTGTGTAATTGAATTGCAATAATGGAGAAAAGATGTTTCACATTGAGTGTAGTGGCACTGTGTTCATACGTTGCCTGGTGCAAATCAAAGGAGATAAACTTAGGCTGAGCTCAGGATTAAGGTCTTGACTAGTCAGTCACTATATGATATGCTGAGCATCACCTCCACTTGCAGTTGCTGTAGGTGCTACTGCCTAAATCCAAAGTCTTGTGGTCACATGAGCTGCCATTGCATCCTACTGACTGTGTCCAGTGAATTTGCAGGGCAGTCAGAGTGTGGTTAATCTGAGGGCAAGAATAATTCTCTTCCTGGACATCCAGTTGATAATCTGTGCCTTAGGTCAGATGGCTTGAAAAACGCATCTGGATATGCTTCCGCATTTTATCAAAACCTGCATGGTAAAAGCAGATGTGGCTTCTCATCTTCAAAAGAAGGTTTGAAACTTGTATGAGGTGAAAACCTCTGCCTGAACAGAGTGCGGCTTCTAAGAGTAGCTTCATTTTTAGTTTGTCACTCATGTCCAGCCATCTAGTTATATTGCTTCAGTAGCTGCCTTCCAGTGTGTCTTCCTCCCAAAAATGTGAAGTAAAAGTGCCATCACTAAAAGAATGAAGGTAGGTTGCTTGAGGAAATAGATTCTTAACTAAGATGAGTAGTGATAGTTGGGTCCATGAGCAAAGGTATACCAGTTTACCAAGGCTGCTGGTGTCTTTAAGAACTTGAAATAAGTCTATCAGGGATGGGTCCCTTTGTCAGCAAATGCTCTTCTACTTGTGTCTACATGTTGGCTTTTGATACTGGTCTGGCTGACTTTGCAAGCTTGCTTCAAAATAAATTTTTTTAAAATCTGTTGATCTTTTTATAGGCCTAATTTGGGATCAAATCTTTAAATATCTGTCACTTGCAGTCAGTACGTTTGACCAGTAAGAGAAGCCATTTAAAGCCCATGCTTAGAACTTACAAGACTGGTTCAGAAAGAAAAAGTGAAGGGAACAAAGAAGGTCTTTACTGGCCAAAAACCTCCATTTTAATCTCCAGTAGTACTATGGAGATTGTATGCTTTCAGACACTCACATTAAAAGGTACTTTACATGAACAAACTATTAATACTACCACTTGAAAGTATGAATGTCATTACTTCACTAATTAAAAACAGCACCAAATGAGTCTTTGTGTCAATGTAGCAATTTTTAAATATTTTTAAACCATGAAACCAAAGAAATTTTTTCATGTCTCTGCTAGAGAAGTGGGCTGGTGGTGCAAGTCAGTGTTATGCCCATATAGGAGTGTAGCTAAGCACAGAGTTTGTAGGCTGTGACTCTTGAATCCTGATCCCACTGCTGACACTGACTGCCTTCTTAACCTCTGGCAAAATGTGAAGCTCTCTGCTTTTGATTTTCTGACTTCAAAGTGGGGCTCGTCATGCATTATTCTCCCTACCCTGAAGGGCTGCCGTGAGATAAAATTAGTTGGTGTTTGAGACATTCTCTTAGAAGTGCTTCTGGAAGCTCTTTTTGGCTCATTGTCCTAAGAGCTAATCCTCACTACCTTGTTGTCAGCCTTTTTCAGATGAAGAAAAAGAGGGAAAAAAAAGTGATATACTTATCTAATGAGACTGCTATGTGCAACTGGTCCTCTGTATGATTGCATCTATTTGATTCCGTTGAAATTGGGAATTGTTGTCCAAGCTGAGGTATTTTATATATACATTATGCCAAACCACTTATTTTCAATTGAATCAATTTAATTTAAGCTTTCAAATCCAGCAGAATCACAAAAAAAATTAAATATCATTGGGGAAGACCTATCCTGTAATGTATTTTCAGTGGCTTACTTTCTTCTTTTTCCACATGGTACAAGGCCAGCTTTTCCAAATTTATGTTCTATGTGACTGATTTACATACCGGTTAAGCCTTCCTAAAGGTATTTGTGACTGCGATTTTAACTGCCACTATGTGCCTCAGCATAGCATAAGGCCTTTAATCTTTAGAAATCAGTTTATCTTGAATAGAGCAGAAAGTCAATTTTTTTTTAATGAATTATCTGCTTTTATTTGTATTCAGCCCTCTCTTTGTTTTAATAGATTTGTTTGGATTTGTGCTTTCTTTTGCCCTTTAAAAATTTATTAACTCTTGAGTGAAAGATGGAATTTGGGAGTGAAGTTTCATTTGTGTTTTCTAAAACATGCTTGTCAACAGGGTCCATGTCGTAGAGAAATGGAAGACACTTTAAACCACCTAAAGATCCTGAATGTCTTGAGTCCCAGGGGCTTTCATATTCCAAATTGTGACAAGAAGGGATTCTACAAGAAAAAGCAAGTAAGTACAGAGTTTTTAACATTTTAATAATTGCTGTTCACCTTTTCTGCATCTTTGTTGAAGGATCTTGCCAGCAAGGTGCATTATATATAATTTTGCAGAGGAACTAGCTAATTTCTAGTTTTAGGACCTGATCTGATAGTGCTGAACCTTGTCACGTGGGGATAATATTTTTATTTTTTGTTGATCATGACAACAGATTCATTTGAGAAACTGCATACCTAATCACATATGGGTTGACTGGTGTCCTAGATACTAATGCCCTTTGGTTTAAAAAAAGCACTGCCTCTACTATAACCCACAGAGCTAATGTTGCAGTCACCATATGACTGCAATAGATCAATGCTTTGAATTGTAAATAGCTGCTTGAGGGTTCCTAGAAGACACGCATGGGATCATATTACATAAAGCAACTTGAGAAATGTATGTAACTGTCCTTTATGTGCTACACAGGTCACTTCCAAAATCCAAGTCATGCTATCGTGAAAATGATACTTCTAGTAGTCACTCTGCAGCAAGGATGGCTTCTCAGCCTTTTCTGGTTCTGGGGTTGTGACCTTTCTTGACAAATGCCAACCAAAACTGTGGGTATTTATGCTTTAGTTGTGTTGGATTGAGCTACAGCAGCATTCTCCATTCAGTGCTGCCATTGAAACTCGTTCAGAACATGCAAGATGTGTCAGGTTCTTTGTTTAGTGTGTGCATCCTATTTAATTTCAGTGTTTAGTTAGTGGCCTGCCTCCAAATATATATTTCTTTGTATAGTTCCAAAATTTCCTGAAT
The DNA here is from genome assembly GCF_028551555.1 of Melozone crissalis. Taxonomy (NCBI): domain Eukaryota; kingdom Metazoa; phylum Chordata; class Aves; order Passeriformes; family Passerellidae; genus Melozone; species Melozone crissalis. The sequence continues at coordinate 57,001,149 of NW_026535794.1, read as the reverse complement.
TCAAAGGGATCTATAAGACTGTGCTGGTTTGGCTTAAACCATGACAAAGACTTTTCTCAAGGACAGATTTTGTTTGTGGATCATCATGTCTTTCCCTTCAGTTTTACACAAATTAGCCTCTCTCTTTCTGGTAACCAAAGGAGTGGTTGACTCTCTGTTGCTAGCTAATGCAGTTCATTGGTTGGAAGTGAAAGATCAACCTCTGACTAGGCAACCTTATTTTGGGAATTGTATCTCTCAATTTTTTTGGCTTTCAGCTTTCTTTGAAACAGTCTTTCCCTTTCTAGTATTCTGTGGAGCTCTGCGATAAGCTGTCAGTGTCAGGTGGGGCATTTATAAGAGGAATGAGATTTCCAGCCTTCCTTTTTGCCATCAGTCTGGCATTGACATTGCTTTTTGACCTTTGGTACATGCTGCTGAGCTTTTCTATGCTTCCCAGTTTTCCTGAGCAGGTGGTGGCAACTCCCAAGCAGGGGAAGTTTCTTTTTGTTGCCTGGAGCTTTGAGAAGCCTGCGTCAGCCATGTTGTGCTGTGTGTAAACTAGCAGAGAGCAAGGCTCACATCTCAAGCTGCTTGTTTTCAGAAAATGCATTGGACTTCTATGCAGAGTGAGACAAGGACTGTGCTTTGTGCTTGTGTCATAAAAGTATTTTCTTAGCTGCTTTAGAACAGCAAATAATTTGGCTGTGTTCAAGGCACTCAAGTGTGCCATAGCCCTTTTCCTTCTCTATGTATTATAGAAGACTGAAGACTGGTATTTACTTTGTTCAGTAGATCTTCCTTTCATCTTTCTTCAGACTCTAAGATTTTTGCTTTGTGTGCAAAAATGTGGTGGTTTGCAAGTAATCTCTGGCATTGGGTGTAGTAAATTGGATCCGCAATGAGCATGTATTAAAGTAGCTTACTTGAAAGGAGGACTGTCCTTTAAAGTACAGTCATAGTTCTATCACCAAGGCAAAAAGAAGGAAATAGAAAGAGAAAAAAAAGGATAGACAGATAAAAGTCTTACCTAGTATCAGTTTCTAGAAGTTGATTTATGAGAATAATCTGTTGGTACAAAGCAAATATACACTTTTGTCCTCTGTGTATTGTCTGTGCTGCCTGGTAAAATTTCTTTAGGAAAGGTTCCTGCATTATGTGCAGTATCCCAACTGGTCAGCATACATAGAGAATGAAGGGACACTTTCCTGCCTAGCCAGCCTTGTCAAGCACTGTGCCAATTTACATAGGTCCAGTAGTTTCAATGGTAGTTTGAGATCACTCAGGGTCTTGCAGGAGATGCTCACAAAGGGAGCTCACATGAGTAAACGTTCTACATGATATTCACGTGGGTTACTGAGTCTGTAAAAGAACCTTGATCAATCCTGGGAACAAGCCCTCAGAGATGGGACTTACAGAGGCAGCCTGCTTCTCTCACCAACAGAATACAAACCAAAAATATTAGTTGCCCTCATAGAATTAACTCCTAGGGAAAAAAACATGAGTTTGAGAAGTGTGTTAGTCCTGTCCAGATCAAATTAACTGATCTGCAAGGAATTTTGACAGTTGTGTTTGGGGTTTTTCTTGAAGCATCAAAATCTAAGTCTGATATTTTAGATACTGTGAGCAGATGTCTAATCTCATTAACAGAATTCTACGCTGTTTTAGTAATTCCCTTCATGCCATTATTAGCCATGTTCAATCTGTAATTGAATTATATTCTATTGTCACAAAATTCAGAATAGTAGGTTAGAAAGTAGACAGTAAATCCATTAAAAATGACTGCAAGCTAGGCGTTTTGAATTCTAGAAACAGTTGCCAAAACCACTGTCTAGGATGAGAATGTAGTAGATTTGGGATTGTAGGAACCTGGTACATAATGATCATGCTGGTACCATTAAAACTCATTCAGGAGGCACTCTCATATTCTACCTTCCTGGTCATCTGGTCTTCCAGCCAAGTTGAAAGCACTTATTTTTCATGACATTTGTAGATATCTAGAAATTTACTTTTCAAGAACAACCATGAAGAATAAATTGCATCTGTGAAACACTTCTAAGAACATAAATTTATGTGTCAGGGTATAATATGAAAAATATTTCATACCTTTTGTTTATATATAAATTTTAAAATCAGACCTGTTTAAAGTTTATAATTCTTTGTCTTAATCACACATGTAAGATTGTACTATTCAATTGTGCGGCATAGGTATATTTATGCATAATTAGTTGATACAGGCACATTCCTACCCCAAGCATGGGAAAAAGGTTTTGATGAAATTAGAATTATTATATGGGGCAATTACTAGAATTGCCCCATGTTTGTATACTGGAGCCAGATACTCACCTAAATGTGAGCTGGCATCGTTCCACTGAAAACAGAGCTGGACTTGCCAGGAGCTAAAATGGCCTGAGGTACACGTCAATGTTGTCTGCAGTCTGTTCCTGAAGACCATGGTTGTAGCTCCATGGAGCCCTCTGGACTGACCAGGAATTCAGTGGGATACCATATGCTTTGCTGTGCCCCATAAATGCATCTGCAGTATTTCTTTGTGGAAGGGAGAGGAGCAGGTGGCATGGAATTGGCAGCTGCTGTTTCTATCAGAAGTAATTAGTCTCCACTGCTTGGGCAGTTTTCCAACTTTTTACATGTATAAAGTCATACAGAATAGCTGGGCAGAGCCTAGAAATGTATGTGGAATACAAAATTCGTAAGAGAAAATATTTACATATATATTTCTCCATATGACCTGTTTACCACTTCTGTAGAGAGTATTGGCTGTTTCCGGATAAAAGCATCACTTTTTAATCACAAGTGCTTTACTATTGACAGCATGGCTGAGTAGGTAGGAAAAAACACCTGCAAAAGGTAAGTTGTTTTCTCATAGAGTGTTGTTTCAGCTGTAGAATGATCTAGGGGTTTTGCTTTTCAAATGGATTATCTAGAGGAAGTAAAAAAAACAGTAGCTGGGAAGGTGTTTCTGCAAATTAACTTAATGTAGTAATTACTTCTGAAAATTGATTGTGCAACTGTTAAAAGCAATCAAAGCCTCCAGCAACAACATGAGACCTTTAATCGATCATTTGTTTTGAGAGTGATGCAAGCCTAGGAATCGGTGAGAGTTGTGTAATATGCTTCATATACTTCTAAAAGGGGAGGCTATGTTACTATTATTAGCAGAAATGTAGTTTCATTGCCAGAGCACGAGCCTGGCAGCCAGAAGCCCTATGCTCTTTGGGCTTCATCTGTGCCTACTTTGTTGGGAAAACAACTCTAGAAGTGCTGGCTCAGTTTCCTTTTTGTGCAAATTAAATTGTGCAAATGATGTTATTAATTTCTCTGTGTTAAGCATGAAGAATTTAAGTCATTAAACGTTAATAATACTTAAGCTGGAGTCCAGTCACACCAAAATTGAAGAAAAATTTCCCTTGACATCAGTGGATGTTGAACAGTCATCCATGGAAATCCTGGAGAATACATGTAAATTCTAGTCAGGTTTTTGAGACAACAAATACAAGTTTTAGGACTTATGTTTAAAGATTTAGTAACAGATAAAAACTGAACTGCAGGTAACCATTTAGTTCAGTGAATTATTAATGTAGCTATTCTCTCAGTAGGTTTGAACTTCTTTACCCTCTTCTAAAACTAAGCTGATATGTATGTTATGCTGGACCTTGTCATCCTGCTGCTGTCCATTTTCATAGGGCTAATGCAGAAGGACTGCGGATTTGTAGAAAAGAAGACATTGCATTATTTCTGCATTGGGCTTCTTACTCAATAATATATCAGAAGGGTGGTTTAATTTGCAGTTATGCTGAATAACATTACTTAATTTACAGTAAAATAAAATAAACAAGATAGTGACTTGTCTGAAAAAATTTATACCTAATGTGTGACCTGCTTCCATCTCTTTTGCAAGGTCTTAGTGAACGCTGTCTACCCTATTCCATGCTGCCACAAATTAATTGTCTCATAGGCCAGTGTGCTGGTGCAGGCTGTTCCAGAGTGTTCTGTATTCCAGAACTCTCCAGTTCTGTCCAAGATAGCACTGTCACCTGAGATACTAAACTAGACATGGAAAGGATCAGTCACTACAAGCAGCATGTGAAGCCCAACACTTGCTTCATGTTTTCTTCTGTACCTGCACATAGAAAAGGCACTTATGTGAGCCACTGCCATAGCCTCCTGAGATATTGGGCCATGCCTATGAGCCTCTGGAGAACAAGAAGTACAGGGATAATGGTGATGTTTACCAGATTGTACCAACCTGATCTTCTGAAAACTTCAGTTACTCTGAATGTGATCTCAGAGGCAAAAATTGCTCTGCCTGAATAATAGACTTGACAGTGTTGAGGAACATAAGTAGCACCAGTCCAGCCAATCTTCCTTCATAGTGACAACAGACAAAAACACAGGAAATTGGATGTGCTTGTGTCACTGCCACTTTTGTGAGTATGTCCTGAGTAAACAGCCACCTTTATTTGCATTTGAAGCAAATTCTGAATCACCAGATCTCAAAACACGAGCTAACAGGAAGGCTATGTCTTAACAGTGAGGCTGACCATTGCAGACCTAGTGAGATTCTCGATGTATCTTATGAATGGGTAAAACCCTTGCAAGGTCTTAGTGGTTCATGGTAATGTAACAGTGTCCAGGGTTGCATACTGAATGCAGCCTGCAGCATGTTATCTCCTTTAGTCTACTTTTTGCCATTCTTGGTTCCTTGGGAGGAGCATTACTTGCTATGTGGTAGACTTTATAATGCATATTTACTGCATTACTGCTTCTAAAGAGGTTCAGTGTTATTTCCTGTGGTAGTTTCAGGTTGGTCAGCATTGCTGGTGAATTCTAGCAGTTAACTTAAAGGTAACATGCTATAGACTACTAGATACACAATTTTTTTAATAGGAAAATACACATGTAAAGTTCTAGTCCACCTAGCAGGTTTTGCAATAACTACACTGTAGAAGGATTATGTATCTGTTAATAAATGTCAGCTACACTTTTAAATTTCTTTCAGTAAACAAGTGCATACCAAGTGTGTTTCTTGCTGCAATGGTTGTCTTTGACAGACCTGTGCTTTAGTGTAGAACATACCTGCTAATTTTTTTTTTCTAAAGATGGGTCCCAGTCACTAGCCCATACTATTGTATTGTATTCAAAGGGGCCAGCTCTGCTGCCAAATATGATAGGGAGCAATTCATAAGTCTATTTTCTAGTAGTTTTCAGTGTTCTCAGTTCTATTATGTTAGATCCAGAGGGATTGATGGAGTGAGAAGGCAAGTTTTTATTGAAATGCTTCGTAGTGGTAACAAAATACTCTGTTTGATTCTGTCAGATATGGTCAGGATATTGAAGTGCGGGTATCAAAAGAGCAGGAATCCCTGCTGTCTAATACAACAAGTGGTGAAAACAAAATTCATGCTAACTGGGTCTTTTATTATGTTTCAGTGTCGCCCATCCAAAGGCCGAAAAAGAGGTTATTGCTGGTGTGTGGATAAATATGGACAGCCACTTCCTGGGTATGATGGGAAGGGAAAAGGAGATGTCCATTGCTATAACTTGGAAAGCAAATGAGGACTGGGTGCCAGCTCTTCTAGCATCTGTGCATGGCCACTGGACCTCACAGAGACCTTGGAGGGGCTGGGCAAACACTGTGGGACTGCACTGTCTGTGGAGTAACAAGCTCTGCTTCCTGCAGCAGATGGGGAGTTGCAGCCCCTGTGGATGCTGCTGCAGCTGCACCCTGTCACCAACACACATCGAGCTTCCTATGGGATGTATAGGGAGCTCAGAATTCCCATGTAAACCTGCACTATTGATACCCAGAGAGAGAGAAAAAAAAGGCACTTCAGAATGGAATCAGGGAGTCTCCACTGACTTTTTAAAGAATGGCCTGTGACCAATTTGATCTCAAAAGATACTGGTTTTTTTTATTTTAAAGAATTTATAGATGTTAAGCTTGTAAAAGTATTAAAAAGAAAAACTAAACCAAAAAACCCACAAGGATTTAAAGGTAAAGCTTTCTTTACAGGTCTGATGGGAAACTTGTCTTCACGGGTAAAAAGTTTTATAAAAATCTCAAAGAACTTTTTAAAGAAATGTATTTCTAAGATAAAGACATGGCTATTTTTTCTGTAAAATATATTATGAATATTCTGTTAGTCTGTATTAATATAATTGTTTTTTAATAAACTTTATTTAAATGTAACATGTGAATACCAAATATTACACAGTAATTCTAGTGTATACATCTGTATGCACAGAGAGAGTAAGGTTATGGAATGATTTATAAATACATTTAAGTCTCTATGCATACACACTGATCTGTTCTAGGTAAGAGAAATGAATTTTTGGAGCAAAGGAAGTGTTTCCAGAAGGGATTGAGTTTTATTATTTGCTATAACTACAAATGCCAAGATAATATTTTTTTAAAATTATTTTATTGATAATTCTAATGTACCCATCACTGACTTATGCCACTGGAAAGGATAACAGTCGCACTGAAGCTCTTGGTAAAGCTTTCTTTTGTCTGTGCATTGCTTCAGTTTGTGCAACAGGGCTTACATTTCCTTCATTTACTGCTCACAGAATATTCATGGACAAAAAATTGCCATTAGAGTACTACTCTTTGTATTTGTTTATTTATTTTGAAAAGGTGTATCTATTCTTTGTTGTCTTGGTACATTCTACCAAAGCACTTGCTCTGTATGAGGAACTCCTGTTGAAAACAATGTCAACAAGATGGGGGGATTGTGGACCCTGGGTGTTGAGACCCACGCATTTCATTTATGCGCCACGCATTTGCTTTGACTATGGTAGAAATCATTTGCCTGCATCTAAGCATAGAAAAAGAACCATTGGGTTTAAATAGTTAAATTCACTGTCTGTCATGGTGTTATATGTCTTTTTAATTGGAAGAGAAGTGATTTGGTTTTGTTGTGGTATGTGATGCTTTCACATAAGGAAGGCTTTGGCAACTTTTTTTTTTTGTTGAGGCTGATTGTTTTATGTACTTTGTGAAAAATTCTGTATGACCATGAAATCTGGAGAAGGAAAGGTGGCCTGTGAAATGTATAATCTCTCTGGAAAATAATGCCATATTTTGTATATGTATTTATTTATATATTTTATATAAATATTTTATATATTTATATAAATATATATTCTTATATGTCTCACTATAAATGTTTAATGTCACTGTAGAAAAAAGAAGCCATCAACGCTGTAATTCCTTGTTGGGTTGGGAACTCCATGAAGACTATGGACATTGGGTTTTCACCTGCTGGGGCTAGGCGTTGTGTGGATGGAGGAGAGGCTGTGGTGCTGAGGAGCCCATTCCTCTCCCGCTGCCTGAAGTACAGCCATGCATGTTCCTTGCCAACAAAGGCAAATGTCTAGCAACTCTGACATGGAAGGATTTGGACATGCAGTTTGCCAGGATTGCACCCCATCACTATAACTCAGATGTCTAAAGTCTTACCCTGAAATGTATTAGCTGAACAGCACTGTGAGTGTTCTCCACATCTTTCCAATTTCTGTCTGATGAAATTAGTTCATATGATCATTAAAGCTGAAATTTTATAATCTCATGGTAAGAAAGAAATTGTATGTGAAGTGATGCTTACTCCAGGCTAATACAGGTTTCCTGACACAAAGTTACAGAAAGCTTTGTGAGGTGAAAATTTATTGCAGTATTTTTATTACTAAAGCACATCTAATGCCTGCAAAGATTTACAATTAAGGCAAAATAATAAATGCTGGGCTTTTTTTTTTTTCAGAGTTGTAAACCAGTTCTTATCAAATAATTTCATAGAGAGAAGAAAGTTGTATATACACCAATATTTGGGTATATAATAATTTTCTTATCATAGATAAGAAAATAAGGGCTTGATTCATTGAAGTGACTTATTTTGCCTCTTTTTTTTTTAATAACTATCTGGTGAGCCTTCTGAAAATAAAAATGAGTTTCTTGTCAAAAGTGATAGACATGTTTTGCAAGGCATCTGTCTATCGCTTAGATCACATACTTACATTTTGCAAGTATGTAAGGTGTTTTAACAGCCTGTGACAGGCTTTATGATTTGGGTATTTTGTCAAGTATTTCAATTTTTTAATGTTTTATCCTACAATTAAAAAGAAATAAATATAGAAGACAAATAAATATATAAGAAACTGGCTAATAAAGGTCATTAAGTCATATATTATGAAAAATCCCCAAACAAACTACATCTCAAGGAGCTAAATCTGATTTAATTGTGCAATTTGTCACATGAATATTTAAGAAGGGGCATTCAGCTCCTTTATTAGTACTAACAGTCTTTAGTTATGTAACAAAGAAAACATACAGCCATAAGGGGAAAGAAAAAAGATGTGTATAAATCAGTTTTATTTTGCTCCCAACAAATATCTTTAAAAGAGAAATTGTGTTTTAAAATAGCCCCAAAAATAAAAGTCTCACCTGTCATTTAAAGCTGCAGCCTTTTCAGAAGTTGCCTTTTAAATATATTTTACAAGAACGGTTGCTTGCATTAGTATTGGATACTTGCCATTGTCAGTCTGATGTGCCTGTTTAAAAGAGATAACATTTTTAAAATTAAAGAATCAGTGGTGCCTTTTTCCTTTTTTCTTTTTTATTTTTTTGGCATTCCTATTTCTGTGAAGACGAAGGTCCAATTCAATAGACAAGACTACTTGTCATTCAAAGGTTTTTCTCATGGCTAAGGGCTGCAATTCAAGCAAATATATGTATTTGTGGTCCACACCCAAGCAGCAGAATGTGGGCAGCACATAGAAAATGTATGGGTCAGTATCAGTTCAGAGGAAGACGAGTTACCTCCAGGTGTAGGTTAGAAATGATTCCTGCTAAGAGCTGCAGTAAGTGGAGAACTTTGGATTTGGTGACAGAAATTAAACCAATGCATTAGAAAAATCCCTTATGTCTTCGTGCCTTCACTGTGTTCAGCTTCAGTATTTTATTAAGTGAAGGTCAGCTTTTTTCTAGTTTTTATAAGCTCTTTCAAAAGACTAAGGTGGTTTGTGTTAATATTAAGAAGCCTCAGAAAAAAAAAATTGTAACTTATTATTTGCACCTCAAATATTTGCATGGCAAGGCATTATAAAAGATCAAAATATGTATTGCGAAACTTGCTGATTTTTCCTTGAGCGTGTTTTGTCTCTGGGTAGTACATGGGTACCATATGGAGCCCAGATGAATATTATAAGTATTTATTTTAGCATGTGTAATACATAGCTGCATAAATCCCTATAATTGACCAGAATACAAGTTAAAGCTGCCTGCAGACAGCTCTATTATCTTACAAACTCTGAGAAATTTCCCTTTTTTAATACATCTACTGTGCTATATTTTTTGGAGCCCAGAATATCCTTTTCCACCTCTTTGACATGCCTGCCTTTCAGGGCATAGTGTTAGCTATTTGTGCACGAGGGAAGGAGGCTTCATTGAATAGCAAAACCATGGAATTAATTCATTTTTAGTACAGTCTGAACTTTTTTTGACTAAATTCCATAGCAACCCTACACAGCATAATTCCTTACTGAACTGAGCCCTAAATTTAAGTAGTGATTTTTCAAACTATTTGGGAAATCATCTTTGTATATCTCTAGTCACTCTAAAACTGTGTAAGCAAGGATGACTCCACAGAGATTTCACATATTAGCAATAGGAATTTTATTTAAAGTGAGAAAAGTACTGAGCAATTTTCATGGAAGCGAAAGCATATTAGTATCCAAAATGAAATGTTTATATATGTAGCTGTTTTCTCTGTGGTCCTGCTGTGCCTTTAGAAATCCTTCAATTCTATTAATTTCTACCAGAAGAATATGCTTGTTTCCTCATTACAAAGGACTCCTTTTTCTTTCCCAATTCCCACTTCTTTGATTTTTTTCTGAGAGATCCAAAAAGGATATCAGAGTATTCCAAGGACAAGATTTCTGTGATCAGTATCAGTAATGGCTTCATCTGCAAGCATGCAAAATAGGTTCAAGGCCTTTAGAAGAGAAGTCGTTTGGTATGTCCAGTGAACCTGGGTATCTTGGAGTCTCCATCCTTGGAGACACTCAAAAGCCATCTGGACACAGTGCCACGCAACCATTCCCTGGTGGTCCTGCTTGAGCAGGGAGGGGTGCCCCAGGTCATTTTCAGAGATCTCTTCCAACCACAAACATCCTTTAAGCCTATGAGCCTGTGAGCCTAACAGTAGAAGTTTGGTGTCCCAAGTTCCAGAATGTGAGATTTTCTACTTTATGCAACGTATTGATTGAGAAGATGTTACAACATTTTTTGCCCAAAAGAAAATTTTCTGGTAAAATGGCAAGTAGTACAAATTCATTGTTCATCAGAACAAGCTTTAGTCTTAAAACTCTGCATTTTCTTTACTTCTTCCAGTTCAGATTTTGCAGAAGTAGAAGCATATATACCAGCCTTAGAGAAAATCCCATTGAAAAAAAAAAACTTTCTTTTTGCTTTTACCCTGTAAATATGTTAAAAAATGCAATTTACTTCAAGGCAGAATGTTGTTGCTGAAAAAAATATGGAGACCAGGTATTAGCAAAAGCAGAGGGTAGGGTTATGCTGCAAATCTCAGATTATCTTTGCAGAATTCATGTCCTGCTACTGTATGCATTCTGGCTTTCTACTTCTGCTGACCTATCCAAATTCCTTAAGAGCCTTTCTCTGTCAAGGCTAATTTTACCCCACTGCTCTTCCCATGAGTGGGGATGGAACAAAAGGTAGCAAAATTATCTCTGCAGAACAAAGCTGAGGTTTCATGCAGAAAAATTGCCTAACTGGAAAGTTCTAAAGAAAATGTCGCTGAGAAGAACCGCTTCCCATAGCCATTTGTGGTAATACCTTCCAAAAGTGGAACGACTTGCTTACAAGAGCCAGGTTGAGAGTGCATTTCCCTCATTCCTTGCAACTGGAGAGCAGAGGCTATTTTTGCCTGCTTATGCCTCATCGAGAACATTCAAGGTGAAACTTGTTTCCTATGTCTGCTATGTATCATGTAAATTGCACTCAGTAAGGCCTAACTAAGCTTCTACAATTGATTATTGTTTTATCACAGGGGTGCTGCACGCAACCCTCTGCCTTCAGATGCTGCCATACATTTCTACAGCTGCTATTACCAAACTACCAGTAATTTGTTGCTGATCTCCTTTTTCTGTTCCCTTGCTGGGGCTAAATGGTAATACTTTAGCTGCCAAAGCAGCAATAAACAGAAACTGCAGGCAAAGAAAAAATATAAAAGATGATGACTGTTATATCCACCATTTGCTCTACACCTCCACAGACATCTCATACTAAGATGCTATTCCAAAGAACCTCAGCATTTCCACATCAGCTTGGTGCGTTCACCACAAAGCACTCAGTGAGAGAGAGAAAAAAATCACCTGTCACCATTTACATGATTATGCAAATAAAAGCTTCAGTATAGGCACAATACTGCTGCTTTTTGTTAGCTTATGTCTATGTTGGAGGAGACTGAGAGCAGGAGGATGACTGCCTATGCTGTACTCAGCTTAGCAGAACTGTAGCAAAAAGGCTCTGCTGGAAGAGCTGTGTCTGTTGGTCAGGCCCTCCCCCTGATGGAAAATGTGGCTAGGAAGGAAGCAGCAAGGAGTCAAGCATAGCCCCTGCCTTCCCTTGTGTACCCTTGTCTCTGCTGGGCTGCCCATGCTGCCACTCAGACTTGATAATCCAAGAAGGTGTCTGAAGAGATGAGCAGAAACTTTTTCAAAATAAAACAGCCATGATCTGGAATGGACTAAATTTTATATTTAACCTTACCGCAACATCCAAGAGCACCCTTGCTCCCACATCTTCCTCGTGGGATGCTATCCCTCTCCCTGTGCCCGCACAGTAGCTTCCTTGCATGAACTTTGCTCTATGGGGGCAGTCATAAGTCAAGGGAGGAGAAAAGGAGGGAGAGATGTTTGTTGGCAGAGCTATCATCGGAGCTATTTCGCAAGTGCTGGTATGTTTGGGCTCCTGCTCCACTGCTGGTTTTATGGTACTAACTGGTAATATGGAACGAAGTGGCTGTATTCTGAACAGATCCTCTCCTTCTTTGTTCCCTCCCACCTTTAAGCTAAAAATGGCTAGGTAATATAGGGTGTAAGAGAAGCCTTCCACTCCCACCAACTCTGCTACTGTTACTCAATATATACCACCTATCTGAACCTCGGAGTCAAATAAACACAATTAGGTATTTGCTAAGATGTTCATACTCTACTTTCCTGTGCAGTCTGGATATCTTAATGCAATGTACAACAATTGGTCCATAAATGCGAAATGTGTCGGCAAACAGAAAACATGAGACCTGTCTTCAGTGCAGCCTGGGAAGACTGTTTAGGCTAGTGGTTTAGCAGTGGAGTGACAGCTGAGAAAAAGTAGACCAACTTCAAAAGTGTTGTCTAAAGATACATATAGAACTTGACCACTCATTTTGCAGCATGTGCAGCATGATGAGAGACTCTAGCTTGGAGTGAGTAGTTTGGATAGTTTTTTTTTTTAAAGGCATTTTTTCTTTATTATTTTATTTTTAGTGTGCTATTATTATTATTATTATTATTATTATTATTACTATTATTCATTATTATAATGGGTTGAGCAGGGGCTAGACATCAGTGTTGTTCTGCAATAGCAAAGCAATGATGTGTGTAGAAACATAATTCTGAAAAGTCAGTGCTGCTAAACTGCTGGTAAAGAACACGCATCTTTATTTCTGACTTTGCAGAAAAAAAAACTGCTCTGTTTTAGCATTTTTTTAGGATTCCCTTTTAATAACTAGTGCTATGGGAGCTGAACGCTTTCCAGAAAGGCAGTAAATCCTATGACAAGTCTCTGCCATGTGCCATTCCTTTCCATCCCACTTTTCTTCTCCCTGAGGAAAGAAAGCTATATATGATGCATTTTTCATTTACCTATTAATTTTTTTCTGTGTTTAAGACTAACATTAGCAAGTGCAAGATCAAAGGAATATGTTTGTTTGTAAAGTAAAAGGCTAAATTTTCATATGCTTAATATCTTAAAATGCATTTTGGACTGGGTCTGCAGGAAGTTGTTCCCTAAGTCCTTCTTTTCCAAAGCATGTGTTCCTGTGGTAGAGAAGTGACAGAGATGCTGATGATCTTTCAGTGTTAGGGTTGCCTACCCTTCACCACCATTTCTGTACTCCTTTCTCTCCCCTCACTTTCTGCCAACTCTAGCTGATACAAATGTGTCTCTGCTGTACACCAAAGCAATGAGCAGAACTGACTCAGTATAAGCAGAGGTCAATACCAGGTGATTTTTGGTTGTCTTTGGACAGCTTTAGGGGAAACAATGGGTATAAAATGAAGTACAGAAGGCAGTGACCTCATTTCTGTGCTATGAATATTTTGCAGCTGGCAGTAGGCCATGGGCAGGAGGAGGCATGGCTGGAAAAAACCCTGCTGCAGCAAACCTGATGGTTTTGGCAAGAAGAAATGCAAACTGGGTAGGTAGGGCTCTCAGATGACATGAACCAAACATCACAGATGCTCATCTATGACCTTCCCACCAGCTAATTTCTTTTTAGGTAGAGTAGGAGAAATGCAAGTGAATATGAAATAACAAGGATCAGTACATCTTCTTTACACATCCAGCTACACACTTGAGCTGGGTGAATATCCTGTGGCACCTTCCTTGTTTGCCCACTCATTCCCACCAGCCTTGGCTTGCCAGCACAGGAGGAACCATTGCAGCAGGCACACACTGAAGCCAGCACTGCCAGCTGACACATGGAAAAGAAAAAAGAGGAGAGGAGAGGAGAGGAGAGGAGAGGAGAGAAGAGAAGAGAAGAGAAGAGAAGAGAAGAGAAGAGAAGAGAAGAGAAGAGAAGAGAAGAGAAGAGAAGAGAAGAGAAGAGAAGAGAAGAGAAGAGAGAAGAGAAAAGAGAAGAGAGAACTCAACTCCAACAAAACAAAACCAAAACCAAACAAACAAGCAACCACTAAAACAACAAAACCAAAGTGCTCCACAAACAGAAAAAATAAAACAGAGAAAAACTGAAGACCTTTGATTTTTCACCCTGATGTTTGAGGCTGATCATAAAAATTAGGACAAAGCAAGGTGTGTGTCATCTATGGTGTAAATGTAGTCTAAGCTCCCAGCAGAATTTTTATAGGGAATATAAAATTTGCCTGCTTTGTCTCCTTGTATTAGTCCTAATCCCAGTATATGGAAGAGTCTGGTTCTAGTCCAACAGCTCTACTCAGCAGCTCGAGTGTGTAGCTGGATGTCTGTCTTTGTGAGTCCTGGCGAGATGTCATAGGAGGCCAGATTGCAGATAAGGAGGCATTCCTCCCCTGGCACTTTCAGTGGGAAGTAAGGGGCTAAACACTTCTAAGAAATTGGCCTATCATTCCTGAATGTTGTACAAAGTGACTTCTGCTTCTGGTACTTAACAATCAGAGGAAAGAGTATCTCCTAAACCCCCGTCCCCACTGAAAACTCCAATTTCTTATAGCTAGGATGGGAACTTTCCACCCTGCAATACATCTGAAGTAGTTGTCCACTGGATTGCTATTCTGCAAATAGACTATTACTACATAAACTAATAATGTTTCCCCTATATGTATAATAATCCCAACAAAAAGAATCAATTTCTGCTCTTTAGAGATAAACCTTTACACAAGGTCTGTGGTAAGAGCAGTCAGAGTACTCTTAAGAGTGTGCTGTAACTGTGACACTATGTTTTCCCCTCTTTTCTTCACCATTTTCACTTGGCAATGCCATTACAATTGTTCCATGCTGAGTACACTCCCTGAAAAGAACTCCAAAACTTGCTACTTCTTCATTATTTTGATACAGAGACTGCCAAGCATTTGGATATAGTGAATGTGGTGCAGTGGTGTAACACAGTTTTAGCCAAGTTTCACAGCAGCTCATCACGGGGCTGTTAGATATTAGTTAGTTACAATACCAATACCATCGACTGCTTTTTTGCAGTGCTTTCGTTGGGAAGATCTCAAAAGACTTCACAAAGGAAGTCAGTACTATATCCACACTTTTACATCTAGAGTGGTTTAATAGACCCTCATTGGATTGGCAGACACTGTCATGCAGATACAACACAGTCAGCAAGTGCAATGTCTGAAGCCACAGAAACGTGACAGGGAGAGCAGAGATCACGCTTTCACTTTGCAGTTTCAACAAGCAGCTTCCCTCTCCCATTTAAAACTCAGTTTGTGCCAACAAATGGCAGGAGAATTTTAGGCTTTCACTTCTGCCAGACTCTTAGAAAATGTTATCACTATCCTCCCTGGCTGTTTTCATAGGAAGGGCTGGTGCATACTGTTTTCACCTGTGTGACTTGCTTAGTCCCACACCCATTTCGCCATGGACAAAATCAACTTGAAGCCAGAATGGAAGTCACTTGCATTCTCTTGTTCTCTGCAATCACTAAGTCAAAGAAACATGTAGGGGAGGGAAATGGACTGTACCCCAAGCCAGGAGCACCCTCTTCTCTGCTTTCAGAAAAAAGTGTGAGGCTGTTTTTTTCCCAGCCTCCTTTTTATAACTTCTGATTTATGTGCAGGAAATGGCTCTTTCTAGTCTTGATGTTATCTTGTAAATGCACTAATACTGCTGCCTTGGGCATTTGAGTGGAGAAGGGCATTCAAATTTCCTCTCTAGAAAATCTTTTAATAATTTCCCTTGGAGGCAGCTGTTTTGCCCAAGACAGAGGCTTGCATGGCACAGCTGGGACTGGAGAGGAAAGGACTAGGGCAATGGGGCAGGGAGACCAAAAGAAGGAAACTCATTGAATGTAAAAGGAGCATGGCATGCAAGAGGCAGATTTGCAAGACTTTTGCCTGTTTTCCTGCTGAGGTCAGACTGTTGAAGGGAAACAAACAGAAAACAAGAGACAAGGGCAGAGCAGAAGACTTTAAATAGCTCAAGCTCATTTTAAATAATATTGTCAACATTGTGAACGACTTACATCGTCAAAGGTGGTGCAGAATATCATATTGTGTTTTGCCATTTACCCAGTGCATATGTTTAAAAAATATACAAATACTGTCCCATCAGGAGCTTCGGTATATAATATTTATTTTTTAAGAAACAGACTGGCATTGAAACAGAGGTGCAAAAGTAACATAATATGTTCACAAAACATGTTTTAAATAAGTTTCTAAGCATGCTTTCTACTGAAATCTAGTTTTAAAAATTCAGTTTTACATCTATAAATATGTAGTACAAAAATGCAAGTTTACAAGCCATTTTTTCCAATAGCTTTGCCATTTGAATGCTTAAATTGCAACATTCCTCCAACATTTAAGCGCAGTAATATTAAGTATTTAAATATAAAGTTATGAAGTGTTTGAGAATATAAATTAGTAACAACATATAGAGACAAAAATACATGCAGTACAAAATAAATAATTCATCAGCTTTACATATGAGAGTATATATAATATTATACAAACCAAATATACAAGATTATAGGATTTGATCTTGAAGTAGCTCACATTTGTCACTTAAACATGTAGGCAATCTCAGGGCAGTAAAAATGTTACTTTATGGGGTTACTCATACACTCAAAATCAGGTGCACAAGACTACCTTAGTGAAATGGCTCCTGACTGGAATGGTTCCTGACTATAACAGGCCCCACAGAAAACTTGGTGTCAAAAACCTCGGGGTTTAGTTTTATTCTTGTGAGCTGAGATACTGTTGGCATTCTGAGTCTCCTTTAATTGCTGGAGATCCGGGAATTCTTCTGCCGTTTTTTGGATAGACACACCAGCATTCAGCAGACTCTCCATTCAGCAAAGTTTCACACTAGAATAGTATTAGCAAAAAAAACCCCAAACACAATAAGTAACTGTAAGATTACCTGTGAGGTACTGCCAGTAGAGGTGATGGACACAATTAGGATCAGAAGATGGGGACCTGCCATGCATAGTCTTGTTTTGAATGCAGTGGTCTGCAGAGCCTCTAAACAACACACTCGGTTAGGGAACCAAGACCTAAGCTCAGCTATCACAAGAGCAACTTCAGATTTAAAACTGTCCAGCCCTTGGTGAACAGCAGCAGAAAAAAGCAGTATCTCCCAGTGCCAGTGTGAGAAATGAAGGATGGCAGAATATACATTCTCATAGGGTGAGAGCAGTGATTGAATTTTCTGTCTCTTCACACAAGGAGACAAAAAAGGTGATATGTTTTGGGTTTTTTTCTTGAGGAGGGGCTTAAACCGGTTGATTAGATCCCAGGTCACAGTGTTATGTGAGTCACACCGTGATGCTATGCCCAAAACCAAGGAGTCCTGGTGACACAGAATTATGCAGACCTACTAAATTTGTGTGCATGACCTGTGGTTACAGGGTGTGGCTTGAGGTTTGGAGCTTTAGTTAGTTTTGCAGATTACTCTCACTGTAACTTGCAAAAGATTTTTTTGAGGGTATAATGGAAATGAGCAAATAACCTAATCCATAGGCAGCACAAATCAGTATTTTTGTTAGGCTTTCAGAAGGTTAATTTTACTCTAAAGAGTTTTTTTTTTCCACTGCCTGTGTAGGTTTTCTGCTGCCTGTGAGCTGAGAGCCCTCTTTTTACATAATGATTATTATATATTCAATGGGTTTTGGCAGGTAGTATGGCAGATCTTATGAATTAATGTCAACTGAATGAATGCTAACAAATCAGGTACATGGGAGCAGATAGGGTTAAAATATTTTGGAAAAGGCTTTGAGTACACCTGTTTTGTGAAGGGAAAAGACTTTTGCCTCTATTGCTGACAGTCACTAGCATGCAGCTCACCTTGAAGAGAAGGACAAACCATCTGCTCTAAGTATCCCCGTTTTCACTACCAGCTGCAAACTTGTGAGTTTGGGAGCAGAGGGCTGTGAAAGGGTTGGCTATATCAGGCTAGTCACAGCACTGCTGTGAGCAGAGAGGGGGGGAAAAGGCACGCACCTGTTTGCTGTGGTAAAATCCATTCCTGTTGCAGTTGGGCAAGTAAAATTTGTAAATCTCCCCTCTGCTTCTCTGAGCCTTCACCAATTTATACAGGGCTCTGTAAAGCTCCTTCTGACAAGGACTCTGCAAGAATACCAGGAGAGTGAATACCAAAATCACAAGTACATCAGCTACATAAAAGGTGATGAGAATATAGGCAGTAAAAACCTGAAAATACTTATTAGGCAAAAAGTCTACACTGGACTGTTTTGCATGTAGTTTTTCTTTTCTTCAGTAGAAGCACACCCAGAGAACTCTGGTGTTGCATTCAGACCTTTGTTTTTATTCTTTGAGGTTTTTTCTGTTCTATAAACATGGAGATTTTAGTCCTTAAATTGCCACTCAAGAAAATTTAACCTGTACTAAGTAAACACATTACTGCTTAGAGGATACAATCTCTCCTCTTACAGGGAGGTGGAAGTTAGAAGACTGGTACATGAGATTGGTCACGTTTTCCAGGTTGCCATGGCTCATGCTGTGTTGATATATAGAAGATAGGTAGGAGACATACAGAGATGGTGCAAGAACGTTTTTTATCTTTTGTACAGGACAGAACTGTTGCCAAAGCAACATGGAGCCATTCTATAGCTCTGGGACCAAACCCCAAAGCTCTTGGAACTGGGAATGAAGAACTGTTTGCAATATTCACTGTTTTCACAATTTGCTGGCTCTCTTTTTCAAAGTCACAATTTCTGTACATCAATAGTACCTAACACATTTGAATCAGTACAAGAAAGCAAAAGTAACTGAATAAATATTTCTACTTCTGAGTGAAACCATAAACTCTGCTTTTGCAAAACCTCCCATGTTAGCCCCTCATATAAGCTGTCATATTCCAGTCTGTGGGTTTATCTGTGGCTCAGGGTGAGAAAAGCAGAAGCCTTAAAAATCAGAATTGCCGCTAACAGCACATGTACATATTCAAACTCAATCAATGATTAAGTCCTGTTCTGGATATGGAATGAGGCTTCCTAAGGTAGGGTGGTGATTAGTATATGTTTTCTTTTTCTTTTCCATTTTGTCAGTGACCATTACGAACCAAAGCTTCTGTGCTGCCCAACTAACCCATCTCCATAGTGCAGGGGTGCGGCTGCCGCCTGGGACCTGTCTAGCCATGGTTCTCTGGTGCTCTCAAGCGGAACACAAACCTGCTTGCAAAGGCCATGCATTCTCATTACCCAGAAGGATTTTGCAGTGTCGAGCCTCACTTAAATTGTTGAGGTTTTTTTCTTTCTACATGAATACACTTAATAGTGTTTCCTTGTGGTCAGAGTGAATCACATTTTGTTTTGCATTGATGTTTCATCAATAACTTCATAGGACTCCCTTTTATTTTGCTGTGTGTTGGACCAGTGAAAAATGCCTTTTCTTAACTAAAACTAAAAAGGAGTCCAAGAATTTAATATAGATTCTTGCAAATTAAGGGGGCACGTTATAATCTGATTGTAAATATGGTGAAACATTCAGCCTCTGCATGAAGTCTGTTTAGGACATACCTGATGCACACATGTTATTATGGCTCCAGACATTTTGTCATTTTGTCTCCAGACATTTTGCAAGTCTCTACTGAAATGGTCTCTGAAAGTTTTACAAAGAAAACCCACCTGCTCTTTCCATTTCTTGAATTCAGATATTCTCTTTGCTTTCATGTTTTCATACGCAGTGATGGAATTCCAGGGAATTGATTTATCCTGGCCTATGGGAAACATCAACTGATAGTTAAGCAGCTGATCCTGTGTTATTTCAGTGCTTTCCAGAGGCATATCATCAGGTTCTATAGAATCTGGAAGTGATGATATTAAAGTAAACATCTTCAGTGAAATTTGGCACTTATTTCTCAAAGTTTAAAAAGGTGAAAAGAAAGATCAACCAAAAGAAAAGAAAAAGTAATATCTAACACATCCATTACAGTAGATCCTGTAGGAATAAATTACATGTGCAGCATGGCAAATTATACTTTGATAATAAATTCATAGAAGGGCTCAGCAGCTATGCTCTAACAAGTTGTTATTTTATGATCCTTCAAAATTACTTGAATCCCAAAGATGAAGTTGCAGCCCATCTGTTAGAAGTGAAAAAAACCTTCTCGACTACAGTGGGTTGTAGAAACTTGGCTAAATGAGAAAAGATTGATGTTAAACTTGTAATGAATTTAGATTTTTGTCAGCGTGATGTACTTCAGGTTTTATTCATGAAAGGAAATGGTCAAGACCTCATCCCATGGTATCCTGTACTGTGCTCTTGCCTCATAAATAAGAAGGGGCCAGAAGTAGCTCCTGCTGACCTGCAGTATACCAAATAGCAAAGAACTGGCAGAAAATATTTGTTTCTGCCTGATCATGGCCTTCATACCAGTGCCTAAATCAGCATGTGTGAACTCTTCCACTGAAAGCAAGAGAAGCTCTTTGCAATTGCAGGAGATTCATCATAAGATAAAATTTTTATGTATCTATATTACTTGCTGGATCAAGGCTGTAAACAGGCAATAGATTGATAATGTTCAAGAAAAAATGAAGGTGAGAAATTGAGGAGGCAAGGAAAGGAAGAAAGAAAGTAAGGAAGGAATGAATCTAGCAAACTCTGGAAAAATCAAATCAAATATAATGCAGGTAGATTAAATACTCAATTTGGTCACTGTTCTCTGCCTTCCCCACCCCCTCAACTACGAGAGAAACTCCACTTACTTCTACTAATGGCTATTGTTATTATGAGTCAATGATGATTATTTTTGTAATGCTACCGAGTTACCTTAATAACTACTTCATAGACATAGCAGTAGTGATGATGAAAATAATAATAATAACAATCATAATCATTATTATAATAATAATAAATTGAAAAATACTAAAATAACACTGAAGAAGTTCCTGCCCATCATAGAGTCTAAGATGCTTGAGATGCCTTTTTGCCTCAAGATAATTTGGCTAGCACTCCATTGCTCCAGGTACATTTTATTCCCAGGCACAAAGCCTTTTCATTCTCTATCATGACTTTTACAGATGGACATAACCAAAGCCTATAAAACATTTGTCCTACTCCAGCTACTGTCTGCTACTAAAGAAAAATTGTCTGCAGCCTCCCAGATACTTTATTGTAGTTATTCTTCATTGTTCCATCATTATGTTTTAGGGTTTTCATGTTTTCAGATTGTAGTGTACTAGCCTGTTGCGAACATCTTAGGTTCGGCACCAGGATGCATCTCAGCTGGAACAGGTCAGAGCACGTTTCCCTGGAAAGTGCATTCCAGCCTCCCTATATTTCAGACGCCTCCCTAACTTCGCTCATTGTTCCCAGCTTCTGGCTCCCCTAGCCCGCGTCGCGCCTGCCAATTCTTCCGCCCTCGGCGAGGGCCGTGCCCGCAGCTCCCGACCGGGCCCGTGAGGGGACGCGATGGCGCGGTACCTGCCGGCTCTTCTGTACGCATCTCTCCGGCCTCGCTGGCGGGCAAGCACGTCCCGTGCCCTTGGATGAGGGCGGAGAGCGGCCGGGACTCCCCTGCAGGGATGCGGCAGCGGAGTCCCAGGCGGCAGCGGGCGGTGTAGACCCCACAGGGCTGCCCCGGCCCGAGGGCGCAGATCTGACAGCAGCCGCAGCCCGGCTGCCGAGCAGCCTCCGGGCAGTCGGGGGGGACGGGCGGGCACAGAGCGAGCCTCTCCGGGGTGCAGGGGGCGCAGAGCACGGGCTGTGCGCCGCGGGCGAGGCGGGCGGCCTGCAGCAGCAGCAGCGCCCGGAGCAGCAGCGCCTGGAGCCAGCCGCGGCTCAGCGCGCACTGCGGGCCACTCATGCCGCTGAGCAGGGGCCGGGCGAGGGCAGCTGGGCGGCCTGAGAGCAGGAGGCACCTCACGTACATTCGGCTTGCCCGGGCCATTTATACATTTATGCTTTGCCTGAGTATTAATCTTTAACCTCGAGTTAATTATTATCTGAACAGGGGGGCCAGAGAAGCGTCGTTTCACTGGCCGTTCAAGTCCCTGGCCGCTGTTCCCCTCCCCTTTCACTTTCCTCTTTTATCTATTTTCTTTCCTCCAGACATGCAGGAATGCTTTTATTCCCTCACTCCCACCTCTTTGCCCCAACACAGTTAACGAGGAAAAATGTGGTGGGGGCTGGAGAGAGAATTGGCAGAAGGGAATGGATAAGTGGGGGCTATCCCCTCCCTTTTTGCTTGTCGCAAATGTCTCATGTTCTTGACTTTTCATAAAAATGTAAATGTTCAAAAAACAAGGGGGGAGGGGTGGGGGGAGGAGGGAAATCCCATTGAAACTGAAGCAACTGAATTCATATTTCCACAGCAGCAAATGCAACAAACCCTTGTTTAATTTTCGTCATGTGGCTGCAGGTTAGGAGTACACTGACATACCGAAGAGGAGGCCTCAAGGGTAATAAAGCCATCAGGATCTTGTAACTACTGCACATACGCACGTAGGACTCCTTGCATTAACCTCCGGGGGTGGCTGTGCAGCTGAAGCAGGATCTCGTGTGCCTGGGCTTGGTTTTGCTCCTGGGGTGAGAGAAGGATCAGTCCCCAAAACATGCACTTAAGGGAAACCAGTATTTTGTCAAACAGTTAAAAAATAAACTAGATACCTGCTTTTCTGTCTGTCCTTTTAACTCTTTCCATCTCCTCATGTACCACCTAGGGGAGGTGTAGGTGGGAAATCTTTCCTTTTCTGCTTCGCCTGCAACAGTTGTCACTCTAGTAAAAGTACTCATACTTCACTGTGCTGAACAGATTATTTTATCCTGGTATTCACAGTATGTACCAAGCTTGAAATAGCACATTCCACTGCAAAGTCATGTAATGCACCATAATTTTTTGTTTACTTGATTTTTTTTTGTTTTTTTTTTTACATTTATTTATCTTGTTTTGTAAACACATCATTTATGTGAAAGAAAGTGAAGAACTGCAGAGCATGTTTAATATTGTTATTCACCCTATTCTTCAGTATTGATGACAAAGGTTTTATTGATAATGTAGTGATCTCTCACCCCTTTATACTCATAAGTCAGTTCTCAAAAGAATTCTCGTTGATTACAGACTTGAAACATTGTCACTTAATTACTTTTTTTAAAAATTCAAATACTTTCAGGCATCTCTAGCTCTATACACTAAAATTGATACTCATTAGTATTTTAAAGTACTTTAAAGAAACCTAATTTTACAGATTTTTAAATAATTCTCTGGACTTCACATGTTTGACTAGGAGTAAATTTTGGCTAAAAATGTAGAGAACAACAATTGCAATTAGACTTTTCAAACTATTTTCCCACTTTTATTTCTACTTTTTCTTGTGCATCTGTCTTGGAAAACTATGACTCTCTTACCATTCAAAATGAAGTGAAAAATATACAGGAATGTGTCTATTTCCTCTCCCAAAGAGAAAAAGGAAACAAGGCAAAACAATGTCTCTTTCATGAAGAGACATGAAAAAAACCCGCAAAAAACAAATGGAAAGTAGACCAAGCTGTAAAATGGCAAAGACCCAAAGAACTCATATGCATTTGTATATGTGTATGTGTGTATTCATCAATTTATCTATGGATTTTGCTGTTTAGACAGCTTTTTATGAACTGAATTGAGGATCATTGACTGACTGCTTAACATAAGCTACTGGCCTCTGAAATTATCGTACTCCAGCCTGACACTGTCCTGACTGCAGTTTTTCTGTCTAAAAAAACTGAGGTGAACTGAGAGTAAACTGCTTTAAATGATATAAGTGAAATGATTTTTCATAAGGATTTTTTAACTCACCACCATCATTTTAAGTAACGAGATAAAGACACAATGCAAGAGGAGCATGCTTGTCTGATGTACAGGTCTACTTAAAAAAACTACCATAAGTTTCAAAAAAAATCTCATTCTTCCCATGCACCATCATGTTTTCAGGTCTTTGGCACATTTTTCCATGCTGTCAGGCAGCTGGCAGTATCTGAACTGCTCAGGCAATTCCTAAGAACTTGTAGCCTTTAACAAGTCAGAATTTTTTTCAGTGTGCTCAGTAAGAGAAATGAAAGATAAACAACACTCCTCTCCACCAAGTGAAAAGTATTTTTGAAAGTGTTTTTGGTCTGTTTCCTTCATGGTTCCGGGTGCACTTGAAATCACAGCCCAGCCCTTTTTTTCACTTGCTATCTTTTGCGAAATCAAATTGAGGAAACCTAAAAATCTGCCGAAGCATTTTGTGAGATGTTCTTCTGTACAAAAGGTAGACTCATAAAAATCAGTCCCTTCATATTTTATTTATGTAAGGAACATATCTTAGAACAGTTTATAACTTAGGACAGTATCAATCAACTAGACAATGCTTTCATTTAGGCCATGGGACATCAATGAAGTGAAAGTAGTGTTTATGTTTATGTAGACTCTGATGTAATACTACAACTCATCTACCAATCTCCATCTCTGACCCTGACATTTCTTTAAAGAACACAAGCAGATAAGAGCCAGGAGGTGAAAAACAGTAATGATGTAAAGTTGTGTTTACTGAAGAGTTTTGATGGTAATTTTTAGGTTTTCCAACTGTTGACTCCTAACTTGAACCACTTGTCAAAAGACACCACATGAATCTCAGGCAAGGTTTACTTTTTCTGCTAGATTTTCCCGTTGGTTTCTCAATAATTCTTAGTCAATGACTTCACTTTGAATGATAAATAAAGTTTGGGATTTTTTAAATTATTTTTCTTTAAAGTCATATGGAGTGACTCACTCCATATGTAAAGTTCTATATACATTTGGGTACAAGTCATTTTTATTCACCAATCACCAAAAATTCAAGTAACTTGCCAAATCATTTCCTACTGAGACTGCTTATCTGGATATGTTTTAAAAAACCCCAACTAAACAGTGGAATATCCTCATTATCTTTTTTTAGGTAAGAAACTAATTCTAAATTTTAAGTATAATATCTGTAGTGGTTTTGGTTTGCTAATTTGAGATTTCTTGGCTAATGTGCTAATTAGTGTGGGTTCAGTCCTGGCCAATTATTAATACACTCACTAGAATGTACTTACTTATTTCTTGCTGTGAGATAGGATTAGGAGAGAGGCAAAACAGGCTCAAAACTTTAAAAGCGTATAAAGAAAAAATTATTAACAGTAACTAAAAGAAAGAGTAATAAGAATCAGAACACAACCTTCAGAACACTTCTCCCCCTATAAACATTTCTTTCCCGCTGATAATGTAAAGAAACAAAACCTAAAATTTCCAGTCAGTTTACCACCTCTAGAATGGTCTTTCTTCAGTTCACATAGGGAGAGAAGCCCCTCTTGTTCCTATCATAGAGACTTCTCCACAAGAAAACAGTTCTTTCATGGCTTTTAATTTCCACGAATAACAACCACCTGGGGAAATCTGCAATTGTGAAATCCCTCCTATTTTCACCGCATCTCCCACAGCTGTGTTTATGGGCCATGCCAACTTATGGGGTACAGTTTTAAAGATGAGTTGTTTAAAAGCAAAGGTCAATCTCTGAAACCATCTTCATCTCTAGGAACAGAGATCTTCTCTTCCTGGGGGCACAGGATCTTCATCACTCTTCTCTGTTCAAACTTCTAGTAGGACTACAGATACTTTAACATCTGTTTACTTTAGTATGGGGGCCTTTGCTTAGTACCTACAATTTGAAGACTTTCATCTCCCCAAACCTTCATGCATTACAGGGAGAAAAAGAGTCCTACTCCATTGCTTTGTAAGAGGATTTCAGCCTAAAACTAAAGGCTCATCCCTCCTATCTGGGACTTGACTTTTTCTTCACTGACCTCGGTGTTTTCATGTTGTTTATTTACGTGTCTACACTTCTGACATGTTCTCTCACTTGCGGGAGGATTGAAGCACTGCAAGAGTCAATATCTTGCCTGGGGCCCGTAGATGGCTACGCGGCCCCGGCTGGACTCGGTAGCTTGTGGCGGGAATGCGGCTTGAGGAGGGCAGCAGCCAGGGTGTCAGCGGGCAGCACGCCAGGGTGTCAGCGGGCAGCACGGCAGGGCCGCAGCAGCCAGGGTGTCAGCGGGCAGCACGGCAGGGCTGCAGCAGCCAGGGTCTCGGCGGGCAGGGCTGTAGCAGCCAGGGTGTCAGCGGGCAGCACGCCAGGGCTGAACAGCCAGGGTCTCAGCGGGCAGGGCTGTGGCAGCCAGGGTCTCGGCGGGCAGCACGGCAGGGCTGCAGCAGCCAGGGTGTCAGCGGGCAGCACGCCAGGGTGTCAGCGGGCAGCCCGGCAGGGCTGAACAGCCAGGGTCTCGGCGGGCAGCACGGCAGGGCTGCAGCAGCCAGGGTCTCGGCGGGCAGGGCTGTAGCAGCCAGGGTGTCAGCGGGCAGCACGCCAGGGCTGAACAGCCAGGGTGTCAGCGGGCAGCACGGCAGGCCTGCAGCAGCCAGGGTGTCAGCGGGCAGCACGGCAGGGCCGCAGCAGCCAGGGTGTCAGCGGGCAGCACGGCAGGGCTGATGCCCTCTCCTCTGCCCCTGCCCAGCAGCCAATGCGGGGGTCCTGAGGGCGTCCTGCGGCAGGGGCAGAGGAGATAGGGGCCGAGATAGGGGCCCGGCTGGCTTTAACTCTTTGCCAGTCGGGAGGGAAAAAAAAGGAGTTCCTGGGTTTCTTTAGTCTTTAACATGTGTTTTTCACAGAAGCATGTATAGCTTTCCTATGGTTTAACAGATTATCAATTCTCAAAACCAGCTACTGATTGGTTTCCAATCAGACAGAAGAAACTGCTAAGTCTCTCCCAAAACATCACTTCTGTGATGCAAAACTAACACAATATCCAAAACCACTATGATGCCCACACACGCATACCACAGACAAATGGCATCAAGCGTATGAAGAGAAACAGCTATGATACAAATATAAAACCCCTAGTTTCTAATCTGAATTTATTACATATAAAAGAATGCTTTATTTCAGCTGTGTGGGTTGTTATCAGGAATTCCAGTAAATTGATTTTGCTTAGATTCTTGATGAATAATTTGATTCACACATGTTTTGATTATTGTAACTTTATTGCAATGACATATAAGCCATTTGGTCTTATTTATCTATTCTGATTGGGTAAATATGACTTTTAGAATGAAATTCTGCATGCAGAGAAGGACATGTTCCAAGTTTTTGTTGCACTAACTTTTATAAGCAGACTGACTTTTGCTATTTTGCCCCAGCAATTAATTTGGCTAAAATATGGGAAATAGCTTATAAATACCTAAAACTAAAACTAGAAACTCTAGTGAGAGGTTGTCCCATGGCAAGTCTAGCTAGGGAAGGCTTCTATGGATGTTCTGCATTAAATCATGGGTCATGAAACAAAAGAAAAATGTAGTTTCTCTGTTTGGTGGCACCCAAAGTGTCTGGGCACTGAGTAAAACACCTTGTTTGCAATGATGTGCATACATAGACCAGCCAGAAAACTATTTTCTACAAACAGTTGCAGTCATCTGTCAAGAGAGGTTAAAATCCTTTAGTCATCCTACCACAGGCCAGCTACTTTCTCAGTTTGCCTAGCTGGAAAAATAGTACAGAAACATTTTGACTTACTGTGGTATGACAAAGCTGAAAGTGTATTACAGAGTATGACTTCCTGTGTGGACAGTTAATATAAAAAAAACCCCTTCTGCTATAGTCAGCATTACTAAACCCAGGTAGGGGTGTTTCTGTGACCAGCCATGGAAATAAAGGCTTTTCAGTGCCTACTACAGTGAGCTATAGCTTAGAAGGGACTTTCAAAAATGTAAATTACCCCTTCAGCACTGGCTCCAGGCATCTAAACCAGGATAAGCTGTTTAAATATCTTTGTATTTTTCAGCCACTGTGTCTTTCCAGGCCCAAACCAGAAAAGAACCCCACTAACCATACAATATGCCCTTTACTGCAGTCCCTGAAGGCTGTAGGTGCTGATAGAGTGAGACTCCAGCCCTCACCACCATAAGGTTTACTTGCTGAAGTTGTTGCTACCTTATGCCAATGAAAGAAAAAGCAAATTCCCCAGAGGTTTACTCTTAAAACAATTTAAACATAATAGCATTTTCAAATATATATTCAAGCATCTCATGTGAAGTTTGAAGAATAAGACTACCACTTACTTTAATGTGTGGGTCTGTCACACAGGTTAAATACCAGGATTCACATGAAGCTCCCCTTTCTCCCTGAACTAGCACATGGCTTTCCAG
Organism: Melozone crissalis; assembly: GCF_028551555.1. Classification (NCBI taxonomy): domain Eukaryota; kingdom Metazoa; phylum Chordata; class Aves; order Passeriformes; family Passerellidae; genus Melozone; species Melozone crissalis. Next base: position 56,973,014 of record NW_026535794.1, on the reverse strand, counting down.
GAACAAGCATTTCTACATGTAATGGGGAGAAAAGTAGACAGTACTGATAGAGAAAAGGGAGATCCAGACCCAAACCAGGGCCATCATAGTCACAGCCAGTTGCACCACTTAGAGGGAAAGTGCCTGGAGGACAACAGCCAGCAGTAATTAATGTGTATTGTTTTCTACCTTATCAAGTGCAACAGTGGATATTCTCTTTGACAGTAGACAGACTGGATATTGAAAGAAACTTACTGCTAACCCAAAACTGGAGGAGTCCTTGATGTTTCAAATTTCTGATCTTTTCTTCTGAGGTTTTATGGAGACTTTTAAGCTCTGTGAATATATTTGGCTCTTAGTACTTAAATCTTAAGTGCCATTCTTTGATATTTTAATTTTTAAAAAATGCTAATAAAAATAGGAAAAGTCATAGGACCCAGACCAGAGTAAGTCAAGGGGTCCCTTTTCTCTGGTCAACTGTCCCTTGAAGTAGGAGGCCAAAACTGGTGACAAACATGCCAGAATTGTGGTTGCTAAAGGAGCAGGGCCTTGCCTGCAGGCAGAGCAGAAGACAGTAGCCTGGAATTCTTAACAAGGGAGCAAACAGTGTGATAAATGCTGTTAAGACAGGAGGACACATTTCTCTCTATCAATTAAAATTGTTTTTCACTTTTTGGCTATTCAATTCTGGTTCTTACAAAAATAACACAATTTCCCAGCTGCTTTTGTCAGGAAATCTGTCCTTGCCTTTTGTTCTGGGGCATTTCTGATTTCAGCAGGAATATTATTATTATTATTATTATTATTATTATTATTATTATTAGTAGTAGTAGTAGTAGTAGTAGTAGTAGAGTAATATCAAAAGTACTTTTTTCACGTTTCAGAGCCTCTACTGTTTCCTCAGATGTCATGAGACAGGACTCTGGGACTTCAGTCAGTTCTAGAGAGCCTGAGGCTTGCACAGATTGCTGAAATCAGGTAAGCCACTACTGGGAATCAGGTTTGCCTAAGCATTAGTGTCTGATAGTGTTGGATTTCACACTGGCCAAATGCCAGGCACCCATTCCCCCTCCCATGCCACAGCTGGGCAGAGGAGAGCAAAAATTAAAGAAGGGCCCATGAGTCAAGGACCAGCAGAAAACACTCCAAGGGCAAAACAGGCTCAGCTTAGAGGTATAAAGTGAATTTATTACTAACAAAATCAGAGAAGGATGATAAGAAGTAAAATAAGTCTTAAAACCACCTTTTCTTTCCCCCACCCCTCCCTCCTTCCCACTGAGAACACAGGAAGACAGGAGGTGGGGTTTTGGTCAGTTCGTCCCATGAGATCTTCCTCTGCTCAGGGAGAAGGGTCTTTCTCCTGTGAGACTGTGGGGTCCCTCTTACAGGAGACAGTTCTCCAAGAACTTCTCCAACGTGGGTCCGCTCTCATGAGAAGCAGCCTACCACACCTGCTGCAACATGAGTCCCTCCCACAGGCAAACAGTCCTCCCAAAATGCTGTGGCGTGGGTTCCTTCCTTTCAATGTAATTTTCTACAAATTCATGTAGAATACATTTCCCCTATGAACTGATATTTTTTGTCAGAGATAACTGTCTTGTGAAAAAACCTGTTTTACAGACTTATTAAGTATATGCAAAAAAAGCATATAACCTGATATTTTAAAATATCAAGTTCAAGACTTATTTTCCTTTAACTCACTGATTTTGCATTCTGAGAAACTATACTAGGCAGCAGACCTTTGTGGTGTCATGAATCTGTTAAAGTGTTTTTACTTCTCTTATTATTATTCGTCTCTTCTCCAAATGTAATCATCATAGACTTTTCATTTTGCTGGTGTTACACAAAGAATTTGCTCTGTGACTTGTTTTCTTTTATCAATTTTTATCATCTCCCAGCTGTGGCTAAAAAATGTTCTACTGAATGTACTAGTAAAGGTCAGGATGCACTGTTGATTTGCATGCTTGCATCATAACCTTTGTGGTATAATTGCCAATCTTACAGCCTTAGTGAACTTTTTCTCAGCTACCCTGAGGTATTCAGGATGCCATACAGCACTTCTTTCTCCACTATTCCAGTTCCACCCCTTCTTTCTTCTTTCTAGCACAGTTACAATTATAACACATATCAACAGTTTATTTACAACATATGTTTTGTAAATAATTTTTTTTATTGTACTTGCAAGCCTTCCATCTTATTGCAATGTCTTCCTCTCACAGCTTCCTACTATTGCTGAGCTATGGTTTGTGCAGGTTTTGTGGGTTTGTGTGATATTTTTCTTCTAGAGGAGTAACACATGCTAAAGCATCCATGACCTTTGCATGAATACTTTTCACACAACACCAATTTGATTTAAGTGCATGCCATAAGATGCGATTAATTGTTTGTGGTCTCTTGGCTGCCTACTTTGAAACCCATTTCACCTGGACATCTTGTAAGTGCTTTTTTTGGATCCAGTTCCTCTCCGAGTAAATTTGTCAGCAATCCTCTACATACTTTCTTTCCCATATTTGAGTTTGCATCAGCTTTCCATACTATAGAATTGAATTATTCCATTTCTATGAAGAGAATCTTCATTTTCCTCTCTTAGAGGTGTGAGATATTTCTTTTCCCCTATCATTGCTGGCACCTCCTCTTTAGGAGAAGATGTAAGCTTTAGGAGGATTATGGTATCTGCTTGTGGAAGAAGGTCACTACAAGGACAAACGTGCAATGACATGAAGAGCTGAAAGCAGAAGACAGTTACAGTAGGAGATGTAGAGCTAGGAAAGGCCAAAAGTATGAAGTGGAGAACAACAAAAGGGAACAATATGGCAGCAACAGTAAGAAGCAGAAGAAATATGAAGGATATTTTTTCCCCTTTCTTCTTTCCATTTCTGCTATAAAAATGAAGAAAAACAGGGGGAAAAAAACCACAAAGAAATCCACAAAGAAATAAAACATCACAGATGCAGGACAGTGAGTGACAGAACAGTGATGCAAGTTCAATCTTATTTTTAATAAACACTTAGGCAACATGGAACTACTTTGACAGGTAACACTTAAAAGCACTGACTTCATAGTAAGGCTAGAAACACTGCCTTACTGCTTTGTGAGCCAGGACATTTGGTTTCAAGCTCCTGCCTCACATGAGAAGGGGATTTGAAATGCAATCTGTACTTCCAGAGTTTTGTACTGTGGGCTGCTATTGAAATCAGATAAACAGAACTCCTATCTCACTGCTGTCTGCTAGGCATCTTCATGCACATGTACTATTTCATGATGGAGGGGTTGGGCTGCTGCATGTACTGCAAAGCCACACGTATGAGTATACCCAGGAGACTGGCAAATGTCAAGCTCTACAGGATTCACATGCCTGTTGGGACTGGCTGCACTGCTAAGCACCATTTAATTACATAGAAGCATTAGGTAGCTAACGTAGTGGTAGAGAGCCTGAGCAAGGTTTGGGCAGGGTGAGGGTGAGCAGCTCAGTTCCGCATCCTAAAGGAAATGGTAAGATCTCTGCCTAGTTCAAGTTTTTGTCAATATTTGAAAATGTTACACAATTGCTCCTACTGCTCTAACTTTTCTAGGTGCTACTAGGCTCAGTGTTTGTTCATTTGTTTCTAGTAAGTTGGAAATATTGAGGAGGGAGCTGTTTTAGTAGGCATGGTGGAGTGCATCAACAGATGGAGCTAAGGGAGATCTGTGTGTTTGTATGTCTTATAGAACAAAACACAACCAAGTACAGGTCAATGACACTGTTGTGTGATTTATTACTCAGGGTTTTGTCCATAACAGGAATGTAACTATGTTGTAACTTAGAGGAAAAAAAAAACCACCAAACTCTTTTTATTTAAAAATTTCCCACTTTTCTTAGTTATTTTAAAATTGTTCAGCTGTGATGAGCAAAGGAAGGACCTAGTTTCCATTTGTCTGTTACATAAATCTAAAATATGTCAAATACATATGCTAAACATTTTTCTCTTCAAACTGGCCTCCTACAGAAGCACTGCAGCTGGGCAGAGCACTCCCAGCTCTGTCAACAAGAGTACTACCATTGCTTCAGTGGGAACAAGGCCGAGCTCATAAATCCTGGGTGAAGACATTTCTGTCTCTTCCCTCTGTTCTTGGTAATGTTTTTGTTCTTCTCCCTCTAACATCATGCTTAGTCACCATCAGCAGGTAGGTTGTGTAATATCAGGGACAAGTGTACTGAAAACAACTCCATAGGTCAAGGTCATAGCTTCACTCCAAAAGGAAAAATACTGCCCTTAAAGAACACTCTCAATGAGAAGGCTGTTCTGAACTTGCAATTGTGTCCATGTTGCATATGAAAGTCAGGACAACACCAAAGCTCAAGAGCATGTTGCAACTCTGATTCACATTCATTCATGCAGGAAAAGGGCTTTTTATTTTACAGAACAGGATGTCCTAGGGATTCTCTTCTCATAAGGATCTGGTGTCTGTAGCTGGTAACCTGTTTCAGCCTCAGCCAAAATCCATACTTAGGGTCTGTAATAATTAGGAAGACTTCTTTTTTAGGGGCATTGGATTTTACAGCTCCCTTTAAGAATTTTTTTTTTTGCACTGTGATGATATTGTAATATAAATACTCATAAAGCAACTTCGTTCATGAAGAGAAGCACTAACCAAACAGTAATTTTGCCATTGTTTCCACTAGAGGATGAACATTAAAAAAGAGTGAAACTGCATACTAGTGGTGCTCCTCCCAAAGTCTATTCCTTTCAAAGTATACATACATAGTATGACAGAGAACTAGCCATGTCATTTAAACTTAAAAATTTAATTCCAGTAGGTTTGTGAGTCTGCTGGAGAAATGAAAGGAAGTTCAAGCTCTGTAAACAAATACAGAAAAAAAAGAGTTTGTTTGGTGGGGTTTTTTTAAATTTTTTTTTCCCCTATGGACATTCTTACATGTGAACTATAGTTATAGCAGTATAGTGTTGTAAGTGCAATTTGATATATTTAGTTTCACATTTTCTAGCATCCTGAATTTATAAATTAGACACAAATCTTTCTCTGAGAATACCATTCACTAAGGTCTGTACTATATAGGGCCGGTTGAAATTCCTTGGGATTGTTACATGCAATTAACCATTGATACTGTGGTGGCAGAATGTCAGACACATGTTGGAAAATCCCTGAAGAACCAGTTGATTGTGTTGATATTCTCATTAAATTCCAAAAGCGGTTTTATAACTTTTGCAAACTCATGAACCCTAAATTATTCTAAAACAAATATCACATAGTCTTTTCTATTTATTTTTTAACATTCTGGAGAGGAAATAGAAGTAGTTTGCAAAATCATGAGACCCCTTGGTTTTTTACATCTATTTGCCTGATAGAGCTTGAAAACTTGGAAAGACCCAAAGTCAGTTCTGTGTTACCATTCGGTACAATTTGTTTTCCTCCACTGGGATTTTATTGGCACCAACTAGCTCCATGAACCTGACAGGGTGGCACCCTTGCTCCCTGATAAACCTTCCCATCATTTACTGTGTTCTGAATTTCAGAAGTTTGCATTACACTTGGAATGAAGCCAAAGATACCTGAGACATTAAGTAGCCATATTCCCTGGATTAATCTTGCATTTAATGTAGCTCAAAGCAGGATTTTAGAAGGAATTTTGCAGCAACTACACCCCTGGCCTCCTAAGGTCTGGAACTTGTCCCACACAACCTTTCCACTTGGCCTAACATCATGGAGGGCATCAAGCTAAGTAGACAAAGCCACTTTGGGGTGTGACAACAGAGTCTGAGTCTTGGCAGAAGACCAGTGTCAGATATCAGAGGGTATCAGATGGGCAAGGAATCTAACAGTGAAGAGCAGGCACTAAAGACAAAAGACATCGATGTCTTATAAGGAAGGAAAGAACTAGAGACCAGACTGGGGAAGACATTAAATGAAGACCTTTGAAGACGGAGAAACTGGATGGACAGGAGCCAAGATTGACTTTGAGAGGCAACAATGAGAAAGAAAAGCAGAAACAGTATCAAGACTTCCTGAGACTAGGATGAGAAACCTGAAGAAGTAGCAACTGGAACTGACTATCTGGGAAGGTACAAATAAACAAGAGACAGAACTGGGTCATTTGGATTAAGTATTGGGTCATGCAGCCAGACTAATCTGTGCTTTTCCCAGGGGTAGAGGAGGGTTTCACACAAACCTTGCACTTGCCTGATCTTAGTTCAGCCCCTGGCACAAATCACAGATACTGATGAAATGCCTGCAGGCTCAGGGGGAATAGCAGCACATCTGCAACCATGCCTATTTTATCTCAAAAACAGCTTGGAATCTACACCAGCCAGGAGCTCTCTGGTTGCCAGAGGAACCTGTGGAGGCCAGACAAGCAGCCAGGGTAACACACACAAACAAATTCCAGAACATTAACTAAACTTGAAACCAAGTGAGCGTTACTTGGCTCATGAACTGAAGGACACCATCACCCTGGCTACACAGAAAGCCAGGTCTGAGGATAAGGCTGTTCTCCTGAGAAACTCTGAAGAATTTCACTTCCAGAATCATTAGCAAAAACATCCTGATTCCTTTTAAATCCTGAGAGAGATTGTAAAACCACAACTCCACTCTTTTATTTTGGAGTGTAACACCGATGCTATCGATTGGCCTGTCTCATAATGTTGGCATGGGATATACTTCCCCTTCTCTGCCACTTTGGATGTGAGATACTACAAGTTACAGTTTGTGGAAAGGAAATGCAAAAGTATCCCTTGCGTCCATTCTTAACTGGCAGCTTCTTTAAATGGGACCTCTCCCCTTTGGGGTAGCTAGTGCCTGGAACAGCTGCAAAACCTGTATAAACCAGAAAAGTGCACATGCTACAGCCACACAAGTGCAGAAATATGTCTATCTAGGTGGTAAATCTGTTCTAGATTCCTGCTGCTGACACTCCATAGACAACTTAAAAATTTCTAAATAACTTTAGAAACTCTGCCTGTATAATCTAAAGATTAAATAACAGCAGTAGAAATTAGCATGAATGTTGTGCTTTTTGCATCAAATTTTGATTGATGCTTCAGAAAGTTTCTTTGAGTTAAATTATCATTTTGACAATACAGCTATCAGGTAAGACACCCTTCTTGACCTCCATGCAGCAGCTCCAGAGGGAAAAAAGCCAGAAACCCCATACTTCCTCAAAACTCACAGCCAAGGATTAAGTATCTCCAATACAACAGTGAGTTGAATTTACAATCTAAGGCTGGGACAAACTGATTTTGAACCAAAACTTCAAAATAAGCGGTCATTACTTAGTAATCTCTAAAGAAGGCCTCCATCCTTGGTGCCTCTCAGTATTTCCTCATCTCACCAGGTAGCAGCAAAAACATTCCAGATTGTGTCAGCTTTGAAAGAGATTCTCCTTTGGCTAACTAGGATTACACTCTGTGTGGCCACTAGGACTTTGTCTAGTGACTTCTTATTAAGAAAGATAAATAACCCTATAAGACTTAAATGCTGCATGAATGATTAAGGCCAGGGAGGGCTGTGGCAGGCTGAAGAGTGATTCTTAAACATTAAGTTCTTCCCCCCTTCTTTATTCTAGGCCTTTTATCCATTATAAATTAACATTAATTCTCCTGTAGAGACAGTCTCTTCTTAACTCTCATCTTAAATTATACCTGGCTACTCCAGGATTTAAGAGGAAAGAATGACAAAACAAATAAACAACAGCAAAAGATCCTTTTGGAAGAAAAGAGGAAGCCTAACAGGCACTATAACAGAGTGTGATTTATTGGAACTTGCCATTCCCACATGATGGATGTGACAGCACTTATCCCACATGTAACCCAATCAAGCTTCTTCAATTGTCAATTCATGTTTAGTTGCCTCCTCAATGTTTTTAAGTTGACGAAGCAGCCATTCTCTTTCTTTCTTTCTCTGTTACAGAAGAAAAAATATTGTTTAATCAAGCTAATCTATTCAGATACAACCTGCTTTCAAAAACAAACAGCCTACACAAAGGACTTATGACCCAACTCAATTTTGGCTGGAGTTTTCCATTTGTTTTAAGCAAAGAAGCTTTAACTCTCAAAGCTGTCAAGTTTTCTTGACACACTCAAGAACAATATGATACAGAGAAAAAACCAAAGCAAAACAGAATTCGACAGCTTCACACTGACATGACAACCTTCAAAGTCTAACTCTGCAGCCTTCCTATCCTTTCTATGGGCTTTCCACAAGCCCTTGGCAAATAATTAGAGTTTCAGAAAATGGAGTTTTCTGAAACAGACAACCAACACCTGCAGAGCATCTGTTAATCTAAGCTTTTCCCAGAAAACCCTACATTAGTTAAAAGGACTTCTCACAAGATCCCATTTGGAATGACTGTTGTTCTTTTGGATTTAACAGAAAAAGGGGTAGATTAGTTGTTTCTTAAGTTTGATCTGACTTGCTAACATTAAGAAACTTTAGAATTTCAATTACTGATTTCTTCCTATTCTTAAATATCCTCTAAAGAAATATATATTAAAAGATATACTTTCCCACTTGGGTACACAATGAGTCATACGAGCTCACAAGCTGAAGAAAAAATGCTAGTTTGGAAGTTTGCATGGCATCCTGACTGTAATTAGGAATGGTATCACTGAGTTTAACAGGTTATGATGCAATTCATAAACAGATGTCCTCACTGCTAAAGTTATGGAAATATTCCATTAGTAAACTATTTTCACTTTACTTGAAATAGCTGTATATATTCTGTGTTGGCAGAAGTTTGTGTAACTTAGCTATTGAATAATTAAATGAAAGTCTTTACCTGAAGAGTTTTATTAATTTTCTTCTTTCTGGGTTTTGCCACTGGGGGGTCTTTTATCCCTGGTATTCCGGAAGCAAGACGTAAGGGTTCAGTCTTGGGAGTTACTGCAGCATCCATAAATGCTCTGGCGGTAGCTTGAGTTTCTATGTTTGGGACAATCTTGTGAGCTGGCTCTTGATTTGATTCATCAGAAGCCAACACAGTGGAAAGCCTCCTTCTAGAAAACACAAGCCGAGAGCTCTGGCTTTTCTCTTTATTTACTTCTTGCAAATCAAATGCTGTTGAAAGCGGTCTTGGGGACATAGGAGGGATGTATACATCAGCACGTACTAATGTTACTTGAGATAATGATCTACTTAGATTTGATTTTGGCATTGGAGAGCCATAAACTCTCTTTGTGGCATCTTGGTCCTTGATTGACTGATTTGTCAGATCTAAAGAAGATGGAATTGTTCTTGAGAACACTGAGTCCACTGGGGTGCTGTGTTTCACCATTCTCTTTTTCAGAGATCTTTTAACATTCAGAAAAGAATCGTCTTCCTCTGACATCTTGAAGTCAGGTTTATTGCCTTAAGAAAATAAAAAGTTTGTGTCATTGTTCACACTGTAAAAGATGCAATGTAAGCTGCTTTTTAGCAGCAAGCTGTTAAATCAAATCTGAAGTGTTTCTATTTTCATGTCTATATTCTGTCTTTACGTGGAATTTATCCTTTATATAGATCAGTGTTCAGGCATTTAGAAGAGCCATATTGAAAACAGAACATGAGAAAACATCTGGTCACACATCCAACACTTACTACTCTTCTCTCAGCCTTCTGCATGAGGAGCTCCAAGTGTGCTAAAATTTTTAAAGATCTTTAATTAACTGCAACATCATTAAGATAGTGTTTCCTCCTTCCAGGTGTATAAATAACATACTTTTGGGGTTTCAGCTGCTAACACTGTATATGCAGATGGCAGAAGGACTGCTGTTGTGTAGCAAGAAATCAAGTGCTCTAAAGAGATGGGCAGAGAATTTCTGGATTCACCAATTATCTCTTAATCAAACTGCTCTTTTGTTTCCCTTAATTCCTTGAAAAGGGGCTCACAAACCTCTAATTCCCTTCTATTTACTTGACAGTTTTCTTACTTCAGCTGACCCTAAGTTTGATTCTAAAAAATATATGTTCTTTGCAAGTATATTTTCAACTGAATTTACAATGGCAAGCTTGCTTTTGCAAGTAGCATTATCCCTATCCATTTGCAAACCCCCAATAAAAAGAAACTCTGCTTCTTACACTTGCTGCTTCTTGGACAGAAAAGCCCAAGATAAAGATATCTGATTTGAGATATAGTTAAGATAAATATCTAAATCAGGTGAGCAGTTAAGTACTCCTAGTAATTGTTGTAAACTTTGCTTTCATTAGGTTGTTCAGATATTTCATGCAGATTGATTGCCCCATATTTTAAGCTGTATGAAGATTGCGGCCTTGGAAGGGCAAAATAGGACTACCATGAAGCTGGGCACAAGAAGACAGGGAAGTATTCTTGCTGAAGTAAAAGGTATTAGTTCTCCATTCTTTGTCAGTGTTTTGCACCTATGTAGTGTCTAAGTTTTCTAGTAGAGTTTCACATCCACTTTGTGTTTCTAAACACACAGGAAGCAAGACATAGGGCATTGATTCTTCAATACAGCAGAAGTCAGGCGTTTATTTGTTTTTGGTTGGGTTTTTTTTCCCTCACAAAGAGGGAGGTGTACTCCATAATAATTTTTATTTGGATACTCATTTCTTCTCTCACTTCTTAGAAGTGCTAGCTTGTGTGACATAGGCAGCACTCAGCCTACAGAGACTGCCTTTTTCCTTTTCTGTTTAGACAGATTGACTTCCTTTAGTCTTTATCATAGAAGTGTAGATGATTAAGCTTAGAAAGGGAGTAAGGAGGATTTTACAGCCCAGCACTCCTCCACCTGTCCTCAGCTATGTATTTTAACACTTTCCCCTTCATCATTAAATGGTCAATTAAAAGCTATTTCTTTCTTAAAGTAGTTTTTAACAATTTTTTCAACCAAAGCTTTTGTAGAAAACAACAATTATTTTTTTTATTTCACATTTCTCTATGTTTTAGAAAGATAAATATGTCTAAGCAACAGGTTTTTCTGCTCCAACACCACTATAGATAAAAGAGAGAAGTCTATTAACAACAGAGAAATATAAACTATTTGAGAATATCAAAGTGTATCACAGAGAATGCATTTTACAGGAAATTTGACAAAATGTAGCAGGCTTACCAGACCTACCAGGTTCTAGCTGATATCTTCCTTCCTTCCTTTTCTAAGTAATCTAGCTTCAGCTGCTACTTCCCTGCTTATAAACCTGTTCATCCTGGCTACCCTTTGCTACAAACACTCCCTAATTAACACATTTAGCATTTTTTGGGAGTATCAACATTGCTTCTAAATGAATAAATAACTAAATAGAAATCTAGGATTAATTAATCATAGGAAAATGGGCTAGCCAGCTTATCTATATGGTATATTTATTGGTATTTAATCTCTGCTGTATGCTGCCTATTTCAATCACAAAAATACTCAAGTGGTTAATTGGCTTCACATGGCTGTATAAGGCACATTGAGGATCTGCTGCAAGATGGATGCATGTTGATGGAGTATATTGCCATCTTGATTTTATTTTCTCACTACTTTTCTCCTTCAAAAAATAAATGGGAAATTATTGTTAAAGCTGCCATGAAAAAGCTCTCATTTTAGGAAAATAGGAAGTGAGAATAGCTGAAAAACTGTAAATTTCAGTGTGAATGTCATGGTGTTTGCAGCTAACAGCTAATGACAGCATTTTATCTTGAAGCTTATGTTTTCAAAGTATCAGCTCTTAGATTAGAATTCCATTGGTTTGGAATGGTATGGTTTAGGTGGAGGACTGTAATTTTTATCAGCTGAAAAGCAGCTGGACTACACCAGTCCTGAACTGCAAGTCAGCTCTGTGGTAGCTGACAGTAAACAGCTGTTATCACAATGCTGTAGAGCAAGAACAGGTGTGAGGGAGCATGTGCACAAATCGTGGGGTGGCCCCTTTTGACAAAGCACGACCTGTGGACCTTGAAGCTGATGAGACAGACCTAATTTCACGGTTTTATGTGGATGACCTGGGTTTGTAGAGTGCATCTAGCGCAGACAGAGGGGCAAAAGCACTGATCTCACAGGAATTTGAACTTTTGGTTCCAGGCAGTCTGGGTATTTCAAACCTAATCATAAACCACTCTCTCTTGCCACATTAATAGTTTTACTATGAATAGAGAATTGGAGCTACCAGTTCAAAATTTAGAAGTAGCAGTCTGTCAGTATATGGATAAAGTTGCTAGGCTTAAGTTATGTGCCCCTCAGGAGCTGAAAGAGAGCTTGAGAAATGGAGGCACACTACAATCACATGGATTGCATGAGTAAATATCTTGGAAATAAATAGTCTGTCCAGGATAAGCTATTTATTTCCTAAACTCCCAGGGGAAGTTCCTACAGTTACATTTTGAGAATTAAACAAAAACTATTTTGAGATACTTGTGGCTGGGAAAAAAAAGTCTCAGCCCTTTATAAACACAGACTAATCTTTACCTCATTTTGAATATTTGTAGTTAGTTTTCATACCTTGTGGCTTGGTGAACAAACCCACCAGGCCAGTCATTCTGTACCTTGCAGGTCCAGCAAGCCAGTTCCTTATATAGTACAGAGCACAGCGATGTCTTGACATGGTGTAACAATGTTTGTGCTGTCCTGCTGTACTGTGGCACATAATATCACCTCTCCTAGCAGGGCAATGATGCAGACAACACTGAGCAGCATGAATCTGCATGAGAAGCTTTTTGGGGTGCTGAGAAAACTGACAATTTCGCTGGACTCCTTCAAAACCACATGGCCTTGCCTCCCAGCTGGTGCTTGGCACTCCTTGCTGCGCTTGTCCTCACTTTTTGTGTCCTTTTCCATGGAATCTCACAGTCTGCAAGTGCTGTCGGTAGCTGCATCATCTTTATGTCTACCTTCCATGTCCATTTCTGCAAAACTCTTTAGAAACAGCTTCCCCCTTTTCTAAAAAGCATTTTCTTTCTCTTTTTTTCTAGAATCTTGCTAAATATTCTCAAGAGACAAGTTCAGATATTTCTAAATTGTTCTTTCTGCTAATAATGGTTTATCTTATGTCTTACAGATCCATCTCTTTATCAAGTGGTGGCAGGATGTTACAAAGAATTGGAAAGACATAACTGTACAGAGATAAGACAGAAAAGAGTCCAATATTAATTTAAGAATCAGAGCTCAGTAGAAATCTGCAGTGATGATATTACCTTGGTCTCTGTGTATCTGTAGCCATATTCTATGTCTGAACAGGAAACACGAAAACTTGAGTGGCTTGAGTGACACCTTGAAAGCTTCTTGCATCTTTCAAAGAATGATGCATACTGTCTCCTGAGCTCAGACCTATTCATTATAAATAATTCCTTCACTAAATTTACATTCCTTGGAATGATCATCTTTATCCTCAGCATTGTCTACTTGATATTTTGAACAATAACTTCAAAGGTTTGGATATAGCCTTTTGGCCTATATTTACACACAATTCCTCTCATTTGTTGCATAAAGCAAGATGGCATGTAATTCTAGCAATAGTAATATATATCTTCATATATATTGTATCAAACTCCCACTGCTTTAGGTTTATGTCTTGAAAGATCCTTTTGTTGATCTCATTTTAGGAGATAATTTAATCTTCTTTCTAAATTTATTGAAAAAATACAAAACATGCTTAGGTTATTGCATTCCCTTAAATGAAACATTTTCTTAAATTTTTTACTTCCAAAACCATCAAAAGTGGGTCATATAAAAACAGGATAATATTTTGTTCAAATTTCAGCCCCTTCATTCCAGTGCAAATACTTCAATTCACTTCAAAGAGATGGAATTTTGGGGAGGCTTCATCTGGAAAAGGGAAATAATAGAATTATTTTTCAGTTTACCAAGGAATAATACACACAGAGGGACAAAAATGGACACCTTTCTCCCTTTGTGTTCTGGTTTGTTTTGAGAAACTGCAATTCCTCAATTGCTGCTCTTTTAATTTCTTAATTTTCTAGTCTGAGGATGTTGCCAAAGAGTTCTCCTGAGGGGAACTTGTATTCTGAACCAATCCTTAACTCATATGTTTCCCTAACATATTTTCTTGAATTGGATGTGAAATCTAATTTGTAAAGTCACACATCTTGCATAAATCTCCAAGCTAGGTGCTCTCCAAGGGCTAAGTGCAGTCTTTCCCATGCAGAACACTAAGAGGCCCTCTACCTGCTCTTGCAACTAGTCTGATGTTTTTAGGCACAGACGGTGATTCCAAGTACATAAAAAGAAATAGGAGCTGGTAAGTAGAACTCAGCATTCTACTCTGTCTGATGACCCATAGTGGAATGCCGCTTAAAGCATTATAAGGTACAAGGAAGAGCCAGAGGAAGCATGGAAAGGGTGGTGATGAGCAAAAGGAGAATGAAAGGAAGAAATTAAGAGAGGGACACAAATTTGATAATGTTTTCCTAAATTTAGACTCGCATAGAAAGAATAAATTAGAAGGAAGATAAAAGGAGTGCACAAAACAAAAAAAACCCAAACAAACAAGCAAGCAAAAAAAAAAAAAAAACTCAAACCAAAAAAAAGCAAATCAAAAAAGCCCAAAGAAAGGGAAAGGATTTAAAATTGTTTCCTAAGTGATTTAGAAGACTTGGGCCCAAATTACAAGCTATTTATGGATGAAATTCCATAAAAATACAAATCTGATTCAAATCCACATAAACGATCCTTCCTGTGTCTGAGTTTGTATATAGGCAAGTCAATCAGGAGTCCTCTAAGAGTTGCTGATCAGACCAAGCTCTGATAGGAAAATAGAAGTGAAACATTTTAATTGCTAATGTGAAGTCTAAAATGAGCAGGCAGCCTCATCATGAACTAACCTCTGCAGAATAGTGCCTCCTTTGGGACTGGAAAGCATTATGGTACAGTGGGCAAATGGAGAAGTGATTCTGTCTCAGTAAGCTCCTTGGGCAGCCACAGATGTTGAAATGGAAAGACTGCAACACATTCTGTGGACTTTATCTCTTCAAGTGTATAAAGCTGCACAGAGGGAGCCAGTGAAACTGCACTAACTTTACAAAAATGCCTCAGAGCTATTTCCACTTATTTCAGTAGGAATTACAAGTCTGCACACCACTGAGAATCCTGAGTTTTGTGATAGGGTAAATAGGGGGAACTGGCATTTTATCTATCTATCTACTCTACACTTTAGAGTAGAATAGAAAACAGATTAGAATAGAAAGGAATAGAATATTTCAGTTGGAAGGAATCTTTAATATTCATCTAGTCCAACTGCTGACACTTTAGACTGACTAAAAGCTACAGGATGTAATTAAGGGTAAATGACTCTGAATGACTCTTAAACACTGACAGGCAAAGAGAATCAACCACCTCTCCAGGAAGTCTTTTCCAGTGTGTGACCACCCTCTTGGTAAATAAAAGCTTCCTAATGTCCAGTCTAAACCTCCCCCAAGGAACATGGCTTTGAGCCGTTCCCCCATGCCCTGGCATTGGATACCAAGGAAAAGAGATTAGGACTTCTGTCTCCCCTTCCTCTCCTCAGGCATCTGTGAGATCACACCTCAACCCTCCTTTTCTCCAGCCTAGACAAAACCAGTGTCCTCAATGTAGCATGTCTGCCAGCCCCTTCACCAGCAAAACCTTTGCTGAAACCTTCAGAAACCAAGGACAATATGAATCCTTTGTAGTCTGTTAAACAAACTTTTCAGTGCCTGAAAAGCATTATGTACAATCTTGTTCTTCAGCAATTTTAAGGTTTTTGCCATTTGGAACACTTTCTTCACATGTTATTTATATTGGTAATGTGAAAGTGGTACCTTTGCAAGTGTTGGAGGTTTCCATTTTTCAGTGTGGCAATGACTTTTTCCTGGACAGAGGCAAGATCAATGTCTGTCTACAGTGTCCAGGAACAGACTTACGTACAGCATAATTGTCATTCAATCTGATCATAGGAGCACCTCATAAGGAGCCTGAGAGGAAAGCTTTAGGGAATCCTGGATAAATGGGTGTAGCGATTTAATAACCTCTCAGTAAAAAAATGGCTTTGAACTAGCAATACACTGATGTGTGCTTCAGGTTATATATTTCTACAGGTTTTGGTTATGACTGTTATGACTGGACAACAAATCCAATTTTGTGCATTCAAAACCATGATTTTGAACTACTTACTGGGTTTCATGGCTACTCATAAAGTCAAACTCTTATTTAAATGTCTAAATTATCTTCCATATGATTCATTTCAATAAGAGTTTAAGGAACAAGGAGACTTGGCACTTTGTCTCTGAACCATTTCAAATAGTCTTAAAAGCTTGTTATATGGGTGTCAATATAAATTTTTCACTGAGGTCCACCAGTTGCCGGGAATCGGAAGTGGTATTCTAACAGTCAATTTTTTTTTCTGATTTAATGTAATAGTAGGACTGAAGAAACAAGTTCCTTAAGGAACATACCTTTACATCTCAGAGAGAAGTTCAGTGCCACGTCCTCCCTCAGTTTAGACCAGCTCTGCCCTCAGATAAAGTCCCTTCCTTTCTATGTGAAAGGAAGATTAGTTTGTACACATAAAAAGATGCTACAATATGAAGATCAATTATGAAAGCTTAAAGCATTGAAAATTGTTGTCTCTCTTTGTTAAATAAGGTTATAATACAAGTAGCCAGTCTAAAACCATTGTGGGGGATGTCAAATTGAAAAAACTTAATTTTTTTATATAGAAGTCTGGAGGATCAATATTTAACTTCAAAAAATCTAATTACCTCTGTAGTAAGAAGTCAGGTGTACTTTACTAGAAGTAGAGATCATTGACCTTGATAAAATCAATATGTTACCACTGCCTTTGTAATTGCGTCAATGATTCCTCTTCATTACACTCTTTTCTTACCAGAATGCCACTATGTGTTCTGTCTGCATGTTGTTTATTCACTAGTCAGTGTCCTATACACTTTCTACGTCTTTCTACACCCCACAAGTCAATCTGAGTTAATATTCAACTGAGACCTTTCCTCAGTAACTTGCTGTGTCTTTTCTGATACAATTGCTCCTTTTTAATTATGGTGGCAGAGCTGCTGAGGAGCACATAACAGTATTGCCAAAGTTCAATAAACATACAGAGTAACTATAGAGTTTGGGGGAAAACAGTCTGTGCTGCTTTCCTGACCTTTGGCAATAGTATGAGCCCAGTTTGGCCAAACAAACACCTAGCTTCAAATCTCTCAGCAACCAGAAAATGATGGATTTGTTTTACTTTATTACGTCAAATAATAAACTAAATGTGCCGTGTTTGTGCAGTGCAGTAGCATGTCCAGACTGAGTATAGTCCTGTGCAGGAAGTAAGGCCAGGAGAATATAAATGGCTCTTTCTTGCCACCTTAGAATTGTGCAGATGAATCTCCAGGTGGTCTAAGCTGGGGGTAAGCTAATTAATCAATCAGAGTTCCTCTGACTTAGTGAAGCAGAGCACTTCTGATAGGGAAGCTCATCTGCTTGGTCTGTGATGGTGTGGTAATTTATGTTACACCATCTCTATGAAAGACATCATTGGCATCTTCAGAGTGTGCCTTGTAAATGAAAAGCTTCTTGATAATAATGATTACTTCATCACTAGCTTCTTCCTTTCTAAGTCTTTATGGCTAAATCTAATAGCAGTTAACAAATGTCTGGTTAAAAGTACAGGACCAGTGTAAGCCTGGGAGACTTATATTAATGTAATATTAAAAACTAGTTTCTATCCTGAGCTTTGAGCCTGGAAACCTATGCAAACTACTGCTAAAGTTGACAGCAGAAAAAATCTACACAAGAATGAATATTAGGATCAGACCAGGATTCCTAACCAGCCTGACTATACCTCAAGATCCCCATTCTTAAATGCTCCCTTGGCAGTTCAGAGGGTTTCATAAGAGCCAAAAATGTCACTGACAATCTCTAATACATGGCTCACTTTACAACTAGGACTCTTTTTTTCCATCATAATGGCCCAAAGAAGAAGATGGTCCATGATTTGACAACTGTATAATTGCTTCCTTCCATTGAACATCATGTTCTGCCAGCAGAAACGGCATTAGGTGACCCACTGCTCTAGGGAATGGCTGCAAAACTGGAAGACTTTGACATAGATACAATGGCAATGCACCAAGGTACACAATGGACAATGTACACAATGTTCTCATTTTCTATTCTCCCCTTCTGCCTATTTGAAGTTGACAATGTCCTCCGGTAATATTTTTGGACAAGAACCTCAGTTTCAGTCCTGGGTGGTTTATGCTATGGAAATGCTGTCTGGAATTCCTCATGTCCAAAAGTGTTACCAGAGGGGTAACACTCTAATACTGATCCTGCCTCATTCTTTAACCAAAATGAATTCTCATACTGTCTCTGAAGTGATTTGGTTGTGTAATGAGACATGGCAGAAAAAAAGTCTCCAAGTAATGACCTGAGTCATTAACATATGTGCCTGTGAGTGTACATATTTCATACATGTGTATAAATAGCTCTGTGTGTATTCATGTGCATAGAATTCCCCGAAACAACATGCAGAGGGTTACACATTTATTATTAAGAGAAAACCTTAAAATACCAATGTGGCAGAATAGGTACAGTGAAGGTGAAGGACAGATTTTCAGTTTATTTATGTCCTTTTGACTTTAGTGAAGTAATTCTGATTTACACTTAGGAAGGTCTGGCATGTCTTTCAGAAGGGAAGGAAAAGGCAAAAAATGGCTACATAAGGCCTCAAACATTTCTCACTAATGTAAGGTCAAACCAAGAACAGTTCCATCACACTCCCTCACAGCACTGTAATTCTGTACAACTCGCACTGTGCTCTCTAACCTGCAAGAAAAACAGCAGGGGAGACTGTCTAGCATTTAGATTAAAACTCCTTGCATCTGAGCCCAGGCTGTTGTACATCACAGGGGACCCTGCATTTCTGAGGTATCTCAGGGCATATCTTCATGGACAGCAATGAGGCACCTGAGCACCTCTGCTTCTGCTCTGAGCTGGCCAGATGGGAGTCTGCTGTCATTTGGAAGTGGTACAGCAAATTACTTTGAACTACCCAAATTTAGCAACTCTATTGTGAGGCATATTCCCTGACAAAACTGTATCAGTTTTAAAATCAATTTTAAGTTAACCTATGCAATTTTGCTCTCAGGTTGGCTCTGTATCTTGCATAACATAAAATGCCTACAAAATCTACACTTGTCCTAAATTAACCAATAATTTCTGCCTTGTGAAAAGGGAGAGATACGCTTCCCCTCACTGTCTTCTGGTCTGTGTGGCTGGTGTTTTGCTGGTCATTGCATATTTACTTTCCTCTGCTTGCACAGTGAATGGTACCCTTGGCCCAAGCTGGCTTACACTGTGGTCAATGCAGAAAATCAACGAAACTCGTAAGGGAGCTGAATTGTTCTCAAGAGATTCTTTAGTTCAAAGCAATTCTGAAAGCAGATTTGCAGCATTTCTAGAGGCATGTTCATAGCCTGACTGAGAAGCTGTAGCTGGACCACCTGAGAGGCAGCTTGTTATATAATAATGAATACAACTTGATTTAAAAACAAACAGAAAAAATCCCAAACAACCTCCTGCCCCAAAGCCAAACTGAAACCAAAACAACAATCTCATACAGCTGTTTATTCAAGCAATTTTTTCCTTTATTTTTAATTTGATTCCAGAAATTATAATAGTGCAAACACTCAGTATAAAAGTTGCAATAAGAAATTTACATTCACATTTAACATTTCAGTCCATTCACTTTTTAACATAAAAATAGGACAAATATTCAATTGCTCTTCTCAATTTAACAATCCTGAAAAAGACTGGAAGATACTCTACAATAATATATTTACATAAAAATAGACCCGTATTATTAATGAAAATTTATCATTAGAAGTTACCCAGTGTTAAGTTATTGTATTGTAGTATGTATATACATATACATATATATGTAGTGTATAGCTTTAAAGATCAAAAGATTATTTATAGGTTCAGTGGGCTATAGAAGTTGGAATAATGACATCTTGACTTGTTCACTCCTTAAAGTTAGGACTACCCATTTTACCTATGTAGATGTTTCTTTTGTGATAAAATAGGCTTCCTCCTGGTCCATTTGAAGTCACTGGAAACATCCCATCTGACATGGCAGAGGAATAGACAGTAGAATAAGGCTTGATCAAAAAATTCAATAATTGTTGAATTTCATATTTTCATTAATTTTACTGTGCTGTAAAAAAACCTAAAAATTCCACTGAAAACTTTTATAACAATAAATACAGAGAAGAATACCTTGGTTTTCCCATGTGTCTACCTGATGCAAGTAATGCTTTTTTCCACTAAGTCTAAGCAAATACTCAAGTTAGTCCAGAAGCAGGGCAGAATTTGCTGCAAACATCTGCAGATTAAGTAGGTTAAGATTCCTCTTTCACAGTCTTCTTACTGAATGTTCCAATTCAACCAACCTAATAGTACTCCCAGCCTGTATCTTTCCTCTAATATTTTAGTAAAGACTGGTTTCCAGACACAGACAACATGACTGCTCTTGAAATGGGTTTGCATGTTCTTGGTAAACTACTAGGGAACATGAATTCTACACCACTCTTTCTTATCTGTGTCTCTTCTTCAGGCCCTTGAGCAGAGATGCTGCCCTGTTTGCCGATGGCACACTGAAGCCTTATTGCCCAGCTTGCTGCCAGCTGCTGGGGCCTGCATTCCCATCACAGAGTATGTTTACATGCCTTTTCAGGTTTGTTGTCACATGTACTGCTTCCTAACGAGATTTTGTATTATGTATTTAAATCCCCTAAACATCTATTATGTATAAAAAAAATCAATTTTCTTAAAATGTATTTTCTTTTTGAAAAAGAAATTTGACAACTATGTGACCGAGTACCTGCAGAGGGAGATGGTAAGGCTGGCCTGAGTGTACAGTAAACACCTCAACAAAAATATAATGGCATTGAACAACTGAGGGTGAGTTAAGGGTAGAATGGGTAGCAGTTTCTGAAGAAGCACTATTTTATGAGCTGTAGGTCATATTTTACATGCAAAGAAGACTTATGTGGTGTTAAGAGGCAGGCAGGTATGTCTAGCTTCATCTCCTCTTATTGCTATGATATTTATTACATTTTAATATTTCTAGGATGCTTAAAATTATGAATAAGCCTGTAATGGACTCTGTCATTATGTGTAGGCAGACTAATTTTGTTTATAGAACACAAGCCCTGTGTAGTCTTTTGCTTCCTACCTTAGGCTGCTGAACATTAATTATAAAACACTTCTACATCTTTTCAATTAACAGATTGGAGAAATGCTGAGCATCTTATTTCCAAGCAGAGCCTATGTACATATGCCAGCAGGGCAGAAGTTAACCTCCAGACAGCAGAGAGTACAAGGACTTACCAGCAGGATACAATTCACACAGATGTTACTTGCCACACAAGTTTTAAAGACAGGCATTTTAAGAGATGGGTCAAATATGACTGAATCTGCTTGAAACTGTGAAATGTGTGTCAGAATTTAACCTCTGTCAGAATTTCACAGAAAATAATATCACTGTTCTAAGATTCTTTGTATTGAGTTAATTGTACTAGAAAAGGCAGCTGTTCTTGGATCCTAGTTTTTAAACAAGTAAGCATCGCTTTCATTCTTACTGTATTCTCTAGTATTTTTCAAAGCTACTTCTCTGTAACAACCAGGAGTTTGAATGCAGAAAAGAAACTCTCTGTTTGCTCTAAGTTCAGCTTTGTACAGACAGTTATACTTGCAAATGGGAGCAAGTTATGCAATAACTTGCTCTTTTCTTCTTTGTTTTTCCTTATTGAGCCTTAGTAATGTTACTGTAAAGAAAGCAGAAATTCTAAGTGAAGAAGAATCTCTACTGTAGCAATTAAAAATATAATTATCATGAAGCAATTTTGATGGAACAGATAATTCTTTTTCATTTACATTTCACTGAAAATTCTTGATATATTGCTTGAATGGCATGTGAAATCTGTCTGAAATAGACAACCTTTGCACCCATGTGCACTAAGGAGCAAAAGATGTGAGAAATCACCTAAGTAACTTCAATGTGCCAGCTGAAGGTTTTCATAACTGATGCCACTACAGACAGGTCTTGGATTAAAGCAGAAGGTCAGGCACTTGAAAGTAAGACATGATAGTGTGCATAACCACAGTAATTAAAGCCCACTTTAGCCCACAGCAAGAACCTTTTGTTAGCTGTTTTACCACCAGCAGGCTAGCCTACATCTAGCAAATCTGACAGTGCAGTTACAAGGTGTTTTGTAGAGGAGAGCAGCTAGCTTTGATAGGAGTCCCAAAATATCTGAAAATATTTTCTGCAGAATTCAGCTCACTGTATGTGCTGAGCTTTCTAGGAAACCTACTCTTCTTCAGCTTGGGCCTGCATATACCTGTGTATGGCCTCCCTCCACAAACAAATGGAGCACTCCTTGCATTCACATAGCTGTACTGGTAGTAAACCCAAGTAGGAAAGGAATTAATAAAAAATCTTCACAGTGATGCAGCACTTTTTCTTTCCTTCTGTTTTATGCAGATGTGTCATGTCAGATGCCACAGAAGGCATACAATGGGGATCCTAATATAAAGAAGTAGATCCTCCAGCATGCAGTAAGGCACAAGCTAAACCAAGTCCTTTCAGGACTTACACTATTTATGTTAACCAATGCTAATTCAAATTCCAAGGTGCTTCCTAATGATCAAAAAATAGATATTAAAGGTGACAACCCCCAACTACTTCTAATAATTCCTTTTGAAATTCTAGAAGTGGTTCACCAGGACACCTGGAATATTTTTGTAAATGTGACACAAAACCTAAGAAACTGATTTGACCATGCAATTAAACACAAGCCTTATTTTTGTAGCACTATGAATCTGGTTAAGTTCTTCCAGGTCATACTTCAGACTTGTTCCATGTCACTGAGT
Source organism: Melozone crissalis (assembly GCF_028551555.1). Lineage (NCBI taxonomy): Eukaryota > Metazoa > Chordata > Aves > Passeriformes > Passerellidae > Melozone > Melozone crissalis. Next base: position 56,950,209 of record NW_026535794.1, on the reverse strand, counting down.
TTTACCACTGACTTCAGAAGAGTATTGGCTTTTCACCCTTTTCTTTCAGCAATTGCTATCTCACAGGCTACTTTTTTTGGTTTTTTGTACTCTTGCTAACTTTGCCCATTTTTTTTTCCTTCTTTACTTCTTTTTATCCTTGCACCAATCAGATCATAAATCACATCAGGCCACCCAAGCAGTGTGATATTTTGAAGAGGAATTAAAGAGCAACAGGCAGCCACTCCCTTATATGTACTTTTCCCATTATTGACCTTAATATATTTATTAATGATTTAGATTTGGCCTGAGAACTCAGTGACAGATGGGATTAAAATGAACAATGATCTAAAAATTGCCTATACAGAGTTCTGGAAAGCGGCAATCATAAACAGGGTGGGGTACAAGAGAAGTGTCCAGATTGTCATTATTCACAACAATTACACCACACTGAGATGTAAAACCCACCGAATTTGAGATGAGCTAGTTTATGACTGTTAGAAACCCTTAACTACTATAATGAAGACAGTCGTCAGTACAAGATAGTGGTTTTTCTATGCAGGCAACAAGGATATATTGTATGAACCTGCCTATTAATTTAGGATTACAAAAGTACTTGCAGAAGCTGTACTGCTTAGTTAACCCTACAGTCACCTGATTAAACAAAAAATTCAACAGATTTCTGAGTTCTATTATAACACTAGCTCAAATTGTAAAATGCAAATCCTTATCCAAAGCAGAAAGTATTCACAGTCTACACCCTTCTCCCTTTGCCACAAGACTCAGTGTTATGCTCCTCAAATACTCCTTACAGCAATTATATAAGTAATTTGAGAAGTAATCCTGAGTTTTTGTAACATGGATATGACAACTTTAAAAAGTAAGTGTGCAAAATACTTTCAGAATTTTAAGTTTTCCTTCAGAATTTTAAGTTTGTTCATCAGCTTTATGGGAAAAAATCAGACAGAAAATTGGAAATTGATTTCTTATTTCAATGTCACTAGCTGACAACAGCATCAAGGTGTGGGCTAGGCTGTGATGCCTAAAGGAGGCATCTCTGGAAGTATGGAATCAGCAGAGAACTCAGATGGCTCAAAATCAGATAAATGCTATGAAGTTTCTCTGAATAGTTTTGTTAAATACTTTCTGCTTAGCAATATAAACTATTTGAAAAAATAAGTAAAAAAATCTGACAGAAATAAGGCAACAAAATTAATTTATATATATGTATATATTTATATTTATATATGCACACACACACACACACATATATATATATATGTGTGTATGTATGAATCCAGGAAAACCACCTATTTGAATTAATGTACTTTTCATATACAATAACTTATTATCCCATTAGAAATACACTCTGGGTAACATGAATGGGCCAAATTCACCTTCTTTGCCTTCCATAGTGTTGCACCTGCACACAGCAGAGATGGATTTGACACCTAGTCCTTCTTGATACATCAAGTGCAGTATCAGAGAATAACCACTGAATGTCAGATACTACACCATTTTGAACTAGAGTATTGGTTTGCTTTTTATATTACAGAAAGTAGTTTATTGCTTCTAATGACCAGAAGGTACCTTATGAAGACAGCTTAGATATAATACTTTTCATATGCTGTGTTATGGATCTTGAAACACTGAGGTTGGCAGATCACAATCATGAAGTGATTTTTCTTCTTTATTTGCTGATTGTATTTTGGTTAGCTGAATGCACATGCAACTAGTGATTTAACTGTGCCAGGAGTGATATGTCAAAAACATTTAAGGAAACATACTGTTTTGTTTTACTGAAGTCAGGCATGAATGGCATGCAGTAGATTGCAAGGAAAACCAAAAAATACATCAATTTTAAAAGGATATATAATCTCCATGCATATGTAAAATGCCTCTTACAAAAATCATTCATTTTTGTTAAAAGTGTGCCTTTTTGCTTCTTTTTTTACAAGTGTACATGCAACTACCTGTTCCAGCTAAAACTATTTACAAAATTTCATAGTACAATACATCTTTTAAAGTGAATAATACATGAAAGGCCAATGTTTTCTGTTGCTTGTTTAACACTGTACAAGATTAAAAATAAGGCATTATAATACAGGTTTATCACAAATTAAAAAAATTGGTTGGTTTTCACTGTAATACAAAACTCTAACTTGAAAGAATATTATGGCTAAATAGTCCTCCTGCCTGGGCAGAACACATACAGAATCTGGACTTGCTGATGTAAAGAAAATGCATTCTTTCTGCTACAAGCAGGAATCCAACACAGGAAAATTATTCACGCTACTTATTAATGTATTCAGACTCTTCAAAGCACTGAAATGGCACGGGTCATATACTGTTTCCATTCAAATAGTGACACCCAACTACTTTATTTTGCCTGACAGATAAATTACAGGCAAAAGTGTGAAAGAGATTTCGGTGCATGACCTACTCTTGTTTACAGTCCTGTAAAATATTCAGTTCAGTATTGACATGAGACATTGCTATAACCCAAGGCAGAACTTGGCCTACAGAAGCTCAACTCCTGACCTTTACAAGCAACTTAAACTGGTGATTGCTGCAGGCCTTGTGGATACATAAGGAGATGCAGATTCAGCTCTAAAAACCTGAAGTTTTTGGCTCTCAGTCTCACCGAGGGAAAGCAAGGGAAAATTTGTGTTTGTTTGGTGAAGATAATAGAGTGTCACTAGCCACAGGGCAAAGCAGCTACAAAAAATATGCATTTCACAGGCTGGGTAGATTTCTAGTCAATGTAAATGGAATATGTTTGGAAATATCTAGCCAGTAATCCAATGGAATGCCAGTTTGCAATCTCAGCATAGAATATGAATTTAAAAACCACTTGAAGATCAAGGTAGTATAGGAATACTTAGAAATTACTTTTTTAGAAATTAGCTCTCAAGACTAAAGATCTCTGACACTTATATGTTTATATAAAGAATTAAAGACTTCTATTATTACTATTATCTGAAAGAGAAAGCATGCAAACTGACATGAAATATTGTGCTTGCTATTGACAGACATTGACATGCCAAAATGGCACCACTGCTTTTTAGCGCTTGTATCTGTTAATTGTTTCAAGCTAACAGCTGCACAAAACAGTGAACAGAAGTACAGGAGGCAATTCTGCCTGCAAATCAACAAGTAACTGTCCTCAGATGAACACTTGGGACTTTTGGTTTCTGTGGGACAGAGACCTTGATGGGGCTACAGCAAGCTTACCTAGGCAAAAGGTAGAGTGCTTCACCAGAAAATTAATATATGCAAGACGGGAAATACAACTGCATGAAGCACAACAAAAATTCCACAAAAATCCAGGGAAATCCTTCTGATGATTTTCAGGGATATTGGAGTGGGCCACATACCATCTTAGGAAAATTGCCAATAAAAATTTTGCTTACAATCTGGCAGAAAATGTGCATTTATGAGGTTTTCAGAAGTATTACTTCCATGTTTATTTTCCCTCTTTCCAAGTATAAAACTTATTAAACATGTCAAAGAATAGAGAAGAGCTGAGGGATTAAATATGCCATTTAAAACTGTCACACAAGAGCTGAAATTAAACAAATGTGGACAGAACAGGAAAGTGGGGAAAAACTATATAAATAGGGAGGGAAAGCATAAAGAGAAGAACACAGTTCATTATATCATGATTTCAATGGGCACTTAGCTTTCATTGTTGAAATGGCTGCTGAACCCTGCCTATCATTTTTACATTGTATTTGACTAATTTGTGCCTTAGATGAACTTTCTTCATAAATTTATACTGCTCAGTCCAGGACTACAAAGTAATATATCCTTTTCCCCATGGTAAAACCAGCAACAACATAATACAAATGTTGTATTAAAGACAGGATAATGATGTTAATGGTAATGAACTTCATGAGAGTGATGTTAACATGGTCTATTGGAAGGCTCATGGTCCCTGCCTATGGCAACAGGGTTGGAGCTAGATGATCTGGCAACAGGGTTGGAACTAGATGATCTTTAAGGTCCGTTCCGACCCAAAGCATTCTCTAAATCTATGACTTAAAGTCTGGAAACCAACTCCAAATATACCATTATTGATTCTGTAAGGTAGGAAATACACACCAGCTTGCCTGCAGCACTAAGAAGCCATCCTGATCCACTCAACTGCTCTAGGAGGCAGAGACGTCCTCCAAAAGCACAGAATGAGAAGCTGATGTTGGACTGTGCCTGTCTGGTCCTTTCCATTCAACATGGAAAAGATTTTTACAAAAGTAACATTCCTTATTTGGAAAAGAGGATTAGGCTTTGAAAATCTTTGGGCCAATTCTAATTAATTATTACCTGCTAATAATTCAAAATGTTAACATGAATAATCTAAATTTACCTTGCTACATGATCTTCCACTGATATTACCAGACTGGGAATGGTCTGGGAAAAAGAACAGTCACAAAAATATTCGCAGAGGGGAAAATTCATTTGTGCTCACTGTCCACTCAGTAAAAGATCAAAGGAACAATGGCAAGATGCCTATATCTTGAGCCTAATAAAAAGAATAACAAATAAGTAATTTCACTGAAATAGGCAAATGGGTCTGTTTGGTCGATGTTTTCACATACTACCAGGATGTAGATCCTACTTCTAGGATCATCTAGAAGATGCTTTTATTTCATTATTATCAGTGAAATTATACCAAATTCATTGAATTAAAAATTTATGTAGAATGGGTTCTGTGAGAGAGGAACTGAGTGATTAATGCTATTGCATATAATGCTTTCCAGCTTGGTTAAATGTTTGACTTTCCCATGTGATTATTTAGTTCTTACAAACCTGTTAGGGAACATAACTGTGCAGTGTGCTTTACATGAATACTACTTACTCAGTTTATTTGTAAATATTTCTTCTTTTAAATCTGTGTTCTCTACATGTATGTATATTTTTAAAATTATTTGAAACTCTCAAAATCAGAAATAAATTATTCTAGAAGAATATCTGTGAACTGGGTAGCTCCTAGAGAGATAAAGAAATGCAGTGACTTTCTTCAGCTCAATCAGGGAGCATATTACCTGTACAGTACAATTAAGAAGCAGTTCTCAGGTTTTTACAGTCACTTTAATCATAAGACTAACTTTGGCAGCTTTGTAATGAAGCACCCAGCAGACAGTGTACATAAAAATTAATTTAAAACTCTGCTGAAAAACACTGGAGTCCCACAGTATCCTGAGTGGAGAACAGAAATTCCTGCAACATTTCTTTAACCATTTTCATCTATTGACAACATGCTGTATATACTTTTAATGCAAAAAATTACTGCTCCAAAGCAAAAGCTGGTAAGAGGGGTCTCTCTCAGAACTTTCTTTCCACTGAAATCTGCTACAAAATAGGCCCACCAAAGGGAAGTGTGAAACTTAGCACATGAAAATTTTCTGTTGTACAATCTGTATAACTTCTGCATTCTGGAGTGAGGTTTTTGCTTTTGTGGGTTGTTTTTTGTTGGTGTTTTTTTTGGCTTTAGCTGTTGTTGTTGGTTTTTGATCTTGGTTTTTTTTGGGGGGAGTGGATTGTTTCGCTTGTTAAAAGGAAGTTTTGCATGTTTTTAGGCAACGTAAAGTTTTACTTCTCTTTTGGGAAGCAGAGGTGGTTAGTTAGCCTGTGAATCCCCATCAGGACAAAATGGCACATGTCCATGGAGTACATGTCCCTCAGCAGGATGATTTCAACTGCTCCCACCTTGACTATGGAGTTGCACTCTACATTTCACATCTGGATCATCACTTCAGTATGAAACCATAAGCCATATGATTTGAGCAGTAGTAGAGAAAAAAGTAGCCACAATATTTTCCTTTTTATGCAAATTTAGAGCAGGCCTCGCTCTCCTGGCACATTTACCAATGCTCCTCATTTGGCAAAGTTTGACTGTGCTTGTTTCTCAGAATTACAGCTTTCTATAATTGTACAGCTTTGAAGAATGAGTCTGGATAGAATAAAGGTGTAATAAAACTGTGGCATAAATTTAAAAATCAATTAATGTATAAAACTATGTTGCCAAACATACAAATGTCACAAAACTAGCAGCAGCATGTTTGCCGCCAGTACACAGCTGTTCCTTGAGATGTTTAGAATGGTAAATCCTGGACTTCAGCCACAGGACTTGTGCTATTTCTAAAAGTCTGAAATAATACCATCCTTCTGCTCCTCAGTAAAATCAGCACTGTACATACAGGACTGTTTCTATATTGCAGAAGCATATTGCTGTGCTTGCAGGGTGGCTCCTCTGTCTTGCACAGAGTCAAATGACCTACAAAAAGGCGGCAAATTCTATGCTTTACCACGCTTGTATTTTTTTTTAATGGAAAGAATATATATTGTTCTTTTGCCTAAACTTTAAGCTATGTGATTTATCTACTTTATATCCTAGTGTAATGGTTTAACTGAAAGTTTTTGTAAGTTTTTGTAAGTTTCTAGAGCATGCAAAGAGAACTAAAAAAAAATATGTAGGGTTCTGTAATTAGCTGAATCCAGTTTTCATTAATCCTCCATTAACAGCTCAATAAACACTGTTCTCATTGTATTAATTCATACACTGGGAACACGTTTCTCAAAGTCTTACTGTAGCCCTGGAGAGTCTTCAGGTGTTCCACATTCCATGGTTAAATGCAGCTTTGCTAATCCCAGGCCCAACAATTCTGGCTATGACAGAAAGAGAAATCTCTTTGCTATGTCTCTGCAGGTGGATGTGTAAATAAATACATATTTTTATGTTCATTTCTATAAATCTCTATTAAGTCTACACAGAACTGTTTGTATGTGTGCATATATGGATTAAAACATGTATATACACACACACATAAATAATTGCTTGCACATTTATCTATTCTTTTTCACTTAGTGTTTAAAAATGCCAAGAAAATATGCCTCATTTCCAGAAAATCTCATTTTGACTTTTCATAACAGAATTGCTAGCCCTTATATGTTCCATCCCAAGAGTTCATTACACAGTCCCCAAGTTCTCTTTGGTTGGGTTGTAGTGGTCCTTGGTTAATGACATGGCCTATGACCTCTGACTTCTTAGTAAAAATTCAGGCATTGCTCTCCAAGTTCACTGCAAGTGACACAACCAAATCTCCTTTGTTCTATGCCTCCTTCACAGCTGGCACAGAAGGAAGATAATGCAGCGTTTGGTTTGTGTGAGTGGCAGATGCTTGACCTGCTCCAAGACCAGGTTTTACAGGAAAGCTAGCAACTGAGGACACCGATGGACAGCTGGTGCCCAGTTTTGTCTGAATGTTTGCTCTCCCATAAGGGTACATTTTCCGCTCTAAGTTTAATGACCGTGTTTGGGAATTATTTCCATCAGCCTTTCCTTCCAGAAAATAGGTCAACATTTCACCTTTTCCCTTTACACTAACTTTACCCCTGCACACAAATTCATAACTGCATCTTTTTAATATCCGCTGAACTTCTTCTGTCACCTGAAGACAGAAAAAAAACCAACAAACCGTTACTTTTTTCTGTTCATGTAGTTGCCCACCCCTCTCCCTTTTACTTCTTAGTCATTAAATATTAATAAAAGAATGGATTATCACCTACAGCTGCCTTTAGGCTCACTTAGAATTTTCTTTAAGAAGTAAAGATCACTGATAAAACTGGAATCTGAGCAGCAGAATTTTTGGTCTCGAGTTAAATAAATACACAGACAGATTAAACTCCATCCAACAGAAATATGTAGCCAAATTGTAAGCTGTATAAGTTCTAGTGATGTTAATTTATTGCAGAAGACCTTTTGGTCCCTGAAGATTAGACAGATATTTTGGATAAGTTACTGCAGGTGTTCACTGAGCTTTTGAGAGGAACACCATAGGTTCTGGTAGTAGAGCAACTATGTTCTCTGTCTGCATCACCTCTCCAATCCAAAGTATCCAAGCAATTTTTAGAGCTACTTAAAATGTGGTAAGATGAAAATGAGCCTAGATCCTTTCCTGGTAGGTCTTATTTAGGCAAAAGTTCTACAGCACTAAGACCAGCAGTGTTAACATTCCCAGGCTTACCTTCAACTGTGTGCAATGAAGCAGAGAACTCTTGTTTCTTTTGATGGGAAATTATTTATTTGAGGATTTCATTGTCTCTAAGGAGTGAAGTGTATAAGACAGAAAACAACTATATTTCTGATGGTGAGTCGTCTGGAGAGTATCGCCCTCTCCATAAGAACAAAGAGAGGCTGTGTTTTCTTAGTGTTCTTGAAAATTTAACCACATATAAAACAGGAAGTATGTAAAGTTTGCAAAATTGTCTTGGAAAGCACTCACCTGAATCTTTCCCTGCACTCCAGTACTATCCATCCGGCTGGCAACATTCACAGTGTTCCCCCAAATATCATACTGTGGTCTTCTGGCTCCAATGACTCCCGCCACTACCGGCCCAACATTAATACCTAAAATTAAAAAATTAATTTGGTTTTCACTGCAGCATATTATCCCAAGGAAACATGAATCCTGCAAAACAGATTTGACTTAAGCGTCTTAGCATTTTTTTTTTATAATACAGTAATATATATTAACATCATAAAGCAGAGTCAAGGGAAGTTTAGGTTAGGTGTTAGGAAAAGGTTTTTCACCCAAAAGGGGACTGAGCACTGGAACAAGCTCTCCAGAAAAATGATCACAGCAACAAGCTTGACAGAATTCAAGAAGCATTTGGACCATGCTCTTAGGCACACGGTGTGACTTTTGGGCTGCCCTGTGCAGGGTCAGGAGTTGGGCTTGATGATCCTGATGGCTCCCTTATATACTCAATGATGTCGTAGCATATTCATGATTCTATGACTAAATTAATGCAAGTGGACTTCTGCATTTGTAAAAGTCTTAGAAACACAACAAAGACATTCCTTGGGATATCTTATTAGAAATGTAATTTGTGATTACAAATGTGATTGACAACATTAAAAATATGATTCTTCTGTGGATTGTTTAAAAAATCCAATATTTGCTTAAAGAAAAGAACTAACCACTAGTAGCACAGAGTTTAGCTGAAAATGGGGCAAACTGTTAAAGATCTTTAATTGTTTCCTATAACTTCCACTGCAGTTGCATATATAAAGCCTTTTAATTGAGGTTTTAATGGAGATTCTCCAAGTGGAACAGAAATAATGGTCTGGAATACAAAAAGGTTGGGGTAAGGGAAGTGTGTCATGTTGGATGTTAGTACTAGACAACTCAGATCCCAGAGACAGTAGAAGAGGACAAAAGTATGTGAAAATGGCTCGAGCATATTTTTTTTGGAAACTGCAGAGCTCAGTTCTACATTTCTGACTGATTTCAACATCTGGTTTGGAATATAAAAGAGGATGTTTCTCCTGAGTGTTCTGAAGAGTTGCAGATACTGAACCCTGCATGAGATTCTGTGCAAGGGCTTTTCTAGACAATTTATGCAGAAGAATGAGGGTTAGATATTTGATCCTTTGTGAACCTGGAAAGACAAGTTATAACAGAGTTCAAAGAGAATTTGGGGTTTATAATTATTAGGATGTACAGGAGGTCAAAGATATATAACTCTTCTGTTGCTGCCTTTGATGTCTTTGGTCTTTTTCAATCTTCTGCTGCTAGCAACCTCAGTTTTCCTGTAGCCCAGCTCATTTTCACAAGTCAGCCATGAAAATATATAGAGAAAGAAGCTGGAGAAAACTATTAGTGTTAGAATATGCAATAAAATGAGAACAGCAGTAGAAGCACTGCTGGAGAGGAGCGGGATACATGAAGAAAGGGAAGCAGGGAACTTGATGTCTAAGAAGGCTGAGAGAAATGAGTGGTATGACATAACATGTAAAGGATTGCATGGGAAGGGTTTTGTTGTGCAGACCAGAGGATTTGATTTGTTGGAGCAAACAGGACTAGTTAAGGTGATTTGGTGTTTGCAGAGAAAAAGCTCCCATTGCACTTTTAATGCCAACAAAGATTTTGCAGATGCAACTTAACATAATACAGTAAGACTCAATTTTCAGCAGCTTAGCAATGTGTCTCTCAGCAGTGTTAATTTGCAACTCTAAAGCCCTTTGGCTCTGGACAAGCTTGTTTAAGTATTTTTTCAGTGCTTGGAGTAGATTCAATTGTCACTCTGCCCAGAGGCAAGCTATTGTTTCAGCCTCCAAGTGTAAGCCACAAGATTGGGTGCACTCATAATATTGTATAAAATTAATGGTGCACTTTCCTTTTAGGGGTGCATAGATTAAGTAAGCACATTGGAATTGGAGGGAATTACAATTCTTAATACTAATGCACACTATCCAGACTGCTGACCTTTTACATGGATGTGACTCTCTCAGTAATGGAGAATTCTCAGTTTTAATCATGAGTGCAGGACAGGTAATCCTTCATTGACAGCACAGGGAAAGCCAACAAAAACTGATCTTCTGCTTGTGTGATAATTGTAGAAGCGTGACTTACCAACTCGTAGGACAAAGTCATTGTAAGACTGATAGTTGATTTCATCAAGAACGTCAAACATCTCAATTGCAAAATCTGCCAGTGTACTCAGATGGGAATAAATTGATTTTTTAGCCTAGAAACAAAATAGTGTTGCACATTAGATTTGTACAGTACTGAGATGCAGGTTAAATACTAAAGTGAAAAATAATGAGAAGTTCATACAGATGTCTTAGGAAAAGAATCTAACCAATTTTTTTGTTTGTGAAGGGAAACTTTAGATGGTAGCTGCAGCACATGCATTTTTTTCTTCTGCTATTTTTTTGTTCTTCTCTCTCTCCTTTTGATTTCTGGGAAGAATGGAAAGCAAAGTTCCCATGGTAAAGTGGTTCTGTTGCTAGAGAGCTGCAGATGTTTGTTTTGAATGTGGCAGGGAATATAACCTGCTTTCTTACAAAACTACTTTGCCTGATGGTTATTAATAACTACAGTTTCTGCCCTCTTCTTCCTTAGGGGATTGTGCTAGCTCCCAGCTTCCATGGGGTGTATGCTGTTCCCATTGACAAAATTCCTGTTAGGTTTAATCCTGTGAGGTGCACAACAACCGTGTTTTTTCTTTCCAGGCAAGTTGAAGGGAGCTGTTATCAAATGCATCTAAATGAACTAATGTTTTTTCTCCAACAGAGATCAAATGAAATGGTGAAGTATTAACTTGTAAATAAAACCCCAAACATAAGATAATAATTTTTACCAATTCAGTCTTATTAAACTGTGCAACTAATTTCAGAGGATATTGTAGATTCCAAAACTTAGCAAGCTTCTAACATAATTCTAAAGATCATGAAAGAAATATTTGCTACAAAGTAGTAAAAATCTAAGCAGCATATTATTAGAAAGTGGAAAAGAAAGGTTTGCATATTTGTTTTGTATCACATGCTCTTCCCCCAGGATCTAACCTTGGTTAGTTAAAGACAGATTACCAGAATAAATCTTTGACTCAAGTCAGTATGACTGCTCTTATGTTCTGCTCTTATTTGAATATGAAATATGAATTTTTAAACAAATTTGATAAGTGAAAGTGGGCTAAAGGTAGGATATGGTGAAAGAAATGCAGGGTCAGTGGCAGCTTCAGTAGGGTGTTACACAACAGGACTGTGCAAGCTGGCATGAGATGAAAGCTTGCTGAGTTTTGCCATGATAGTGAGATTTTATAAATGCAGTGCTAAACAATGGCTGAAAAAACTGAGAAATGGGTTGCTATTTCCTTCATTCATCTCAGTTTGAAAGGGTTGCTTTATGTGGCTAGGAAATTTACAAAAAATTATTAAAGTCATCCTTGTGCCAGTCCCAACTTTTGGGAAGGATATTTTTATTTACCTGCCTGAATGTCTGGCATTCTGCTTCTTTCACTGTGAACTAGATAGTTCTACTCTTTTCAGAATCACCAATACATGGAAGAACAAGAATTAAGCTTAAAGAGCTAATGGATACATTTCCAACAGAGAAGGATAAAATATTCAATGTCTGGAGTAGGGGATGAGCAGTGCAGAGTTTTATTTGATTTCTAATCTTTATTTCCTCTCTTCCATTTATTTGCTGTCTGATGAATGTTCTGTTTTCCTACAATGCCCTTCAAGGTTGCAGGAGAAAGGACTGGTGAGAAATACTGAGTGCACTGCAGGTGACAGATACCTCTCAATAGGATTAGGGCAAACTTGAACCTGCACTGAAGAACACAAAGTTAGGACCCTGGTGAAGTCAGGATCCTGGCGAAAAAGAAATAAAATGAATTTATATAGTGCAAAAGATCTACAAAGAGTTTGGTTTGTGTGCTGCCCTGTTGATAGAACAAATAATTATTTATTTAAATATCAGAGTAGTTACTGGAAAGACTGCTCAGAGCATCCCAGCAAAGTCACTGTGACAGAGGCAATGAGCATTTACTGTAGTCACCTGCTGAAGTCAAGGTGCAGAAACAAGAATCCAGTAAAATATGGGATTTAAATATTTAACTTCATCACGGTACCAGGCTCTTAAGTACATAAATATCCTCAGTTAAGAGCGCAATTAACCCCACCCACTGCTTTCTGTTCATGTCCAAATCCTAGTGTGAAATTAGTGATTCAAAATCAGAGGCTGTGCCAGATTTTCTGTTGAACCTGGAACACTCCTGCCAGAGGGCAGACCAGAGGCACATATGACTCCATAGGATAGCCCAGGGACTGTGTGAAGCTGGCTGTCATTGTCTGTGTATGACAGACTAGCCAAGATTATCAGATTTCTAATATACAAGTGTATGATGAAGAACTACTGGGAAACTGGCAAGAGGATGTGAGTAATTTCTATTAATCTGCATCACATGAACAGTAAGTAGACATCACAGAAGAGCTGAAACCTTAAGTTAAATAAAAATTGTTGTCTGTTTTATATGACAGACAATTTTTATGCAATACAGAATTTTAAATAAATTCTACATATATAGAAAAAAATCAATATCTTCCCCAAGATTTAAAAGGAAGACAAAGTTCTGTACAAAATTTTCTGCAGTGATTTAAAATGCATTACTATAATAAGTTCAGAACAGTATCTTCAGTACTGGACTAACTCAGTTGACCCTTCACTCAATAACTATAAAATACAAGAGACAAACATGTTTAGGTTTTGGAACGTATGCCAAAGTTACCCAATAACACACTTGTTTTGAGGATTACAGTTCAAAGAGCATTTATAGCAGACACAAAAGTATGCCACTGCCTGTTTGCCTCAGATCACACACTGAAAACATTCTAAAGATCAGTGTTTTTTAGCTGTCTCAGAACCCATGAGTCAAACATTTTAGGATAAACATATTTTTAAAAATACCTCTTTTTTTGGGTAATGTATAGATTTCTAGGAATGATACAAAGGAAGGCATCAGCCAGAAATACTTTGCAGACCAGAAGACTAGTTGTGTAATATACTCCAAATAATTCTAACCATTTATTTAAATGTGGTCTTGTTATTTATTTACTTAAAAGGGATAGTTGATGCTAAAAAGTCCACAGGACATCTTCTGTTTTTGTTTTTTTTTTTGCTTTTTTTGGTATTATTTTGTGCTATTTTTCAATCCTAAACCATATGTAATATTGTATTCAACATATGTCTACAACATATGTACATGCATATCAGAACAAGGGAGAAATATCTGAAAACTCGAGGCAGATGAGGTGAATGGATTGCTTTAATTTTCATACTCTTCTTATATTAGTAATTTTATAAAATTTTAATGGTTTAGTTTTATTAGTGTAATTACTAACATGCATAGTGCTCTGTATACTATGCATATAATATGATGCTCACAGGTTTTTCTGGCTTTTCAGTTGCTGCTTGGAAATCTAGGAAATCTCTGTTATAAGATAGTAACTTAAGATAAGAATAATACTCTAAGAGATAATCATAAGAATACAGAAGAACTGTGACACAGAGACAGTGGGTTTGAAATGACTTCGACTTTTTTTATTGCTGAGTAATTAAAGTGGTAAATAGAATGCTAATGGTGGAAAGAAAGAAGAGCTGATTTGGATGGGCCAGGTACAGTGCAGCACTGTACCTAGCACAAAGTTCCTGTCCATGATGGGGGTTAGGAGAGGGTGTTTATTTTAGTTATAGGCTACATTCAGATTTCAATATTAAAAATATATATAAAAACTGCATTTTAATAGTCTTCTGATAGTTTTGCAGCAATTCACTAAACCTAGAGTCTACCTTTCCCTGCATCTTACATCTAAGATACCAGGTTTAAAACACTACCCCTGATTTAGAGCATTTTATACACCAACTTGCAGGGAATTCAAAGCTGCAGACAATGAAATCACAAGAGAAGCCACATAAGCAAGTGTGGCAGTTTTCCTTTCTGGCTCCAGCTGTTCTTTGAATTTCAGGTTCAAAATGTAAAAAAGTCGTAAAATTTATCAGTAATCGCACAGAATTAGTTGTGTTTCTGATGTTCTTCTGGAAATTGAAGGAAAATGGTTCCTTCATATAAGACTGTTATGTAAAATCCTCTCACCTTAGTTCCTGAAGTAGGTACGAGTCCCACAGCTGCCATATAAGTACTTCCAATTGTCTTGATCTTTTCGATATCCTTATAATATTCTTTGTCCATAAGCTTTGTTTAAAACATAAAACTGTTAAATATTACATAACATTTTAGATAAGCAACCATAGTTATCAGACATTATGTGCAAGTTCATTAAACCATATCATATTTGCTAAGTTGAGTCTTGCCCATTTTGAGGTCAATGAAAAAAGTCATTAACGTTCATTTTTGGTCCTCTTCCTATATAAGAGAAATTTTAGGTCAGAGTCATGTGCCTAAAAGTACAAATTTGGCGCTTTAGAGAAGACCAGTGGACACAAACTATGATTAAACAGGAAGTTTATAGTATTGTTTTAGTAAACAGTTCAAGATACACTGATTTACTTCAGATAATCGCGTTGATAGTTATCTGATAGAACTGGCATGGTCAAAAGACAGTGTTTAGACCTTACCTCATCAAAATCAGCAATAATTTCATTTAACAGGCGTAAACATTCCACTCCCATATTATTGCCATCCAGTTCGATGTAGAAATCATTGAAATTTGGGATGGAAGCAAACATCACTCCCACTTGTGAATATGACTGGTAATAAAGGTCCTGTAGTTCATAAGCAGATATAATGTTTATTTAAAAAGATTAATCTAAATTTAACGCCATTATTACATTAGTAGGACAAAGGCCATCAGTTTTTCTAGAGAGAAAACCAGACTTCTTAAAATAATGTTGAAAGGTATCTTCACTTAAGACCACAATATAAAATTAACACCTAAGGTATTAAACCAATTTAAAACAACGGAGAGGTTTTTTTCTGTTTAGACATAGAAGCAGTGAGCCAAAATTTGGACAAAGTTTTAACAATAGAATTATAGAATGTTTATTGTACAAGAAAAATAATTACGTTTTCTCAATCTTGTTTTATAAGCAAAATAAGACATGAACCAATTTTATCCTGTGGTCGATAACTGGCCTCACTCCTTCAAGTTTTTCTATGTGTTGTGGAATATAATATAATATAATATAATATAATATAATATAATATAATGTCATATCATGCTGTTCTGTATGGTAAGGTTTCTGCTTAAAAATTTGGATGACTCAAAGAAAGCAAAGTAACTCTTCTGTGGTTCAAATACTTTGACCCAAAGTCTCAGTAATGGTATCATGGATATTACAGCTACTCCAATGCTGAAGGCTTTCAGATGACCAGAAGGACTCTCATAAGGCCTTCTTGAACAAATTTATTGAGTCACTGCAGCCTTGTATGTTAATCTGAGTCTTCCTTAAGCATGTAGAATTCTCTGTTTTTAACTTTAAATAGATGTTTTTCGTAATGGTAGCATACTTTCCAGAACTAGAGTGGTTAATACATAAATGTCTGGCAGTTCATGCACTTCACCATTCAGAACCAAACTGAGCTCATGCAATACTGTGATAAATTCCAATATCCTACATTGACTGGGAAATGAAAAAAGTGATTTACATGCAGGTACTTGGTTACATTGATATTGAATGACAACTTTCCCTTATTCTGAATTTTATTAAAATTCTTCAGAGAAGCAGGACCATACAGCAAAAGAAATAATCTCAAACTAATTCTTGAACGCAAATTTTTACAAAGCTACTGTTTTCACATGAGCAAAGTTTTTTTCCAAGCCGTTATTGAAAACATACAAGTGTAAGGTGGCCCAAGCAACACAGGCCCATACAGCATGTATTTAAATTTTATCTTGCTTTACCATATTTCTTGGATTAGACATAAGAAAATGCTGTGCAACATGGGCTGGCAACAGGTTGAAAAGAATTCTTTTATTATCCAGCTTGACTCTCTCCATATCATCTCTCTCTTCTTCTGCCTGTTGGAATAGATGAGAAGAAAAACCTTTACAAAAACCAAAAACTTAGCTGAGCCTATTTATATTAATTCATCCTTTGGAATTAAAATGAACAAAATGTAGAGTAGCAATCTAGATTGAGAACAGTTCTCCTGTACCATGCTTCTACATTAGGCAAAATCCCTTTAAATCCTTAGTAAGGTAATGTCTCTCAGCTGTTTTCAGTGTTTGATCAGCTGAGTGTATTGGTATCTTCTGTAGTTCTCTGTTCTTTTAAATAGAAACTTGATATGTTTACAGAGTAAATCAGAATAATCCAACTTAAATCACATTGGCCTTGGAGGCCAATTACTTCCCAGGTAGTTCAATACAGTGACAGCAGTATTTGATCCATCTTTCAGACAAAAGAAGCCAATGAGAATCTCCAGTGTTTAAAGCAAACCTATGCACTTTGCAGTAAAATTGAAACAAATCTGATAAGACTATAGATTTAACAGAGAAAAAGATTTTAAAATTGACCATCCTTAAGAATGATGTACAAATTAAAAATAATAATATAAAAATAGTTAACATTTCTAGAGAATGTTTTAGTTATGCTGATGTTTGTCATGAAAATATATACAGTTCCTTCACAAGAGAAATTCTGTTACTGATGTGAATGACAGCATTCAGAATGAGTGCTTAGGAGTTAAGACATCTGAGGTCCTCAACCCAAGATATGGGCATCTTATTACAAGTGCTTGACTTACAGTGTTAGTGTGAGTCATATAGGAGGAAATGATTTTTAAAATCAGACCCCTTATTTGAAAAATATTGAATATCTAGGAATATCATTTGGGACTTCTAGGTTTGCAAATTCCAGCCTAGTCTTTCATAGATTCATGTGCAAAATTACTTTACTGGCTTTTGTTCCTTGTTCTTAGAGTGACTTTTGGCCTCACACTGATTTCAGTTAGAAAACACTTGATCAGTATCATATTCATCTCACAGAAATCATAGCTTATTTTTTGTTCCTCAATCACACACACAAATAATCTACTGTGATCCCAATGTGATTTTCTTTATCTAATTACAGTCAGTAGAAGACTGGAAAGTCAGATTCTCAGGCATTGTTGAGAAACCTCAGTCACATAAATCATTGATGAACCTGTTCTAATCTTTCTTGGTGTCCAATTTATATCTGAAATTTGGTATCCTGATCTATTACAAAGTCCACATAATTTCTCAGTATCCATTTCTATCTAAGTAGGAGAAAAACAGTCACCTCTTGCTTTTGTATAGTCTAACAATATTATTTAATGTGATTTTTTTTCCAGGTAGCTAAGTTTTGTTTTCCATGACGAAACTTAGGAAATAACCTTTTTTCTTCAGGTTAGACAGTCTGTTTAGCCTGCAGTTTATTCTGTATTTTAAAATTTCTTTACAAGTAGAAAGAGTTCTGAAAGAGAACTGATTTCATAAACAAATTCTTCAGGAATTGTTGCCTTTTAAAATAAATTCTCAGCTCCTATTCTAATTTGGGTAATAAGAAACAAACCTATTCTAGAGGTGAAATATCAGTAAACTTTAAATAGCAATTAAGTTTTGCAAGAAATATACCTGAAGCTTTTATTCAAACTATCTATTTCCTGTTTGTGAGCCGTTTTCTTGACACTTATTTCGCAGTTTAAATTTCACATGCTCTTTTCTTAAAATATCCTTCCCCTATTTGGTGGTATAACTCTGACTTACTGTTTTCTATAAACATGTGAAATGGCCTCTGGCATTTAGTTTGACTGCTGGAATTTAAATGTTTTAACAGGAAAAATAAAAAGGTTCTTCAGCTGAAAATCCAAACCAAGCTTGCAACTCCATTTTACATCACACTGGAACAAGGAAAATTTTATTCTGACAACAGCAAATAGATTTGGGAATCGAATTTATGATCTTAATAAAATATCCCTTCTGATCTTCCTTATCCATTCCTCTATTTTTTGAACAAGAAATTTTGTTGTTGCTCTCTTCCTAGGAGTGTTAAGGTTCTCATTTAACCTACCCATACAGTATGGGCAGAATACCTTCCTAAAGAACAATACTCTTTTGAGTCAAGGTGTGGAGATTTCTGCACTAATCAAAGGAATCAAGTAGGTAAGTGGAGTAATCAGTTTGATGCATTGTATGGGTAGTAATGTTGCTCAATCACTGGCAGCTGTTGTTCATTTCTGATGTGGAAATGTGTGATGAAATCTGCCTTGCCCAATTGTGGACCAAACTGTTCATTTTGGAAGAAATTATTGAAAAGATTCTCCGATACATCCATCATTATGTATTAACCACAACAAAAGTTTCAGAGTAAAGAGCATCTGTGACTAAGAAGTAGAGAATTGAACTCTTGAGTGAAGAGCTAATGGCTCAAATCAAGCTATCAGAGTCATGTCTGGGGTGGTGGCAAAATCATCTAAGAGCAGGGAAAGGCATTAATGATGCCACTGTTGCTAATGATAGGATGCTACATTTTCAACACACCTAACAAGTGTCTCTTCCCTTTTTGGATGCAAAACTGTTAACTACAATTTTGGATCTGAGAGGGTTCAGTTGCCAAAAATGAGATTGTGGTGAAAAGACTTGACCTAAAATTCAAGATAACAGTATGGAAAATATAAGGTGAAGTATGGTTGCTACTCCCTGGATGGAACACAGTCAGCACACCCAGTTTTCCATGCACAGTACAATCTAGGGGGAACTAAATGGAGAGTGGAGTGGAGTGGGATGGAGTGGAGTGGAGTGGGATGGAGTGGAGTGGAGTGGAGTGGAGTGGAGTGGAGTGGAGTGGAGTGGAGTGGAGTGGGACACTGCAACCAGGCTCTGTTGAAACCCTTGGAGAACACGGTACTTGGTGGTACTTTTTAGTTAATAAGCCACGCAGCAGCTGGAAGCCTAGGGAGATAAAGGAAGATGTCCTGCTATTGAATCAGCAGCTATGGCAGAATTACCCTCCTTGGATTGACATATATCCCTATCCCAAGGTTATGTCAGATGCTACACTGATGTTATCTGCCTCCAAGGCATGACCACCCCTCACTGAGTAATATGTATGACTAATGTCACTCAGGCTTTGCATAAATGTAAAGAAGAATTAAGAAAGGAGAGAAGACTCCATTGTAACTGCTGGGATTAGGTGGTAGGCTGAACCTCTCTTCTCCTCCATATGGACACCTAGGGGTAAGAAGTGTACTCTATGCATGCTGAATGATTATCTCTAGCGAGCTCTCACTGGGGATTAGAGCTTGTCTGTACATTGCTTTGAATACATTTTTGCAGTCAGATACTGTCACCAGCAACCCTAAACCCTCACGTTCTCACTACTGTTTTTTATTAATAGTGTTGTCTGCAAACACTCTGTGGATTCTTCAAGGGTGCTAGCAGCCAATGGCAGTGGGTTAAGGTGTGGAGACCCATAAGGTGGTCTCTCTTTTGGCATGTGACCCTGAACAAATGAGTTGAACTGCACTCCGATCTAGCAGACCACTCCGTGAAAGGTCCCCATGGCTGGAGGTGCTGGCAGACTGCTTAAGCAACAGGATCTCAGCTTTCCTGCGTCATGGTCAGACTAATCAAACACTAAGGGTTTGAGAAAATCTTCATTTTCACATGAAGAACTCCTAACATCATGGAAAGTCCTTGAATAATATCATGATAATTCTGTGATTCATGGTGGGTAATGATAGGAAACCCAAATTAGAGGAAAAATATGCTGACAGAAGAACAAGGAGAGTGCTATTACTTTTTTGTTCCATGAACTATTTGAGGCCAAGCACCTCCTAGCTAAAAGAGAGAGAGAGAGGAGTGCACTCTCTCCATGTGTTCCGGGAGAAATTTGTGCTGATAATGCTTAGGTGGGGCAGTGCAGTGTCCGGTGGACAATACTGAAATTTCATGTCTTATCTGCTCTTACTGTCCCTTGGAGAAAGTGCAGAATGGTTTTAACAATAGTGACGATGACTAGATACTTTTATATAACTTGTCTCTAAGAAAACAGAAAAAGTCCATATTTCTTCCTTTACCACTGTCCAAGTCCAGGTCTGGTCTTTCATTAGAAAACCACGCCATACTCCTGTACTCCAATTTTTTAAACTGTTTAATTGCTAATTAAAAGCTCAATTAAAAGTATGAATCTTTAATCAGTACTTCCATTAGGGATGCACAATTTGCCATGCAAGTTGCAGTTGCTGAAATGACGAAAAGTATTTAAGATGCTGGAACTCTCTATTGTTCCACTGAAAGGTCACAGGATAGCAGAACTGGTACATTACTGCACTGCTACTCTATTTCAGGGCTAGGAATAACATACAGAAGGTTTTGTATTAATGGATCAGATGGCACTCACATACTTCCACTGTGTGCCAACCCATATCAAATTAGAGACCATCCAACAAAGCAGGTGCTGAACTGAATTTCAAAATCAGGCAGTCTTTTTTTCCCTCTGCAAATTGTATTTGGCACCACAGCAAAGAGAAACTAGTATCACTTTATCCAAAACAACCTTCTGAGGCTGACATTCACAGCAGTTATCAATACTGCAGGTCATAGGACAAAACTTAAATTGAATGATCACACTCAGTTGAACTGTATGGAGTTGAGAGAAATTATAGAACAAGATAATCTTAAAGCATAAAAGAAGGGAACACAGTCTTGGACATCAAGTCAAACAAGAAACCCCCGCACAGCGTAAGTGCTACATGGAAAAACTTTTCAAGTAGAAGACAATAGAACTAAGTCATAACTGATTTCTCCATTTTATGTAATACAGTGGAGCCAGGGATATGTTCCAATCAACCAGTAACCCATGTGTTCCAGTCTTTATGTCATGTGTAAAAGCAGGCACTGTAATGATTTAAATGGTCCTCTTGACAAAATAATTAATGGGGTGAAGGTGAGAACAGGTGTGTAAGTTTGGAAAACCTCCAAATTCCACCAAATAAACTTACATATTCAACTTTCTCCTTCTCTTGGGAGCGAGTGTAAAACACTTTGGAGGTGGGAATTGGACTGCTGAGAGGTGTGACAGGAGATAGACATACCCTGATGACCATGTCATGGCTAATATAATTTCTATAGGTTTTTGCTCTGTCTATGATAGTTAGGAAATACATTTTCAAAAATGGTCTCTGCATTTGGTTTCTAAATAAATTTCTGATCTTCCTCTGGGAAAGAGTTCCACAGTTTCTTTATATAATACAGGTTTAAATATTTCCTTTTATCAGTTTTACCTGCTTCTTTTCAATTTACCTAAATATTGATTTACTCCTTTTTGTAATATAAGATAAAAATTCCCACGGATTCAATTTTTTTATCTCAAATTTATATTGTTAACAGGTTATTCCTAATGCATCTTAGATATAAATATATTATTTGACTAATCATATACTGGAGCAACTGCTAAGAATCAAAAAAAATCACTTCTCCAGGAAAAATGAATTGTGTAGATCTGTGGAAAGAAAGCTGTAAAATAATCTTTCACTGAGAACCCCAAAAGACATGAAACAATTTGTGTCTGAGTCCAAGTAATTTGTTCTGAAAGTATTTGAAAACCGATTTAAAAAGTCAGACAATATTTTGTGTTCATGGATACTATGAAGTCCTGTGATTTACCTGCACTGCCCAGAGGTAGTCCAGACGCAGTTTCAAGTCCACCTGTCTTGAATGCAGTGCTAAAGCACAAGAAAATAGCAAAATAGCTAGTATTGGTTCATAGCCACGCATGTAAAAGGAACCGCCCCTTAAAAAGAAGAAGAAAATAAATAGGTTATTCCAGGTCTAATACCTAACACTGCACATTTAATATCAGATCCATAGTTTAAAACACATGGGTACCTCCTAATCACTAGGCTCATCTGGGCAGGGAGATGGGTGAGAGTACATCTGATTGCTGCATCACACCAACATGCAATTCTTGAGGATTTTTAGATGCTATGCATTATTGTAATGTGCATGCATGTTTTTAAGTAGATAATATAAAAACATGGAAAAGCTCAAAAGCTTTATTGAAATTGCAATTGATTGAGGGCTGCTGAAATATGGCAGTTAAGTTTTTAACTATGTTTTTTGATTCCATACTATGGCTAGACTGCAGAGTGTTCAGCTGGGGTACATTAACATAAAACTACAGAACAATGGGGCAACAGTTGCTAGCTCCCAAAAGCTGCTCCCCTGTTGATGGATGTTACTAGATCCTACAATTGTTGGGGAAAGGATGACTGATGTGTTTCTTACGCTCTACTCCTAGGCAGCACTGAACACTAGAGGACAATTCAGAAATAAGTAGTCAATGTGTGACTATCTATAGAAAATTACCCATTGCTTAATTTTGCATGATACCTACCCCACTGCTTTTCTGTAACCACTGAGTTCCAGAATAAGTATGTACAAAATTGTAACAAAAAGCAGGAGAATAATTTTTGGCAAGGAAGATACACGTAGAAATATTGCCAAGGTGAGAGTCCCCACTACACAGGAAAGGAAAGCATAGTGGGCTGTGTCACATGGAAGTTCATTCATTGTTTTATTTGTTCCACCAGGAGAAATTATAACTATTGAGCTGCTGGAATTGGTATTCCAAACCCAAGGCATGCAGCCAACCTAGAAAAGACAGGAGAGGTGAGAAGGGAAAAATGTTAAATATGAAATAAACAAAAATGTAGTTGCTATGGAGGCTGACTGTAGTTCATTGCTAATTGGAAAAAATATGCCTGTGGAGTTCCCACTAAGCTCAATGCTGTATTAAAATCTCCTTTTCCTGTAATGCTCCACTGAGTTTTAGGGGAGAGACACAATTTGTTAATTAGATGCCAATAAGGGGCAACCAATTGAAGTGTGGGCTGAGTTGAATAGTTTCCCTCTCATTGCTCAAACCTAAGAGATTCTCAAGCCAGGATATTCCTGCAAAATTAAGGGACTTCAGTTAACATTTTATTTGGTCATGCAGGTGAAAAAGGTTCTTTTACAGAGTACAGAGATAAATTATTGTTTTACTGACTATGTAAATCACATAAACTTCAATTACTTAAATACAAAATAAAATATTTTATTGAGTGAAAAACTAAACATAACATCTTTTCCCATGTCACAGCTACTTCTGCTGTAACATATGTTTCAAATACAAGCACTCATCTTTAATTACCCCTGTTATTTCATTATCCAAAGAGTTCCATTTCCTTCTTATACTGGGAAATAATTTTTTTTCATATATCTCATGGGAAATTTGGGGAAATCTAACCTGCTTTTCCTAAAGACAATGTCATGTACAAATCTCAAAGCTGTTACCCAAGGAAGAGAGGAATTTCTGGAAAATAGTGCAAGTCCCTAGAGCTCCAGTTTTAACTGCAGTCCAACCTTCACCCCTTACAAAGGAAAAGGATAAGAGTTAGTATAAGTAGGGGAGAGTGGAATTGTAGTGTGAAATTGATCTAACAGGCACCATCACATAAGCTCTGCCCTGTACTTAAACATCTCTTTTGAAGTGCATTATAAGACCTTTTTATTTCATCTCGACCACTGAGAATGAAATTTTATAGCATGTTGTAAAGTAACTGACATCCTGAAGGATGATTAAGCCATGTATTTTAGAAGGGGTTGTATTAACTTAAAAAGACGAGACATAATACATAAACAAATGTGAGTTAAACTCATAATAGGTAACACTATGAAATGAGATTGGGAAAGTGAAATGAAAAATCCCTTTTAATAGGATTTTGTTCAATATCCTTAAAAATGCTTTCATAAAATTATCCAAAAACATACACATGCATGAGGGCTTCATCAGTAATCTGGAATCCACTCAGGAAAATATCATCTGTTATACAAGCAGTAGTGCAACGTCAACACCTAGCTCTTCTGACAGATGACAATTCTAGAGGCATTACTTTGCAGGAACTAATAATTTCTACTGATTAAACATTTCTACCTAGGTTATAAGTTATTTTTGTTGAGGAATGAATTATGTTCTAAGTTGTAACTGAATGACCATTCCCTTATTGGAGGTCAGAACTTCTGAACTCTAATTTGTCTTCCACTGTTGTTCAGCACTGCCTTAGGGCTTATGATGTCTATTTCTCATTCTCACTACCTTTAAGAGGCAGCAATGGTGCTTGTTTCATTTGGTCAAAGTAAGGGTCAGATCTATGGAGGCTGATTCACAAAGGTTTTAGCTGTCACAACTTTCATCTCAATTCCAAAGTCAGATACACAGAATTTGCTGAGAAGCTAGCCTGGAATCACTGCAAAGCTCTATGCATTTTGTGCTCCTATCCGCCTTAGGAAGGATATATGCATCTGTGTGCTATTAGGGCTGTGTGTTACGCACACAGATGATGTTCAGGAATTCCCAGAAATGTCTCAACATCAGCAATTCTTGGTTCCTCTCAGGACATTGGAATCCACAGAAAAGGGACCGTGTGCCCAGTCAGTTCATGGGGATAAGCCAGTTAGTATGTTCTCAGGGCAGGTCCAGGGACAAGTGAATACACAAAAAACAAAGTATGGGGCTCGGCATCTCAGCACTGAAGCTCATGTCTTCTTAATGGTCAGAACACATTGTCAAATTCCTGCAGAGAAGCATAATTTGGAATATCTGCCTCCTCAGCATTTCCAGTTGTGTTTCATGTGCTATTTTTATGTGGATCCTTTCCTTTGAGTACTCTAACATGTTTAATGCATTAGCATTAGCAGCCAAAATGCTAAAGATGAGCGCTAGGAATTGGTCAAGGCAACTGACTGACAAATACTTAGGAGGAAGTTTGAAGACCATTTTAATTGAAGTTGACCATGTTGAACTCTCTGCTATTCTACAGTAAAGGAAGCTCAATTTTCAGAAGTATTGAGCACATTCACTTCAAATAACAAGCTTTTTAGAAATTAGCTATGAATGGATCATATCAGGAGCACAATGTAAGCACCTCTTCTCGTTACACAAAACTGTCAATATTTTAAGATCTCTCTATCTTTTCTGATCTGCCTGGACTAAAAATATCCCCATTATTACACAGAGGTATCTTCTATAAGGTGTCACATAGAAATAGTAATCTTGTTTTGACGCCATGCCTTGTCTGTCCCAAAATATTAGCCATTGAACTAGTAAGCAAGTTGAACATTTAAAAAAGCTTTTCCCATAAAGTACATGACATCAGGAGTCTACATAATGCTAAAGTTTGAAATACAAATTTATATTGGTTTTGAATAGGTATTATCTGTGTAATTTGCTAATGGCTTTGCCATTCCTAATTCAATACACTGTCTCAGGCCAATGAAAATCCCAATTGCAGCAAAGGGGTTTAATTTTGAAGAAGCATGCTCTGCAAATATGAAAAATAAAACAAATAGGAATTCATCAGATGAGAATATGGTATGTATTTAAGGGATCTCACAAGTATGTTCTTTAAACACAACGCTTATTTAAGTGAAACTTGATTTAAATACTCACCACACAGCCTTGAGCCACAGAGTATATTAAGATCACAATAAAAATACACAAAATGGTACGAATTTGTATTGTCAGGCACCCTGGAAAACACTAAAAAAGAAAAAAAAAAGTATATTTAAAGTATTTTTAAAGTGGGGTTGTTATTTTTTAGTAGTCTATAAAGAGAAGTGAATAAGGGATACAGAAATTTCACCTGTACTGCAAATTATGAAATTGCAGTTATTGTTGTGGAGTAACTGTAAGTGTGTAGGTGTATTTTAATGTTAATTACAGTTTTGGGGATAATAAATGTAAAATTACTATTGCTATATATTATTTCTCACTATGATTAAAACTTAGAAATTTTTAGTTGTATGTCTACTCATGATGCAAATAATATTCTAGGATGGCATTTGATTTTGCTCTGGTGGGGAAAGTACCCGGCGCAACTTTTGCGTTGCAAATTTTCAGCCTCTTTTGCCTTGCAAATTGTGATCCAAGAGAACATACTGTGATAGCATAGAATTTTGGAATGGTATATGTGTCTTCTGCTATAATAGGCAGGTTAAATGCCAGAGTAGTTTTAATTATTGTGACTCATAAAAATATTGAATTTTTCAGAAACAGCAGTCGACAACAAAAATATCTGGTGAAATGGAGTCTTGAACACATTTTGTTTATCTCCACTTTTAGCCTGATTCCATTTGTCACACTATTAAGTGTAAGTTCTTGCTGCTATGAAGCCTGTGGCAGAATGTGAGAGAGGAAGGGTAAGTCTGTCAGGCTGTGCACTTTGGGCCTGTTCCAGTCAGTCTGATCAACTCTGCTTCCAGGTAAAGCTGCTTTCCTTCCTTCCCTCTTGCACTAAGAACATTTGGGGCTTCTATTATCTACTAGATGTATCTTTCAGACCACAGGACTTCTTCTAGTGACTTCAAGGGTCAAGGATACAATCCAAGAAACAGTCAGATTTAAAGTGGGGACTATCCTATGTCCTTTAAAAGGAGGAAGCTCAGAATTATCAAGGTTGAATTTCACTAAAGGTTAAATGGAGCAAGCAAACACCTGATTTTTGGATGAAAGTCAACAGTTTTGAAGATAAGCTGTTCATTTCACCAGCCTCAAAAACATAGCTTCCAGCAGGCAGCCTAGCAGTCAGAGAAAGACTACTGTAGCCTTCAGAATACAGCAATTACAGGAAAAAAAAAAGTAAGCATGAATCTACAAATATATTCTGGCTTCAATATAGGTTAAGTCCATGTAAACATAGGTGTGGAGCAATCAACATATTGGTAGTAGATTTGTATTACAAATCTGAGTTAATTTTCTACACCAGTGTAAGTACTAGCATCAATAAAATAGATTGGGATACCTGAGGTATATCACCTTTAATAAAACTGAGCATATTGAAGAAAAAATACCTCAGATTATAGGAATCTGAGATTGAAAAGCTGTGTTTCAAGGGAGATAGAGCAATGTCCAAAATTACACTATGAAAAAAGACTATTTCTGCATTTGTTCATCACTATCATACAGTTCTGATTGGAAAGGACTTCAGGGGGCTCAAAAGTACTGTCTGCCTTGAACCTCAGAGTCTCAGGGCAATTTTTGCAGAGTTGGTTACTCCTCCTGTGTCATTGCACAGCATTGTTTCTTCTCAGGACCTGGACTTTGCATTATACATTCTATAGTTATAAGATTCCTGTTTGCCCATTCTGTTAACCTATCTAGGATCCACTCAATAATCATCCTGCCAGCTGTTCTCACAAAGTTGTATTCATTTGAAAACATGACATGAGTATTTGCCATGTCCTCCTCCAGGCTGTTGATAAAAATGCCTGACAGGACAGGATCCAGGATAAACTCCTGTAGTATCCCACTTACGCTGGTTTCAAGGTTACCATAAAGTGCTATGCTCTGAATGTGATTATCCCCATAGTATTTTACCCATCAAACTGTCCACTTAACTAGACCAGAATCCTATATCCAAGTGAGGTGGAACATATGTGGTTTTATCCATATAAATAAAATACAAAATAATTTTGCTTGAAGAAAAAATGTTTATTCCATTAATTAAGTTTGCAACCAAATAAGCTGTCTATTGTTTATTAAAGAGATAATACCCATGGTTTGAAGATAATGCTGGATGGTTAATAGGGATAAAGAAAAATATGGATTCAAAGATCACGTCCTGACACATTGCACAGACAATTTTTTTGGTCTATGTAGCACATACATGTTTTAAATGTCGACATGCTAGGCTATTGGGTTAAAATGGAAAACAGACCTCTAAAAGACAAGGTATGAGACATGTCTAAATTAAAATTCTGACACTATTAAGATTTATACTTCTGACTTTACCTCATTCTAAATTGTATTGGCACTTTTATGATAGCATAGAATTTTGGGCTTCATTTTCTTTGTTTTATTTGTGAAATTTTTTATTAACTAAATAAGTAGTGTCAAATTACCAAAATGTTAGGTAACGGGTGCAGTAAAAATATTATGAAAGTAGTTTTATGAGTGAGGTGTTTAATGCTAAAGCATGGAGAAGCTGAGTCACTTGTGCAGTGTAAAACTGATTAAAATAGGGGAATGATTGTTTTACAATTGTATATCTATTATCCACATTATATTAATTCTAATTATTATAAGACTTTTTTTTTGCCATAAAGTTTTAAATTGTGATATTCTAAGGTTTTATATTTCTTTATTTTTCTAATGCTGAATTTGATCCTGTATAGTATTGAATCTCTGGAGGAACCTGGAATAAATACAAATTTTCTTGACTGACAAAACAGATGGAGTACTTCTTATGTTTGCACTAGCCCCAGGTAAATTGTATAAAGAGAAGTAAATTGCTACAAATTTAATCTGTATTTCTATGATCTATACAGAGAACAGATGATAAACTACTCTGCCCTAATAAAAAAAAGAGATCATCAAAGTTACTTGCAAATAATTTTTTAAATTCATGAATAAGGTTCTTTTCAGCACCTGATACTTGGCTAATATACTATTTATGTTCCCATGAAAACACATGTTTTTCTTCTGCCAAAGGGCACTTTTTAAAACTAAAATTAGTGTGTCCAAATCAGAAAAGCTCATTAAATGAGTAGGTGTTTTTTCCTGATATTTGTGTGAAAAGACTAAATTTATATTAATCAAGTAGAGATTTCTTTCATCAGAAAATTAGCCTGTAGATGTTGTATTCTGGTCTGGCAGACCTATTTCTCTCCTAAAACAACCAAATGTCCTTCTGCATCATTACTGTTGTGAAAATATAATGCAGGAGAATTAATCATTACTTAAGGTCTTGAAAAGGCCAAGGATTGTGTGTGCAAAACATTGTGCTTTACCATCAAAACAGCTGCTGTTTTGGCAGGAAAAATTTTGAAAACAGAGGGGATGTTAGCAGGACTTTATATCCAGACCAGCTGGAATGAAAGTGAGAACTATTGTGCTGTGTA
This sequence comes from Melozone crissalis, assembly GCF_028551555.1. Taxonomy (NCBI): domain Eukaryota; kingdom Metazoa; phylum Chordata; class Aves; order Passeriformes; family Passerellidae; genus Melozone; species Melozone crissalis. The sequence continues at coordinate 56,921,015 of NW_026535794.1, read as the reverse complement.
GTCAGAAAGGAGTAAAAGTCAGGTTAAAGCAGTTGATTTAAACACAGTATTTAGTCCTAGGTGCTCAGGGAAGATATAGCAAAAAACAAAGTGTAGAATTAATGGCACTGAATGCTACACTGCTGTAACTAACAATTACTCATGTAAAAAGTCTACTTTCAGATTATGGTCTTTGGTTTTCAAGTATCTAATATATTACTTAATAAGGAACTTTAAACACATAAATTTCAGACTCTCTGAATCTGTGAAGCATACACTGATGGCTTCATATTCCAAAGAACAAACATATCATGGACACCAAAGGGAAGAATAGTCACAAAATCTTAAATCACTTACTTGTACTCGTGTGACATGTAGGTACATAATACAAGCCACTAGGAAGCATATGCAAAACACCAGAAGAACAAGAACTACGGTACTCCTAGAATCAAAACACAATAGAAGTAATGCAATGCAACTCAGTAACACATGAGGACAACCTACAGTTAGGGGTCCTTCTAAAACAGTATTTATAAATGGTGGAGGATGTCCTCCTCAACCCTGATGTTATACTAACCATCATAAGTGCAAATTAAGCAGTGATGTCCACTGGTCTCAAGACTATGAAATTAGTAAATGCTCTTTTAAATGGTCCCCGCTCTGATGTCAGAAGGAAGATCAAAGAACCTCAAAAATTCAAATGTATGGTAGTCAAGAGAGACACTTTCTAATTGTAGGTTAGTGCAGAATATTCAGCATGATGAGTCTTCCAAGGAGAATGTGTAACTCAATTACTTGACCTTGGCAGTGGTGTTAATAGTTACCAGATACTTTTTCTGTCTCATTCCTCTTTCTCAAAGATTCAGAAATCAATGATCATATAATTTAGACACTTAGGAAGTCAAATAAAATCAGAGAAATCTGCCTTTTAATGAAACAGAAAAACTCCCTCATTTTGAGTCTTCCTCAATGGTTAGACAAATCTTATGCTTCAAAAAGATGATTTAATAATTCTTAAATTTTAAATCTTCCCTCTTCTGATCTATCAAAATAGGCTTGTTCTGAATGAGAAGAGGGGTGCAAACCAAGATCTTTCTACAGAAAACTTCTTTTGGAAAAGTACCTTATGGATGTGAGCAAGCTGACAGAAATTAGTCCACCAGTGTGGGTGCGTTTGATTTCTGCTCAGGGACAGCCTGGCCCCATGCCAGGGCTGTATGACAGCAGCATAACATGATCTTCACACCTTTTTTCTAACTTGTGAGGATAAACCAGTCAGTCCAGAAGCCACGTGAACAATGGATTCAGGCAGTTATGTATCTGTGCTCTTAACGATTACTGGAAAAAGATTGTTTTTTAACAGCAGAAGTGTGAAGTTCTCCTGTAGAGTTTCTAACTATTTGACTTTGATTTCAAATTAATGTAACAGTCTGTACTGATACAGGAACTGGGAGAATTGTGTGGTGTACTCTGTGTACCCAGAATGGGAAGGTGACTCTGGCTGCTTTTAGTGTGGACTCTGAATACAAGTATTAATCAAGGTAGGATCTCATGCCTTTAGAGATTTCCCTTGTATCCAGGATGCTAGAAATGAATGCAGGGGACATGCAACAACATCTCGTAACATAGCCATAGCTGACAACTGACAGTAGTGCTGAGTGGCACCCTGACAGACATTCGGGTTGGCATCTAAAAAGGGCTACATTGCTTTTTTGAAAAGGAAACACAGAATCGGACATTAGAAGGGTTCCTAGTCAGGGCTTTTAGTGGCTACACTCTCTATGTGCCTCCATAATTGGACAACTTAGGTTGACAGGAACGTAGCCTTATTTTGACCACCTCCATCTGGGAATAGAAAATGTGTCTTTAGTTGAGAATCTGTTTTGCTCAAAAGATGATAAGAATTGTGAGAATAGCAAGTCTATTGATTTCTGTATATCTATGCAGTAATTGACTTTCCTACAACATTTTCTTGTCTAGATGACCATTCTCCTCCTTGAAATATATATATATATATATATATATATATATATATATTTATATAAAACTTCTCCCATTAGGGTAGCATATTACAAGCCTTGTATTAGCTTTTGCATTCTCTTGCCACGCGTATAACTACTTTGGCAATCTAAATAGCAGCTTAAAGCTCCAAACTCGGGAAAGAGGGGCATCTTTTTCCTATACTTCCAAAGTTTTAATTTAGCTCATGTGTGCATCTGTGTCACAGCAAGGGAAGAGCCGAAGAAGATTTTGGCTATATGAAGCCACCACTCAGGCACTGGAAGAAAGAACTTAGGAGCATTCAGTGGGTGGCTTTTTTAACCAACCCATTCCATCTTCATTACCTTCTGTGGTGATATTCTTCTGGAGCTTGTGTGTCTGTCAGATCACTACTTAAACTGACGCTCTGCCCATCTGTTTTAAAGTGACACTAGTTTTTCGAAAGGCTACTATATGGTTCTTAGAAATTCAGTCTAGATTCAACTACACTAATACACTTTGTTTCTCCTTGTTCAAAACTGCTATGCACTGCAGCTGTGGCTTATTGAAGAAGAAGGTGAAAGACTTCTTAATCATGCTCCAATTAGTCAGCAGAGTCATTAGTCTGGAAATGGTGTAAATGATGACTAAGTTACTTTGAATTCTTTAGATGAAAGATACTATATTACAAATTAGTGTTTCTATGTTATTAATATGAATAAACTGTTTTTCAATCTTTCAACTAAAAATAATAGAATATAGAAGTATTATTCTAACTGGGGACTTGTGAATAGAAAGGACCATAATTTAAATGGAATTTTCAAAAGCATTACCCTATAGCTAGTTCTATTCCCCCTGAAGTAGTTATAAAAGTGAGTAAATTTTATTGTTAATGCTTTGATATTCTAATCTGAAAAAAGTTCATTATTCATAATTTTTATACCTTATAGACAATTCTATCTACCTCTAGATTTGAAAGGGGTGTAATTATTTTTTATTTAGTAAGCACTCACATAGAACTGACAATATCTGAGGTAATCACTAATTAATCACTCAACAATAGGCATAGGACACCTCCCAAACCCACCACTTGGTTATGTTTACTTAAGTACAGTCAAGGCTGGACTAAAAGTTATATATGCATGGTCAAAATACACACTAGACAGTTTATGTAGGGATAGTGTTGATACCAAAATCTTCAATGAATGTTATAAATGCAGGCCTCAATGCAGCTGGATGGGTACTTTCAGTAGTTCCCATTAAACTCTGCAGGGTTTTATCTCTGTTGCTATCAATACCAGTACTTAATCCAAAGTAGCACAAGCACATTTAGAAAAGCTGCCATAACACCTTTGTTTGTAATGCAGAAATACTTCAAATAAGTTTAAAATAACCACTACATTTTAAATAAACACTGAAATGTATCTTTTTCCCCTGAGTGCACACTACTACAAAATAAAAAAATATAGTGAAAAGTATCTCCTGTAAACAAATTAAAGATATAACAATTAGACTGAAGGGTATACTAACAGAGAATCTCCCATGTGAAGTCCCCATTCCAGTTCCAAAGACTTTAATTTTTGACCTCTGCAGGAGGTCTGAGGATGTTCCACTTTGAGTTATGATGGCAAAAGACAGAAACTTACTGTGGTATTATTAGAAGGTAGACAAGGCCAAATAAGGCAGCTAGAATTAGTGAGAGAACTACAGCACTGGTGAAGTACTCATCCTGAAGCTGGTGGTACTGTTAAAGAAAGGAAGAAGTGAAGACAGTAAATATTTCATGTATACCCGGACATCCACTCTTGTCCATTCCCAGTAAGAAAGAACTGTATCCTAAAATAAAACAAGCCCCTACTTAGTTAAAAACATGATGGCTTAATTTGCACTGAAAAAACAGATGAGGGAAGTCTACATAAGATTTTCCTTGACAGACTTCTCTTTCACCTTGTAACTAGTCAAAACGGGTTTAGGCTCAGATATAAGTTCATCTTTTTGAGAAAAAAAATCAGCCACTTTGAACCAGAAGTGGGTGGCCCTCCCTCTGTTTACTCATCATGATAAAAGGCCATAGACTCCTTGCTGCTGCTTTCAAGAAGTTCTTTCACCTCAGCTGCTCAAGGACAGGACTCTAATGAGTGGACTTGGAGGCAGCTGCTAATGAGATACATGGGCTCAGTTTGGGGCAGCTACTGTTCCTGATTCCACTAAGCTACAGTATTAATGAGAGAAAGCTTTCCAGGGGTTGAAAAACAAAAGTGTTTTCTCAGAAAGACCCAAAGTTCAATGTCATTTACACCAGAAGACTTTTTATTTTGAAACAAAAAAAGTTATAGCCTAATAATAAATTACTTTGGAAACTTGAACCCAAAATTTATACTTTAAACCTTAAAAAATTTGGATCCAATATGGCACACAGCCTTCTAACTTGAAGCAGTAGTGACCTGAAATCTTAGACTATATTGTGACTTACAGTGGAAAAATAAATATTACTGCAATTAATGAAAACCATACTACTTTTGTTTTTTCAAACACATAAAGTAAAGGCTGTAGATACAAATAATTTGTATTCACAAAAAATACTCCTTCAAGGTAGGAACAATTGTTTACTGATATGCATGTTTGTATGGTCCCTGTAAATCCCCTGCTTTCAGCACAGCCACACTGGTATAATATTGCAACCTTGTCCCGAGATTTAATGTTTGGGGTTTTTTTGTTTTTTTGGTTTTTTTTTAATATTTTCTAGAATTTCTGGATCAATACTTACCAGGTTACCTATACATCTTCTTGTGAATACCACTTCTCCAAAGCAGATGAGTGAGTAGGCAGACACATTGCAATGAGACAACATTAAACAAGTGACTCAGACAGTTTGGAGAAGGAAAAGAAGGACCAAAACACAGGATAGATAACATTGTGTAGGATCCTGACAAGTAGGACAATACCTATCGTGGCAATGATGCCCTGAACAGGGAATAGTGAGCACTGACTCCATGATTGCACAAGGCTGATCAATTGCTTTATTATGCTATACTATATTATACTATACTCTTAGAAACTTGTAACCCTTACAGACTGTCCAATACAGCTTATCCTAATTAGTCAATCAATCCAAACACAGTGTCCAATTAAGACATCACCCTTTGGTAAACAGTCTCCATAACACATTTCACATGTGCACAACAGGTGCAGCAAATGGAGATAAGAACTGTTTCTCATTCTCTTCTCTGAACTTTCTCACAGCTTTTCACAGCTTCCCAGGAAAATCCTGGGTGAGAACTATGTCTCTCTCTGTTCAGAAGATACGTGATTACCACAAATACCAATCTTTCTTTTTATCCCCTTCAAGTGTTTCCATAGAAGGTAGAAATAATGTCACCCTCTTAACCGAGAAATAGTCCAGTGGAGTATTTGAAGATAGTGCATAGAATTTAAACATTGCATGAAACCCCAACAAAAACCCCAGTGCTAATTGGCTTATGGTCAGTGAAATCAGTAAAAATAATTTTAAACTCCCTTACTTTATTTTCACGCTCAATTTGCTTATACTTCAGGGTAATGAAGTTCAAGTCAGCCATCTCAGACTCAGTTTGCCGGGCCTCTATCAAGCGGCTGATGTATCTGTTCACTCGAGTTCCTGGAGTGCTGTATACAATATTGTTAGAAAAAGAGGAGCGATTCCTGAGTTTTTCAGAGGCTGTCCTTAATGCTCTCCTCTGTAATATGGATGAAGAAAGAAGCACAGATTTTATTAGCACTGAGATTATGCATTGCTGTTCATATTACTTCAAGCTCACAGAGAGGACGGGGAATTCATTAAGCAAGCAACTACAAAAGACAGAGTTCTTATCTCTGTGTGAATGTCACCTTTTAAAAATTCCTTACCTGAAATCCTGATGTCATTCAAAGCAAAGAGAAAACGCCCAATTCATTCCAAGATTCTAATCCGGAAATTCTTTTCACATATGGCCCTGACACTCCTCTGCCACTGAGGGAATTATCAGTTTGTACCCAGTAGAGTTATTTTACCTTGCAAAATGGTTTTATATTGGTTTGTTTTCTTGACAGAAGACATGGAGCTCTGGACATCTTGAAGACAAGATAACCAGGCTCTTCATTACACAAGAAAAGTCCTACTGTCTAGGTAACAATACATGTTTCAAAAAGATATTTACCCTGAAGTCTTGGACAATGACCACATGTGACTACAGAGGGTCTGAAATCTCAAGTGCTATCTTTAACTCACCCAATTGGCTCTCTTGTTAAGACCTCTTGAGTATGCCTCAAATGACTTGCAGATCCAGATGGAGCCATCCAACAAATTATCAGAACTAAACTAACTGCCTAACTGGCTCCTCCAAGGCTGAGATAGCACAACTATAAGATAATTATTCATAGTCCTTTCCAGTGGAAAAGATTTATCACAGAGCATATCTGAAGGGATTTTAAACAAGCTGTCTCACTTTTCACAGAGAGCACTTAGGAGACAGTGATGGTGGGAACCTCCAGTTGAGGGCACTTTAATCTAAACCATTATGGCTCAATCTGTTCTGTGACTGGACAGGGGTCAAGCCGACTTCCCAGAACAGTTTTGACAACAAAGCTCAGACAAGTTCTACTATTTCTGTAAAGTTAAAGGAATATTTTTTTATCTAGCATCTGGAGAGTTCAAGACAGTTCAAAAGATTATGAAATAACAAGTCTATGCAGGATATAATAAGTAGAGTATGTCAGAAAGATGTAAAAGAAGAAAACAAAATTTCTCTCTTCAGAATACTCAGTCCTAAATACCCACTCTAGAGGCTGTACAACAACATATCCTTTTAATCCAGATGGTTAAAATGATGGTGATCACTATCTAAGTAATCTTGCAGGAATAGCAGTTTCCTTTTGAATTTCACAAGAAATTCTTAGGAGGACCTCATCAGTGAACAAATTGGGAACTCTTGCAGATCATTACCTTACATAGCTTATTATTATTATTATTATTATTATTATATTATTATATCTAAATCCTTATGAATAGTGAGAAGGGTTATCTGCTGACTGATATCTTGGTTTTCTGTTTGTGAAGAAAAATGGACCCCAGCAAAGATAAAGTAACTTTTCAAGTCTTGCTTTGCTGGCTTTATATGGAGAGAGGAGGCTACACCAGCAGTAAACAATTAAAAGGTTACATTTTTCTTCAAGCTTTCAGATCCCATTACCTGGTATATTGTCTTTTGGTGTAAGAGCTAATAGTTTCAACATGAAAACTAATCTTAAGGACATACATTGATTAGAGAGTTTAAATTATCAGCCAAACAACTATTTTCAGTGTTTCTAAACTGAGAGGAATTTGTTTTCTTGAAGAAACATTTCTATCAGTAATTTGTAAGGAAATTGAGTGCTTTTAGGAAAATAATAGAAACAGGAATTTCTGTGTCAGAAATATACAATTTTGCTCTCAATAAACTATAATTAGTTAGCATGTGTATTGCATTAGTTGCAGCAGAAATACATCTTCAAGGATTTTTTACAATTCAAATTTAAGCCTATAGTATAACAACAGGGGGGAGGAAAACAGTATTTAAATAAATGTTTGTTTGCATCGAAACCTGAAATGAGGGTAGATGAATATGAGTGTTATTCTGATATATGGAATAAATTGTATTATTTATGCCACTTTGAAACAGGGTTAAAGTTTCTATTCTTAATTGAAAAAGCTGTTTCTTACATATAATTATTTCCTCTCGGTCTCCTATTTTTATCTCTATTATTATTTTGCCACATTAGACTTCCATCATGTCCCACATATGATCAAGATCCAGTATTTATGTTTCTCAGAAAGGCACTGGATTCAAAGCCTTTAAAAACCCCATGTGATTTACTTTATTTACATTATTTGAGTACTGAAAACTCTAAAGAAACCCTACATTGTAACACAGTGTATTTATATTCGTATAATATAATACAAATCCATGATGCGTTACATAAAAGTTACAAAAGCCCAGAACGGCAGTTTCTGTTACTGATAGCATTGTAGAACTTCACTGCCAGTGTTCCGGCATGAAAAAAATTCCAACAGATCACTAACAAATCCACATGGATGTTTTCTGTGTATATTACCATATTTATACATACGTGTACACAAGACACAATGCAAAGTTTTGCATATCCTTCAAAGAATGTGTGAGTTATTTTTTAAAATACTCAAAGATACACTAAATCTCAATTGGAAGGCCTTGTACATGGCCAATTTAAAAATCAAATCTGGAGTTTCGGAAAGTCTTCACAGAAACTGTTTTTAAAAGGAACTAATTGAATTTTTTCCCCTTTTTCTGCAGAGGAAACACAAGCACGTATAAAACTCAAAATATGAGAGTTTGAATGCTTTCTGAAAGTAAGATTTAGACTGAGTCTTTAAGAAAAGAAAAGAAAAGAAAAGAAAAGAAAAGAAAAGAAAAGAAAAGAAAAGAACAAGTGAAGCAATCAGTCAAATTGAATTACTGATTCCAGTGCTCGAATGCTGCCACTCAGTGGTGGAGTGACCTGTGTAATGTTGCCACCTGCTGCCAAAGAAAATGGAATTAGCAACTCTCATTGTGTTTATCCATAAAGTTACAGGTAGATCCATATACAGAAAAGAAGCAAATCAGGCTACTAGTATGTAAAGAGTTTTGATTTTTGGAATTACCAGGCATCCAAGAAAGCAGAATTTATATTTGTATTAGGGACTTTTATGTTCAGGATTTTTATTATGGACAAAGAGGGGTTTTGGCTAATCAGTTGCCTTTCCTATTTCAGAGAACCATCTAGGGAAAAAAATTATTCTGTTGGTTTGCATTTGTGACCATCAAATTCAGACTGGGATGGAAAAAAGATGCAAAAGAATATATGTTTAAAAGAATGGAAACAGCCTCAGAAATTCCAGTTCCTGTGAAAAAAGCCCTTAATAGAAGGCACAAGGACACCTATGCTGGCTTTTCCAAGGGCAGCTCCAAATTTGAGGACTTTTATTATTAAATTTGGTTTTTATTTACTGTGGGAATTAGATTTTTCTAGCTCCAGCAGGAACACCATAAGCGCTTTTATCAGTTTGTAACATCATCCCCTTTGTTCTCAAAGATGGTCTGCTTGATGCAGTCCTGGAATTGATGCCCAAAGACTGCACTTGGCCCACATGGACTACCTTATCATCATCCTCACACGTCATGACGTTGGAGAAAGGGATCTCTGCTTTGAACATCTTGCGACAGTGCATGAGCTGAACAAGCAGATAGCAGACGGTCTTGAACTTCATTCTTTTGGCAGGCTTAATGTCTGAGAGAATCAGTCCAGGAAATATCTGTTGGTCAGAAAAATAATATTTAGAACCAAGATATTGCATTCCCATGCAGACATACATACTTGCAGGCATTTGTGCCCCACCATGGCCAGAAAATAATACTCTAGTCAAGAAGCAATTCTTTTTGATAAATATTTCACATTTGTATCTTTCTTCAACATGAGATGTCAAGAATCTATCAAACAGGCTTTATGTAAACTCATTCTTAACATTTTGGGAACTGTTCTTTTCTTAAAAATGTGAACTATAAAATGTGCATTAATGACAGACTCATAAAAAAGGCAATATTTGTATTTCTTTAATATTAAAATAAATTTTTGAAAATACAGGGAAAATAAGGAGGCAATTAGCATTCTTATTAAATGACGTTAAAAAATACAATTTCAGTCTTCTTTGTTCCTTATTTTTTTACTTCAGCCATAGGAAGTTCATTAAAATCTGAAGAGAGTAACTTTTGCTTTAAAGATATATATACATATATATGCACCTTAAAAGAAGTGTTTGAGGCATTGAGGTTATAACTCACATCTTATTTCTACAAAGCAAGAAATGTTATACTGCACAGAAATACTCTCAGAGGTTTAAGTATAATCTATTCCTTTTACTACAAAGCTCTTTGTTCAGCAAGGACATACATTTCCTTGGTTAACCCTTAAGCATGTATTTCACGACTGCTGACTTTAGTAAAGCCGTAGCACATACTCAGATGCTTTCTCAGATGAGGATATTGTATCCTCAGTGTTTATACCAAACTTATTCATCCTTCTGGCATGTGGAAAGTGTTAATGAGAAACATGGCAGGACCCTATGCCTCCTCAGTATGGGAATTCAAGCTTGTAAAATTAATTTCTTCTGGATCAACAAAATAAAGAAGCACAGAGGAAATGGTCCTTAGTTTTCCTAGGTATAAAAGATAGAAAAAATCACTTCCAAAAACTTTACTCAAATCCTATTAAAGTCCACAAATGACAATGAGAATTTGCTGTGCATTATTCACAATACTATGATTTACTAGAGAAGTTTCTTCAATGATCAAAGAATGAAGAAAAAACCTGAAAGCATTTGTTTAATGAATGTTTTCTTGGACAACTAAATTTAGATTGGCAGGGCAAATGACATTGATTATATTCTGAATGGCATCTCGAATATTGGCTTGTTGTTATGTTTAACACACACAACCATGCACTTGCATTTTCTGGAAAATCAAGGTTATACATTATTGAACTTTCAATACCTTGTTTAGTCAGTTACACACTGGCTATGAAACACAATAATGACCAGAATGTTGCACTTGTTATTTTTCTCCTAGCAGCCATGTTCTCAACATGTGAGGGGCTTCAAATGTGCAAAGGTGCCTAGGTGCTTTATTGTACACTGGAAGACTGGCTGAAGCTAGTTAGCATTACTGCGCTGTGTTACACTGCACAGTCAGCAGCTGAAATCTGAAAGGACATTTGCGTATCTAGTGCAGAGTCACTTGTGTAAGGGTAGTTTAACAATAGCCTGCGTGAAGAGATTCCCAATATGAACCGTTTCTTTCAAGGGCTTTCTGGCTGAAGACATGCCACCGAAGATACTGTACAAGGATATTCACATACTAATCATCCTTTAGGTATTCCTAAGGACACCAAGTAGATAGTTGTTAGGCTTGAGTATGGCAGATATGATCAATTTTTGAGCTACAATTCCCAAAAGCTAAAACATACTTTTTGGAGAAGTATTCCACTTGTAATTCTTCCTAATATAGCCATAATTCCCCTAGGAATATGGGGAGTCTCTATCAAGTCTCTCTATCAACACTTTGATACAACAAAAATGAGCAACTTTCTTGAAACTCCCTCCAGTTTCGCATTTAATTTTATTTTCAGAAATATACATGTAGACGATATCTCAAGAAATCATTACCTCATTGCTCAAACCTTTCACAGTGGACATTGCATTAAGTCAACAATTTTGATGACTTTAAATAAATTATGATTTTAAATAAATTCAGAGACCCGCAGAAACTTCCTGGCAGCCTTCATTTTGGAAATGCCACAGTGTAGATGCAAGAGTGGCAAAGAATAGGTAGAGAATCTTGGTAGCAAAAGATCCAAGAAGGCATGATTGTGAAAGGTGATCATATGTGCATGACTATATCCTCCTACAAGGATTTGAGTTCCTATGAATAGAGAAGAATTTAGACTTTCCTCCATGCAACTTTCTTATAATAGATGTGTTTCTGAGAACAACCTCCAACGTGAAAACTTGGAATGCACTCTGAACTGTGGCCCTGCCACCAACATAACTTTTCTCCAACCATATGTTTTTATTGAGTTTCTTGACTTTATCTTCAAATCAGTATGTAAAACAGTTTTAGCTCGTACCATCAACTGGTTTCTTTTAGCTTAGAAATCTTACAAGCAGATAATACATCAACAGTATGCACCCTTTGTGTGTTGGAAATACAGTGAATTTTTCTAGCTGTTTCAGAGTTAAATAGAAATTTCAGCTCAGGTCTCTGAAAAAAAAGGAGTAGTGTGAGATCCCACATCAAAGAAAAACAAGGACAGACTGGAATGAGTTTAGCAAAGGTTCACCAAATAAATTAGGGTTTTCAAGTATATGACATACAAGAAGAACCTGAGGGAATTTAGCTGATTTATCTGGAAGAAGAGAAGGCTAAGGAGGGATCTACTTGCTTGTCTTTAACCACTTAACTAGTAACTGCAGAGAAGACAGAACCAGAATAATACTGAATACTACTCACAAAAAAGAACAAGATGCAATGGATAGAGTCTGTAGCAAGGGAAATGCTGATTTGATACAAAGAAGTTTACCTGTGAGGATGATCATGCCTCAAGAGGCTGCCAGTCAGGGAAACACACAGCACTTACTCAAAGGTGGATCTAACTGCAAAGCCAGCAAAGGCCCCATCCAAATTCAGCTGGTGTGCAATGCTATGGATATAGTACTGTGTAGCTACTGTACTTCATGGCTGGCCAAGAACACAGCCACTCAAAGGACACTGCATACACACAAGTTGGACACACTGACAGTTCTCAGCAGATCCATATAATTTTATTTATAATTTTGGTTGATTCATTGAGGTGTTTTTTATTTGGTTTGTTTTCGGTTTTTTTAACCTAGTCATTTCAGGACATATAGATTCTGCACTTGGACTGAGGATTTTTCATCCCACTACTATATATACACAATATCTAAAATTAAAAGGAATTCTCTCTCATCTTCGTCTCATATATCTTTTTTTTATTCTTCCCTTTACAGCAGAACAACACTTTTGACACAGTCAACTCAGTGAAATATTTCAGTAATCTCAACTTCAGCTCTAAGTCTATGACAAAATCAGGAAATGCAAAACAGTCTGTTAAAACAGACTTAAAAAATCCTCTCCAAATGAATGAACCCAACCCCAGTGTCTTTCCCTTTGCTTTTCCTCTGATCTTGCTCCAGGCCAGCATTACAGGAAAGCTGGACTGCAGCATTCCCATTCCAGCTCATTTTGTCAATGCATTTTACTTTCACATGTTTTTTTGATCCTTGGGATCATCTCTAATTCTGTTCACTGTTCATTTAGCTCATAATTTCAGGAAAGGTTGGTTGTTTGCTGCAACACAGCTGACAAATAAGGTTAAGAGCTGGACTTTTCTAGCAGAGCACTCTGAAAGTGGCCAGGACTATATACAGCTTTGTGAATGCAGAAAACAAACAAGCACTGATTCAAATCATGGTGAAAAAACCCCAGTGTTTGAATGTCATGTAATAGTCTGATAAGTACTTAACTGGTGCTCATCTGAGATTCTCAGAAATGTCAGCAGACTGTTATTTCCCTGACTATATTCAACCTCAGTGCATAAATTGGCAAGGAAAAGAAGATACTTATGTAATTCAAAACACATTTACAGAAACCATAAATGCTGTAGCACTGTGTCTGTATGTGTTTTCTATCTTCAGGCAGGCAGGACCATGTCTCTTGGTGGTTATATTTGTTCCATGACTATCTTTAAGATATTTTGTCCTAAGATAGATGAGCACATTTTTTTTCCTTTTTTTCACTCTTCTGATAGTTAAAATCATGAGATATTTTTTCTACTGCCCTTATGATACATTTTACTTATCACACCTCAGCTATCCAATAAGAAAGTGTATTAGGTATTTTACCAAAAAATATAGCTTCTGTAAGATTAAATTTTAAAATTCAGAATAGTGTAACCACTTCCTTGACGCAGATGTAGAAAGTTTTTAGCAGTTGTAAAGGCAAAACCAATGTCTAGGAGATCAACAACAGAGAAATGTCTTCTACCAGTGCCCTACATCTTTCCTTGTACAGATTCCACATTTATGGAGGAAGAAAAAGAGAGAATGATACTGGAGCACATAACTAATTCTATCAATGACAGCCCAAACTGAAGGCTTTCACACTGATGATGATGCACCAGCAGCCTCATAGCTACAGCAGGAGCAGTCCTGAGGATGTAGAGCAATACACTTTGCAATACAGACATTGTTCTTCTGTTTGTGGTTGCTGGGTAGTAACACAAGCAATTTATTTCCAGTGTTTAGATTTGTTTATTCCAACAACTTGAGCAATGCAAATTCTCAGGCACAGAACAGCCCCTCTCCAGATACAAGCTAGAGCTTCCATTAAATGGCTGTGTGCCTGTTAAATCGGCTCTGCTAAGGTATATCTAGGGTGTTAAAATCTGAAACACTCAAATTATGCATTCAGATCTCTAATTACATTCCTTGGAAGAAGCTGTGACCCACTGAGCAGAAAGAACATCCCTGGACTCTCACAGTCATGGTGGCAGTGGCAGCTACAGGTAGCTGTCAGTTTGAAAGAAGAAATCTTTAGTTTGTACCCAGATATGGACTCAGATGCCTGATTTGCAGCATTTCAAATTAGAAGAATTTTGTCAAATACATTTTTGCTTGCAATGTGCTATAAAGGAAAGAGTTTTTATGAGTAGTGGGTAAAGCTTTTATATCCCCTGCATTAAATGGGAAGATCTCTTTTTCTGTCACTACTTAGAGTTTAAGAGTCAGAGCTCTAGCACTCCATAAGGGCTAGTAAGCATACAGTCACTTAAGTAAAAATATAATCAAAATCTATTTGTCCAGAAAATGCACAACTTGCAAGAACTATAAAAAATTCCTTGAAACAAAGTAAACAGAATATTTTTAGAAGAGTCAGATGCCAAACAAAATCTTAGGGATCTGTTAGGCATACAGGTGGATTTACTGGGACATAAGCGCTCTGTGGAAAAAACCAAATTTTCCAAGATTGGTAAAAGAACACAATATGAGAACTGTGTAGTATGTTCCCTCAGACTTAACCAGAATGATTAAATCAAATTAATTTAGCAGAGAAAGAAATTTCCCACAAATACATATGGAACTTCATTTTGAATGGAAGTAATAAATTAAAAAGATTAGGTACAGCAATTTTAGACCTATCATATCACTCAATTACTTCCTTCTCTAGCCTTCTTTTTCTTCTTTAAATCAAGTCAGACAAAATCCAATACATTTCCATCAAAAACTCCTAGTAATACATGGATTATAGGCATAAAATTCTTTCACTGTTAAAAGCTCAATTAGAGTATTATTAAGACATGATAGAAAGCATCCCAAAACCCGTGAAACAATATAGTTGCTAACAGTAAATTAACAATAAAGTCAAAAGACAAGCACAGGCAGTTACTATTCATTTCATCTATACAAAGCAAAAATATCATCATGAATCTGTATTGTTTTCTGTCTGCTATATTGCATAATATTCATTCCATGCTGGGGGGAAAAGAATTGAATCAGCCACAGGAAAGACATAAGCAGACAAAAGCTGTTGGCTGGTGATGGAGAAATATAGAGCCTAGTAATTTATTATAATATAGAAGGCAAATAATCTGCTTCATGCAACAAAGCTACATTGATTATCAGTAAAGAAGACTGTACTCCAAGAAAAAAATACTGTCTTTTCAAGAAGACTGATGAAAAATTTGTTTGTTTTCCTGCTACTCTGTGGTGTAAGGACTGCAATGCAGGATGCTTACAATCTCATGAGTTTATGCTAGATGAAACAACAAAATATTAAAGTCATATGACAGCCTTTGCCACTTTTCTTGCAGCTGTGGCATGCAAGTTAGAACAAATACAGAAGGGGTGACTGGGCATTGGAATGGGCTGCCCAGAGAAGTAGTGGAGTCACAAGCTGTCAAGGTGTTTAAGAAAAGACTGGATGTGGCATTCAGTGCTGTGGACTAGTAGAGATAATGGTGCTTGGTCATAGCTTGAACTTGATGATCTCAAAGGTTTTTTCCAGCCTAGTTGATTCTGTGTGATTCTGTGTGAATCTCAATTTTCTGAATTTCTCCCTGTTTTGTCGTGAGTCAGAGAAATTGTGATCAACCTTTTGAGCTTTAAATCCATCTGCAGTTGACAATAAATTATATCACAGGTGTGTATTGTAGATAATTCCTCCAGAGAATTCTGACATATCAAGATTTTTTACATTTTAAGTAGAATTTTCCAAAGGATGCTGTTAAGCTACATTTACTTATTTAGTCATCAGTCTTTCAGCTAATTTTCCCTGAAATTTAAAAGACTGAAAATAGTAATTTCCTCTTTCTGAAACATTGCTTTAATTACCCTTTTTAAATATACTACTGTTTTGGTTGTGGTTTTTTTTGGGTTTTTTTTTTTTTTTTTTGCTATGATTAGTTTTTAGGCAAAAATAAAACTGTGGTTTTAGCCATCTGAATTGGAATGTTTAGGGCATGATTCAACACAGCAAACCAGACAGGACACAAAACACCATGCCTCTAACCACCATCCACTTCCCTCTGGCTGGATAACTAAATAAGGATTCAGAAAAAAAAAGTGGTTTTCACCTGGATTTTCAGAGTGGGCATAGTATTGCTCAGAGACTTCAGATAAGAAAGCAGGGCTATCCAATCCACAGAAAGAATTTACTGAGACTGCTTGGCCTGGCATTGTATGTACACAGTAAGGTAGGAAAAAGTGTCAATCTCTTCAGAGAAAAATCTAGTTTCTGAAGGGCAAACAGATATAGTACTCACTTTCGTGCATTTTTCACGACTGTCCATCTTTCCGTGCTATTCAAATAGTAGGTGCAGATAGCATGTGATTTACACTGCCACAAACAGAAGACGACTAATATATTTGAATACCCCATTGTGAATAACTCACTAGTGCATTAAAAGAAATTTTGCAGACGGTGCTTTGCAATCTATTGGAAGGCAATTATTCATTATGTTTGAGGTAGACTGTAAAATCCAAGAGACACTTATGAAGACACAGGAATAATTTGTAAATTGTATCAAGAGTACTTCCCCATGATTTTTGCACTCGATGACCTCCATTCCTGGACATAGCTTTATTGCTGTTCATGGCACATTATGGGGAGGCAGCTGGGCAGTGGAGCAGAGAGTACTATGGAGATGGTGGATGGTGTGGACATCTTGGCCCTTGTAGGCCAGAAACCATGGGAACATCAAATAGAAATGTAAAGGAGGAAGCTAAAAGAAATGTGGTTACTTTGTTTTAGGGTAGTCATGTAAGACTGCACCTGTAAGATTGTGGTTAAGCAATAGTGCTAAGTAACATTAATAATGTGATTATTGCTTGGCAGTGGAAAATTTTATTCAAAGCTATGAGAATATATAAACCGAGCTTTAGATAGAATAGATGAATTCATGACTTCACAGCTTTACAATAAATGACTTCTTGCTTGCACCTAAGTGGAGCCCTGTCTCACAATTGCTGGATTAGTCAGGTGGGTTACCAAGAAATCATTAAGAAAGAAAAAGTTATTTAACTGGTCTAAACAGTTATAAAGTTCTTGTAAGGGGCTCTGAGATTAAGAGATATGGTCTAGATTTTTTTTTTTTCTTGAAATAAAATCCATATAAAGTAATATTTACTATACTTCACAAAGTTAGAATTTTTTGAAACGAAGAGAATAATTGTGTTTCACAAGCATGAATCTTGTGAATATTTAATATATTCAATTTTATATATATTAAAAAGAAATATATATGTTTTTCTATCTGGATCAAATCTCCTTTAAAAGCCCAAGGCATTCATGTATATGGTCAGATCTGCGTTTACTTACATAAATCAAAATTTTCAAATTTTCTCTCAAGGCAGTATTTTTGTCGTGTGATTGTAAGTATTAATATCAAGAAGATATAATCAAACTTTACTTAAGAGAAATGTGATGACTTTTAAAAAGCTAGTAACTTTATCATGGTATGTATCAGGGAACATGTAAGAAAAAAAGCACTTTTGCATAAGTTTTTAACTATGAAAATCAGCAAAAAAGATTTTTTTAATTAAAAAATTCTGCCTGTGGAAATCAGATTTATTATATAAGTGTGTTTAGAAGCTGAATGTAATCCAGTCAATTATGCATAAATATTACCTAATAATAACAATAATAATGGAATCATAAAATGGTTTGGTTTGGAAGGAACCTTAACGATCATCTAGTTCCAAACCCCTACTGGAGGCAGGGACACCTTCCACTAGACCAGTTTTTAAAAGCCCCATCCAAACTGTCCTTGAACACTCAGGGTTGGAGCATGCACAGATTCTCTGGGCAAGCTGTTCCACCCTCACAGTAAAGCATTTCTTTCTAACAAGTAACCTAACTAACTCTTTTTCAGTTGGAAGCCATTACTCCTTGTCCTATATCTACAGCTCCTGCTGAAGAGTCTCTCTCTGGCTTCCCTGTAGGCTCCCTTCAGATACTGGAAATTGCTGTGATGTCTCCACACAACCTTCTCTTCTCCAGGCTGAAGACCCCCGACTTTCTCTACCTGTCTTTGTGGGGGAGGTGCTCCAGTCTGCTTGCCAACTATATGGTCCTCCTTTGGACTTGCTCCAACAGTTCCTTGTTGGAGGATGGAACTTATGATGGGGGTACCAAAACAGAACTGCAGGTGGGGTCTTACAGAGCCAAGTAGAGAGCCAGAATCATCTCCTTTCACTTGCTGGCTACTCTCCTTTTAAGGCAGCTCAAGGCACTCTTGGCTTTCTGGGCTGTGAGCATATACTACCAGCTCATGTTGAGTTTTCATCACTCCCAAGTTCTTATCCTTAGTGTATTCTCAGTCATTCTCACCAACCTGTAGGTGTACCTAAGATTGCCCCAAGCCAGCTGTTGCTGGCTTTATTGAGCTTCATGAGGTTCACACAGCCCCACCTCTCAAGCCTGCCCAGGTCCCTCTAGATGGCATCCCTTCCTTCCAGTGTGTTGACTGCTCTACACAGCTTGGTGTCATCAGCAAACTTGCTGGAGGTGCACTTTCCATGTCATTGACAAGGATGATGAACAGTATTGGCCTCACCACTGATCACTGTGGAACATCCTTTTTCACTGGTCTCCAGGTGGACAATAAGCTGTTGACTGCATAGATAATAATAGACTAATATATTCTTTACCAAAATAAAAACTGTAACAAAACAAAAAGAAATTTATTCCTTCAGTGGCTGCTTAGTGGTGCCCTCACACTAAACCAGCAAGGAGATCAGATCACAAAAGTTAGCTAATTCAACGAAAGATTTAAAAGATGGGAATAATTTATAATTTTTTCATATTTAAAATGTAACTGGTACATGAATCATTCATGTTACACTGTTATTATCATTCTTGGCTAGAGTGACAGGGATGAAAAATTTTCCTGTCAGACCAAATATAGAAGAATGTGGGGCATGTATCTTCTGAACAAATAATGTTTAACAAAACTCCAAGTGGTCTTAGTTTTGCTTCAAATTCAACATATTCTTGGTCGTCTGTTGCTCATAATATTGATTTTCATTCCACTTGGTATCATACCCGCCTGAGTCAGCTCGTGTTAATGTCAGAGATGATATATAATAAAAATTGCATTTCAGCTGCCGAGGTTCAAGAGGAAGGAACACAATATTAAACCAGAAGATACCTACATTCGCCAGGTGAAACTCTGTCTTGCCTGTGCTTCATGGGTAGCCTTCTATTTTTATGTCTCTAAAGAGGCAGTGAATGAATTGAGCTTGGAGGGAACAGCAGATGTTTATTTAGAAGGCAAATATGCTATTATGTAGCTTGTGGTCAGTGATCAGTATGCAAGTGTACAAAGACTGGGCATAGCTGTGATGGACTGTGACAAGCAGCAAAGTGGCATGCTGATTGACCTGCGAGCCCAGTGGAGAAACCAGTCAACACCAGTAAAATTCATGAAGGGTTTTTCTTGGCTGACACGCCATTGATGCATGCTGGAGAGCTGATGTTAGCCAAGCTGTGGAGCAGCCTCTGCCATTTCCACAGACTCTTCAATGGCACCCATGGGTAAGATGGCATCTGGATTTATGTAGCTGATGACAAACCAAGCAGTCCTTTCTCACCAATCACTAGCAGTTTCTCAGCGATCTTGCAAAGACAAAGAAATGTGTGCTCTCACAGCAGTACACTCTCACTCTTGTACATTAAACATGCATTGACCTGGCTTCCTTCCATATGTGATTGTCAAGCTTCTGTTCCTCAATCACTGTTTTTTGTAGCAGAATTGACACAACACAGTTTTTCTATGTAAAAGTTACACTAATTCCCTTTTGTCTCTTCTTGTCTTTTTGCACCAATAAATGGAACAATTTCCTGAAATTCTACTATTTATTTCCTTAATATGAAATAAAACCTGATAAATTATAACATAAAAATGAAATTATACATGATGCTGAAGGAGTGAAAACAACAGAAAACCAAGACAATCTAGCAGCAATAATACCTTGAATAAACTCTTCCTTTCATTTTCTTCCTTATTTGGATTGATTAATTTAGGAAATACTGATTTCCTAAAAATGCTAGTACTGAGTTCAAGAAAGCCACCAAAAACCAATCTCACTGACTGCCAAAACAGAATTTAACCCACAGTTGGTTTTCCAATGGTTTTCTTTCATATTATCTAAAACTGAATTTAATCATATATACCAGAGGAACAAAATGTGAAATTGCACGATTTTCATAGTGCATGAGAAAACTCCATCTCTCTAATAAGAAGATGCTTCAGACGAAGAACATAAAATCACTCTTGCAGCAGCCTTTCCAGAATAAAACAATGGGATTTTCAATCCCAGGATCAAATTACCCTGGTGACTGGACTCCCAATATTTTCATGAAAACTCAGATAGTCCTCAAATTAAGGCCAAAAAATCTGATCGGAGATATGAAATTCAAGATGACCTGTTTCTTTGTGGTTATGTTTTTCTCAGACACTTGATGGTTAAAACCCTCAAATATGGAGTTTTGACAGCTTAAAACCTGGTGTGTATAAAGACGTCACTTTAAAACCTGACCAATACTTTCAGAATTGGGTAAAATAATTTTCCCCTTGAAGGGTAAAATCCCTGAATTAAACTTATTTGCACAGAGTTTCAGAAGATAAGGATTCAAAAATCTGTATCCCAAATTCTCTGGTTGATATAAAAGGCAATAAATTTTCTCTTGGCCTGTTATCATGTTATGATAGATAACTTCAAAAATAAGCCTTGTGATGTAGAAAAGGTTTACCAAATTGAAAATGTTTAAACAACAGTTATAGACTTTCAAGACTCCTACTGCAAGAAGGAGTCTTGAACAAGAAACATTTTTCAGTAGAACAAAAGACTGCACTCAGTAACCAGTTGAAGAGGAAAGGTGTGACTTGTAGTCGCACCTGTTGGAAAACCACTGTCACCACCTCACCACATGCTGAGATTCAAAATGCTACCATTTTGAGTAAATGGTAACTGCTGGGCCTTCAAGAGTGCTTGAAGAACTTTCAGGAATAAAAAACAAACAACAAAACATTGTCTCTAGCACTGTCTCTGCTTTCAGAATAGCACAGAACAGTTCTTAAATTATGAAAACATATCACTGAATAAGCATACCTTCCTACGATGGGATGGCACAATAAAATACGTTTCAATATTATGCTTCTTCAAGAAACTATTCCTTTCATGACCGTATCCTGGTTCTACCTCGTAGTCCCCATTTAGGCACTCTAAGGTGGTCTTTGTAATGTGAACTTTCCTGGAGAGAAAATTAGACATTATTGTTTAAAGCAAAGATTATGAGCTTCTTGCTACCAAAATACACTCCTGTACAGAAGTTCATAAAGAGATCAACAAGTCAATTTACATGCAAGACCATAGGTTTGATGAAAAAAAAAAGAGTTATGTTTTGTACTTTTAGCCAAATTGAGCATAGAAAAAAATTCTATTACATGCATTTTCTAAACTTAGGCAAAGTGAACAGAAAGATAACAGTTGACTATCCAAACACTTGCAGATTTGCTGTTTTGTAGAGTGTCTGCACATGATCTTCTACATTGTGTGGCTTTCTTAAGTTTTTACTTCAATGGCAGCTTGGAAAAACATCCTGCTGTTTGAAACTTGTGACATCACAATCCAAACCTCTCTTGTGTATAAAGCAGAAACTTTTTCTGTTTCACTTCACATGTCTGACTCATATTATTCATCCACTCTGTTTCAGAGGCATCTTTCTGACTCACTTTGTTTTGGCAATACACAAATCTTTAATATTATTTTTGAGTTTTCTTATACTGAAAAAGTTTTAACATTTTCTCCTGAAAGACCCCATATATTTGAAATGTCTTCAGAAAAGGTATCTGAAAAAATTTTACTGCTTTCCTCTATAAACATGTGTTCAGATTTTTTTCCACTGAGTAACTTTAAGATAATGTATAAAATACACTGCCAAAATTATCTAAAGTAGATGTATGCAATAAATTAATATTTATCATTATCACTAAAAAAATTAATTGGTTCCTTTGTCCTTCTGTATAGCAATCAAGATCTCGCAAAAATCAAAAACAGTATAGCAGGTCCTAGTCCAAATGTGAGCTACACACAGAACACCCACGCACCTTTGCAAGTGTTCACTGTGTGTATTTAAATTGTGTCCAAGGCTGTGCAATGAGTACTTCAAGTTCCAGGACATGCCCCATGGGTTGGCTGCAGGTTTATGTGCTACTGTATCATTTGCAAATGTCATCAATATCTGAGTTCATAAACTGTTATGTCTTTTCTGTACCATACAACTAGTGTTGGGAATCTGGCCATGTAAAAGGAGCAAGGCATCCCCCTCCCCTCTCAAAGTATAGAGGTGTGTAAGGGTAAAAAATTCCTGGAATGGCTACAGGGTTTTACTTTTGTAACATGAAATGATCAAAGTCTAGCATTCTTACATTCATAATATTGTCTCATTCCTACTTTTTAGATTCAGCAACTTCTAAAAACAATTTTGCTTTAAAATGTTTTACTTCTAATCTAACATAATACTTACAAAAATATCAAGATCATTTGGAAAATTCCACAGGATAAATCACATAATACATTGATTGCTCCTGCCAAATACAATCCTTTTCCTCAACAGCAATTACCTTGCAAATGCCTTAAAAAATGGAAGAAATTCTTCACCCATAGAGTTTTATATTTTTTTCCTATGTTTTTTTTTTTCAGACTTACCCAGGCAGTCCTCCAGCTTCCATTACATTAGCTAATGTCACATCATTTGACCAGACATCATATTGCCATTTTCGGAGACCCAGGACCCCACAAAGCACCCTGCCTGTATGCAATCCAACTCTCATGTTGAGATCAACCTCTGTGGCTTCTGCAACAGATCTGTAATGGACAGCATCAGAATTAATATTTAGATGATGACTGCTCTTCATTTTCTCTTTTCCCAAAATTAACAAATATATTTATACATGACCAAATAGAAAGGGTCTTATAAACCTGAAATGGAATATTCAGGTACTGTTCTCTACCTTCACTAGTTTCAAAGCCTTAATTGCAATTCCAAAAAAAAAAAATTATTTGTTATATTTTAATTACTGTTGAACCAAAATATCAATATTTCTAAATTTCTTGACCATTTCTGTGAGAAAAGAAGCACTAATTGAGATTGTCAATGTATAAATAATTATTTCCAATCTACTATGTTCTAATTGGTTTAATTACCCAGTTACTAGAGTACAGGACAAAGAAAATGACAAAAGTAATAAATTATTGTAAGAATAGCAGAGTAATTATAAACACTAATATCTTTCCAAAGCTCCTGTAAGAGTGGCACCCAAACAACTTGTGACTAGTCTTGCACCTGTAAATTAAATTTAATGTTCAGAGATTTTCACTGTATAGCTGGTAAAGGATGAATTAATCCGCAAAACTGTTATTAAAAGAATATTTTTTTGTGCCACAATAAGGAAAGATTATTCATTTCTGTGAACGAAGGGCATGCTATGACTTGCACTCTGCACAAAGTTGTGAACACTGAAAAGGCACTTTGAAATGAACATGCTTAAATATTATATGTTATTTAATAACACTGTAAATAGATTTTTTTCAGCTCTTTCTGCTAGACAAACACCTGTCATTCTACAGTGCAGTTATTGTCCAAAAAGCGATACTATCTCTGAATAAAGGAAACTGACTATCGCTGTAAGAATTTATTTTTATTTGACTTTCCTAATTTGAATTTTCCAATGCATTTAATAGAAGATGACCTTAAAACAGGACTCTAGCTATCACTTCCCCTTGGCCTTCATTGACCAATTTTTTTTTCAAGTGTCATCCAGTTACACTGGATTTTGCAGAGATGCCTTTAGAAAGATTTTTCAACTATTTCAGAAGTTGTACTTGTTTAAATAAAATTAACAGAAAGGTGAGCATAGATCAAGATGTGGGATGTGCAGCAAAGATACTTGGCCTCAATTTAAATAAGAAACCCTTCACCTATGAATCTACGTCCCATGTCAGCCATCACTAATGTCAGTAACACGGAGATCTCTTTTATCTCCACAGGGAATATTGGCATAACATATTTTTCAGTCATATTCTGTGCAACAGCACAGAAAGGCTTATGCACAGCTTTCTGAAAGATTAAATATTTCCTTGTCCTATTCCTACTCACTGCAAGTCAGCTCTCCCTCACTCAGTATCTGTTCCCAGTCAAGCCTTGAATATGACTTCAAGGAGTCCTAAAAGGATTCTAGTGTTACAATGTTTTGTTGTGCACATGATTTGACAGATCTTTGAAGAAATTAAGGACCCTAATACCATAAGCCACATAACAACAAGCGACTGCACTTTATATGTTCACCTGAGCATGCGTATTGTGTCATTAACAGATTGACCTTACACCAAGCCCACATCTTGCCAGACAAAGTCCTTCAGGATTACACCTTCTCTGCCTATGTTCTCCTGCATAATTAAGAACCTATATAATAATCTTAATTAATAAACCTGCAAATGTTTGGGTTTCTCTGTTCACAAATGAGTGTGGGTTTTTTGTTTGTTGGTTCCCTCCTCCACCATTAAAAAAACCCCCAAAACCTCAGACTAAATGTATGTGGAAAGACAGTGAAATCCAGACACGGATAAAGTTCACTCAAGGCTTTGACATTTCTTTGTCTGACTGGGGTAAATTTAGTCTCCTTTTAGAAATGTTAATAGAATAACAAAAAGTAAATGAAAAAAAGATGAGCTGAGAAATTGAACATGGCTGATCATACTCCTTGTTCGATAAGCTGAACTGTATAATGCAACAATGAACCATAAATGAGAACCTGAAAGAACTTTATGTTTTCAGCAAAAACTTTCCATAAATAGTCACTTAGTCAAAAATATAAACTGAGAATACGTTTCTACATCTTCCTCAGAAAATGTGTTTCAGAGATGCTTTTATCATTATTAAATTTGAGTAGGAAAATAAAGCTCATGAGAAGTTCATTACATTTTTTTGAGTTTATCTTGTAGACCTTTGTGCTCTTTATGCAGATAACTTCCATAAATAAACCCCACTGAACTATCAGAAATGAGGAATATTAGGTAATATTTAAAGAAGAGGCTTCAAATTTAAATTCAGAGCAGTAAAATGGCCATGTTTCTAAACAGCATCAACATTTCTACAATAAAATATCACAAAAATGTCCAGTAAGGTATTTTAAATTATAAATACATTTCTGAGACAATATCAGCACTTCACAAATAAACCAGGAACAGGAAAAAGGAGTTTTTCAAATAAATTATTAATTATAACTTATTCTCTCATAGGTTCCTACACTTAAGTTTTCCAAGTGTTAACACAAGAGTAGGCCCAAAACCAAATGGAAATAAAAAAAAAAATTTCTTTTTAAATAAATTGTGTTCAGAGTCTAAGGAACTGACTAATAAAAAAGGCGTCTACTCTGACAGCTCAAGTATCCCACAAAGCCTTTAAATTTTAGTTATCTCCTTAACTACAAGTATTTTATGTGTTGCTAGAAGGCATGAAAGTAATTTAGATTGCCTGCAGAACAGCTTCAGACCTGTGCTCCTGAGCATTTTGTTTGAAACAAAAAAACTCTGCATGCCATTTCTTATAATTACTTAGGTCTTTTCCTTAGGTCTAAAAATATCAGCAGAAATTAATGTTTCCTGCTTAAAGGCATAGGTATAATTTTTGGTTCAATTACCTAGACTTCTGCAGAGTAATGCTCGGCTGCTGCAGAGCACTAGGACAGAGAGGCAGGGCTATTGAAGGGCTGCTGGCTTGCTCTGGCAAAGGTGCAAGCCGATGAAGCTTTTACCACTGGTAGACAGTTTCTTAAAAATGCAGCTGCTGGTTCTCTAAAAACTTGACATCAATTCACTCCTGCCAGTTCAAACATTTCCAGGCCCTGGACTTTTGGATGACCAGGGGAAAAGCTTCAAGAGTGTTGACATTAGGGAAGTTAATAGTTCTGTCTATTTCCTCAGACAAAAATCACACAGGAAATCTTGATATTTCCATTGGACTTATGCAAATGGGCTGCTATAGTTCCTCTCCCTTTCCTGGTGCTTTTGGTCAGCCAATGGCCAAACCCATTAAAAGGGGACAGTTCAAGCATCAACCTCTCAAGTGCAAAAATTTTCCCAGGTGCAAATTTGCCCAGCTTCCATCTGTGAGATTTTACATGATGACTGGTGGAGTCATTCACATTAGGTGGAATGATGCATTCAGGATAAAATCACCTATGTGTCACAGAAAATAGCTGATAAAACCCACTGGATTGCCCAGTTCTCAAGAAGTAAAAGTTCATGGACCTCAGTTTCCTTCAGACCTCTTCAAAGCCCACAAGCATTCAACCAGAAGGTCAGATGATACTTATTCTAAAGTAACCTTCCTCTCCTCACCACAGTATGTGTAGGTTGGACTAAAACAGTCAGCAGCAGTTGCTGTGATCCACAGATGTGCTCCTGCAGTGCCATGCTCCCTGCTACTACACACAGTCAGTGATGCAGCTAATGATGCAATTCCCACTGAGTCAGTACTAAAATGGCATCCTACTAACGTTTTAACAGAAGAAGCATCATGAAAATGTACTGTGCTTGTGACAACAGGAATGATTATGGATTCCATTAAAGTTTTGAAAAGTTTATGAATGTTAACATGAGTATTTTGATCCAGTCCAAAATATAGTATTTACATACTGCTCACTCAGAATCTCTCTTTATTTTCAGTTGGAAACATTACAGATTATCTCTTGCTCCACAACATTACTGAATGCAGGTAAATAGGTGTGTCATTTCACCACATTTCACCATCTCCAAAGAGGAGTTGCTGTACTGAGCCAAAGAATTGTTTAATACAATTTGTATCTACTGATGAAGTGCTGTCTAAGGAAAGACAAAACTAGGAAGAATGTGTAAAATTTCCCCCATAACACTTTCTTAAAACAGAACTCTAGACAGTTTTTGGAGAAAGGGAGGGAAGAGCTTTGTTAGCTGAGCATAACTTTTCTACGTGGCAGTTAGCTAACAAATACATCTATTTAGAAGGTAAAACATTGTAGTACATGAGAATGAAATTTCACATGTGGCAATCAATTTAAGCAAGGTGAAGAGAGACTTCGCCTAACACAATGTTCATAACCAAGGTGAAGACATTGGCCACATTAGAAAAACACATGACATATTAGAGGCGCTAATGAATATAATCATTTTAATTATATTACTAGCAAAAGCATGACAATCAAAATTCCTATGGTAGGAGCAACATTGGTGGTATTGAACACTTCACTCATTGCCGTGGCTGTTTAAGTGACTCTAAAATAGAACAAATACCTGACCTGTACTGAGGCACTGAAACAATGACTGCAGAAGTTCTTTTGGAATAAAATCAGAATATAACACTATCTGTTTTGTCAGTTTTTAAGAATAAAAAGTTTCTCCCATAATTATTTTGGTTATGTTCCCTTCAAGAAAACACTTTGCGGAAGGTGGATGAAATTGTGAAAATTATAATTATTTTATGATACTTTGAAAATTATGTTCTCAGATGAGAGAACATAATTTTCAGCACCATATTGAAGGATAACAGTTACGCAGAACATTAAGAGAATGAAATGTATCAGTTTATGTGAACACATTCAACTCAGTTCAATCACAGAACCAACAATCAGCTACGGAAGTTTCTATTCCTTGATTTTCCAGAAAAAGAACCCATCTCTTGTTAGTACATATCTCTGGAATGGACACTTTTGACAGATCCATCCCATGAATCACAGTCCAAGTGATTTTATTTATTTATTTATTCAGCCCAGACAACATGACAAACTTATCACTAGGGATGACAAATTCCAAGCATAAATTTATAATGCCAAGACCTGAATTTTATGATAAAGTGAATGGACTTTAAAAAGACTACCAGCTGGCATCCACCTCTGCATGAAAGGGGCATGTGACTTTCTATCTCACGGAGCTGATAAACAAAGCTTAATAATCATACCAATACAATATAAAATGCTTTCCAACTTCACTGTCAGAAGCTCCTGATTTCTCTTTTTCATTTACTAAACACATTTTAAAACTAATTAGTCTGGGGAATCTATCTTCTAACTTCAGTTTCTGGGAAGGAAAGAGACTAATTGTTCTTATGCACAAAGAATGCAGAATATATCCCTGCCATCAAACAACCTTAAGTAGATCTGGCATTATCTTGAAACCTTGCCTCTTGCCCATCTTGCTCTCCACCATGCTCTGACCACTAACTACACAAAGGACCTAAAATTTATGAATTCTTAAAAAAATTAGATCTGAAATGGCCAGTTATCTTCTACTATAACCTGTGGCTAAACATGCCTAGATAACATACTACAGCTCATCCACATAAAATTGCAAAGTTGCTGATGCTGATAGGGGCTCTGGAAATCACCTAGACCAACATACTTGCTCAGAGAACAGCCAGCTACAGAAGGATGTCCACAACTGTTGCCCAGCTGGGTTTAAATCTCTCCCAGGGCATAAATGCCACAACTTTTCAGTGGAATCTCTCGAGTATCTGACTACCTGCACAGTAAAAAAAAAAGCTTTTCTCTAATGAAATTTAATTTCTTACACTTCAGTTTGTGCCCATTTCCTCTCGTGCTGGTGCTGGATGTCACTGAGAAAAGTTTGGCTTTGTCCTCTTTAATCCTTCACTCTAAGTATTTGTCTGCATCCATAAGAACACCTCTGAGCCTTCTCTTCTGCACACTGAACAGCCCCAGTTCATTCTTTTCTAATTCAACTTTTCCAAGTTTGCATTATCATGTGAGTAGCCAATAAAATATACCCTAAAAAGGGAACATGTTCACTTCTAATAGTAAAACTGAAACATTCTAAAGAGAAAAGTTCCAACAGCTATACTAATACCTTATTTGTATACATGAAATACAGCACAACTAATGAATTAAAGATCAATGCTAGGTTTAAAAGAGAAGGACAGCATCATATATTGCTTTCCAGAACTTAAAAAACCCCAAACAAACCAAAAGGCTTTTGAAAAATGGGTACAAGTCCTGTACAACTAATTATGTTTCCAAAGATTAGGGCTTCCTTATAAATGGAGATACCATATACTGCTGAAAGAATACACCTATTTTTTTAGGATTTTATATTATCATAGACTATCAGAAATTATAAATAAAATATTAAAAAGTATTTTGTCAATTTTACAACGCTTACAAATGTGATGAACTTGCACTTAATAAGGGAGAAAATGAATTAATTTACCCAACTTTCATGCTCTGTATGTTTAGCAAATGAAAAGGAGAAGTGGGCAATACAGTAGTGAAGAAATTTTCCATCTTAATCCTTTCTCTCCTATGTAATGAAATAGACCTCCAGCTTCTGCTAAATACTCATTCACACTTCTCTCACATCCATATTTTTTGCCTTGGCAAAATAATGATCAATGTAGACCTCTCAAGCATAAACAAAAATCTGAGCAGCAAAGTAAATTTTGTGTTACATTTCTGAAAAGCAGAATAAATTAAAGGTTTAAACATTACATTAAAATTGAATAATCAACAGGCTATGATTCTGAGACTGCAAACACATATACAACAGGCATATATCAGGACTTGTTTTGACTGTACATACTGGTGTGCAAAATGAGCAGTGTTTACCACTGAAAAGCCACACATTTGAGTCCTTTCATTGTGACAATAGGGTATATTTTCTTATCTCTAATTATCTTTTTGCCACCTATTCAGTACACGTATGTGCCTCTACATACTCAATTTGCACACTTACTTCTTATAGTGATTAAATGGAGTGGAAACTTAATGTCTAGAGTGGCCATTCCTGAAATCAGGATCCTGTGGCCTGAGTGCAAGAGTGTGACTTGCCAGGTGAGTAGTGCTAACAGACATTGATGTCTTTCTAAGAGCACACTTCCTGAACATCACATAGTAGCTGTTGCAGCACTCCTGTCTGGGTTCACCATGCTTGATACTTACGTGATAGTGTCAATCATATCCAGTCCCATTTCAACACAGCAATGGGCATGATCTGTTTTGGGCTGGGTCAATCCTGATACACAGTAGTAACAGTCTCCTAGGATTTTTATTCTTCTGCAATGATTTTCCTTTCATAAAAACAGAATGGGAAAAGTTTTACTATTCATATAAATATTTCAATATTAACAGGGTAAAAATCTTCTCTAATACTATGCAATAATTCAGAGAATCTTTTTATGATCAAATGAGGTAATTTACAGTTAATGAAATCTCAGTTCCCAGTGCACAACAGTTGACATGCATTTGTTAATTTATTTATAAATAGACATATATATGCTGGACATCGGCCCTGCATTGTTCAGCACACATGGGTTAACACTGCTTAAAGATACAGTTCTGAGCAAATGTTATTGCCTTGCCCTTATGCTAGGTTGATATAAATTCAATATTTGCAATGAGACTTCATTTCTATATGAGCCCAAACCAAAGGACTGGGGCCAAAACACTGCTGGATATTGGGAAATGCTTGCATTCTGAGAAGCTTTTGTTTCAAATTCAGTTCAAATTCACCAGGAAAGATGATTTATTTATCTGTAAAGGTATACACATTTTTGCATTACCTATTCATAAACCACAGTTTGCAATACAGCATAATCAGTATGACAGACTTGCAGATGAGAAGATAGTCAGTTTGCATTACAATCAAATTTATCTTCTATTTGCATGAAGTTTAATTTCTACAGCCAAAGAACTCTGGTAAAAACTCTCCCATTAAAAAAAAACCCAAAATGATGGCATGTGATAATTGCTACATCCATCTGAGCAGAAAGTTAATTTCTAAACAGAGAGTGCATAACAAAAATGCCTTTAAAAGATCAGTATCTTTAACTAATAAACTATGAGAAGACATGGTGAGATGGTAATTATAACTTATTCTCTCATAGGTTCCTATACTTAAGTTTTCCAAATGTTAATACAAGAGTATGCCCAAAACCAAATGGAAATAAAAAAAAATAGACTATGGCAACTTTTACCCACTTAGAGTTTGGCACAGAAAAGTAAAAAACCCAATTAAATTAATCCAATTTACAAAGCTGGGATTATTCCAGTAAGCACCATGAAAAATTAACTGTTGTGAATATGATGGGAGTGGACCCACAAAAGTCTGATTCTTTTTCCCGCAGTGTGCAATATAGACTTCAGCAACACAGGAAGGGAAAAAAAAGAGAGGGCGGTGATAATGGAATTTAAAATTTCTGGAAAAAAAACCCCTAATCATAGAATCATATTCATTCAGCTCCTCATGCAGACATGTATTTTCACCCAGTCTCATGCCTACAAGAATTAAGCCTTCCTGAGCTGACCACATCATTACCCACATTCCAGCTCAGATGCAATGCTTATGCCTACAGTGATCCTTTACTCTCTGACATATCACCATGCATTTGGGGCTTGTTGCTACACACACTTCCTGCTGAAGGCTTTCCCATGTGTCTCCACTTGTAAATGGTACTCAGTATTGAACAAGTACTATAAATAGGAATTACCTCTGCTCATGCATGGAAGAAGACACAGTTTGGGAAAGCTGGTTTGTCTACTTCTTTTTATAAATTAAACTGCAAATTCAGATCTCAAATCAAAGAGGAAACCTGTCTTTTTGGGAATGCTTAAGCAGTAGGCTTTTCCAGTTGTCACTAGTTGATATTTGCTCTTCTGTACATCAGGATTTTAAATATTCCACTAATTATCATTGCTAATATATATTTTAATGAATACAAGCATAATTCTTTTAGAAGGACTATCACCAGGGCCCTAACAGTATTCCTGCAGCCTATAGCCAAAAATGCCTCAACAATTTTACTCAGACTTTTTTGAAATCCTTTGCTAAATGTAAAAAGTAAATAAGTAAAAAATTATTGATGTGCACAAAGTAATATGCAGATCTCAAAATCTTCGTTGATACAGAACAGTCCTTTTAATTCGAGATCTTTGGACATGAATCATACATTTTGTATTGGAAACCACAAAGTTTTTAACTAGATGCCATTAGACTATACTCCCAAGAAAAGCCTTCCCCCATCACTCCTCAATTTTGGGCAGATCTTGAAGCACTAGAGCATACTCAGTAGTTCAAGCTGAAGCCTGCTTTCCTAAATAAATTCAGTTTTGGCCCATACTTCAAAATCTTTTATAAGGCCCTTTTCATCTTTCAATTTGGTATGTATGATTTGTGACCAGGCAATGGCTTTATGACCTTTAGGAAAGCTATTCAGAAAAGCCATTTCAGTAATCTGAGGTGAACAACACATAAATGTTAATCAATCAATCTCTCCTATTAGTGTCTACTTCACAAATGGCTCATTTCTAATGACTTGATAACAGCCTGGTAGACAATTAAAGAAATAAAATTTAAGAACCAAACAAAAAAAACCCCAGAGTTTACTCCATTACCACTTTTCTGAGTCAATTTCTTATTTGTGCAGGAGAAAGACAAAAGAAGTAAATAAGTGCAACAGTATTTTCTGGAGAGATATTTATCTAGATGGAAGACATATGGCTAAATCACCTGCTGGTTTTGAATCACTAGCCTGTTTGTTCCTTATCAGATACTATTCTCACTGTCCTGCTTTATTAATTAATATACAGTAATCTCTAGAAAAACTGTTCTTTCCTTTTTCTTGACATGTGAGGCACACTTCCAGGAGAGAGCCACAGTGCAGCTCTGAAAAAGCCATCTTTTTAAGGACTGATATGCAAATTGATAAAAAACCCCCATCACTGTCTTTGTTATATTCCCTCAGCAACTTCAAAAAAATCCTTTTCTTGTCAATACTTTTCACATTTGTGATGCTGATGAATTCATGTGTGATAGTTACTAATTCCAGCCACAACTGACACAAGCAATGTCTGTTTAGAAACCACAGGTAATTTGGTTTTATGGACATGATAAAAAGTAGTAGAGATTGCCAGCACTGCATTAGGCAGGCAGCTTGCCCACCTGTGGTGCCTCAGGCACGACTGTCAGTCACAGGGTCAGGCAGTGTGCAGTGGAAGCCAAATGCAGAAAGCAGAGGACTTTGAAGTTACTGAGAGCTTTCTTCACACTTTCAGGAAAGCACTTCATAAAGCAGATTGTTCTATCTATCTGTTATGTAAGACCAGAGAGAGAGGAGGGAGCTACTTTGTTGCAAACAACTCTGAGGTTCTGTTGTTGCTGTAGTTCTTTATTTAATACATTTTGCCTAAAGAATGAAGTCTGTCAACTCAGACTGAAAAACTGAAAATTCAGAACATTGCCTTCACATTCTTCTACCATACATGACAAATCCTCGATATACCCTGGATAAGAATATTTTTTAATAAAAAAGGGAAAAGATTTTACAGTTTTTAAAAAAAAGGTTATACATAAATACATATACACTTATATATGTTGTCTCAAAGAAATGATAAAGAAGGTGTTAGACTTCTCTCAGCAAAACACATAAGAATGACAGTCAGATGTTCTCTAGAACAAAGAGATTGTATTGAATAAGTGCAAAGTCTTTTAAAGGAGGATCTTTCTCACGTGTCAGATTGCAACAATCCTTATTAACACTGCTGGAACTTTGTTTTTATTAATAGACTATCTGAGTAAGTAATTCTTATGTGAGTAGATTCAAAATCAGGATCAATTTTTGTTGCTTGTAACTCTGTCTGGTAGGAGAAGAGTTTCTTTAAAGCTTTCATTTATTTTGGAGATGGCAGACGCTAATCCTGGAATGAATCCCTGGTCTTCCTTCTGTCATTGCAACAATCTATGTATTTGTACATAGTCAAGTGTCATTGTGGCATGTGGTATCTCTAAGAGTGAGCGAAAGAGGAAAGTCAGATGGACTACAGTTTTAAAACACAAGATTTTAAAAGGGTAAACATTGAACTCTGTCTTGTAACTCCATTGACTGCAGTGGAATTGTGCCAAGGCTGAGTCTGATCCTGTGTAACTTAATTGCAATATATTTAATGCTTATTATATTCATCCATTTTTTTGTCTGCAAGTCTGAAAGCAATCTGATCTGCAAGTATGCTTTTCAGACTTTTATTATCCTAACCTCCTGGAATCACAATCTATGAGCAGGCGTGACTTTAATTATCCATAAATTAGAAAGACATTTTTTTGTCATTCTTAATAAAAACTGCACCATCTAAGGTTCAAAAAGTTTCTTTACCATATCCAGCCAATGTGGATATGCTCATGCTTCGCAGAGTAAGAGAAAGGGTTAATAAGGCCTAAAAAGAGATGCATAAATAGTGTTTCCTATTTCCCCAACTCAGACCAGACTTGCAATTCCTCACAATGCTATGGACTTCAGAAATAGAAATATTTTGTTTTGCTTAGCCTACATAAATGGGAACAGGAGTTTGATCGCTACTTACAACGCTTAGTGATTGTAAAATTAGTTTGTCTTAAAGAAAAAAAAAGGAAATAGGAAACCAAAGCCATGTTCATATTCACCATTTAAATGAGGAAAAAGGGAGGAGATTTATTAGGCCTGGACTTACACATGGCTTTATGGCTTCAGGGAAGGCTTTGACATCCTCACTCTATGTCAGACTTCAGCTATGGTGAGATCTCTGGATATTGATTTAGCATAGCTGCAAATTAGTACAGGACCAGCCCTACATGCAGCAGAAAAGTGGAATGAGATGTATGCACTGGCAGCACAGGAAACACTTCTGGAGCTCAAAACCCCAGCATGCCTCTGTGGGGGGAAAAACATTGTCCTACTCCCTCAAAAAAAATTTGCTTATTTTGCACTATTTTCTTCACATATTGAAGAGAATCACGAGAGGGGGAAACTATTAAATGCAAATTTCTGATGGCTCAGTTTTCACTGTACTAGAAAACTCAGGGCAAAACGGTGAACTATGACGGCTGAAGAAGGAACACAGATTAGTCTTTTAGCTCTGATGTCAAGTGCCATAGAGAGGCATGGTCACCTTCCCTTACAGAAGTTCAATGAGACAAAGGAATATCAGTGACCCTCAGGAAAGGAGCCTTCATGGAAGTATTTGTGGGGCTTTTTCCCTTTGTATTTGTCTTCTCTATTTCTTTCTTCTTGGATTATCAGTCACTTTCATTCAGAAAGAGCTGTTCCAACAGCTTCCTTTGTTGGAGGAATCCTCTGAATTGTCTTTATCAGGTAGGCACAGGGGATCAAATTTTCAATCCATATTAATCAACACAGCATTATGTGTTTCAGGGGAACTACATGCATTTATACAAGCTGTCCCTCTTATCCTCAGAGACCCAAGACATAACTCAATAATCCAGGCTAACTGCATGACAGTAACAGAACTTTCTTAGTTACTACTGTATAAAATGACTACTAGGGGAAAATACTCAAAGCATATCTAAAACTCCCTGAAGACAAAAAAGAATGATGAAAAATGCATTCCTTATTTATCTGTCTTCACAAACCTAGAATTTCATTCTGCTTCCAAAGAGGTCTTGAGAGAGGACAAAATAAGATTTACCACTGTTACCGCTGCATCTTATTTGCAATGTTATAGCATGTGCAGCATATTTAATATTTATAGCACTTTCTGCCAAAATGCTATTAATCTCACTAGAAAATTGGATTAGAAAGCTCTGAATCACTCTAGAAATTATCATTTATTACAGATGTGTGTGCAAAAGACTTGTAGAAAGGATTGTACCTTCTGCTACATCCTCTGAATATGAAATTATGTCTGTATTCAATTCCATTACAGTTGTTTATTAGGTTGGAACAAAAATCATAAAATCCTATATGTTAGCTATCATACAGTACAGATGTATGCATCCATCAATACATACATGAAGATGTGCATGTATGATATGCAGATGCACAGTTCTGCAAGTTTACCTATATCATCTTGCACACATACACAGCATACGGAATAAAGGAAAATTTTAATATTCATTCTCAGCAGTACTAACCAAAGTGGCTCAGCCAGATACCAGTTTTGAGCTCCCCCCTTCCAAAAGATTTGAATAGAGACTGGTAGAAGATATCTGGGTGTTGATAACTATTTCTGGCATTACTACTCCACTCCTTCCTTTAAGCAGAGATATGAAGACTGTCTTACTGCTCCAAGTGCCTTTGGGACAACACAGTACAGTGTTTGGCTGTTATGGAAATTGTGAAGAACAAATCCCCCTCTTTCAATGTCTCAAAAGAAATGGCATTGAATCGGATGGTGTTAGTTGGAAGGCTATATAATGTAACAAAGCAATGCTGTACCAAGTTATTAAGTTCAGTGCATGATGACAGGAAGAGATTCTTCGTAAGTAATCACTTTACAGTTTTTGTCATTTGCACTTTCTTAATGTATTTCATTCTCTTCTAAAGTGAAACATAAAAAAATATTTCTATTTTTTTCCCACAGCTGTAACAGTTTTGTGTATCAAAGAGCTTTAGGAAAAACAAAACCTAAAGCATTCCATGGAAATTACAACCGAGTGAATGTCTTCTAGACTGTAGCAGTATTCTCAAAAGACGAAGCTAGGTGCAGAAAAAGAGGAAAACATGGTTTTAGATTGACATGAAAAACTCTTTAGAACTCTACCTCAATACCCCTTTGAAACTTTTAGTTTAAACCCTTTTGCCCCTTTGTCCTATAGACCTTGATATATTCCTCTCTGACTTTGCATTAAGATCTCCTGGAAGCCTTCTACTCCAGGCAGTGCTCCCAGTCTTTCTTCACAGGAGAGATGTTCCAGCCCTCTGATCATTTTTGTTACTGTCTTCTGGACCCACTCTAAGAGATCCTGGTCTCTCTTGTGCTGAGAGACCTGAGCTGGATGCAGTTTACTCATCTGCAGTTACCATCTGCAACTTTCATTAATTACAGACAATTTCAATTATAATATTTTTTTTTGTCAGTAAAACAAAAGAGATCTAGCAGCATGGTTTTCTGAGTAGCATCCAAATATATTTTAATAATTGTATTGAATGTGGTCCACAATATGAGAGATTATTGAAGCCATCTTCTCACATAAACTTCATAGTCAAATCCTAAGTGTTGTGAAGTGACAAGGACATTACCACCAGCTCTATTATGTTGTAGTGTGCCAATAGTGATAATATACTTATGAAAGTTGTCTAGCATATTAGAAAATTCCATTGAACACTGCAAATTACTACATACATATTTTACCATTTTTCCCTCAGGTTTTGAAGTGTATGTTTAAAAACTGAAACAACTATTTTAATAACCTTTTAATTTAATAAATCCTGCAAATAGTAGCTTTGAAACCAACATTAGTTCTTTTACATCTGCTAGTCCCAACATGAAAAGCCTTGAGAATGAGCTAACTACAATACTCCATAGAGTTCGATTTACCAGAGTAATGGAGACACACTTATTGCAATAAGGGTTAGTATAGACTTCAAGAGTTTCTACAGTGGCAGAAAATATGAAAACCCATGCAGTATAGGAAGTATAGGAAGTGCCACAGAAAATTACTTGATAGGCTCTGACTGGGGAAAGCTGGCCATCCCCAGGTGAGCATTTGTAAGCTTTTAATTTAGTATTGTGTTTGTGAAGTCATTAAAAATTATCTTCCATCATGGGTGCCACATTATGCATGAACAAATGTAGAATCATTCAGGACAGCTATAAAAAGGATGACATTAGTTTCAAATGTTTTCCCTCAATTTTATTGGCAATTATGTATGCTGACCTAAAATGACCTAAATTTTGTTTACATTTTCATTCTTACAATAAATTCTTTCCTTACTTCACATGGAGTATAATTTTACAAAACTAGAATATTAAAATGTTTTTAGTTCTGGAGAGTGAAATCATGTATATTAATTTACTTGGAAATGAAAAGGGATTTTAGCAAGAATATTTTATACAATAATGACTAACACACATGCTTGTCTCCTTCCTAGGTTTTATTAAATATCCTTTCAGATTCTGTCTATTGATGAAGGTATATTCCAGGAGAAACAAGCCTAAACCAAATATGCTGAAAAATTAAGCTCTAAATTTTAGAAAATGGTTGCTTTACCAGACTCTAGAAATACTTTTCTCTATGCTAACTGCATTACAGGTCAAAACAATAAGTGGCCTACACTTCAAGCACCTGAGGCTGATTGAAACAATCCAATACAGTCCTATACAAAGATGGAAATTTCAGATTTGCAGTATACAAACTCAGGAACAATTTGATAATTTACTATAAGCATATAAATTATGAAAAGAATTGTGACAAAGAATTAGCATACCAAGTACAATATCCTCTTATCTAAAATAAATTCTAAAATAGGCAAAACCTACTCTCTGGGGTACTTGCCTATTTGTATGTTCCCACTGTATTTAAAGTGTATAATGTTAATTTTTTCCCTTGAAAATTGTTCCTAGACACTTACTTCAGCTTCAGTCATGCACACATCATTATTCCCTGATCCTGTAGAGTTACAGGCATATTGTTTGAGAACACTTTCCTTTAAGAAAGTTTACTTCCTTAGGTCTCTCCAGGAGA
The DNA here is from genome assembly GCF_028551555.1 of Melozone crissalis. NCBI lineage: Eukaryota > Metazoa > Chordata > Aves > Passeriformes > Passerellidae > Melozone > Melozone crissalis. The sequence goes on along the minus strand of NW_026535794.1, from coordinate 56,882,410 downwards.
CATCTCCAGATGGCTGTCCAGAACTAGGTTTAAACTTATGTGGTGATCTGTCTCAGTGGGATCCTGTGTCTGTGCTGACTTTCAAGGGAAACAGAGGAGACAAGTCTCCTTAGAATCGGCATTTATAAATACCCTGCCGCCTGGTGCCCAGAAATTTCCATAAAGAAGGGTTACATGCTGTAAGTTTATACTTATGTTTTTCAGCACTAATTTTACAATCTTAAACAGTCCAGAAAACTTAGTTTATTTTTTATTTTAAAAATACATCATAATTATCTTAATATAAACTAAAAGCATTCTACAGATGCAATATAAATGATTTTTTAGAGTGATTACTTCTAGGAAAATCTAGTTGAATGCTCAGCAAAGAACTAACTGTTCTTGACACAGTTAAAAAACACACAAGCTGATTACAAATATTATCTACTGTTTCTTTGCCTAAGGCTCAGAAACAATGTTTTTCAGTTCAGTATCTTTGAGCTTGAACTGGTAGCAAGAGACACTTCAGTAATGTTGAAATATGCAAAGTAAAAATTGTTAAATGCTAAGGAGACAATCAGGGAAGGATACTAAATTAAAATGGAAAGAAATAAAAATAGATTCAGCCTGAGAAAGCCTGGACGTATACACAAATGTAAATGGAAAGAATAAGGAAGTAGTATCAGTCTACCTATTAGATGAGAATACCAAAAGTAGCATGAAGAAATAAGAACTTTCATTCAGAATATTAAAACTCTCTTCTAGTGATATCCTTTGAAAAGCACCTAAAATTCCTTTATCCTTGTCAGCTTGTAAATGAAAAGTCTTAGAATTCCCAAGATCCAGAAAGAGGGATGCTGAAAGGGAAATATTTGAATCTCTAAAGAAAAATAATTAATTCTCCATGTAGATTAGATGCAGAAAGCATGTGAAAAAAATATATCAAAGAAAAAAGTAGTTAAAGAAAATAGAAACTTCTCTAAAAATCAAACCTTTTTCATTAAAATTCAGGATGCTGTAGAATTGCCTCCTCTTTTATATTAAGATGACATATTACAAGTAAAATATTTGGGACATGTCTAAACTACATCAAAACATAATAGAACTTTGACCATGACAGCATAATGCAAGTGATTATGTGTCATTAAAATTTGTCACTCTTATAAGTAAACTGAAGAATGACAAACTGAAAACTAGCCATAGTATCAAAGGCTGATTGCACGACATCTGAAGACCTCTTTGAAAGATCAGTTACTTGAAGCATTTTTTAATAATATGTAATGCAGGATGACCATCAGCAGATCCAAATCTGGGACTGCACAAAGCTACTCTTGTTTAATGGGAGGAAACCAAAAAACCTTCAGAGTAACAAACAGAACTAAGTAAACTAAGCCTGAGCAGCAGATAAAATCCAAAAAAAATCAATCCTTTCAAGTTGAACTATTCATGGGCCTTATGAGAAACTTCACCAACTCTATGTTCAGGAAGATGCCTTGTTACTGTTATGTCCCAAGGGAATCCATGCAGGGACAAGCTTACCCAAAATGCTTGTATCAGAATGCCTAACGACAGTCACATTACAAAACTTCATTAACCAGAAATACAAATGAACCCTGAGGCATTCGTAACAGTACCTTCCCATGTGGATTCTCTGATGTCGGTCTCGGATGAAGTCACACTCCTGCAAGGATACTAATATAATGACACTCATTTTTGGTTATATTTTTTGAGACTCACATTCCTTCAAAGTGATTGAAGTTGGCATTAGGACTCAAAAGTTACTGAGGAGACCACAAATCCTACATGAAATATGATTACCTAAGACTGCTTCTTTAAGAAACCAAACAGTGCTATTGTGAAAAAGAAAACAAAAAACCATGCCATCATTTTCAGGGAGCATCTGGACAATACTCTTTATCATATGGTTTAGTTTTAGGTAGTACTCTGAGGAGCAGAACTTTTGATTTGATGATCTCTATGGATCCCTGCCAACTCAAGATATTTTATGATTTTAAGTAATGTATTCAGATAATCTCTTCCCTAGCACTCAAAGACTCAGTGATTTGCAAGGTAAAATAATGCGTGAAAGATAAGTATTTAAAAAAACTTTCTCTAGAGGTGAATAGATATGAAAGGACATGATAAAAGTTCAAATGAATTCTAGGAGGAGGTAGTAAGATCAGGATATTTCCCCCTCTCCATTAACAGAATGCTAAAGAACATTTTCAAAGGAATTGAATGGCTTTATATTGAAACCTAAGGTTTGCTTTTAGAACTCCCTATCATAAGTTGTAACTATATCTGAAGATATTGTGATTAAAAAAAAAAAAAGGTAGCATTTCAAAGAGAGCAAAACTATGTGCCTTACAAAAAAGCCCAAAAACCCCCAAAAACTACACGCCAAAAAACATCCAAAGAGCTAGCACATGGAAGGAGAGAAATAACTAATATAAAAAGCATAAACCAGCTTCCAAATGCAAGAAAGACAAATTTTAGCAGAATTATACTGTCAAAAAGCAAAGACTATTTCTACAATGTGTCCATGTGTCAAAATGTCAAGATTCATCTAGAGGCTCCCAGCAAATATATGCTGTCTTACTACACTTTCCACAGTGGTAAGGGGGATTCTTTTAAAATTCTTTATATTTTTAAGAAAGACAAATTTTTTCAAGAAAGATAGTCATAAACTGCACCTCACCTTCCAGGTGGCATTGCTTCCCAAGGAACAGCAGCACACGAACAGCAGCACACAACAGGCACACTCACAGATTGCATTTTAGTAATCACAGGGACCCTACCTATCACTATTTCTTTAAAGTCTCTGCAATTTCCTCCTTAATCATTCTGAATACACAAGCACAGCAGTTTTAAAATCAGCCCAGTGCTCTCTTTTGACCTAATAATGAATACCTAGAAGCTGCTTTAACCAAGAGAATTCTTCTGAAAACCTGTATTTCTCAGCACATTTCTCTGACTGCACAAGACACAACTACAAGTCTCCCTTAATCACATCACAAGGTGATAAGGAAAGCTTGTATGTCTGTTCTTAACCACACCTCAGTGAAGAACAGTCTAAACTAGAAGTACTCCTAAGTAGCAAATCTTCCTCACATACATGAAAGAAACGGTGAGAATTTTTTTCCTGTAGATTTGAAAATGAATCCTTGCAGGCTGAACAGAAAAACTAAGGTTTTTTGCTCTTCTGCAATCTCCAAACTGCTTCTTCCATGACCAACAACCGACCTTGCACCAAAGGCTGGCATCTGCCTGGCATCTTCACTGGCAGCACACGGCCATGGCTAAGGAGCAACCATGGTAAGGCATTTCCCTGGCTTCAGGACCATGACACATCTTAGGCTTATGTATTTCTGTGTGCACACATGTGATCTTGTGTTATATTACAGTACTTCCCTTTTGTTACATGGCTCCATATTTCATGGCTATAAAGACTCCACACATGACAGCATGGAAAGTTTTAAATGAGCTTATTAGATGTTTGGTTGACATATAATTAAAATGCAATCAAAGTAAGAAGGATATTTGAACTTAAACCATCTAAACTCTTGCAAATGACTATCTGAATGGAAGTTCATTTTTATTTCTAAGGCAATATCTATGAAGTACTCTGGGCTGAGGACCTGTGCTCTCTATGACATACTGCCAGTAGTTGCAGTAATGAATAGGTTACAAAAATTCATGTCTAAACCCCCTAGAATTCCATTGCATCTCTACTAAGCATCTAAGCTAATCTTCTGCTTTTCTTGGAAAAAAGGGAACACACAAGTTTTTTTCTATTATGACTTGAACATCTAGTGCAAATCAGAACATAGCCCTCCATCAAAGGATAACCCACTTAACTAAGAATAAGACCCTTAGCTAAGGGTCTTTCTCAACCCTAGGACCTTGTGGAGCAGAAGGTTTCTTTCTCCTTGGGTTTCTTGAGAGCTGTTTATAAAGAGGGAGATTTAGATGCAAAATGTCCACATGCTTTAGATCTCTCAAGTGAAAGACTAAATCAAGGAAAAGTGAGTTTGGACTGAAAAAATGTGGATGCTATTTATGTCGAGGACCTAAACAAATATTATTTTAAGCTGCTGCATGGAGTCTGAAGACAAAACAGCTACACAGTAGAGGAGTATAATTTATGTGGAAGAGTAACTTCTCAGCAATGAAGGTTTTAAGGACAACTGGCGAATAAGATACATTTGACGAAGTTCTGATTTGTTCAGGGGAAGACATATTTTCAACATCTTGTTAAACATATTTGAAACAAGATGTGTGACTTTTTCTGGCACAGCAATTTCTCTCATTTCCCATCCAATGGTTCTTATCAAATCAGGTTGCTTGGAGTTATAGGCAAGGAACATTTCTCTCATTTTCTCTTCCTTGAGGAATGAATCTAGCACAATATAAGGGCAACAACAAAAACATAGGCATCAATTTATTATATCTATCCTATTTGGCCTACAATAACCTCTCTGAAAAGCTGCCATAATTTCTGTTTTAAGGAGTGCTCTCTGTGAAGAATGAATTTTACTCTCCAGCTTCCTATTATCACAGAAAGTTTTATGCCATACTGTCAATATTCATACTTTCCAGTGTTCTGATTTTTTTGGATGAAGAATAAAATTGTAAATATTGAAAAAAATTTCTCTGTTTTGTATAAACAAAACCAATGAAGAACACTGACGGACTGCATGAACAGGAAAGAAAAGTATATTTAAAAATAGCACTTACATTTCTTTCCTAAACCATTAAAAGAGATTGTTTTTTCTCTAGAATATTAAAAAAAGATTGAAGCTTTAGAAATTCATGACATGTGGGGCCAAATCAGTCTATTACCGATTTCTAACACGTATAACTCATGAATCATTTTTCAGAAGGAAATGTAAATTAAATTGAAATAACAGGGTGGTACTTACTGTAGCTAATTCATCAAATTTTCCAAAAAGTTCATTCAGCAGCTTCACCAGCTCTTGGGCAGTACACTGTGATGCCAAACTAGTGAACCCCACAATGTCTGCAAATAAAATACTGTAAAGAAGTAAAGAGACATGGACAAATCAGTAGAGATCTTCACATTCTTGTTACTCTCTTTCACAGCACAAATGTAACCCACAGTACAAACTCCTGAAATATTATCAACTAGTTGTAAAAAAAATGGAAAACATTCAGAAAAATAGGCATTAGTCGGTGCTGTCAACTGTTTTAGAGAACTCTCAGACACTTTCAATTGCTCCATACCTACCTGGCAGATGAGGCAAAGCGTTTCATTCATAGAGTGCCCAATGAATAGTCTAGGAAGATGATGAACAATTTATTCTCTTTACAGCTAGGATCTCCTCAGCTAAATTGGTTTCAGAGACAGATTTACACTGCTAGAGTTCCATAGCCAAACAGATAAACTTTGCATGAGGTTTACTATGTACTGAAAGACAGGGGTTAATAACTTCAGTGCAGTAGCTCTGTGATGTGGCCCTGTGGTCTGTGATGATGCAGTAACTTCCTGTGAGGAGCTAGAATCCATTCTCTTCACTGTACTGCCTGGCTCAGGTAAGTGTCCGGCTTTATCCAGTATTAGCAAGGTTTTAATGCCCAACAGTTTAATCTGCTTTAACAATCCCTGCTAGTCAGTGTTCATCAAGTGAGATAATTAAAATAAGTGCAGGTACCATTGTGACTGAGAGAATAAATCACAAAATGTGTAAATCACAAAACTCAAGAGAATATGGTGCTGTGATCCTTTCAAATCTTTAGATTCCTTGCATTGGTAGAAACACAGGATCAGCTGCAGGAGCACACTGCATTTATCTCCAACATCCAGACTAGAAATGTCAAGTAATTTATGAAAGCACTAATAAAACACCTCATGATTTTTAGCCTAGGTATAATTGAGGTAGTGTAAAACTGAGTTTGCTAACTGTATGTTGAATTAAACATTATGTATTCCCATTCACCTCAGCAAAGCTTCAGTCTTAAGATAAAAAAGAAATACTAGAAAAGCAGGCCTAATAAGTCTACAGTTTTCCATTCTTCATAAGCAAGTCTCAACACTCCAAAAATGGCAAATACAACTCCTGACTCCCACCCTACTTCTGTAGTTTAATTTAAACCAGTGGTTTAAATCCCTTGTCCACCACAGCAGGTAAGTAGAATACCCCAGCACAAAACCAACTCATCCAAAGTGCAATGACTTTGGTCTACAAACAAAACCTTTATGTTATCATTTTAATCCTTGGGGAAGTGTCTTCACTCAGTACTCCTTGGAGAATGCCTTATGAGAACATTGCTCAAGATGGCCCTGGTTCAAGGAAAAGATAGTTGTTCCATTCCCATGCTGTTTAAACATAACAAAAAGGCCAGTTACAATAAAAAAGACAGCATTTATTTATGGTTCCTGTCTCTGCTATCATAAAAGTGAACCAGTCAAGTGATGGGTAAAATAGAATACATTAAGAGAGTTCAGTAACACTTGCATATTTTCCTTGAAAGATCTACTTAGTCTATTAATTCTTTATTGACGTCCTTGTTGTTTGACAGCCCCAGGTCTTTCTGGAAATTCAGAGTTACCTAAATTCCTTGAAGATTTTCAAAAGCACTCAAATGTGCATCAGTCTTTCATACATTTTGCTTTATGGTTGTTTTTCTTTATGGCCTAAATTCACATCAGAACTTATAAAGTTTAAAAAGGCACAGAGGAAAAAACAAAAACTAAAATTGTTGCACTACAGTACATCGTGTAGTTTCCTGGTTTTAATTCAATACTATCAGTATGGAAGGGGAGTGTGGATGTTATTTTATAATAATAGCCTCTGATAGCCTCTCTGCCATTTAACATCTCATCTATTGTACACATTTTACATTTTGATTGATTTTACTTTTCTATTTCCATTTTAAATATGGCAGTCAACTTTTTTTCACTGTCTAACCACACATAGAATAACAGTAATATTTCCGGCAGCACCAACAATGTCCATTTGCATAAAAAAACCCCATGGAATTGGGAGGGGATTAGGCCTTTAAGGTAATAACAATGTTATCTCATTTCCAAGGTCTAAAGCAATGAGGAACATCTAAATACATACAAACCAGAGATGTCCTGTGTTTGTGAAAACTATGTCTTAACAGGTAACAGAGCAACCATCACAACGCTAACATGTACACTAATATCAAAACCTCTTTATTAGTGAAACACAGGGAATAGGAAACAGGTTCCTATGTAATCATTCAGTTAAGAAGAAAGATGTTTTACATATGGGTACCTTAGTAGGTCAGTATGAGATCCTTGCTAATCCTTTAAACATTTAAAGAGTACTTAGTCCTCAGCACTTGATTCAAAACATTGGTCATTGTACAAAAATGTGAAGTCTGTAAAAGCACCCACAATACAGAACTGAACACACCATTGAAAATCTAGGTAAAAATAAGTAATTATTGTGTGCTGAGAGACCGATGTTCAATTATGCTTGTAAACTTTTTAATACGGTAGTTAACTACTGGTATACATTTTAAACCTTATGGAATAGGTTAGGTAATATGATCATTATTACACTTTGTGGTTTTTTTACTAAATTCCCAACTCTTTTAATACAATATTCTTAAAATATACAAAGTATAACTCTCATGTCTGGACATGGCACAGATGGGGAAATGCTGTGAGTAGAAGTTCTGCCTTTTATTAATGAAAAATCTCCTTTTTGCCACCATGAAATCTTACAATCATAGTAACTGCTGCACTTTGTTTGAAAGTAGGCTGAAATGCCAGCAACTAGACCTGATTTTGCAGCAACAGTGGTAGGAAATAGCCAGTGGAGGAGCAGGAGATTTCCCTCCCCAAAGTGCAACTGGCACTGCAAGCCTGCTGCTTCCATGGTCTGTTCTCAGGGGTGGCAGTGCTGAGGAGAGCACACAGACAGAGCTCTACTATTCAAAAAAATGGCATTGAAACTCAACAGCTGATTAGTTTTATCTTAGCTGGTCAACTGACCAACATTATCTCCTCTAACTCTTCACCCATCTGTGTCCATCTATAGCTTCTTCCCATACTACTTGTACTACAAGTATTGTGGGGCAGCACCAACACACACTCTCATTGTACTACATGAAAAAAATTAGAGTAGCATCTTGGGGTGATGGAGAAACCATCCAACTGATGCAATAAAATTTTTTACCCTTATGTTCTGCTCAGTTTTTTGGAAAGTAAAGGTCAAGAAGTCCTTTACGAGGAGATGGCAAAGTCAGTCATAGGGAATGACAACAGAAATGAGATTTGAATTCTTGCTATGGCCATGAAATCATAATGGTACTAAAGAGAGAAATTATAAGATATACAGTGCCAGAATTCCAGTCATAAACCTGAACTGTTTCCATGGCCAAATGTATTCAAATATTCTCAAAGTCTAAGTCTCCACATTGGCACTGAAATTCCCTTTCCTCTATTTTGGATATATTATTCACACAAAAATACTGAAAGCTTTAAATTTAGGCCATGTCTAACATACTCAGAAAAGTTAAAACAAAGCAGCTACAGGAATGACATCAGTGTTAAAGCACATTAATCACTCCTCCAGATATACTCATTCAAGAGCAAAGTAGTCTTGCTTCACAGTAACTTAATCTGAAATTGCTATAGAGGTTCACATCCTCAGAGAGGATTAAACTAGAGTGAAGTATTCCTCATAATTTTATGGTATACAAAGGAACACTTCATAATGATTGCCAAGTAAATTTTTTTTTAAATGTAAATGCTGGCATATATAGAAACAAGAAGTGAGAAGCTGCCAATTAACAATTGTTTCTCTTAATGACCAAAGAGGGATGAAACTCTCCCTTCTTTCATTCCACACAATTAAACAATTTGATTCTACAGAATTAATAATACCATTGGGCACTTTGGTGAAAAATCAAAAAAACCAATCTTCTTTAAACTACAACTATTAATGAAAGAAGAGAAATGAAAATTAAAAGAAATGGGGAACAAACAAATGTTGCTTCTGCTCACTCAGCACCATAATTTGCACACGATTCAAGCACTGCTCTTCCTTACAAGCGATGTGAAGATGTTGATTGGGACAGCTAGGTAGCTCTTACAGTGTTGCAGCTGGTGCTGCCTCATAACCCAGGGCTCAGCAATGCTCCATGATCTGGCATGGCACAGAGATGAGACTGACTAGACTATAGGTCTTCATATTTTCTGCTTTCCCCTTTCTAAAAATCAGGGTTATATTCCCCTATTTCCAGCCATTAGGGTCTCACTCACTTCACCTCACTGACATAACTTTTCAAATATGATAGATAGTGGCTTAGCCGCTATCTGCCAGTTCCCTCAGAGCTCACAGATGAATCTACTCAGGTTCCATGCACATTCAAGCTCCTTAGATGGTCTTGAACCTGATCCCCTCCTGCAGTGGGCTCAAGGTGTTCATTCTCTCAGTCCCTTTATTTGTCTTTTTTCACCAGGGAGGCATGGCTGGGGCACACGCTGTTGAAGAACAAGGTGTAGAAGCTGTTGAGAACCTCAGCCTAGCTGAGAAGAGAGAACTTTTTCCAGGGTAGCCAGGTCTTCTATTTCCTATTGGTGAGAGTCGAAGTTTCCCTAGTCTTTCTTTTGCTTGAAATATATCTATAGAAGCCCTTTCTGTTATCCTTAATATCCATGGCCAGACTCAATTCTATCTGGGCCTTGGCTTCCCTAACCTTTTCCTAATTTCCTGTACAATTCCTCTGTTTCCTTCCCAGGGTATCTATCCTCATTTCCTCTTCCTGAAAGATTCTTTTTTTGCTCTATGTTCTCTCAGCAACTCCTGAACCATCCATGATGGTCTCCTAGCATTTTTGCCTGATTTCCTCCATGTTGGATGAATTCTTCCTGAGCTTGGAAGAGGCGATCCTTGAAATTCAGCCAGCATTCTTGTGACCCTTTGCCATCCAGGGCTCTATCCCATGGGACTGTACTCAACAAGTCCTTGAAGAGGCCAAAGTCTGCCAGGGAAGTGAACTTGCAGTGTACCCTTCTCACTGCCTTGAGATTCTTGAATCCCCCTATGTTGTGATCACTGTAGCCAAGGCTGCCTTGGAGCACTGTATTCCCTACCAGCTCCTCCCTCTTGGTAAGCACAAGGTCCAGTACAGCACCTTCTTGCTGGCTCTCTTTAACTGCTTGTGTACAGAAATTGCTGTTGACACATTTGAGGGATTATGCCCTGCTGTGCTTTCCCTCCAACAGATATCACAGTGGTTGAAACCCCCCATGAGGACCAGGGCTTGAGACCACTTCTGTCTGCCTATGGAGGGCTTCATCCACACCATCCTCCTGATTGGGTGGCCTGTAGCAGACCCTCCTGTAACACGCCCTGTCCTTGCCCTCCCTCTACTCTTCACCAGCAAGCTCTTCTAGGAGAGATCCTTATCCTTCCGTGGAGTTCCATACACTCCAGCTGGTTATTGACACGGAGGCTACATCCCCTTCTCATGTCCCTTGCTTGTCTTTGCTAAAAAGCCTAAAACCTTCTATTTAAAAGCTCCAATCGTAGGACCCATCCCACCATGTCTCCATCATGCCCATGGTATCATATCCACACAGGCCTATGCACATCTATAGTTCCTCTTGTTTTTTTGCCATACTACTTGCATTTGTATAGTGTTGTCTGAGCCAGTACCTACATAAAGTGGACTCACTGGCTGGAGTATCTGGAATGCCTTTGCACTGTTCCAGGTATCTATTAGAGGTGTTGACACCTGAATGTCAGGACTGGAAGGGATAGGTGCCCCCATCCCCTGACTAATCTGATTTAAATCTCCCTGCACTAGTCTGACAAGTGCCTGACCCAAGATAGTTTATCTCTTTTTCTGATGAGCCCTAAAATCCCTTAGTAAACCAGGCCTGGCAAACTGAGTCTCATGGTCTGAGTAAGCAAAACCATGACTTACCGCTCCTACCAGAATCTTATCAGTAAATTCACAGGATTAGGAAGTTTGGCTAATCTGGTAAAAACTGAAATCACTTTGGTTTTTAGACAGACAAGTTGTTAGCAATTGTAAGTTGCAACAACACAATAATATTCTAATATATCCTAAGGGAAAAAATAAGCAGTCTTGAGCAGAGCTTTCTCAAATTTCTGCAGTGAACTTGATTTTAAAGTCTGTGTGATGACATTGTGTTTTAGGAGCAGTGCTGTCTTGAGTTAGAGGCTTGCTTGCTCCTACTGCTGCCTGCTTGCTTACAAAAACTGAGAGAACATATACTGAGTGTTACTGAAATGCAAGAGAGCAGCAGAACAAGACTAGTTAGAAATATTTCCTTCTGTTTGCTTTATTTGAGATGCAAGGCACACTTTTTTCACTGGTTTTCTCTCTCAAGGTAAAATGGTTACTCTTTCAGTGACTTTAAATCTCCATTGCTCCTCTAACACCTGCTCATGGATAACCTCAATAACCACTTGTTGATATGGCTACACATGGATTAGTATTGTCTTTCTTCTTCCGCACAACCATAGCAAGACTGAACATTTACTCTCCAGTCTTACTGCTCTTACTCCCATCTAGTAACAGAAGTGTAAAACTACTGGAGTTTTTAGGTTTTATTTGTGTGATTGTATTTAGTTATAATTTTTTAAATCAATTTTTAATTGATACCTAGAGTGTAGCTTAAATTCTCCCCACTAAAATTGTGGCCTGTTTTTACATAGCCACCTTCTACATTTCATAGGAAAATTAGTTTTCACAAAATTATTTTTCACAAAGCAACCCTTTTTTTTCATGAATAATATTTTATATACAAATAGATTGTTTTAGTTATCAATAAAACAAAATGATCTTAAAATAATTATAACCCAAACATTTCAAAATATGCATAATCTGAAGAAGGGGATTATGGAACTGCAAAAGTCAACAATTTCACAAATAAATTTCTTCAGAGGAGTTTAGTTTGCTGTAGAACATTTCTTGTTGCAATGTGCTTGTCCCTCTGATCTTATGATACTTCCTTCCTTCTTAATGAAATTCATCTAGATTTCTGAAAACATAAAGCTTTTAAAAGAATACTGTAATGATAGTTCTTTCAAGTAAAGTGTTACAAGGAATTACATCTACAGTTACCAATGAAGGGCTCCTGCTAAACACTACACACAGAAAACACATAAACTAACTAAAACATAAACTAAATTAAAATTGATACAAATTTTGTATGACTGCATTCCCCATAGACTACCGCAACAAAGCACATATGATAGATAATGTGTAAATATAGATTTGTAATCATTGAAATGCAGTGCTTTTCTTTTGACTGTTCATTCCACTCTTTACTTGCTAATGACACAGATAGGGAGTTAGTGCACCGTCTACAAGTTTGTGAATGACACCTAGCTGTGTGGTGTGGTTGAAAACATTGGAGGGCAGGGATGCCATCCAAAGGCACAGGATGGGCCAGAGAGATGGGCCTGTGCTAGCCCCATGAAGTTCAACAAGGTTATGTGCAAGGTTCTACACCTGGGCTGGGGCAATCCCAAACATGGATACAAATTGAGGCATTAGTAGATTAAGACCAGCACTGCTAAGGAGGGCTTGGTGGTACTGGTGGATGAAATATTGGACATGTGTCAGCCCTGTATGCTTGTGGCCCAAAAAGCCAAATGTATCTGGTTACACAGTAAAGGAAATGTGGTCAGCAGGTGGAGGGAGATGATTCTGTTCTCTCATGAGACCCCAGCTGAATTTTCAGTAAAGGAAATGTGGTCAGCAGGTGGAGGGAGATGATTCTGTTCTCTCATGAGACCCCAGCTGAATTTTCAGCACAGGAAACACATGGACTGGTCAGAGTGTTGTTGTTCAGCTGGAGGAGAGAGGGCTCCAGGGAGACATACCAGCCTTCCAGAGCCTAAAGGGGGTATACACAGAGCTGGAGATGGACTTTTTATCAGGATGTCTGCTGGTAAGACAAGTGGGAATGGTTTTAAACTAAAACTGGGTAGATTTAGAATAGATACAAGGAAGAAATTCTTCACTCGGAAGGTGGAACAGGTTTCATAGAGAAGCTGTGGATGCCTCATCTTTGGAAATATTCAAGCTTGGGCCAGTCAGGCTTTTGAGCAACCTTATGCAGTGAAAGATGAACCTGACTCAGGCACAGAGACTGGACTGGATGATCTTTAAAGGCTCCGTCCTACACAAACCATTCCATGATTTCATGATTCCAATGTTTAATGGAAGTTTCCTGAGGACTTCTTTTTCAAAGTTACCTGGACTATTTGTTTGAAACACCAACAGCTCTTTCTAACCTGTTCTATTATATAAATTCTGAAAAAAAGCCAAGCAGCAGTACAGTGAAAGGAAAGGAAACCGTATAAACAGACATTTCTCTCCTCTGTCACAGAGACAAACTGGTTCAGCACTGGCATATGAGTTACATACATCATTATCTCATACTCTTTGACAATCTGAAACATGTCTGTGTTAACAAGCCCAGAGTTATTACTCCAGGACCTTCTGTATTCCTGTTTTCTCTCACCATGATCCCTGCAGGCAGGCATAGCCAGCACCTGAACAGTGACTGCAGCCCGCAGCAGGAAACAGCTGCACCTGCTAGAATTGAGTGCAGAAAGCCTGCAGCTTGGTTTAAAAGGTTTAAGCTGCTTCCCAAGTGTGAATGTTGACAAAGCAACTCTTTTGTATGTCACTCTATGGGGCATTCAGGAGAAGTCCTGCCAAGTTACACAAGAGATTTGACAGCTTGTAGGTAGTAAATGTTCAGTTTCAACAGTATTCATTCATGTGCTTTGTGCACTTGAATAGTCCTGCTGTTTTCAATGGAGCCACTTATATAAACAAGTACTCTACAAAATAAAGAGGGGTTGTATGCCCTGGTTTTTATTTTCATTTGGGCCATTTGTTTAATTAAAGTACAACTTCCAGTAAAAATGGTATTTTAATGGCACATGGCACCTCAGAAGGTAACCTGTAGGACTCCTTTTGCCTCAAAGGTGAAACATAAAGGAAGTTTATTAATAATTTTATGTGTGACCCATTTCAATATTTAAGAAAAAAGTGCTCTCTAAAATTAAAGAGGGCTGTAAAAAAAAAAAAACAAAGGGAGGCTGTGTTTTTTACATAATAATAATTTACAAAAACTAGTTCACTGTGAAGTTCTACAAGCTCAGAAAGACTAAATACAGAAGTCTGTCCACAGGCATCACAATCACAGCTTTTTAAAATGTTGGAATGGTTAAGTTAAATTAAAAAGTTATTTATGGTCTGATGTTTTCTAAAAGACAGGATGGACCACAAATATTTGCTCATAAATATCTGCAGATTGTGTTCTGGCTTCAGATTGATTCTCAAGAACCTCTAAAATGCCACAAGGAATCTTTTTATTAGTAGCTTTGAAATCAGGCAGTGTGTTTCCTAAAATTAATATCTCTTCTTACAAAGCATCCAGTTCTATTTCATGCTTGTAAAAATAAGGCTAAATGAAACTGCTGTACCTGAGGCCCAAGAAATTTTTAGCTGTTCAATGTTCACTTTCTTTTTATCTCTTCACCATTGTTTGAGTCATAGAATGAAACAAGAAGTTGTGTGTTATTATAGGAAGCCAGCCATATAAGAATATGAGGATTCATCCATGAGTTGAAACAGGTTCATGAATATCTAGCATCCATTCCAAAAGGGTTTCCAAAGGTTTCCATACAGGGCATATATTTGAGCTGAAACTCAATTTGAAATTTTCGTAATTTTCAGGGAATTATGGGTCCACGGAGACATTCAGTCAGGACTAGTGAGTTTTTACAGTGGACACTGCACCTACATATGTGATCTGTAAATTTCTCAGCCCTGTAAGAATAAGGCAAGAAGGAAACATGAATCTTAAATTTCTTAACCTAATCTTAGAAAAAGCATGTCTCCGTGTTACAAAACATATTTCTGAGCACCACTGAAGAGCTGGTCTGTTGGGTAGCCTTTACGTGTAACTTGACATCTGGTTCCCACATCTTTCATGGTGTCCTTGTCTGGGACTACCCCAGTAAAAAACCACGTGTAGTGTAGCCTGTGTACTGGAACAGCTTGTGGACTGTATACAGATTATTTCCTTCTGATAAACCACAGATATTTTATTTGTTGTAATTATTTTATTTTTCTTATTGTTGAGTTTATTGTCCTCACTGGGCTAATGCTATATCAGATGTGTATTTGCATATCTGGTTTTGCAGAGTGCATTTGCATTAGGTTATTGGTCTTCATTTAAAACACATGCTCTTATTTCTTACCGCACAGCAATTCTGTTCAAGAACTTTACAAGGTAGCAAATGTAGTGCAGAGCTGGAAGAGCTGATCAAAGCATGACACATTCCCCTCCAGAGCACAGTGAGTTGCAGGCAGTCATTCAACAGCTATTGGGTAGTTGATAAAATATTCACCAACTAATTTATAAACCAGGGCAGTTGCCATGGTTATCTGAAATATGCCAGTACTTTTCCCTAGTCCATCATTCACTTCTTACAGAGGTATGTGTATCCCCACTGTAACGTGCTTTTCTGGGAGGAGGTAAAGAAAGTAGCTGCATCAATGTCTTTTTTACACATGTAAGATTAAATATTCTTTGCCCTCTTTTTCATGCAGCTTTTTAGAAGAATGAAAGAGATGCTTTCTGATATTTATGAAGGTATTTTTTTTGCTGTTGGTTTTTCAACAGATAAGGAATGGAAAAATCATGTAATCCACTAATTGCATCCCTGCTTTCTTCAGACTATCTTTTCTGAAGAACAGTGCTCTGATACTACCAGGTATTTGCAGGGAGAAAAAGAAAGCATTGCAAAAGGAAAAGTGCAGCTCGTTTTCTATTTTCCACTGTGTAGCTTTGGAGTTAAAAACCCCTGGAATATAGAATTATAGTGGGACTTTTTGTTGGTTTATTTTAATAGCAGCACTTTACAGAACACTTGATGTGAAGAGGACAATTCATAAGAATATAGGAATAATCTCTCAGGTTTACCTGAACTGTTTGACTGAACTGTCACTACCCAGAAGAAAAAAAAGTTGTTTTCATCTCCTTAAGAAAGTAAAGCAAGTACTTACTATCGTACTAACCATCAGCAGCCCCGCCAAAGGGATGCTGTAGTGCTATTCTTCACACTGATGTCAGGGCGGCACCTGCTGGGAATTCTCCTTCATCCTTCAGATCTACACAGTCACAAAACTTCTGGGGTGAAACTCTGGCCTGCTGGGATGTGCTGAACACAGAGTGCTGGATATTTATTGGACACAATTTCACCCCATTTTTTAATCATTATTATAATTATAGTTTCATTATTGAAATAAAAGGCAATAGAGTTTCTTATAAGTACAGATGGTGAAGGGAGGTCTGCTATTTTCAGTTCTCTTCCCTCAGGATCTTACCTGTGACATTAAAATGACCCCATCTTACTTGGTCTTCATTTGCCCCAAAAGTACCTTCTTAATGTCAGAGAATTAATTCACCTCTCCAGACAGGGTGTTTTGATTCAAAAGCTTTCATGAACTCCACGCCAAAGGACTGGATAAGCCACAAAAATTTTAGCAGTTATGTGAAAAAACATCATGTAGGAAAAAAGACTACTCCTGAGGTTGCATTTCAAAAAGATCTTGGCAAAAGAAAGGACTCAGAAGCACTATAATCTGCAAAGTAATGCTTTCTAAGATGACTCTAAACAGTGTAATGAATGCAGAGATTTGTGACACATACAAGATATAAATATACTAATCATGACATAATTATCAGTCTTACCTTGACCCTGAATATAAGGGCAACCAATAGTAGCATACATGTGTTTTATAGGACTGTGAGGACATAATTTTTAAAAACAAAAACAAGTTTTATAAGTATATTAAGGATTATGATCACCAAAGGGTCAAAGTAGCAGATATCCAAGCATCAAAACCTAGCATACATGAGACTTGATTAGAAAAGCTGACTGCAAATATACAGACTGGTTATCATTCAAAGATGGAAGACTAGCAAGAAAATGAAAAAAGTGCAAATGGTGTTGGCGAGGAGTGCAACAGAATGAAACCACGTGACATAAACAAAGGAAAGTGAAGGAGTGAGACAGCTCATTTATATTATGAATGTGTCCTTCAGGAGCTATCAAGTCAGACTTTGACAATTGAGAACTATCAGATACTGTAAACAACATCATAATTTTCAGCATCAGCTTTGGAGTAGTGCACACTTAGAACCAATTTTAAACGATTGTTAAATACCAAGTTTTGTAAGCAAACTGATGAGATTAATATTATGCAAAACTTAACCATTAAGATGAAGTAAACTACTAATTTTTAATTCAGTTATATTAAATTTTACAGTGTAAAACTGACCTAATTTGCCAGTCTTCTATCCCATCACAGACACCTCTGATTGCCTTAGTGACAGAAATGCTTTTAGTTGCAACAACTTAGTCACTAGGAAGTGTTCCTTGCATATGTCAAAGCCAGCTCAATGGGAGGTAGACTAAATCTTGAGAGAAGAAACTTAGCAGTGGAGGAGAGAGATGAAAAGGTGCTGAAATTTACTCTTTTGCTCCATGAGTACACCATGCAAATCAAGGCAGCTCTGTGGCATCATTTACTAACGCTGCACCTTGTTTAGTAAAAGGGTGACACCAACTGAACTTTTTTGCTGTTTTTGATGTGGAAGCAAGGCACTTGGCAGTAGTGTGATAAAACGCAGACAAGTTCTTTAAGGAATTTGTTCTGGAGGCAAAGAAGAATAAAAACTAAGAATGCACTTCAAGAAAAAGCAGTATGACAGCACTTGCACACAACTACTGAACTAGAGCAAGAAGTAGAACTGAACCTTAGTCAATAATCTCTGGGGGGTAACCCTCATGTGATGTGGATAAATACACATTTCTTTATGTTTGCATCACACTTTCTTTCTGTGTTTCCATGCTATTACCCAGGAAAATCTATTAATTTAAAAGGAATTAATCTTACTATCAAAAAATATAAATGTGCAAAACTAGCGTGCAGAACAAATATTCCTGCTCACCCAAAACATAATGCAGTACAAAACCAATGACTAGTCGTTTGGAAAAAGCTGTCAGTCTCCCAGCACTACTATTCTAAGACAGTTATTGATTCAGGCTTATCTCCTGAGAAGATTAAATCTTCCTAGTGCACCCATTCTTCTACTCTGTATAAATGATAAATCTTCACTTTATTGCTTGGTTTTTTACCGCTGAAACCTGAGTGCAATTATACATCACTGTCCTTGTACTAAATATTCCTAGTTCTTTAGTTTATTTCATGGACTGCATCAATCCTACCTAACATTGTCATGCCTTTGAATGTAAATCTTGTGGAAAATCCTTTCAGGTGGCTTCAGGAAGTCTTCCTTCATTTCCATTGCAACATTCCTGGGCAAAAGGCTCATCAAGAGACGTTCCTAGAAGAAAATATAAGCAACAACAGTTTTATGGTATAGTGTGTGACCATTTTTCTAAGTTTTAAACTAGCAAACCGGACAATCTTCTCTTAATCTGCTTTCTTAAAATGTCTGCTGCATAAATAATATCAACCATTTCTCTCTAACTCCTGCAAACTGTGTGGGTGTCTTCTTTTAAGTCTTCTACACTAAAAAAAAAAAAAAAAATTAAAAAACCACACCAAAAAAAAAACCAACCCAAAACTAAAAAACAAACCCCCACAACAAACCAGAAAAAGCAAACCAAAAAAGCCAGCCTCAAGAGCATATAATTGTCCATATTTTTATAATTGTCCATATTTTTTATTAACATTACAGTTCTAATAATAGCAGCTTACTTTATTCTTAGCAGCATTTTCCTGTCTGAGAAAGACTTCCCAGGATCATTTGCTATCTTTTTGTGTGTTCTTTTTCTTCGTGGATATAATGAAAGTGTTACATTACAAGGACTATGACAGCTGGTTATTAAGCAGTGAGAGTAGATGATGGATTTATCCACTGTCAAATTCAGTGGAACAGTAAGCACAGTTTTAATGGCATCTTAGCCAGTGTGGCAATGTCTTTAATGAACTGCATCAGTACAAAACCCTGGCTAAACACATCTTCTTGCTATACTCACTGAGAAATTTTTAGCTCGGGTCACTGACCTGCATAAAAAGAGTCTCTAATATTATGGATCTTGTCAGTATTGGCTATAAAAGTCCATGTAGTTTTTCCACATATTCTGACCCATTCACAGGTACCATCTGGAAAACCTGCAACTGCTGTTCTTAGGTGTTGTAAGGGGTCCATAGATACCTACTCAAGATACCTACCTACATGCATACATTCATTCATTGTATTTTCACCCAGAAAATGCTCGCCATTTAAAATGCATTTCCAAGTTTATCCATCAGACCTGCTAGTTTCAGCCATGGCAACAGTCTGAATGAATTCACATAACCACATCTGATCTGATTCAGGAATCTTGGGTTCCAGACAACAATGGATGAGGCTAGGAGCAAGGAAGGTGTACCTTTGATGGAAAAGGATTAGGTCAGTGAATAATTAAGTAAACTGGATAGATGTAAGTCCATAGGCCCTGACAGGACACATTCACAAGCTCACTGAGTGAGCTGTCAGATGCTACTATAAAGTCACTCCTAACAGCGAAACATGGTGACTGGGAGAAGTGATGCAATACTGCAGAAAGAAAATGTCACTTCTCTAGACAAGAAGGAGGATGCAGGGAACTGCAGGGCAGTCAGTTTCACCTTGGGTCCTGAAAGTGATGAAGGATCTCATCCTGGAAACCAAGGTGGTCAGACCACATGACTTCCAGAGTGCTCTTCCTGCCTCAACTATTCTGTGATTCTGTTATCTGGCTGTCAAGAACCACTGCAATGGCAGCTACAAGATGTCACAGAAGTGCATATTTTGGCCGAACCTCATCCTCCTTTTCTTTAACCAATATTAAATAAATAAGGAGCAAAAATTAACACTGAGAAGAGGGTATCAGCAAGTGCTATTATGTTGCTAACATGCCCACATTCACCAAAAAAAGCCATTAAATAATACTCAAAGTTTATTCAAAGGGTTTTTTATCTTAACAGTTTCTTCTGGAAGACACATTGAAAAAAGTAAGAAGTTAAACTTTGCAGAACTTCTCTGGCGAACTTTGGACTAAAGTTCTGTCGTGTTTGTGGTGGTCACATTGTCTTGAGGCTAAGGACTGTTAGCTAACTCTATTTCCTACTTTTCTTATATATATGTAGCAGAACATTCCTTCCTGCCACAGAAGAGCTTATCTGTTATGCCATCAGCTGGTGCATAGCTCCGGACATTCTCTCCCTCACAAGAATTGGTGGCATAGCCCAGGCTGCACAGATGTTGAGCAGTGAGTTATCTCTGGCACCAGGGAGGTGAGATCCCCAGTTGACAATAAATATCTCTTCTTGAGAGTGAGATGTAGGGAGATGAGCTAGGAATTCCCAACTGTGGGACATATTACTTTGCTAACCATAAAAGCTATAAAGCTATACAAATTTTCATGGAGGTAGAACGTCTGACACACACCCTGGAAATGTGCAGGACTTCCACAAGTTTGGATGCAAGTTCTGCAGTTACATTCCTGGGAATTGAGAGGAAGGATCCTATGTGTGCCCCATCAGCAACTGGATGGTAAGCTACATGGAATCTGATCTATGCTATTTCTTTGCCAGCTGTAATATCAGGTACTTCAGTTGTGCACTGTGGTTATCTGGTAGTAGTGTTTCTTTTGTTCATCCTGTGTAGTATGCCATCTGTTAAAGTTTTATGTCTGTTAAATTTGTGTTAAATAAATAAATAAATAATTTTGTAATAGACCTAACCTTTTACATTATTAAGAACTTGTGAGTGAGAGTGGTCTGGGCTGCAGGCTACTCCCAACAGAGCTACTGCCAGAAATCTGAGTCTAAGGCAGGGCTTACTTAAGCTCTCCTCTACATTTGTAACAATGTACACCAAGAATATGGCAAAGAATATTATGGATTTCAATATTTGTTGACACTTTACACATATAGCCATTTCCAATTAACCAAAGCATTTCACATCACTAAAAAATGGTTATTCATTCTAAATTTTATGCTGATTTAATTAAGTAAATTTATATTCCTGCAGCAGAATTGTATTTGGGTAACACAAATTTTGGGTTACAATCCAAAACAAGTGTTTTGTCCATAGTGGATCTTATGAAGCTCTGTTGACTGCAACTTGTATCCTAAAGTTGATTTACTGTGTTAAGAGAAATAAACTGAGGTTATAAAAGGAGATGACCACCTCTCAGGCAATAAAGAGCACATACAAGAGAGGAATTTGGACAGATGGTTATATTCTCTGATGCTTAAGACTGCAAAATGATGCTGGAATTTCATAAGTATTGCTCCGGGTAAGAAATTTACAAGGTCTGATAAGGATTAAATGTTCTCTGGAGTTTCTCTTGCAGTGAACACATTAAACAAGTTCTTCACCATTTTGCTGAAACGGATTAGTAAAATCTAAAACTGTTAAGGTGAGACTGGGTTTAGACTTCTGTTTCCTAGAAAGTCAAACTTAACCAGACAAAAAAGCAAACAAAAATTATACTGACAGACTCCTCCAGAGAGCAGTGCTAACTGAATAGTTCTTCTGTGGCCTGCAAACACAATTACAATACGTGAATAAAAAGCTCACAGATAATGTCTGCAGTGCATGACAAATAACATGCAATCCAGGGAAGTAATAAGAATCATTACTGTGAAGGCAGCATTGGAGAGCTGTAGGATGTAGCACCTGACTGCATTGCAAAGTGCAGATGTCAGATGTATTAAGGGCGGCTACAACAATAATGATTCTTATACATGTTAGGTTGACTATAACAAGAGCTGAAGGGAACATATGAAAATCCTCTATCATATTATGATGGCTTGCTTTTTTCATTAGAGATGAGAGTGAGATGGAGATGAGATTAGAGATTAGATTCCTCACCAAGTGAAGAAAGATGCAGTTATGGCTTTCTCAAAGGGCAGCCACTGCTGACCTTTCATATCAAGAAGGGAAACAGCAGCATGACTGTAAGCAGCATGACTGCATGATTTGTCCCTTAAGGGGAGACTGGAAAATGTAACCTGCAATGCAGAGTATCAAAACACTGAAATAAATGAAAGGCACTGTCCAGCTCTCTAGAAAGAATATAAGAAAAATCTCTCCTATTTACAGCAAAATCTCATCTATCAGTCAAAGCAGTATTGCCCTTCAGGTCAGACAAAGGAATGCTGAAGGACTCAGAGTTTTGGAGCAGCAAGAGTGAATTAATGTACACAAAATATAGCTGTTGGTAGGTTTCGGAAGGGGCTCTGCCTAGACCTTTATTCAGCAAGTCCGACAGTTTTTGTCCAGTTTTTTCATTTGCTCCCGTATGGCTGATCTGATTATAAAAATAATCTGTAAACCAGGCTAAAAGGAAAACTAGGTGTGAAGGATAGTGCATTGAATGCAACAAGTGACAGAACCAATGGAAGATCACTCACATTTATGGTGACATTCTTGCTTGAGTGGTTGTTGGCTCCAACAGGAGTGGGTGATGACAGGAAAAAATAGAAAGAGTAACACAGGGACAACTAATTAATTAGCAACACCTTTTACCAAAATAAAACACCACTCATGTTGCAAACCTTCTAATTGGTTACAAATTATTTTCTGTTGAGGTAGCCTCAACTTGTGATATATTCCTAATCACAAGGTCTAGTAGAAACAAGATGTTTCTACATTTTATTCTTTCTCAATGGTTCACAATGTTTTTTTATGATTATTACAGATGTTTTCAGAACATTACATTTTTTTCCACACAACCAACTTACACTATTTTAGGGATTGGTACTCTCTTCTCAAGCAGTAAATCTTTACTCAGCATTAAAATGATCTAAAGTGAAATCACATGCTGAAAAAAAAATACTTTCAGAGACTGTAATTGTCAGTCAATGATTTTGCATTCCCTGCAGAAATCTCACTAAAAAAAGAAAATGATAGAAAGGATATACATCTCCTTCATTCACAACACTTTATATTCCCAGTCTTGCTCTGGGATTTCAAATGCCCAATTTAGCTGCCTCTGCCAATGGTATCATCCTGATTAATAATGGTTACTGGTCTACTAATAAAGATAGCTATTTTTGAGGAAGATATTCAATTTAGAAAAACATTCCAATTTCTCTCTCCAGCAATGGAGCATCACTAGAAGACAGAGGAGGAACAAACATTCCTTTTGACTCCAAGGCAAGTCAAAATGTGCATACCAAATGAATTAGGAATTGCTCAGTGTTACATTGGCCCTATTCAACAACTAGTACCATTATGCACGTGACAAAGAATGAAAATATGCCAAGGCAGAGAAATGGATAAGAAAAAAGTGTTTCCCATTGTTAATGGACAAAAATACCCTATGTTACTGCTTAGAACATCCTCAACCCTATTTACAAGTACATAACCCTGGACTACAACTTTCTTTTTGGGTTGGACCCAAGAAAAAACTTTAAGAATTATTCAAGACTTGAGTAGACAAAGTCACAGTTGACCAGACCTGGTGTCGCTGGCAGTCCTGCTTTGAAGGAATGGCTGGGCTCGATGGTGTCCAGAGGCCTGCTTTGACCACTGTGTATCCAGGTGTCTCCTTTGGTACACAAGGACCAGGAGAGGCAGGTGCCTGAAGCCTCCTGGGAAGCCCTGAAGCCTTCTTGCTATCTCATCACACACAGATGGGTCTTCTAAAACAGAAGAGGAGCTCAAGGCTCAGCACTCTCTAGGGGTTGTGTGATTTCTCATTTCTGAGAAAGGAGATGAAAGAAGCAAGCAGACACTATTGAAGAAAAAATCCCCATCATCTGCATGCTCTACTCTGCCCCAACACTCTCTTCAGATTTCTCCAGTTTGGAGGCTTCTCGCCCCAATTCTCTCTTCTATCCCCATCCCTGCCCTGGACAATGCCTCTCCCACAGGCATCCCAGTTCTGCTTTCCCAGCTCTGCTTTTATGGGAGTCCCCAGTACATATTCCTAATACATTTCTCGTGCCTGCCTCCAAAAGAAGATGCCTGTCCTCTCCCATTTTGAAAATCATACTCTTTTCTCATGTTACTTCTCATTCCAAACACTTATAAGTTACTCAAAGTCCTTTAAAATTTTCACCTTGATTTAGAATCATTCCATGCAGTTGTCCAAATATTACGCAGTTATTCATATTGTACAAAATGAATTTTTTTACATTTGTATGGGAAATGACTCTGATACATTTTTGAATTCTTTCAGGAAGCTGTAAATGAGTCCATACTCCCTTCATCAGAAAAGAAGGCTCAAAAGCACATGAATATCTTAAATGTTCCTAGCCAGCATTCTCACAAATTTCTATCAAAAAACTTGCTGTGCTTCCCCATGCTAAGTTGTATTCCTGTATTTTATCATGTGAGATATAAAGAAAACAAAATGGAAATACTATTTATAGTCAGAGCAGACTACTTTATCAAAAGAAACAGCTGTCATTTTCTTCTGAGATAAGCAACCAAGCTGAGAGAAGCAACCAAGGGAACTGTTGGACTGAGGATTGAGAAGGATTGAGAAACATGCAAAGTAATACAGTTTTCTACATGGCCCTTTCACAGCCTGCAGCATTGCCTCAGAGCTGCAGGCTGTGGAAGGGCCATGTAGAAAACTGTATTACTTTGCATGTTTCTCAATCCCATGAGAGCAGGGCTGTAATGCATAGAGCTCCATCTCTTTCAGCCAGCTTCATTAAATTCCTCCTGAACTGCTCCTTCCAGCCAGCAAGCTGGCACTGCCTTCACTCGTCAGGGAGTCTGAGCCCCACACCTGGATGGCAGAGAGCTCTGTCTAGTGGAACTTGCTCTAAATGGGACTTGGAGGTTACCAATTTCATGCTGGGGAAAGCAATAAGTCTGCATGGCACTCCAGATCCTGGTCCTTTTTCACCCTCCCTAGGACTGAATCACATTATTCAGGATAGTCTTCATGCCCATGTCATATTACCTTTTTTTTTGCATTTTCATAGCAACTTTAGGAACGAAGAAAGTAAAAAAAATTAACGTGACAAAACCAGGTTTACATATTTGTTTCTTGGCTGATAAAACATGAATATTTTTGTTTTCTATAGTAACTGTCCAACAATGATGACAAATAGGAAAAGGACCTCAAAAAATAAGGAGATTTTGATCATCTACTCTACAAAATTCCTTTACAATATGGAACATGAAATCTAACCCAACAATTTTTGCAATCTATCACAGATCTTCTTTTGTTATTGCTATACTTAAGAGGAAAGTGCCATCATATTTTAACACA
The DNA here is from genome assembly GCF_028551555.1 of Melozone crissalis. Classification (NCBI taxonomy): domain Eukaryota; kingdom Metazoa; phylum Chordata; class Aves; order Passeriformes; family Passerellidae; genus Melozone; species Melozone crissalis. The sequence goes on along the minus strand of NW_026535794.1, from coordinate 56,857,133 downwards.
AAATTTTCTCCCTAGAGAAGACAAGCATCAGACATGCATGTAAAACATTAATGAGACTGTTTCAGAGTCAACTCATCTATATAATTTTGAGATTCAGTTTCTAGTTAGTCAGCAGGAACTCCAAAATACATCCTAAATATTACCACCTGCTACCTAATATGACCATGGTACCATGCTCAATTTTGTACAATTTTAAAAGCTACATCTTAGTGGGTTCACAATCTCTGTCACCTGTACATTACACTTCAGAGCCATTTTAATTCACTCTAAGGAAAAACAAAAAAAGGAGAGTGAAAAGAAGCTTAATGCAATGCATGGAAGAATGATTTTGTGTCGACTACTAGGATTCATTTATATTTTTGTAAGTTGGAAAACAAAGGCAACAGATTTCATTAGTGAACTATTGGAAATTCAGCTATGCTATGCCCTTTCTTCCATCTAAGTACATGAAGTAGCACTGTTAAAGACGGTGAACTTCCAGACGCCACAAGGTGGCAATGTTTCAGAACAGTCCCGAGATTTCTTGGAAAATCCTATTTATCAGCAAGTCATTGCTACAACCGTAATCATAAAGGACCGTCCCTAAAAGACCAGATACCTAATGCACAGGTTTTGAGTAATAAGAGAATGGTTAACAACACAGTTATGGCAGATGACCAATACACAGTTATGGCACGATGCATTCAGTCTGAGTACACCTATACCAGATCAACTTGACATCTTTCTATGGTTAAGTGATTATTTTTGTTTAAATAAAGGAAAGGAAGGATTCACCAGAACAATAGTGTTTAATGAGGCATTGGTAGTTTCCACATGGAACATTGTTAGTCGCAATGGAGATGGTAAAGCCTTGGGAAAGAAAGGAGAACATGATGTCTTGGCTAAAATGGAAGACAATGGGCTGCAGAAACATTGGTATGGAGAGTGGGCATAAGGAAACCATAAAACTGCTAGAATGTACAAAGTCCATAAGACAGCATTCAAGAAGTAGCATGATAAGAATGAGAAAAACTTGGTAACACATTGTACTTTGTAGGTACCATCCACAAAAACGCAAGCTAAATAAGTGTAAGGGATTGAAGTGGTTAATAAAAAATTGCTATGAAGGCATTTTACCTATTATAGTAAAAACTGTATAAAGAAGCTAGAACCACAGAAGCCCACCCCTCCTTGAAGATGCCTTTGGACTGTGACAGCTGTCCAGATAAGATAAAGGGGACACTACTGTTTAGTCATCTCAGGCTGAGGGAGAAGAATGCATCCACAAGAAAGGCAACACAGCAGCTGCACTGAGAATCATCTCTCTTTTTGAGTTTGGGTTGGGGGACTCCTCCTGCAACTGAGGGTGAAGGAAGAGGTGTGTGGCATAACCTCTGCTCAGAAGGCACTGAATACCCATCCTCCCTTATACAAATCAGCCCAGCTGTGAAACCTCCAACCCCACAGGCCACATCCACAAGACACTCACATAAGAGGCAATTGAAGGGTGTCACAATCCATCAAAGACCCTCCCCCAAGGTGCTCCCCAGACTTATTCCTGAGACCCTGCACCACAGTACTGTACGTGATGCAAAGTGATGCAACATATCCAGAGTCTGCTGCAAGAGACTGCATCAAGCTTCCCCCCACAGAGGGGAGGTACCTGGGCATTACCACCTGGTCTGGGCATATCTTTATTCATCGGATTCTATGCTTTTCAGAGGGACCTTCACCACCAAGAAGAACAGCTAGAGAGGATCAATGGGACGATGGTGGGATCCAGAGAGTGGTGGTATTTTCTTTTTTCTGTCTCTGTTATTTCTGTCCCCCCCCACCTCTTCTCTATTTCTTTGTCTTCCTTTCTCTCTCTCCCTCTCTGTGTCTCTCTTTCTCATATTTGCTATCAAATAAAATCCATACTATTTACTTTGACATTTATTTGTACCTTAATTCAGGCAGAAGAATTTCTAATAATTTTAAAACTGGACAGTAACAATGAGTTGGAAACCTCTGCATGTAAAGAAACCCCAGGTACTCCCCGATCAAAGAATATGTATATGACACTATCCTAAAAAGGCAAGTGTGATTCCTGAAAGAACGAGAAGATTCATAGAAGGCAAAGTTGAGATCAACTCCACAAATCTTGTTCAAATAGGAACAAGAGCTGAGAAAGGTTATGAGAATAAACAAGAAAACTGAAAACATAAAGAGCACAAGCTGTCTTCCTAGTTATCCTCATATCTATTAAATCAGAGTGCTTTAAAAATACATCAATAAAGATTAATCATCAGAAAGGCTAGCTAACAGTTGATATCAGATACAAACTGGCAATGAATAAATTATGCAGTATCCAAACTACTGCTAGTCTTTTTACTTTCACCTTTTATCATTAACATTTACTCCCTCTGAAAAGTCACTGGCAATATCCAATAGGTCTACAAAACTATTATAGAAACTTGACAGGACAAAGTTTATACTCATTTCAGTTAATAGAAATCTTCCTACTGGAAGTGAACTTGAGAGAGAGGAACAAAATAGCACCTTTATAGTTAAGGCATAACTTGAAAGCTTCCTTATGCTTGGCCGGAAAGAAGGAAAAGCGTTTCTGCAGTACATTGCCAGGGACATTTCTCAACTCCAGCAGTGTTAGCTTAACAAATATCTTTGTTTCAATCGTGCTTCAGTAGGATTTTAATAAGTAGGTTCTTTAGGATATATCAATGAAGATGAGACTTTGTGTGGCACAGAAGAGCCACTGAACATACTTTTCTAAATCTTCCTATGTGGAAAGAAAACATTTTTCCCCCTGTCCTGCAGAGTCAGGAAGACTCTTTTTCATCGTCCAGTGAAAAGATCCCTTCATGGTAGCACTTGACTGTATGCAAAGGTAGGTGGAGTATATATGTTAAAAACAAAAAAGGCACACTTAAAGCATAAATTCAAAAATTATTATTTATTCTTCTATATTAATTATAAATTATAATTTATTATTGAAAATATTTTCTGATTAAAATAAAGAGAGGTCTTAAAAATTATCACAAAGGGCACCAATCATCTGCTAATGTCATGAGCAGAGGGAACACAGAAGCCCTAATTGCAATTCCTAAGCTGGCCTGCAAATGGGACATCTGTGAGCTCAGATTTTCTAGAGGCTTAAGTGCCACACACTGTCCTGTGTTCCATCATGAACAGGACTGGGACAACAATCCTGTTATTGTATTTCTTCTTCCAAAATTTAGGCAGAGGGACTCACAAAGCAGCATCAGCTTTACCAATGCTACCCCTTCCACGGTAAATGGAAGAGTAGACAAATTTTTACTGGCTTGCTCATGGTGTACTAAGTTTCATCTACAGTTACAACAGCACATCTTTCCATTCCACAGCCATGTCTGGTTTGTTCCACCAATGTAACATTGAAAATCTTGATTAGGCAAGGATACATTCCGCAGGAAGGGAATGTCAGAGAGCTTAACCTTCGGCAAGACGGACACATCCCCCTCTTCTGCCCTCATTAAGGCTCCAACCCTCAACTAGTGGAATTTTTCTTGAAGAACATGCTACATGTTACAGCTCAAGTTGGTTCTGGGACTGTGTCATTCTTTAATTTTCCTCCATCCCATGAGTGTTGCATATAGGTAAAGCCTTATAAAATAAGAACCTTGGTTACCCTTGTAAAATCATGGCTCAGGCCTTCTACTTCAGCGAAGTACAGCTAATAGCCTAACTTTCCCGTGAGAAAGTAATATGCACCTGTAAAAATAGAGTCTTCTAACTGTGGGAATGATTCTGTACCCTCGAAAAAAGAATGTAAACATCAATAAAGAGGAAAGCTTTGACAGTCACATACACTAGCAACTACTAACCAATGAACTGAATTGCCATAAGTAAATAACCAATTAGAGTGAAACACAATGCCTTTAGCGAATTATATAAATATGAGCTGTGAAGAATAAAGATTGGCTGTTGTGGATGACTTGTGGGTTTCTACTGCGACACATGAGTTATGACATTCTCCTTCCCTGCTCTCCTCCAAAACCCACATATCTCCACCAACTCTACATAGATATGCGGCTAATCTCTGTGATCTCCTCTGGCACCTGGTTGAGAAATGGAGCCAACACAGGGAAGCAGCAAGAGAAAGACTACTAACACTTCAGTCTTCTGTTCTTGCTGGAGCCAACGCAATCTGTAGCTGAGAGTCCAGAATTAATGGAACTTTGAGGACACAGTGCTATGCTAGTACCAATGGTTCACACAACTGCTACTGTCTAATACAGCATCACACACTTTCATTTAGAGTTGCGGCAGCGACTCATTATCAGCACGTGCTCTTTTTTAGTACAGATCTCTGCTGGTGGCAGAAAAAGCATGAAATCTTCAGGTGAGATAAGTTTTTTGATTGCTACTGGTAAGTACTGAGCCCACTAGTGGGGTGTAAGCAAACTAAGGAATGAAAAAACCCCAGGAACCTGAAGTCAATAAAAGTAATTTTAGAACCTAAGAAATACCTATTCCATGGCAAGCAGTTAGCATTTCCTTTTTCAAAGACTGTAAATGCCTTTACTATAGCAATAGGAAAGAAAATCATAGCATAAAACAATAAAATGGAATGGATGTCTGAATCTCCAAAGACTAAGATATAAATATGGTTTGCTTTGAAAAATCTAGATGTTTTTCTAATTTATATTAGAAAAATCTAAAAGCTTTTGTCCTTTGCTTCATTTTGTCTTTCTACAGAGCAAGGAAGCAAGACTAACCCATAGGAGAAAATCTCATTGCCTTCCAGAGTAGAAGAACAACGACCAATCAGTAATATGCTAAGGAAGCAAAGAATGTATTCACATACTTAAAATAGCAAGTGTGACTCCGATTTAATTCATTTTTTCCTTGTCAAACTGGGAAATTCCTAATCAAATGTGAATGAAGGAGAGCTAAACTCCAAATGAAATAAGTTTGTACTGAAGAGGTAATGGGGAACAGAATCTTTGGAAAGAATTTAGATCACATGAAAGACAGAACTTCATTTAGTATGGCAAACCTGACAAAAATACTACCTTAGAATGTATTTCTTTTGCCAGTTAATGGAGTGTAATCTAGCTATTTTCCTCCCTGGACAGGTGGCCAAAGGAAACAGGAAAAAAAAATCCATAAGAATACGTGTGCCAGCAGCATATACTTTTTCATATATTGGAATGAAAGTAAAGTGCCCAGCTTAGTATTCTGTTCAAGGAGATAATCTGTGCTCAAGTGGTAACATATAATTTGCAAACTGCACATGTGGTGGTGCCAGCTGCTGTGACATGAAACACCTAGGCGACAAAACAGTTTATGGTCTATGGTGGAACTACCCTGTGTTTGAAGACTGGCACAGGGAAAGTGTCAAATTTGTGTAACATGTTAGATAACTTATTTATTACAGTCAAGACTGTTCTAGAAGTGAAAAACAATAAAAATACATGCAAGAGAACTTTTCTAATGACATTTTAAAGTTTTCTATGAATTCCTGCTGCTGAGGGAAGAAAATCAGTATTCACTATTGAGGTTGCTTTACTTCATACTGTGGCATCCTACTAAAATGCATAACAATATTGTAGTAGTGTTTATACCACACTTCTGTCATGGATATTACTCTAAATTTAGAAATCAACTCTAAGAGACTCTTTTGAATTATTTGTCTTACAGTTGAACTTCAGAATCTGATGCACTATAGCCAGTGTGCCTAATTATGATAATTTGCCTTGGCAATTGTCATCCATGGTGCTATCTGCTGAAAACTGTTATCTGCTTAAGACTGCATGGTTGTGTGTCTTTAGTCATCTAATAAAGACAGGTTTGTGTGAGCCTGTTCACCCTTCCTCCTTTGTCTCTCTAATTGAAGCTACACAATGCAAGTAGGAAAAATAAACTGAAAAATTCAGAGTAAAACACTAGCATATTTGATTGACAGGTGCTTGAAAGAGAACATATTATAAATTTTTCATTATTTATTCCGAAATTCCTAACAGCCAAAGTATTAACAGGTTTAGAATTATATAACTACCAATTTTTAAGTTATCAATTTATTGCAAAATCATCTAGATTGGAAAAGGCCTCTGAGATTACCAAGTCCAACCTCTGGCCAGGCACTCCCTTGTCAACAAAACCATGGCACTGAGTGCCACATACAATTGGTTTGTTTGAACACATCCAATGATGGAGACTCCATCACCTCCCTGGGCAGCCCATAACTATGCTTGACAGTCCTTTCCATGAAGAAATTCTTCCTAAGGTCCAACCTGAACCTCCCTTGGTAGAGTTTGAGGCCATGTCCTCTTATCACTTGTTACCTGGGAGAAGAGACTGACCCCCACCTGGCTACAACCTCTTTTCATGCAGTTGTAGAGATCAATACAATCCCTCTGAGCCTCTTTTTCTCCAAGCTAAACAACCCCACCTCTCTCAACACCTCCTTACAGGACTTACTCTCCAGACCCATCCCCAGCTTAACTGCCCTTCTCCGGACACGCTCCAGCCCCTCAATGCCTTTCTTGTAGTGAGGAGCCCAAAACTGAACACAGGATTCGAAATGTGGCCTGACCAGTGCCCAGTACCTGGGGACAATCACTTCCCCGATCGTGCTGGCCACTCTATTGCTGATACAGGCCAGGATGCCACTGATATCTTGTGACAAAAAATGGAATGGCTGATAACCAATTTAATTTACATATTTAATTTGCTTTCTTTTTACACAGAATTATAGAGTTAATTTTCTTCACAGTGGCTAGTAGGGTGCTGTGTTTTGGATTTGTGCTGAAAACAGCATTGATAACACAGGGATGTTTCAGTTATTGCTGATCAAAGTTTACTCAGAGCCAAGGGATTTTCTGCCTCTCACATCATCCTGCCAGTGAGGAGGCTTCATATGCACAAGAATCTGGGCGGGGCCAGAGCCAGGACACCTGACCCCAACTAACCAAAGGGATTTTCCATAACATATGGTGTCATGCTCAGCATAGAAACTGTTAGAAAAAAAGAGGAAGGAGGATGATATTCATAGTCATGGAATTTGTCTTCTCTAGTGACCATTGCATTTGACGAAACTCTGCTTTCCCAAGCATGGCTGAACACCAATCTGCCAATGGGAAGCAGTGACTTAATTTCTTGTTTTGTTTTGCTTGCATGCATAGCTTTTGCTTTAGCTGTTGAAGTGTCTTTGTGTCAATCCATGAACTTTCTCACCTTTGTTCTTTCTATTCTTTCCCCCATCCCACCATGGAGAGAGAGAAGGAGGAAAGAGCTATGTGCTGCTTAGCTGTGCTTGGGATTAAACTACAACATTTACTAACATCAGAAAATTTTCAAGGGATGAAATAAAGTTCAACCAAATAGTTATAGTAATGACCTAGACTGTTCTTATATGTTGTTTTTTAAAATGTTTTTATAGACTTTCCTTAAGTTTTATTTTGTAAAATAAAGGCATGAAGCTAGTGTAATAAAATTACAAGGTAACTAAAATATATGAACTTTATATGATTTACAAATATGTGTTTTTATTCTATGTTACCCATTTTGTTATTTATGTTACACTTTGAAATCACAAGTCTAGTAGCAAGGTGCATCTCTCTCTTATCCTACTGCTGTGCAGCCCTAAGTTGTGGTGTCCTCTTTTAACCACTCCCAAAGAAAAAACCTCATCTTCTGTTTTAACAAAGAGCTCAGGATAGAAAGGTTGAACTGCCCTTGGATATGCCTGTTACTATTAGGTTTTACTGCCTGTAGGTTAAAGGGTTAGACTACAAGCCTCACTTTTACTTGGCCAAAGTCAGATAAGAGGAGTCATGGTGGTATGCCAAGCAGTGTAGCTTCTTGCACTAGCTGGATTCAGATAAGATGTTCATTCTGCAAACCAAGAGGCGCAACAGATCTGTAAAATTAAAACACATTTATTTGTTTGCTGTACCTTTCCTTGCAGGAGGTTACAAGCAACTCCGAATGACTTCAGGTTTAAGCTAAAGCCTTAATCTATTTAATCTGAGTAGTCCTCAGTTTTATTATTTGCTCTGTGAAGGATAGACACGTGCACGATTATTGCAGGACTGGAGACTAACAGGTGCTGGTCAGTAGAAAGCTTCTGGGCAATTATTGCTTCGTGGGAGACAGAAATGTGCCTCCATATCTCTTTTTACCTGAGAAAGGCAGAAGATGGACCAGGGATGCCATGTATTTCTTTTCTGTGTAAGGATCAAAGCAGCCAAATGGGGCAAACGAAGCAGACACCAAGATAATTTCTAATCTCTGATTTGGCTAAGAGACACTGGTGGTCAGCCTGCACAAGTGGGCCTGAAGTCCAGTAGTTCAAACTGACAGCCTGAAATTGCAACACTCCTTATTTCTTTTTCTGCCTGATCCTAGTAAAGAACAAATAGATTTTTGAAGATAGAATTTCCTGTGTAAGACTGTAATTTTATGATGGAATAGATACAATTTTAAGCTGTTCTGCAACATAGAACATAGTAGCAATGTTGTACAGGCTCACCCTGATAGCTAAAATTAGTCCACCTATATTTTTCAAAGATCATACTGGCTAGCTTTTGCAGAGGACCAAGTATCGCCACATACCTTGCACTTTGTGCAAAACCAGTATCACTTCCCTGCTGCATCATTTGACAAGAATATGGTTTTGCATCCACACATGATCCATGTGAAATTTTTGCTGCAGGGTGATTTGCTGATGCATTCTGCCAGTATGAATGGTTACAGAAACAAGGACTGTATTAATGATAGATTTCATATATTATTCTGCACTGAAAAAAAAATTCCAATATTCTGAGAACAAAAAGTATGGGAAACATGAGGAGAACCTGATAAGCGTGATGTCAGGCACTCTAGAAATTACTTCTGCCTGGGGCTGTGCAAATAAAAAATTCCTTCGTTTGGTTGCTGAATTGAAAAGCTAAAAATCTCAGCAAACTGTTATCCACTACCAAAACAAAATCCAACACTATTTGCTTTATTCAAAGTTAATGTAATTTTTCCCTTTCTTCATAAGGGCTTGAAATTAAACACAACAGACAAACGCACTGGAGGGCTTCTGTAGGAGTCATCTTTTTACTCAAATATACAGGAGGTGGTACAGACATCCAAAATGCAAAATGTCTAGATCAAATTGTTTTAAAGGGGAATGAGGCAGAGAATTCGAAAGCAAGACACCCTAAGCAGTAGTTCAAAGTATCATGCAGTGAGAGACATGTTATCTTTTGTTGACACCTTTTCCGTTTCTATGAATAGTTATTAATCAAACCTTTGACTCAGCGGTGACCCAGTTACTACATGCAACATTAAGGACATTGCCCTGAATTGCAGAAGACACTTGGAATGCAGACACATATGCATGCAGATATTTGCACACAAAATTCAGCACTGCACAAGGAAAATTTAGCTAGCTGCACATTATCTGGTGAACATGTATGAAGGAACTGCAGACCATCACCAAAGTTCTAGTCTGTCTCCCAGAACCAGTGCTATTGCAGTAGCATGGTGTTGAACAACATTTCAGCAAATCTAATTAGTCTAGCTGGAGTGGCAGTGTTGTGGTCCTGAAGCTAGACACACAGCTGGCTGTCTCAGCCCCAAACTTCCTAAATCCCAGTAATTTTTAAGTGCTTCATTCGGTTTCTTATATTAAATAGATTAAAGTTTCATGCATTGTAGTGAAGTACACAACTATTTCTTGTAAGACCAGTGTCACCAATAAATACATTTCTCCAGTCCAAAAGGTTTGAAAAACTAGATTTGATTTCACAATTAGTTTTTAAGACAGCAATTTACCCATTCTGGATACTTTACTATTTTCCAGTTGATTTTCCAATGTCAATTCTAATTGTGAGGAAGTACAAAAATAACATTTAGGTTGGAAGGAAAGATCTAAACAAATGGCTTGAAAGAAGGCTTTATTGTGCAAATATACTTGCATGTACTAATGAAATTAAATAATCAGTGAAGATATTTAAGGTAGTTTTGTGGGCTTTGAAGGTTTGCATGAAGTTAAATGTTTTCCCGGCCTTCCTTATATGAAAGCAACAGGCACTTTTCATATCAATCTGTGCTATAACAAGTGCGTTTCACCAAGGAAAATTATGTGTTTTATTCCCAAATTTAGTGTATGAATATGCATCAAAATATTCTTCTTGGCAGGGCAAGAAAAGGAGGGAATGTGATTAAGATTCATTATAAGGTTGGCAAGACTGGGCTAGGATGTAGCTTCCATGCATCAGGAGACCAAAGATATGATGAGCCTTCACCTTGGAGAGAGAGATGAGCAGGGTTATGAAAGTCTACAGTGTTGTGAGTGGCATGGAAGAGGTTATGGCAGGATGATTACCAATGTCACAAAACAAGAGCTGGGAAGCACAAAATCAATTCATCAGACAAGTCCATGACAAATAAAAGGCAGTTGTTTTACACAGCGCATACTTCGAATATTAATTAGCACCCAGTTACAGTGATGACCACAAAACTGTGGGGATGACAAAACTATAAAGATGCTGAAAGAGACACTTGGAAAATGAGAGTCTTCAGGTCTTTGAAGACAGTGGTCCAGTTGCTTCTCAAATTAAGATAGACTCAGAGGAACAATCATATCTCTTCCTTGGAACACAGCTCCATTTCAGGAGCTACTATACCTGCAATTAATACACAGTGAGTCACATCTTCCTTATATTCTCTTTTAGTCAGATGGCAATCAGTTGCATCAGCAGCAGACTCCTTTTTCTGTATTGAATATATCCCCCATTCCCCATCCCTACTTGCTCCTTTCTTTCTTTCTTGGGAAGGGGTGAAGAACTGCTGGGATGTCTTAAGACCAGGAGTCCTTCAGGGAGCTAGGTGACAATGCTTTTTTTGCTATACAGGCAAAGGATGATGTGGAATTAAGGAAGTGGACACAGAGAGATGGTGCAGTGGGAGTGAGGGGAAGTGCTCACATGCTCTTAAGGAGCATGAACAGAAAAAACAGAATTCCAGGGAAATGGACCCACCTCACAATAATTATTCTTAGCTGTTTGCTCTGCAGAGGATGGCTTGCTGCTGAGATTTATAGATAACAAGAGAAAAGGTTTATCCCAAGTGAATGATTGTAACTATTTGCTCATTATCTAAAACTTGGTTCTTGGCCTTTGCTTTTGGTGGAATTGCAATCCAACATTCCACAATACAAGAAATGGATGATGCTGCCATGAAAGCCCGTTATTCATTGTGACCACAGATAATAGATAACAGGGTGAGCCTCACACTGAATATTAAAATAAACAGAATCTGTCTGCTCCCTTTCTCCCCAGCAACACTTTCAAGGCTATTTGCATGAATATAAAAATGCGCCAACACAAGATATTTACTCTTGCTCACAAAAATAGTTTTATCAAAATTATACTTTGGGGCTCTTACTACAAATACATCCCATGAGGAGAATTCACTGTAAGTAGGACACAGAGGAAGAAATCTCACAGCTTCATCTGTGGTGTCTGTCTCACACAGTCAACACTTCAACTCCAGGAAGCTGTGTCTGTTCAAAAGTCAAGACCATGTTCTTTCCTTTCCAGTAAGAGACTTGCACAGAAATGTCAGGGAATAATTTTACCATTTTGGGTCACAATTCTCAGTGTTAAAGGGCTATGTTTTCTAGGGCAGATCATTTGGATGAGATAAGAAAGTCTGATGAAAATATTCAGACGTTTTTAACATGCAATGTTGATACTTCAGAGAACAAAAATACAGAACTGATCACAAAAATTGAACTAGGTCAGCAGCATTTCTTCTCCTCTCAAAACACTCTTGTGTGGTGCCAGCTGGAAACTCAGAGTATGTTATGCCACAACAACTGCAGCATAATTTTGTAGCCTGTAATCGTATTTTAATTCTCACTCTGGTTCTAGAGCTATGCTAATATAGTGTGAGAAGAGCCACAGAAAGTATTTTGGTGGTACCTGTGACAACTAATTAGCATATTTCACAACTGCACTGAGTTTTACACTGTAATACATAAAATTAATTTCACAAGTGTAAGAGAAAAGTTTATTCTCTTTCCTGACCTATACACTGCCTTAGAAAAACATTTGCAGGATTATCTAGGTACACTATCAACAATAATGGCAATTATGTGTGATGTTATTGCTTTTGTTGTGTTTCTGCATGCATGGATAACATATAAAATAAGACAGATTGCTAATGTGCTTTTTTTTTTTTTTTTTGCTAAGAGAAATTGCTAAGAGAAACACAAAAAATCAATTTTGTTTTCATGCTGGATCCCAGAAGTAGGTTTTCAAAGACAGAAATGACAGGCTTGTTTAAATCCCATAAGTGAATTTATGACACATTTATGCCTTTAAGAAGTCTGCAGCTTTGGATTACAAAAGACCAGAATTAAATCTAAAGGCTTTGATTATAACACCATTTTTACACAGCCAGCAAAGACATGCAGTGTTCAAAGAGATGTCTACTTATTAGAGAGTATGTTCAGCTCACAAACAACATATTCACTTAATTCATAACAGAAAGTACTTATGGACTTGTGTTACTCCACACATAGGAACAGACTTGCTAAAGAAATTGCAAATGAGGGACAGTAAAATTGAGTGAGGTACACAGACTTTGAGGACCCTGCCATCTTGTTTGGTCTAAGTAACCACCACACATCACAGACACATTTTCTGAAAAATCCTTTCCTTAGGATTTTTTTCTCCTGAGAAGCTGAGAGGCCTCAGGAACAAAATGTAAACAATGGTTATCTGCTGCTGTGGAATGCAACAGGTGGATCTGTGATTGGTCTCATGTGGTTTTTTCTAATTAATGGCCAATCACAGTCAGCTGGCTCAGACTCTGTCTGAGACACAAGCTTTTGTCATCATTCTTTCTTTTTCTATTCTTAGCTAGCCTTCTGATGAAATCCTTTCTTTTATTTTTTTAGTATAGTTTTAATATCATATGTATCATAAAATAATAAATCAAGCCTTTTGAAACATGGAGTCAGATCCTCGTCTCTTCCCTCATCCTAAGACCCCAGCGAACACCATCACAACCACGCCACAGAGGTATTCCAGTGTCACTCTCTATTATCACCTATACAGAAAGAAAAAGCTAGTCCAAACCTTACACACCAATAGATAATAGCAGATTTAAGCTATAACAGGTTTAAGCTATAAAAGACAAAGACTGTTGTCTTTTTCCCAACCTGGAAGTGAAACTTGAGATAATTTTAGCTCAAGGAGGTAATATAAAAGGGGAACTTTATTTGAAGGCCTTCAGAAGCAGTTATGGAAAGATGTCCACAAAAGCCCATCCTTCTCCAGGGATAAGTACATTTTTAAAGGTTCAGAAAATTAGCATAATTGATAAAAAATACCAATTAGGCAGACAAGTGGTGATGCAATTCCCTCCTAAGGCCAAGTCCCTTCTCTGGAGCCCCGCCTTCAGCACTTGTTGTACTTTGTCCATGAGATGTATCTCAGAGAGTTGTTCTGAGCCTTGGTTCCCAGGAGGAACCAAGATAGCATGAAGCCTTGTACCCTCCAGGGCTTGGAGCTCTGGAATATGTTTTGTCTTTCTGCTTAGGGAAAGGCCATGGAGAAATACTGGGAAAAGCCATGGAGAAATACTGGGGAAAGTAGCTACTAATAAAATGGAACAGAGTTACAAATATTTGTGTGAAAAATATAGAGAACATATAAAGGGAAAAAAAAAAAAGGAAAACCCAAATGGCATGAAGATCTGTGAGTAAAAACAGCAAGGTTCACAATAAAGCATTTTCTTTGTCTATTGTTTCCAAATATGCTTGGAAGGCTGACTGATAAAATTGTATGAAAAAAACTATCAAATAACTGAGGTGATTTTTGAGAAGAGATACTGATTGCTATTACAGTTATTCTTATTATTAGTTGTACAAAAACATAATATATTCATTCTTGTTATCAATTATACTTATTCAGTTACCAGTGCAGCTCCTTGTGCCCAAAATGTTGACTTTTTTTATCGATGCCATGAAGTCAAGCAGGTTATAGAACACTTAGCGAGAAGAAAAGTACTTACAGTGCATCTAACACCCACCCAAAAACATCCAAAACATCCATACTGATAAATAACCACAATCTTATATTACAAAAGTGTGTTGACTTTGATTCAGCCCTAAAATAGATCCCTCTGGCACTGGAGCTGACAGTAGCTGTGGAGTCAGCCTGTACCTTCTCTGAGCTCTGCAGATGAAGAGTGAAGACTGTGCATCCTCTGGGGAGGAAGACCTGAAGCAGATAGGGGAAGGCAGCATTTCCTATGCAATGGAAATGCACACATGCCCTAGCATACATTTGGCAACAATGTCCTGACCTATGGTTCACATAACTACAGTCATCTCAGGAGAAACAGAGAAAAATAAGTAAGTTTTAGAAACTGACCTGTTTTTCATTTTCATCCTCCAGTCTCAGCCTGTCCTCAATGCAGTTCCTGGCCTGAAGGAATGCCTTCCTTTGAGCCCTTTCTGTCAAAATCCTCACAAAGACCCCATACAAATTTACACTGACAAAAAGGATTGCATTGGCCACAAGCTGTAAGAAAGAAACAAAAATAAATGAATATTTTAAAATACAGATTTTCATTTTACATTTCTGCTCAGCAAGGATATATTAAAAAAAACTTGTTGAAAACTGTGCCTTGCTAGCCACATCACTGATACCCCTTCCTGCACCGAAACAATTACAGCAGCTATCACAAATATGGAAAAGCAATACTGCATAATACAGAATTTTGCATCTGTTGGAGTTAATTTCTTTTAGTTTGTCATCTTCATTCATCACCATTTCTTTCATCAGCCCATTGGCAGATCTGTCCACCTAATAAGGAGAGTAATATCATCAGTATTTGTTCAAATATACCCTGAAAACTGAAATAGTTTTTCTATGCCTTTGTAAAGAAAATATATTATTGTCCCTTTTTTAATAGTGGAGAAGACAGGGATTGACAAATCTGTGACTGCAAAAAACGTGTGCCTAAGTACTCCAAGCTTTGATATTGTGTGGTTTGCATTTAGAAAATCTGTTTCTCTTCCCCTATTCACTGTTAGCAACCATATTGTACTATTTGAGAAATCATCCAAAATATCGTTGATGCTATCCTGCAGCAGATCTCTCAGAAAGTGCTGAGTCCTTTCAGATGATGGCCCTCAGCCCAACCCAAGGCCCACCACTATGCAATAATCAGTGACCACAAATTACTTTGGAACTACTTCTATGAACAGTGTTTTTGTGAAGGACACAAAAAGACACAACTGCCTTTCTGGGTTTTTTAAATGTTTTAACAATATGTGATAAAGTTACTTAACTAACATAAATAACTGAACAGTGGTTTGTACACAACTTCCGTATCAAAGGCAATTATGTCCAAGTTTCTCACCATATCCCTCAAACATGTCTTCAGATTATAATTTCTGCAATGCAATGTCTATTTAGTTAGGAGAAAGTGGTGCCTTTTTACCCACTATCTTTTCAGTCCCAGTATCCTTCTATACCCTACAGCCTTCAACAACATCACGATAAGGATTCATGGGACTCACAAATTCCCAAAAATCAGAAATGAGCTGGCATTTAAACCGGCCAAGAAGGACCAAAGTAAGAGCACAGAAAGACATTACAGCAAGTAACACAATTCATGTTAAGTTCCTATCCACCTAAAATAGTTGAAAAAGACCATATAACTGACATTTGTTTCCTTTTTCAAGGTATACATTTCAAGGTAATACACCTCTACTGTTGCATGATCTACCAGCATAAATTGGAGAGCGGACAATTTCTTTTGATTGCACATTATAAGAAGTCAAAATGTACCAACAACATAATCAAATTTTAAGAAAAATAAACCCACTGATATTGTTGTAGAGAATGCTTCCTTAAGAAGACTAGGGTTGAAGGGTTTATGGTAAGCCATTATGGTAAACAAAGATCCAAAATGACATCCCTGATATCTTTGGACAGACTTTGGGAAATGTTCCACTCTGCAAAAATCAGCAGGAAATTTCTGATGTGCAGAACTAAAGGTAATAAACATCCTACCTATTCACTCAGCATAGTGGCAAGAATTGAAAGACTCATTCTGGGTCAGTTTTACAGACCTTGATGGATTCACAAGTCCTCTTTTACCTTCAAACCTGGTTGTTATTAGTCAACAGCACATCAACAACAAATTCCCTGCAAATGTTCTCACCAGCACAAAATCCAATGATAACCTGTCACAATAAAAGGAGCTGTGTCTAGTGGTACTTTCCCCCTCAGATCTCAAGAAAGAAACAATTATCTCACAAGAGCTAAAAGCAGTGAGGAATGGTGTTATAGCTTCCTCCCAAGAATGGCAAAATGTAGGTGTCACAGTTTGACGCTGGGACAATGCCAGTGCCTCCATGAACATATATGCTCCCTGTTGTCTGCTGTGAAATGGGACCAGGAATAGAGCAAAGCAGGTTCCAATTTAGGAATAAAGAAGAAAAACTTTATTAACCCACAACTATATATAAAAAGAAACACACACAGAACTCAGAATGAAAACCTTCCAAAAACATCCCTCCTCCCTCCACCAAATTTCCAATACATCACAGTAAGACAAAACCTTGGATTCTTAATTCAGTTACCATCCCTCAGATCACCAACTCTTAGTCCATCACCACCCTTTAGATAATCAATTCTCAGTTCATCAAGGAGAGAGGAGTCCTTCTTGTGCCATAGGCTTCCCCTGGAAACACAGTTCAGACCTCTTGTGTTTCCTGTCACAGGTGGCACTGCCCGGAGATCATTTGCCATCCTGACATCTTCCTTCCATGTCCAGTGCTGTCACCACTGCGCATAGACCAGAGCTGCTTCTAGGGTTCCCCATTTAAGGATGCTTTTCCCAGTTCCAAACAAAGCACAGTCTCTCACTTTCGGGACACCTGTCCCCCCCAAATTCACGCCCTGGGGCCGAGGGGTCTCGAGAACAGAGATCTTCTTCTTCCCTGAAGACGGAGGGCACCACCACCCTCCTCACCCATTGTCTCTGTTCACGCACTCCTTCACAAAACATCACTGCACTCTCTTGGTTCCAAGCCATTGCCTCCCCCTAAATGCAGTCTCTGTGTCACAGGAAAAATGGTTCTGTCCATGGTTATACAAGAAAAGTCCACCTGAAGGCCACTCCATCATCCCTTCTACCAAGACAGTTCTCAACTACTCTCATGGCCCATTTCCTCTTATCTAATCTCTATCTCTTTTCTCATTCAGCTCCAGGAGGATTAGCATTTGTAAGGTTTCCATCATCCAAGAAAAGGGTTAAAAATCTCAGGGTATGCCTGTCCAGAACTCCCATGCTACCCTGCAGGGCACCTTCTCACCTGCACCACCCCTTCTCCTTCTCGGCCAGCTGCTATCAAATTTCAAGGTGGCACAAGCACAGGCACCTGCTCTCTCTCTCTCTCTCCTGGTGGGCGAGGGGGTGGCTTCCCGATGCCTCTTGGTGCTCCTCCACCCTTCCATCCTGCAGGGGCCTTCACCTCCCTTCTCTGTCCAAGGCCCGGCCTACCTCACCGGGCCGCATGGCTTCCCCTCTCCCTCCCAGCTCACAGCCGGGCAGGGGAGCTCTGACCTCCCTCATGGACTGGATAGCACCCAGGAGAGCTTCCCCCTGCGAGTTCTCTGTTTTTAACCCCCTGTGTTCTCAGAGGTGTATTCATGTCCTCAGTGGCCACACCAGGTGCCAATATTTAAATCTGTGCGTCCATTGGTTTGACCACACCATCCCAAAAACCCATTCCTTTTCAAACCAGGACAGCAAGTTCATCTGCATTCTGATGAATTTTAACCTCACAATCTCATATACCACTCACTTATATGCTACTTCAGATGACAACACAGATAGTAAAACTTTGAAGATGAAATGCAGTACATGAGCATATTATTTCATTATACAGGCTGAGCATAGCCTGCAATTCCCATTCTGCTTCACTTTGCATGATCACAGAGAACTGTTTGAGGTATATCAATTTTTTATCACAAGTTAACACCTTCTAAAATGAAATAACTGTAGAAATTCCAGAGGAATCCTATTTTTGGAGACATGAATATGACTACACTCACCTTATCCTTGCATTTTATCATGTCTAAGTGTAGTGTATTTTAAAGCTAATTCTTCAAGTGCAATGGTATAAAAATAGAAAGGATTTTTAAAGGTTGTATTCAAAGACAGTGAAGAGAGCCTGCAGAATGAACAGAGCTGACAGGTACAGACAGTGCAACTACTTGACCCTGTCCATATACAAAACAGCTGGTAATAACACAGGGTGAAAAGCTATCTTTTTGTGCTGATATCAGAGTGGCTCAACACATAAATAAAGTGTCTCTACAGACAATAAAAAACAGCTAGTTCAGTTTTTGGATTTCAACTGGAAGCAGTAAAACACCATACATTCTAACAATCTGCCAACTGTTCTGGGACTATCATTATGATTTCACTCAAGCAACAGCGATCACCCGGTCTAGGGGTAACCAGTAGGTGGGTTCCTGCTACTTTCAGGCTCAGCAGGGTAAGTAATTTTCTGACATGCTTTGAACAGTTTAAGATAAAACAGAGGCTTAGCTGTCAGCTCTGGCCTGCAGGGAATCAGGAAAGTGATAAAGCAAGTAAAAGATTCATAGATTTCAAAATGTGAGAAAATAAAGTAGGGCAGATTGTCTCCTGAGGTGAGTTCCTTTCCTCTACAACCTGTTTCTACTTAATTACTACTTTTCCCTCAGTTGCAATGAAATACTAGTCTTTTTCTCTAGGTTTCTCAAATGTGCTATTTTCCAGTCTATTCATTTTAATATGTATCATTTTAACTGCACACATATATACATATATGTTATATATATATAAAGAATATGTATATATTTAAAAAATAAAAAAAATAATACATTATTTCCTATAATTCCAGGAAAGATTGTGAGACTTGCTGTTAAAACTAAGGAACATTGAAAAGGTACTAAGGCATTCAGAAATATCAAGGATTTTCATTTTAGGTCATTCCTATATTATTTACTATATTACTGCTTAGTGCTCTTCAGGTTTCACCATCACTTTCTATTTAGAGAACTACCAAAAAACTATTTTAATCGATGAAACACAAAATGGTTCAAAGATAATTTTATGCTGCAAACTTTAAAACAATGTTATTCTTTCAATCCATAATGAGATTACAGGTCAGCCAAAAAACAAAAAGGCTATTATGGTCACGAAAGCGGGTTTCCAAAATTATTTTTAGTCACTGTCAGTGAATCTGACATCTGCATTCTGCTTATTGCAGCATTTCAGTATGAACATTCTGAGCTTTAAGATTCTCAGGTTCTTAGTTGGTTACACTCCCTGCCAGCGGATGAATTCTGGCAACGTTACTTGTGTGAGGGTGTTAGCAAAGGCAGACTTCCAATATAGTTAATCTTTATGGGCTGCCTAGAGGCTGGAACCTCCACCAGCTGTTACGACCAAATGTCTGTCTCTCTCTCTTGTTTATTTCTCTATTGCATTTTTTGGGTCTCAATTTACTTTTGGAAAGGAACCTGAGCAGTGCAATACAGCAACACCCATCAAGGAGTGAGTAAATAATTCTAGCAGTAGATATATGTAACACGCTTATGCATACACAGAGCTTGAGGAGTTTAATTAAAGATCTCCTTTTTATTCCCCAGATTCATCTCCCTCTTCTTGAGTCTCCCACAGGATTAGTTGAGAGACTCTTTGAAGAGTCTTTTGAAACATTTTTCCCTGTTCCAGATAGGATTTATTCTCTCCTTTTTCTTTCAAAGCAAGAATGCTCATGTGTGCTTTCATGGGCACACTTGCTCTTTCTCAATTAAATGGTGAAAAATTCTTCTACATAATATTATTTTTATTTTGAGAGGACTCTGTTTACTCAGAAGACATTCAGTTCTCAGGTTAAGAGTTGCATAGTGGATGGTTCAAAATTAAAGCTGTTTTTTTAGTAAAACAGAATAATTTTGTAGTAAAACAGAAAGCTGTTTACTACTAAATTATCTCAGAAAAATGTGGCTGTTTCAAAAAAAAAAATGTAAGTGACTTCTGGATCACAGAAAACCTTTTTACAAAGTGGTGCTCATATGGATGATTATTGAAGTGCTCAAATAGTCTTAGGCTAAATAATAGAAAAAGAAAACTTGAAGAAACTCCCTCAGAATTTCACTGTGCTTTCTAAAAGGTGGAGTTGTGGTGTAAGTAAGACTTCAATAGTTACTACTCTCAGAGTTATAATTTAGTAGCTAATATCAATATTTCATTTATTTTCAGGAGCGTGAGTTCTCATGACAACTCATGAAGTAGAGTGGAACATGTAGGAGATATAGTCAGCATTTCCATATGAAAATTGAAATTTGCTGGAAAAGGAAAGATCAATGCAATTTCTGTGTACCCTAATCCTTAGATACTTGATGAGCGGTATGGTATGTCTGAACTCTACTTCCAGTTTTCTCCAGTAATTGAATTTTACTGCAAGTGATTTCGGTGCCACTATTGTTGCTCCTGTTAGGATAATATAATATTTACTCATTCTGTCAAAATACTTTGACAATGTAACATTTACTCATTCTGTCAAAATACTTTGAGATGCGGCAATGCAATGCATTACTTTAAAATTTGAATGTCTATTTGTGAGGAATGTCTCTAAAGAAGGAGTTGTGAACAGCTTACAAAAATGACTTAGTCCTTCTATCACTAAAACCCTTGAAAAGCAAGGCAAGACTGCTCTTTATGAAAATTGTTGGTATCATGAACAAGAGTTTAAACAAAAATAGTCTCTCCTGTTATGGCAAATACTAGCATTAGAGCAGTGGTTTATTTACAGTGCTAGACTGTGCAGAGGAGAATGCACAAACAGCTCTTGATTCTGACATGGTGTTGTTAAGTTTAGAAATTAATTTAGTCAACTCACTTTGAAATGTTTCGAGCATGCTTAATTACTAAATCTGCTCCCTCTGATCGCTGAAGCAGTGTAAGACAGGAAAGAGAACTTCTCCCTAGTTCCTGAGAGTTTCCAAAAAAGAGCACCCTCCTACCAGAGGAGGCAGCTGGACAATTTTTCTCCAAATAAATGTATTCTCATTTTGAATAAACATCCCTCTATTATTTTGGTAAAGTTTAGGTTCCAGCTGGCTTATGTCATATGCTAAGGAAATGCTGTTCTGCTGTGCTATTCACACGGTTTCTGCATTCATTTGTAACCTCCTTAATCTACAGCATACTCTAAAAGGAGATTAGTGTACAGTTATTTCAGTGACAATGAGGGCAGGAGTCACTGTTAAGGAAAAGACAGTATCACTGGGATGTCTATACTGTACAAATAAAGAGAAATTATTAGGATATCAAGGATACTAAGTACACTAACCACATCCAGTTTTTCTGAAGTGTGCACACACCATGTGTAATTACAGAAATCCACTTTGTGTCTCCCCCTTTGTTTGCATACCTGTTTGACCTAAGTAAAACACATAATTTAAAACATTTTTTTAAAGTAAATGCCATATACCTTTGTAAAAATGTTCCCTCTACAAAAGCAGAGTTACTGAGAGCCATCAAATACACCAGTCTTAAAAATTTCACTTGATCCATCGTTCTTCAAAGGATACGCTCTTTTAGCTTGGAAGCATGCTCTGGAAGAAGTTAGTGAACCTCCCTCCCACGTTATAGACTGTTGGCTGTTTATCCTGCCCAAAGCATTTACCTCTGAAATCAGGTAGCCAAGACTTATGATGATGGAATAGCAGAAGTAGAGCTGATTGAATCATAAATTTTGAATCCTAAACCTTGTGCAACATGGAAACTTAAAATGATTCTGATAAATGTAACTATGATTATGCAAGATACCAAATATTTATTGTGCTGAAGTTGCAAAATGGCAGCTTTCTCCTAATCAATACCCTCATTCAGGTATATTATGTGAATCTATAACATTAATTTTGGCCTCTTTTTTTGAGATTCTTAAATTCTGTGCCTTTCTTATGGAATTTCTGAAAGGAACTCACAATTCCCTCATTTTTACCTCTCCCAAGAGCAATAAATTAAATCTTTGTTTTGATGTATTCTGGGTTTGGGTTGAGGGGTTTTTTTTGTTTGTTTTTTTTTGTTGGTTTGGGAGTATTTTTTTTTGTTTTTATTTGGTTAGTTTTTTTGTTTATTTTTTGGGGATTTTTTCGGTTTGGTTTTTTTGGGGGGGATTGTTTCGTTTTGTTATTTTCTTGTTAGAAAGACAGAAAGCAGCACTTATGCACAAGAATTTTTGTTCTTTCTGCTTTTTTAATGAAGAAAGAAATCTGATTTTTAGGGAATTTGAAAAATACTATACAAAAGACTTACAGGTAACCTATAATAGAGAACTGATGTATGAAATTTTAGATAGAAGAAATAAAGGACTGGATGGAAAATACAGGCTGAAATGCCTTTGAGTATAACTTCTAAATTACTTCAAACTTTTCCAAATAATGAATGATTTCATAAAAGCTGTACTTCTGGGAGAAAAAAAAAGACCAAAGCATACAGCAATATTCTTTTACAAATGGCTGGCAAAATTGCAATAGTATTGTTTGAAGCTTTCCAATGGTATGCACTGGGCTGCTGTACTTCAGATATATAAAAAAAAATTTAAAATGGTATTATTTGTCTCCACCTGATCCCTGTTTTTTATATATAATGTGTACTTACTGATACACGTGTGTTACTGACATAATGTGAACAATATTAGTTATTTCTTTTGGTCTCATATTTGTATGCATAAGCCCCACTGATGTTAGTATGAACAATCTTCCCATATATCAAACTAGAGCTTCAGGTAGATAACAGGAGGTTACTTCTAGATAACAAAAACTCTCTCCAAAGTCCACAGAAGTGGCGCCATTCAAAAGAGAAAAGCTGAAGAATATTACCTGTGAGGGAAAAAATTTTCCTAGTCATCCATATTACTTTCTGGGTATACAAGAGGAACTGGCTTTCCACAGTTTTTCAGTATATGAGAGGCTATGAATGGCTCTCAGAGAATATATGAAAGATGTGATACCTCAGCTATAGCTTTCTCTTGCTCTTATTGTGTACTGCACTCCAGAGTGTAACAGGTTCATGGAACAACACATACCTTAAACACAATAATATGGTCTCAGTCACTTCCATCTGTGGAAACATGACACAACAAGCTACCCAGAAAAAGACAAAATATTCTTGCTAATGCCTTATGTGTCACATCCCATTTCCTACTTCTGAGAAGATACAGGCAAATGTTACTGATATGGTTTAGGAATGGTATTCTTCAATTTAGTGTTCTCACCGAAACACTCCAAACCATGCAAAAATAGTCCAAGCCATGTGTAAACTCTCTCACTCCCTCCTTCCCCTCCCTGTCCTCCTGTAGCAGCTAGAGAGGAGAACTGGAGGGACAAAAAGCAAAGATCATTGGTGGAGATAAGAACAGTTAACCAGAAACAGCAATAAAATAAGCATGGTAACAGCAGCAATATCACTGACAGAGTGCAGAGGAGAGGCAAATGATTCAGACACAATTGTTCACCACCAGCAATACCCTGAGCATGGGAATACTCCTGCCCTGGCAATGATGGGAGGTGGTATAGGATAACCTCCTGTGGCTATTGCCACAAGCCATGCCTCTTGTGGCTACTGCAAATGTTAACCATTTCCTAGCTGGAACCAGGGCAGTTACTTATATTCCTTTCCTGGTTTAGCTGTTGCATTCTTTTGCAGTGTTTTTTTAAGCCATTATAAAACAAATAAGCCCTCAGTTCTTCAGTATACTGGAAGTGTACTAGTATACACTTCTGTACACTGGGAAGTCTGCTATGGGTTTGCGGGTTTTGGACATTGCAATTGCTCCCAAGCATGAAGAATAGCTGCTATCTATCACAAAATATTTGGAATATGCTGCCCAAGTCATTTCAAATAATTTCTATAGAAATTGTGGCAAATATTTTTATTTATTTATGCATGCCATTAACTTCACAGAGTCCACATCACCAGCCTCTGAAGTTATTCTATATCAACCCAAATTCTCAGCTTCCTCCCCTTTTCTTATTAGTTAGTATAATGCTTATGTTTTGCTATTAGAGCATAGTGCAGAAATCTTTTGTCCAAAATTTATTTGCATTTGTTGTATGGAATACATGGTTCCTTTCCCCCACAAGAATCAACCTATCTTTTTTTTTTAAGCTGCAGTAATTAAATACATCAAGATTGTGGGGATATACAATCCAAGCTAGTTTGAAACCTTTAGTGGTACCATAGTTGCTAGGTGACTGGAACTTCAGATCATAAATGAAGTCTTTTTTTCGAGTCCTGTGCATGGTTGAGAAAAAGCAGGTAGTGGCCTCAGTCTGGTGCCTGGCTGCTGCAGACAGGAAGCATTTCTTATCTAGAGTACGGCTCTTAGACTACAGATGCAGAATGAGGCCATGGTGTCAGTTCAGCAAGGGCAGGCACATTTTCAGATTGTGCCTGTAACAACCCAAAGAGGATGACTGCCCAGTCTGAGTGGGACAGCCTCTTTCCTGGGCTCCGTGCCATGCACCCTTCGCAACCCATTGTGTGGCCACACCTGGAGCGAACTCACTGTTGCCTCATGCTGCTGTGGCATGATCAGGTTACACACATAAAGTATACTCCACAATGTCCCCCTTGCAGGGCCTGGTGTTCTAAAGAGTGACAGTTATGTCTTGAGCCCCTGTATGTTCTGACAGCTGGAACACACTTCCAGCTTTTCACTTAGGCCCTCTCAGTCAGCAGCTTTAATTTAGTTTTCAAAACATTTTCTGTGAAAACTCAAAAGTGCTATATGAAGTTTTGCTGGTAAAACTTGCTGGGGCAGAGGGCTATTCTGCCAGCAAGTGATAGAGCTGGTGACACAACATGAGTTTTCTGAGTCTGAGCTCTGTTCTCTAGTGTTCAAGCTTGGAGTTGTCAAGCCTTGGAACTGTGCTGCTGAGGATGAAATACTATCCCCAGGCTTACTCTATGTGCTTCACAGCCACTGAAACATCAACCTGGTACTGAAATGGTGCTCTGCGCTGTACACAGTCTATTTCCAAAGAAGACTTGAGTTTTGCAACTGGAAAGTTGGGTGCATAAAACCTGGGAAATGCAACATCAATCCCTAAAACCTATAAGTACCTTTTTTGAATTCAGCTTCATGGTACTTTTTAAAGGTCTGGGAAACCGCCATGGATGCAATCAGGTTCCCAAATCAGTGTGTGTCAGTTAGATATAATCACAGATATATCACAAATGAGAAAATAAACACAGATTCAACTCAAGAAGCTGTCCAAATATTATACTGTAATGAAGTCATCATCAAGAAATCATTCTGAAATGCATTACTTAAGATCCTGCATAATAAATTCAAGTAATTTTTGGTGACACAAGCAGTGTCAGGTACACAGTTCCATACAAATTTTGGAACTTCACATTTATTTCATGCCACTAAAAAAAGTTTGCTCCCAAAATGTCCAGAAGTATACAGAAGTCTTCTAACAAATTACCTCGAAATTAAATTGAATTACTAAACTATGAGGACTTGGTGGTGAAACACCTGGTCCTTTAGAGGATGAATGAAGCCAGATGGAGATAAAGAGAGGGAAAAGGGCATGTCCTGTTGTCCTGGCTGTCTGTGCACTGTTAAAATGAAAACATGACTGCATCAGTACTAAACTAATCTCAGTCAGTTTCCCCTTGCACCAAAAAGATTGCCTGCTAGACCTGACAACTGTCCTCTTGTATCACTTTTTTTTGGTCTCCATGCAGACATTTGATGCAGTGGGTGAATGATGCCACTTCTGGTCAATTGTCCTGAAAAGATGAAAGGGCTTGCCTTGAGGAAATCATGTTCTATTACACAGAGCCCGGTTACTTTTCTCCCCATTGTGCTTTACAACTTGCAAGAGCTGTCTTTACAGATGATACGATTTTCACTCTGCAGGGTCATTTAACCTACAGTGTCTTCTGTCAGTGTTGGCATTTGAGAGCTTTAATACTGTCAAAGTTAAAGGAGCAACTTAGGAAGAGTTGCTCCTTCAACTTGAACAATAAAATGGCTAAAATTTTAGAGAATTTTAGCCATTTTATTGTTCAATTTTGAAAATTATTTTTGCAATGAGAAGCCAGCTATATATACCATATGTCACTAAGAAACTGATTAAAAAGGGGATTGATAGCAGATTTAAGAAAACAAATTCTGGTCACATTTGCACTTGATGCACAGGCTGATTAGGACCACAAGAGAATATTCCTCTGTTTAATTATTGTAATTAACAATTTAATCAATCAGTCAATTTTTTTCAAGAGAAGCCAAATAAATTCTAAAGATTTAGGATCAAAGGACCAAATCCTACTGATTTTCAGTTACTGATCCTAAAAATCAAGTTAATTCCTGGAACCTCTATATGGTAATGATTAAAAATAGTCTGTGTGTGCTATAAAATGGAGGCACGATTCCATAGTTGGGAGTTCAGGTAGCATTCCAAACTGATTAATACAAACCTCATTGCTGGATCAGGACCTTAGAAATAACAATCTGACAATTTTGTGAGCAACAGAATGTTTTGAAAGACATATCATAAGGGCACAAGACTAATAAATTCTTGCATTACATGATTGTCTTGTTGTGTGTACATATTCTGGTTCTGTTTTAATGTAACATCATTTAAACGCAAAACAAAAGATTCTGGGAAAAAGAATATTGTGAGTGCCAGTCATATAAAAAGACAGAGTTAAACTGTGGAAATAAAGTATTAACTCAAAAACTTGAAGGTGTAACAGGATATAAATTAAGGGGTCTTTTAGTAGAAAAGAGGATGAAATGGCAGAAAATGCAAAATAAAGAAAGGAAAAACGAAAACAATTAAATGGAACTGAACATGCCTATTCTGAATAGAAGAGTATAGGAGTAATAAGAGGGCTAAAATGAGAGATATGCCAAATTAACACAGTCTTTAAGACTGTGCTTTTTTTTTCTTTTGTTTGATGTGCGTTACTTTCCTTTTTTTTTTTTTTTTTAATGTTATATTTTGGTCTGCCTCGTAAGAGAGGGGTTTGGGCTATCCTTTGTTGAAATGAAAGAAACAGGTAACGATCACAGAATGCTATTCTTTGAATTCTGAATAAGATGCCTTTCTGGTTTGGTTTTCTTGGGCTTCTATAGCTATCAAAATACTCAAAAACTCACCCCAACTTTCATTTAATTTCTTCCTGCTTAAAAACTCTCTGGTAGGTCCCTTTTCTGCTTTGAATGTCTTTTCAGTTCTGGTTAGCTTAAAGTTGTCCATCAAATTAAGATTGTATGATCTTAAGAGAAATTATGCTATTTCCATGTACATATTATAAAAGATTGCAAATACCATAATTTTATGCTCTGGAAAAGACAAGAGTGATATTTAACTGAGTTATTGAGTATTATGAATATTTCTTTTTCTGCTCCAAAACAAATGAGAAAGGAGAGATAATAGGTTGAGCCCCAAAGTAAACTCTTCACTGATAACAAGATAGTAAGAGTCAATTGTAACTACTGTAATATGTCATATTATGTCATATTATATCTTCCTTAACTGTACAGAAATCCTCTCTTGCTGATTGCTCTCTTTATGGCACAAATAAAGAAATAATAAGTTTAGAATAAGACATGTATAGTACAGTGTTGCTGTACTTTTGCCTTCTTTTGGTACCGGGTCTGCTTGTTGTCTGACCTCAAAGCTACAGAATAAATCCAGGACTGTATTTGGCTACATTTACAACAGCAAGCAAAATGCCCAACAGGTGTGCAGTTGGAAAGAGGAGGTGCTCAGGATGCCCTCAATAGGTGCATTTTGGAACAGGTTACTTTGGACCAGCTCTAGTTTTCCCAGTTTCCATTGCAGTCTCTGCTCTTAAAGACACAAGATGCGTTACCAGCATACAGACAAGAGATTCGGCCTTTTCTTCACCTCCACCCTCTTCCAATACAGCAAAAAAGTAGATATCACTTTTTTAAAAGTCTCTTGCCCCACAAGTCTCAAAGGACTTGTGTCATAAAGACTGCACAGGTAGAGAAGAAGATGATGCATCACAAAGCTATGTGCTGAATCATGCTAATGTAATTGTGTTTAAGAGGAGTTCATAAGAAAAGCAAATATAGTACTATTGGCTATACTATGTGTGTATGAGAAACCTACAATATACAGAAGAGCCTGAGATATGTTAATTACTCCATGACAAAGCCTTGATTCCTAAAGGAAGATTAAGATACTTCTTACCTAGTCATTTAAAAACTTGTCAACCATTTTAATATTTTCTAATGTCTGCTGATAACAGTAGACTCCTGAAATAAGTAGTTCCTAAATCATTATATGATGACACCAGAAACAATCTTGGAAATTACAAGTGTGCAATAGGGGATTTAGAAAAGGTATGTGATACTGAAGTAAAGTTTCATTATAATTATGCAGACATTTAGAATATTCTAGACCAGAAATGTAAATAAATAAATATAATTTCACAGTAAATAAGAGACTCTCCATTTTGCTTTTTTCTTTTCCTTTCTGTACTTAAGAATAAAAATATATGCGAATCATACATTCTTACAGCAACTGCATATTATTTACATTATTTTTTATGACACTGAAAAGAATTTTGCATATTAGATTATTCTAATGAAGACTCTGCTTTACTGTTATCATTAATAGACTGTTTTGATGTATCTTTTGAAGTGTAATTAAAAATAATTTAAAAAATGTTTTATGTCAAAACCTTCAAAAATTTTCCTGTGTGATTGTCCCAATGGTTTGACAAAGTATCCACTTAAACAGTCCATGAACCCTTCTATGAAAGATCCTAATTTACAGATTCATTAGTGATAGTTCTCCTGCCTTCAGAACTGAAAATCAGTGATCTGATTCTAATTTCCTCAACAAAATCACCTGAAGTTCTTCTTAAAAGAGCATCAAACATTGAATCATGCAGTACCTGAAAGTTGAGGAGATAGTGTAAGTTCAGTGAAGACCCTTAAAAACTGGAGGTGTTGAGTTAGTGACTTTGAAACAGGATGAGTTTTTGCAAACAGGATGAACATCAAAGAAATAAAAGATGAGTGGAAACAAAACAAAAGAACCCGGGAATTTTGCCTATGTGGAAGACCACATAGCTCATAAGCAAACATCTTTAGCAGATGAAGTAACAGATTACTTCAAGTAAGAACAGCTGCAGGGAGAAACAACAAAGCAAATTAAACAATAAAACCAATAGCTTGATTCAGTTAAAGTTCCATCTAAACCCTGTAGAAAGTAGGTAGTCAGACCAAATGGGTGTATGCTTGTATGCCAATACAGAATGGGGAACTGGGATGGATTAAAACCAACTAAGAAAGACCATATTAGAAGGCAGAAGTGGCTATTATTATTGGTTTTATATAGGAAAAAGTGACAGAAAACTATGAAGAACAACCAAATCTGTAGGTAAGCACAGTCAGGGGAAAGGCAACACAATGCTTAAAGGAAAGTTGTGTCTGTGAACATGAAGTCTGTCTCTGTAGTATTTTTATTTAAAAATTAATCTGAACTAATAGTAGTGAAAATCACAGGGTCACTACTTCTGTTCACTTTTAGGCATTTCCAGCAACTTCTAGCTCCATCTAGAATTTGGAGTGTCTTTCCTTAAGTCTAAATGCCAGTTAAAACACTAGTCAGAGGTGAAATCCATGCTGTTCACACAAAGTTCTGTCAATTTTAGAGATATAATCATACGCTTTACAATACATAAATAACAATTGCCCCAGTGCAATTCCTTTTAATAAAACCCAAATGCACAGTCTGTAATCAACTAAATATTCTATAATAAACTAAATTTTGACAGTAGTCACTTCACATGATCTGTGTCACTTTTGTATCTACATGAAAGCCAGAATGATAGCAGGCTTTCTGCTTTAATAGCTTAGGTTTCCACACTGTGTTCTAAAGATTTAGTTATTATAATTATATTATTATTGCCAGGCTAACTACATGTCTCTAATATTTTGAAAGTTATTTTAAATTCTGGCTTCTATTATGTTGTATTCGCTATGTTGCCTTGCTTTGGCATGTTGAAAAAACCCCCAAACACTTTTAAATGAAAGAGGCAAATTTTTGTATTGAGCAACTAATGGGTCTATTTTGATATAATTAACTAAGCACAAGAACTAAGATTCAAGTTTTAAAGAGAACTCTAAATAACTTTATTAATGTTAATATGTCTGTAATTGTGTTCAGATTACATAAATTATGTACAATTCTACCCTTAAGACCTGTGCTAATAGGGATATTGAGTGAGATATATTTCCATGGTAAGGCATTGTGTAATGAATTCAGTGTAGAAAATACACCAAGTAATTACATTTTTGCCTGCCTGAATTTCCCCTATAGGGTCAGTGGATTGTAGGAATATGCCAGCGGTTAAGTAGTAGCAGCTTTTCAGCAATCTACTAGGCAAAATAACTCCTCTAAATCTGTAGTCTCAATGCTATCAAATGGACTAATATATCTAACTCATCACCTGTATAATTGCACAATTAATGCAATCTAGTGGTTGCTGCCTCCAGTAGTACATTATACAGTACTAACTTGCAACTGCCATCCTTTGAGGTAGGGAACACCACCAGTTCTCTGGGGGTTTTTTAGTAAGCAGTGAATGCACACAGCATTTTCAGTAATCAAAACAAGACTACTGATAGAAGTAAGATACAAGTGAAAGAATAATTTGATCTAGGAAAGCAACATTTTAGCAAAAATGAATCAGTTTGTTTAGAGACTTTGCACAGTCAAGAGAGCCAGTCGCCACTAGCCTTCAAAGGTGTATGTCAAAAGGTCGAATGCTGCTTTATCTCTCCTGAGATTAGCACAGTGCTACAAGGACAATACCTTCTGAGCTCTGAAAAACTCTATCCACGGAATGCAATCTCTCTGCCCAAGAGACTTGAAACTCTCTCTTATGGGGGTTTATCCTTCCAGGTGCAGTGCGGTGCTCATTTTGCTTCTGGTTTCAGTGTTTGAACAGATTCTTGAAGCTGTGTGCTGCAACGTCATTAGTACTGCTATGAGCACATGAAATGGGGAGTGAGTGGGGGGAGGCACAAAGGCAATGTGAGCCAGCTGAAGCAGAGACTGCCCTGATGCTACTTTCTACTGATTCTTGTTCCTGTCCCGAGTCAGCAATCACAAGTTTAACTGGCTTGGAGAACTCATCTGACTAAAAACAACCCACTATGTACAAATAATCTTATTTTTCAAAGTTGTACCCCTTGAGGGATTACATTCTTTTCAACACTTAGCAACATGAGAATCACCACTGCATGAAAATATGTTCCAGCTAAACCAAATGAATTAAGCAAGATGCCACAGATATTGCTATTAAATCATAAAATGTTGGCCATGATTATTTTTTCCACTGGGAAGCTGGTAACAGTGATGAAGATGACGTATTTAAAGATAGACATTAAAGACGATGTATTTAAGTTAGTTGCAGTGGTAAAAGAACCAGGAAAAGGGCTTCAAATGTCTGGTTTATTTAACAGTACAGGTGCAAAATAGAAGAGTGGAATGAATGGCCTTTGCTAAGCCTCAGCTCTATCAAGAAGGCCCTCTTCAGAAGAATAGTCCAGAGTGTCTTAAATCAATAATAAACCTACATTCTGAACCTGGCAGAGATTTCTTAGACATGTGCTTCCCTGACCACACAGCTCTCATCCATGCTGACCAAGTAGAAAAAAGTATGGCAGGTAAATACCTCCAGTCTCCAAAGAGACACCAATTATGGACTAAGTACAGTAACTGTCTCCTGCTGCTATGTTGCCTATGGAATAGGAAAGTTATGGATCAGCTGCGCAGGATCTACATTCTGAAAATTTCTAAAGGTTCTCTGGCCAGAAAGATTGTAATATGCTGTAATCACAGACTCACAGAATGGAAAATAGTTAAAGAGAATGAACAATTTGTATCAGAGGTGCAGTCTGAATGCTACAGTGGAAAGCTTTGGGAAATGACAAAGAACTGAGGGTACAAGGGAGAAAAACTTAGATTTCCTTACAAAAATGTAGATGCTTCTGTGAAGGAAGCTCCAAGAAGAATGTTAAGCTTTTCGTTTGTGAGGAGTTTTTTGTTGGTTTGTCCAAGTTTCTTTTTGTTTGTTTTTTCCTTTTATTCCTACTTGAAAGAAAAGGGAATTTTATTACTGGATTTCAACAGAGAATACAGTAGGGCCCACAGTATTTGAAAGCTACAGAGACTACCATCAAGTCTGGAGTCATGAAGCCACAAGTAAAAAAGTAAAAGAGATGGTTACAAACAAAAAATGTTCCTGTCCATGCTCAAATCATAGATAGACAGACAAGCAACAGACAGCCTGCCCACTCCTACGACCTAAAGACAGGTGGACAAGAGCTCCCAACGCAGCCAAGTGGGATACTGCCAGTTAGCTGTGTTCATTTGAAAAAAACCCCAAACCAATCAGGTAACTAAAATCCGAAACCCATAAATCAACCATCCAATGTAGATGATGGAAACAGTATTAGTATGAGTCAGTTAGGAAACAGGGCAAGCCAGCCACCCCTTTCTAGGACTGACAGAACTGAGCAGAAGACCAGCTAACCGCAGTACATTTTGACAGACACCTAATCACTGCAGAGATCCCACAAAGAGTTAAGAAGTGAAACAGTCAAACCCACAATTCCCAGATGGAGTAATTCTTCACAAAATATCAAAGCCCAAAATCAATGTTTTTAGCAGTTGCTGAAGGTTATGAGTATCATGCAGTATTTTGATGACATTTTTCTATTTAAATAAGCACCCCAGGAGAAGAGTAAAATAAAACAAAAATCAAATGTCTCTTGCAAAGATATGTCACACAGTTCCAATTCAGCAATATTTAATTCAACTCCTGCAAAACATTTATTGAAAAAAAATCCTCACTTTTTTTCACATCTCCAGCTTTCTTCATCAAACAGCAGTTTGCTCTGAAAATTTTTACCATGCAGTGGCACTCTGGCAAACTTGGTGAGTAATTCAGATGTGTTGTGAAATAGAGCGTGGCTTGGAACTATTAAGAATGCTAATGTTAGGTCCATCAACTGTGGCATTAAAGCTATTGCACAGGCTGTTGGCTGATCTGGGG
Source organism: Melozone crissalis (assembly GCF_028551555.1). Lineage (NCBI taxonomy): Eukaryota > Metazoa > Chordata > Aves > Passeriformes > Passerellidae > Melozone > Melozone crissalis. Next base: position 56,823,965 of record NW_026535794.1, on the reverse strand, counting down.
ATGCAAGAAATGGCTGATGCACACTGGTGGCTGAACACATCCAGCCTGTGTTTCATTGCACAGAGAGGTGTGGGGCACTGCCTCTGAAAAAACAAGTGTGGTTTCACAATGTTTTGTACAGCCAACCTGATGTTTTCATATGTACAAATATATGATAGAATTCTGAAATGCCACTGTGAAACACTACATGGGAAATTACCAAGACCAACACCAAAAAGAGATCAGGGAGAAAGAAATTAAGCAAGCCCTGTAACCCTGTCAAAAGATTTGAAATAGCATAGTAGGAAATCCATAGGAGTCCAAATCCCTTTCATCCCATACAGTTATCCCTAGTTACATACCTGGTTTTGGCTATTGCCTTTCAAGCTGTGAAGGCCTAGACACTTTGTTGCAGAAATTAGAATTTTCCTGGCTATAATATGTGAATTAATAATTCTGAGTTATCTAAAATGGAAATTAGACTGTCAGATATGTCCCACTAATGATCCTTTTAAAGTCAGAACAGCATTTTCAGAAAAATTATTTCCTCAAAAATGTAGGTCACTGTATTTCACTGATCAGATAACTCAAATATCTAACCTACTTAAAGGAGTTCAAATTTAAATTTCCAAAGTCATCCATTGCAAAGTGATATGTCTCTGTGTGACTCTGTGTTCTGTGTATGTTATCCATAAATGTATGTTTTATATATGTATATTGTCATGGTTTGATGCTGGTGCAATGCCAGCACCCTCATTAAAATACATTCTCCCTGGTGTCTACTGTGAGACGTGACCAGGAATAGTGCAAAGCAGGATCTAGCTTAGCAATAAAAGGAAAAAAAAACTGTATTAACTTACAATATATAAAAGAAACACACAGAACTCAGGATGAAAACCTTCCAAACATTCCTCCTCCCCCCACCAAATTCCCAGTACATCACAGTAAGACAAAACCTTGGATTCTCAATTCAGTTACCATCCCTCAGATCACCAACTCTCAGTCCATCACCACCCTTTAGATAATCAATTCTCAGTTCATCAAGGAGAGAGGAGTCCCTCTTGTGCCATAGGCTTCCCCTGGAAACACAGTTCAGACCTCTTGTGTTTCCTGTCACAGGTGGCACTGCCCGGAGATCATTTGCCATCCTGACATCTTCCTTCCATGTCCAGTGCTCTCACCACTGCACATGGACTAGAGCTGCTTCTAGGGTTTTCCTTTTAAGGGTGCTTTGTCCAGTTCCATACAAAGCACAGTCTCTCACTTTCGGGACACCTGTCCCCCCCAAATTCACCCCCTGGGGCTGAGGGGTCTCGAGAACAGAGATTTTCTTCTTCCCTGAAGATGGAGGGCACCACCACCCTCCTCACCCATTGTCTCTGTTCACGCACTCCTGCACATAACATCACTGCACTCTCTTGGTTCCAAGCCATTGCCTCCGCCTAAATGCAGTCTCTGTGTCACAGGAAAAATGGTTCTGTCCATGGCTATACAAGAAAAGTCCAGCCAAAGGCCACTCCATCATCTCCTGCCACCTAGAATTCTCCTCCACTTCTCTCGGACATCTTTCACTTGCACAAACTTGCATCACACTTGCCCATTTCCTGCTATTCATCCCTATCTATCTTCTCATTCAGCTCCAGGAGGATTAGCATTTGTAAGGTTTCCATCATCCAAGAAAAGCGTTAAAAATCTCAGGCTCTGCCTGTCCAGAACTCCCATGGCTGCCCTGCTGGGCGCCTTCTCACTGCATCCCCCCTTCTCCGTCTGGGCCGGCCATGCTATCATATTTCAGGGTGGCACAAACACAGGCACCAGCTCTCTCTCTCTCTCTCCTTGTGGGTGGGCGGCTGCCTGATGCCTCTCGATGTTCCTCCACCCTTCCGTCTTGCAGGGGCCTTCACCTCCCTTCTCTGTCCAAGGCCCGGCCTACCTCACCGGGCCGCATGGCTTCCCCTCTCCCGCCCAGCCCACAGCCGGGCAGGGGAGCTCTGAGTTCTCAGAGGTGTATCTATGTCCTCAGTGGCCACACCAGGTGCCAATATTTAAATCTGAGCACCTATTGGTTTGACCACTGCATCCCACAAATCTCACTTCCTCTCAAACCACGACAATATATATACACCTATATACTCGTAACTCCTATTTACCATGACATTCTAAATATTATCATATTTATAAACATACAAAATACAAACTATCAGTGCAGTAGCCCTTGATTACTTCTACTTACTTTTAATTACAATTCAACCCAAATTTTCATGCTGCCCTGCCATATTGCCCAATGTTTTACAAATTTGCAAGTGAGCGAGAGATGCTAATGCATTCATATACAATACATTTTAACAAACTTTATTTGGTTTTCTATTTAAGTGCTTAGACAATCCATGCAGCAATAGGAACACATGTAATATGTTAATGTGAGTGTACATCATGATTCCCTACCCCTGCAAATGATTCCTGCCTTCCTGGAAATATACATACTATGCTCCTAAATGCAAATGGTATTACTCAGAAAGGATTGAAATTTTTACAACAGGGTTTTACCATTTTTGTCGACATGTTTCTTTGTTTGGTATTAATTAAAAATAGGCGAAATAAGGGCAGTGTGTGCCAAACTAGAAATAGAAGAAATGCAAATCTACAATTTTTACACAATTCTGCTTTAAACACTTACTCAAAAATATACCTATTGCCAAGGGATTGATGATGCATCCACCATTAAACAAAGTCCAATTTTTATACAGCAACCATTCACACATTCTAATGTACAATGACTCCTAAATTCTACGCTTGTTTCTAACATAAGAAGCCAGAGGATGTCTAGTCCTCCGTAGCAGGACTAGCTACATTATAGCATTGTAGAATTGTCTACACTCTATCATCTACTTTGAGGTTGTTGCATGTGGTGTTGGTCCTTCTTAGACCTTCTGAACTAGAACAGAATACAATTCACAGTGCAAAAACCTAAGTTCACAGAATATTGAAAATTTGAGCTCGTTTGGTAGTCCTTGAAGCTGAACCACTACAGGACACAGACAGTATCTAACCCACCACCGACCTCCCATCTCAGGGGCAGTAATGACTGTGGTGAGCAATGTGGCACCATGGGTCTGATCATAGAATTGCAGAATCATGGAATCACAGAATCACAGAATGGCTTGGGTTGGAAGGGATGTTAAACATCTACTTCCAACCACTGCAGTGGGCAGGGAAGTGGGCAGGGAGACCTTTCACTAGACCAGGTTGCTCAGACCCTCGTCAAAACTGGATTTGAACACTTCTGGGAATTGTCCTAATTTTGTTCAGTACAGGGTTAATTTTTTGCAGTAGCTGGGAGTGGGACATGGCTGAGGGGGCATGGCCAGGACCCAAATGTTATTTGATACCACCTCCTGTCATTGTCAGGGGCAGGGGAAAGGGACTTTTTGGCTTCAGAGGAGAAAAATGGTGGGTGAAAAAGTTCAGTAATGTTTTATTTTGCATTAAATTATTTCTTTGTCTTCTTTGTTACTAATACTGTTGCTGTTCATTTTCTTACCTCATTACTGTTTCCAGTAAGTTGTTCTTAGCTCAACTTGTGATCTTTGCTTTGTGTGCCTCACATTGGAGAGAGGGGGAAGGGGAGCAACTTGTGGTCTTTTTAGTGGAAGTACTAAATTAGAGAGTACCATTCCTAAACCATGATAGGCATCTACTGCTTCTCTAGCAATCTTGGTCCAGTCTTACCACCCTCTCAATAAAGAATTTCTTCCGAACATCTAATCTAATCTGGCCTTTCTTCAGTTTAAAGCCATTGCCCCTTGTCCTATCTCTACATGCCCTTGCAAAAAGTTTCTCTCCATTTTTCTTGTAGGCTCTGTTAAGGAACTAGAAGGCTGAAATTAGTTTACCCAGAAGCCTTCTCTTCTCCAATCCCAACTTTCTCAGCCTTTTCATAGGAGACATGCTCTATCCCTCCAATCATCTTGGTGGCCTCCTCTGGACTCCCTCAAAGGTCAATATCCTTCCTGTGCTGGGGACTCCAGAGCTGGATGCTGTTCTGCAGGTGAAATTTCACCAGACCGGAGCAGAGCAGAGCATCTCACTCGACATACTGGACACACTGCTTTTAGTGCAGATGAGGATAGTCCTGCTCTGCCCTGCTCACCCTGGCACTACCAGCACCAGTGTGGCCAGTCTGCAAGGGGAATGACAGTTCATTTTAATTACTGAATTGTATGGCCAGCACATACAGTCATACATACATACACAGCATATGGTCACTTGATGATGATTATGGGCAAGATTATCACCAAACCTGTAATTTCTTGCAATTTAATGTGCAGAACCATAACTGCATCTAGTTTTTGCTACTGTGGTAGATCAAAGTGCAAGATTTGCCACAACCTGACAAAATTCCAGGGACTTGTATGAATTTCATTGACAGATTATCCCACTATGATGTGGAGAGAAAAGGAAAAGAGAAAAAAAGGGAGTGGGAAGCAATTTCCAAAACCTGCTACCAGGAGTATGGATATCAGTAAATTATCCAGGAAAAAGTTCTATCGAAAACAACACTGGACATTGTGTTTAAAAAAATTGGATGTGGCACTCAGTACCATGGTTTAGTTAAGGTGTTAGGGCATGTGTTGGACTCAATGATCTTAAAGTTCTCTTCCAACCTAGTGATTCTTTGATTCTGGGATTCTGTGATTCACTCAATACTAGGCATAGTGAAGCAAGGACAAAATTGTAAGTGGGTAATAGGCTGTAAAATAAGAGTTTCTTTGATAGGTAAGTGTACCATATTCTCCTTGCCATCATATGATGGCAACTGTGATACGAAACTCTAGATATCCAAACATATATCCAAAGAATACTGACACACAGAGAAAGTACAGTTTCCTGTTCTCTGAGACAGGAGTAAAGATCTCCCTCAGCTGTTGCATGCAGTTTACACACCTGAGCTGAGGTTCACTTCATCTCAAACAGAAAACCGGCAGAGCACTGCAATCATCCCCTAAATCAGATGGTTTATTGGATGCTTCCCTTACATCACCCATTTTGAGATCAGCCTTCCTTCTTTCTGCTACAATCCTTCTACACTCTATTTGGCCTCACTTTCTGCTGCATAAATCTTTTTCTTAGGCAGCTGTAACCATTCCTTGAGCTGCAAAGAGAAGTTCTTTTCCTGGAACAGATCAGTGCCAGAGAGATACACATGCACCAAACCCTTCAGCAAAACTATCAGTACTCTGCTGAAGTGTCCACTAACAAAAGCATATCTTCAGAAGGTGAGGGACATGGTGTCACAGTGACTGATAAAAAACTAAAAAAGAATTATTTCCAAAAGACACAGGAAGCTTTTAATTGGATGGAACAGTTCCTTCCTTCTGTGAAATCAGTCCCATTCTACATGAACATATATTTGCCTTAAGGAAACATGGATGCATTAATGATACAAATACCATGATAATTTGTTATCGTGGTGTTTGCCTTATTACTGTTTGCCACCAACCACAAGAATAAGACATTTATCTGTGATGAGGCAGAGATATGTAGGAAGAGTCAATGGACCATTTTTCTGGTTTTCACCAACACACCTCCCAGTTGCCCAAAATTCTGATGTGCATCTTTGCTGGGGAATTTTTAAAATTTCTTTTATTAGGTTTTTGAGAAACAGTGCTAAAGAGGTATCAAAATAAGGAGAGTAGATTTTTGTGGGGATTGGTTTCTCTATCTCATTAAGATCTGTCTGATCTTCTCTTCCCCTTTTATTTCCTTCCTGGCACTTATTTGCATAGGGGTTACTAAATGAGGGGCAGTGCTATATACAGCTGAGTGGGACACAACTAAGGAACAGCCTCTATTTATTTTAAAATAATCTACAGTCTATGTTGTCTTTCCTCTATCATAGTCTGAGAAATCTTCTCCTTTCAGGAGCATACAGGTTCTAATGCTGCTTCCAAGTGGAGCCAAATAAAATTTTAGAATAATTTTTTCTCTTTTTCCAAAGGGAAAACATCTTCATACCAACTTAACTCATCCAGACCTTCAGTTCCCACCATAGTGTCTGACTTTTTAGCACAAAAACTTAGCATGTACTTCTCATATGCTCTGTCTTCTTCCATTGTTAATGATCTGGAAATCCCTGCCCTTGATGCTGTATTGCTTGTGCTCATCAGTGTGATTAAGAACAAAAGAATAAGCTGTGCAGTTGCAATCACATGATAGCCATGTCACAACTCTGCTTGGTAGAAAATATAGTACTTATCTGTGTGATTCTGTTTGATAAAATATTTCTTTCCTCTCTATATGACCTCAACAGAAAAAAATATATTGTTCTTTCTACTTAGCATATATAAAAAAAAAGTCTTTAAAAATGTTTTCAGTGTACTAATTCATTGTATTCTGGGGGTATTTGATAAATAGTTACAATCAAACATGAAGCTAAAGTCGCTGGATGGATGGGGGTAAGTGTACTCTGGATCAGGGAATAAAGGTAAATGCTTCATTATGCAATGCATAATACCTTTCTCTTCTGTTTCAGTAGGGTCTCATAATTAATGAAGCACCCATCACTATGTTTTTACTCTCGCTGCCTGAGCAAACACTTGTTCAACTATGCTGGTACCATTTCAGTATACATGTCTGATTGTTTGGTACCAGGGTTCCCTGTCTTGACCTTTGAAACACAACATCTTACTACAGTCTAATAATTAACAAAGGCCAATCACAAACTCAGTAGTTCCACAGTGCACAGCCGGTGCTCATGTTCACATTAAGGGAATCACCAGCCTGTGGTGCTTACAGAGACACCTGTGGGGACTGCAGTGTGGCCCAAATGGCAATGCAACATATATCCAATTTCAAAAATTGATGCTTAGAGTTACAGGCTTAATTCTACCAAGGTCATGGGGAGTTGCATGATGAGGAATCTTTTGGATGTTTTGGCCTAACTGAATTCCACAGGCAAGCCTTCTTCAGTGTGCAGTCTTAAAAGGTGCTCCTGGCACAGCTGGAGCATTATTGTAACACCTCAGGTGCAAGTAGGAAGATCAACTTTTTTTTTTGGCATGGACTTCCTTCTACAGTGGAAAGGCAATTAAATCCATTTGTCAGAGTTTAACCACCTTTGCTCTGCTGTGCCCATTATATGCCTTCTGTAATGGGACACTGGACCATTTCTATCTTCATCCATTTGTACTACACAGATTTTATGTGTCCCTTCTGATGTGGAATCTGAGAAACAGTAAGTGATTCCTGAGCTGACATTTAACAAATGAATAAAAAAATGATTTCCTGCCAATTCTTGGCATTTGCTTCCATGTGAACCAGTGTCTGTCTTTATCCAAGGTTTTCTAATTGTCTGCTAGTAAAGACCTGATTATGGGGAAGTTGTATGAACCAGCTGAAAGCAGTCAGCCATGTGTTGACTTGGGTGCGAAACCACACATGCCATTGGGTGCCTAAGTGTCTCAAGATCATGTAGAGGCCTTAATCTGTGCCTTGCAGTCTAAGTCTCATTGAATGTATGAATAATGCGGTATTCAATATATGATGTAGTCAGTGTCATGTCTTAAATTATTTCTAAAGGGATATTTAGCCTTCAGAAGAGTGAGTAGAGGATACTTTTACAAATTTATGCTTAAATGTTTTTACATTTACTGACTAGTTTGGAGATAAAACCTGAGCATTGGTCTGCCTCTCTGTGAGAAAAGAAGCAAAGAATTTGTTTCAAGACTCAGAAATTAAAATACTTTAATCCATGAAACACTGCAAGCAGTCAGAAGAGCAATTATTGAAATCAGTACTTTACTTTTCCTTAGGCTTTTCTAGTCAAAATCCATGACACAGAAAACATTCCTACAAAAGGTCACAAAGTGTAGCCCTGTACAATTTTATACAGATTTTCCAATGTGCTAGTCTTGTGTTAATCACCATCTGAGCAGTGTGTATGAACAGAGTGAAATCAACTTTTGTACTGAGGGAAGAAAATAAATGAAGACAATAGCTAATAAGTTTTTTCTTTCTCCGATCGCCATGCGGGGTAGGGGGAGGAGAGGAGATAAATATGGAAAGGGAGAATCAAACTAAGAAAAAGTGAGGAGGAAGAAAGATTAAAAAATTAACAAACAAACAAACAAAAACCTAAAGAAAGCAAGAAATTAATGGATAGACAGATAGAAAATAATGAGAAAACAGTGAAGTCTCTAAATCTGTGTGAAGTAACTTCCTTTGAGGCAGTTGTCTTAACAAATAAGCTGAAGTTCTCACCTCACTTAATATTAACAAAAAAGATTAAGTAACTCTTTAAAATTTACTAATGAGTATACATAATTAAAACAACCTTCTAATCTAGGTCATTGTTTTGTATAGTACTTGGATATACATGAATGCATTTGATGCAGAAATCAGGAAGAGGTATGCAAATATAGCTGAGGACAAGATCTGCTTCATTTCCCAAAACTACTGTGCCTAAAAGACCTCTTTAGTTGCACAAGAAAAATAATATTAAAGTTACCACAATGTTTACCGTGTTCTCTAAATCTTACCAAGACTAATCACACTGCAAGTACTGGAAATACATTACCCAAAGTACAATTAGAAAGTCACTCAAATAGATTATTTTATCTCTCTTTTGGTCTTGACTTTTAATCTATCATATTTTAGTCTATCATTAAAGTCCAATTGAGTCAATTAGTACACCGCTCATATGCTGCATTGATCACACCATATAAGAAGGGTAGAATTTATACACTGTCTATTGGTGCTGTAGTAATAATTAATTAGCCATGCAAAAGCCAAGCTTGTAATGCTGTTGTCACATGGAGTAGTGTGTCACAAAAAGGCAGAACAACAACAAAGGATTCAGAGCCCAAAGGCTGCAAATGCTTCTGCTCATCACAAACAATTAAATTGTTCAAAGAGGATGTTAGTCAAGTGGTGTATGACTGCACATGGAGGTTGTGAAAAAAGGTCATCAACACAATCACCTCTTTCACACAGAAAGTAGACATGTTGAATTCAGTAACAATGCCTACACTTCTTCATAGCCAAAGCCCAAATATATTTGTTAACCAAAGAAATCCCCCTTTCCACAACTGAATGGCAATCAAAAGCTGTTGTGAGATTCAGCAGTGATCTCCCAACAGACAGGAGTGGCAAAGCACATTGCGCTGAGAAGGAGCTGTGTGTCGGTCCCTGGCCGGGTGATAAAGGAAGGCTACTGCTGCAGCACACAAGGAACTCTGACAGGTCTCTTATGTCACACCAGTCATATTTACAGCCCAAACCTCACCTACAAGTGCAGTTGTGCCATATATTTCCATGCCTTTCAAATAGTCCAGATCTGAATGAAGATGATAGTGGTACGTTTGCACAGGGGTAATATGATTTTGAAATTAACATGCTGAAGTGTGAAATAATCTTCCAGCAGACAGACAAATTCTTCTGCTTAAGAGAACAGTGTTTATGAAAAAGCAGACCCTTTGGTTGTCCTGGAAACTATATTTGTAAAGGGCTGTAACTTATATTGTCCTGGAGGATTTTAACACCTGCATTAAATCTTTGGAGGACAAGAACTGTCAGAGAATATTTATTCAGAGAAAACCCAAACTTCACTTAAAGAATGTTGAGTGATTTATTTCTTTCCCCCAGCAATTGATAAATGATCTTTCAAGAAGCAAACCAAAAACCTCAAGAAGTTTGGTATGTTTGCAGAAAGTCACAAGCAACCAACTTAGGATATTACAGCTGCTAGCCAGGGTTACACAGAGAACTTCAAACCAAACAGAAGGCAAAAAGAATTCATAAAAGGAATAACAAGAATTTAAATATTTTCAGCATTTTATGCTTACTGCTGTTCAGTAATGACCCTCAGGTTGCATCCAGAAACCTCCATCAGATTACGACATACTCTATAATCATAGATTTAAGAAGATCTCCTTAGAAATGAGATGCAGAAAGCTAAAATTAAATATTTTATTTCAAATACTTAGTGACAAAATGGTCTTTGTTTTAGGCCCAGAAGCGGCCTAAAACAGAGTGCTACCCACCCTTTTTATTTTCCAAGAACTGTGAAAAATGCCAGTCTTTCAGCTATTATCAAAGCTTTACAAACTTACCTTGTACAAAACACCTTGCAGAAAGTGCCAGAACATTTCCTATTGTTTTCTGGCCTTAAATACAGCTTATAAGGCAGTCTTGCTTATATTTAAGCAAACCCACCACTAAAGCTACTGGGTGAAATGCCTATTGCAGAATGAAGCAGAACAGTCAGAGAGATACTATCTGATTTTTCTCATTTCTGCATCAATTTCTCTTCTTGAAAAATTTAAGGAATGGAAGCTGCCCCCTTATGAATCATCTTTTGAGGGTCTTGCATAAGCAGGAGTTGAGGATAACATGTAGAGATTTATATTTATGACTTGCATAAAAACTCGGAAAATATATCAAAAAGAGAGACCTTCCTCACCTTCCTCTAGTCATAGAGATGCTTAGAGGGAAAATTTTTGAGAGAAAATTTTTATGAAGTCTGTGCAAGACACTAACAAGGAAAAGAGACAGACAGAATGAGAAATTGAGAGTCCTCTGAATCATTTCCTTTGGGAGAGAAAAACTGAATAAGGAAAGAGAGAAAACAAAAACCAGGCAGGATACTTCTTTCAATAACTTTCAGAATAAACATGCTTTGTCTTTGTGTAGGTGATTGTGCACTACAGACCATTTGCAATATTCAAATGTATTATTCAAATAGCAAAGAGCAAGCACAGTGAAATTTTCACAAATGAAACCAGACAAAGAGAGGAAAATTGTATTTTTTTCATAATATTTTATAAAACAAAGTCACTTATATTCCTCACAGCACAAACTTTTAATATCTTTTTGATCATTTTGATTTTTGTGCTAAAGTAGGCTTCAACCATGTGCTGCCAAGCATACTGACACAGGTAAAGGTCTATAATGTACATGGCCAAGTTCTTTTAACTCACAAGATTTCTGAAGCTGCTCCTGGGAATTATAATATTTTAGCAATGGGCTACAGAGCAGCCTGCCTCTTCTGTTTTGTTTGACTAACTATTGACTCCCTCAAGCTTTCTGTCAAGTACACCCATCTTATATCCACTTCTTATATGTTGTGGAACAAAATGAAGCCCAAATCCTCTGCGGACAAACCAGTGCACTGCCTCCAAAATGCCTGCTAATAATTCTTTAGAAATGGCAAACAGAAAATAAAATAATGAGCATTTAAGGGCCATTTGAATTTTGCAGTTTTTCCATTGCTTAATGTACATTTCTTACCATTATTATAATTAAACTACAATATGCTCTAGCATAATGCCATTCATCTTTATCACAGTCTATTTTGTACAGAATTATAATAGATATTATATGTATTAAAATGTACAAATTATGGATGTTTTGTTCTAGAACCAAGATAAAAATTTATTCAAAAATATATTTGTAATTTCCAAGGGAGAAAAAAAATGAAATTAAGCAAATTCTATTGTTTTTGGAAAATATATAGATGAATAGCTCTTCTTACTTGTGTACAATCATGTCATTGCTTTGGGTAAACAAATTCAACCTTTCATTTACATGTTATGCAGTTATTAACAAAGTCACTGAAGCAAATACATTGAAAAAAAAACTTAAGTGGCTCATAAACATGCTCCATTTAACTGTAACATGAAACTCCTCACTCTTTTATGAACATCCTGCCCCGAGTCATGCAGACCAGAGGAAAAGCTTCATGTCAGAGTAATTGAAAAGAAAACATGACAGTATAGCTTAGCCCAGAGGAAATGGAAATATTTTAAACTATTCCTGGAGGCATTATGATGCTTAAGATGATGTCGTTACTTATTAAATTCTTGTCCCAGTCAACTACAGCTGAAGTCAGGACATTTCCAATCTAATCTGATTGACCTCTGAATTTTGGAAAATCATCTCACTTCTCTTCCTCTTCACCTTCTTCCTGTTCTTTCTTTCTTAGACATGTCTAGTAGACCAATAGGAATTGCCTGTTACTTTTGCACTTGGACAGCAAGTAGTGAGTTCAGAAGCTCATCAGAGTTGACACTTGTAGCTATTACCATAACATCAATTATTAAATAAGAATGAGATATAGTGAATTTCAGCCTAGAATTTGATATATCAGGTTTGTGAGCAATCCCATGTTTGTTTTGTGTTGGTGTTTCCTCAGCCGCAATGAGAAAACAGTCATTGGGAAAGAAGCACCTTAAGCAAGTAGATCTTCCTGAAACACAATTTTAAAATAAGACTAGTTTCAGGATATGGTGCTAGTGTATTTTGTAGCACTGCATCACTAATTTTCAGCAAGCACTCTTTTGTGCTTTCAATGAATTTGCAGCAAGACATCTTTATTTGAACACGGTCAACAATATTACTGTGCAAGACCTCTTCCTGAAACAGATTGCAAGACAAATTTAAATAGATTGTAAATCTTCAGCTCCTGATGTGACTGGATGCAACAGTGCTGAAAAGCATAGATTATTACAGGGTATCATCGTGCTATCAAAATTAAGGCCTTCTTTGAGGGTCTGCTTTGTAACTCAGGTATTGAGAAAGAAATATAGCCAAAGCAAGAGTATAAGACAGAATCTGCCTATTTTGTATGGGGAGAAGATAGTTTTTGTCCATTCTGAAAGAAACATTCACATAACATTTCCAAGCTAACATGCAAAGCCTAATGATTTCCCATATCAAAATTCCATATAGTATCTTTGGTACTCGATACCAGGTGCATTACCTGCTCCAGAACAAACTTATTCCATGACTCATTCACTGAGGTCAACACGCTGGTTATAAATGATCCATTTCTTTATGGACACTGATGCAATTTTTTAAGTTTTGTGGCATTTAAAGAATACCTAGCAGCAATCCAAATTGTTTAATCAACTTTATTTGCTTCTAACCATTTTTAAATGCAAATTCTTTTTTTTTTTCAGTATAATTTATCAAATTGGTTCCTCTATGTCCTGCGGTGACACTGTATATACATGGTTTCAGGGGGAACCCTTGAATTGCTTTTCAAGTGTTTTTGAAACATAAGAAAATAGGATTTTTGGTTGTTAACAGTAATTTATGTTTTCAAATTGTTTAATAAGGTTTGGAACCTAAGCTTAGAGTGGTTCCAGGATCCATCAAAGAGAGTAATTGTTTTAACACCTATACTAAATCAACCAACATTTAGCTATAACACCAGTTTAAAGTATTTTCCAAAAATCTGTATATAATTAAGGCATACATGATTAGGAATAAAGTGAAAAGTTAGGATGCATTTACAGAAGATGTAATTCAGGCTAACACTATTCCTGCTGAAATTCATGCAGCAGTAAATATAATGTAGCTGTTGTTATATGAGGACCTAAACTGACAGAACAGTAAAAAAAAACATTTCTGGACCTTTTTTTTTTCACTGATTCCTCATTCCTATTCCCAGTCTCTTCCCACCAGCACAGAAGTCCATGCAGGTGCGACGATAACTTTGGAAAGCATCCATCTGAAAGCTCATCCTACTGGCTGGTTCTAATTCACATTAGCAGCTTCCCACTCCACTCAGTGCAGGGATTCAACTGTTATTGCGTGGTAAAAACTGGTGAATAAGGGGGTGTATCCACATGCATGAGACTACTTTTTTTTTGTGGTAATGATTTAAAATATTCATTCATACTAAAATTAGGCTGTTAAAAGTTGGTTTCTGGAAACTCATAAAGAAACAGCTGGTCTTTTAACTATTGTTTAATCCAAATCATTCACCTATGAGACTTCCTTCCTACTACACCTTAGATATCTGATATTCCTGGAGTCTGGGCAAAGTCTAGACGCTGTCTTTCACTGTTAGAGATTTCTGATTCCTATTCAGAGGACATTACTCTCCTTTTATCTCATCCGTGTGTTAGCACTTTAATGTCACTTTGTCATCCACACAGATAAGAGGTTCCAACATAGAAGGCTGTATTGACAAAATACACCTGGCTGTGTTACAGAGTTTCCAAACTCACACGACTAAACTTGACTGACACATTGCCAAAAGCTGGCCTTAGGTGGGGCAGTACAGAGTGCTACCCACCCTTGGGAAAGGCACCGGCACAATTGACCTAGAACAGGAGTGACTCCCCAGTGCAGAAAGTGAGTGCACCCAGGTCTGTCACCATGTTTCTCCTGAATGTAAAGAATGGTGCTGCAATTTTCTTGAGTCAGAGGAGAAAATGTATTACCTGGAACTCCTGCTCTGTTTGCATACACTATAAAACCGGCACAGTTGGAGCACCCAACACTGCAACAGTGTGCTTCAGATTCTGAAAGCATCATTAACAGGCTGGTGCAAAATGCAGTTTGTTTCTTGTCTTTAGCATTATGTTTTACCGACACTGACATTTCAAAGTGTCCAAAACCTAAATTAATCCTCAGAATGGATAGTGGAAGCAAGACTGCTGTTTATTAATTGTTAAATGGACGCCTACTAGCCATTTACATGTCAGTAATTTGGTCTTGATAAGAATTTCCTCCATTCTTTGTGTACCAGATTAGAAATTCATTCATTTAGTGAGGGCAAGAGAAGTGTAAGAAATGAAACATCCTATCTGCTGGACAAAGACTGAGAAAGCTAACTAAATCCCACTTTTCCTATGGTACTCCTTTGTCACATGGAATTCCCCAGAGTTTAACCCAGAAACTGCTCAGACTAATACCAATTAGCATCTACAATTGTTAATATTGCAATAGCTACGTGATACGGTCATATATTATTATGTCCAGGCCACCAGTAGACCTCTAACATCGACACCAATCCTAAGAACATTTTCAACTGGAGTTGTTTTAACCAACTCTGAAAACAACTGAGATATTTTCAGATGTTACAGAGAGAAATATTTCTCTTGAGGATTAGTAATCTGACCCCTAATGGCTTTCCATTCTTCTTCTACTCTCATACAGCCTGCCTCGTGCCAGCTTTCAAACTACTATACCTTCTTGTTTTCAGATAGCTTAAGCATTCCTTGAAGAAAAAAACTCACACCCTCTAAATACTCTGCATTTAGTGCCATATTACACAGAATTAGCTCTTACTGTACCCAGTGTCTTCTTACATGTTGCACTGCTGGCATTTGCTGACAGGTCAAACCCATTTGCTGACATGGTCAAAGCCACATGACGCTAAATCAGTCCCATGGGTTTCCATGGGACTGATTTAGCGTCAATGTGGCTTTGCTACTGTAAGAATAATAATATTTACCCAATATGTTAAGAATCAAATATGGCAGCAGATTCTATAATGCCCTGGAAGTAGATTGCCTTACTTTCTGTTGTTATGCATGCTAATTTTAGGCGCAGGGGTCCTGTGAACTTCCATTGCTATTCCACATAAGACATACCTATTACCTCATGAGCAATCTAAGCAAAACAACATTTGTGTTTGCCCACAGACCAAGGAAACAACTTATAGTTTGCCAGGCTTGCTGAGTTACCAACAGTGATGGTATATAAATAACTCCTATTCTCATATCAGAAACTGGACTACTGGTGTCAGTCTTTCTTACACATTTTGGTACATCATCAAAATATCTATAGATACTAAAGAAACTTGAACTTTACAAACCTGAATCTGAAATATGGCTCTAAAGAAGAGAAGACAATTCCCTCATACACCTCCACTCTTGAACCCCAGTTGCAATAAGGAAGAAAAAAAATATCTTTTCCAAGGTTTGTACCATTCAATAGAGTCATCTCTTTATAGGATTGCTCACGTTAAGATAAGTGTAACTCAGCAGTATATCAGCTTTAGAAATGCATTTTTTTTTAAATTACAACTTCAGAAAAAGGTTTTCAGCTGTACAAAGTAGCTGTAAATCTTTCATTTTCAGTTTTTTTCTATTTTTATGAGTGGAATGGCAGCAACTATCACACACAAGCGAAAAGGAGCTGAGATATCTGATATCTCCCTGTGAAGAGAATTTCTTTGAGAATGTTAGTAATGGTTTATTTATATGTCAAATCCTTACATTTAAAGAGGACCAGAAAGTCTTAGTAACCTTCAAAGACATCTTCAGGGGCATGTAAGACATTTTGTAGGAAAGACAATTTCTCCCAACTTTAAGTATTACATCTTCATCCCAAGAGAATGAAGAATCTTTATGATCAGTAGCTAAGCTCAGTTTTTCAGTATATAATTGTGCTGAAGAAATGAGACTTCTGCAAACGATGGCAAAGAGATTTGGAAGAAAGGTACATGACTGCAGACTCAGTAATAGACAAGAGAGACTAGGTCTTGGGGCTGAATATTGTGTACCTTTAGGGGAATTAGGAAAGATTCTTCTCCTTTCTGCAGAAATCTGCCTCCCAGAAGGATGTTCTCTTTTTTGCATCTGGATGATGCTCCTTTTTTGGGGAAATTCAATAGAGACTACTACACCAAGAACTACAGTAATCAGCAAAAACCTGACAAGGACGGGTTGCAAAAAAGCATCAGCAGGAAAAGAAAAAAAGCAAGAAAGCAAAAAAAACTTAAATTCTCTGATGATACACTAGATCACTTAAAGATAGAGAATAATTCATAGCTTTACAAGTGGACATTGCCCATTTCAGTATTTCTGTTCATGCCAACTGTAAAATACAAATGGTTAATTTTTTCAGAGTATCCTTCTAAGACTCAAGAGTAAGAAAAATACGCTTTTCATTGCCAATAGGTAAGCTAAGAAAATCCAGAAAATTATGCCCACTTTTTCCTCTTAAACATCACTATCCTTTTCACTGATGGATACACCATAAACTGTTATAAGAAGAATAGGCAGTGTCAGGTAGAAAATCACACTGCTCTCCCACCAAAGTATTTCAGCCATTGTGTTAACATTAATCAGTATTGTGAAGGGCAGTTTAGAATAGGAAACTCTCTTCAGGCTGTGGTCTCTTCAAAGGCAAAAATCAGACTAATGTTTTTAATAGTGCAAGCAAGAAGAAATGGACTATTGATAAAGCAGTTTATTTTGACTAACAGATGAAGCAAATTAACTCAGCTGCAATCTCCTCAATCTACTGCTGCCTAAAATAGAGAGAACTGCATGGAGAAGGCCAAATAAGCTGCTGTAATCTTTCCATCTGGGGGAACTCAAGCATCTATCATTCACCACTCTCATTTACATAATTGGTAAAGAGGAAACTCACATGCTGAACATAGAGATAGTGCTCAGTTTGTTCCTCTGTTTTGAAAAGCAACATTATTCCTTATATTTCAAAGCATATAGGAATGACAGAGCATTCATCATAGCTAATCCAACTATGAACTTAAAATAGGGTTCAACTCCCAGAGCCCCTGCAGTGACAGCTGATTTACACTAAACCAGCATGGATCAGAAGAGAGATCTGCATAACAGCTTGCAGGGTGGAGTACCAGGAATCACACAGGACATTAATGAGGGGTAATCCTCACTTTCCAGAGCATAGCATCACAGCTCTGGGATCCATAATACCAAGTGAGAGTAGCATTCAAATCTTTGATAGCCATAACAGCAGTGACCATGATTCTGCAGAGCAGACTCCAAAGACAACCTGCAACAGCGGAAATTTGATCCTGGTAGAGCTTCTGTCTCTTGCATGCTTGTTTGGTCAGAACTTTACACACCATTACTACTTCCATGTCATTTCACAAACAAGCAGATATTGACTTTTTATATGGTTCCCATTAAATGATGTACCTGTTTAGTTAAAACATCCTGGGAAGAAATTATTACAGGCAAGGAGAATTTTTGACACATCAGGTAATCTCCCTGAAATCCACCAAGATAGTTTTTGGTGAAATGAGGTTCAGTCCAACATCCTCCACCTTTGAATGAACAGTGAAACAGCGATCAATTTACCTCAAAATTAATTTTGCTACATTGTATTTTATACAGATTAAGAAAAAGAAGGAAGGAAGGAAGGAAGGAAGGAAGGAAGGAAGGAAGAAAGAAAGAAAGAAAGAAAGAAAGAAAGAAAGAAAGAAAGACCATCCTTAGAAGTCATAGACCTCTTTTCAACTTCTTGTGAACAAATTTCATAAGTCCTGCTCAAGCAAAATATTCTTTTTCAGCCTGATGATACTCAAATTAAGGATATATTTTATATATATCTATTTTTAAAACTGTGTTTATTAGTGTTATTTCATTTTCTAATTTTGTATGGATAGATAATTGTTTTCATCTTCTAAGAGGTAATCATAAGCAGATTTATGGCAATTGACAGACATTTGTACACTGTAGTGCTTGAATGAGTAACCTTTGAAAAAAATCCACAACAGCCAAGTTAAGCACTCTTAATTTTATGTGCTAACCACTGTAAAAAGTTAATTATGTTCAAGTTGTACCAGAGTATGCACAAATATTTGAACCCAATAATTAACATCTTGCTCCAGAACAAATATATGAAAGGTGATGTTAAAAGTGAAATATTGCCCTATAAAATTTTTCATACTAGCCACAAATTTCTTCAACACACATGTCTGGATGAAAAAGGATTTCTATAGTTCCTGAACCACGGCTAAAGAAGTAATTGTCTTTTTGGAGGGTTTTTTGCACTTTATTGCTCACTTTAGAGCCACACACTAGATCCACATTTCTGGGATTTTTCACTATTTCAAATACTGATGGAGAAAACAGCTTTTCTGTATATAAAAAGTGCTTGGTGATTTTATTTCAGGAATCAACTTGTGGTAAATTCATGCAGAATATAAACAGCTGGACAAAGCAATAACTATGTTGTTTCCTCATATTCCTGTAGGTATGTATCTTAAAAATTTGAAGCAAAGCAAATTTCTTCCATGAAAATTCCCCCAGAGGAAAAAATTAAGAAAGAAAATCACATATTTTGGAAATTTTGTAAAAAAGAAAAAAAAAATTCCATTCTACTCATTGATAGTCTCTCATACCTATTCATCCATCTGCCAGAGACAAAGTTCAGCTCAAAAACTTGAATCAGTCTCTTCTGCTGGCACTTTTTCCTCACCTTCCCAACAGCAAGGGTCTTACAGGAGTTAATACTGCCTGAGTTCTTTCTGTCATAAAACACAAACATTTCAAGTCCTAGATGAAATTTTCCTGTAACATTATGAATTAATCAGAACATGAAGTCTGTGTGAAGCTGTGCCTTTTCCACATTCATAATAGACTTTCTAATAATTATTCCATCTTGACACCACCAAGAGCTTACAAGGAACAAGAAACAATGCTTTTCTGGCTCATCTCTGGTGTTCCATACATGCCACCTGCATTTAGTTATGTTTGCACCACCTTATGGTAACAGAAAAGAGATGTAAAGCGAGGAATATATGGCCTTTTGCATCTGAGAAAGTTAAAGACAATAACTAACCATGATAGACAGACAACATTATTTTATGTGAGCTAATGTTTTTTGGAAAGGCAAGAGAAGAAATGCACTGCATTGAAACTGACTGAATGAGATAAGATGCTAGAAAGAATATTTCTGCCCTAGTTCATAAGGCCCATGTACAGACAAGCACACATTCATGGCTGCGCTTAAAGGAGATGAAAAGAAATTGAAATCTGCACTACCTAGTTGTTATATTACACTGGTTCTGTCTAGAAAAGCATTGCACTATGCTAATAACTGGGGAAAACAAATTTGGGAAAATACTTAGAAGCCTGAATGGCAGAACACATCAAGAGCAACTACTCCCTACAATTAGCATTTTCTCATAGAAGTTTAGCTCTGAATATATCCAAAATTACATGTTCAGGAAAAAACAAATTAAGGAAGAAAGGAGTAGAAACCTTTGATAACTTATCCCGTAGAACCACCAAAAATCTTTAACCCCAATTTGGCAGCCCCTGAGCTCAAAGCTGCACAAACGCTGAACACTTTGTGAAAACTACTTTTCCACAGAGTAAGCATGTAAATTAAATACAGTTCATAATGACTAATATTACATGCAATGTTTTGCTATAAACTAGGATCTAGGAAACAATATTTTAACATTTTGAAATGAAAACACCCTTGGGCTCACTTTAATAACAGTAAAATAATAGCAGTAGTAATACATGTGGAGACAGTCTAAACCACACAAAAGGAATGCCAGAATATAGCCCCGTAGTACTGTATTGCCATTGTTCTTACTCTATTGCCACTGCTATATAAAAAGCTATAAGTTATGCACTAATTTTGCAAGGCCTCCAGACATGTCAGGCTTTTTCTGGGCTAAAAGTTTAGACTTCTCAGGCTGAATTGTTTTTTTTAACTTCTGCACACATTGTTTCACTTGGTTTAAACATTTTTCCCTAGTTGACCAGATCTCTCTAGTTCATTTATGTTACTTTTGCTTATCTTTGTATGTTAGCACAACAGTTTTATGACTAAAACATAACAAAACTGTACTATGCAGAAATGTAGGCCATGGAAACACAGTACAAACCTTGAGAAGGGGAGACCCAGGAGGTACAAGCATGGTATTAGAAAAGGTGCAGTGTAGAAGACAACACCCACAGCTATAAAAAAAGAGTCCCCCATGGTCAGCTAAAGAAATGTGAACATGGAGATGACCAGATCTGGTATTAGTTGAAACAAAGAGAACAAAGAACAAGTATTTAGCATACATAAAGGAAAACCATTTTAAAATTTTGGATGAAACATGGAGCTGTAGAACAACAAAGGAAGAGAAATGACGATATCAACATTAGCATGAACATCCCCTTCCTTCCTGTGAAAGACTCCAGATGCTGCCAATGTAGGCAACATTTCCAGCAGAATGAAAGACACCGCCCTTAGAAGTTGGAGAAGCAGAACGGACAGCCTAACATCAAAGAAAGTAGGTAGTAACTGAGTATACAACAGTATTAGCTGTTTTTTTAATTATTAGTTTTGAATACTTTTTTGAATAGAAGCCCTCTTTTTCTTCAGTAATGATGGGATCTTGCCTACTAATACCAACTAAACTTCTCAGATAAACTGTCATTGACTATGTCTCCAAGTCACATGATTCTCGACAAGGCTTCTTGTTTCTCAAGCATGCAGAACCATCAGCATGCTGTTAATTTTCGGAAACCCACAAAGAGTAGCAGTGTCAGCATCTGCAGACTCAGGAATTCAAGAGCATACTAATCTCTATGTGGAAAAAGATCCTGAACGCTACATTCCATAGAAAATCCTACACTTCAACCCCTAGATAAAATTACTGTGGTCAAGACCTGGCAAAGCCTATGCCACAAATTAAGATACCACTTTGATCAGAAAGGAGTAAAAACCCCAACCCCCTCCCAAAACTTTTAACAATCTTTCAATATGGACTAAATATGAAGTGAAAATCAGAGTTACGCACAGATATTGAAAAACTCTTAAAACAGTATTCCCTATCTTTGGAAAGGGAGGAAAATAGTGAATTCAGACATATTGTTAATGGATAGGTATGCCTGAATTCTAGAGAATATTACAGATAATAGAATTCTAGATCAATTCTTGATACTAGTATTTGGAAAGCATCATAAAGACTGAACTAGTAGAGTCCCTCACCAGTGTTTTATATGCATGAAGGAGAAAACCAGAATTTTGCACTGAATAATAATGACAATGGAGCTAAGCTGTCTTTGATTCACAAGTGCTTTTGTTCGGCTACTAAACTCTGCCTTCTGTGTAAGAGACAAAGGTGCGGAGATTAACAGTTCTGCCAGTGATGTGTTCATTAATTTTCTTTTAAACATTAGCACAAATAAGATTAACTTTGGCATAACAATTCCTTGTGATATTCTATAATATTATCACACTAACCTGCAAATAGTTGAGATTATAAAATAAACTTTTAAGTAATAAATTAATTATTTAAAATAAATTATACCAATTTCCCTCCATTATCCTTTACACAGCCTATCTAATCCCAGCTAAGATTTTGGTACTTGCTGAATCAATAAAAGTGCTATCATGCATGCAAATAAATATATGCATAAAATCAGTTTTAAATGCAGGCCAAAAAAAAAAAAAACTAACGAAAAACCCACAAACCCAAACAAACCAACTGAAACCTACATTTGTTTCTTCACACTTCCAAAAAAACATTTGTGTTAGTTTATGAGAGCACTATTCTTTCTTCTGCTCTTTGTTATTCATGCTGTAATTCTGGGTTTTCTTCTGAAAGATTTGCTCTTTCCCAAAGACTTCTGTGATGTGTTAGGGTACTTTGGTGGTGTATGATTTGGTTTTTTATTTTCTGGAAATAAAAATGTATTTTTTAAAAAAGGGACCTAAAATATTTAGAGGGCCAAAAAAAGTTATTTAATGTTAAGACATGAAACGGTGCATATGCCACCACTGAGTAATTTCTATGAACAGCCTTTGCCTTCCTTACCCCATCTGGTCCTCATGTCTTTAACACCCACACACTGCATTACAATAAAAATTATATTAAGATCCTTCGGGCAGAATTCTCTATTTCTGTAAGGGCTCTGTAGCACCTCACATATATCTGGAATGTGTAGAGGGGAAAAAAAGAAGAAAGAAAAAAGGAGACAAAAGTCCAAGTTTTTAAAACTTCATTTGTAGGTTCAGCCATCTGTGGATACATTGTCACCTTATATGGCAGGAGCATTTTGTTCCATGATTCTGAAGGAAAAGAACGAGTCCAAGTGACATGATCAATATACTACTGGTTATATACACCACTTAAGTCCTTATCACAATGTCAGAGAACACATGCAGTATCAGCTGTGAAGTCAGCATGTCTTTGACATGATCCCATATGGGATCAAGGTTGCCCCTAAGTACTGTGCATATTTTTTAGATTGCACTTATTTTTATATATATATATATAATCTATTACTATATTTCTATCTATAGAAATGAGCAGGACATATTAGTAGTTTGGAACCTTTCATTTAATGAACAAAACACTTACTGAGGGGAAAGGTTAAGCTCAAGTTCTGCCACATTACTCCCCTAACTCTCATTACCTCCCTGTACTTGCTTTCCTGCTCTCCCTTTGCTTTTATACATACCTAAGCCTCACCTCTGGCATGGCATGGCATGGCATGGCCTGGCATGGCATGGCATGATCTCCACAGACATTACTGTGCTGCCAGAAAACTATCACTTGCAAATTAAATGTGCTTTACTCAATAGAAGTCATGACAAACTTCTGCCAAAATGAGCATTGGTTTTACTATGTAGAGAATTTGTACATTTAAAAGACAGCATGTCTTAAGCATGACATGGGGCACACTCAGAGTCTGATCTGTCACTATTGAAGTTGGTGAAGCGTTTGGCATTCAGAGATTTGCAAATGGAGATTCCTCAGACTTCGTGAAATAGATGATGCATATCTAAAAGCTCACTTTGGGAAAAATCCCTTAACTTAGCTATGCCTGTTTTTTAATGGGTTGAACTTGGAACAATATGAATTATTTGGTTGTGCTGACCAATTTCCAGTTTAATGTAAATGGAAGATTACTAGATCTGCAGTCTCCTAAAGCTCAGGCTAAACAAAAATAAAATTTATTCCTAAGTTGGTTCCTTGCCCGAATCACAAAAAAAACCAAAGAGGTGTTTAACAGAATATCAATCTCAGTGATTAGTGCAGGCCTTTCTGCATTTTCAGGTACTTCAGATATCTGTTTAAAAATTTAAATTCATCAACTTGCTTGGGGCTAGGGAGCAAGGGGTTGGGAGAGAGAGCAGAGCCTTTCATGCTATTGCAGCTCTGCAGAGAGCAGTCCTGCTTCCCTGACATATCAACGGCATGCTGTGTCTACAGGCACGGGGGCCATCATGACAATATCTAGTGTCTGGGAAGCAGATCCCAGTCATGAGGAGAAGTCCACTCTAGCCCTTACAAAAAAAGGCTCAGCTACTCTCAGGCCAAGCAAATAAAATTCAGATGATGCAGCCTTTACATATCTTTAAACTTCCAATCATTGCAAAGTTGTTCTTTGGAAAAGAAAAAACTTCTTTGTAAGGGAAAAGTCTCTTCCATACATGGAGATTGCCTTCAAGTCAGAAGACTCATTCATTGCCAATATGCCACAAATCAGTGTGCATTTTTGTGTGTCACAAGTTCACAGACCAGTTCTATTGCTTGGCTCTGAGCTGGTTTCTGCCTCCTGTTATCAGTAAAGAATACTGCTTTGGGGACTGCATATAAACCACTGAAATTACACTGGCTGGGGAAAATGGTGATGAAGAAGAAACATAGATATGTTACATCAGATCTTAGTCAACTATTTCTATGCATTTTCAAGCCAGTCTCTTGCCTGATGAATAACTGAGTTAAACTAGCGTGAAAGGACAGAGCCAGAAGAGTTTTTCTTTTCAAAACATTTTACATTCACGACCTTGGTTAGATAATTTAGTGAGCAGACGTTATTGTCATCTTCTTTATGCTACTCATCTAGAAGAGCAGATGCCACACTGAGCTGCAGCTTGGCATCAAGGAAAGTCTGTCTGTGTGTCAGGGTAGACAGGATAGCCTGGACTCCCATAAGGACTAATTGGTGCTCCAGTAAAAAGAGCTATCTTCAGCCCTATTCAAAAAGAATATTCTAGTGTCTTTAACATCCTTCCAGATGCTTTTTAGGAATGCTCCTCTCAGTGCACCTGCATTTTATCAGCTCTCCCTCCCATGGAAACTCTAAATCACATATTTAAAAATAGACCATCAGATTATCTGGGTAAATCATAAAGCTCAGCTTATCTCTCTCTTCCCCTTCAAAATATACAATTTATTTTGTCCACCAGCTCAGCAGCGTGAAGCCATCAATAATCCTGTTTGTCTCAGTAACCCCACTCAGTGATTGTCCCTGTGTATCTCTATTCTGTGTGTGCATGTCATGCTGGGGTATGTGTGTCTGTGTGAGCACTGAAGAAGGATCCAGGAATTTACAGTTCTTGGTACAAAGGTGTACAATCCTGCTGTATTTATGCCCATGTCAACTGTGTACGTCCTAGCATCATTATGGAGAATAATACCAGCATTTTGCAGAAGTAATGTACTAAGTACTTCAATTATACATTAAATTGGTGTTGTTTAACACCAATCTGGACGACAGAAGCCGTGTGCTTCTCCTGAGGGCAGGCATAATCAATTCACGCAAGGAAAGACACAAAAATTTTCCAATTCCTCTCTCCCAGTGGCTCACACGCACCAGATAATAGAGCCTCCAGTGGCAAACCCCGACTGCCAGCCCCCACGTTTCCTATACGCGCATCTCCTCATCCTCCTCCCCCTGCCAGTGCGGCCCATCAGGCCACGAGAGCCGGAAAAAGCCCTGCAGGGATATAAATAGCTCCTCGGGGGAGGAGGGGAGAGTGCAGCAGCACGTTTCTAAAGATGCTTGCTGCAGAGGGAGGTTTTGCTGGATTAATTCAGAAGGGAAGGGGAATCGCTGGGAAGTTCACTGCCACAGCAGGTAATGTCTGTGGAAAGAGGGCAGCAGCTGCCCTGGGGAAGCTGAAGGGGGAATGCCCCGCTTTCTGGGAGAGCAGCGAGGCGGGGTTCCCATTCTGAGCGTCGCACCTATTTCAAATCGTTTTCTCAGAGCCCTCCCCGCCCCCGCAGATGGGCTGTGTATAGGCACGAACGGCCCACGGCTGAGACAGACAGCGAGGATACGATCCAGCTCGGTGGAGGTGTTATTACCACACGCAGCTTATTGTCAGTGCCAAGTTTGTACAGAGCCAGGTGATGTTGCTGGTGCGCGCTGTATTGCACCGACTGTGCATGCGATGCTCTGAACTCGCCCCATGAGCGGGCACACGGTAGCGCTGCCTTCCCTGCCCTGTCCCCGGTTTTCCTTGGAGAGACAGACAAAGCCGAGAGGTTCCGTCTCCCCAGAGCCGCCCTATTTCCCCCCTGCCTCCAGGAAACTTTCGGGAACTACAGACACAAACGCCTGAGGCACAGGTGCGCGCTCGCCCCTTCCCGGCCGGGGACAGCCGGGGCGCTCCTCAGCCGCAGGATGCGCGGGGGGCCCGGCGCCTCTCCGCGCCCCTCCGCTCTCCCTCCCCCCGGCGGGCCGGCACTCGCGGCTCTGCGGTGCTGCAGCGCCCGACCCGACCCGGCCCAGCCTCTCTCACCGTCCTCCAGAGCCGCTGCCGCTTGGCACTGACGGAGGTGGCGGTGACGATGAGGTGGGAGACGGACACCACCAGCCCGAAGACGATGGCCAGCAGCGTCCGGACGGGAAGCAGTGAGTAGGAGACGAAGGTTACCAGCATGAGCTGCCACATGCCCTGCTCGGGGGCGCTGGGCGGCTCCATGCCGTAGGCGCCGAGAGAGAAGGGGCAGCAGAGGAAGGAGAAGGTGAAGCTGAAGAGCAAGGTGAGCTTGACGATCTGCTGCAGCTGGGTGACCTGCAGGTACTTGACATTAGTGACGATGAAAAGGGAGAGGAAGATGATGCAGTGCACCGGGTGCGAACCTTTGGAGATGGTCAGGCTGGGGCCGGAGAGCAGCTCCACCAGGGCTAGGCTGGCGGTGAGCACGATGAGGACGGCCAGCGCCTTGAGGGTGGACGTCTGCTCCAGCTTCAGGTTGTAGCTCTGGAAGAGAGCCTCCAGCTCCTTGCAGTCAAACTCGTCCTCGCAGGCGATGGCATCCAGCAGCAGCAAGGGAGGGGGGTCCCCTAACCCGGCTCCCGCTCCCGACGCCGCGGCAGCCGGCGGGGAGCAGCAGCAGTGGCAGCACTTCTTCCTCTTGGTCTTGACTTTCTGAAACGGTATTTCCTCCATGTCAGTGCCATTCATAAACCCGGGCAAGAAATACTCCTCCAGGTGTCCCCCGTTGCCGCTTTGCCGCCTCGCTGTTCATAAAAGAGAGGGGGGCTGCGCGCAGGAGCCGCGGCCGCTCCGCGGGCGCGGGTCCCGGGCACTCCCGCAGCCGCCGTCCGCAACCCGCGCCGGCAGCCGCCCTCTCCGCTGCCACCCAGGAGCCGGGGGTGGCTGGGACGGCGGGAGGAGAGTCTCACTCGCGTTAATGTGCCAACCTTCCTGCCTGCAGTCTTGCTTTCCCCTCCACCCTCCTCCTCCTACTCCTCCTCCTCCCCTGGTGCTCCAGGGATGCTAATCTCCTAATGACAC
This sequence comes from Melozone crissalis, assembly GCF_028551555.1. Lineage (NCBI taxonomy): Eukaryota > Metazoa > Chordata > Aves > Passeriformes > Passerellidae > Melozone > Melozone crissalis. The sequence continues at coordinate 56,796,935 of NW_026535794.1, read as the reverse complement.
CAAAACACCACCCAAAGGTTTGGAATCAAACAGAGGGAGGGGTGGGGGCAAAGGGTGGGTGGAAGCTCAGAAAAGGGGAGACAGAGATAATCAACAGGCGGCTTTCCCTTCAGATAACGCTATTTTGGGGAGCGGGAGCTACAGAGGAAAGCAAACGGGCTCCCGTAAGGTGGGCAATATTAAAAAATAAAACAGCTAGTAGGAGGAAAAAAAATTAATCCGAGCCAGGGATGTGGAGGAAAAGTGCTGCAGAGGGGCCGGAAAGAAAGCAGCAGGCAGGGAATGGGAAGGCGATTCCCCTTCCCAGGTCCGAGAGCATCTCACCGGAGCTGGGGATTGAGAGGCGCCTGCGCGCTGATCGCTTGGGAAGCCGGACACGTCCCCGCCGGGGCTCCGCGACTCGGGAGCGGCCGAGTGGCCCCTACACAGCGCCCGGCCTTCCCCCGGGGCTCGCCCGGCCCTGCGGGTGCGTCCGGCACCGGCTGATGGCTGGCCGCCCCGCGTCTGCCCTGGCAGCTGCTCATATATGTATAGATACAGAGGTACATACATATAGAGAGATGTACACACACGCACTTACATACATACATACATACATACATACATACATGCATACATATATATGTGTGTGTGTGTGTCTGTATAAAAATATACAAAATCTACATATAAACACGTAGAAGTACATGTAAATATAAATACATTTGAAAAATATTGTAAATATATAAATATATATGTTTATATAGATGTTTCCTTTCAGAAATAAAGTCGTATCTGATTGAATGAATATTCTGATGTTTCTTGTTTTTGCCTAGCTCTGGAGCAGAGCAGTGGGAGAAAGTGGTGTAGTGAATGAGAAAATTTTCAAGATAACACTCTTCTATGAGCACTTCTGCCTGTCTGGTAGTACGAATCAATCAGTGGCTGTGGAGGATTACTCTTATGACAGTTGAATATCACCCCACTCAAAATTGTACTTTGTGCCTCATCAGGAATTTGAATTTGTTGTTTTGAAAAAAAAGCCTCTATTTCTGCCTATAATGCTGCTATCAGATACTATTACCAAGTTGTCACAAAAGAATACACTGAAATATGTTTTTTTGTAATAATTGCATCTAATTTTGGGATTATGAGACTGATTTCAAACTCACCAAAGAGTAGGAAAAGGACACCAGTTTTCTTTTGGTTTGGGTCAAGCATTTGTAAGATTCAAGTCTAGGAAAATGTCAAAATAAAAAACTAAGGTTGTGAACAGTTGGCTTTTCAAAGGCAGGGCAGGGATGCTTTCCAGAATCAAAGCAAAAATCCTACTATCATCCATAGGTTGAACAACTAATCACTGATTTTTGTATTAGTGATGTCAGATTCTGGTCTGAGATTTGGGCTGAAGAAGGTTAAGACCAACAGTAGGCAGGGATTCTTTAAGATTTGTTATGGCTGTGAATTATGTTGGCAATTCACTCCTGGATAGTAAAGTAGCATTAAAAAATTCTCAGATACATAATCTGAGGCAATCGTTTTTATATTAATATTTTAGTATTTGATGTTCCTCCATGCCCTATAGACTCGGTATGCAGTCATTCTTTTGAATCTGGACAGACCTCATCAGGAAAAGAGAATAAATCAACATTGCTGGAGTTTGTGTATTGCAGATTCAAAATATTCCACACTTGGGAAAATGACTGTTACGTACTCTGTGTTCATGGGAAACAACTCATGGTGATTTCCTAGACTGTGACTTAGACCCTCAAACACTGCAGAACTGTAAATACAGCTGATATTTAGACTTCTGTAACATCCTTCCAGAAGAAATTAAAGGGGTTGGATTTGCTGGCCCGAGTACTGGAAACAGGAAGAGATGTTTAGCTGAAATGAAATTAAACCTATGTTTAAACCTAAATTAAAATATGTAGACAAACAAAAAGAGGCTTCCTTCATTTTATGGGATCTCTAGTGTGTTTGAAAAGCTTAATAAATTAATCTCCTTATTAACTTTGGTGCATAAATTCACTTCAGTCACACATATATTCGATAAACACACACTGTTGTGCTTTTACCTGTCCTCAGCTTTTTTTCTGAGCTCCTATATCCTGAGGGATAAACTAATATTTCACATCTCACAAAGTATAAGAGGTGGCACTGAGTTGGCCAGCCCTAGGGGCTATTCACTGAAAGAGTTGTCACACTAGCAGTTATAATTTCTTTCTTCTGGCTCTCAGCTTGCTGCTGAGGAAATGGAAGGTGAGTAATTCCCTACAGGGCACCCTGTGGTTTAGATTATTTACATGCTTCTTAGAGTCTCAGGTTGGCTTAGTTAGTGCATACATAAAGCAGAGAAAGATGCTGCATATGAAACACATACATCTTCATTCTTGCTAGGTCAAGGGGAAGCAGTGAACTGTTGAAGCCTCATCTTCCTTAGACACTCTAGGAGTATGGAAATGCCACACAGTGATTAATCAAACTCTGCCATCCTTTATAGACTGTTTCACATCACAGGGCAAATACTTCACCATACCCTCCATAATGAGGAGCCTAAATTTTAGCACCTGATGTCACAAATACAAAGAGGAAACCTCAGAGCCTTTGTCTGAGACAGACATATTATTAAAGCAAATGGCCAGCTATAAAACTGCTGGAATGCACTTGACACAGGACCATATTTTCTGACTTATCTGTTGTAGATGACAGTATCTGAAATAATCTAAATCTTCCTGGGGTTTTTGAGCTATTAACAATACTTTATGGACTGTAGTACACTTCTGGCTCATTTTTAGGAAAGATATGAGGTTGGTTTTGACAGCTATTGCCCCCCAAAATTCTGGAACCAACCCAGTTCTTGGTTTTGTATGCTTTTGCATTTGTAATCAGAAACTACTCTGGGAATGAATGTAAAATATTGACAGGAAAGAGTATTGAAAGAAAGGGTGATTAGAATCCAGCTCTTTCATCTTTAGAACTGCAAAACCTATCTGCTTTTAATTTTTTTCTAAGAGGCAAACTGTCTTGGTTGTTTGAGTCACTGGAAGTGAAAAACATTTTTATGGAGAGTCAGGCAGTATGTGGATCTAGGTTACACTAAATACAAGTCTCACTGTGTTTTACTAGACTATAGTATTGAATTAAAGAGCTACTCAGGGTTTCAGTTCCCACTCACTTCCTTCTCTCCCAGTCTATTTTTATTTACTATGTGCTTGTAGATTCCCCACTCAATAATTATTTTTCACTATAATCTTGTTTTACTTTACTGAACTCAGTACTTGCTTTTTTTTATCTCATCTTCTATAACAGTTTCAAGCATTCACTGCCTGGTGCATTAGGTGGAGATCATCTTTAAAAGCAATACCTTTCACAAAACTGGGGCTCTTCGGATTCAGGACAATTTTAGAAGTAGGCATAATGGATGTTTTGCATTGATAGACTTTTTTTTCCTTCTGGTAATTTTTGTCCGAGTGAGGATTGCAAGGATTTTCATCTTTTATCCATATTTAGTATTGCTTACCTGTAACAGAATGGAATGCTCTATGATCAGAGACAGGGATAAAAATCTCTTTTTCCTCTCATTGTCTCTGACAGTAAGACTAAAGACTCTGCATAAAGCTTTTGAGAAATTTCTGCAGATTCATTCTATCAGGCACAGCTTGTTAATGCCACCACAGAAATCTACTAGTGAGAAAAAAGCAGTGATATGGGCAGGACAGAAAAAGTCCAGCACAAAATAGTAGGAATGGCCAAGTTTAAATATAAAAATTGAACAGTGTTTTCCTCCTCTCATGGATCTCTGAAATAGATTCCCAACTTCTTCTAGATTTTGGGAAAAGATTTGAAAAAGTGAAAGTATGTTTTTCCAAATCATGCACAGATTTCATTTGAAACTAATCTGGGGACTCCATTCACAGTGTTATTTCAAGAAATGTAGAATAGATTTCTGTGAGGCTGCTGAAAAATTGTCTGAACAGGTCTCCCAAGCATTATAATGACTTTTCCTTAATATTCTTTGTGATTTTAAAGTTTGACTTATGGTACATGCATTTTGATGGAGAAGAAATGAAAGTGACAGTTCTGATACATTACCACTTCCACAGTTAAACAACTATCTGCATGTTTGAATTCATCTAACCAGAGCATTTCTTCTACAGAGCTGAAATAAACTTTGCCCACCTACAATGAGTGAAAACCTCACAACACCTACAAGTTCAGTCATTAGGAGACATTGGTTCTAGCCTCAGCAATGTTGTCTAAAATTACTTTTTGATTTTATCTTTTTCTTTGTGATTCTTCATACAAGAACCAGTTTTAAGAGAACAAAGATGAGACTTTCAAGGGTAAATTTAGGCTGCAGTACTAAACCCAGTGACAAACCTGTACCTTAGCTTCTGCTCAGGTCTAACAGTAGCAGTTTTGTTCCGTTTACATTGGACTGCACAGCATTTTTTCCACTCAGATTATTTTAATCACTATTCTATCTGTATAGAAGTCTATCTAATTGTGTAATCTATTGGAAAGAAAAAAAATCAGATGAGAAAAAATTTATATTAAGGCCTTGACCTCAAGTCACTTGTCAGACAAGACTGATGCTGAAGCAATTAGGACATTTGACAGAAAAATAATATGGCTAATTTGCCAGCAGAGAAAGGGGATGGGTTTTCTCCAGTCCTCTGCTGAGCAGGGATTAAGAGCATTTTAATCCTTTACCCCTCTCTTCTATTTTAAGCCATACAGGAGAGCATGAGACTTGTGTGACCTACTGAACTTCTGTATTAATACTAATGAACATCTTCAGTGAGCAAGCAATGTGCTTTCCAGACACAATGGACACCTAGCAGGTCAGCCAGACCCTTCCAGCTTCTGACCTGGCATTAATTTTCTTCATCCATACTGTATCAACTCTGATTTATTTATTCTTCACCTAAAGTTATGCCATCTAATATCTATTGTAAAGGCAAATATTCAGGAAAGAAGGTCGCTACATTTTTATGAGGAATTAATTCATTGTTTCTGTCATGGTCTCTAGTAAGCCAGCCGCAGTTCTCAGGATGTCTCCCAAATACCACAACCCATCTGGCCATGCTTCTGTCTCATCTCTTCCTACTTTATCCTCCCTGTTACCTCAGAGAAATGTCAGGATTTTTCCTTCATGAGTCTGTGGATGGTAGGAGGGTGGAAATGACACAGAAAAGCTTTCAAATCTTCTTTTAAACAAATTGTTGTGTACTTTGCCAAGGGGTATACAACAGTGACTGATTAAAAAACTGATTAAAAAACATCAGCAAAACAAATCACAAACCAACTGCAAAACCTACACAGCACTTGTAGCACCTGCTTTTGTTTCTTCATTTTAGATGTGTACATTCGAGAGTACTCTTTTTCAGCAGAGAATGCCATAGTGCATGTTGCCATAGTGCAGCCATGAATGCTTTGGTACTCCCTCATTGTGCCATGGGACTCCACGCAGAGAACACCATCTCAGTTGCTGACACCCATGTTGCCAGCTCAGGTTTCATACTACATTTACATGTTTGTGCATTAACCAGATCTGGAGACAGCTTGTTCAGGGCTGCCACAGGATCTTTGCACTGCAGTCTGGAGACTAGAAATATCATGTTAGCCTTCAACAATAGACAACCTTTACTCTGCTTTCCTTTCAGTAAGGTAGATCTTTCGATACATTGGTTATCTTCAGAATCACAAGCCTGTCCCAGGCTAAGAAATCACACAAGAAGATGTATGGGTTTTCTCTAGTAAGGCTGTTATTTTATCTTTCCCAATCAGCTTGGTTAACAAACCTTTTCTGAGCCAATTTCACAGTCAATATATAAAAACACCCAAACAACAAAACCCAGCCCCCAAAATTAGCTGGATTGGTTCTTGGGCAAAATACAAATGTCGCTGAGTTCCCGCAGACTTCCTTTTGCAAATTGTTTCAGAAACACCAAGGAAAAAAACCAAAACTGAACCCTTCTTCCCCAATATCTTAGTACTTGTCCCTGCAGTCGAACAATGAAAATTTCCCAAACCAGTTAGCAGATTTGGTGGAAATTTCTGTTATGCAGATGATCTGATTGACCAAGGCATTCTTAAAAGTCCTTTAGCTGTCAAAGAAACTCAGTAAAATTCAGACCAAGGTCAAACAGTCCATTCTCATGGATGGACTTTTCTGAGAGTTCTGCAAATGTCAAGCATCACGGTCCTAGCAGTGGGAATGAATCTGATTCTGTTCCATGAAATCAGATAAAGTTTTGATATTCACTGCAGCTATATTAGCCCTGGTATTATGGCTGTGCTTATTTCCCAAGGAAGGTTTCTGTTCCTCTCCATATTAATACTGCTGTTGTCTAAGGTAGAAGTATGGCTCTGTTCAGAGCTTATATCATTCTTGTTTGCCTAATGAAATGCAGTTTAGATGTATTTCAGAATGTGTATAAGGACAGATATTTTGGTTAGTTTATTCCTTGAATTTCTTGAAAGAGAAAGACAAGATGTACGCAAAAATAAAGACAGAAATTATAGCTGTTTATAATGCACAGTTCACTAGTAGCCATTTTTCTGATATATCAAATTTTTAAAAAATATAATAAATAGTAATTAATATTCAACAGAGATGTTTTCCTCCTATTTTACTCATCTCTATGTTAGTTAGCATGCATGTTCTTGAATCACTTATACTATGGCATGGTATTTGTCCTGGTTTGAGAGGAAGTGAGTTTTTTGGGATGGTGTGGTCAAACCAATAGGTGCTCGTATTTGAATATTGGCATCTGGTGCGGCCACTGAGGACATGGAAATGCCTCTGAGAACACAGGGGGTTAAAAACAGAGAACTCCCAGGAAAACTTTCTCTTGGGCTCCGGTCAGTGAAAGGTTCAGAGCTCCACTGCCCGGCTGCTGCCGGCTGGGCGGGAGAGGGGAAGCCATGCGGCCCGGTGAGGAAGGCCATGGACAGAGACGGGAGGTGAAGAGGCCCTTGAAGGATGGAAGGGTGGAGGAACATTGGAAAGGCATCGGGAATCCCCTCCCCCTACAGGAGAACGAGAGGGAGCTGGTGCCTGGGCTTGTGCCACCTTGAAATTTGATAGCTGGCCAGCTGAGAAGGAGAAGGGGAGGGTGAGGTGAGAAGGTCCCAGCAGGGCAGCCATGGGAGTTCTGGACAGGCAGACCCTGAGATTTTTAACCCTTTTCTTGGATGATGGAAACCTTACAAATGCTGATCCTCCTGGAGCTGAATGAGAAGAGACATAGGGATGAGATAAGAGGAAATGGGCCACGAGAGAAGTTGAGAAAAATCTTGGGTGGGAGGAGATGATGGAGTGGCCTCTGGCTGGACTTTTCTTGTATAGCCATGGACAGAACCATTTTTCCTGTGACACAGAGACTGCATTTAGGGGGAGGCAATGGCTTGGAGCCAAGAGAGTGCAGTGATGTTATGTGAAGGAGTGTGTGAACAGAGACAATGTGTGAGGAGGGTGGTGGTGCCCTCCATCTTCAGGGAAGAAGAAGAAGATCTCTGTTCTCGAGACCCCTTGGCCCCAGGGGGTGAATTTGGCAGGGGGCAGGCATCCCAAAAGTGAGAGACTGTGCTCTTCTTGGAACTGGGAAAAGCATCCTTAAAAGGGGAACCCTAGAAGCAGCTCTGGTCCATGTACAGTGGTGAGAGCACTGGACATGGAAGGAAGATGTCACGATGGCAAATGATCTCTGGGCAGTGCCATATGTGACATGGAAACACAAGAGGTCTCAATTGTGTTTCCAGGGGAAGCTTATGGTACAAGAAGGACTCCTCACTCCTTGATGAACTGAGAATTGATTTTCTAAAGGGTGGTGATGGACTGAGAGTTGGTGATCTGAGGGACAGATGTTTTGGAAATTTGGTGGGGGGAGGAGGAATGTTTTTGGAAGGTTTTCATTCTCTCTGTGTGTTTCTTTTTACATATAGTTGGAGGTTAATAAAGTTTTCTCGTCTTTACTCCTAAGTTGGAACCTGCTTTGGTCTATTCCTGGTCACATCTCACAGCAGACACCAGGGAGAATGTATTTTCATGGGGCACTGACATTGCACCAGCATCAAACCGCCACAGTATTATAATCTATGAATTGAAATTTTAGTAAACAAATTTTTTTTTTCTTTTTCTTTTAATGAAGCCTATCAGTTGCTCAAGATTTTTTTTTAATCCCATGTTTATTTTCATTATGTCTAGTTTTCACTATTGATAATATTCAGCATGTGCTCTGCTATGATTTTTCATGGCAGTTCACTCATTAGAAGTTCTGTAATAGCTGCCCTAGGTGCCAGACAGGAGGCTCCCTTATGGACTTCTGATTTGGCAGAACTTCACACCAGTATCATTTGGGAGTTTTTCTTAAGTGTTCTGAAAGCCTGCATATTTTCATCATTTGCAGAGTCTCCTGTCAAAGATTGAAAAGTACATTGACAATATGAATTTTATAATAACAGTAGAAATAAATATGTTTGTAATGACTTCCTATTGGAGAAAAGAATTGCTCCTTTATAATAATTTAACGTTTTCTGATGATAACTATAAAGCTAACAATAGTTTCAAGACATAGCATACTACAGACAACCAGTGTTCTCTGCCACTTAGTACTTGTACTTCATCACTTGATGAATACAGATATAGCCCTTTGCTGTTTTTTAAAAACCCAAGGAAACCATCCCCAAATCCAGTGGAATTAAAAAAAAAAACCTTAATGATGCTTTTCAAATAGAAAGATAAGCTTGTTACAGAAGGCTAAGTCACGAAAGATACTTATTAGAGATTCACCTCCTCTAACACTCTCTTGCAAAGAACTGAGTACCCCAAAACAGCATGTATCAGACATTAAACTGCTGCTCCAGATTATTTCCACCAAGGGCCAAGATTCTCTTTATTTTATTTCTAATCTATGTAATGGGATTCTTCACGTAAATCCTGCAACTAGCAGAACTAATTAGGTCAAATTAACAGGACATATGTTACCGGATCTATTTTGAGTTTAACTCCTCAAGATGGAGCTACCCTCCTCTTTAAGGTAACAACTACTGGGTGTTAAAAGTGAAAAGACAATGTTGTTGTGGTGTGTTTACTATTCCTTTAGTCAGAGCCTTGCTCAACATTAAGACAGATTTCCGGTGGACTTCAAAGCTATATTTATTTTCTTATCACCTGTGCGCCCCCTTCATCCTAAACAATTTGCATAAGCCTGCATAATGCTTCTTAGCTTATGCCTCACTGCTACTATATATAGATGAACTGGAAATTCAGCTTAGTAAAGCAACTTAATTATTTTCTTGTTCCTTTCTTTCTTCCTGCCTACACACTGTGCATGTGTTTTTGTGCATGAAGGTGTGAAAGAGATATCATGTACTCAAAAGGAATTTTAAGTGTTAAGTGTTATTGTTCTTATTAATTATTGGTGGAAACAAAACTTTCTAAACTGATGCAAAAGTAGGAGCCATAAGAACAATCCCAAATATCACAGGGATTCCAGCATATGTGTGTAGACCTCTGAGTGTGAGTGGGTGTGTTTGTAAATGAGAAGCAGGACTTTTTCCTTTAAAAAAAAAAAATTAAGACAAAAATATTTTACATTTTCTTTGTGACACACATTGAGTGTTATAAAGCCAAGTCAGGTGCTGATTTTATTAACAGTACATCTCATATATTTCATACAGGCTTCTTTTCATTTTCTGTGTAATTTGCTTAACAATCTGTTTGCTTTCAAGTTTATATTTGCAAATTAGGTTATTTCTTTAAATACCTAGAGGTGAAATTAAAAATTTCATTGAATATGGTATATTTCTGGTTGGATAGGACTCATAAGGAAATAAAAGCAATACTTAGATTTTAGTTTAAAGTAGACATTTTTCTCACAACTTTTGGTTGCAAAAATCGTAAAAAAATACAGCAGTTAAAATATAGATCTGCTTGCCTAAAAATTTTATTTTATATTTAATAAAGCTAATTTTGTAGCACTTTAGCACTTAATCCCTGAGAAGCCTCCTCTCCTCAGCTCTGATAGCCCTTTAAAGCAGAAAGAGGCATTACTCCAAGGAGAGCTTACCAGACTGAGTAGTGCAAGCCTGACTACATTCACTATAGATTGGGTCTTACCGTACTGTCTGAAATATATCTCACTTCTCTAAACAAGGTTAAATGCTATTTTTCTTCCCCTAATCCTGTTTAACAAGTTAATGGGTAGTCTGGACAGTTTAAGTATTCCAGTTAAGTGGGAGAAAGGTCACTGCAAGACCACTTAAAAGGTCTCATGGGATGATAGAGGGTAAATGCAGTTTTCCAAAGGATTTCCTAAAGGGTTTCCACATGATTTTAGGGAAGGCAAGTTAATACTAGCATTAAAATAAAAAAATCTATGGGAATTTCCAACTACCATTGCAGTGATAAAACTTGTTTTTATTTTTGGTAGTACATTTTACAGTTTCTTCCCAGCACTGACATACTCTCTTGGCCTTGCACCAAACTTACCGAAGCTGAAAGCTGATGGAAAACTTTGACTTTCTTTAGCCCCAGGTGCTGCTCCTCAGCGCCCAGAGATTAAGGGCCTCAAGGTGGCCAGCTCTGCTTATTGCACTGCCTAAGAAAAATTTCCCTGACTTCACTGGTAACTCATCCCACAAGGCTAAACCCAGAGGTTAAGGAAGCTGACTTGATATTTTGCACAAACTCTATGGAAAAAGCACTATACGGTTTTATGCCTAGCTTGTAAGTTTTGGGCCTTTGCATTCAAGATATATTTGTGACTGACGGACCTCTTCAGTGACATTTGCCCCTGTAGTTAGCAAGGTACTTGTAGAGGTCTGTGTGTCCAAAGACACATTTACCCAACAAGGAAAACTTGAAGAGAAATGCTCTATTGACTAAGTAAAATTCTCACCAGCAGATTTTGGGAGTTTTTTTGCCAGAGCACCAGGGGAACTTCTCCAAGGACCTGATGGGGAGCAGTAGTAGCAATAATCCAAAAAGTGATGATAGCACTTTCTGAGGATAACTTAAGTACCATCCTGATGGTACAGAGATTTCATGCACCATCTCACAAAGAGTGTATGCTGGAGACTCCCCTGTTGGAAAGGAGCTTGGCAGTAATGGATCTGAGAGTCCCACTGGACACCAAGTTTTCCATAAGCCAGTGATATGAGTTTATGGTAAAGGTGATTAACAGTATCCTGGTGTGTACTGGAAAAACTTCTGTCAGCAGTTCAAGGGAGGTAATCCTTTTCTCAGCACTGGTGAGGTCTCATTTGGACACCTGTGTCCAGTTCTGGGCTTTGCAGTACAAGAGACATGGATGTACAGAAGAGAGTTGAGTGAAGGACCACACATATGGCTAAGGGACTGTGAAGAAAGGCTGAGATCTGTGGCTGCTCAGCGTTGAGAAGGAAAGGCTCCAGGGGTATCTTATCAATATCTATAAATACCTGAAGGGAGGTGCAAAGAGGAGGGAGCTAGGCTCTTTCCAGTGGAACATCCACTGACAGGACTGGAGTCAATGGACAGAGAGTGAAACATATCAGGTTTCCTCTGAACATCAGGAAACGCTTTATTTACTGTAAGTGTGACTGACCACTGGCACATATTGCCCAGGGAGATGGTGACATCTCTGTCCTTGGAGATATTCAAAAGCAACATGGATATAGTCCCAGGTAATTGGCTATAGGTGGCCCTGCCTGACAAGCAGGTTGGATTATATGACCTCCAGAATTCCCTTCCAATCTCAGCCTTCTGTGATGCTGCAATTCTGTGACATCTGTGGGGAAGGGACTGTTAATCACTCTGGTGCAGGCCCATTCCAAGGTAGGCTAATAGTATGTGCAAGAAATGTCTCCTACATTTTCTATATCATGTTAAAAAGAAAAACTAAGTCAGTCTGTCAAAGAAAAAGCAGACTTGACAATGCACGATCTCCCCTAAAAAACATAATTTTTGCAAAATTTAAATGTACAGCTGCATTTTCTAATATACCTGATTCTGCAGGGTTATCTGCATTACAAGCTTCTCACAAGATTAAAGAACAATTAAAGGACCAATTACTTTAAAGGTGCTACCCATTCATATTCATGGTTTCAGTGAAGAAAAATCCTCAGCTCTGTCAAAACTGGTTTTCTCAGAACTGGTAGTTCCAAGAAAACAGGGGAAAACCCATAGTCCCTAGAAAATAAGCCAGAAGAAAAGAGGTATGGAAATACTATTTTAGCACTCCAAGTTCACACATCAGTTGAATGGAAGATTTAAAGACTGTAACTTGTGTTTAGGTTAACTTGGTTGTCAAATCACTCATGGGATCTGACCTAGAGTGTGAAAATTTGTGTTCATGAGCAGAGAAATAATCAAACTGAACACTATCAAGCTAACCTTCACAAATTCTGAAATATCCTGCCTGGAAATTATTCCATAGCACAGCTTTCAGAAGTTTTAATGCGTAATGATCTGCTTTTGTAGCCTTTGCACTTTACAGAGAAGTATTATTTCTCTTTTAAATATATTGTGATATATGGTGATGTATGGTGATTTATGGCATTTGTTGATTTTCAGTATTTCTTCTCCCCTCATATTTTTCCATCGCCATGATTAAACTAACAAAACAATTAGAAGAAATGAAATGTGAACAATATTAGATATATTCCCTTGCCATAACTGAATAACATTTGTTTTGGTTCAGTAGAATCCTTGTTTTTACCCAATATTACTGTGTTCCTATGATTTCATTGAAATTTTTCAGAGACTCCTTTATATTCAATGTTTCTTTCCACCTTTTATAGTATTTCAGTTAAACACAGTAGATGAAATGCCCTTCTAAAATTTCAGTACTTGAAATGTGTGGCTTTTGAACAGATTTGGAAAACCTATTTATTATCAAGGAGAACTTTTATCAACCTTAGAAGTTTTATGCATATATTTATAGTAATAAGTACAAGCTATTATGCCTGTCATAATACAAAGCAAATCAGCTGGTATTATTTTCATAAATATTTAAAAGTTAGCACACCTATAGTATAGGCAAGGAGTATTATATTAGAGTCACTAAAAAAGGGAAAATCTATGTGATTTTCATTTAAATAAACTTATTTAAAATATAAATGGACACGACACACTTGGTCTTTGTTTTGAGTTAGCAAGTTAAACTCAGATTTAAAGACCATTAGAATAAAAACTTGCTACTTTTTCTTCCATGCCTTTTAAACATAATTTAAATAGACCAGTTTAGTGACTTGCAATTTGGAACAAGTTCTTCTGATACAGTGTAGACACAATTTATGTGTCTACAGAAGATTCATACATACTACGTGTCCCAGGAGACTGCAATCAAGGTGAAGTCTTGGGCACAGCTTTGATCAACCTGATCTGCTGAGTATGTCCCTGCCCATAGCAGGGGAGTAGATTATCTTTAAAATTCCCTCCCAACCCAAACTGGTTTATGACTTCTTAATTGTATGTTCCAGCTGATGATTCTAAGGAGTACAGACAATATCAAACTTGGTCTCCTGTATCCAAATGTGAGAACAACAGACATAACTGGGATTCTGGATCATGTCAGAATTGTGTGGAGGGAAATATAAAGCATATTTATAAACAAGTAGATTGCTCCAAAAACACTTCCTTTTCTGTATTCCTTTGCTCTTCCAGTTTTCTTGTGTTTATAAAGGTCATGTGGCTAGATTCATCAGAAAATTTAATTTTATCTGAGTCAAGAAAAAAGAAGTTGAGGAGCCTTTTGATTGTCTTTTTAGATGTCTCCATTTATTGCTCATTTAACTCCACAGCCTTGGACAGGAGCAGAAAAAAATACTTTATTCGCAAAGATGTAACATATCAATAAAGAGAAAAAAACCCTTTTTCTACCTTCTGCTTTGGTATCGTTGCTGTCTCCCATAAGTAACTAGAATAGTCTGTTGGGAGCTTTTGCCAGAGGAACAACCCTATGCATATTTAATGTGGTTGCTAAATGGTATTGCGCTTATCATTTGTGAATCACTGGAGCTTGCATCTGTTTTTTGTAGCTGCGTTTCGGACTGAAAGGGTTATTTTAATGGCCTATTAAACTCCTACCTGTTTTGTTGCTTACACCAATCTATTTGTAGGTTCATTTGTAGATTTTTTTAAGGGAGGTAAAAGCATATATTCCTTTCCACAATCCACCTTAAGACACTGCAACTGTCACCCACATAAAATACACAGAGGACTCATAACAATAAGCAACTAGTTCAAAGTGGTGAAATGGTGGAATTCCTTTAGTCCTTAGTGTCTACATCTAGAACTAATGAAATGTAAAGGATAACAAAATTTCATAGCTTCCTAAGAATGATGTGAAATCTGAAATGTTGCAATAATACTTTTTTTTAGACTTGGCAAAAATCATGTAGAATATTGTTTATTCATACAAAAATGTTAGCATTAAACTACGGCATTATTGCAGATATTTCTCTTAAGGATTAATTACTTGTACTTTAATAATACCAAAATTAATATCATAGAATTACAAAAGGATTTGAGTTAGAAGAGACTTTTAAAGGTCATCTAGTCCAATGCTCCCTCTGCAGTGAGTAGGGACATTTTCTGCTAGATCAGGCTGCTCGAAGCCCCGCCCAACCTGAATGTTTCAAGGGATGAGGTATCAATCAGCTCCTGGGGAAACCTGTTCCTGTGTTTCACCACTCTCATTGTAAAAAAATGTCTACCATAAGCACATTTATACAATCTTTTTTAAAATCCCAAATTTAATCTTGCTTTCAGTCTATTTAACCACACATTTTCACCTCTTGTACTTCCACCTGGTAATGAGTAACATCCTGGAAGACTGCACATACAATGACTAAGGCCTCCTTGTGAAGCCATCCAGTCTTGATTTATAAGAAGTACAAATTTGTGAAAAAGCTATATCACAGTTGAAAGAGATACTGACTGAGTTGGTAGTTATGTAAAGCTTTCCTGCTTATTGCACTGAGTAAGGTTACATCTCATCTAAAAGCATTACTTTTCAAATAATGGCCCATAAACATAAAGAAAGTATAGCAATGCATGTAACACAAACACTGCACTTAGTACTTAAGCAGTATGGTGGATCTTTAAAGCAAAGGTTTTCAAGGCTACATAAAGAAAATTGAATAACAGGATTTTTGAAAGTGGTCTGATTTACCTCTTCTGTTCCTACTCAGCCCTCACCAAGACTAACCTTTCCCATCGGCGAAGATTTATTTGCAATAGATGCTAAAATTTCTTATCTCTTCTTCTTTAACCCTATCTATTTACCTTCTTCTATTTCCAGTTTATCAGTACTACTGAAAGGTTCTTCTCTGTTGACATAACTGGTACACATCTAAAAGCTTTATTGGAGATCAGCATTTCAGTTGCTTTTGAACTGAGACTGCCAGTGTTATCGGCATAACCACATGGACAGAAATAGTTGTGCTAACACCCACATCAGAATAGCATGCACTGAATTTTTCCTTTTCAACTGCACATAAATCCCCATCCCTGAGGTTTATATCTGTTGTTCTGCCATTTTGATACAGAATAATTTCTTTTCAAAGGTCTACTTACCTTTAGAGAGAAGAGAAAGTTCTCCTCATCCTTAGAGCAACAAGTGGCTTGCTAAGAAATGATAAAAAACTTCTCAACATCTGTAATACTAAGCAAGCCAGCAACCAAAATATCCCAAAATACAGGTGGACAACCTTCATGGCATAAAACATGCATAATTTATGCAAAACTCGAATTTCCATGAAACTGTAAATACATCAGGAAGAACAGGAAGATGTCTTTAGAAATGCTTTTGGTAGTTTGGAAAGATCTGTAGAAAGATCTAAAGAAATTCATGTGTGAATGTGTGTGTTATATGTTTAAAATTACTGGGTTTGAACATTGAAGGAGTAAGAAACACTGGAACTGCAAAAGTAGCAAACACAGAAAACAACCAGGAAGGGTGTCATGAATAACCAAAATGTTAGGCCTTATGTGCTAAAAGAAGAAAACATGCTTAACCTGTGATAAAGGAATTTGAGTCTCCAAACTAGTAAAAAAAAATATTACTGCATATTATCTGAGGCACCTGTGTTTCAGAAAGGCTTTTCTTTTAGGGAAAAAGTGTTAGATGGAAATTAGCAGATGTAAATCACAAGGAAGTGCATTGAGTTTTCACTGGATTTGAGGTGGTGGCTGCTGAGCGAGGCCCTAGTGATATCAACTTTACTTTTTTTTGTAGGATTTTGAACTACAAAATAATAGACTATAAAGGAAAATACACAAAGATAAAAATCACCAATATGCTGTTCATGTTATAGCTGGTAAAACAATGCTCCAGAGCCTAATGGCAGCAGACAAGGTTTATAAATCTTGTCACATATAATAAAAAGCAAGAATATAAAGGTGTGAGCAAGTGGTTAGAGTAAACTTAGGTCATACATATTTCAATGTACTTTAAATAGCACTACATGTTCTTACACTATCTCCTCTTTAAGTTGCCCCTTATCAGTTTGCAGCATCTAATAAATGCCCAAAGGTATATTCTGTGAAAGCATGGACTTTGTTAAAAAAAAAAACAAAAACAAGGGGGAAAAAGGGATTTCAAATAATCTACCTTCTTTTTTTTCCATGTCTATACTGTTTAGAGTCAAGTACTGATGGTAAAATTAATGAAAACCATGTGCTAGAATTACTAAACAAGTGGGACGTTTGCCATAAATACACTGAATTAAATCATCCACTCAAGTCTGGTCTCATTGTGGTCAACTGCTGAGCGAATCAGGAAAGACTTAGAGAATATGGTCTTTTTCAAATACTGGAGGAATAGAACTATGGGGAACTAAAACCAAAGCACCAGTTTTTTAATATACTCTCAATATCATTACTTTGCTCTCTGTTCTTCTGATTGAAGAATTTCTGATGGTATAGTCTTATAATTGCAATGATTTTGCACTTTGTTCCTTAGAAACTCAGCTTAATAAGACAAGAACAAACTGGAAAATATCTATCATGCTTTTAAGAATCCAGTGTTCTGAAAGGTAAACAAATCTTGTCCTTATACAGATAAACTAAAACACTGAGAAGAGCAATGGCTTTCCCAGTATCACCTCTTAAGTGCTAGAAAACTTGCGAATAAAAGAAATTTTAGAATCCTCTCCGCCAAGTCACCTTATAAAGGGAAAACCTTTATTTGATTTATACCAAGGAAATAATTTACTTCAACTTAGGTTTTGGATATAGGGAAATGAATTTTAAAATTCATCTGTAATTTCGCAGGTAGTAATGGTCTTGATCTTCCTCTGCATTCGCGCAATATAAAAACTTTCAGCACTTCAGCCTGCCACTTTCAGCCCATTATCTCAGCTTGCGTATCTAGTTCAGTGTCACTTTCCTGTCTTCCAAAAACGCTTCTTGTTTCTATTAATTCATATTCACCCATACCTGTACAAGAAGCAGTAGTGTAGAAACTATGTTTTTAGGTAGGGCAATACAGAGAAAGGGGTATGGGTCTGTGCTGGGGTGGGTCACAGACAAGAAGAAAAATGTGCAACATGATTTATGCCACTTTTCCTGTGTGCTTTCATAAATGTGCTACAAGTTATTCAGTGAAAGGAAGGAAATATTAGAGTTCATTAATCTTTGGACAGCTGTTTGATATAATGACAATTCTTGAAAGGCACTCGCTAACATTTATTACCAGCAATAAAGAGATGGTTTTGCTTCATTTTGGTATGTGTACATATTACATGAAAATTATCAGAGAGATGTGTCTGTGCCTATTAAGCTTACATAAAAAACTTCAGATAATAAAGCAGCCTCTCTTTAAAACAGCAAGTTTTTTTCCTTTGGCAGAGATCTCATTATGCTATTATTTTATCTATGATTAGATGTATCATATTTATAAGAACTGACATATTGTTTGGATTTTTAAAATGAATTTATCAGAATATAAAATACTGACAATTTTCATATATATATGTGCGGACAAAGACAACAAAGAGATCCACATTCTATTCCTGTCTAAAACTTCTTTTCTCCTCTATTTGCTTTTTAAGATCAGCATTGTTTAGCAGTCCCCAAACATGTCTTTTCTTCCATGTTCCTTTCATTGCCCCTACTACACACATTTCTTGCTGCATTGAAGAGCAAAGCCTCCTTTCCTCTGCTCACAACTATTTACTTTTGACAAAGCTTTGAACGTTTTTCTGCTGAAAGTACAACAATTGGAATTTTATGCTGGTCTTGCTGAAGACAAGGAGACTTTGGCCCCTTCCCAAGATGACATTTTGTACCCATGCCTTGATTTGAGACAATTTAAAAGGTAGATACCCTGTGTTATTGCTTGCTTCTATGGTATTAACCAATTTCTTTCCACCAATAAGGAATGAATATGAGTAGATATATGTGAAAAAAGAAGTTTACTGGCAAGCAAAAGAGAAACAGGCAAACATAGCAGTAAACAATTACTAGATAAAAAATTGTCAATTGCATAAACCTCTAGGGAACAAAGACACCTGGAAAGGTGGGATAATCCTTTCCCCACAAAAGATGGTACTCTGCAGCCTAGGATGTCACGGACATTTTTTCATAGAAATCCTTTCTTTTAGGATTTTTCCCCTTCTGGGAAGCTGACGCCCCAGAAGAAGAATGTAAACAATGGTTATCTGCTGCTGTGGAATGTAACAAGTGCATCTGTGATTGGCCCATGTTCCATGTTTACAATTAAGAGCCAATCGGAGACCGAGCTTTCTCTGGGACAGATTCACAGAGAGCTCTCTTGTTTATTCTATTCTATTCTATTCTATTCTATTCTATTCTATTCTATTCTATTCTATTCTATTCTTAGCGTAGCAGCTTCTGAACTTTGTCTCTCTATTGCTTTTAGTATAGTCATAATGTATCATATATCATAAATGAATAAATCCAGCCTTCTGATCATGAAGCCAAGATTCTCGTCTATCTCTCTCACCCTGAGGAACCCTGGCAAAGCCGTGTAACACTAGGGCATGGCTTAAAAGACCAAGGGAAAGATGGAGTCTGCCTCCTTCCCTCCTGCACTTATCTGTCCAGCAACTGGAGCTCTGACTGGTATTGTCTAGATCAAGGGGCTAGAACTTATGGCAGAAGACAATGGAAGCAGTTGGATGGAGCATCTCAGGCTCATTGCTTTTTGCCCTTTGTCCAGTCTTTGTTTTTGGAATGGAGCAACTCGGTCTGGAGCAGGGCCATACCATCCTCCCTGATGTGGTGGTCCCTGAGGGCAGGCACTGTAGAATTCACCCCAAAGCAGTCCAAAACACAAGGGAGGAAAAAAAGAGAAGGGGAAAGAACCCAAGGTAGCATTTCTCCCTTGAGCAAAGACCACCAGGCAAGATAGAAAATTCAGTTCCAGTGCTTCTATCTTTTAAAGGGACTGTGGTAACCCCTCATGTGCCCCAAGATCCCACCTGCCCTAAAAGACAGTAACAATAATGGGCATATATAGATGAGGAATACAGTAACATTTTGGATTACCCACATTAACCCACAATCTTCTTAGAAACTTCTCTTGAGATGCTAGGGCCAAACGAGAAAAAAAAGGACTTATTTGGCAGATATAATAACGTGTCACAGACATCTTTTGTGAAAAATCCTTTCTTTAGGATTTTTTCTCCTTTCTCAGAAGCTGTGGCCTCAGCAACAAAATATAAGCAACAGTTATCTGCTGCTGTGGAATGCAACAGGTGTGTCCGTGATTGGTCTTGGGTGAATGTTTGGATTTACTGACCACTCATGGCAGAGCTGGGTCTCACTCTGTACTGAGACACAGACTTTTTTTTATTTATTTCTTTTCTATTCTTAGCTTAGTTAGCATTCTGAGAACTTTCTCTCTATTTCTTTTTAGTATAGTTATAATGTAATATATATCATAAAATAATAAATCAAGCCTTCTGAACATGAGGTCAACATTCTCTTCTCTCTTCACTCTGAAGAAACCTTGCAAGCCCTGTAAGAATAACGTAGTAAACTGGACAAATGAGACCTCATTAAACCTGAATCTCAAATGTGTTAAATCTCAGTCTGTCTGACAAAGTAACATTACACTCAGAAGCAAGCTTTGTTGCCAGAAGAAAATCAATACACTAACTTGCCCACACTACTGAAAGTAACTTCCTAAGGTGCATTTTACAGGGTTACAGCATATATAGAAAAAATTACTAGTCAACGTCAATTTTGACTCACTAACATTACTATATTTGCACTGGCTGGCACATATACACATTAAAAATCGGGCACATAATTCTAAAGAGAATAAATAAAAGGTACTCTCATTCAGAATGTTACAATCCCTGTAATTTTAATAGTTTGTCTTGAAAATGGACCTTTAAATTAAGTCTATGACATCAGGAAAGAGCTGAATTAGCATAGTCCAAATTCGGATGTCAAAACTGCAATCTTTGCTTCTCTCTTCATTTTCCCTTATGAAAACTGCAAGTTCTAAATCTAAAAAGGTTCCCATTTTGCCAGACCAATCTTATTGGAGCAGAGACACACGTCTTGTTCCAATCAGAGTGAAGCAGCAACAGAAGACTCAGCCAAGGGTTCAATTAATTGACTACTAACATAGTTACGAGTGTTGATGGTGTCCCTGATGAGATGGAGCTACAACAATCCATCTGATGATGCAGAGTTGAGCAACAGGTAGGAAGAGACAAATAAAATATCCTACACCTAATGCCTGAGAAGGATGATGAGAAAATCACAAGGTAACAATGTCAAAGTTGAGTTTTCTGATGGCAACTGATGTTTTTCTTCCAGTGCAGATTCACAGTGCTTCCTTTTCTTTCAGCGTCATTTGAGCTGAAGAAAATTTCATGCCTTGAAGTGGTGAGACCTATGAAATTCCTTTGGGAAATTTCATGACTTTGAGAAGCAGTGCAGTTTGCATAAAAAAAAAGAGCAGTAGTTGCAATTACACCACTGATTTTCTCTTTATCCTTACAAGGTTAAAATCCTTCTGTGTTCAGAGTATGGATAATTTCTCAGGTGGGCTGTACCTAAAGCCTTTTCTATAGGCTATGCCTATGCTGTTCTCTTCTTGTGTACACACAGCTATAAATACAGGGAGTCTGTGCACAGGCCTGCTGGGGGTGTTTTTAGACAAACGAGGACAGAGTTTGCTCAGGTTACAGGGTAGCTACTGTAAATCTTGGGAAAGAATTCCTACAAAGCAATTCAAGCTCAGGCATTCACATGTTGGAACCAGGCTGAGTAACTAAAGGTGAGAAAGTTTTCTCATCATGGAAGTGAAGTTTCCAATCAGTTTCTTCCTTATCATTTCCACAGCTTTCCCACTTGCTCCAATATCTCTTGACTAAAAGCATTTATTTAATTTTTCTCAAATAACTCCTTTGATATCTTTTCTCTCTAATACCTCCATTTATGTTCTCTGTTATGCTTGTTCTCTGTTATGCTTGTTCTCTGTTATGATCCAAGGACAGAAATCTGTTAGAATACCTCTCGTCAATATTATTAGAGGGTATTTTGTAAATGTCCCTATTTGTTTGCAATTTTATTTTGTTCTTGACGTAAGGCTACATGTTTGATTTATTTCTAAGGACATAAAAAACTTGCCTCTTCTTGGCTAATAGAACAGATGTCATTTTCCCAAACATTGATTAGCAGCAGTCATTGCATTCTGCATAATCAAAGGCACTGTAAAATCTCTCTGACCGTGGGCTCCATTCTTCATAGCAGAGGTGCAATTTAGAGGGATTTGTACTGGGGGTTGTTTCCAAGGGAAGAAGGGGCTGTCTCTTTGATTTTGATTTTCCCTGGAGCATTAAAACTTTGTGTTTCCTGCTGAGTACAACAAGATGACTTGCAACAGTCTTGTCTTCACTGACATAATGGAGATTTGAACCTAGATTGAAATGGTATCTGTAACAAATGGTATGCTATAAACCATATACTTAGCATTTCAGTTGGAGACAACAGAAATCAACAATAAGAATTTTGTCCAATGTCTACTACGGTCAGAAGTACCAGAGTGCATGCTATAGTAACTCTATTTAACTCAGCCACAGACATGGTCAGGTGTCATAGAACCATAGAATGGCTTGAGGTGGAAGAGACCTTAAAGATCATCTAGTTCCTACCTCCTGCCTTGGACTGCATACTAGTTTGAAAGCAAACCAGTGAGAGATTCCAAGTCAGAACTAAAATTTAATAGGAAAATTAAAATAAAGGCAGAAAAGACTGGCTTAAACTGACAAAGTCAGGATACAACTTGACACTGTTGGTCAGGGTGGTGGTAGCACTCTGATTAAATGATGGCTGCAGTCCTGTTGGAATGATAGATGTGATTCTGTGGTTCTGATCGTGTAGACACATGTGGTCTTCCTCTGAAGGTCCAGTGGTGGTTATGGAGCTCTTGTCCTCTGGGAATTCAGTAGGTAGGGCTTCCCATGGTGTTCCAAATCTCAGACTATATCCAGGTAGGAATGCTTGGTTCCTCCTCCTGGACTGAGCATTTGACAATGGGATGATGTAATTTTATCAGTCATGCAGTGAGACCTGATGGCCCATTGGCAGAAGATAGCCCCCAGAGAGAATTATCAGGGATGAGTCATGGAGGACATAAAGAACACTGCCCTACCTGTTTTTAACAGCTTATGAAGATGTACATACTTTAGGTTCCATTTTACATTGTAACCTAAGACAAGCAGGGACACCTTTCATTGAACCAGGTTGGTCAGAGCCCCATCCGATGTGGTCTTGAACAATTCCAGGGATGGGACATGGACAATTTCTCTTGGCAACTTGTTGCAGTGCCCCACCAAACTCACCAGGGAAGAATTTCCTCCTAACATCTAATCTAAACCTACTCTCATTTTGAATACATTCTCCCTTGTCCTGTCACTACATGCTCTTGCAAACAGTCTGTCTCCATCTTTCTTGCAGGCTCCCTTCAGGTATTGGAAGGCCCTGATTAAGTCAATCCAAATCCTTCTTTTCTCCAGACTGAACAATCTCAATTCTCTCAGCCTTTCCTCAGGAGAGGTGCTTCCTTCCTCTAATCATCCTGGTGGGTCCTCCTCTGGACCTGCTCCAAGAGCTTGATATCCTTCCTGTTCTGGGGGCCTCAGGCCTGGATGAAGCACTGCAGCTAGCATCTCACCAGAGCAGAGTGCCCATGCTGATTTGGATGCAGCCCAGGACATGTGGCTTTCTGGGTTGCAAGTGTATATTGCCAGCTCATATTCAATATTTTATTCACTAGCAGCCCCCCAGTCCATCTCAGCAGGGCTGCTCTTGATATGCTTATCCCCTAGCCTATGCTGATAGCAGGGGTTGCCCCAACCCAGGTGCAAAACCTTGCACTTGGTCTTGTTATACCACATGCAATTCTCATGGGCCCATTTCTCAAAGATCCAGGTTTCTCTGAATGGCATTGCATCCTTCAGGTGTGACAGCTGCACTACTCAGCTTGGTGTCCTCTTCAAACTTGCTGAAGGTACACTAGATTCCTTTGCCTATATAATCAATGAAGATATTAAATAACACTGGTCCCAATACACACCTGTCATGGTTTGACACTGGCCCAACGCCAGGCACCCACTAAAGTTGCTCACTCACCCTCCCCTGCTACAGCTGGGCAGAGGAAAGAAAAAAATTAACAAAGGGTTCATGAGTTCAGATAAGGACTTCAAGGGCAAAACAGGCTCAACTTAAAATTAGTTTATTAAACAAAATCAGAGAAGGATATTGAGATGTAAAAGAAGCCCTTAAAAACACCTCTTCTTCCCTCAACACCCCCGCCCCTGGCTCCTTCTCCCTGACAGTGCAGGGAGACAGCAGGGTGGGGGTTTTGGTCAGTTCATCACCTGAGATTTCCTTCCACTGCTGGGGGAGAGGAGTGAGACTGTGAGACTGTGGAGTGCCTCCCATGGGAGATGGTTCTCTGTGAACTTCTCCAGCATGGGTCCCCTCTCACGAGCACCAGTCCTTCCAAAACCACTGCAACATGAGTCCCTCTCACGGGCAGACAGTCCTCCCAAAACTGTTGTGACATGGGTAACTTTTCCAGGGGTGCAGTCCTCCAAGGACAGGCCGCTCCAGCCTGGAAGCAAGGACCCCCTCTCTCCATTGGGTTTCCCACTGGATCACAGCTTCCTCCAAGCATCCACCCACTCCAGCATGAGCACCTCCCCCACGGGCTGCAGATCTCTGCATCCCCCATGGATCCCCATAGGCTGCAGGGGTACAGCTCCTTCACCATGGTCATCAGTCACCACAGCCTGCAGAGGTATCTTGGCTCTGGCGCCTGGAGCACCTCTTCCCACTCCTTCTTCACTGACCTTCGTGTCTCCATGTTGTTTCCCTCACATGTTCTCACCTCCTCCTCTTGTCTGACCAGAAAAAACTGCACCACCACCTTTGTTTTGATTTCTTAAATATGTTATCATAGAGGCATTACCAACCTTTCTAATTGGCCCAGGCTTGGCCAGCAGCATGTCCATCTTCAGACCCATCAGGGATTGTCTCTTCTGGACATGGTGGAAGCTTCTAGCAGCTTCTCACAGAAGCCTCCTCTGTGGCCCCCCTGCTACCAAAAACTGGACTGTGCGGAGCCAACACAAGGCCCCAGAGGGACATCACTTGTCACTGATGTTCATCAAGACTCTCATCGCTAACTTCTGGACATGTCCATTCATAAAACTTAGCCGTCTAGCAGTCTACTCAACAAATCCATCTCTCTCCAATTCAGAGAGAAGAAAGTTGTGGGGGGACTGTGTCAAAGGCTTTACAGAAGTCCAGATAAATGATACCTGTAACCTTTTGTCCTGGGTACAGAGAAATGGATATGGAGTGTTCAGTGATGTTTATACAATTCCATCTTACATCACAGCCATGGGAGTGGTTTCAGTAGGGGGAATGCCATGTCCAGAAGTGGAAGGGGGTGCATTTTGTCTGGCACACTTCAGTGAAAGGATCTGTGGATATGGCATCCCATGCCTAGCCATTGTTTTTTGCCCACTTTCCATCCAGCTAAGATGTTTTTGTGGGACAAGGGGCTGAGAAGAGGCAGTGTGGCTGCTGCTGGGGATGTGGTGCTGAAGCTCAGAGAGGCAGCCAAGACCAATGGGGATGGAGGCACAGTTTTACAGTTGCTGGATGGACCATTTCCCCACATCCCAGAGGAACAAGGATATGGAGCAACAGTGCCAATACTAACCAGCTGAGCCAAAATCCAGTCCAGCAGGGTAGTCCTGAATTCCACAGGTAGAGGCACACCCATGACCACAGTCACCATTGCTGCCACAGAGAGGGAGCAGGAAAACCACCACCATAGGCAAGCAGCTGCTCCAGCAGCACAAGCACCCCCCCATCTGCCATCCAAATCATCCCATAATCCCCTGCCATCCCTTTTTTGTTCTGGGGGGCACATGAACTGTGCCCCCCAGAAGCTGTTTTGTCTTTTGTGATAACTTGCTTGTTGTCATTCCCTCTTTCTTACATTTTTCTTTTGATTGCTGTTTGTTGCTTTTTTTTAAATAGAATTGTGGCTCTAATATTTTTTTAATCTTTCATAGCTTAGTTTTTGTTCTTCTCTTTTTCCTTCTACTGCTGTGAGGGAGGGAAGGAGAGAGGGATTCATGCCGCCGTGGCCTTTTGCTCACTGTAAAACCATCACAGTGTTCACTTGTCAACTGATGTAGTCACTCCATCATAGACAGCCACTAGTTTGGTCAGACAGGACTAGCCCATGGTGAAGTTGTGCTGTCTGTCCTATATCACCTCATTGTTTTCCATGTCTTGGCTTCTAGGAGGATATCTTCCATCATGTTTCCAGGCACAGAGGTGAGGCTGACAGGCCAGTAGTTCCCAGGGTTGTTCTTTCTACATTTTTAAAGGTGGGTACAATATATCTCCTTTTTCCAGTCACCTGGGACTTCACCTGACTGCAATGACTTTTCAAATATCATGGAGAGTGGCTTGGCAACTGCATCAGCCAATTCCCTCAGGACTCTGGGATGCATCTGGTCAACTCTTGGCTGCATCTTGTTGTCAAGAGTACATAATTCTCATAAGAGTAGGCATCATCAAGAGTATGTATTTGAGAATGTTGGAAACACAAAGGAAGCAGATTTGTCAGCAGCCAGAGATCTTTTTTCCTGGAAGAGCTCAGCTTGGTTACACTTTGTTTAAGCATCAGAAACACTCCGTTCACACTTGATGTGCTTGGAATGAGTTTAGTAGGTTTATAATCCTTATGGCAAAGGGGGCATTTTTCCTTTGGAAAAAAAAAAGACTTTGAAAATAAATCACAGTACTAGAAAAAGTTTAAATCTAATTTCTTAGTCAAGATACCGTATCATGCTTATTTCTTTAGATACTTGCTACTTAAAATAACAGTCTATCACAGAGAAAAAGCGGAGCATTTCCAAGTGTGAAGAATGTTTTTTCTTATGGCAAGAGCCATGAAGTCAGCAATATTCCTCAGTGAGACCTTGTGAAAAGTGATACATGCGACAGAATAGGAAATCTCAATCTTTCTCATTACTTCCTTCGGAGAGTTAGGAAAAAGATTTGAAAAAGTAAGAAATAAGGAAAGCATTTCACTTACAGATTAACAGCAGTGATAACAACAGTTGCCAAAAGGCTAAAGCCCAAGGATAAGGGTGATTCAAAGTGAAAGTGCGGTTAGGACTGTTGCAGACATTTTTTCACAGAAATACTTTCTTTCAGATTTGTCCATTTTCTGGGAAGCTGAGGGCCCCAGAAGAGAATGTAAACAATGATTATGAGCTGCTGTGAATGCAATAGGATGCACCTGTGATTGGTTCATGTTCCCATGTTTATAATTAAGGGCCAATCACAGGAGCAAGCTGGGGACAGAGTGCCTGGACACAACTTTGTTATAGATTCTTTTCATTCTATTCTTAGCTTAGCTTAGGCAGCCTCTGCAACCTCTCTCTTTATTCTATTTAGTATAGTTATAATGTATTATATATCATATATCAATAAATCCAGCCTTCTGATCAAGAAACAAGATTCTCGTCCATCTCTCACCACCCCAGCGACCCACTCAGGTCGCTGTAATATGGGACAAAGTGTCAAAACACTGAAAGCCTGGCTCTAAGTTTGGGAAAGGGAGCATAAGAAGCATAAGGGAAGATCTGAGGATGTTTAGTCCTAAGGCTTCCTTTTAGGTATTAGCTGTTAAAAATTGTGAGATGTTTTACTAGTCATGCAGAAGCTGCACAGAAGCTTCTGCATAATGACCAGAATAAAAACCCAGATAGTTTCTGTGTTGCTGAAAATTTCCTTAAGAACTGTCCCTTATTGGCAAAGTTTCCCTTTCCATCAATTCCCCCATCTTTAAAAGCAGAGTCTCCACTGCACCTCAGCTGACTCCCCAGTATTCTAATTCCTTCTTTAGTGCTCTAAATTTGGAGTAACTACATATAATTTTACACAGTTTGGAGTTGAACCTGGTGCAAGCCAACACACAAAATCATCAAGCAAAATTCAGCTCCTCCACATTCCACGCACTCCCCCAGGAGACAATTCCTGCATCCTTGTATTCAGCCTATATTTCAGTAGATGGAAAATACCAACAAGTCTAGTTCATTGACATCACTAATCTACTGTGACAGCACAAGCCAAGCAGATATTGGCAATATCTATTCACTCAGAAGACACTGAGAAAAAAGGTTTTGGAGAGAGGAAGAGAATTTAAGAAGGGAAATTCTGTCTAACATAGTATTAAGTACTTCTCCTTTTTTGCACAGCACAGTCAAAATACTTAAAATATCACTAAAATAAGTTTTCTTTTCAATAATAAATACCTTTTTCTCAGCTTCTGGCCTGGAAAACTGGTTTCATTATATGCAAAGCATCTTTGCAGTCACCTGCCTGATGCATTCCAGCATGTCTGTTTGGTGCAGGGATGACTGTCACTAGTGACTCACATGAAAAAATCCACTAGGACCCTGCCAACACGAATAAATTAGCTGCTGATCATCAACAGCATTTCACAGGTTGTTTACATTTGGGTTCTACAGAGCAGTGTTTTCTACTAATAAAATATACCTAGGAGCCATATGAAAACACAGGTTACGAAGAATTCCAGGAAACAGTGGACAAATACTGCCTGTTTCTCTCTGATTCATCTGCTTTAAAGCTGAAATAACAAAAAATAGGTATAAACTTAGTTTTCCAAACTACCTTTGATGAACAGAAGAAAGTTTGCTTAACAGCAAGAATAAACCCTGTTCTCTGCTGTACTCTGTGCCGTACAGCATGGACAGTTTAGTAAGTAAAGACAGCACTAACTTTGAATCCCAGCTATTTCTGAAAAGCAGAATAAGTTTGAACTTATGTAAATTAGAACCCTATATTTCTTTCAATTTATAGAAAAGACTGTGATAATTCAAAACAGAAAACAAGAGTTTTCAGAGTCAGATGTAATGCTCTCCTTACTGTATACATACCATTTGTTTACTGTATATGAATGCATGTGACGTGTATATGCCACATGCATAAAGCATTCACAGATGCTCTTGTTAGACAGTATAATGCAGAATGATGGCATAGACCTGAAAAAAAATCGACAAACAATAAATATATGCACATACGTATATGCATCAAAACTTTTGTTTGTTTCACAGAGACTTGAAGCAGCTTCGATTACATTAATATTTTTATTATTTTTTAAAGCTTTGTCTCTTTTATTAAACTGTGACAACCCTCATGTGAATTTGAAACCTCCACCTGATTGGTAACTAAAGTCTCATCAGTCATACCAAGGCCACAACTTGAATAGCAGTATCACTCATGTGAATGGATGCATGCGCCTGTTGGATCTTCAGTTGCACCTATTATTAGTACCAGGGATAGTCCACCATGTAAGGCAAAGAAGTAAATCTGAAAATGGTAGCTGAAGAGGACAAAAATTATCACTGGCATATAAAGATTGTAGCTGGCTACCACTGTAACTATTCCATTTGCTATCCTGCATCTCATTTAGGTATGGGTACCATTTGGTATTTTCATTTGTCCTGTTTTTAGTTTGTCAGTGTGTTTATTTAGTATAAATTTTAATTTTTGTAACATGGTTTTTGGAACAAGGTTTCTGTCTCTCTCTGTTTTTCATCTGCTTCTGTATGCACAATCTGTAGTCATTTTGGAACACTCAACCATTTTTAACGCTCTCTGGGGTAAAAGGATCTAACTTTATGAATTCTGTAGCTATGGGGGAGAAAGACTCCCTGGTGTAAAAAAAGACAGTTTGTTTAAAATGTTTGAGAGAAAAAGCCTCAATATGAGCCCACATTTTAGCAGACATCAAAGAATACACAAAAGACAGAAGAAACTCAGGCAGCATGTACATCTTCTTAGATGTATAAGCTTCACTTGTACTTCTAGAAGTACTCAGAGTCAGCACTGGGTTCTGAATTTATCATTCAAATATTTATTAAAGTCTACTTGTAGATATCTTTATTAACCAAACAGTTGCAAGAATGAAATGAGGTTTTTTGTGAGACTTGTGCTCCATAGAATTATGTGCTGGTTTCAGCTACAGTCTGATCCCTTAATTCTTCATCAAATTACTCCCATATCTGCTTTTCAAATTTTGCCTGAACTGTTGACAAGCTTTAATTCATTGTATCATTTTTCTGCCCTTTTTTAGCATAATCACAGCAATAGCTTTTTTTCAGTCTTTCAGAATTTGCCTTAATTAATTTAAGATTTATGGGAGTATTGAAGTATTTCCTAAAGAGGCTACAACTTGAATGAAAATATGAGGGATTAAGTTACACATTATTCCCAAATGCCCATCTTGGACAAGCGTTTTTTATCTTCTGGAACTACAAAATCATCAGAACAATCTATGCCTTCCTTACAGGCCAAAATCACGTCATCCTGCACATCAAAAAGGTGTCTTGTGTTTTCTTCATCACTGGACCGAGGATGCTAAAAATGTCCATTGTTGATAATACATGAGCTGCTTATGCCAGTACAACCAGTGTTGCCAATTATGAATTCTTCCCCTCTGCCTCCAATCTGCTCCCTGCTTGCTTTATGTTCTTGGTGTTATTAATAGTCAACCTCCTAACCAAACTGAAATGCTGCATTTGCTGACACAGTATTCTGAAAGGGTTGCCCTGACACACGTAGCACAAACTGTCCATCCCTCTCAGCTAATCTTTGACAAGAGGGGGCTGAGCTCAAGAAAAACTTTTGGTAACACTGACTAAAGTTCAATAGGTTGAAGCACAGCATGAAAGTTTTGCATAGTGCTAACTTCACTGTACCAATCTGTAAACATGCTCCTTGTGTTCTCTTGCACTTTAAAAACATGCTGCTACAATATGCTTAAGAGCACAGTATGTTCCCTGAAGGCAACTGTTCCTTATTTTTAAAATATTTTATCCAAATTTACTCAACTACTGATAGTAGCAAATTAAAAGAAAATATCCCTACATAGAAAAGTTTACAGTAGGTGTTTTCTGGTTGCCTTCTCCAAAACCCAAAGCAACCCAACCCTTGCTTCTCCAAAGCAAGTTCTTGCCTTTTTTATAGAAAGAAAAGTCTGTGATAGTGTCTGTAACAAAAAAAAAATAGAAACTTGGTCACAACTATCTGTTACATACAGCAACCTCTCTGTTTAAGAATTCTCTTACAGTATGTGTCTTTGACATTCATTACCTACTGAATTGGAACAACACAACAGAATATGGATATCAGCTACTTTATTGCATAGCCCAGCACACTTACTGCATAGTCTTGGAAAAGATGCCAGAAGAAAAGGAACAAGAATATTCTTTTTGCCTGTGTGTTCTTTCTTTGGTTCCTAGGTGTGATGAAATTGAGATCTAGACCAAATACTGTAAATGCAGCTCTGATTTTATTTGTAACATGAATGTTCTACCTCAACTTACAATCAGACACAGAAATTAAAAATGGAAGAAAAACATTTTCTTTAAAAGAACATAATTTCTATGAAATTGTTTACACTATGCTACACAGCTATTGAATGGAACAGATTTAGGAAAGGTAAAGTCCCTTTCTTATTCCTCTGCATCCCTTTCTGTGTTCCAGCTGATAATAAAAGATGTGGAGAAAACTTAAAACAGTACTTGCTGGCTGATCCAGGAACTGTGCAAAAGATAAAACTGTTGACAGGATTACAGTGTTATCTGTATATTACTAAATCCAGAGCTTTAAGAAATTGCCCTTCAGTTTTGACTACCTGCTATGACAAGAAAAAACACAAAGGCAAAAAAATTGCTTATTCTCCCTTTTAGGTTTTTATAGCCAGTGTGCTATCAATCTTTCTTAAAGTTATAGTTCCTGGAGTTCAGTGACTGCATAAAAATCTTTACATTAGGGTTTATTCAACAACAAAAAAAATCTAGCCTTTGTAGTGTCAAAGGAAGTTTGCAAACCTTCCCTAAATTCTCTGCAAATTGAAGTTGGAAAATGGTAATCAAATAAACAACTGTAATAGAAAAAATAAATCGCAAATTTGAGTACAATTTTATTATTGAAATTTTCCAGGCTGGAAATACCTGTAAATATCTCTTTCAGCATTCTAATATGCAAGTACATGACAGGTAGTCTTTGTCTTCTTCAAGCCTGCGACCAAGTCGCAGACTTCGTTCAAGTCACAGTCCAACCCTGGTTCTCCTGATGGTGAGTGAGATGTAGCCACAGGCTCTGGTGTGCTGTGCAGCTCCTCATCCATCTCACCTTCATGGACCGAATGCCATGATGGCTGGTTTTAGTGAGAGGCTTCAATGTGCTGGCTGACATCTTCTCCCAAGCATCCCAGCCTATACTGCCTCTCTGGTTTTCTTTCTTTAGCTCACCATGGGCACCAACTACTTTGTTCTTCATATAGACATGGACACAAAAATGGGTGTTCCATGTCAGACACCAATTCAGCTTCCAGGATTATCACACACACAGTCACCAGCAACACCAGCTGATCTGCTCCTACTGCCTGAGAACCTGCAGAACAACTCAAACAGAAGGACAGAGACCAGTGAATGTATTTAGTGCTGGCAGAGCCCTCAACAATCTAAGTAAAGGGCAGGGAAAAATACCCATTTTCAAGCAGTTTCCTACACAAAGGAGGACTTGGCTAACTCTTTGGATAACTACAGATTTTTCTTGAAAGTACACTTATGTTCTGTAACAGCAGAAGTGCAGTTTAAGTGTCTTGTTCTTTTCTCTGAGCATCCAAGAATCACTGCTGATTGGAATACAATGAAACAATATTTTACTAGCAGTTCTATAGTGGGACATATTGTTTTATCAGGGCAGGAAGTGGAAAAGCTGCAGAGACAACAGAAGTCAGGAAGTGAATAGAAAAAAATGTCCAGATTCTGATAAATATGATTACCTGCATTAATATAATTATGCAATTATCTTCATAGGAGCAAAAATCCTTGTGTTCCCATTAAGTGTCATCAATTAGTTTAAATTAGCATTATATTTTGGAGATTGGTCTTCTGAGTCGTTGGTCTTATTGGAAACAAATAATAGTCATAACAAATAGGTTATGGGAACACAGGACTTTGTTCACAATTTGTCTACTTCAGTTTGCATCTACTACATACTTTCATCCCTTACTGTCTAAACAGGTTTTGTGGAATATAAAGGTTCTGATATGAGAGATATAGTACACAAATCAATAAAAATTAAAATATACTCAAAGGATAGCCTGATTAAAAAAGAAATCTTGTGTCTGTTGCAAGTATCTTTCTTGTTATTCTGAATTGAGTACCTAATTCTTTCCAGTATTCTTAACCTCTTCTAATTCTCATTCAGGCCTCAGAATCCTCTTGCATGTTTTCTAGCAAAAAAAAAAAGAAAGCATACTAATTATGAGCAGTCTCACAAGTTATTTCTGAAATATGGGCACTAGAAATGTAAGCATAAAGACCTGATCTGGAAATTTTCATGCCAATACTCAAGAACAGTTGAACTTGGAAAATTTCAGGTTTAGGCAATGATCTGGGCCTGCTCTTTTTCTTGTTCACCTTATTTCCTTGACTGCTTGGCAAGCTGGAGCATTCTGTAGCAATTTATAAGACTAGATGGATTTTGCAAGGTTTCTGAAGAGGGACATTAGGCATGACAAATGGCCAGCACTCTCACTATTGTCACTAAGGGTCAAAGCAATCCATTGGCTGCTGGCATCTCTTCAGTGAAAGCTTTTTATCAGCTCCGCTCCCAAAGACAATTTAACAGCAAGCCACAAAAATATACCAGAAAGTTTCAGTCAGGATCTTGAAGGAAAAATCTCCCTATGTTTCTACCATATAACTAGCTCCATTATACCATAATAAGACATCAGAAACCATCTCCTAGAATAAAACTTATATCCTAGCTGGTTCTTTCACTAGAATAGGAGAAATGGAGAAGGAAAAATAATCCAAACAAACAGAAAATATAAACCAAATGAGCTACACTGTAATGGTTCTCCAAACAGACAGAAAGCATGTCTTATTTTTTCTTCATTGCAGCAGATCACATTTACTACTGAAATGTCACCCAACTGACAAATTGAAGCTCAAAATACCTTTTTGGCTTTTCTTTTCCCTATAAATACATCATGTCACAGCCCACAAAGGTAGAATGGTCATACTGGGATTTCCTCTCTTAACTTTGTTGGTTACACTGTGTGGGGAAGATTTTTCTCTCGTCTATTTCTTCTGCTGAGTTGCAGTGGAGACTGTGCTTGAGCTGTTGTTTCAGAAGCTGCCACAGACATATGTGTTTCCAGAAGCATACATCTTGTTTCCTTCCTCTCTTGTTTTCCTCCTCCTCCCAAACAACAACACTGTATTGTGAAGGTACAAAGCAAAAGATCTGAGTTAGTACATTGTTATGCTGCAGACAGTGTTTCAGTGCTGGCAGAAAAACCAGGACATTTGGGAGCCCAGCAGTAAGTACTGTTTTGTCTTGAGATATCCAGTGAATGTGCAGTCCAAGACATTTTTTGGAGATAGGCAAGGTTTTTTATTTCTTTAGGGTCTAATGGGTGAGCTTAAGTTTCTTTGTCCTATTAATCAATTCTTCACCTGCATGCCACCAGTTACATGCAGCTGGGTAAAGTGGTTAACACCTCTGCATTTATCAGCACACCAGTACCTTTGTTCAGCACAGCCAGGAGGCCATTCTCTATTTTCCTCTGTTGAGCATAACCTGATACTACCAGAAAACTTCGTGGTACAAACAAACAAACAAACAAACAAATAAAAAAATTTATATATGGCTTAAGAGCACAATGAGTATCTTGATCTTCCTTCTTCCCTTTCTTTCTGACTAATTTTTTTAAAGGAATTATTTTCTTTTTTTTATCCTCTATTTGCATAAAAAACACAGAAAAATAGAATAGCCCCGACTAGAAAATTCCAGGTTAGTTTTGAGACTAGGACCTTAAAAGACCATCTGGACCAGGCTTTAATTCAAAGTAACTCATGGATATTATAGTTTAATCATTAATTAGTACTTCCAAATGGGGATATCAATTTTAGGTCATGCTGGAAACTTAATAAAAGACACCTTAAATTTTTGGTTATAATGAGTTAAGAGTAGCTGAAAGATCTACTGAACCCACTTTCCCCCACTACCCTTCTTGCTTGTACACTGTACTACTTGCTGCTCACAGAGAATTGTTGAAATTTTATTTCCTACTAAACTCTACCACTGACAGATGACAAATTTGCAGCCCAAAATATATCCACAGAGCGGATATCCTTGTTTAGATCCAAGTTTATAACAGTTCATTAGTCTTTTTAATTGA
The DNA here is from genome assembly GCF_028551555.1 of Melozone crissalis. Classification (NCBI taxonomy): domain Eukaryota; kingdom Metazoa; phylum Chordata; class Aves; order Passeriformes; family Passerellidae; genus Melozone; species Melozone crissalis. The sequence goes on along the minus strand of NW_026535794.1, from coordinate 56,762,160 downwards.
AATTATGTAATATTTAAGCTCTTCACTTTCTCAGTATTATCGTAAATTGTGGTTACTGTGAATCTCCAGCTGTATAAATACAGGATGAGGCTAAGTAGTTGTTTTGTCAAAAAAAAGCAGACAGGGTGACAAGGTTTACAGTGGAATGGAAGTCCAATATGAATTAATCTTCTTAGATTTTCACCAAGTTTCCTCCCAGAGACTGAGATTATAAACCAAAGTTTTACAACTGAGATATTTCTGGCCTATTTCAGCTAAAATAGCATTTTCTTTGGGAAAACACATTTTTAAGGAAGATGCATGAGAAGTGAAGAAATCCAGAGGAGGAAACTCAAAGGCCTAATGAAATGGCACCTACACAAAAAAAAAAAAAAAAAGAATATGAAGATGAAAGAAGAGAAATCAGTGTCTCTGTGAGTGGTTCAGAGGGGGAAGGGAATAAGCCTCACTCAAATTCATGACAATAGGCCAAGAAATAACAGACATTAATCAATTTATTTTAGTAGTATTCAGAGACTAGTATTATTAAACCAAGAATAGACACCTAACCACATTTAGAAGTTATACAAAATGATGATTCCTATTCTACATAGCTTACTTCCAGTTATAATCTTACAGGAGGGGTATGGGTTAGGAGAGAAAATTATGCATGTGTGCTGTACTTAAAAGCTCTATCTATTTTCACCAAACCTATTCAACATGTTTTCATTATACAAAAGTATGCATAGTACCAACTCTACCACTAAAGGAGTAACTAATTGTAAGAGTGGTCTGAGAGACATTCAGATTCCCTTCTTGCAAAATGCAGTCATATGAACGTCCCTAATCAACTTTTTTAATGAGACTTTTCAAAGGGCTTACAATGGTTCATGTAATCTGAGTTGGATGCAGAGAAGAAATACAGGCAAGACATTCTCAAGAAGTCAAAATAACACAAAAGTTTATTGGGAAACTGAAAAAAATCAGAGAAATTTGGCAAAATGTTTAGTACATCAAAATCCAAGCAACAGAAAGCTCAGAGCATTAACGTGCCCCATTCAACTTAGCAAACTTTAAACCCATATGATGTTAAGTTACTCAAAGTATTCCAAGTGGAAGGAATTAGAATAAGGAGAAAGAGAGAAAGAAACATATAGAAAAGGAGACATATAACCCATCTCTTGGGTTCCAGCAGTGTTTGGATACAAACCCCAAGAGGAAGGTAGGGCCTAGAGAAACATGATGTCCTTGTGTTCAAACCCTTGGCCTTCCTGGGCCCTTCCCCAGGTGGGACTTCCAGTCATCCGGCCACTTAAAATTGGGGTAAGGGCAGAGTAGAGCAGCACCTCCAGTGTTTCATGATGGGCAGACACTGCGGAGCTCTAGGTCTGAGGGGTGAAGGGCAGTTCACGGCCTCACTAGGGCAAGGTCTCAGTGGTTCTGCAGTCCTCATTTTTCCCACCTCTCACACATTGTACTGCTAAAAATATATCAATTGCAATACAATTACTCCCCTCCTTATTTTCTTTCATTTACTTTTGAACTGGTAAATGACATTGGAAATTAGACTCTGTCTGTTCTCTTGATTTTTCTGCAAACCCACCAACTCAAAATGAACTATGTGTAGAAAGTTCAGATGCTGTGATGGAATATGCCCATGGATACTGAGATGTTTCAGCAGAATTTGAGCTGTCCCAAATAGTGATCACTACACAGAGACATTGTGGCACAAGAATGTAGACAGCAGTACATGAGTTTACTCACAAGTCGAATGAAAAAAAGGATCTTTCTTCAGTAACAGTTATGAGTTTATTTCAAGCTGTTTTTCCTAGCAAGATTTATGCACATGCATCAACTTCACATGCAAGTTTTTAGGGAGACAATGAAAGCTAGATTTGTCAACCTGTGATCATGTTTTCTGTTTGATAGTTAGATTTGGAATGTCTATTTTATTAGCATTTCTGCCTAGACTTGAGGAACAAAATGCCAAAAATCTCCCGTGAATGAGGAATCAATTCCCAGAGTTTTCTAAAGGAAGCAGTTTTTTGAAGAAAATAAACTATTGAAGTTGGAATCAACCCAGCTTTCTCATCTGAACCTGTACAGTTGCAGTGAGGGGGGCAGCTTTCTCCCTACCCCTGTGCCAAGGTGTAGTATGTGATCAAGTTCAGGAAACTTTATTTGTTTCTAGTACCACTCTGTACTCAGCAGGCTGATCAAATTGGACAGGATTAGGATGCATTTCTGTATGCATTTATCTTCCAGTAGGTACTTATTACTCACAAAAAGCGAATCTCATACTTAAGTGAAAATCCAACCAATATAACCAAATCAAGATATTCAAGAGATAAGGCTGAGTCTGAGTTATTTTGAAGTATATTTTGCCCATAGAACACCTTTAAGCAGTCAAAATATAATTATTTTTTTAATACTAAGCTGTCCTTTCAGAGCTTAAATGAAAGAACACTGAGAAGATGGATTTAACTGGATCAAGGCCCAAGAAATAGCGACCCTCAGAACCTTCCCTCTAAATAGTTGCTGTTTCTGGAATGGGGATTTAATCCATCTCCATCTTTTACAGTCATACACACTGATTAAATGAAAGGGATTCAGAGCTGTGCATGTCACCTAATGCACATCTCTGCGACCACAATATCAAAGCCTCTGCTCTTCTGCATCTTCCTGGAATTAGGGTTGTAACTTCCAGCAGAAAACAAAGATTATCACACTCAATAGGAAAACTATCAAGTCTCTAATTTATTTGTGCCTCACTGCCTTACTTTCAGTTTTCAAGTATGTATTCCTGTTGGTATGTATACTTGAAAAAAACAATTATGGAGTGTAAGAGAGGACTTTTCTCACTGACTGGGTTTAAGACAATCTAAAAACGTGGACACTCTAAAATGAGTTACCTCCCCTTAGTTTCAACCAATCCCTTTCCATCAATAAGGAGAAATGAAATACAAGTAGATATGAGTGAAAAAATAAGTTTTTTGAAAAGCAGAACAGCAACAGGGAAAAAAATTAACAGTAAACAATAACTAGATACAAAATTGCTAAATCTCACAAACTCCCTAAGAACAAAGAGACACTCAAAATGGCACAAATACCCTTTCCAACATGGTGCCCGCCACAGGTGACCTCAGTAGGGAGACAAAGAGAAAATGGCATCTGACCCTTCCCCCAGAACAATACCCTCCATGCAATCACACAGTCTGGGAGACAGAGGGAAAGGATGGTGGCAAACTTCCTGGGAAAGTAGGAGCTTACACAACAGTTCTAGTGTCATATGAGATTGCCAGCCTGTGCGGGGTCAGTGCCACCATCCTTCACTGCTTCCTGCCACCTGCTGGACTCCAACAGGGGTGTTGCTGTTGTTTCTAAACCATGGGTGTGTCAGGGCAGGGGAAAAAACAGTCTGTCAGCACCCTACCCCAAAATTCTGGTTCTGGCCATGGCACCAGGTCTTAAACAGACAGTATGAATATGGCGGGTATGGAATACAATAATATTTTGGGTTACCCATGACACTCACTTATGTCAATGTTGAATAGAAACATAATGCAAGACAGGTGGGGTGATCATGAAATTAGGTTGAAGAATGCTTGTAGGTTTTATTTGAAGATAATGAATATGGGCAGAATGACATAATATGAAAGTAAGATCCCAGGATTTTTTAGCTATCAGATGCCATTGTGGTGACTAGAGACAATAAATAATTGAAGTTTTACCATGATAAAAAGTCACTAACATCATTGTGGGATCTTGAAAATGTCATTTTCCTCCTTCCTCCTTCCTCCTATAATTTGTTATAAAATAACAGCAAGTGTCTGGAAGCCTTCCCCTGGGTATCATACAAGCCTTTTTGATAGAAGTCTTTGGCATTCCCCACAAGTGGAATGGAAGATGTTATAAAGTTTTCTGGGATTAAACTAGTTACAAGCAAACATACATGGAGTGTATTAAAGTAGCCCCTGCTCTGCAACACTGCTTAATGTTGAGAGAAGCATGAAAAAGAGAGGGCAATGAAACAGCCTTGTGCAACAGGGATGAAAGAAAATAGGAAGGACAATAACAGGTACAGGGGTAGGAAAGTCTACAAACCAGAAGAAAAATGCTAATGCTGTGCTCTCTGCATTAAGTTAGCACAGCCAATCTGCAAGCCATCACTGTCCATACCTACTTGATAGAAGTGATGTGAAAGAAACCCAGTCTATGACTTTTTATTTCCTCCTTTCATCTTCAAAGACAACTTCTTATGCTCTTTAAAGATGCCTATGGTTCACTAGCAGTTTAAGGAAAAATAAAGTGCTTTCCTAATCATTCCCAGGCATTCATTCAGGGAAGGGATAACAAACTCCCAGTCTGCAAGTTGCAGCTGTGGAATGGGGTCTTTCAGCTCCCAGACTTCTTGCCACACTTTAGTTACATCTTGCCACACTTTTAGTTACATCTAGACAAAGTCATGTTAAGACCCCGTCAGCAACAGTGCAAAGTACTGTGTTTATATAGTGACAAAGTGACAAATGTTACTCTGCAACACTCTTCAGGTATATCTAGAAATAAGACTAACACAGTGACTTGTATCTCTGCCAGAGATTTCTCTTTTAGCCTCTTAGACACAGAGAAAACAATCAAGAGGATAGAAAAGGAAAGGAGGTTTTAGATCAAATTCTTTAAAACAAAATGTGGAATAGACCATTTCACTACCTGCAAAGATGACTGATTGGGATCAAGTTGTGAGAAGCATATCAAGGTATGAAGGAAAGAGCACTTATTCTTGTTCAAACATGAGCAGTTCCATCCTGTCTCTCGTCACCCTCTGGTGAGTCCAGCACTTGTACTTGCAGCTCAAGCTCTTTCTGCAGAGCAGGACATGCATTGCAGAACCTGACAAGCACCTTCATATCACATTAAAAGTCCATGTCATGGCTCAATACTCTTTCCACAACAGAGAATTGTTGAGTTACATTCTCATCAGGCTGTGGATGACATATTTTCTTTTGTGCTAACTGATCATAATTCTCATTTCCTTCCTTTCCAGGTAACTATAATCACCTGCTTTAATATTGTGCCAGCAAGACATCTGCATAAGAACTGATTCATTTCTTCTCATACCTTAACTTCCATTAAGGACAAGCTATCACACAAACATCATTGAACTAAAAATAAAAAAAAAAATCTGTTAAATTCCTCAGGAGGGGAAATTGGGTCACAGAAGACCCTTTGCATTGGCCAAGGTAATCCATTTGAACTTTGTCAAAAGACAGAAACAGATGTTCACACTGCCACCACGTCAGACAGCATCTCCCTCATGTAGGACCATGCTTTTCTCCATTTCATATGTACAGGACACTTTGTACAGGAGTTTTGGTTTTCCAACATCTGGAGAATAGACAGAAAGAGGGAGAAGAGGACAAGAAAGAAGGCTGGAGTGGGGAATCTTCCAAAAGAAAGCCTTTTATTTTTTGGAACATATGCAACAAGCTCTGGTGCAGCGGACATGGGAATATGAGTAAGAAGGCCTGGAATCCATTCACAGCTTCTGTTCTGTGGGTGTCTGTATGGTTTTGAAAAAACTAGGTTAGTGTTCTGCTTCTTTTGCATCTTAACTTGGGTTACCCAGAGGTGGTTTAACCTGGAGATTAAAAATCATGAAAGTGCAGACTGAGGGAGAAGGAAATTATGCCATTCAGCATCAAATGAAGACAGGCGTGGCATTGGATGCTGCTGGCCTTGGTGCTGCCACTGGCAAGAGGAAACAGAAGAGATCCCTCATCTCCCACTTGCAGGGGGCTGGGAGGCAGTAGCAGCAATTTCAAAGGTTGTTTGATGAAGTGGCAGCCAGAAAGCACATTTCAGATGACTGCCTTACTGTATTAAAGGCATATTTTTATCCATCCATATAAGTTCAAGGACATTTCTCCGGCAGTTGCAGAGTGCTCTGCTAGCTTTTTGCCCCAAATTATTAAAAGAGAAGACTGAGCCTCCTTCTTACAGGCAAGTGCAGCAGGGGTAAAAAAAAAAAAGTATTTGGAATGGGTAGCATATGTTTTTTCAAGAACAGGTGCCTAGAGGAATGGAACTCTCTAGCCAAACACCCCATATGATAAAGGCTGTATCAAAGTGGCCATTGGCAGCACAACAAAAGACTGCTTTACAGCTGCCTCTTCTGTAATCCAGGCTGCAGTGCCCTGGAGAGTGGAGGACTAGGGACAAGTACAGAATACGGTACAGGTAGCAAGCAGTCGTGTACTCTTGCCGAAGGACTTTGACAGGCACCATAAGAAGTCCAATCCTCTACACCCAAGGCTGCAGTAGTTTGGATGGAGAGGCCTAAGTGTTCAGAGAAAGCATTATAGGTACCTGAGACCTGCACACAAACTGTCTTCCCGAACTCATATATTATGTCTGTCCTAGTAGTTGGATGGATAAGTTGTCTGAAGCATTCTTTAAATGCTCCAAAAATAATATGGGAAAACATCTACTTACTTTGATGCCTTTAATGTGCAACTCCCTCAGCTTTTCCTATCTGCTGTTTTGATGTCTGCACTAATGCTTAAATGTGGGTCACTGCTTCTTTTTGAAAGGGGTCTGATGCAGAGGTAGACTATGCAAAAGCCAGATAGCTCCTCTTTTCTTTTCCCCCTCAACTTTCACACTCTCCTTGACTCTGATTTCTCTCTTAGAGTCTCCAGAGAAGAGTGTTCCTTATTGTATTGGTTTGAAAAGCAAGTGGGTTTTTTGGGATGCTGTGGTTAAACCAATAGGTGCTCAGATATATTGGCACCTGGTGTGGCCACTGAGAACATGGATACGCCTCTGAGAACACAGGGGGTTAAAAGCAGAAAACTCCCAGGGGGAAGCTCTCCTGGGTTCTGTCCAGTCCGTGAGGGAGGTCGGAGCTCCCCTGTCCTGTCACTGTATCCTCTCCAGATTGTATTTGTCAAGACTTTCTTCTTAAGCTTATATTTTCTTCAAACCTCAAATCATATTAATGTATTTTCATCATTTGCTGCAACATTTCAGTAAGTTTTTCTCAAATGCTGGCATAGGGATTTTATGGGTTACCCCAATATTATTTCAGTCAATGCATTTCCAACTGCGTAGGCAGCAATAAAAGATATCTCTTTGCTCTCCTGTTTATTCACAGAAAAAGCTTAACCCAAGCATTACAGTGAAAGTTAAGGACACAGAAAAAAAATTTTCCACCCATAGCTGTTTAACCATTTTATGTCAAATTCTTCAAAATAATTGTACTGCAAATCATATTTAACTCATATTAACTATTAACTGTCTTATTTAAATTACAAGAACTACCCACTGAAGAAAGAGCAACTTATTTGACTAAGAATTATAGAGATAGCCCTGGTCTAAACAATATGATAGCATACTTCCTTTTTCACATGATTGTAACTAAAGATGTTTATTTTAACAGTAACTCCCTGACTACAAATAGAAAACTCTCTTGATTTCCAGCCTATTTGTATCCTGTCCCGTCAGTTTACACTGAGCATGTCATCTTGCACTACAATCAGTTCTGATTCCCAACAACAGCCCTTTTATACTGGTTTATATACATATATATATATATATATATATAGGTATTTCACATAACTTCTTGATTATAGAAAAAAAATACAGAAGATACCAGATAGAAAAATTGATGTGATAATTTAGTATCTAAAACATTTAGATACCCCAAATCCTATTCTTGAATAGGAAAGCTTACTTTTGAGCACATTTTTACATCTAATACATATATAGAAGGCCTAAAAAATATTTCTATCTAAAGAGACATTTTTCATTACTTCTTCTAACTACTAAAAGCTAGAGAAAATCATTACAGAAAACATGAATCTTGACCTTTCAAAGAAAATAAGCATCAAAATAAAAAGTTGAAGTACAAAGCACAAGAGCATTATTGAGATATATAGAAGGAAATGCACTTATTCTTTTTCCTTTTTTTGGAGCTACAAACACAACAAATCAATAAGGACTCTTTTATTCTTGCCTAAAACTGCACTGGAAAAGTTGAAAAGGTGTGGGCAACAGTCTGAGAGAGATAATGCACAGCAGTACCTCATAAGCACACATTGCTCTCTATCTATGCTGGGGTATGAAGGTTATGCATTTTCATGGAAAATTCTGATCCATATGAGTTCCCTACTCTTCTGCTGGCACTTGTGCTAGATTTATGAAAGCTTGAGAATAGAAAAAGGAGAGACAGAAAGACAGACATTTCCCCTCTGTACATCTGCTTAGAAACACTGTAATAAGGTCAAAGCCCTGTGACTGCCCACAGATCTCTAATTCATCCTGATTCCCCATATTCCATGTGCTGGTGTACAGGCACTTCATAGAAGTATTTGATTATGTCAATATCCCAGTAGGAGTGCACAAGGATGCTCTTGTCTTGTGGCTATGCCTTTGGCTGCTTGTGCTTGATCAAGGTATTCCCTCTTGTTATGAATGATCAAATCGATAGCCAAATTATGAAAAATTTAACAACGATTTATTGGGTCAATTACAAAAATAGAATTTCGAGCACCCAGCACAATCAAGACAGCATCAGTCCTCGGTAGGGGTGCTGGGTGAGACCAGAGGTTCATCCGACAGCGTGATGGCTTCCCCTCAAAGGTTCACACTGAGTGTTTTCAGCATCCAGTTTATATACAGTTTATTCTGCCTGAGGCAAAGATGACCACATCTTTCTATTCACTTCTTCGAATGTAAATCCATTTCCATACATATGTTGAAATAGACAAAGATGGGTAGACAGAAGTCTGAGCACACAGGAGAAGTTTGAATAAGTTGGTATCAATTCCTGAGTGCCCAGATGAGATCAGGGGGAGTCTGAGTCTTGTGAGATTCCTGGGACACAGCAATTAATCACGGGCCAGGGAGGCTCCTGATGTTATCTCCCAGGTGCAGGAGACAAGGAAATCATCACTGATGGTCCAGGAAGGCTCCATTCAGACATTAAACAGGTCTGATGCTATCTTGACATTGCCAGGAATAAGTTACAATTTGAATAGAGCTTTATTCCTGACTGGGAGGTTAAAACATTATTTCTACTATATTTTATACCTACACAAATCTGTTTATACAGCATCAATTAACTACATTACATACAATACTCTTAAGCCTCCTTTCACTTCTTGGGTGATGACTATAGTCTTCCCTGTACCAGGCTCTGTCAAGCCTGACTATGTCCCCAGCTTCCTTCAAATATAATTTAAAGCTCTCTCAATGAGCCCTGCCAACTTGAGAGCTATGCTCCTTTTTCCCTTTTGAGAGAGGTGGACTCCATTTGTTGCTAGCACACTCCGCATATAAACAGATCAATGACCAAAACCCTCCCAAATTCTGCTGGTAACACCAGTCTCAAAGCCAGGTATTCATCTGCATTAGTTACCTGTTTCTTGCACCATCATTCCCTGCAACTGGCAGGACAGAAGAGTTTGGAGACAGAGGAGTTATTGTTTAATTTCTTTACTGGACTTATTAATATTATACAGTTCAAATATTTTACAGTATATCAGTCATTCTCAGTAGAAGATATATATGATTAATTATTTTAATTGGTCTTCTAAATTGTTATTATGGGAAAAGAGGTACATGTGAGGCAACTAGGAAGGAGTTCCAAAGCAACATGTATAGCATCATAGATATTATTGAGGTAGAAGGGACCTTAAAGATTACTTGGTCTCAGCTCTTCTGCTTTGGATCACCTTCCACCTGATCAGTTCGCTCAAAGGCCCATCCATCCTAGCCTTGAACACTTCCAGAAGTGGGACAAGTTCTCTGGGCAACCTGTTCCAGTGCCTCATCATCCTCACAGTAAAGAATTTTTTCCTAATATCTAGTTTAAACCTACTTTCTACTCTCTACCCTCTTTCAGTTTAAAGCCATTACCCCTTGTGTTATCACTACATGCATTTGTTAGAAGTCTCTCTCCAGCAATCCTGTAGGCTCCTTTAGGTACCAAGAGGCTCCTATAAGGCCTCCTCAGAGCCTTCTCTTCTCCGAGATAAACAATCCCAATCCTTTCAGCCTTTCCACAGAAGTGTCCTATCTTTCTAATAATTTTTGTAATCCTTCTCTGAACTCAGTCTAGCAGATCTATGTCCTTGTGCTGGAGCCAGGTGCTCCAGATGAGGTCTCATGAGAGTGAAGTGGGATAATCACCTCCCTCCACCTTCTGGCCACGCTGCTTTTGACACAGCCCAGAATACGTTTGTCCTTCTGTGCTGAGAGCTCACATATTGAGTTTTTTGTCAACCAACATCTTTAAGTGCTTCTCCTCTGGGTCCCTGTCAATCCAGTCTCTGCCTAGCCTGTATTGGTACCAGAGATTGTCCTGAGCCACATGCAGCCATGCAGCACTTGGGCTTGTGTCATGGTTTAAACCCAGCTGGAAGTGAAGCTCCACCCAGCTGCTCCCCTCTTCCCAGCCCCTCTAGAGAGAGAGACAGAAGGCAGAGATCACAGGCTGAGATAAGAATTATTTACCGGAAACAGTGGTGAGATAAGAAATAGAATAGTAACAGAAACAATATTAATAACAAAGGTATAAAAAAGAGGGTGCTCATTGACTGATCAACCCAACCTGTGTCACACAGCTACCTAGGAGAAAGAAAAAAATGGCCCCTGTACCCTCTGCACACACATTTTTTTTCCCCAAGCCCAAGACAATGAAAAACAACGGTGGAAATTCCCTCCAGTTGGGATCAGTGTTACCCCACCACTCCATTTGCTGCTTGCTTCCCTGGACACCAACAAAATGGCAGAGGACCTTCCACATAGTATGAATTTCCTCTATCTGAGTCCAGGCCCACCTTCTTCTGGGAAGTCAGAATCCCTTATCTCAGTCCCCTGGCAGTGAAGTAAGTGCTATAGAATAACTACATAGACATGCCCACAAGGCCCCAGGGTCTGCACCCTCACAGCCACTGTGAACAATTATCTCTGTCCTTAGCTGAAACCAGGATACCTTATTATAAGGTTCACACAGACTCACTTCTCAAGCCTATCAAAGACTCCTGAATGGGGAGCTAACTGTACCACACAGCTTGGCGTTGCTGACAAGCTTGCTGAGGGTGCAATCAACCCCATGACTTCTGAAATACAGTGGATAGCAGTATAACCACTTCCTTGGCCCATTCCCTCAGGACCTGTGGATGCACCTCATCAGACCTCACAGACTTCTGCTTCTTCAGATTCCTTAAATGGTCACAGACCTGATCTTCTCCTGTAGCAGGAGGCTCCACACTCATTTCCTTTCTTTCCCTTATGTGTCTCAGGAGGAGCACAAATATAGAAAGTAAAAATGCCTTTGTCTATAAAAAAGCTTCACTTATTGGAGAGAAACTCAACAGAAGTCAAACAAATGGCCTTATCAACTGCTAAATAAGCTTGTTCTGTTCACATCCAATGGGAGAAAGAGGAAAACAAAAAAAAAATCAAGATTTTAAATACAAAGGGTCTACTGAGAAGTGACATTATGTCACTTACCTTTATATGGTGTTGTCAAGGCAATATTATTTGCAAATAATCTTCAAGGAACTTTTATAATTCCTCCTTCAAACTAAAGAAAGACATATATCCTAAGACAAGCATTTTCTCCAATTAAATCAGTCATTAAGTTTAAAAAATGAAACTATATGTTTTACAGCCTCTCTCTCTCTTTCTCTCTCTTGATTTCTCACCATTTCAACTACAAAGACTCAGCTTATTTAGCTGAGCAGATGTCTGATATTGTGAGAAGAAGAACGTATACAGCATGTTCGAGAAACATCATACACTGTGCTCAGGTTTCTTTTTTGATGCTATTTGGATAGCGAGACAATGTTGCACTGATCCCGAGGGCTGTCTTTCCCTCTTATGTAGCTCTCACTCTGAACTTTGTTAAAATATCCTGCAAAGTTTGTTCTTCATTAGGAACTTTTCATGTGAGCAGACAAGGCATTAGCTGTTCTTCACATTCTTTTCCTAATTTTCAGAGTGACTCTCCTTTGTATGGAGAGAATTTATATCCATGCTACTCTGTTTTAATGACTGACTGAATGAATAAGTAAATAAAAATATATACATCTGATCAAAAACATGATCTGGATAAAATTAACCATGGTGTCAAGATTTGTATTGTTCAAATAATTACACATTTTATCAGTGTCCCACTTCATAGTTGATCCTGGATTTACTTTGGCATTAGATAACTGCATACTATAGAATAATATCAATTAGAATTAGAAGAGAATTGCTGTACCATCTTGTTAAGGTTTGCACCTGAACAAACAGCAGGTCCTACAGGTTTACTCTATCTGAGATTCTATTACAGCATTACATTCCTTATATCCTTGTAACCCATACATGAGTTTTAAAAAGCAGAGTTATCAAATATCTATTGGATGGAAGCAACGAGGAAAAAGAAAAAAAAAAATGTACCTGTATAAAAATGTTAGATAATGTTATATCTATTTCTACTTTTCTGCTGTTGTGGAGAAAGAAATACAATTTGATGTGCTTAAAACCTTCAAATAATTTTCTGCTTGGTCAGTGAGTTGAATAAGTTCATAATGAGACTAACTATGTGTCCTATTGCAGATGAAGCAATTTTTAACAACAGAAGTTCTAAATTAATTTGTCTATTCAAAAAAGTCGTGTTGGTTTTGATTTCTGAGCAGACAGGAGCACAAAGAACTACTCTTGTCTAGGGATGGAATTAGACAAACTTTTATTTCTTCTCCATTCCTCCCCCGGTCCAGTCCTTCTGTCTTGGTCACATGGCCCTATCATTGGAAATATTTTAGTTCTCATCCTACTCGAGTCAATGATAATGAGAACATAATTTATTTGGGTTTATCTATATATATATACACACACATATATATAAGCAGTTCTCTTCTGAGTTAGCTGTCTATTGGGATAGTCTTGTCTGCTGAAAGGAAATGGATTCAAGACAATTGAAGCTCTGGTTGCTATAGTCAGGGATTCCATGCTCTTACAGCCATTAGAGATGTGCAAAAAGATCAAAAACACTCCCACCATTTATGCTAAGCTCATCTCATAATACATCAAGCCCAACAATAGAACTAGATGGCAAGCACAAGTCACAAGCTGTTGGCTCTATGGAGATACATAACCTTGGTAACAACCATATTTCAAATTTTTTTGTTTTATGTATTCTCCTGTTCGCTCACTCATATCTAGAAACATTGTTTGATTTTTAATCCAGACTGACTATGCTATACAGATGCATTTCAACCTACTTTGGAATAAAATTTTTAGTTCTTTATATTCAGCAATCTTCTACTCCACAGGGGCTTGAAAGTCTACATTGGCATGCAATAAAGACCCTCGATTGTTTTTGGTTTTGGCATGCCATAAACAGTGAAATTTAACAGAACAGCTGTTCTTCTGTCTCATGCTGAATTTTGTTCACAAGCAAAAATCACTCATGTTTATGTTTCAAAAGTATTAAACCAAACATTTTTTGGTGTGCTACAAAACATTTACACTATGCCAAAGCTGCTTGCAAGGTATATTAACAACACTTCTTATGGGAAATGTGAGTTTAATTGCCCAAACATCTGCCTGTGCTGCAGTGAGAGGTGACTGGAGAGGTAAAGTTACTTTCTCCAAACAGAGCAATACACATGTGCCTAAACACAACTCAGAGTTCAAAGCCTTGGACGGAATGAGTGACTAACTAATAAAGGAGATAATTTGGCCTGCATCACTAGTATATATGACCATTGGTAAGCAGCTGTTGTAACTCACAAGAGTATTAATTTAGGGTAACTTCTAAAGTGATTTGTTATCAAGTGCTAAGTACTCAGGGCAATTGAAGATAAAGAGTAATATAGTTAAACTGGTGCTGTGTCACAACACCTCTGAGACAAAAAAACTCTCCTTGAGAACCTCAAGTAAAAAAATGATGCCACTTAATGAACTTTGTGGGAAAACCATGGTAGTCATAAGCCACAAGAACAGACTACAAGTAAGGAATTATGAAGAAAGGCAAGTAAAAGATGCTACTTTAAAGATGTAGACAGAAACCTGTCAAGATAAATGCAGAAAAAGGAGGAAATCTCTGTGTAAGAAGATGGGGAAGATCAAAATGCACAACCATGTATGTGTAAATCAGTGTAGTTCTACTGACTTAAAAGGAACTCCCCAGATTACCAAACTGAAAAGATCTGCAATTAAAAATTGCCATTCCACTAAAAAAAAAATAGCTGTATTTGTAAATGTGTGATTATTTTCAACTCCTTCAACTCCTATAAACCCTGTATCAAAAACAGTTGAAATAATTATGTTTCATTTTAAATTATTTAACATAAGCCACTAATACTTCACCATTACGGTCTTGAAGTGCTTCACTCTAATGTGACATGAACTTCATACCACATTATATATTCTCTTATTACCCGATATTAATATTTTTCTCCTCTGTTCCTGGAAATAAACTGCTAAAGAGTTAGCTGGTTTTAATGTAAAGGGTAGCGACACTGAGTTACCTACAGCAGCTTGGGAAATTCTATTTTCTCAGAGTTCAAGATTTATATTATATCTTGAGAGCCTAGTATGTATTACTATGTATTTTTTCCAGCAGTAAGCCATAGTAAAGGGCAAACATATATATTTCTGGCATTTGAGTTGCCAGAATTTCATTGTTATTTAAAAAAACTGAGTGAATATCTACTATTTACTGGTTGTCCTTAAACCTCTGTTCAGGCCTCATTACAACAGAAGAGAGTTTGGGGGGATCTGGAAGCAGCAAAACCTTTTTCAGCAGAACACATCTGCCAGGGCAGAGACTATTTTTGTGAAGGTCAGACAGAGCCAGGCAACAGCAAGTGTCAGACTGTCTGCTTTAACAAAATAGTTCTTGGGTTCTCACAAAACTTCTTACTACAATTTATCACATCCCAATGAACAATCCCACACTGAATCCTTTGCAGCTTTAGGCCGAATACTTCTCAGTGGCTCCTTTCACCATCTGAAAATTTTAGTGCTTTGATGCTTAAACAAGGTACAGGTAAATGAGAGTTCAGTCACTTAATACTCAGATACAAGTGAATGAAAATTGCAGAAAAGCAATATAAGATGATTAAATATGTGGGAATTCTGTGAGAAGAAAGAGAGCCCTTTCTGGCCCCCTGAATGTACAAAAGAAGAATAAAAAAAAAAAAAATTGCAACTATTATGCATGGGCAAAAATGAGATAAGTGCAAAATTCCTGGAGGTGACTGGAGAACTATTATAAGAATTATTATTATATAATTATATCATTGTAGTATTACAATTATATTCATCAGTGATGCAGTGTAGCCCTGGATTTTTACCAGGTCTAACTTCCCTTCTCAGAGCAATGCTAAGGAAGACATGTACTTTGGGTGTGAAGAGGGAAGGGGTTTTTGCACTCACATATTCTGCTTGCATTCACTGAGGAGATGCTTGGTGCTTGGAGGATGTTAATGTTTCACCCCTTTCATGGTTTAAGCCCAGCCAACAACTCAGTCCCACACAGCCACTCATGCACTACCTCCATGGAGGAATGGCAGAGAGGATTGGAAAAGTAAAAATGAGAAAGCTCATGGGTTGAGGTAAAGACAATTCAGTAGGTAAAGCAAAAATTGTACAAACAAGAAAAGCAAAACAAGGGATTAATTCACCACTTCCCATGGGCAGGCAGGTGTTCAACTATTCCCAGGAAAGCAGGTCCCCATTGCATGTAGTGATTACTTGGGAAGACAAACACTATCACTCCAAAGGTCCCCTCCTTCCTCCTTCTTCCCCCATCTTTACATCCTGAGCATGATGTCATACGGTCTGGAATAACTCTATGGTCAGTTGGCGTCAGTGATCCCAGCTGTGTCCCTCCCCAGATTCTTGTGCACCCCCAGCTGCTTGTTGGGGTGAGAGGCAGAAAAGGTCTTTGCTCTTTGTAAGATCTGCTCAGCAATAATGAAAATATGACTATGCTTTCAATGCTGTTTTCAGCACAAATCCAAAACACAGCCCCATGCCAGCTACTATGAAAAAAAGTTAATTCTGTGTCTATCATAGCCAAAACCAGCACAACCCCAAAGAAAGCCAGTGCATGTACCCTGAGGCTGCTTAATGATGTGAAAGAAAGCATGATAGGTGAGGACGATGAGGATATTTGTTTCAAGAGCAAATATCCAAATAAAGCTTAAATACTTATGTAGAGGTCCTTTGGATACCCTTGGCATTACTGAGTTTGGGTTTTATAACTAAAGCAACAAGAGTCCTTTGCTACACTAATTACAGTACTGAGAACCTTTTAACATTGCACCTTTTGGGTCAAATAATCCTCATGGAGGGAAATACACTCTGGATTTTCATCATCAAGCATAATTTAAGTGCTGTATGGCTACAAATCATAACCACTATAATAATAGTGCTATCTGTTAGAGATGTCCCCACAGAACTGAAGCTGACTCAGAGTAGAGTTAATAAGGTGGCACTAGGAACAGAAGAAGAGATTATTTTGGAATTAGTATTGAAGTGGGCAACAAAATAGAATTTATGAGATTTCCTCCAGACAACCAGAGTGTAAATCTGGGTTATTTCTATCATCCCTTCCTATCAGTGAAGTCTAAGTTCACATTTGTGGAAGGACCAAAAATGCTAGTGAGTACGTTTTCAAGCATTACTCATGTATGCTTTGTGTTGTCCTCAGAAAAATTAAGAGACCCGTTCTGTATAGTTAAGCATACAATAGCTTTCTTTAGTGATCTCATACAGTCTGGTGAAAAGATGTGAATTGGAATAACAGTTGCATATAAAAGTCCCTTCAAGTTTGTATCCCATGCTGCTGCACAAGTTTACAGAGAAAAACCACAAATATGATGCTGAATGTGACCGCTTGAAATGCATGCACTTGAAAAATTAGCTTCTTTTTCTGCAAATAATAATTCAAAACAATGCCTCTGTTGAGGTTTAGAAAGGTATAAGATCCCAAATAAAAAACCCAAAAGAGATCTCTAAAACAGTATTTAAAATCAGAAACTAATCAAATTGACAAAAAGAAAATAAAAACCAATGCTTCTTAAGATCAACAAATCTATCAAACTACATCTGTGATCTGCACAAAATAGCACTGTCTCCTCACTGGCACACAGCAGAGGTGAGCCTTTTTTAGGAACACTGGAATTGCAAATACATTTGGTAGTCTGATTTCTTTCTGTTTCTTCCAGCATATGAGGGCAGTCATGCAAGATACACTGAATGCTGACAGGCAGAAAGATGGCTTGGTTTCTCCCTCTCTCCCCTCAAAGCATTTTACTTTACTGGAGAGTCAGCCACAACCTTTTCTGCACAGCTACACATACTAATATGACTGTATATATTCAGGATCAAGTGGCAGGCAGCTAAATACAGTCTCTGGCGTTGCCTTGTTCTCTTCAGTCTTTACTGGCTGCTATACCTGCCCTCTGCCACCCTTTATTCTTCAAGACAGGTTGGCTTAGATCTAAGACTTCATCTTGAAACCCTGCTGCCTTTCTCTCACCAGATTTGACACAGTTGAACTGATCTTTTGAGTTTAGACCATGTTTGTTGACTGGAATTTTTGTCCTCCACAGATAGCAAGCATGCTGGTGACAGGCATCACAATAGTACCCTTACTTTGCTCAGTTGTTTTTTTGGGTTTTTTTACTTCTATTTTATGATTTATACTCAGAATGCAAAGATGGAATTTTTTTCCCCTAAAATGTTTGAGTACTAAGAAGCTACAAATTTTGATTGTCATCAATGCACACAATAGGGGAGAAAGAAAAATAGAATTCCTGCAATCCTCAAATATGCAGTAATCAGCATCTTCCTATAACAAGGTGCACAAAGCTGAGGTTTGCTGTATTTATACTTGCCTGTCTGATTTCTAAATGTTAAGTTCTTGCTTGTGGGACCTACAAGAGCTAGTTTGAAATGACTGTTCACAAATATCCAACATCTGTTCTTTTTAAAGCCTTGGCCTCATAAGCAAATTAGAACTTCCAGCAGGTTCATACACAAATATAATTCAATAAGAGTTCCTCAGAATGGAAAAAAATGCAGGTTATTTTTGTTTTATTACAATTTCCCCAATTATAAGTATCAGGATGTGTAAGCAGACTTTACCAAAACACAGTTTTAAAAATATTAGCAGCTACAAATAGATGGAAGGAATAAGATACAGAATGTCACCAGGGTACATATTTTCCATGCATCTCTTTGAAAGACTTTAGCATTTTTTGAAGATTAAGCCGACTAAATTTTCTTTTCATTGCAGTTAGCTCTATCAGGTGTTCATTGCAGAAAGCCACTTAAAACCTTCTGATATAGTGCAAGTTTTATAGCTACAGGTAATCATTACCTGTGGTGAGCAACATAATTCACAGCCAACTAACAGTAAAGGGGCTTGGCACACAATATCTAAACAAGCAGCAAGACCTTTAAGATTTCTGGGGCTCATTTGCCACAATTACAGTTCAGACCATTTGACTGCAACCTAAAAATATCCTCTTCCTCCACACATCCCCTATGCAAAGTGTAATGTACCCGTTTTCTGGTGGATTTTAAATTATTCATCCAAATGGGATAAGTTTTAATCCAATACCATTTTTTCAAGGCAACAATGCACATTCTGCAAACATAATCAAGAACAATTCACATCCTATTATAATATTAACATATTACTTCCTGCTTTCACTGTACACAGCACATCATGTGTGTCTGTCTGTATGTGCAATTCTAGCTCATCTCCATTTACTAGAGGCTGCAATGGTGGCTGATAAGAAATACATTCAAGCACACATCATTTGATAATATTTAACAGATAGCCTATAGAATTCAGAGTAACTCATTTGTCATTAAAATCCTAGATACATATATTATGCTCAGATCCACATTCTTTGCACTGAACTTTATGGGAAAAACAACACACACACATATACACCAAAACCCAAAAAACCCAAACACTTAAAGAAAGCTGTGGAGGCTGGAGAACCAGCCAGGTAAAAGCTTGCTATCCGCTCCTGGAGAGCCAAGCCCTGAACCACAACCCTTAAGTTAGGGAGAGCAAGAAGATTGTGCCCATAGTCCTTTGTGACCATATGTTGATTTCGTCTACCCCATTGGCCCTTTCCCTTTGCTCCGCCCCTACACCCTCATCCCATTGGTCCCAGTGTTTTGCCCCACCCCTTGCTTTTCCTATATAAAGCCCTGTGTTGCTGCATCACCAGCTGTGCCTAGTAGCCTTCATGGGAGGGTGGCTAGGCCTGGGGCCTCCTGCTCACAATAAAGGCTTTCTCTCTGTGGAATACCGTACAAGGCTCTTGTCTCTTCCTTCCATGTTGCCTGGAAGAATTGAATAGCTAGCCAGTGTGAGTGAAGGATGTGCCTGTGCCCCTGAGCTGTCCCTCTTCAGGAGGGTCACAGCACCCATACCACCTCTCCATCTGCTGTGGCAGAAACCAAGAGAACTTAATAGAAAAACAACAAAAAAATTCTATATCCAGATATTTCCATATGCTGTTTTGTTTCCCATCTGTTTATGATTTATAATGAAACCTAAACAGGAGTGAATACATTAAAAGTCATGTAACCTTTAGAGTAGCTAACTTCATGTTGATTAACACATTATAAAAATGATACGATTTTTATATCATTATCTATTTATATCAACATTTATATCAACAAGATGTCTCAGTTGCCCATATGGACACATGGGAGTAAAGCTAAAGAAGGATTTTATTTAGGAACCTAGAAGTTTTAAATTATTATTTCCATCTAATCTATGAAACAATTTCCCTTTTCATTCCTTCTAAAAGTTCTAAGAGTTTATAGGGAAATATAATTCCTGAAGAGAAAAAGAAAAAAGAATAATATAAAAAGAAAATTAAAACCCTACCAAAACCAACCAAGACTCAAATATTAAAATCAGAAGAGTACAGAAGATTTCCACATGTGAAAGTTCAACCACTTGCACTCTGTGCTGTAACCTCTTCAAAAAAATCAAGACGTGGGGAATCAGGTTTCCCATTACTCCAGCTACATAGATGAGATGTACAAACATGTCAACTTATCCCCACTGTGACCTCCAAAAAATCGAAATATCAGCTGAGAGGTGGCTGCAGCATGCAGCTGACACTGAGAAAGACAGTTATTTTTCAGTAATTCTGAACATAACTCATACTTTAAAAAGTGTTTAAGAGAATTTTGGGTCAATGACAGTAAAACAAGAGCAATATTTTGTGTCAGACTTCAGTTTAAAGGGAACTAACTCTAAGGAAACAAAATTATTATTTTAGTTTTCTGAATGTGTAAGTTTAGTTAATAACAAATGCAACATTTATTTTGCACAGTTGAATTCTGTTCACAAATGGGAAAAAAACCAGTTAATAAATTATTACTAAAGTTTATGAGGTTATACAGGAAGATATTAAGATGGAAGTACTGGAAAGCTGAACTATTCTGCTGGTGTTCTGAGGAAGAAGACAGCATTCAGTGAAACTCAGAGGAGTGCAGTCTTACTGAAGCCTGAAGCTCTCAGTTTAGGAAAGGGTCACAATATTTTCCTGTCTCAAAAAGATGCTCAATTGATTATAACTTGAAAGTGTCTCCACACGTTTCTGAAAAGCCCCACAGCACACACAACTGCCTGCTCCACCTCTGTCCTCATCCCTTTCTAGGATGCTTCTGCTCCTGACGACAGCTCTGCAGTTTGCTTGCCTGCACGTTGAAGTGCTCAGAGAGATACTTGTCTGGCCCAGCAGCAGAGCACAACTCAGTCACAGCAGAGAGTATGGGTGTCACAACTGTTAACTTCTCATTATTCAAAAAGCCCTAAATAGAAATAAAATAAATCTTAACAAAGTCAGAAATACTTTATTTTTAGGTGGCTTTCTTTCTGACTAGAAAAGCTGCTTAAGTAATTCTTGGAGGAGCAAATGATCAAAGAATGTAAAAATGCGATGTTCTTTAGACAAAGGACAAAATCATTTTGGAGGAAATGCCTTGAGTTGTACCTCCAACCTGTTGAAGGTCATGGAACAGGGGCCTAAGACCAGTGATGATGGTTATATGGGAATAAGCAGTGTCCTGCATCCCTTTTTTGTAGTTAAAATATCACCGGGCAATTAGTGCTTCACCACCACCATGCTACCTGCAGAGCATGGCATGGTTTCAGTGCACATCACTGTTGTCTGGGTGACAGTTCTGCCAGTTTGATTAAAACAGTCAAAGTAGATTTGAGATCTTTGAGGACAGTTTTGTTCTCAGTGTGGTGCATGACCATTTCTATATATGACTATCAGTATAATGTCTGAATGCTTTTCTGGCTTGGTTCTTCTTGTCCTTGATTTGTATTTGTTCAGGGGCAAGGAGCAGAACCAGATCAAGGGTTTGGGATAAAGCCAGACAGAACTTGATTAACTCGCCTCTAACTACAGTAATTACTGTAGTAAAAACTAATGCCTTAATTAGCGTTTTAGAAGACAAGAAAGGGTGGAGATATTCTTTAGTTCATCCTAGAAAAACAAATACATGTTTAGCTTTTGCCTCCATCACCTTGTGTACTAGCCTATGCTTTAGCCAAATCCTTCATTTTTACCAAGTGCAACAGGATGCCTTCTGGATGCATGTTTGTGTGCCAGAAATTTAACAGCACAACAGTGCAAGATCAAGATTTCATCTCTATGCCAGAAGCTTCTAAGAGTCATGGTAAAGATCCCACTACCATATTTCACTAGGAAGGGAAAAACATAATTTCTGAGCATCTACTTGGTTTTTAAATAAATTTAATTTCATACATAAATTAATATATGGTCACAAATATGCTTGACAGAGACTAACAGAAGTGCTTAACACATTCGCAGCCTTTAACACAGATGATGAATCAAGGGGGTTTCAGTGCTGTGAGCTGGAGGACAATGACTATGAGACTGTTGATCCTGTTGATGGGTCCATGGTCCCAGTTAACCCTGAAGTTGTCTGCTGCTCTGTTGTAGGAAGGGGACCAGGACACCAGATGGTTCATCACAGGTCCAGTTTATTGAAGAAAGCATCAAACACTTATACAGCAAATAATAAGCTTATGAATATTCTGCAAGCCAAGCAATGTATTGGTTAAACTATACCATGAACTCTTCCTCGTTCCTTAGGGGTTACATGTCTCTTTTCTCATGTCTCTTTCACTATTTGTTATCCTACTACAGCTAGGCCCAAGGACACGCTATCTCACAGGTGCAGGACTTGGAATTAGCCACGGCTTTGTACTTTTCCATTCTCTAGTCTCCTAAATTTCCCAACACTGCTCCACCTGGATCCCTAAAAATCTATGGTGCCTGATGTGATTCATCCAAGAGTTTTCAGAGTTACCTGATGTCATCACATTTTTGAGTGATCTTGGGAATCTGGAGAGGTTCCAGCTGACTGAAAACTGGTGAATATTGTCCTGATTTTCAGAAAGGACAAGAAGGAGGACCCTGGGAACTACAGACCTGTCAGTCTCTCTTCAGTGCCTGGTAAAGTTATGGAGAAGATTATTCTTGAAGGTATTGATAAAAACCTGAAAGACAATGCAGTCACTGGTCACAGCCAGCACAGCTTCCTGAGAGGAATCTCCTGCTTGTCAAGCCTGATGTCCTTTTATGACAAGGTAACCCCCCTAATTAATCAAGGGAAGGCAGTTGATGTAAGCAAATCTTTTCATACTGTCTCTCACAGTATCCTCTGGGACAAAATGTCCAGCCCACATAAGGGCATGCATGAGCCACAGGCTCTCAGGCTGGGCACAAAAGGTTATAGTGAATGGGTTGGCATCAGAATGGTGTCCTGTCACTAGTGGGGTTCCACAGGGCTTTATCTTAGGCCCCATTCACTTTAACATCTTCATAAATGATTTGGATGCAGGATAGAAAGGGATGTGGTTCACTGATGATACAAAACTGGGTGGAGCTGTTGACTCCCTCCAAGGCAGAGAGGCCTTGCAGAGAAACCTTGAAAAATCAGAGAGATGGGCAGTCACCAACCATATGACGAGGGAAAGTGCTGGATTCTGCACCTGGGATGGAGCAACCCTGGATGTATGGATGTTATAAATGATCGAATCGGTAGCCAAATTTATAAAAATTTAACAAAGATTTATTAGATCAATACAAAAAAAAAATAGAATTTTGAAAGAAAAACCACCACAGCCAAGACAGCGTCAGCCCCGGGTGCAGGAGCTGGGTGAACCAAGGGTCCGACTGACAGAGTGACAGCGTTTCCCCAGAGGTTCACCCCGAGTGCTATATAAGTGCAGCCAGCTTGCATACAGTTTATTCTGCCTGAGGCAGGGATGACTGCACATTTTCTTTGTGTTTCTTCACATGAAGAACTGGATCCATACATGTGCAGGAACAAAGATGAGTCCGGAGATACAGACAAATGTCTGAGCATCCAGACAGAATTTGTATTCACATGTAATAGAGTGATACCAGTTTCCTGAGCATAGCAGATGTAGTCATCTCAGGTGCAGATCTTGTGAGTAGCTGAGACATTCCAGTCATCATGATAATCATAACGGGAAAGTTTAGATGCAGTCTACCCAGGTGCAGCTGCCAGGGAAGTCAATCATGGCCCAGGACAGTCCCATTCATATGTTAACAGGCATGATATTATCTTGGTGTCCTCCAGGAACTAGTTGAATAGGAATGAGACTCTGCCCCAGACGGAGTGGTCAAAAGACATAACTTTGGAGTTTCACAATATTTTATACACACATATATAGCATGAATTATCTCTATCATATATTACAATGGATATGTGGGGAATGAGATGCTGGAGGGAAGCACCGCAGAAAGAGACCTGGGAGTCCGGGTTGACAGGAAGCTGAATGTGAGTCAGCAGCACCCAGGCATCCAGGAGGGCCAGGCGTTTCCTGTGATGCGTCAGGGCACAGCATTGCCAGCCGGGCAAGGGAAGGGATTGTCCCACTCTGCTCTGCACTGGGGCAAGCTCACCTCAAGTCCTGTGTACAGCTTTGGTGACTGCAATATAGGAACGATATAAAGATTTGGAGACTGTCCAAAGGACCAAAGGAGGGCAGTGAAGATGGTGAAGAGCCTTGAGGGGAAGCCATATCAGGAGTGGCTGAGGTCACTTGGTCTGTTCAGCCTGAGGAAGAGGAGACTGAGTCTACAACCCATCCCGGTCTGGCCTACAACTTCCTTGTAAGGGGAAGAGGAGGGGCAGACACTGCTCTCTTCTCTGTGGTTCCCAGTGACAGGATATGAGGGAATGGCCTGCAGATGTGTCAGGGAAGATTTAGGTTGGGTATTAGGGAAAGATTCTTCACCATCCAGGTTTGTTGGGCACTGGAACAGGCTCCCCAGGGAAGTGGTCACAGCACCAAGCCTGACAGTTCAAGAAAAATTTGGACGATGCTCTTGGGTACCTGTTGTGACTCTTGGGGTGTCCTGTGCATGGCCAGGAGGTGGAGGTCGACAATCATTGGGTCTCTTCTTACTTGACATATTCTGTGATTCTGTGATTTTGTAAGCCAAATGTTTTCCCTACATTTCTCCACAGCACCTTGCCTTGTTAAAGAGCTAACAGCTAAGTACTCCCATGCAACAGAGGCAGAGAGGAGTTTTGGACTCCATCTGAATTACTTAATGAAAATGGAAACAATCCCCTATGCATGCGAAATCATAGTTTTTAATAATGCAGGTATAGACAGACTGATGTGAAGTATGAGTCTCAAATTCTCCTTTTAATGAAAGAAAACAAAAGGAAACAAAGCAAAACAAAAACCTCACAAGGAAGGGTACCTTCTGAGCACACAGTATGTGTCACTTCAACATCTATGTCAGATTCTTTCTCATCGTACTTACCTTCAATGTACTCTTCTATGATATAACAGCATTTTCACATTTAGATTAAAAACCCACATCTTTCTCAAGGCCTAAAGACTTTGAAGACAGGATTCTGACTATGAGTCATTATTGATATGATGTTTACCTCAATACATAGCATTTAAAGCATTCTGCATGGTCATACTCATCATTATAATGGAAATCTCAAAAGCCTGTGGCACTACGATGTGCTCAACTTGAAGTAGTTCATGTCCATGTCAGTTACAAGCCACAAAATTGTGAAGTCTGCCTATACATGTACAATAGGTTGAAATGCTAAGGAAATAAGAATTATTTTTCACAAATAGACATACATGAAAAACCTCAATAAAAGGCTTCATGGCATTTTCCTCTATGTATTGCAGAAGTTTTGATGAAAATAATTGCAGTACTCTAAGATGTATTTAAAGAATAGGCAAGGAAATCAGCGCTTCCCTGAAGCTTGGAAGACCTTAGCCTCATCTCTTCTCACTCACATTCAACAACTCAGCAGTCTCAAAGACTAGGCCTTTTGTGTCTGTACTTCAGCTCCTCCACTTAATAAAGAGGTATAAAAAGGGGGATTTTTATCTGGGGACGTACGTCTGATAAAACTATTCAAAAATTTCAAGAATTAGATATCTTAACTGAGTCTTAGATATGTTATTTGCTAGGATAATGTGTTTGTAGTAGATCAGCATGTATTTTGGTCAAGCTAAATATTTCAGGAAGCTTTCTAGGGTCTTGGATTTAAAAAATTCAGACTCTCAAAAAATCTAGGTGAGTACTTAGAATACAGCTTCTCTGAGCTCCTGCAACAGACAACCTATCCAACAGACACTGAGCAGGCATAATAAGCATAAAAATACAAGCTTCAGACAATTTGTCCTTAAGCTCCCCATTTACAAAATTTTTGCAGATCTAATTGTGCACCCCTTGGCAGCCCCATGGAATTTGTGCTTAACTCTCTAATTAATGACCTTATGAATATATTCTATTCTAAGAAATAGTTATAGAAGCACTTATAATAGAAGATATACTTACACCTACTTTAAATGATCCTTCTTAGATTATTTAAAATACATGTGTATCTCTTAGTTAATTTAAAATGCTCTCTAGTGTGCTGTAACACTATTCTTAATATGTGGCATATATTGTACATGTACTTCTTAATTTGTGAGTAAAATAGAAAAATAAATAAAAACAACTAGGAGATGTTTTGCTAGAGTGAAAGTGTTTGTTTCAATAGCATGTCAGGCTGGTAGAGAGTGAGATCATGACAAGAACAGAGTCAAAAATACCTGGTACTCTAGCCAACAGGTGATTTTCTCTGGAATTAGGCAGACTGCTCCAGTACATTCCTAGAAGTGTTAAAGCCTTAAGCTGGCATGTCCCACAGTAAAACAACAAAATGCTGAGAACCCAAAATTGTCTCGACAATATTCCTTCACTAGTATTTTCCCAAAATCTTTAGCTAGTGCAAGGTGCAGAAAACCTTAGCAGTACTATTTCCATGATATCCTAATGATTGTAAATATTAAAAATAATGTCACCCAACTCCGCTTTTCTCACGAGCTAGTTCTATTCAGAGAATCTCAAACTCCAATATAAATAAATATTCACAAGGTAAAAGCAGGCATTCTTACCTTTTCTATGATTTACAATGTACTGTGCATTTGAGTTCTTTAAAAGTCAGACTTAGTAACTAATACCAATACAAGAAGTAAAGGTTTCATTTTTCTCCTTTTTTCTCTAAAGGCATCCTTTAAAATAAAGGTAACACTTTTCTCCACTAAAGAGAGAGGAAAACTGAAGGTGAGTGCAGCAAAATGTGCTGTGGAACATATCACAAGTGCTGTGGGTCTGCTCTTGCTATACAATTTTGCAGTGTTTTCCTCATTCCTAATCCCATTTATTCATCCCACACTGAGGATGTCACACTGCTGCAGAATGTAGAGGCAGCCATGGCTCCCAAAGGATGCTGAGAGCCCAGTACTGACTACCCACCACTGCACATTGGCTTTAGTACAGGACTGTCTCACATGCAGCACCCTGCTTCAATGCCTCCATGGCTTCACAGCCATTCCATCTGGTGCTATGAAGCCTTCATTTTCCTTGTTTAGTAATTTATAGTCTAGAATAAAACAATTAATATCTGACCATCTCTGTTTACTTTTTAATTATGAACATGTATACTGTAAAAAGGATGAAATTATTCTTGATAATATCTCCATAAATATGTGCTATCCATTATTTGGTGGGACTCCTATTTGTCTCCTAGAGCAAATAGTCAAAAATTAACTATCTGACTTCAGGAGCCTATGATAATTTTATGTGTGTTGCAGATGAATGTCAATACTAATTATGAAGTGCAGAAAATTAGAAACTAAGGATATTCAGCTATTTATCCCTATTGATTATTATTGATGACTATTTGATTATTTATCACTAAAATGTCATAGGATAATCATTTAATTTTCCACCAAAAAAGCGCCATTTTCCATTTTCATTGACTCAACATGGTTCATCATCCATGTTGAATAAGGGAATAAAAAATGGATACAAAGTCCATTAATATCTACAACAGCAAAATGTTAATGTTAATCTAATGATTTGCTCTGTGTGATGTGTCTTTGGACAGTCAGGTCCTTTACAGGACTCTAGCTGAGTAGAAAGGCTCTTTTCTGAAAAGCAGAAAGAAAAATGAGCTGAACAGTAAGGTCTGTTTTGCAGCAGATTTTACTTACACTGCAGAAATTGCAGAGTATCAGCAGTTCAAAATTACAAACATGTGCTGCACCTGGTTCCTAAACAAACAGAGCACAACATAGGACTCTCCCTTGATGACTTATTTTTGATGGAATCATTGAGCCAAGGCAGAAAGCTTGAATTATGAAAGCAGCAGCCTGTATAGGCCTGCTTATTCCTGCTGCAATTACCTTTTCTCACTGAAGGTTGCCTATTTTATCAATAGCTCTGTCAACATTTTAAAACCTTCTCAGAGTAATTCAGATTGTTGAATGTAAATAAGCCACCTGCTTTCAGAGATCAAAACAAGATTTATTTATTTATTTATGTGTTTGTTTGTTTGTTTGTTTATTTATTTATTTATTTATACTGATAAAGAAGAGCCCTGCACACAAATGAGAAAACACTCCCCATTTCTTGCTTTAACCTGTTTCTGGTAATCCAGATGATGTTCTAACTGAAAAATAGGTTACAGCGAAGGAACTTATTGATGCATGTGTGTACCTGTATAACATCAGATGAAAAGCGATGCCACCCAGAACTTGATGTTTTGTGCATGTGCTGCCCAAACTGTTCACTGCAGTACAAGGGATCTCTAGGAAAGCCATGACAGGGTCTTATCTCTCTTACATGAGATGGCAATATCAAACCCCTTCTTTTCAAGTAATGCTGTCAATATTACAAGGAAAGTATTGCCTTTAATAATACCCCATGGAAGACACATGCTCTTTTGTCACTGGTGCTGGGCACTGAGAATCTATTGCTGTATCTGGAGCTGGCTGAAGGTTGGGAAATATGGGGCCCAGGACAAAGCAATCTCTTCTAGAGTGTAAAGCTATTTGAGTGACAGAAATGCTCACATATGGTTTTTTGTTTTGGTGAATGACACCAAGCTCTTCTTTCCTTCCCTCTCAGCATTTTTTGTTGTTCTAAGAGCAAATACAGATTCTAACAGAAAAGGAGTATGACAGACTCATTAGCATAATGTCATTTTAACCTTGCGCTGTCAGAATCTGTCAAGCTTCATCTTCCTGCTGCCTCCTTTTATTCTTTCTCACATATACACCCTCATCTAGTGCATTACACTCATATCTAAGCAGGGAACAGGGTAGATTTTAGTTCACATTTCATAAGCCAAAACCAACCCCAATTCTCTGGAACTTGTCACATTTTGTACACAACCATGCTTGACTATAACTTATGTGAAAAAAATGAAAACTTTATTTTCACTTTTCATTATCTTAGTATGCACAGCATAAAGCAAATACACCTGCGCATGTGCACGCGCACACACACACACACACACACACACACACACTAGATATATTTATATCTATATATATATATACACACTTTTTAACTCTGAGACAGTTTCTATCTGACTTACTATATAAACAGTACATTTTGCAGTGTGAAGGAATTCCATACTCTTTTAACCTCTCCAGTCTCAAAGCTAATCTCACAGCTCCCAGTGGGAGCTTTGCCATTGGCTTCACCAGGAACAAGTTCAGGTTTTCTATTTGTAATAAAAACATCCATAAAAAATAATTTACTATCTTTTTTAAAAGTTCTCCTATTTCTTTCATACAAATGAAATAACTTATATTTACTGTATTCCAGTATAAAAGTTTAATTATCTCCAATATGCCAACATTTTCTCACTGTGTTTCTTTCAAGGTTTTTCTAAGAGCACAACTCTTAGTATATTCCTTTCAAACCTATGCATTTTAAGTAGCAAGTTTTTTGTTTCAAGACAAATATGACATGTTATTTATCCAGGCTTTTTTCTACTAAAATAGTTCAGAATCAAATTTGAGATTTCATGACAACACATATTCTTATATACCTGTGTCAAAGATATTCCTTTTCATATGCACCAACACTGAGATTATATAATAATGACAGGCAACAAGACTTACATTTTTGTCACAAGTATTGGAAACACACAATCAGAAATCCTACTATCCTTAAATCAGTGAGTATGATTTGAAATGGAGATTTTGATATTTTCAACATCTCATAGTCTGGGGCATGTTCAAGCAAGTTAGGAGCATTTTATGTAAGTTAAATAGAAATACTGTAAAAGATGACCATAGTGTAATTGAAACCATATTTTATTATAGATAACAGTTTCAGAAAAACTACTTTTTATAAACATTATGGATCATTTAGCTGAACAGACCAGTCAGTGCAGAAGAGGCCCTTGAAAGAGAAATAAGCAGATGGTTCATTGGCATATTATATATCTTCATCTTCTCATCTCATGATGGTGGGAGACTGGGAGAGGAAGATTTAGAAAAGAAAAAATGTCTTGAAGGACAGATAGATATTTCAGCTGAAACTACATGCAATCATGTTCAGAATTTCCACTTGATTCCAACCTTTAATGGAGATACCCACCCCAAATATTTTTTATGTAATTCAAGAACTGTAGCATTTCAAGAGTAAAAGAGAATGAGACTGGGAATTAATCTTATTCTCTGAGGTTGTTTCTTGTGTGTTGAAGTGTTTTAAGATATGCAAAGGCATGGTAAGGCAGTGAGGCACATGCCATACACAGAATTTGAGACATTTGTTAAATATCACAAAATCAGTCTGTTGCTGTTATGTCCAACCACTAGAAAACAGTGACAAAGGTAAAAAATTATGCTCTCTGAACCACTCATGCAGTTCCTATTTACATGCATATTACTTTCAGAGACATAATCAGAAGTTGACTGTTTATGAAGATGAAGAGTGAAAAGGAAGGAGATTGATATTTGTATGAGAAATACAAAATCTAGTCAGATTTAAAAGGTGAAAACTTTAGGGTCTGCATTGACATGCCTTGGTAAACTATTTGGCTGATGATCATAGCCTCTTTTGTCAGTTTCATTAAACCATTATGGCTTTCTATTTTGTTTTCTTTTTCCCTCAACAGATACACTTAGCTAGGAGAAGGAGATAAAAAAATTAAAACATTCTCCAACAAATGTGTAATTTTTCTAGATGAGCAACAAGTCTCAAAGCTCAGTTTTACCTGGAAAGTGCTCTAATAGATGTTTTTGTCTGTTTTTTTGAGATAATGGCACAGAAAGAAAAGCTTTGAATCCAGACCTCTTCTAGCAGAGAAAGACCAAATATTTGGTGATATCCAAATATTTTTTTTAGAAACCAATAGAATCATAGTTAAAAATTTCTTATCTATTTGCAAATTCTGAAATATTTCTTTCCATAGAAGATGGTATGCTTGAGAGGACTTACAGCAGAGAAGGTTTAAGAGCTATATTAAAAATGTAAAGGCTCACTTAAAGTAGGTCAAAACAGCAATCAGCCTGAGTCTTTAAATCAGACCTCCAGCCTGATTTACAGAATTTATTTGAAATGGGTGAAAAAAAGGTGATAACTAACCTTCCCATTGAATACCAATATTGAAAATTTAAACCTTAACAATTAATTAATTTCAAGCATTGCCCCAGAGACATTTAGATATATTTCCTGAGGCACACAGCTTGTAATGTCTCAAAGCACTCACATTGCTCTCAAAATGCAAGAATACCGTCCTCCAAACAGATTAAGCTGTCCTACTCCTCCAGCTCAAGCAGAATCCAGAATTCATCAATTAAGTCAGACAGATCAAGGACATCTGCAGATCATGAGCTGGCAGACTCTCATAGGGCAACCAGCTTTTCTGATCTCCTGACCTGCAAGCTAATATTTTGCATAGCAAAGAATCAGAACATGCTCCACAGGCCTCAGGGAATGAGTTTTGGGATCATCCCATTAGAGGAGTCAGTACTCCATTGCTGTCAGAAATGAGGGGAGTAAATTTGGGCTCTGCAGCCTTATTACCTGTTCTGGGCTGGTATTTTAGATTTACTGGATCCTGAATTCTGTGAATTAAGTCTGCTGACTGCTGGGTTTTTTGGCTGTTGATATACGAGTTCAGCTTAGTAGTTATAGCTCCTGGGTGAAGAACTGCAAAAGCTAGAACTACTTCCCCACAATTGGTGCTCCATTGCTCTCAGTGTCTCCCATGTTCACGCAGAGGTAGGAAAAGCTTCTTGCAGAACTTACTGAAGACATACCCCCCAAGATAAAGTTCAAAATTGCTTTGGCACAAGGGCTCTAAGTCCACGGAATTTTGGAAATCATCAGGCTATCTAATACAAATTTCAAAAACAATGAAGCCATTGTTATTTTTAGAAACAGTTGAAGATTCATCAGCACACCAATTTGATTCATCCATACCAGCACTTAACCATCAAATAAGTGTTACTTCCTATCTCTGCTGGATACCTATCTATCTGCACAGGATCAAAGAGCTTCAGTAGGAGAGCCCCATGTACACTGTTCTATCAGCAAGGGATCTGTAATGCAAGGTAAAATATCCTGGCTGCAAATACTGAGAGAAAGGAAGTGTCCTACTCCGGGTTGCACTTGGCTACTCAAGTCACACTTTTTCCTTATAATCTTTCACTGGTTATTTCAGGCAAGTCCCTCATAGATGCCTAGCTCAGGTTTGGAGGCTACATACTGGAGTGAGGTTGGTATAGCTTCGGTATATAACCGAAAGTTTCAACTGCTGGAGGAAACTGGAGCTGTGAAATATGATTCAGGGAGAATGTAGTTTAATCATTAGAATGCCAGTTCTAGGAAATTCCCTCTATGTAACAGTGAAACTCAATGACTGTGTCTCGTCGCTACAGAAGGGTAGATACAGTTTTTACTGTGAAAAGAAACCACTGAATTTCACATCAATATCTACACCTGCGTGAAGTTACGTCAACTGAGAGTGTAGAACAGTAACCAAAACAAAATTGAAAACTTCTGTTTGACTTAATGAGCGTCTAAGACAGCAGATATTTTGAAGAAAATATGTTTGGCCTGAGTATGCACAAAGAAACAGCTTTTTAATTCATCATACCAAGTGCAGATAGAGAAAGTCTTGCTGAAGGGCCAGATGGTCTGGGTTCTTAATTGGTATATGCAATTTGTTATTCTTGCAGAATAGATCACTCTCATCTTTGCATAATGAGTAACTTTTCCACAGGTTTCACATTAAATTACTGATGACAGGCGGTGAGAGTACAGTTGCTATAGGTGCAGTGTGTTTCTCATGTTATTTATCACTACCTTAATTTCAAAAATTCTACAACAAACAGTTGGCCTAAACCAAAAAAGAAGTACCTCTGGCATTTTCCTTATGCTATGTACTCCATGAAGTTAGGGAGGAGCTATCTTTCAAGACATAGGAAGAAGAGCGTGTGTCCTTAACTTACTCTGTCTCCGCTTCTGGCTAGACTAAAAACCCTCTCTGAAAAGAAAGGTTTCTAAAGAAAAAGATCAGGGAGCTTAATCTAAGCATTCACTGAAACACCAGCCTCATTCTGAATCTGGGAATCCATGAGAGCTGCATTCTTTGGATCCACTGACACTGAAGAATAACAGACCTTTCAAATGTTTTCTAATTCAGTGTTGTTAGTTTTTGGGCTTAGAATTTTGTATAAGGTAAGAAATGGTAAAAAGAACAAATCTGCAACTCCTTGCATATATTTCCGCGCTTGTCAGATCAGTTAATTTCTGATCTTATAGAGCTTAACTATAGCACTGACTATAAAAAGACCCATGCCTGCCAGCAGAAATACTCCCATTTCTTGCTTCTTTCTTGCCTGCCTTCCCTGTTATTTCAACCAAGTGTTAAAAGACAATACCCAGCAGTAGAAATTGACTGCTTCTCATGAAAGAAGGGAACTTAGAAGAGCATTTTGTGTTTTGCTCAATAAATAAGCACAGGGATAGTGCCTCCAATGACAACTCCAATGCAAATGTGAAAAGTAAAGCGTATTTAACTGTTAATAGATAGTAGTAGTATAGGTGCACAGACTCAGATGTGGAAGAAAATCTGACAACAGAAGCCAAATGTTACATTAAATTCAGTGTATACTAAATATGGGGATCTTTTTTTTGTTGTTGTTGCTCAAGTAGTTTGCACTTTGGGTGCAGCAATGGTATTCACTCAGCCTGCCTCTGAAAAAAAATTTCTAGATGAAATATCTGCTTTCACATTCCATTTTTTTCCCATCCCAGAAGAAATCACCTGTTGCTGAAGGTATCCCTGAAGGTATAATTAATACCTATATACACTGAGGACTACTGCAAACAAAGAGTACCATGAAGACATTGTTAATATTTACCAGTAGTGGTACCTTAGGACAGGTCATCATATTTATTTCTAAACAGCACAGAGCACCCTTATGCTGAGAGGCTTACATTAGGATCTTAGTAACTTCCACTGCAGAAGAAACCAGCAGTTAACTCTCCATGGTTTTCTTGTTTGATTTCAATAGCAAAAGCAAGTTTCTTATGATTGGAGTAATAAGATATTAAGTAACAAGAGCAAAAACATGGGAAGTTATAGGTTAAGCAGAAAAAAATAATTCTGGTTTGCTTTGGTGTCTGCTTTTTCTTTCAAACTAAGAGGCTAAATAAAAGAGCTATAGTAGTAAAATGAAAAGCTTAAAATGCACATACACTGATATAAAAATGGGTATATATTTTTCCTACTTGGATCTTAATACTCCCATTGTTCGACAAAAGGAAAGTTTTTAGTTTAAACAATTCTTGAATATGCTCCAAAAACTTCAAAAGAAAACATTCATAACTTGAGCTTGGATGTTCTTTTCTAACAGTTGAATGGCATGACCCTTATGGTTATCTTTATAGTGCTATCCAATTACCAAATTGTTTCTTCCTCTTTACTCACAAGGCCATAAAAGCCATAACATTGTGCATGTAGATGGTGGCAGAATATGGATGAGCCAAGACACAGTAGCATTCCAGATTTTCTGCAACCCACATTTTCCTTATCAGACAACAACAGTGGAAGTCATTACTATGTTTTCTATTGCAATAAGAAGAAAAAATTTGCAATCCAATATTAGAAACTTTCTTTTGCATACAAAGACATAACTGATAATCTATTCTTGAATTTTGAAAAAAGATCTGTTGCCATACGGAAAGGAAATGCACAAAAAGTGAGATCCAGACTAAGGCAATCTCATTGAAATCTAAATACTGATATGAATCCTTATATAGATTGATGTTTCCTGGGGTACTGCTCAGCTCCTGACATACCTTGGAGCTTGACTCTGAAGTGTCAAATCAATTTTACCTCAACATTTATACTGGCCATTCCCTACACATATCATCATCTTGTCTTTTACACAGATGCATTCTCAGTGTATTATCTTCTTGTCAACACCTCTTACACAGGTCCAGTATACCAGCAATGGGTGCTCTACTGCAATTATGTATGTTGGACTTTCATCCCAAAACCATGGTAATATTTTGCAGACTCAGTAAGACAGCAGATTGCATGATTTAGCTAGTTCATATTTTCAAACCACCATTTCAGATATAACTGGAAAAGGAAATATATTGCTTATAAAAAGGTTTTGCAATATTTCCCAAAAGTTTCATTAAGACACCATGGAGGTCTAGAGAAAAAAGTCAGCAAATAAAAGTGGACAAATTAATAGTTATGTGAGAAAGAATGTGTAGTATCTTAAATTCCTCTCTCTCAAGCAAGTAATAAAAAGTTTTTGTGGACATGGACCTGGCTGGCACATCTAAATATTTTTTTCCTCTCTACCTTTGTTGTAATCTCTTGCAGACACTCAAAGCCGTATAAGAGCATAGATATTTTGCTATATTTATATTGCAGAGTTAATGGGTGATCTCAAGAGAATGTTTAAGCATGCTAAGCCCCAAAAACAGTGCCTGTCATAATTATTCTTACTTGACTAACTTGCATTTGACTTCATGCATCCCCTTTGTGCTTGCAGAGATACAATGTCAAAATGGCCATTGACAGGTTTAGTCTTTGCTATGAGAGCAATGAGACACAGGAAGATGTGGCCCAAAGGAGCTGTGGATGCCTCTGTGGATGGGCTCTGAACAACCTGGTCTAGTGGAAGGTGTCCCTGACCATGGCAAAGGGGTTTGTAACTAGATGAACTTTGGGGCCATTCCAATCCAAAATATTCTGGGAAAAAATGTTAATTGTGCTGTACTCAACATCTCCAGGACTCATTCTTGACTCAAAGCATTCTCAGATCTTACCTGCCTTGTGCTTCTGAGCATGTACTAAAGGCCCAATTTTATATACAAATACATAGACATTTGTATGTGTATTTATATGAATGTGTGTGTGGTTTTCTATGAAAATGTGCTCAGATGTGGATAAATACTGCAGATAATAGGTCAGATAGATATGTAAAGACAGTGAACTCAGTAGCATGTTCTGCCCTTGATTTGAGAACACCTCTCTTTGGAAAAAGCTGTCTTGGAAACTTAACAGCGAGAAGGTCTTTCAACCTTTGAATAAAAAGGGCAACAGTAAATTTTTTTCTGTCTTGCATATTTTAAGCTTGAAAAATGTTAACTGCTTTACTTTCTTATTCTTGAAGCATGAAATTTTAGGCAGTATTGCTGTTTTTCTCCACAAAATGAATACATTTTACCATAGCAATTTTTTTGTGGCAATATTGTCATGCTTTATTCCTGGGAATTCCAATATTTATTTGTATAAAAAATAGCACAACTGAGACAGCTGAAAAGCAAAAATAATACAACCAGCAAAAAAAACCTGAGATGTCTTTACCAACAAGGTCTCTCTGAGGTCTTTCTGGACGGAGATAATGTTCAAGGAATAGACAATATACCAGGAGCGGAAAAGGATTGATTCAGGGATTGCACGATAAATCTCATCCCATGCAAGTCCATAGCACCTAATGAGATGGATCTGGGGTGCTAAGAGAGCTGCATGATGTCACTGTGACACTCTATCATATTTGAAAGGTCTTTTAATCAGGGAACGCCTACAATGGATGAAGAAAAACAAAAATGGCACTCATCCTCAGAGAAAGCATGACTCAAGTTTTTGCCTAGCATTCATGCCCATAAAATCATGGAATGAGTATTCTTATGCACATTCTGAGCAGCTGAAGCAATTAAAGGTAACTGGAATGGTGACCAGCATGCATTTACCAGGAATTAATGTTACAAAATCAGACTGATTGCCTTCTAGATGAAAGGACTAAATTTATACATGAGGAGTGAGAAGTGAATGTCGGTTATCTTGACAAGAGCAAGGCTTTCTAGATTGTCTCTCAGAGCAACTTTAAGACCAAGATAGGTTGACTACTACATGGGTAAAAAATGATTTAAAAGGGTACTGGACACTGGTTAAAAGCAAAGTACCACAGGAATCTATACTAGTTGAATACATTTATGAATTACCTGGAGGAAATGGAGTGCCCTCTCATCAGGTTTGTAGAGTATTCCAAACTCAGGTGAGTTGTGAAGTATACACAGAGACAAGGCATGTCTGGATGGCTATGGAACAACTTCTGGTAGCAGATGAGAAACAACAGATACAAGCTGAAACAAGAGAGTTCCATTTGATGAAACTTTTCTCCTATGAGGAGAATCAAAAAGTGGAACAGTATACCTGGAGAGGTTTTACAGTCTCCAACCTCAATGGTTTTCAAGACTAAAGTGGATAAAGCCCCAAGAAAGTTGGTCTTAAGTCAGCATTAGCCCTGCTTGAAGCTGGAGGTTGGATTAGAGTTTTTCCAGGTGTCTTCCAGCCTACTGTGATTCTGTTTGCTACCTAAAAATGGCCGTATAACCACCTCCACCTTTATGCGGATACACATTCAGTCTTTGCTTAAAACCATAAAAACACTGAAAGACTGACCAGTCACCCACTGTCAAATATAATCTACTGACCTACACAGTGTCAAAAAAACCTGCTCTACTGAGCTGCCATTCTCGTTTTTAAAAATTCCCTCTTTGTGCAATAAGAAGGTTATAAATTTTTCAACTAAATTAAGTTGCCATTTTCCCAAGGAAATATTAAAGAACACTGAAGTCTTTAGAACTGAGTAAAGAATTTGTGTTCAAATCCAAACAAGTTTAATGGAATTTTCTGTTTTTAACAGCAAGGAGGAGAAAAAGTTTTCACTGAATGCTCTATTTTGCTCCATACAAAATGTGTCAGTCATCTGCTGCATGAATAGAGCAAGTAGGGAAAAAAGAGACATTTTCCCATGAAAAGATAACTTATGAATGCAGAATTATGATTAGTTTAATTTTAAGAAATTAACAGTAATGAGGTGGGTGAAATACATTATTTAAACATCAATGACACATTTACTTAGAGGCAACCTCTTCCTACAGACCCTCATAGCTCAGGGACCCTACTCACTTGCTTTCCCTCCCACTTTCCTTCTATGCGCCATCACCACTAATCTCGGTATTATTTAAAGACAATATCTCTGTCAGTGCAATACTGGTCTTAGGTATTAATTTTAAGCATATGAATGTAGGAGGTTTTTGCCTCAGAAATTCATGTTTTTCTGAGCCATTCAAACCTCCCAAATATGGAAGACTGGGCCAAGAAATCCCTAAAAACTGCTGTTCTCATGAAATTGTTACAGAGAGCAAAACAAATAGAAAAGGACATATAAAAAAAAAAATCAAAGGACTTTTCCAAATTACACATCAGGAACAGTATAGTTTCAGGCTCTATTTTTCTAAATTGCCCTCCTGGAAAGAGTCGGAATGTAATTGACTTCTATCCCATCTCTCACTGATGGGTAAAATCATTGACAAAGTAGTGCCAGGAAAATAACAAAACAGCACACCTGCCAAAATCCTGAAGCTTTTTCAATCAGGCTTTGAGCCAGGTCACAGCATTTAGAAAGCAACAGCAGCAGTAGAAGACTGTCTCCCCATGGCAATGGATTGGCTGTTTGCTAATGCTGAAATTACTCCAACTCCAGCAGTCAGTGCCTCAGGGTTGCTGTCCCATTTAAGTGACATTTATGAAAAAAGCTTTTATAGTTGTACAATGAGTTACTATTGTGAAAACCCAAGAGTAGTAATGGCAAATTGTTTCTTTGCTAAGGACTAGTGGCAAAATACTAAACATGGTTACAACTGCACAGCTTTTAAAGAATGTATGGATTTATTTTTTATGAGAAATCCTGCCCTTCGCTGGTCAGTCTGCACATGAAAAGGAGTGACCTGTGAATGCACAAGGACACTATCCATATCAGATCAATTGTGAAACCACCTTGTGGTCCTGGAAGTTCAGCAGGAGCCCTGACAAGAGGTTCTAGAGACAAGTGGACAACATTGTCCTTCTGGGGCCCAGGATGCTTCACATACTACCTGATTTCAGCACTTAACAGCTGAAGCTGAAACAAAACCCAGTAGAGGCACTTCCTGTCACAAAGTAATGCAAAGTAATAAGCTTATAAATGCTATTCTGTAAATTGTTTAGAAGTCCCTTCCAAGATACACTTTTTTTTAGTTTCATTTGTATCCCGGTTCTATTGTTACTTAGTGATCTAGCATTTCCAGCCACAGTTTCTACTGTGGTTTACCTGGTAGTCAAATTAGTAACTCTGGGTAAAATTCCATTTAGAAAACCCCCTAGGAAAAATATAGATTTATTTGTCATACTAATTTGTAACCAGAACTTGAGTATTTTGAAGGGAAAAGAAGTAATTTCATTTTTTTGAGGTGGAAAGAGAAAATAATGCTATGCTTGTATAGTAAAATCTCTATAGGCAATGTTAGGCCTTAACTGTATTAGGAAACAAAGAACAGAATGAAAACAACACAGAAAAATCCAAGTTAACCAAATTCAGGCATAAACACCACACACACACAAAAAGATCTGCATTAATGCACTTCAGATTTGATTTTGAAAAATATTTCAAAAATCTCTTTTTTAAAAATCTTTTCTGCTTTCCAAATTACAGTGTTTTCCCTAAGACAATGTCAGCTTGGGAGTCTTATGAAGATTTTGCTCACTTACATTTTTAGAATATGATTCTTCCAAATATGTTATTCTCTGCATATTATCTTATTTTGAAAAGAAAAGCAGATTTTAAAATAGGTTTTTATTTTTTGCCTATATCTATTTTTGCTATTTCAATAAAAATTGTGGAAGTATGGGATATTTTAAGTATACTTTAGCGTATCAGCGAAAAACTGCTTCGTTCCTAGCCTGTGCTTCCTCCCTAGCCTTCTTACAACATTACATGGCACTATGATTTTTAACTGCTTAAATTAGCAGGGGTCAGTTTTACTACTGTAACTGAATTGCCTAGACTGACATGGTTTCAGTCTTTGGAAATAAAGAAAAAAATATAATTGAAATGTGTCTGTGAAATATTTTAGGAACTCCTACTCTCATCCAGACCCCCTATATACTTAAGCGCACATTCCCTAATATGTTTGTACTCCAATACTACACATCTCTGTTGGCTAAAGTGGATTGTTTACTTCTTATCTCTTTTGCTAAATGCCTCATTTCTACATTTCCTGCCAACCCAAGAGAACATTCCATACCAAACTGTCTCAAAATCAGTGCAAGGATTTAGGGTGCTCCAAGATAGATGCCTGAGTAAGGGCAGGTCTGTGTCAACATCATTTTCTTGGTACAAATCTGCCAGTGCTAGAACTAGAAAGGAATACATGGATATCCCGAGTTTTGGGTTTTTCTTGGAAATATCTAGATATATCTTTATTGTTCCTACCTCTGACATGCTCTTCCAGTGCAAGTGGAATTTAAACATAATTTAATATTAGTTGGAAGTTAAGTGCTTTATTGTAAACACAGGAGAACATGAGTTATTAATCTGTATATGAAAGACATTTAGCACAATTAAAATCTTATAACTGTCCATGCTTTTGGATACTTCCTCAAGAGTAATCATTGCAAGTAAAAGACATAGGCTATAACAGGGCAAAATGATTGTAGAGGAAAAATAAAAGTAATGTTTTGACCCTAACAAAATGGCCAAGTTTACTTCAAATACATCGCTGCATTCACAGTCTAAGGTTACAGAAGTTGATGAGAAAGCTCTGATTTATTTGAAGGTTCCATGACACGGGTTTTAAAAATATTTTAGCTCTTCAATCTGCTGAGTGATCTGGTTAATTCCAGATTTCTAAATGAAATGATAAATATATGAAAGTTTATTGTCAAGTATAAATACGAAATTTAACAGCACAAATTTGCCCTGAGCAATAAGCAGTAATGTTGCTCTTCCCACACATAACCTGTTGGTCCCTTTGCTTCTATTAATGTTTTCATATTACCAAATGACATGAAGACAGTTAATGGGATAAGATGGCTTCTGGTCTCTCAACCCTGATCCCAGTGTTCTAAGCCTTTGTTGTATTAAGGGATAGTGTGTTCCCTATGTTATTAATCTGTGCTGGTGCTGCAAGAACAGCTATAAATTTCTAGCCCATTACTATATTTCCATTCAGCAGCATATGAAATGTTCATATAGAAGTGGAAGTCACCAGATGATGCTTAAAACTGTTTCTAAATTTGATGGGAATTGTGCACTAAAGCAACATTATTGACTCTCTGTAACAGACTTAAGGGTCAGTAAGGAGTTATTCGACACTTTTCTACGTCAGAGATTCTTAGCAAAGAAAGACTTATTATTTCACTTCAGTGAAATAATGTGCTTTGGACTAAACCAGCCACAAATATGGAGGTATAAATATTGTTGGTGGATTGTCAGTAGCACATTGCTGATTTGGCAGACCTATATTACTGCAGGATATTCTCCAGGAAAATTAATTAGTATTATATTAATTTCTTCAGGAAAATCAGCAACTGGTGGAAGCATTGAGTGTAATGAACAGCAGTGAGGATGCCTTTACTTGCCTCCTCTTATTAATAAAACCTTAAAATTAGTATGTGTCCTTTAAAATCCAAAGTATAGTATAAATTGAGGAAAACTGTGTTGTTTAGTTATCAGGGACCAGGAATATGAGGTCAATATATTTATGGTTCCATCTACAATTTGTAGCCTATCCTAGTTTAACGTTGTGTGCCATTCTCTCACTTCCATCTGGGTTAGTCTTCTCCATTAATATGTAAATGTCTTGAGCCAAAGTCTAGCAAAGTTCACTGAGTTAATTACCAGTCCTTGCAGAGAGCAGATGAGTGATGACCAAAATCACAGTTAAATAAGTTCATATTGAAGCCCATCTGTCCGCCAAAAGACTAGAAAAACATGTACAAGAACCTTGAAAAAAGCCAAATAACTTTCTAAAACAGGTTTTTCACATTGCCTTAAGTTTGTTTTCATTCTAGTTATTTTTATCACATTTTCATTATTGAATGTTCTAGCTTGTCCTTGCCATCAGCTCAGTTGCTCTACATGTGTCCTCTACATTTTTGAGTTAGTTCCCAAAAACAATAATTCAATAGGAATTACTAGGGAAACATTAAAAAGATCACTGGATTTCAGTTCTTTTGTTCACATATTCACATTAAGTACACTGCAGTAAGGAAAGTAGGAGTTTTTTTATGCAAGTGGAATGTCATTTTGAAGTCAGAAATGAATAGAAATTTCTCCTTCATTGTGAGTTAAACACAGGCATGCGTGCGCATACACATATGCATGAAACAAAAATAGCTCAAGAAAAGAGACTGAGGTTTTGAATATGTATAGAGTCATCTATGATAGTATTCACAATGTTTGTTAGCTTAAGGGGAAAGAATGAATAAGGCTGTACTGTATTTGGGTAATATAATTTAATAACATTAGCACTGTTCTACAAGCATGGGATTTTGTAGTATCACTTAAGTGGTTTATGTAAAAAAAGACTAGACTAAAATACCTGAGTGAGTAGATCTGATTTTGCATTCTGATATAATTTTTTTAAAATCCTGCTTGCCTTCTGGGAGGCTATGCTGTTTTTGGCAGAGATAATTTTCTTCAAAATAACTGGTATGGGGCTGTGTTTTGGATTTGTGCTGAGCACAGGGTTGATAATTTAGAGATGTTTTTGTTATTGCTGAGCAGAACTTGCCCAGAGCCAAGGCCTTTTCTGCTTTCCATACTGCCACTCTGATAAGAAATGTGGGGGTGCTTGGGAGGTTGGGACGAGGCACGGCCAGAACAGGTGAGGTGACCCCAAATGACTTGAGAGATATTCCAGACTACATGACATCGTACACAGTATATAAAGTGGGAGGAAGAAGGAGGAAGGGATGTTTGAAGTGATGGCATTTGAATTCCTATATAATGATTACATTATGTGGGGTCCTGCTCTCCTGGAGATGGACCTGCCTGTCCATGGGAAGCAGTGGATTAATTACTTGCTTTGCTTGCATGTGTGGCTTTTGTTTTCCTTATTAAACTCTCTTCATCTCAACCCAGGAGTTTTCCAGCTTTCACTCTTCCAGTTCTCTTCCTGATCCTATTGGTGGTGGAGTGAGGGAATGGGTGTGTGGGATTTGGCTGTTGGCTGGGGTTAAACCATGACAGAGGTACCATTCAAATGAGTAAAATTTCAGTAAGAGAAATAAAATGGATGAAAGAGAGCATACTATTCATAAAGTACATAATCCTTTGCCACTGGAAACATAAATCTCTCCCACTTAAAAGCAGAAAAATTTTGTCTTGGGCTAAGTTGTTATTCAGCGACAGAGATTGTCCAAAAAAATAGGAATATGTCTGTGAACACGTGAGATTGCTCTTTCCCTACATGAGCCCTAAAAGAAAAGATTTGTTGCCTTGGGAACTATGGTGTCTCCTCTGCTTTCTGCAATAATTACTTTTTTCCTTTCCTTGTATTTTCTTTTTCTTTTTCTTTAATTACTTGTTGCCTCTTCTGTATATACTTACAGGAACACAAGCACGCACAAATAGACTCTGCACTACCATTTTCAAACACTTTGCATTTATGCATCAATCATTTGCAGGGTGGAAAAAGTTGGTGTCTGTCAAGAATTAAAAAGCACATTGAAGAGGGTGGAGACATCTACATGACTAAACATGCAGTCATATCTTGTAGATACATAGAACTGGAAAATCTTCTGATGATTTGATTTCACTTGAAAATTAGATACAGTGCTTATTCCTACACCACTGTAGCTGACTGTGAAAGGGCTTCTACTGCTAAGTTCAACATATGCCAAATTAGTTAAAAATAAAATTAGTTAAAATATAAATATTTAGCATTAATGTGTTTAAATTTGCTCTGAAATAGCCTAGTGCTCCCTCTTTTGCAGAAGTAAGGAGTAAGATACTGATATATTCCTGTTTTCACTAACGCTCTTTTGCCTGAGCTGCTAAACAAAATGGTAGTATAGTGAATGGATTTAGTATGCTCCACCACAACTTGCATGGCCATAGATTTTGAACATCAGGTAGAATGAAAAGATAAAATTTGCAAAAAAATCCACAATTTGATTTTATGACACACTGCATATTTCCATTTTAAAAAAAGAAAAATTTGCAAACTTTTAAAAAGTGTTAATAGTCCCTCATCTTCTCTACCCTAACTCTTACCTGCTTGTTAAAAAAACCCAAAACATCAGTCATAAAAATCAAACATTACAAACTTCAAAAGTACCACAATTAGGGGCCTTTTTGCTCTCATGTGTTCACTTATCCCATTCACCCTTGTACACTGGTGCTAGAAAATAAATCTTTGATACAGTCCTGTTTTCCTCACAAGGTCTCTGCTCCTCCCCACATACCTGAAATGATAGTCAGTACAACTGGCTTCTTCCCAGTGATCAAACAATGTTCCATGGTTTTACTTAGCATACACTGTGCTTTCAAAGCAAAAGCTCAATATAAGAGAAGAACACCAGCGTTCACGGCAGGACCTATTTCTCCAGCTTCCAAATCCGCAGATGAAGATGAGGTTTGGTCTTGACAGTTTGTCACCCTGTCCT
The DNA here is from genome assembly GCF_028551555.1 of Melozone crissalis. Classification (NCBI taxonomy): domain Eukaryota; kingdom Metazoa; phylum Chordata; class Aves; order Passeriformes; family Passerellidae; genus Melozone; species Melozone crissalis. The sequence continues at coordinate 56,717,769 of NW_026535794.1, read as the reverse complement.
CTACTGTTCAATTGGATCCAAAACCAGAGTAATTTCTTTAAAGACTTAGGTTTCACATTTCAGGTAGAACCTCCCCTGCGTAGGTGTTTTACAAAGGAATGATGTCTTTATTCAATTAGAGTCCCCATGCCGGTTCAGGGAAGCACAGATCCCAGGTGCTGCAGGTACAGCTTTGAGCACATCACCCAGAGAATGTTCAGGATCTCCATTAGAGCATCTCAATCTTCTTCATGGACTATGGAGAGAAGGAAGCCTCTTCAGGGTATAGTCCAGTTCATGCCCCTAACCAAAGGGATTCTGACATGGAGAAGTTAGGTGGAAAAAAGGAAAATAAAGTAGTTAAATTAGTTGTCCGAAAGTAGGTGTTCTGCCTCACAGTGCAATTACTCACCAGGATTAATTTTGAGTGTGGCTCTTAAAATGCTGCTCTGAGGCACAATCCAAAGAACGAAATTTAAGTTCAATAGCTATTGCTATAAACTCAGTCTGTAGTACCTCAGAATACTCACAGGAGGAAGCAGAACTGTCCACTGTCTCAATCTTATTCCTTAAAGGTCTCTTTCCACCTACTGATTCTGGCATCGCAAACTTTTTGTTACTATAAGATAGGAAAAAGCAGGAGAAAAAACCAAAAGCAGTGTTGAGCTCTTCATGTTTTCCTGTATACACTGGTGTTAGATGGTAGCCCAAATGCTCCTGTTGTCACACGGAAGTGATAAATTGCAGCAGCACTAGGGTTAGAGTGTGAAAGGGTGAAATGGAAGAGCCATTTAAATAATTTATGAACTTATGATGACCTTCTTGACCATACATTGGATTTCTTCACAATCAGGATGATGAAGCACTGGAACACTTGTCCCAGAGTTCTGGAGGTCCCATCCCTGGAAGTGTTCAAGGCTAGGCTGGATGGGGCTCTAAACAGCCTGTTCTAGTGGAAGGTGGCCCTACCCATGGCAGGGGGGTTGGAACTAGGTGATCTTCATGGTCACTTCCAACACAAACTGTTCTATTATTCTATGATTTTCATGGAAAATTCTTTATAAATAACAAGGAAATGCATTTCAGAGGCATTATCTGAAAAACAATTTATAAAATCTCAGCAAACATGAAGAATAACAAAAGGCCAGCACCCCATGGCTATTGGCTAAAAGCATAATTCAGCCATAACACTTCATAATAATAGAGTCATCCGTTTATTTAAGTCCTATGCCATGACTCATGACATTCATGAAGCAGAAAATGCAAGGTGGAGTAGTATTTATAATCACCAAACAACAGTGTTCAAATGAAATGAAAACTGCATTGAGTAAATATATACAAAAATTATACATATAGGTAATCTGTTTATTCAGTAATTAAAATTGAGATTCTTTAAAAAGTCAAAGAAAAAATTATACAAGGTGACAAGCCATTCAGTCATAGTCTTCAGTCATCAGGTTTATGCCTAGGAAGTATAGAAGAGAGGAGAAAGAAAAGAAAATTTTTAAAAATGATAGGCAGTACAACTAGTAGAGGTTCAAGTCTTCCTGGCCTCCCCACAGAAATCTTAGATCTTACACATTAGTATCTACTAATACAAATCTAGAGCTCCGGATGTCTCTGAGCATGGTTCTGGGAGGTCTGCTTTAGGTTAGTCCTGCTTAAGCAGGTGCTTTGTATCAGATGACTTCCAGAAGTCCCTTCCAACCTTAACCATTTTATGATTTCATGATTTGATCATGTGTGATTTTTATCACAGTGCTATGGTGTAGTTATATGAAAAGCAAAGTACAGTGACTGAACATATGAGGTCACAGTCCTCATATGAGGTCCACAGTCTACAATAATACTGTTATTGCTTCAATACAGCTACATCCAGAGGTAAATTTGGGGTTTTATTGCAGAATTTTAATGATATACCAAAAGTATTTAGAAAGAATTCTAGTATTTCCCAGCATTTAAGAAGAAAAGATTGCCTTTGGAAAATACTTTCACCAGTAGCAGCAAGACACTATCTTGATTTCATGGTACTTTTAACATTTTCATCCACCACTTCCATTGTTCAGAAATGTGGATTCCCACTAGAGACTGATCTTGTAGCATCTCATTTAAGAAGTATGAGAGTAAGATTTTCAGTCTACACTTGCTGAACCAGAAAATACAACCACTTCAAGACAGACATAATCAACAGGCCAAGAAAAGCATCAAGCCTCATTAGTAAATGTTGTTAAGGAAGCACATGTGCATCCAGTCTGTAGTTGGTATTGATGAAACTGTCCAACACCAATGGGATCTGGTCTGTAAGGGAGGAGAATAAAACATCATATTTAAGAGCTCTGTGGAGAACACATTGAATTTCTGGCAGCGACTACTGATACACCACAAGGTCTTTCAAAATCTTTTTCATAAATGCAGCTATATAAAAGGTATAAAGGCAACATTTTTAGTTGGCCTAAATGTATTCCTATCAGGTATTTTTATAGATGAAGTAGAAAGGGTTTGTTATTTACATCACAGTACAGCACATACACATTTTTTTAACCCGTAAGATAGTGGTACTTTCAGCATGATAGCTAACTTCTTTAATAGAACACAAGGAGAAAAGAGGAACAAAAATTTCAGCAAGGCAGAAACCCAGAACATCAAATTTTTTCATGGTTAAGTTAGCATTGAGTTCAAAATTGTGACAGTAAGTTTTGACTAACCAAAACAAATTTTCTAACACAGAAAAAGTATGTTTATATTGTGTTTTATTTTGATCACAGGAAGCTACAGGCAACATAATGATGATCCAGAAAATATCTTAGTTTATCTACTGAAGAGACTTCGTTTATATTATTTCAGAAAAAAATTTGCAAACTAGTCTGGTATTAGTAACAGTGCTTCTACATATCTATAAAGATGCATGTTTTGAGTCTTCCCACAACAAAGCAGTGTGTTTTTGCATTGTTAGAATGAAATTCAGTGTGCTTGTAGTTGTGTTGCATAGCCTTTGTATAAATATATAACTTTCTAAATATTTTTATATCAGTCAGTATAACCTCAATTTCTGTAACCTTCGTAAACCCTCTTCAAATATATAACTTAGAATGCAGAAGATGTTGGACTTTTTATTTTGTAGAGGAAGAGTAGAGGTGCAATAGTCTAAGAATCAGGCTTTAAAGAAACACCCTTAGAGGGAAATAACTGATATAAATGTTCCCCATCAGAAAAGTTATGATTTTCTTTAGGAATAGAGAATCCTTGCCCCCTCTGTAGTTTTCTTTGTTGATATAGTTTGTATATTATTGGTTTTCTTTTCTTTCTTTTTTGTTCCCTTTTCCTCCACTGTTTTAAATTTTTTTTCTGAGAAGCAGCAGAATATATGAGCTATTTGCACCATTTTCTTCTGACAAATAAATGTGAAAAGATAGTCATCATCATTTGGTTACTTAAACTGCAGAAACACACTTATTCTTTCAGCATAAAACAATGTAAGTAGTGCACTGACTTCCATGTTCCAACCTTTAATAAGCATTTGAGGACAAAAATGTAAATAAATTACGTACTTTTTATCTGCAGAAGGACACTAACAAATTAGTTAATGTTTTTGGCTACCATAAATGCTCCAAAATGACGGTTTTTATAAGATGTTGATCTCTCGCCAATCTATACATTCCACAGATTTAAAAACAATCATTTTGCTATACATAGCAAACCACATAATGCAGTTCGACTTTAGCAATAAAACAAACACAACATACAGCAAGGCTTTCACACTGTTTATCTTTGAGTTGGAACTTCTGCAGACTAGAGGTTTACAGCACATCAATTTAATTAATGGGCAATAACAATTTGAAAAAATGAATAAAATTATGTCTGACCTAGTTCAGTCTTGAAAGGGATATGTGAAAGGGCATGAAATTTTGTTTGGAAGATTACTGACTTGTATATGGACATTGAAAATGTAGTGATTATTTGACACATTGACATTTTGTCACATTTGTCTATCCCAACAGAATTTTTTACTGTGGTGATGAAATCCTTTTCTCCAGTAAAGAAGTTTCCCTACTTCTCAATGCAGTGATTAAGGTTCAACTAATCTATATCATTTACTGCTGCCTATTCAGTGAGCATTTTTATAGTTCCAAATTCCGTACTTTCAATAGGAAAGAAATATTCACTATTTCCATAAAACAACTGTTCATGGAGCTCACTGCAGCCTGTGGAGGAAAGCATGATAGAGCAGCTCTCCACATAGTAGCCCATGTAGGACCCCATACCAGAGCAAGTGAACTATTTCCTGAAGGAACAGTGAACCATGGGAAACCCATGCTAGGGCAGGTTTACCCTGAAGGACTGTGATCCATGAAGAGGATCCACTCTGGAGCAGGGGAGAAATGTGAAGAGAAGGAATTAGGAGTGAGGAGCTGACTACAATCTCACCAAAACCACCTCTTTGTGGTCTGCAAGGGTTGGAACAAGTCAGGAATCAGAAATGAAGAAGTGAAACAACCTGGGAATAAGGGGTGTGTGACATGATGTCTTCCATTTTTGTCTTTGTTCCTTTGTATCCAATTTATTTTAATTGTCAGTGAATTATTTTCCCCGAAATCATGTCCGTTTTGCCTGTGATGGTAATTTGTAAATTATGTCCTTGTCTTGACGTTCTTTTTAATTACTTTCTCTTCCTGTTCTGTTGAGGTTGGCAGTGAGAGAACAGCTAGGTTAGACATCTTGTAGTCAGCCAAGATACACAGACAGGAGAAGTTGTCATAGACTTTGCTGGAGGTGGATTTCTCTCTTGTGCTGGGACCCCAGTTACAAAAGAGATCCAGGCACCACATCATGACTTTCCTAGGGTGCTGAGCAAATAATTCACTTTCTTGTTGCATGGGAACAGGGCTTGTAGAATTTCCCACGGAACCTTAAAGAAGCTTCATGGAAATAAATTCATTATATAAATGAGCGCACCTCTATATTAAGAAGAAAATTTTTAGGTGGACTGCTTACCACACCAAACAGGAGAATCTCATTTTCTTTTATTTCTGCTTAGGGATATCTCCTCTTACAGTCAGTGCTGCAGAATGTAAAGCATTGTTTTTAATGAGATGTTAGACTTTAAAGGCTAAAACAGAGAGACTCCAAGTTGTGGGCTAACAAAATTCTAGACAAATCCACATGCCTCAAAAGTAACAGGAACTTCACTTTCCAGGAAGTACAGGGTCAGACTTGAATGGTTTTGATCTCTGTGCAAGTGCTATAAAGAAATAGGAACATTTTCATCTTCAATAACTTGTGATTTTTATTTTTGTGAGACTAGAACAGACAGCAATATATCTTGTTGCCTGCTCAGTGTATGTCCTCTTTTCCATGTACTGTCTTCTCCAAGCCATTTAGAATACCCTATATTTACTACATGTAGTTACTTGATCTAGTAGGTACTTGGAAAAAAACCAAACAGCCTTTTTTTTTTCTTTTTTTGGGCAGTATTGTAAAAGCTCAATATAGACTGAACTGGCCAAAAGAGAAGAGCCCAGATCTTGCTCCAAGAACTCCAAGTCTGCAGTTGAAATGAGTTTTTATTTGTTCCCCATGCCTTTAGAAGTGTTTAACACTTCTAAGCCTGAAAAATCTACCCTCCAAAAGCAGATCAGAAGAAAAAAAATCCAAATATTTCTTTCACTTGCATAGGTCACTTCAAGAGAACTAGATTTAATTTTCTTTACCAATACAAGATTATAAATCTTCATTGTAATAACAATTAAAAAAATAGTCACTTTACCCATGCTTCCTTTTTCAGTTTTGTCAGGTGAAGGAATTTTAGAATTGTTGAGTCAGGAAGCAAACTCTGGAGTTCATCAAGACCAATGCCCTTGCTGAAGAGAGTCAAGGACAGTAGGTGACTGTGGATGTCATCCAGGGTTCTGAATGTCTCCAAGTATAGGATCTCCAGAGTCAATCTTAGCAATCTGGACAACACTGGCAAGACTCAATCTCCATCTTCTTTATTCCCTCCCATCAGGTATTTAAGTACATTCCTAATATCCTGCTTATTCTTCTGTTCTCCACGCTAAATAGCCTCATCTCTCCTTGCTTCTCCTCATAGATCAGCTACTCTAACTCCTTGATCATCCTTGTGGCCCTCTCATGGACTAGTTTCCCTAGTATGTCTGTGTGTTATAGTGTCAAACTCATAACTGGACCCAGCACCCCATTCTCAGTCTCATCAGTTTTCTAAAGAAATATCTCTGCCTTTTAATGAAAAAACCTACATCCATTCCCAGTTGCAGTGATAAATATTAGGTCACCTTCTCAACTCATGTAAATGAGGGCAGTTCCACAGAAGGGAAGTATGCTTTGAGTAGTTACAGACTAGCTGAAAAGCTGCCTCAAAATGTCGTTATTTTAGTCATTTTCAAACCATTCTCTTTCTAGTCACTTTATGTCTGGTCCAGCTTTGGTACATGCTAGAATATTTGAATGCACATTTCTTTCACTACAAGTTTCAAGTGACCTTTTAATGAAGAGATGAACTGATTTTCAAGTGCAACTATGTTGTTAATTAAACTGCTATTTTCTCCTCTACCCACAATCATCTCCATGTTTCCATACTTCCACATTTTGGTACAGTCACTGAAGTTTCTGCTTTCCTGAGCATGAGAATTACATTTACCAGCACTTGTAAAATACTACCTTCAGCATTAACTTTATTAAATTATCTCTAAAGCAGCAGTAGATTCATTTCAGCAGCACCATTCTGCTCACCTCAGCCAGGACCAGGACCCTCAGGGCAGTCTTATTTTAGTGTTTAAAGTTAATAAAGAAGTAGCAGTGATCTGCCTTTTAGGGAAAATGCTAACTGAATTGAACAAGTTGACTGTAATGTTTTTTCCCTGCACTAATCTCTACAGACAGTCTTCCTGCTTTAGTCCTTTCTGTTCACAGATAGCATTTCAATACCTTTGCTCTATCATCAATGTTTTTACAGCCCCAAGTCTTCATCAGTACATCTCACGACTGGAGGTGCCAACAGTCTGGTGTAAAGGGAGAGCACCAGAAGTGTAAGATAGTAGTAAAACCAGTCTTCCATGGAGCAGAGACGTACACTGAGCATTTTGTGGATTAATGCATAATTCACAAGTACAGTGTAATGCTATCTGTTTTTACAAATTATTTACTGCCACCCGTGTGTTTGCCATGTATGGGTAAGAGCAATAGCTAGGCTTTTAAACAGAATGTGGTAGGGTTTTTTTACCTGAGGGTAAAATTTAATCTCTGACCTAAATTGTACTACTTATCACTACTGTTTATTCTCTCCAGTGGATAAGCACTAGCTCCCAAACAAGGAACTTGGTGTTCCCTCTGATACAAACATAGGCACAAAGAACTTTTCTCAAGGAGTTCAGTGGTGCCATTTTTATGTTGCACAGGAGTCTATCTCAAAGTAAAGATGGTCCTTGTGATTTGGAAGGAAGTTTAAAAATGCTAAGTACTCTATAACCATCCTGTATTCTTCCTGTTTAGAAAATATTTGAGAGAAATTTAGTATTTTGAATTAAACATTCATTATATAACCTCTCTACAAAGAGAACAATGTTATAAACAAATTCTGGTTCTCTTGCTCACCTTAAGCAGTATCAGAAAAGCCACTTACATATGGAGACTCTACTATGGAACTGGCAGATAAAACCTATCTTTAAGGAGTTAGAAAAACGAAAGATTGTTTAAGACTGATATTGTGAATGAAGGTTCTTTGTACGGGAAGTTCTTAGTGAGTCATCCATGACCTGCTGGTCATGGAAATAGATGCTGAGGGTTAAGACTTCCAGGTTCTATAAATATCAATGACAGTTGGTAAAAAACCCTTGATTCTCAAAGATTATGGACACTGTTTTCCCCTTAGATTTCTCTGGGGAGCTCAGTTCTTAAAACTTGAAACAAAAAAAAAAAAAAATCAAGCTCATTTTAACATCACTTTTCCAAACAGTGAATACTTTAGATGCTAGAGGAGTATTTTAAGTATTAGAACTACATAGTCTGGAAAGAAAGGAGGAGGAGAACCAACCTACAAAATATGGTCATTACTAAAGTGTCATTTATACAAGGTGAATCCCTGTTGTACAGCTCTCCTTCCCTGTTGTGGTTTAGGAATGGCACTCCCTAATTTAGTGACCCTCCTGCCACCTCCAAGACTCTTGCAAACCAGACATCACTTGCTCACTTCTGGAAGAGATTATGAATTGAGATAAGAACAATTTAGTGGAAACAGCAACGAGAAAAGAAAATGTACAGCAGCAACAACCATATTGCCAACAAAAGTGTGCAAATGAGAGAGTGTGGAGCCCAACTCAACTACAGCCACAACACCCAAACCACTCCCTCTGGCTGAGATCACTGTTACTCCTCTGCTCTGTTTACTGTGGTTACTTCATCCAAAAAGAACACCCCCCCACTCCTCCCCTCTTCTGGACAGCAAGAGAGCTGCCCCTGGCCCCTGGTCATGATGTAAGATGATATAACACAATGTCTTGTACACTGCACTCAGGTCTGTGCCCTCCTGGCTACTGAAAAAAAGTAACACTGTCCTTGGCTGAAATTAGGACATTCCCTTATGTTGCTGTCACTCTACCCCAAAATGAATCTTATGAATGTAGAATCCATAATCACAGAAATTTTGGGGAAAAAAATCAAACAATGAGTAAGCAGTACTTGGGCAGTAAAACTAAAGACATCATTCATTTAAGATGTCCAGAACTGCAATTTTTTTTTCATATGCATAGCAGGCAAAGATATATTTTCTTTTATTCTGCTTTCAATGGACATTTAAACACTTGTCAAAACTAATTAGCAGTTATGCATTAAATGTTATAGATGGAAGTTTTATTTTTCAGTATGTTCTGCAGAACATTTTTAGGAGTGCAATTTCTGTACAATTAACTAACTTGGTTAGACCTAACTACCATTTCATTTTAAACTTCATATTCTCAATGAGGTAGCCTTTGTAATATTCAGAACACTTTGATTCGTGCTTAATTCAGCAAAATGCATATTTACATAGGAAATACTGTTAACAACAGCTGTTTGTTTTCTGTTAATAGTGTGTCCACATTCTGTTTACCTTGGCCTTTACTTCCAATATAGAGACAGACAACCCTGGAACAATTTCTTGCTCTAGTAAAGTGAGAAAGGCAAGCTCTGAGATGACACCACATGTTTAGTGCACAATTGTAGCTTTGCTGTAGGCCTGAGTTATACAAAAGCAGCATAAATTACAGCAGAAAGATAACCAGGTGCATATTGCACTGGTACATATTGTGTTGTATATGCCATAACTAAATATGCACTGGCAAAAAAGCATTATATCTTGACTGAAGGGGAAAAAGTGTTATAAAACCAATAAAGCATGTTGAAAAATAAGCCAGTCTTCACATCTGGAGAGGAAGATTTTGAAAGGCATCATGTTTTAAGAGTAAATGGGGGCTCAATTCTAATCAAAACACTGGACCAGTAAACAACCAAAGGCCAAATCTGAAAAAGGACTTAGGCCACATTTTCAATGTAGCTATAAAAACTTGCCGGCTAACACCACTGAAGTAGGCAGCTTAAATTTAATTTGTGTTTGTTTACAATATGTATCAGTAGTTTATTCACTTTTAAAACCCACCAATTGCTTTCTGTTTCTCTTAGGATCAGACACATCAAGGCCGGCTTTACTTTAACCACCTGAGGTGCCAGCAGAACAGCAATCTAGACTTCTGAATGCATTAAAAAACCTCACTGGTATTGTGAGGTTTCAAGAAGGTAGAAGCCGCTATCTCACACGGCAGCTAGTGATCCAAGATGCAGTTTGTCTACCATTCAAGGTGGAAACTGTGGATTTATGTTCTTTGGAGCAGAAAAGGAAATGGAGAAGTCTGCTGGTCTGAGGATTTGGTGCTCTGGATCAGAGTTCTGAGTGTGGGTGGGATACAAGACCTAGAGAAGTGTAGCCTAATGCAAACTTTCATGTCACAAATCAATGATATTTTAGGTAGTTAAGCAGCTAAAATTTTCATTTGTTTAATGGAGAAGAAATAAAAAAGCTGAGACTGAAGTTCTGGAAGGAGCTTGGGTACTAGATAAGAGGATGAGGGCATAAATCAACAAATAAGCTTTGACTTTAGGTGTTTGTGTAGAGTCAATACAACTGTATGAACATAGTTACAAAGTAAAGCTTTGACAGTGAATAGTTGGATGACTATAAGTAACCTGTTACAGATCCAATGCTATATAAGTTATTCCATACTCTTATCTTCAAAGGCTTATTTCTACTCAGGAATATATGTGGAAATGGTACAGTTTTTCAGAAGTAAAAAGGACTTCCTTTTGAAATACTTTTTCTGCAGCAAGAGACTTGATATCTATCATTCATCTGTCTCCTCTCTCCTACCAAATTGAATTGGTAGAAAGCAAAATAAGAAAACCTTTGCATTGTGTTGAAATAATTCCTTAATTTTAGCACTAAAGAGTGTTAAATCTGCATCATGCTCACTTCTGCTATTCAAACACATAATATGTTTTATAAAGACTAATAGCTTTTGGAATTCATAGAAAGATTAATCTATTAAAGGAATCAGCATATAGGCAGGCTTAGCTAATACACAAAATGCATGTAAAAATTCTGCATAAGTTCCACTTCAGAAACCTACCTCTTTTATTGAATCTAGCTATGGCTCCTAATGCCTTTATCAATTTACTACTCAGAAGTTCACAGAATTTTCCACTTCGAAGAGCCAAGCCATAAAACAAGGACCTGCCACTCTGTGTGGTAAACAGAAACAACACAGGCAAAAATAATCCTGCTTCTTGTGATGATTCAAAATGCAATGCAAATGAGCTACCTTTTTCCTGGATTGAAGAATCATCTATGTTCAATGAACAGCAATGGAAAACAGCACAGATAAGACCAGTTAGGCTTATCAAACACTTACTCAGTATCGCTCATCCAGAAGTAATTTTTGTCCTGCAGTTCTGTAACCAGAACACTGAGGATTAAGAAGCACATTTTAATTATAAACTAAAGCTTTGCTTCCTGCTTTATTTTGCTATGCCGAATTACTTCATTATGATGATATTTTCAAAAATACATATGCTAGTTAAATATCAGTTTAGACACAGCACAGCACTATTTTGGTATTAGATTCAAGTTAAAAACCAGAGGCAAAAGGAGGATAAAACAATTTCTCCCACTCTCAATTAAAAAAAAAAAAGTTCAGTTTATTCATGGGAACAGCCAAATTTCCATAGTCTGGACAGACACTTTAACAAAACTGTGTATTTGGACTTCTTAAGAACTGATTTTAAAAATTGTGCATTAAGCGCCCGATTTCTTCTTCTTCATCAGGAAATTCAGAAATATCTTTAAAATTAAAGCAGAAATCTGACCCAAGAAACTTTGTGTGGCTTTATTGTATCAATGTTGCTTTATTTTATCAATTGTTTCAAAAGGTGACAGAAGAGGCAGAGTCCCTGTTTCAGGCTTCAAAAAGACTATTACTCTGTGAAAGGACAACCACTAAAGATAGAAAGGTTTCTGCTGGGGATCTCACTACCACATTATCAGTGTGATCCCTCCCCCACTTCCCTTTCATATCTTATTTATGCTGCCAGTGTGAACCACCAAGCTTCTAGAACAAGCCAGAAAACTAAGGCAAAATAATGGACAGACTATTAGACTAAAATAACCTAATTTTTTCTACTAATTTAATGATAACAAAGGTCATTATGTATAAATAGCATTATATACATACAATTTAAAAATTAATACATCTAAGAAATTAAAAAATATCAAACCAATATCTGTACATAATTAGGAAGTTAGCAAATTATTTTGTTTGTTGAACCAGTATATCAACATGATACTCTACACAATCACATTTTAATAGGATGCTTGTTTATTTTCAACCAGCCCAATGAATGATTGTTTTCTTGTCTAAGTGAAAAGGTTGCTTAGAAAGTGTAACAGCCTGTTGACTCCTGGGATTGCTGAACTGAGTATCACCAGGACTAAATACTTCCTTGCCCAAAATGAGGTGAGGAGCATGGCTGAGAGAGTGCTGGGGGCCGGCTCTAAGCTGAAGACCTTGTTCAGAAGTAGACTCAGTTTCGTCTTTATCTTTGTCTCTTACTCACTGTCTTTGCTTGCAATAAAATGTCTTATTTTTTTTTTACTTTTTTTCTTTTTTTTTCTTTTTAAGGAGTGGTGAAAAGGAGATTTAGCTATGGTTGCTGAAATGACTCTGAGCATCAGTATTACTATAATAGGATTTGGGTTTTTTTTGGTACTGTGACACTGTCTTTTCCTTTATGTAATCTGAACAAGTTTGGTTGGGCAGTTGCAACTCTATGAAGTACAGCTAACTTACGTATATAGAAAAAAATTATGTGCCTATGTATTAAATAGTTTCTTTTATATTACTTCAAATTAAAGTGGAGAAAAATCTCCAGTGAGCTGGTAACTGCAGTACGAGACTGAGTATCTTGCTTTTATACTTCATTGCTTTGTACTGTACTGCCAGAAAGCTATTTTTAGATCTGCTCTGCAGTTGCACAGTTGTAGCTTATATCTTGTCTTAGGAAGCAAGGTTGCCCTACTGAGACTTTGCCCTTCTCTCAAGGGTAAACTAAAATCCATTAAACTTAAATAAATGCTGTAAACCCTGCACATTAATGGCTGTGATGGAAATATTATGTAATTATTTATGGCAAGATATCCATTTGAGAAAATGAAATAGATAGGCATATTTGAAAGCTATTGACTCTCTATTCTCCTCCTAAAGTCACTGTGTTTGTGCCTAAAGCTTGAAAGCTTGTTTTGTTGGCACCATGGCAAAGTAAGCAAATATGTCTACATAGAGCAGATCCCTGCTGCCTATAAGCCCACAACAAAATAGTCTTTGAAAATGAGCACAGACATTCAACCAGAACTTATATTGCCCAAAGGAAATCCAGAGAAATATTTCTGATTACAGGGAATGTTTTTCAGGAACAAATGCTTGCTTATATTAGCAGGAGATAAATAAATGGTAGATTTGGGGAAAAATTGTAATTTAATCTAACAAGATATAATTAAATGGGAATAAACATATAATGATAGAGATAAGCAAGAATCTACATGTCCATGATCACGCACAGATGCACAAACACACACACGCAAGTTTTAAAATTGACTGTAGACAAAATGATGCTTTATCCTGACTTTGCTCTTACAAATTTCAAAGCTTAGGATAAATATTATTTAAATATCAGCCTTTGTACTGATTTTAAAACAAGGAACTGAAGATGGAAGAAACTGGAAGGGAGGATGCAGAAAAGCTGAATAAGCCATTCCTTTGAGACATTATGTAACATATAGCCGTCCTGTAAGATACAAGAGCCTCTGAACTATTTTATACAATCCTAGTTCTTCTAGTATTAAGCAATCATTTCCTCTGTTCTTCTCAAAGTTTTCTTTCCTGAGTCTATGTTGTGCATTCAAATGTTCTTGAGTTAAAGTGCTAGTATTACATCCAAAAGCAAGACCCAGTGATTTACAAAGAAGTATCTAGCTACAGTATTCTCTGCTAGTCTTTGCAGGGATCCTGTAAAGTCCTCACATTAAATCCACTTTGATGGAATTTGTACACACTAGATGCAGGAAATTACTTTGTCAGTCTTTCAAATAGGCCATTTTGCCTCCCAATGAACTTAAACCGTCTATGATTTTGTTCTTTATAGCTTATGAAGAAAAGCAGTGAGAGGTGCAGTGACAGACAGCTAGTTATCTTGCAATATTTGATGAGGTCTATAGCCAGCTGCCTGATAAAATGTTAAGAAAAACAGCCATAGCAAAATTCTTAGCAGTATGACTTGAAGTTGTACTGGGATTGTAGCTGTAATTTTTCTGGTTCAAGATTCTGAACAAGACTATGACTTCTCTGAAACAAAAGAAGACAGACAGCAGCCACATCTAGGTTTCTGGGTTAGTCAGTTGAACATGAGCCTTTTACTTCATGCCTTATTATAAAAGAAGGCAGATATCATGAGTGAAAAAGATAGTAGTAGTAAAAAAAGTACATAAATGTATGTGACAACACCTTGCCTTGCTTTTTATAATCCCTTATTCCTGATCTCCAGTCTCCTTTAACCAAATGTGAGCACTATCTGCATTTTATTTGCATGTACTTGGGGAAAAACAAGGATAAGAAGGAATGTTAAATAATGAGCACATAGGATGGTACTGCTCAGTGTGAAAAAGACAAAAAACCAGAACAGGATATGGCATTTGATGAATTTCTTGGCAGCTAGGGCTTACCATGACTGGGGGTTTTTTTGAGATCAGCACCACAAATGATTCTATTGCCCTTTTAGTAGTAGGAAGAAAAACCTAGGATGTAATTTTTATTTAGATAATTGTAGGAAAAAATCAAGTGTGCCCTTGAGAACATGCCTATCCAAAGTAAGCACAGATATTCTTGAACTAGAAGGGCACATTCAGGATATAAAATAATTTTTCTGAGTTTACATGGAACTTCTAAACTCAGAGAGGCCTGTGAGAAAATGAAAAAAAGATGCTTTGAAGAATTTGAAAGTTGTGACTTTACTAACATATATCTGTTGTGGCAGAGAGAAGCATGTATTATATATATAAATACCCAGGATACCTTTTGCTTGAAGTTCAAAGCCCACGCTGTCACATTTCTGTGACTGTTTGCTGTGTCTGAAAAGCAAGGTTCGGGTGCAGATAAACCTTGAGACAGGTACTTGAAACAAGACAGGTAAGCAGGGACTAAGAGGAGTTTCAGAGATGCAAAACTAAAATATGACAAAGGATTTTAAAACTTTGCATCTGCTTCTGTCCTACTTTCCAAAACTTACCAAATTCAAACAAGCTAGTGTGCATAAACCAAAGAAAAACATATTCCCCTCCAAAAAAGGGCTCACCCACCCTAAACCCAGGAGCAGCAAAACCAGTAACACTTTTGCTCCTTTGGCTGTTTACTTCCTTTCTATTTAAACATTCACTACCGACAAGGTTGAGGTTGCCACGATCAGAAACATCATCACACCATCATCTTATCATCTTCCTCCCTAGTCTTCCTTCCTACACTAAATTCTATTCAATGCTTCCCTTGATCTAAGAATGTATTTGTTTCAGTGAGAGTCCTCCCATTCCCCATGCATATCATATGTCATTGCATAACACAAGCACTCCCTCAAGTACTCTATAACTTTCCAAATGCTATTTACTGGCACCTTATCTACTGTTCACATAACTGCATTCCTGGTATTGGACACCATCTCCACTTGGTACTTCTAATTGTACAAAGGGGAATTTACCGTACCCTTAAAATCTCCATCTTAATTTAAGAGTTTTTCTTGTTGTTTTACACAGTTATCTATTCCCTTTCAACCTTGGAACTGTAAATGAAGAATTGTTCCAATCGGTCAGACTAACATCTTCCATGGTAGGGCAAATTTTACCCAGACCCTGGCTCACCTACACTCTGGGCACCTGAAGCTCAACCCCATTCCCCCATACTTTGTTTTAAGACAGTTTAAGAGGCAGATCTTCCAAAATTAGTTACTTCCCCATTTCCACTAATAAGGAGAGACAAATACAAGTATATAAAAATGAAAAAAAAGTTTACTAAAAATTGAAACAGCAACAGGCAAAAAATAACAATAAATAATCACTAATTACAAAATTTCTGAAATCTCAGGGACTGTCTGGAGCAAAGAAAAGCTCAAAATGGCAGAGGAACCCCTCCCCCAAGACGGCGGCCTCCACAGCCCACCATGTATGAGGAGACACAGTGTTGCAGTGTGATGTCATGGTTTGCCTCAGATACCTTGGGTTTCTCCCTGAAGATTTCTTCCCCAGGTCTGCCAGCCACCTCTCCCTCCCCTTCCCTTGCCCCCTGCTGAGCACTGTCTGTCAATCCTGGCATTCCAGAAGGGCATCGAGTGATTGGCAGAATTCAAAAAATGCCCTCCACCCCTGGAGGACATTGGGCCATCCAGGTGTCCTTTGTCCCTTAAGACTTCCCCCTCCTACCTGGTTGATGGCCCTCCGTGCCCCTTCCCTCCCTCTCTCCCCGAGGTTAAAAAGACCCTGCAACCTCGTGGTCGGGAAGTTCTGTTGGAGCAGTTGCTGGATTCAGAGGCCTGTGGGCCAGGAATAAAGCTCTGGATTGAAATCCTCCATCAGAACTGACTCCTTTTCCCTTCACCATCACCTTAAAGCTTCTCCGTCAGAGGTAAACCTGAGGTGCTGTATGTCTGGACTTGCCTCCAAGCGCCCAGTTGCAGCATCCAGCTAGCCAAAGGTATCTCTGAGATGAAAACACCACAGTTGCCACCTTTTGGTCAAGCAGCAAGGGCCAGACAAGCCCAGGCACATCCCTTCCAGCTATATTGGTAATTATTCCAGTAACAGAGGAAAGATGGCAGCAGCCCATCCCCTAGTCCTTATCGCTCTGGTGGCAGCAGCTCCATCAGCAAGGGCAGGTAGCACGCTCTGGTGGCTGGATCTACTGGAAGCTGCTTCACTCCAGCTTCCAAGCCGCTGGTGTCAGTGCTGAGTCTTGGGTCTTGCCCAAATGGAGGGGAGGAAGAGAAATGGACTCTTGAGTGCCGACGTGCCCTGGTCCAACCCTACCCCACTCTGGCTTCCTACTGCCAACAGGTGTTGTAAAATTCACTCTGAAACACTTTTGAGTGAGAAATGCAGGGCTGCTACCACTGCTGCCTTGAAACCTGTGTGAAACAACCCCCTGAGATGGAAAACCAGAGGGCAGCCTCTTCCTGCAGTACCTCTGTGCACTCTCCCTGCAAGAACCAAATGCAAAGAACCAGAGCCAAGAGAGCTCTGCTTGGGTGACCAGACTTTTTAAAAAGCCTAAGCACCTCACTTCCCCTAGCCTCGAGGGTGGGACTTAAAAAGGCAATAACAATTTTGAGCGCAGATAGATGTGGAATACTGTAACATTTGGGGTTACACAGGACACTCCATGACCTCACTTAGTGACTATGTCTGCTTTCTGTGTAGGCTTATCTCTGTCATTTTGGACCTATGTTACAGGCAGATTGTCTCTAGCTCTGGCTTTTGCTGTTCCTCATTGGACTTCTTGGGTTGACAGTAGATGTGGCTTGTTACTTCATCCTGGATGAATCATCCCTGGATTGCCAACAGATCCTGTAACTACCCCCGGTCTGGCTCAGCTCAGAGCTGGCAGAAATTCTCTCAGTGAGCCCCCCGCCTGCACTGGGGTCACTTGCTCAGCCCCCTCATGGAGCAGCCCTATTTGTCCTGCTCTCCCCAGGCAACCTGTGGTACCACTGTTGACATGGAGCAGACACGAAAGAAGATCATCTCCTTTTCTGTGTGACCTAATGGTACTTTACTCTTGTGGCTATGCTCATGGAGCCAACCATGTCCTCTGTGCCATCACTGTATTGGAAAGTAAAAAACCACAGATATACCAGATTGCAACAAAACAGTACTCTGAAATGGCATGATCATCTAACGAGAGGAAAGAGGCCACGTAGGACAAATAAGCGCTATCACATTCTTCTTTATCAATTTTGATACTTTGTATCCAAAATTTTGTCTCTTCTACTAGGAAGACCTAATAGAACTTTTGTTGACATTGCTTCTTCTATGATGATATTGGATTAAGGAATAAAATAGTTCGCATAACCTGCAGAAAATTTAACCATTTTCAAAAAATCCTTTCTCACAAACCAGGGAAAAAATAAAGTCAGAATTCACAAAATGTTCATGACGTAGAAATCCTTTCTTAAATATCCAAAGCAGGTTTTTTTTTTATTCTCAGTAAATCATAACATTCTACTTCAATGAGAATTGTTTAGCATTTTAGCTACCTTAAAGATGAAACTTTTAAAAAATCACTTTCTACTATAAAGCTGAAATTTTTAAGTTCAGCAATTGCAAACAGAAACTTTACAAAACCAGATTTTTTTTTCTGTTAAGTAATTAATATGTTTTCACATATGCTGCTAGTAGGTGAAGTTTATTTTTTAGCACCAGACTTTCTCAAGACCCTGTAAAAATAGCTTAAGGCAACCACCTCAGCAGTAACAGCTCCAGAGTGGAATCAAACATTTAAAAATTTGTTTGAATGGCAAATATTCCAGCAGAGACACTGGAAACACAAGAGCTGTACTGTAGTCCCCAAATGACCACAACTAACAGTCACAGGCAAAAAATAAAGCAGTTTGTCAAGTACTTGCACATGAAGCCTCATCTTTATAGAGAAATACAAACCCAATACCATGTTTCTTGTGTGAAGAGGAATCCCTTTGAATGCTATTATTTGATATCTATATGGCAATATCTATTCAGATATTTCATAAATGTGTCAATTTCTCTCCTGAGCACAATATACACTAAAAATCCATCAATGAACAAATCAGATCAGGTGAAAAAAGGGCAAACAAATAAAGAATTCCAAGATCCTGAGCATTCTTTTCAGTCAGAGGCTAGATATCCCTTTAAAAAGATAAATATATAGACAAATATAGATCAATAAATATATAGATTTTAACTTTCTGGAATTTTTTTTGTTTGGTTGCCTTTTGTTTGATTAGGCTTTATTCCTCCTCTTTAGCATTCTGTGCAGCCAATCTCAGATCAAATATCTTTTACAAAGCTTCTAGTGAAAGTTTTTCAGGGTTTGGGCTGACATTGCAGTTTCTTTGGGATCTTGTCTCAGTTACCACGAGGGAAAAGCAAAAAGTCTGTTGCAGACCATATTTTTAATTATTATATTAGTTATTTTAAAAATGCTATTTATTATTTAAAGCGCTTTTTTGAATCCTGCTGTATTTGAGTTGCATTCAAGGTCTGTCACTTAGGAATAAAAATTGGCAGTGGGAAGAGCCACTGTTAGCTTCTAGAAAGGTTACCCTTCCTTTACCTCCTTCTGTGAGAAAATACAACACCCAGGAGCTGGGAGGCAAAACCAACTGTACTCTTTACTTATCACGACTCATACCATGGCAGCTCTCTCCCACATGAGACAGTGCTGCATCATTAACATAGAAGTGTGCTGAGGAAAACAGAACCAAAATGCCACAACTGACACCACACGAATTCCAATGGGGTGAGTATTCACAAATCTTAGTTTTCCTGAACCAAACACAAATATTAAATATTAATTTATACATTCATTCTCCAGAAAAATACACTCATGTAATTTAAAAGGCAGCAGTGTTTACAGAAGAAGGAATAGGAATCAGAACTTCTCTAATGGATTAATAATCATCAGGAAGTGGTTTGGTACAGTGATGTTGTTTTGGCAAAACATATGCCATCAACTTTCTCTGGCATATTATGCCAATATATTTCATCCAAATTTTGCAAAACAGATCCTTCAGTGTAGAACATCCTTTTACTTTTCAAAGTCTTTGTTTATACCTAAAAGAAATAAAAGGACAAACATAATTTTTATAGTGAATAACAATAAAAATATTCCTTATCTAGACCAAATAGAATTCTATATATAGATTTTTAAAAAAGCACTCTACATTTTGTAGCGTGGAAAATCCCTGTGGCACCTAAGGGTTGGAAAGTACTCGTTGTTATTACTTGAAATAACAACTTGAGTTTTTTGACAACAGTTGCAACCAGTTGTTCTTTGTTTTAGCCTTTTTGTTTGTTTGTTTGGTTTTTAAATGAAATTTTAGCCTTTAAACAAAAGGTTTCTTTTGTGTGTGGCTCTAAATAGAAAATAAGTAGGAAATGATCTCTATGTAATTTGAGGAGAATCTTTCTGTGTTACTTTGTTGCTGGATGCTAGTTGGAGTGATAGCAAAGAATCTGTCACCTCCTTTTTCTTTCTTTGCCACAAGCCTTACCATAAAAAATGTATCACATGGGTTAAAGAGTTTGTTCTTATTACAGTTTTTACCATTAAAATATACTCCATAATAAGACAACCCAAGTTTTTACAGATAAATTTTCATTGTTTCCTCCATATATCTCAGGGTATATGTGCTATATAGGCTGATTGTGAAACACATTGCAAACAAAATCCCATTTGTTTTTAAAACTGTATATTTATTTCATATCCTATTGAGGAATTCATGATATAGTTTTCATATAAAAGTAGAGAGATGAGACAAAATTTTTATGAAGTTCTGCTTTGGAATTGAGGGACTCAAGAGTTTCTAGTTCTTCAGAGGGCAAGGTTGCTTCTTATGTGTGGGCTAGACTATTTATAAAGTGACAGAGTCTTACAAAAATACGTATTTTGAGCCTGGCAATAAAATCACCAGAAGGGGGCAAGTGAGAAAAGAATTAATGGAATTCCAGAAACACACAGAAATGTATATTTGTTATGTTCAGAGCAGTAATTACAGGTATTGTGGTTTTTTCATGATTTTTCTAAGAGCTAATGGAGGAGAAGGAATCTCTTTATATAAAGAACATCACATCTAGTGTTAATTTAAAAAAATAAAAATTGCATCTAACACTAATTTTTCTCTTTTTTAGCTGACCATGGGAACACAAAGTGACTTCAATCACAAAAACTCTGCTGTGTGCTTGACATCCCCAGTTTGCTGGTGAACAAAGTTTTACATATATTTCGTCTTGATGATGGCTAAGAGTTTATGTAGGACAAAATTACCAACGGCTCCTTACTTTCCTTTTGGGCCCTGTTCAATGTCTTTAGCTTTCAATTTATTTCCTGTTTCAGACTGTAGTGTGCAATTTCCTGTCTTTAAGGCTTTTGATGGAACAGATGCATATGGCAGGAATATCTTGGGTCTACTATTCACACCTAAATCTGTTACAAATGAGGAATGGAATTTGTGTTTTAAAGACTTTATAAATGGTATGTCAGAATGACAATTTTAGAATTTTATCCTTCTTACCTAGTAAGGCACATTAACACTGAACTTCACTAGAGTTATAAATAGCTATTGTGTTTTGCTTTTTCCCTCTAAATGTTTTCAAAATTTTTTTAAACTAACATGCTTTGATCAGGATGCATTTTCTGTGAATGACTTTATATCATACTGTCAATGACATAAATATGTACAAAGTGAAACCATAAAAGATGTGTTATCTTGCCATTTTCTTTGAACAATATTCAGCAGATTGCTCAATTCCAAAGCCCTCATTTGTGCTCGAAAGACTGAGTTGGGTATGTTAATAAATATTGATACTGAAGAGTAAAAATCTTACATGAAATCAAATGTCTTTAGCTATTCTGGACATAAGGAGGCAGAATCAATGACAATTTGGCTGTGTTTACTTACCTCAGAGTCCAAATTCAAGTAAATATAAGAAAGCAGTCAGTCAAACATGCCACCAAAACTTTCCCTGGCAGTTTCCCAGTACACCTTTTTTCTCTTTATTCAGGTAGCTCCACCTGTGTCAACCAAAAAAAAACCAGTTTGAGCATTAGGGTCAAACCAAATTTTTAGACTTTTCTCAATTATGTGCCTATGGCACGTGTGTTGGAAATAGATGATCTTTAAGGTCCCTTTCCAATCCAAAGCATTCTATGATTCTGTGGTTCTATATATGTATAGTTAGTACATTCATCCATGCTTCTGAATTATTTAAATTATTTTGTGATTGAAACAGAAAATAAAAGCAGTAGTAAGCTGATAGCATCT
The DNA here is from genome assembly GCF_028551555.1 of Melozone crissalis. NCBI lineage: Eukaryota > Metazoa > Chordata > Aves > Passeriformes > Passerellidae > Melozone > Melozone crissalis. Next base: position 56,696,139 of record NW_026535794.1, on the reverse strand, counting down.
AGTGACATGTTTACATTAGCTCTGAAAGATTGTGCTTTTTCTGCAGCATCTAAATCCCACTACTCATTTTTGTGATACTTAATTGCTGTCAACATCCTGTTAAATTAACTGTATCTATTATTTGAACAATGACATTATGTATTAAGATGCTTTTTATAATTTACTCCTTTGCCAGCCTGACTACTGCTGCAATTTTATTCTCATTACCACAGAATGATTTTTATTGCTCAGAATTACACAAAAAAAGTTATACTTATTTTTAAGGGAAGCAATTTCTCCTTTAAATGTTGATTTATACTCTGGGATAATAAATTGAAGGGAAAAAATTCAATCACCATTCAAATTCTCAGATTCAGAAATTTTGTTGAACATGCATCAGTACATTAGTATATATTGTGAGAAAAAATCCCAAAACAAAACATGAACTTATTTGTACATAAACCAATATTTCTGTGTTCATCGCTCCAAAAGGAGCAGATGATTTCTCACTACCATCTTTAGGCATTTAAATAAAGGTCCAAAACTAGAAATGTAGGATCACAGCGTGCTCAGAAGAGAGAGGCAGATGTGTACAGAATTTGTTTGAGGGTACCATTATTGCAACACTAGCTGTAGACTCCTTCCAGCACTCTAAATAACTTCTTGGGAGATAGAAACCTCACTCTCTGGAGTGCTGGAAGGTGGCTAAAGTAGGTGCTTGTTTGAGGTAGTATACATGCACCTCTTTCCTCCACCTAGTGTTAAAGGACAGGCTTCTGCTCCCACATACTAGACAAGATGTTGCAGTTAGAAGTATTTGAGTTAGGAAAAGGGGATTGTTGATTTCAGCTCAGGGGGTTACCATTTCTAGCGTAAGTAGTGTCTCCTCCAGACCTAAGTGATTAATTTATTCAGATAGTCATTAACAAACCTGCAGCCCAGGAGGAGTCCACACTGGGGTCTATTTGTCCTGATGGACTGTGGTCCCCCACAGGACTAAGCAAGTGAAAAGTGTGAGTAGGCATGAGTGGCAGAGAGCAACTGAGCTAAGTGATGAAGCTGGTTTCCTTAAGGTGATGGATTTTTTCCAGTGGGATCTTGACAAGATTAAGGAATGAGCCCACCTGAACACCACAAAATTTAACAAGTGAAATGCCCTACATGTGGGTCTAGGAAAAACTCAGTATCAATACTGACTGGGGGATGAATGGATTGAGAGCAGCCCTACAGCAGGCAACTTGAAAATTCTGGTACATGTAAAACTGGACGTATGCTGGCAATCTGCACCTGCAACCCAGGAAGTCAATGGTTGCCTGGGTTGCATAGAAAGAAGCTTGTCCAGCAGGTACAGGGAAGTGAGTTTTTTCAGATAAATCTCCCTCTATTCTGCTCTGAAGAGAGCCCCCCCTTGGAGTACTGCATCCAGCTCTGGGATCCCCAGCAGAGGACAGACACAGACCTATTAGAAGCAGGTCTAGAAATGGGCCACAAAAATAATTGGAGAGTTGGAACACCTTTTTGTGAAGAAAATCTGAGAGAGTTTGGATTGCTCAGCCTAGAGAAGGGAGTTTTTGGGAGACCTTATTGCAACCTTTCTTATAAGGGACCCTAAAGGGATGTTGCAAGAAAGTTAGGAAAAGACTTTTCACTGGGACAAGAAGATGAAAAATTATTTTACAATGCAAGAGAGTAAATTAAGATTGGATATAAATTTTTTTTATGATGATGGAGGTGAGACACTGGCACATGCTGCCCAGAGAACTTATGGATGCCCTATACCTAGAAGTGTTGAAGGTCAGGTTAAATGGTACTTTAAAGAACCTGGTCTAATGAAAGATGCCCTACAGCAGGGGAATTCTACTAGATGATTTTTGAAGATCCCTTCCAGCCTAAAACTTTTAATGATTCTATGAGTCTTTTAATTCAACTCTATTTTGATAGGTAATGAATTAATTTTCCCCAAGTTGAGTCTGGTTTGCTCATGATGGTATTTGATACTTGATTTCCTTGTCATTATCTTGACCTGCAAGCTTTTGTTTATCATATTTCTACCCATCTTCTTGTAGAGGGGGACTGAGAGAGAAACTCTGTAGATATCTGGCAGCCAGCCCAGATCAACCCACTGCACAATATCTCTTGAAAACAGCCCAAATTAACCTTAACTGATATGTCTGGAGTCATAAACTTCAAATAAAATTCTGTCTGCAAAATATTAGTAAGAGTTTTGCTCTTTTATTAATAAACTTCTGCTGCTTGTCATGTCTCTATTTTAACTAATCTGTTGTGCCTTATCATTTTTGTTAAAAAAGGTTCTTTCCTGCCTGTAGGGATCTTTACTACCTATATTGTGATTAACTAGTATTGTCTGGCATAAAGCAAATCCTTAAGGAAATCCTTAAGTGGTTGATGACAACCTCTCCATGATTGTTGCATGATGAAGCCAGGGAAACCTATTTAATCATGTAACTGTATGTAATGTCTCAGAATGAACCTACACCAAGAAACGCAATTAAGATTAGCAAGCATTTTAATTTAAGTAGTCACTTTCTATCAGTAGTCTTTCTTTAAAACAAAAAAAAGCAAAAAAAAGCCCCCCCCCCAAAAAAAAAAAACACCAAGAAACCCCCGTACCAAAACAGCAATATCTATGCTTTTATAAACATGCAGAAAAGAAGCCAGTGAAATTCTAAAGAAATTTCAAAGTCAGGGAATAATGGAACTAGACTATTTAATGAAATTGTCTAATATCCTCTAAAATTCCTATGAACCTTCAATTTCAGGGTTCTCCTTGCGTTTTTCCTAATATGGCCTGTCAGATTGAAAGTCTTGTGGGGGTCTGGTTTGGCTAGCTCTGCACCCTGGCTTCACCAACAGGGACAAAAACAAAAGACGGAGGTACTCTTCTTCTCGGGAGGAATGTCCCACACTTTATTTGGAACACCTCCAGGGGAAGGAGAGAGTCCAGGAGGGAGGTAATGGCATCCGGGAAATGAAAGAGAAAGAATGGCTCATGGGGGGAGATTTTAAACCCTGGGAAGGGGGATGGAGGAGAGGGACCACAGGCAATGGGATACGACTGAGAGAAGAGGTGAGGGGAGGAACCAACCCGGGCTAAGACCACCACCCCAGGGCTTGAAGGAGAGAGGGGAATGGGACAAACCATGTGATACAAACAAACCACTTCAGTGCAGAATAGTAACTACTCAGTGCAAAATTCCAATGAGCCAGTGCAAAATAATAACTATAGAAACTACTTAGTGCAATACGTACAATGGTTGTTTCTTCTCCTGAGGATAATGTTGATGTGGAAGCTGTTTTGTATGTATTTGTATACACTCAGCTTTTTTCTTTGGGCACTTTTTATAATTCTAAAGATATTTCAGATGCATAGTTTTATTCTTAAAATTTTATACACATGAAAAGAAGCAAAAAGACTTATAGCGACTGTTCAAGTTAAAACAGCCTCCAGGCATGTCTTCAATGTGTATTAATCTACCCATGATTACACCACATGGCTGTAGCTACTGTTTATACCAGCTATACTTATTCTTGCACCTTTTTCTCTGTAAAAGGACAAAACCAAAAAAATCTTAAAACCTATATATTGGAGAGATTCACCTAATTTGAGTCTAGTGTACCTCCTGCTATTTATTTTAGATTCTTTATGAGTAGAAACAGAATTAGTGTAATTGAATGCATGAAGACAGAATAATTCACTGAGCAAAGCATATTATAGCAGGTGCCTGAAAAAATTGCTATGACAGTGCGCTGAGGAAGACATGAAAACTGCATTCTTTCATTGTAATTAGGAGTCAGAGAAAATTAATATTATGTCCCTTATCCAATCTTTTTTTCCCATAGCTGATTTGCAGGGTATGTTTCCAGGGAATGGAAGGCTCAGAAAAAATGTATTGGCAAGGAGAGGACCAAAAGGGATGTTTTTGCTATAGTGGAACTGTCACATATATTGAATTCCAGGTACAGGAATTCAGGGACAGGCAAATATTAAAAGATTTGACTTAGATCTTCTCTTTTTCGTTTGAGAACTGATTCAAACCTGCCTAAATTAATGGGAATAAACATTGCTCTGTGGTTCAGTTCTTTAAAAAATCTCTTCATGTGAGAATTTCAATATAATTTACCCACAGCTTTTATTACATACACTTGAGATAAGCACTAATTCAAAAATTAGGTTTATCACAATGCAAATATGTAGTTTCGAATGCCCATATTTTCAGCTGGTTCTTTCATCCAAAATCTTGAAGCATGATTTTCAGAAGCATAATTTTAGATCATGTCATTTGAATAAATTTCTAGCTTTTCCATTGAGTGTCTTCACTTTCAACGCCATGATTTTCTTGAATTCTAAGCATACAAAATGAAGTATTGGCCTAGAAAAGCTATTTTTAGGCTTGCATGACTAATTTACATGTTCAGTAAAGACCACAAGTACAGACAACATCTCTCAAACATTAAGCTAGCGTAAGAATAGGTATGCAAGAAGGTATGTGAATAACCTCATTATACCTACTGGTTGCAAAAACATCAGTATTAACCTAATTAAACATGCAATTAATCTCTTCAACCACAGTTTTGAAGTTATTTCATAAATTATACCCAGTGCTATTTGAAAAGACAAACCCTCTCTTTAATCACATATAATAGTGAAACCCTTGTAGCTTGAGAGCAGAGGTGAAGCATGCCATCTCCTCTCAGAAGCCACAGCTCTGTCTCTTTCCTACCCTGGACAAAGACAGAAGCTGCCCAGCACAACACAACTTTATCATGAAAGCTGTGCTCTGTGTGGTGGGTCTAAGAAGAGTTTGGTTGCATTCAATTCTGTAAGGAGAGAGTTGTTGTTCTGCTAGGGAGGGAGGGCAGAATTTCACAGGGACTGTGAGAAAGCATCCCTAGATGAGTTCCTGCGTGGGATAGTACTACACTGATATTAAGTACTTGCTTTCAGAATATGTCTGTTGTTTCAAAATTTCATTGCCTGGTTGAGTTATTTTTAAGTTACAAGACATTACACTTCTTTGTAACCCACATAGCTTCTGTCCACAATTCTCAGTTTATTATGATATTCAGTAGTTGTTAAAAACACTGTGACAGGATATATTAAAATTATAGTGAAATTGAGTCTCTAAGGGAATCAGATGTTTCATCTGAGACATGGACAAGTCATACAGAAGTCAAGGGAAGCTATTTCTTCTCTCCCTATGCCTGAATTTCCCATCACACTCACACACACATCACTAACACAATTATCCTGCAGATAATTTGAAGGCATTGCTATTCTTTTGTTAATGTAAGAAAAGTGAGTTTAAAAATACACATAGTAAAGAATTTAGTTTTATTTGATATACCAAAAGCTAAGGTTGCATTGCTAGCAAGTTTTCATCATATCTGAATAAGCACATTTGGCTTGCAGCTCCTCAGAGAGATAATTCACTGAAGAAAAGTGAATTTCAATGGCCTCAGCAGATGTTTGAAGTTCTGCATGTACGAGAACTGAATAAATATTTGCATGAATATGGAGTCTTATTACCAAGGAGATCTCAGTCAAATTTTGGTCTCCTTACTAATATTGGTAAAGATAACAGGATTTTTATATATTCAAAGTCAGAATAAAAAAACTTTAAGAAATGTAAGTGTTTCACAAAACAAATATGAAATCTTTCAAACAAAGCAACTTTCAGAACTCCTAGTAAACCTGTAGAGCAAGTTACTTGAAGTGACAAGGATGGCAGTGCTTGTTATCAGGCAGATCATGATGAGTCTGTGCATCATTCTACACTCATCCCCATAGTGTTGTCTTATGCTATCTGTTATGAAAAGACAGAGTTCTTCAGAAATAAAGACAGGGCTGCTGCATTGCCTTCCACCAAATTCTCCTCTTCCTCTGTCAGACCTGATGTTGTGGTTTAGCCCCAGCCAACAACTAAATACCACATAAGCTGATGTCACAATCTTCACTTCCTCCTCATGTTGAAGGGGAGAAGAATAGAAAAGATAAATCTCCTGTGTTAAGTAAGCACAATTTGATAACTGATATAAACAAACAAACAAAAACCAAAAACCAATCCAAAACCAAAAAAAACCCCCGACCCTGCCCTCCAAAAAACCCCACAGCCTCCCTCCCCACCCCAAATCCCCTCTCCAAAAATCAACCTCAATTTACATATTGAGCATGACATTCTACAGTATGGAATATCACTTGGGTCAGTTTGAGCCAGCTGTTCTGGCCATGCTCCTTGCAGCTCCTCCCTGGCAGAACACAGGAAACTCTGTTCAGGATAAGCTTGATTCAGGATAAGCTGTACCAAGAAACAACTAAAATTTCAGTGCATTGTCAACATTATTCAAATATTGAATCCAAAATACAGCACTGTACAAGCTACTAAGAGTAGAACTCTGTCCCAACTGAAAACAGAAAACCTATAGATAGTAAGGCATCCAAATAAAGAGTAAGACTGTTATCTTCAACTCTATTTCACATATTTAATTTGTCCTGCCACTATCCACAATCTTGCTAATAGATTTTAACACTTTGAAAAGAACAGTAGAACAACACAGCATTTTACTCTAAGGATAATAGAACAGAGTAACATAGCCTTGGAGAAGTAGATAAAGAATGTAACTTAAGCAAACAGAAGTCGTACAAGACAAGCAGGATGCCAGCTCATCCCTTGGCTAACCAAGTAGAAGTTATGAAAAACAATTATATTGTGGTTACTGAAAAGTGGGGGTCAAGGAACAGCTACCTGTCCCTCAAAAGGACTGGGCTTTGAAGACCACCAAAGAAGATCCCCAAAGAACCATACTGAGACTTCTGATAAGGGGTGGGATGATGTAAAATAAAGTAATGCATATGCATCAAGGGCATGGGGAGAGCTAAGGAATAAGCACCTGACACTTGGCACACTCGATTAGAAAAGGATCCTCTGAATGACCAGCTCACTGCAATAAAGAATGCCTGCATTTTAATGCTCAAAACTGTGTTAGAAAATTTCTATCTGGTCAATTTTGTATCAACTTCAAGTCTGAAAGTTACAATTCTGGATGCAGCTTGAATTCAGAACTCTTGAAATCTTCTCAAATGCCATGAATTCCATCACCAGTGATGTCTCAGAGTAATGGACTAGAGTATTTCACAAACAGATAATGCCCTAATCCTAATATTTCGTGGCTCTTGATAATAAATGCTGTCCACCAGGTGGTGTAAACTTTGATTGTGTCCATAGGGAAGCACGAAGACAGAGCTACTTCTTTAAAGAAATTGGTTATTCAGAACAAGTGGTGTTTTTCCGGATCTCTCCTAGCATGCAGCAAAATAAATATTTCCAGTTTTAAATAATTACCTTTTCTGTCAGGTCTTATTTTGTATAATAAACTCTAGTGACCATGGAGGCTATTCTACATAAATGACCAGACTTGAGCAAGAAAAATCTGTGATTGTTTTGAAAAGCAGGGGTTTCTGAATTTTCTTTGAGAACAGCACTTTTCTTTAATTGGAATAGTTACTCATGTGCTTATAGAAGATGAGCTTGAAATCCTTCACAGAGAGGAGATCTTACCATTCCAGCCCTAGGAGAAGTGGCAAGAGCAGTGCTATAGCATGTGTCATCATTTTCTTAATGCAGCTGCTAAAGCCAGTATCCATAGGTCCTGATAAGGGATGTCTGATGTTTTCTCCCTAGCAGTTTTCTTTTTCCATTTCCCTAGACATTTTTGACATTGAGAATTTTTGTTTGCAGGTTGCCGTTGTCTAGGAGATGGGGTATAAGCCTTTTCAACGGAAACTGTGAAAAAGAGAGAGAAAATGAGTAAGAAATTGAAATGACAGCTTTGGTGATGGCTTTTTGTTCATCTAGTCAACTGTACTATAGTGCTGCTGAGTGAGCACTTTCCACTGTACCTCAGAAAAAATATGAAAGAGCAATGAGTATGTATTTCTTTCCCCCTTGTAGTGCTGCATATGATGTTTATAGTGGTTTTTCAACTTGCTGAAATGAAATTGTTATCATATGTTCCTTACAAAAGAAGTTGTCATTGTCTATGAAGTTTTAAAGTAGTAATATATATATAAATGTCAGCATTTAACCTCCCATGATACCACAAGTAACCTAAAAGTATCAGTATGAGAAGCTCCTATCATGTCTTGCTGATTTCAATTTTTACTCTTCTTTTATCTATTCGACTAGATCAATACAGTATAAAACAAGTTGTGTACATGCATTTTAAACTGATTTACAGATACACCTCTTTGTGTCTCATACTTGCATTTTGAAGACTGTATAGAGTCATAGGATCAGGGAATCATTTGGGCTGGAAGGGACCTTAAAAATAATTTAGGTCCAACACCTCTGTGTTGGTCAGGGGCACCTTTCACTAGACCAAATTTCTCAGAGCCCTGTCCAACCTAGACTTCAACACTTTCAGGGACAGGGCATCCACAGCATCTCTGGGCAACATCTGCTACCTCATCACCCTCATAGTAAAGAATTCAAATTCAGAATAATAAAGAATATTTTCCATAATACCTATCTAAGCCTACTCTGTCAGTTTGAAGCCATTCCCCCTTGTTCTGTTACTACATGTTCTTGTAAAAAGCCCTTCTGCATCTTTCTTGTAGGATTCCTTCAGGTACTGAAAGGCTGCAGTTAGGTTGCCCATAAGGTTTCTCTTTTCCCAGCTGAACAATCCCAATTCTGTCAGCCTTTCCTGAAAAGAGAAGTGCTCCATCCCTCTAATCTGTGGTCCTCTTCTGGATGCTCTCCAACAGGTTCCTGTGCTGGGGACCCCGGAGCTGGATGCAGCACTGGAGGTGGGGGTGTCACCAGAGCAGAGGGGAAGAATCATGTCTCTCATCACCACTGCACCTAAGTCCTTCTCAGCAGATCTGCTCTCAATCTGTTCATTCCTTGGCCTGTGCTGACAGCAGGGACTACCCTAATCCATAGGCATCATCTTGCACTTGGCCTTGTTAAACCTCATGAAATTCCTATGGGCCCACTTCTCAAGCTTGTCCAGGTCCGTCTGGATCCAGTCCTTCAAGTGTGCACCACTCAGCTTTGTGCACTAGCTGAGGATGCACTTTATTCCTTTGTCTATGTCATTAATGAATATGTTAAATAACACTGACCTCAATATGGATCCCAGAGGGACACTACTTTTCAGTGATGTCCATTAGGACTCTGGGCCATTGACCAATACCTTCTGGATGTGACCATCCAACCACCTTTTGTCCATTTAGCAGTCAACTCATCAAATCACTTTCTCTCCAATTTAGCAAGAGGGATATTGTGGCAGTGTGAAGAAATCCAGATTAATGACATCTGTACCCTTCCCTTTTCCACTTATGCAGTCACTCCATCATAGAAAGCCCCTAGGTTGGTTAGGTGGGACTTGCCCTTGGTAAAGCTGTGCTGGCTGTCCCAAATCAGCTCCCTGTTCTCCATGTGCCTTAGCACAGCTCCTAGGAGGACCTGTTCCAGGATCTTCCCGAGCACAGAGGTGAGACTGACAGGCCAGTAGCTCCCAAGGTCAACATTTTTTTGCCCTTTTAAAAGATGAATACAATTTTTCCCCTTTTCCAGTGACATGGGACTTCACCTGACTGCCATGAATTTTCAAATATCATGGAGAGTGGCTGGGCAACTGCATCAGCCAGCTCCCTCAGGAGTCTGGCATAAATCTCATCAGGTTCCACAAACATTCAGACTCCTCAGCTGGTCTTGAACCTGATCTTTACATTCAGTGGGAGGGACTTTGTTCCCTCATTCCCCATCCTGCTGTCCATCCACTCAAAAGGTGTGGGAAAAGATGTTGTTGTTGAAGTCTGAGGAAAAAAGCTGTAGAGTACCCCAAACTTCTCCTCACCCATTGTTACCAGTTTTCCAGCATTGTTTATCAGGACAGCATACACCTTCTTTCACCTTCCTTTTCTGGTTAACACACTTGTAAGAAGCCCTTCCTCTTATTCTTTGCATCCCTTTCCATGTTCAGTTCCAGCTTTACATTAGCCTTTCTCACCCTTTCCTTACACAACCAAATTTCATCTCCAGGTCTCCTGTCCTAGCTTCAACTGTCGATACAATTTCTTCTTTCCCTTTAGTTTGACCAGCAGATCTCTATTCAGCCATGCTGTGCTTTTGCCTTCCTTGTCATATTTCTTTCCCCTGGGGATTGCTAGCTCTTGCACTTTGTGGAAGACTTTCCTTCAAGATCTGCCAGCTCTCTTCTAGTCCCTTGTCCCTGAGGACAACCTCCAAGGGAATCTCACTGACTATCTCCCTGAAGAGCTGGAAGTCTTAGAATTCCTAAACTTCCTAGAGTTCAGGGGTTTAACTTTATTCCTTATCTGACCTATATCCCGCAGGACTATGAACTTCACCAGCGCATGGTCACTGCAGTCTAGGGTGCCCCCAGTCTTGATGTCCCCAGCTAGCCCACTTCCACCGGTGAGCAACAGATGCAGAAGGCATTCAATACAAGGGACCTAATTTCAAGTTGTAGTGAATACAAATTGTTCAATAATTAAGGAACTGATTTCAGTTTACATCTCAGTATTCAGGGATTTCAAGAAATCTTGGAGCTTGCATTTGCTTGAAGGCAATGTATAAAACAGTTAAAACCAGCAGTATTTTCTACTTTCCATACACAACATTTCTGATTAGAGTAAATAAGAAGATTTGCATATAGCTCCATATATAGCAATTATATTGTTCATATACACGCATTAACTTCTGGAAATCCTGAAAAATTTATAATAAAAAGTAATTCTAGATTCTAGGCACTTGTAGTGGTTATGACAAGTCTTAGACTATGTGATCATAGATTTTGATTACATTGGTTAAAGCATTTCCTACAAGATATGAAAGCAGGAAGCAAATTTTAATAAAGACTGCACAAAAGAAAGAATGGAGACAATCCCAAATCAATCCAATTTCCTTTCCCTTTTAGTAAGGTTATTTAGCTTAGGCAGATACTTCAAACAAACTGTGCTCACATGCAGGCATTATGAAATCACTCACATAGAAAATGGGATGGCACAGTAAAATGGGTAATAAACAGTGAGACCCACATCCCTAAGCTACACTGAGATAAAAGAGCATATGCAAAGCTGCTGCCCATACTTTGATAGATGGAATTTATTTGAGTTTAAAATTTAGCTCCATGGGGATACAGAGGGGCCATTGCTTTTCTGCCTTTGTGCTTCTGTTGGTGCATGCTTTGCTTCAGAGGTTCTATGGAGGAAATCTACAGTCTTGGGGAAAGCCTCTATCTGCTTGAGCTTTGATTGACAGAAACAAAATCTAGTGTTTGCTTTTTAATTCTCCATGATACCTGAGCAGGTATGAATTTCACATTGACTTTATCTTATCTAATACGTACATTACTGTGAATGTACTGCATGAGTTGAAGGCTGATACAATGTTCTCCTCCTAAAAATACACACACACCATTTGCATGTATTTTTTGCCCAAGGTACTGGATGTTGTTTGGACTTCCTCAAAAAAATTGCATTTTTGTAAATGTTTTCATAAAGAAATAATAATTTTATGTAAAATGTAAGCTCTGATTTCTTATGCCCTCAAGAAAGATATTAAAATACACAAGAATTTTTCATTCACTTAACAGTACAAAACATCAGAGTTGTCACGAGCCAAAAAATAATACAAAAGCAAAAAGCCCTAATCTGTCTAGAAAAAAAGGGATCTATTGTCTGCTTTGAAATTCTACTGAAGTTAATTTTTCTTTTTTGTTCCTGTTTTCTTCCTATCCTTTGGGAAGATCACTTGGGATTTGGTGGAAAAGTGAATTTTGATATGTGAGAAATAACTATCTGCTAGAGATTTACAATGTTCTTTGAAAAATACCATGACCTTATTCATAATGGACAGGGAAATGGAGGCACAGCAAGCTGGTAACTCATCCAGCAGAGCAATATCAGGAATAAAATGGGCATACTCAAGCCACAGTTCCAAATCCTGTCAGCTAGGACACTTTCTTCTAATTTGTAGTGACACACAGACATGCATTTTCCACTTCATTTTTCCCTTTAGATAAATTCATGTGGTGTTTCTACTGCTATCCCTTGAAGTATTTTCAGTGTTGTGTTTTTTACCTTGGTCTTAATATACCAGTGTCATTCTCTGTTACACTGTAGAGCTGCATGCCAGCTAAACATGTCATGGGAAGTCTGATTATGAGCACAGTGGAACCTGTTCTTTAATTTATAACTTTAATGTTCTTTGAATGCAAACTTTTATAGTGAATGAATATTGTAATTGATCTACTGTGAGCAAATGCTTGAATTAAGTTCATTCCTGCTGCAAAGCCTTACCTTGAGATTACAGACCCTGGAATGAATAGATAAGTAAAAAAGGATTTAAGAACATGCTAATGAGCAGATCAATAGTATGTGCATGCAAAATGAGTACAGGGTAACAAATTCTGTACAACTGAAAACTGGAATGCTGTTTAGGCTGCAAGGTAACATAGAATCTTCTTGGATTCTCTATTATGTCTTCTCTACATGAAACAGACACGGGAGGGGTTGGTGGGTGTGACATTTTGGTGACCTCTCATTTGTACAACACCAGATCCTCCAGAAAAATTAGGAAAGATGAAACCGAAGTATCTAATCAAAATGCAAATCAAGTACTTATTTAAGTATTCCCACAGTATCAGACCCACAGAATTGTGAGGTTGCCTATTAGCCTACCAACTTTAACATTTCAGATGAAATTGTCCTCAAAATAAAGGTCTGCTTGACCTATAACTTCATAGACATTCCCATGCTGATAAAGGGACTTTCTGTTTCCCTGTCCCTAAGAACCCAGAAACGTAGGATGAAATCAAATAGTTTTATCAGCTAGTGACTTTTGCAGGTCTTCCTATAAATTGCATCCATCTCTGCAGAATGAGAATGTGAAATGAATGTGAAATGACATTCAGCCTCTACTTTGGTAAGCCCCTATCTTCCCCTTCTTTCTGTCCCTCTTCACAGCCCATAAAAACTGAGTTTTGTGAACTAAGCCTAATATTTTCCAAAGCAATTGTAAAGTTTTTGCTAAGGTATCATTGGAAGGAAAGAAGACACAAACAAAAAAAAAAAAAAAAAAACAAACCAAACAAAAAAACCCCAAAACATCCCAGTCCTCAAAAAAAAAAAAAAAAAAATCACTAAAGAGTGCTTATGAAATATGAACTGAGTTTGAAACCAAAAGGTCTTAGGAGACTTCCCATGGGGGAGCTTTAATCTAAAGCTTTTAATGAGGAGAACACAAAAATTACACATCTATTATTGCTGTTTTGCTGAATTACCATTAATTCCATCTGATAGAAAAAAAGCAAAGAACACTGGATTAACAGTAGCTATAAGAGGTCGATGTAATTTAGGCACTAATTTGCACAGCGTGGAAGCTCCACACCCACCACATTTTCTGGTCCCAGCTCTCTAATAGGTATGAACTCCCTGACTTCTCCAGCAGCCCTATCCATGCTGGGAAGTATCAAAGCTCTTTAAGCAGGAAATGGCTGCTACATGAACAGTAATGATTTTCATTTCCACTATTGCTTCTTTATTACAGAAAAAAGAGTAAACAAAGCAGTTTCTTTTTTTTTTTTTTTTTTTTAAAGTACTCGCGCATTTCCGACACTGTGGTTATCTTATGTTCCTCAAACCAAGCATAGGCTCTGGAGGGAACAAACTTTATTTGAAACAAATCTAACTTATTAAATGTCTTTAGTGTTATCTTGAAAGATCACAACTTTATAAACTGTGAACATATAACACTTCCTTACCTCTCAATTCTGGAACAAAAAATTTAGATAGCCCAAGATTGTAACAAACAGTGGGGTTTGTTTTATTTGCTGGAAACTGGAAAGAGAGGCTGGGTAGGTAACGTGTCTGGAAAATGGTCAAGCTCTTCTAAGACCATACAGAATCTGGCTGGTATTAAGTAAACTGTCTTCATAGCAACTCCTGTAGTGCTGTGCATTGGATTTGAGCTTAAATCAGTATTGATAATATATCAGCGATGGAGAGAGGCAGGGGACTGAGAGGTTGTCAGATTCTGTCTTTATTGTGCACTACATATACTTATATACTATTCCAGGAAGGCTAGTAATTTTTTACTACAATGATTGGGTTAACCATTGCATAGACAAACTTATACATTTTGCAACGTCTCTTGCTTGCAGAAGCCTTGAGTCAATCTTCTTGTCACTAGTCTTGATTCAATCTTCAGCTCTGTTTGTTCTTGCCAAGGCATCCTGATTATCAAATCTTTTGTGCTAATCAGGTTCAAAATACATCAATAGTACACCAGTATTTTGACTACAGTCAAACATGGTTTGCACAGCATCAATGGTTTCTCCGTTCCCCTCATGTACCCCCATCCCTCCACAAAGAGTAACCTGGGTGTCAGAAAGTAGATAGTTGTCTGAGACAGCTGTCCCAGTTTTTCTCAAGGGAAATTCCATAGCATATAACATCATAGTTAGCATTAAAACTGGGCTAGAGGAAGAAAGATGTGAAGTCCCTTGGTTTCCAAGGTGGCCATTATGTGCTGACTGTCTGGGCATCAGTATACTTGTGGGAGATGGGAAATGATTAGATTGCATTGTGTAGCTTTTTTTTTCCTCTCCTTTGCCTATTAAATTTTCTGTATCTTGATCCATGAGTTTATTAATTTCAGTCCTTCTCTTCTCTCCTCTGTCCTACTTGGTTGGGCTAGGGGAGGGAAAAAAATAAGTTTCTGTGAGTGCTTAACTGATAACTGAGGCCAATTCATCACAAAAAGAGTGGAGGCAGAAAAAAGTAAAAGAAAAATTATTTTTTAGAAACAGTCACTTTCAGCTAAAAGGGGACAAATTCAGAGTGGTATAGATTAAATCCTGTATAGCAGAATAGACAAATTCATCAAATTAAAATCACCACAAAAGGAAATTTGTTTGCCTAGAATTTTAGTTCAATGAGGAAAAAAACCTCAAAACCCAACCAAAACAACCCCAAAACTGAAACATAAAAATGTATGGTTACAATATACTTAGCAGAAAATTATTTTGTTCTTTCTCAAAACATCTCCTGTATTTTGTGATTTCTGCCTTACATTGTTCAAAGACTTAAAGTCCAAATGCAAACAAAAAATTTAAGGGATGAAATTCTTCCAGTATGCAAGATGTAATTCTCCAAGAGTGTCTCAGAGTTCTATATCTTATTGAAACCCTTCCATACAGGAAATATCAGAGTGAAAAATGTTGTCAGACTCCACTGCACAAAATTAAAGATGAACTGAAGGATATATTGGGAAAGATTAATTTCTTGGTTGTGAATGGAAACATTATATACTGAAATACCACAATCACAGACACATAGCACATCTTCATATTAATCTTCCAAAGAGCATTCAAAATTAATTAGAAGTTCAAGCACTACCATTCCTACTGGAACATAAATGTTTTATTTCAGTGGTAACCAGAAAGATAATAATCACCACAAGCATTTGAAGGGAAATTACATTTCAAGATGATAGTGCTCAGAAGCTCCACTGCCTTTACACTGCTGAAGCAGAACAAAATTTTTCTATCACATAGCAGCCTGAATTAAAGCCATTCCTGGAAAGAAGTGCATTTTGAAACAGCTCGGTGTCCATGTCTGCCCTTAAACATGATTCATGTTTGCGTTAAAGTTCTGGCACTTCTAAAGTGTTTCCTTCTAGCCTTTTGCCAAAAGAAGGGGCTGACACTCAGCTGCTTTATTTATTTTATTTTTCCAGTTATAGCCTGAAATTTTAGGGAAGCTCTTCTGAAGCTGAAACCCTTCAAAGTCTAATTACAAGGAAAAATGAACACTTTTCACACACTAGCTCACATTTTTGACTTCAACTACTTGCTTATCCACATACAGCAATGTAACCTGTTTAATTCCTGTAGGTCAGGTATCCGCTTGGACAAGATATACCATAAGATTAACCCTTTTCATAAGTGTTTCACTAGAGCAGAATTGTCACTGTCAGCTGACTTCAGTGTTGTTGTAGTGGCTTGGAGAAGCTCAGGGTGCACACTCAGTTAATTTGACCAGTAAAACACTCAATGTTATAATTGTTAGGCTTCAGTGAAAGAAATCCTGAAAAATAACTCTACACACCTACCTTCGAATGACATTTTTAAGATCACAATTTTTAATACTTGTCAGTTTTCCAACTCTCTTGAGTACAAGGAAAATTAATGGGATAGGAAATTGCATAGGGAAAGGCTTACTTGTGGAGTTGTGTGTATATCCTTACTTCCAATGTTGAAGAAAAAACCTGTAAATATAGCTTCACTAGTGGAACTTCAGCATTGCTGCCTTGGCCAGAGTTTCAAGTTACTAGTGGGTGAGTAGGGAAATCACTGGAAAGAGGAAATAAAAAAGAGGGGAAGGGTGTGTGGGAGGATGGAATGTAGGAGAATAGAGATAGTGCTGAAGGCATTCTCACCCCTGAGGACTTGCGGCTGTTCTAATTACCAAGGATTAGGAACAGGCCCGCCCTTAACAGGTCACAGCTATGTCCAATGCAGATGGATGTTATAAAAGAGTGGGTTAGCTGGTTGAGAGGAGAGTTGGAGGTGGTGGTTGTGCTGTGAGGAGGAAGAGCCAGGTGCCTGTGTGAGGGACAGCAAGGGTTAGGCGGCTGTGCAAGGGACAGGAAGGAGTCAGCGTTGTGTGGAAATGACCATGAGAACTCACAGAGAATGTATGAAGGTTTTATGTAAGGTAGTGACAGAGTGTGTTCCCGTGAGCATCTAAGCATCTTAGAATTGTTGGGAACCAGTGTCTAATCTGTGTCTCCCATCTCTCTTCCTCTCATGCTTCTATGTACTAATTTCTTGACGGATATGATTCTGAAGGCTCTAGCCATTTGACAGGAAAGAAAAAGGAATGGCAAATAGTTCTACCTATCAAGTTAAGCCTAACAATTAACAGTATCAATTTCTTTAATAGTATGTAAGATCACTAGAATTTCACAAAACATACAATTCAATCCCTGTGAAATCTTTTCCAGCAGGTTTCTGGGGTGATAAAAGATGGAACCTGAGATAATAAGTTGAATTAGATTCTACTTCCAGGTTTGCCTTTTGAATGCCTGTATTGTAGACACAGGGCAGGGCTATTTCCTAATTCATGAGTAGAAGTAATGATATTGGCTGTCAAAATGACCATGGAAGAACTGAGTTAAATAACTTATTATTATGGGGACTACTCAAAGCAGGCAGCAAGAGAGGGACTTTGCTGCTATTGTTGCTGCTTTCTGTGGCTGCTAACCCCAGTACTTCTAAGTATTCAGGTCTTCAAAACAACATGAAGCACACTAGTTTACAAGTATCAGGTTCTTACAGCAGCAAGGACATCTCTCAGCCAAGTCTTGATCCTCCAATGAGCAAGAGTCTCTGGTCCCACAGCTGGTTCAGCAAGGAGAGTATGCAAAAACCATCATAGTGAGGATGGTTTTTTTTGCACACAAGGCATTTGCCTTGCCTCACCTGCAGCCCTAATTTATCTCAGAAGAGACTGGGAACCTTGAATATTGAATTTTTTTGCTCAGTGACAGAATGCCTACTTAGTCATTGAAGTCCTCTCTTTCAAGATGGTTGCTAACTAGAAACACAGATATTTCTCTTGAATTTTGTAAGTCTGAAGAAAATGTGCATTTACTTGACTACTAAAGGGCCTGATTCCAGTCATCGACTTCTGCCTTGTGTTTGCATTCTGTGATGCTGGGAACTGCTAAGCTCCCAGTTGCTGTGCAGTAGTGTAGCACTCTGCTTCCCTCTGCCTCTCTCCCATTTTCAGAGCTGGAGAGAAGGTACAAAGCTCTGCAGCTGGGTGCTGGGTCGGGCTGGGCTGAAGTTAACTCTCATCACATAGTCCCATATGGTGCAGTGGTTTGGATTTGTGACTAGAACAGTAACAATAACACACCAATCTTTTAGCTGTTGTTAAGCCATGTTTGCACAGCATCAAGGTCTTTTTACCTCCCATTCTATAGGTGTGAGTTGGGGGTCCACAGGAGTCTGAGAGAGGACACAGTTGGGACAGCTGACACAAACTGCCCAAAGTGATATTCCATACCTTAGAGGGTTTGCTTAGCAATGAAAACTCAATGAAAGGAGGAGGAAGAGCTGATCCTCAGTGCTATGGTGTCAGTCTTCCCAAGCAGCCTTTATGTGTGCTGAGACCTGGCTTCTCAGGAAGCAGCTGGACATCTAGCTTTCAACAAGAATAGTGAATTAACTACCGATTTGCCTTCTTTGTGTGTGAAGCTTTGTTTCACTTATTCAACTCTCTATCTAAGCCCACAGATTTTTTCACTTTCATGTTTCTGATTGTCTCTTCAAACTCACTGTCAGGGAATGAGTGACCTACTTTTCAAAGAGGTAGCAGCTGGATGGAGTCATCCCACCACAACCTGAAAGAATACATTATGAATATACTTCCATACACGCATCCTGCCCTTCTGCCTGCCTCATTTCTTAAGATTCAGGTGTCCAAATAGCCTTTTCTATTCATGGCACACATAGATGCAGTGCAACAGGAGAAATCAGCCCGTGCAATTCAGGTTAGGGAACCTTTCCATCCTATTCTGATGTAATGTACATGCAAAGAACTTTTCACTTGAAGAACCAACTCAAACAGCAGCTTAGTTCTTAGTTCAGACAGTAAGGTAAATGAATGTGTACTTCTAGTAGACAAGTGGTAGTTGAGCAGCAGACTTTTTAAACCTATGGTTAGTGGCTTGTTTCTCACACAAGCAAAAAAAAATCATAAAAGAACTTTCAGTTCTGTCTGTCTAAACCATTCTACCATCATCCATCACCTATCATGTACTCAAGTGGCTGTGTATTTTTATAGTTTAGTATAGCTTTAAGCATATGATTCCTACAAACTCATTTCACTCAGTCATTATTAAATATTCTTAAAATGGAAGAACAGTTCTTAAACAGGAAGCCTCCTGAAACAGAGTTTCACTTCACACTAACTGCTGTATGGGCCCTGGTACAAGACTGAAATTTATGGGGAGGGCTCTTACCAGAAGCAACAGTACAAATACTGGCAGAAGAAAATGCGATGCCAAATTTCTTCATAATTTTTATTAGGACATGTAGTCTTTGTTAAATTTGTTAGAAATTCATTCATTTGCTAAAATAGTGGTGACCCAGATTTTCTATTTTTTAAAATAGTCTACTGCTTTTGATTGGGTTATAGTTAACTTTCTTCATGGTAGTTTGCATGGTGCTGTATTTGGTATATGTATCAAAGCTGTGCTGATAACGCAGTTGACCACTGCTTGCAAAGCATTGAGGCCTTTTCTGTTTCTCATGTTGCTGCCTCAGTGTCTAGGCTCGGGTGGGCAAGGAGCTGGTGGGGTACACAGCCAGGAGAATTTATCCAAATTAATGAAAGAGGTATTTAATGTCATAAGGTGTTGAGTGATAAAAAATGGTGGTGGGGGTAAGGGGGGAGTGTGGAAAGAGGGGCAGAGGCGTGACATTTAGAGAGAGGGTGTTTTGTTTTTCCAAGTAACCATTATTCTTGGTGAAGCCCTGCTTTCCTGTGCAGGTTTTTCTCGCAAGCTCAGATTTTTCTTTACGGATTAATTTTCTCACTTTTACCCTTCCAGTTCTCTCTGCCATCATGCTCATCCTGCTGCATGGGAGTGAGCAAGCTGAACTGCCTACTAAGTTAAACATAACAAATAATAATTGTTTTACGTTTATGAGACATATATCGTCCCAAAAACCTGAAAAATTTATCAAAAAATGTGTCCTTTTCCTACCCTCTACTGACCTGTATGTTGCCATATGCCTTCAGAATTTAACTACAGATAAAAAATTTAGAAACCTGGTCTCAGCTGTAAAAATTTAATTTCTATATATGGAGATATGTCCAGAGAAAAAAGATAACGTAACCTCCTTTAATCCTATCACTCTCCTAATACACCAAAGTATCATATAAAATTTTTTGTAACATCAGTTTAGCAGAAGTTGATAATCTCTTTGCCCTTTACAAAGAATTTTCTAGGATAACATCTCACAGGCTTCATGTATAAATACATTGCTTTGCCTATGACTACATCACATTTGAGCATAGACTTTACCACCTTTGAATACAGATATTCTCTAATGAGCATGCTCATTTTTTTCTCTGATTATAAAGCAATAAAATGAAAAACCTTCTAAATGTCAACCTTGTTAACAATCCTAAATAAAAATTACAAATTTAAAGCAAAAATTAAGAATTTAGAACACTATTTTTTTAACAAAGCATGTTCGACTGCTTTCAGTTATATTCCTTTTTTCTTTTACATGAATAATATATCAGCTAGTCTGTTGTTTTATTTGGCTAACAGTCCTGTAGACAGTCAGATAATTCCCTAGAATCCTAAGAGAAACGTTTATTTATTGCTTGGGCAAAGAGTGGCACAAATGGAGGCGGAAGGCTTCTAAATCCAGTAACAGCTTCTGCTCATGTCTGGATATGACTGAAACACCATGAGAGATGGATAAAAAGGTCAAACAGTTTTTCATTTCTTAGATGGAGCTGTTAGAGGTTTGTGCAGGTAAAGCTAATATCAGAATGTATAAATTGAAGAATGAAATTTCAGAAGTAATTACCTGAACTTTATCATGGGAGAAATCATAACACATAATCCTCCAATAGCAAACCTGCATCTACCTTACCATGGCAATAATTCTGACAGTAATTCAATCATTTTGCTGAATGACAAAGATGGCTCAAAGTACACCTGGTTTTCAAATATGTTTTCAGTTATACTGGTACAAACAATAAAAATCTGGATCAGTTCCTTGATCTGTTTGACCACGCAGTTCTATAAAAATTAAACCAGCAGAACTGAGAGGGTGCAAAGAAACATGTAAACAGTGAAAAGAGAGAACAGTTCAAAGTGAGCTTGACTCCAAGGAAAGAATTCTCTGTAATGATATTCAATGAGACCAATGAGTTTTTCCCCCTAATTGAATCCAGAGTTGATTTCAATTAGAATTCATAGCCCATGGCATTAGTGCTATCATCACTGCAAAATCACATTACAAAGGGCATAAGTTATGCAAACTAAGATTCAAAGTTTTCCATAGTTTCAAGAAGGTGACTGTAATTAGAGTGTATTACTTGGAAGCTATTAGATTAAATTACACATTCACATTCGTTTTAAAGTTAGTGGATTTTCTAGATTGAAAGTAGATGTTAGATTCAATGGTAATGGAGCAATATCAACTAGGTAGTATTAGGTAATAAGAGTGAACAATATTATGTCATATATTCATTATTGGTGACAATCAAGACAAAATTTAGAAGAATTTATCTGCGGAAGAGCTTCCCATTTTGATGAAATTCATACTGCTTTTATAATATTAATTTCTTAAAAACACAGAATGAGCTTCCCTAGAAGAGTAAATTTTGAAATTTTTCTGGCTAAGTAAAGACTTTGGCACCACAGGTTATTTTGCAAGTTTATTATCTCCAGGCTATAAAACGTAGAATATGTTAGCCATTTATTCAGTACCACATGTCAAAAAAGCGAAATTCAGAAAAGTTTATTAGGAAAGAATTGATTATGAGATAAAAAAGGAATTTTCAGAAGGAAACTAACAATTTTTTTTTCTGTTTATAATATTAAGAATATAAATAATATGTAAAAGCCCAATACCCTGCTCTCAATTATGTTTGCATGTAGAATCACCAAATGAAGACAATTTGGATGCCATGTTTTTTAGTTTGGAGGCTGTTGTGACTTTGTTTGTTTTGTTTTGCTTTGCTTTGTATTTTACTTTGAAGACTTAGCCATACTTTATTTTTTATTTTTCTTTCTAAGAATCACAAATACAGGACTTTTTTATTTCAACAAATCCTTCACAGTCAATTCGTCAAAATGATAAATTTAGATTTTTGTAGTCTTAGGTGTATTAAGTATAAAACAAAATGCTGACAGGAAATACACTTGCAATCTCACATTTACTGTTACATCTTACTGTTACATCTCTAATGATGAGTAAGAGTTTACTGAAAATATGGTTCTGCTGTGCTAGGTATTACCTGGAAGTTTAGTTTTGATCAAACAATGTCATAGTCCACTCTGTGTCTCAACAAGAATGCAGAGCAGGTTTATTGAATGGCATTTTTCTGAAAAAAAAAAAATTAGGCAGAAGAATAATTAACCTCAGAAGTGCTCACAGAAAGTGAAATGATCAAATGACAGTCAGTAAAGAACTACTGCAGATTAAAATGATAGAAGAATGTATTATTTATTATATATTGTTTTTAAAATACTCTTTCCGTCATAGACCAATTCCACTGCCAAAATTTAGCATTAGCAATTCTCTTTACTTAATAGAGACTATAAGTCATGTTGACAATTAGTATGGTACTATTTTGGCTGCAGTTCTCAGTGGAACCATTTTCAGAATGACTTAATGCATGACACTGAGGAAAACACTAACTGCGTGCCTCAACACTGCATACGAAAGCAAAAAGTCTTTTTTACTAGGGTAGACACGAGAGACCCAGGGCAATTTGGAAAATGTTGCTGGAAGAGTAGCAAGAATTATAAATTTCCTCATATGCAAAAGTGGTTAAAAAGTTACTTGTTTGAGCTTGACAATGTTTGGAAATAAGTTCTAGATGCATGAAGCACTGCTCATCACATTAAGTATCCACAGAGAGAAAAACATGCTTTGTATTCAAAAACTGGAAAGTATTTTGGCTTATTGCTCCTTTTCCTCACATCCACTACAAGCCTACCCATTTTGTTTTACAGTTACATTTCTAAGTCTCAGAGCATGTTTGCTTTCAGAAATAGACACAACAAAAGGGAAAAGGGAAAATAGTATTCCTTAGATTTGGTGAATCTATGTGTGTCCTTACATCACTGCAGACCAGTGGCATGCTAATGACTGCAGTAGCTATTCTTGATGTTTAGTGGCATGTGGAGATTCATTCTGGGTCTAGTCCTGCCAAATACCTTAATCAATGGACTGAATGATGGGACAGCATGTCCACTCAGCTAGTCTGCAAGTGGCATGAGACTGGGAGAGGCAGTGATACCTCAGTGAGTTGTGCTGCCATGCAGATGGGCTGACAGGCTAGAGGGATGGGATGACAGAAGACCCATTGTCCTGGTTTAGGGCATATTTGGGAGAAAGCCTCCAAAGGGGGCCCCTCCAGAAAGCAAACCCACACAGCCCCTCTCCCCAACCCGTTCAGGAAGGATTCCTCAGAGAGAAGTGGAAAGAACCTGTTTATTTAACAGGCAAACAATACCGGATGACACCACTCTCTCACTGCTCTGAAAAAGATGACAAATTCAGAAAGTCTCTCTTGGGGGTGGTCGCTCTGTTATCGGTCCGTCCTGTGCTGGGGCAGCTGCTGCAGGCCACAGGGTGCAAACTCTCAGTATTCCCAGGTCCCAGTCTGGAGCAGATTCGAGTGGTTCCAAAAACAGGAAAGGAGAAACAGTCCAGGAAAAAATTCAGACTGCTTAGCTAAACTAACTAACGAGTAAAAGCAAAAAGCAGGAGCAAACAGAAGGAAGAGCAAGACCAAAGCAAAAAGGCAAGCAAAAGCCGCGCTACGTACTGCCCTGTCTTTGTGTCCCGCCAGCCACGGGGAAGCAGGTGGCTAACAAAACAAAACTCTGCTATTCAGAGCCAGTCTTGAAGACAGAGAACATAATATCCAGTAGAAACAGAACAGATGACTGGGGATACAAGCATCATGACGTCACCCTAGGACATACATGAACCTCAGAGAGGTATCAAGAGAAGTATCAAGTCCTGCACCTGAGGAGGAACAACCCCATCCACACACCAGTGTATGCTGAGGGACACCCACCTGGAAAGCAGCTGGGCAGAAAATGCCCTGAGGTTCCCAGCTGAACATGAGTCAGTGATGTGCCCTTGCAGCAAATGTTACTGGCATCCTGGGCTACGTGAGACAAAAAATAGCCAGTAGATCAGCAGACATGCTCCAGTCCCTCTGCTTAGCGCTTCTGAGAGCACACCTGGAGTACTGTGTTCAGTTCTGGGTTTGGCAGTGCAAGAGAGACATGGATGTTTTAGATAAATTCCAGAAAAGAGAAACTAAGATGTTCTGGAGACTGGAGCATCTCACTGGTGAGGAAAAGCTGAAACATCTGTGACCCTCCAGCCTGGTGAAAAGAAGGCTTAGCCGTAAGGTTACTAATTTTGCTAAACAGCTGAAGAGAAAATGTAAAGAAGACAGATTATTTTCAGTGGTGGCAAGACTAGAGACAATGATTGGAAACACAGGAGGTGTCCTAGGAACATCAGAAAACACTTCTTGTCTGTGAGTGTGACTGAGTACTGCCACAGGTTGCCCAGGGAGACTGTGCAGTGTCCCTCTTTGGAGTACATCAAAAGCCCTCTGGGACACTGACTCCCTGTAGTCCTGATTGACTGGTGATATTTGACTAGATGAAGTGCAGAGATCCTTCCTAACTCCAACCACTTGGTGGTTCTGTGATTTTGTGATTCTCTGGCTCTAGGATATATAAATTCTATTACTCTGAGATAATTTTAGGTGATTACCACAGTGGGGATTTAATGTTGGATGTTTGTTCCTCTGCAAGATGTTCTTGAAAACAAGATCTATTAGAAGTTGAAGACAAAGATCTAGTTAGTTGTGTCTGAGGCTTTTAGAAAGGACACAATCCACTTCTCTCCATTTAAACAATTGAATACCAGAAGACACTAAAATATCTGCTATTTCTCTTCTTTCTAGTAGATTTTTTAATATCCTGGATTACACAGGAAATTTCAAATAGCATTTTCTCCCAATATTTTTTTTTGCAATTTTTACCACCTTACCAAAACCACTACTGAACACGTTGACCAGCTGTAATATATTCGTTGTGATGCTGAATATTCCAGTCCCTTAATTTTTTTTTACTAGATTGCACAAGATATCAGCATTAAAAACAGTTCAAAAATCTAAACCTGCATTCAAAACCACAAAGTCATTCTTCGTGGCCTAACTTTCTAAGAAAATTTTCAAGGCTTAATGGTGTGAAATTTTCTTGGTGAAGAGTCTGGTAGACTTCACAATAATACATTTGAAAAAGCAATTTTTTATCATGACAGGTAATTATTAGTTTAGGATGTCTCAAATATCAGTAGTAGTTGCAGAATAATGATGTTATCTTCTATTTCTATGATTTTCAGGAGATTGATGGTTAAACAGTTCCTCTTACAGATATGATGAGAAAGAAAAAAAATGCTTTCAAATTTTCTTCTTGAATAAACACAAATGTAAGCAAAATCAATAGACCCATGAGCTACTCAAATAAAGTCACTGAGAAGTCAAATTACTTGAGAACACTTAATCATTCAGAATGGAACAGGACATATGAATGGACATGATGAACGCTTTTTCTTTTATGGGGGTCGTTTTTTAATTTCATCAGAAAATTTTACTTTATATAAATAAAAGTATTTCCTTGATTTTTTTTTTTAACAACAATGAGAGTACATTGTATTCAAAAAGGTTGACATGTTACAGGACAAGTCTAGAAATGTCTGATTTTTTGCCACAAAATTATCGTGCAGCTCTAAGTGGTTCCAGTTTTAGCAATTTTCTTCACAGTAGCTAGTATGGGGCAATTTTTATTGATTTATGCTGAAAATAGTGTTGGTAATATAGAGATATTTTTCTTATTGCTGAGCAGCACTTTCACAGCATCGAGGACTTTCCTGCTTCTGGTTCTACTCCTCCAGGTAGGAGGCTGGGGCTGCACAAGGAGAGGGGATGGGAAATAACCAGGACAGCTGACCTCAACTGACCAAAGGGTTATTCTGGACCCTATGGTCCTGTGGTCACTGTGTAAAATGTCCACACAGTGGGGGAAGAATAAGGAATCAGGGTGTTTAGAATGATAGCGTTTGCCTTCCCAAATCACTCTTCAGGATGATGGAGCTCTGCTTTCATGGGGATTGCTGAACATATGCCTACTCATAGGAAATGGTGAATTAATTCCTTGTTTTGCTTTGATTTTGTGAGCAGCTTTTTCTCTAAAAACTTCTTTAACTCAACCCATGACTTTTCATATTTTCACTCTTCCAATTCTCTCCCCCATCCCACCATGATGGAAGTGACCAAGTGGCTGTGTGAGACTTAGTGTCTGGGGTTAAACCACAGTATGAACGCAAAATACAGTTCACACTTTTGCCTGAGAGTATTATACTAGGCCACTGATTTTTACAGAAATTCAAAATGCCATGCTGATACAACAAAAGAAAATACCATACCTTTTCACTAACCATTTCTATCAGAAATGCAATGCATATTTGATGAATCTTTCCATTCTACTGAGTAGTTGCTAACATTTCTCCATAAATATCACATCCATAATTAAGAAAGAAATTAGCCAGAGTAGTCTAGAAAGGAAATACAGAAAGCATCAGGGATGCAGTTTAGTAAAAGGAAAGCTTGACTTACAAGGAGAGACTACACTACCAGAGTTTTCAGCCAGAAAGGAAAATACCAGCAAGAAAAAAATATAGCAGCTTTAATGGACCAAAAAGGTTATTGAAGTTCCATCACCCTGCCTTTGCAGAATAAGTAAAACTGTGGTTGTGGAAAAAGGATATTTGTAAATTTTTATTTAATAATATTTTACTGGGAAGCATTGGACTAGTTTGCAGGGGAAGTCTGTGGAATTGCATCACAAGGGGCTTGGGATTTTTATTCCTCTCTCCAAGACCAGGTCAGGTAAATAACTGCCAGGAAAAAGGAAGCACGATCCTTTTAAGATAGACCTGTGGTGCAGATGACCTTTGGAAATCCCTTTTACTTTTTATTCCTCATGAATCTGTGCTTCTACTCCATTATTCTATGCAATATCAGAAATTCTGTCAGAGCTTTGAAAAAGTTATAAAAGGACCTTACAACACAGAAATATCACTTTTGCTAATTTTGACCCAAACTGGAACCTGTGTAACAAAATCCCTGTCACAAACTTGTTGAAGATCAGTTTAAAATGCATTCCTGCTCCCTGGAAGCTAGAACCTTGTATCTTCCAAATGGGTAAAAGTTACTAGTTCTTGCTGCCAGGAGTCTGCTTGATTGTCTCTAAGTGAATTCAATTATAAGTTAATAGCTTCTCTGCAGTGAGAAACACAGAAAAAGTAGACTTATACAGTTCATTGTACACAAAATCAAATGGGTTTTGTTTAGTTTTATTCTCCTTAATAACTTCAAAACAAAACCACATTTTAATGAACAATTACTAGGTGAGACATTGATTTATTTTATGTGATACTGTAATTCTTATGTCCCCTTTGTCACAGGCAGAGTGGGAGCTTCAGACAAAATTTATTTTAGAGAAGTCCTCCCACTGAGTCAGAAAGGGCAGAAAAGACCCCTTTTGTTTTCTAAACTCCTTCTCAGAGAAAAGCCTGGATCCAATCTTAGCCCCAGACTTTGTCAGCAGTTTAAGCCTAAAGAGTTATAGAAGTGTGAAGAATATATGTACAACTTTATCCTTCAGCATTAAGGATTGCAAACCAGATATATTTCTACAAAAATGAGTGATTTAGTGTGATAAGTGATTTAGTAAACATATCTTAATCAGAATAATTTACTGCAGAGTATAGAATCTAAAACTGCTAATATAGTATTATAAAATGTATTCTGTCAAAGCAATTATATTAAAGCAATCATATTAAAGCTAGCAAAAAACTCCCAAACCCCCAAATTTTAAGTAGAGATTTATGCCCATACTAACAACTGTGGGCAAAGCTCTTCCTTTCAGCCTTAAGGGGATACCTAGAGGGGCTTCCTCATCCAAAAGAGGAATCTCCACACTCACTTCGAGAAGGGATATATTAGAAGAACTGGCCATTTGAAAGTGGAACTGGACTCTTGGAGTATAAAGTGGCTGACTGACAGTTGTATGTTTCCACACCAGCTGTGCCAGGTTAGAATTTTTAGATAAGAATGCTTTAGATCTGCCCCATCTTCACCTCACTGTCAAGATGTTTAACTTTGGGGTTGATGAATCAGACTGATTTTAGCAGAACTCAGCACCAAAAGTAGCATGCCTTTCTCAGTTCACCAATGATAGCTATGCAAAATAGGACATTCTGTGAGTTGTTTATTCCATTCCAGGCAGAGCATCGTGCTACTCTGACATTGTCACAATAGGGCACTTTGTATTAGGCAGAAGGTTTAAGGTTCAGTCTCAAAGCTGGCCATGCTTTTATCCACCATCAGGTGATTTTCTCCATGCTGACTGTAAAACCCCTGTGACATGCAGAGATAGCATGTTACTGTGAGCAGTTGTGAGACTGCCATGGTGACCAGTGATCATCTTGCTCCACATGCACTCTATTCTGGTGGATTGTTTAAAAAGCTGAGAGCATATGTTCAGTGGTAATAAAGTTCTTCACTGAAATTGTGTTGATCACGGAAAGGTGTTTTTTTCTGTTTGACACGCTTTTTTTTCCAACCTTGATGTGCCAAAATGCTGAAACATGCTTAGAAGCAGAACATAGGGAGAGACCAGTCAGGAAAAGACTACCAAGATGCTAACTAGTATTTAATGAAGTTTTAGGGGCCTGGGCTTAGACACTTCACATGCAGTTTTAAATAAATACATAAATCACAATCATCTTTATTTCAGGGGAAGTCATAGAAACAATCTTTCTCAGGGACATGGACCTACATCAGCATTTTATCGTGACAAGACTGAACACTAGGCTCCAATGTGAGATGCTATCAAGGCCACTGATGTTATATTTGCATTCTCAAAGACCTATTGCTGGCTGCAATCTTAATGGGTAGCCAGCATGTCATTGACAGCATTAAGCTACACAAAGCTGCTCACCATAATAGCTAACAGTTTGCACATGTACATCATTAACTAGAGAAGTATGTAACACAAGCTTCAGCAGGGTGTGCTTGAGCACTGATTGAAGATGCCATGCCATGACTTTGACTTTTTCTTCCATCTAGGCTATTCTAAACCTGGCTGATCCTACAGAGTCACTTTTTAGAGCAGACTTTTTAGTAAAATTTTCATTGATGATAGTTGGTGCCATTCAAAAATAAAAAAGAAATAATACCTTTTCATAAAATCAAAAGATTCGAAGGAGAATGTACTGAGTTTTTCCTTTTTATGTTGTAGATGCAGAGAGTAAATCTTGAAACAGAGGGAAAAAATTGCCCTTTTAGTAGCTGAATTCATTATCCTTGTTTCCAGCTATTTTTGACTTTTTTTCTTTCTGAGCCGTGAACATTTGAAAAAGTTTCTCTGTTTCATCTTCTGCTACACACAGTTTTCAGGTAGTTTTACACTATTAAAAACTACGGTGCTATGCTATGAGATTAAAAAAAATAATCCAGCTGTCACTGAGAGCATTGTTCCCACATTCTATTACTGGCTGGCAGGTGGAAAAAATATCCATTAAGAAACTAATACAAATTGGAAGGGATACTTAAAAAGCACTAGAAGTGTCAGTAATGCTTTAAATATTTTACAAAAGTGTGATCCGTAGGCTTTGCCTTCAGCCAAAATCCACTCAAAGCAAACTAGGCCTAAAAAAACCCCTCTGCAATAAATAGATACCTCCTGGAGATATTCTAGCCAGCAAATCTCCCCCTTTGTGTGCTGAACAAAAGCTTCAGAAAAACTTTGAAAAATCCTCCATGAAAGATAGACGAAAATGGGAGACGATTTTTTTCCTACCTCTGTTTTTCTAGTTTGCCTCACAAAAGATCTATTTTAATAGCAATGTCAGGCCAATTTGGTGTCAGTACCAAGTTCTGAAGTACATTCTAAAGTGCTGCTTCTCAATCCACTCCTGGTGCCTTGAGAGGCTACCTAGAACAGAGGCTAGACAGTGTTAAAGGAATAAAATAGGTATTCATTAAAAGGCCTTCAAAGGATACACCTTGGGCAGCACAAGAGCCCAACCATGGCTATACCCAAGATAGATGATGGGTCAAACATTTTATAATGTGTAACTTAGAACTTTTATAAATTTTGGTCCATTTACATACTGGGGTTAATTGTCCAATTACAGCTTCAGGTTATGAAGTCCCATCCTCCCATGCTGTTTGTTTGCTGTTTTTTACAATTTTTGGGCCCGATGTCCTTGGTTCTCAGGCTGGAAAAGGATTGTTTTGTCTAAAGAAATTGAGAGGAGAGCTTGCTAACACTTTATATGCAGTTCAGACCTATATACTAATGCAGCACAGAATGTGGATAATATGAAAGCTAAAGCTTAAGGCATCACTTCATGCTATTCTCATAAAAAAAACCATAAATGCTTTTCTTGATCTGAGCACCATGGAAACGAACTTTTGGGAAAAGATAGCATGAAGAGAAAATAAACTCATATATATTTTATTATCTTTGCTACATATACAAATTATAATATTTACAACCTAGTAAATATTAGGTAAACCTAGATGCACTCATGTTGTAGGGGGTCTCCATTTTCTGTTGTACAAGATGGAAAATTCCTGGTGATTTAACAGCAATATTTTAAAATTCATTCAAGTTTGCTGAGGTACTATTTGACTGGGGAATAGTAAAGGGTAAGAAGTGATCTTCTCAACTAAAAATCTGGTTTTGTTGCTCTGAAGAAAAGCAAAACTTCTGCAAATTGGGAGCTAAATGACACACGAGATAATGAAAAATTACTCTACTAGAGAAAGATAATTCTGTACTTACTTTCTTCAACATGTCATTTATGTCCATACAGGAAACTAGAAAAAAATAATATCCCTGGATATCTCCAAAGTGTATCCAAAGATATGCCAAGTGTAAAATAATGGTGAAGTCTGGGAAATTTGGGTGTCAGATCCATGAAGTAAATGAGCAATTGCTTGAAGGAAGAGCCCAAAATGACTTACACTGAAAAAGGAGTTTTGAGACTATAAGGCACATGCCTAATGAATTTCTCTAGAATACAATTTGGGATCAGTTTCATTTACTCTTTCATTTAATGATACTAACAAATTAGTCAATATACATTCATGAAATTTGCCATCACTGCGCACTTGGTGAGCTGTCAATACAAAGGAGTCTTGGAGAAAGAATAGCTGACCTTGAAGACTGGACTCATATAAATGGATGGACATCTTTGTTATGAAATAGAAGTTCACAACCTTGAGAAGAAATAATGAGCTGAGAGCTCACTAACTGGCAGCAGAAATAAAAAATTGTACAGACTTCTTGAATTAATCACAGGAGGTGAATTGGTGAAAATAAACTTGGCCCTGGATATTAAAAAATCAAATACAATCCATAACTAGGAGCAATGTCTAGCAGGCATAAGGAACTAAGAAAAGAGATAAGTGACTGGAAGAAAGAAGAGAAAGCAAACAGAGAAATCTCTTTGAACCTTGTCTTAAAATACGAAATTCAGAACTTCGAATGAAATTATCAAAAATCTCAATAAGAACATACATTTTTACAATGTGTATATTTAATATTGTGGATTTTATCACATGAATGAATTCTATGTGATGTTGTAATGAATCTTATGTGATGTCAAAAATATAAATGGGGTATAAGGTTGTCAAACTGGATCCAGGATCCCAAAGAAAATTCCTTTACCTATGCTCATAAAGTCATATATTTTTCATGTCTTTCCCAGTGTTTCTGTTCATAGCACATTCCCATTCTATATTTTAAAATAAAAATCTTGGTATGTTAATCACAATTTTAGTTGCAATATAGTCATAGATGTATACACATATAAGTGTGTATATAATAGATATTAAAGTAAATCATCTGTACACTATTTCAAGAGGAAATTGAATCATAGACATTGCAATCAAAAAATCTTATTATGGGGTAAGAAGTCTACATGTGTAGATTATATTTCATAATTTTAAAGGAAATTTTAGTATTTCTACTAAGCCTCATTAAAGTAAAGCTCATCTCATCTTGCCCCGAACAAAACAAATCAAACTGCAATGACCAATAGAGGGAAGACAAAAACACAAAATAAAACACCAGAAGACTAAACCAAATACCAGACTATTAAACAGAGTACTAGTACCTTAAGTAGCAAGGCATATAATTTTCTGTATCCTTCACCACAGAGGTATTTCAAGAAATGTGCTAAATAGTACTTTGGGGTTTATTTCCTTTTCATGTATTCATTTAAGACCATCCTGTCCCTTTATCCCACTCCCCTTTACAACACTGCTCTGTTATATGAACTAGGTTTTGCATTTTACACAATTACATGTTTCCAAATTAGCTCTCTAAATCATTTTCTACTACATTTACAGTACCTAGCTTAACCCAGCAACACACCCTCTAAGAGTGTGTGTGCTCCTGCTGCAGGCTTTGGTTTTTTGCTTGAATAAATATGTCTATGATAATGCTTGCTTGCATTTTGTTAGATGAGGTTGCAAATTTTCTTCCAAATTGCAGTGTTTGCAAGTACACCCACATGCTTAAGCTGATAATTGAAATGCTTACAACACATGATTATTATGAACAATTTTAATGAGACAAATTTCAGAGGAAGACCAAGCAGTTCTGCAAAAGTTCAATATATGTAACACTGCTGTCTTCAAAGAAAGCTGTGAATTTGTTGTATAGAAGGAATCAAGGTCACAACAGCAAACACAGTGAGACATCTTGATGGGTAACTCCCTTGTCCCTCATGATCCAATAGAGTTAC
Source organism: Melozone crissalis (assembly GCF_028551555.1). Lineage (NCBI taxonomy): Eukaryota > Metazoa > Chordata > Aves > Passeriformes > Passerellidae > Melozone > Melozone crissalis. The sequence goes on along the minus strand of NW_026535794.1, from coordinate 56,663,430 downwards.
AGTGAAAAGTAAAGAAACATCAGACTTAAGACCAGAAAGTATAACTCATATTCGGTAAGAAACACAGCTCTGATACCATAAAATCTACACAGCTTCCCAAAGCAAGTAGTGGGTGATACTTTACAAACTTTATAAGCCTCACCCACTTCCTTCCAAAATAAATCTTTTTTTATTTAGTTAGGCTTAACAGTTTCAGCTAATATTTACTTGGGATTTATTTACTTTAGTATCAAATTCTTTTGTCATCATCATTGAGTCAAATTCTGCCTTTCAAATTCTGCACCTGGTCCTAGTGCAGACTGAGGAGAGTGAGGGGTTAACTTCCTCATTTTTGCTGCAATCTTCTGGCTGCTTGTGTATGTTAAGTAAGTGGAGCATGAAACAGGGCAACCAAGAAATGGAAGGAGAGAGTGGGGGAGGGAGAAAAGTTTCCTAACCACCTACTGATCTGTCTGCTGTTAAATACAATATAGTCTAAATTTGGTGGGAAATTCCATTGCTGAATTCTGGATTTGACAATTATAAATTATCGCATAATGCTCAGTTCAAAGAGTCTATCAAACATCCATTTCGATCACAAGTGCACACAGAAAACATTTCTTAATAACATTCAGTGATGATATTAAGGACAAAGGAAAGGAAGAAGAGCTGAAGGGCACACCAATTACTAGATCTCTGTAACAGCAGTTATTTTATAAACTAAAAATCCTAAATTATCTTAAAGACAACTGCATTCATGCTGGAGAAGAAGGTGGAAAGAAAAGAAAAATTAAAAAGTATTACGAGCAATTCCTGCTACCACCCCATCCCACACATCCCAGCACCTCTTCTCAAATAGTCCTCATTTCCATGAAGAATGAGCAAAGTGCCCCAGATGAATGGCATGTCCTACAAGACCCTTAAATCTCAAATTAAACCAGTAGTTCTTTTACAGAAATATGGAACACTTTTTTCCTTGCTATTCTAGTTCAAACCTTTTTTGTGTGGGCATGTTCATCGAGGGAAAGCAGAGGGGTAGGTACTGATCTCTTCACTCTCATGCCCAGTGATAGGACTCGAGGAAATGGCATATAGCTAGCACAGGGGAAGGTTAGATTTAAAATCAGAAGAAGCTTTTTTCACACAGAGGGTGTTTGGGCACTGGCACAGGCTCCCCAGGGAAGCGGTCACTGCGCCAGTCTGACTGAGCTCAAGAAGCATTTGGACAATGCTGTCAGGTACATGGTGTGAATCTTGGCGTGTCCTGTGCAGGCCCAGGAACTGGACTCTATGATCCTGATGGGTCTCTTACAACTCTGCATATTCTATGATTTTATGAGGATTCTTTCAGGAGTGCAATTTTCTTCTGTCTCAGCTTCCAGAAGTATATGCACAGTGACACTATAGAAACTCATCTGCTGTGGGCAACAATTTTCTCTGATGAAGCCGTATTCACTTATTTTTGCAGAGAGGTTTTGTGTTTCATTTATTGAGGTTGAGGTTGTAAGTCTTATTGAGAGGAATGGAATTTTAAATAAAATATGGTAACTAGAACATTTTTACTGTTTCAGTTACCTGACATCAATGAATGAACAGGGATTTCTCCCGTACCTTGTATCGCTTTGTTTATCCATTTTCCATCTCCAATTTGTATGTTACAGAGCACTGCTACCCTCTACATTCTTGATACATACCACACACACTGGAAAGCTATTATGATGTGCCTGGATGTCAAATTAATCAGAACCACAACAAGAATTGGGAAACAAGGAGTCAAAGACAGGGAGAACATTAAAAACTCTTCTCAAAAGAATTGTATACTATGTATTCCCTCCTACCACATGGCCAAATGAGGCTTGAGCAATCCCCAGGTAGCTCCCGCTCCAAACTCTTATCACATCATCACCCACATTTATTTGTTGTCAGAAGCTTGGGTAAATTCAGCTATGATATCAATGAATACGTAGGAATAAATGTACTCTTTCTTTTTGAATATGATACAAAACTGTACCAGGCTAATTGGAGAAAACAACAGTCCTCCTAGTCCCTCAGTAAATTTAAAATTGCACGGAGCCATGTAACTTGCTATTTTTAATTTCAAGATAATTAAAATACTCCCCCACAGCCTTAGAGTTCCCAGTGTCTCCCACAGGAAAAATAAAATAACCTTCCTTCTTTTCAATTTTTAATTGTCAGTTGTTACACTACAGATATAGATCTAATACTTCAAGTGGAATAAATAGGCCACCGTTGAGGACACAATTGAGGTTACCATCCCTGGGGTTGACCTGTACTGTAAAAAGCCTCACTGACAGTGACATTGTCCCACATCTACATGACATACTATGTTTGCTTATAAAGCAACTACTGATGCATAAGAAAACCATAAGGTTTACAGTGTCAAATGAGATTTTTATTTTTTTTTTTTAAACGGATCACTACTGGAATCCAAAGTTAGTCTTAAGAATGGGTAGAAAACAACACTGCTAAAATTTTCATATAGTCAAAATAAATGCAGTTCAAGTTCAGGGAAATATACCAAGAGATTTTTAAACTTAGGAAAGCAATGAATGTAATGAAATAAATAAACATATTTTTCTTACTAATTTTTAGAACAATTGCACAAATTTTGAGAAAAACATGTTTTCAAGAAGCTGAAGTGCTCATTCCTAAGTTTTGCAAGATCATTAGAAGAATGATAAGCCAACTATTTGCAGACTCTTCTAGTTTTGTTTTAATTGTTCACGTTGTAACCTTACATCCAATTCAAAATGTCATAGAAATTTTGGATAAAATTAAGCTTAAGTCAGACCACTGAGGAAGCCAATTTGAAATATCTCCATTTAACTCATAAGCTAATGATAACTTCTCTCCAAGAGTGCTTTATTCATGGATTATATACTTACTTTATCTCTTTTTTTATAGACTGTATTTCTGTAGTTTAAAGATACATCTAAGACTATGTTATTATAACCAAAGATACAGTGCTGCTTGACAATATTAGGCTGCTAGAGAAAACAGAGCAAATGAGCACAATTAGACCAAAAGATGATATGCATATATTGCCCACTTCAAAAAACAAACAACTCTTTTACTTTCTTATGTATTGATAATTCATCTTGAGTTTTTACAAGAAATCTAACTTCAGTTAAAATATTTGTGTCCTGTCTTTTCTCCCTAATTTATTTCATGCTTTAGTTTCAACTACTTATACCACTGCATTTTCCAACATTCTCTCCTTTTTTTGCCCAAAGTTAGCTACTGGTGCAGCGTAAATTGTTTTAGCTCTTCACATATATTTATAAGGATATCTCTGGTACTTCTTAACTTGTAACTCTTCCTTGATTTAATTTCCCAATAGCCTGCTAGACTGGGATAACAAATAAATGGAATCTGTTTGGAAAGAGCTTACATGTCTTCTCCTTCCTCAATTGTAGTGCAAATTCATCTGTAACCTGCAAGAGGCCTTCTGGTGACTGCAAGCTGCCAAATAACAGCTGAGCAGCCACCAAGTGTCACAAAGATCTGGCATGACTTATGTCAGTGTGGTCATAGGGATAAATTATTTTTTCAGTCAGTTCTTATAGAGAAGTGCAGTGGTGTTTCACTTCACATATGGCATCCTTTCTTTATAAAAAATGAACATGTTTATGCAAACCTACAGCAATTGAGTCAACATATAGTGTGTTAATAAATGGCTTCATTAGGAAGTAAATTTAGCAGCATCACAACAGGCACTGAAAGGTTCACATGATGCATGAGAAATTTAGGTATTTCTAGAGTGAAATTACAATTGTAAAGAACAAATAATTAAAATACTGATTATGTTAATATATTTCTAAAATAATAGTAGTAATTCAACATTTTCAATAGGTCATCCAGAATTCATGCTTTTCCAAAGGGATGTTACCGATACATACTAATTTTCAATTAACTGAACTTTGTAAATCTAATATTGTCATTCTCATAGCAATAAAAATTATTAAAGTGCAATTTATAATATAGTAATTAGAAAAAAACCATGCAGCAGCAGCAAAAAATATTTAAACATAAATAATTAATTATAGTGAAAAAAAAGACTAGATGGCCACATCATTCAAAGAAAGAGTATTAATTATAGAGGCCTTATTTTGGTGGCAACAGGATTATTGTTAAAATTAGTAGAAATAATACCATATTTATTTTAAAAACCCCTGAAATGGATGCTCGGAGACAATTTTACTTTAAGTATTTTCTGTAAAATAAAGTCAAGATATTCTTCCTATCTTGGAAACATCATCTTGTTAAAAGCTAAGTCATTTCCACCAGCCAGTACTAGATCATATCTGATGGTCTCTAGTGACACTAAACAAAAACTGCATTAAAGAACCAGTGAATTGTAGATATTGCTGCAAAAATAACACATCCCTCACAAATCCTGTCTTTGATGAGTGTTCTCCATTTCAGTGGGCAGAATACTTATACTTAACAGATTGATGCAGACTAGAGAAAAGTCCACTGTGACAAAAGTAAAGAAGTTACTGTGGATCCAAAATATCAGCCAGTAGTTCCTCAGATGTATTTCCCTAGGCTGGAATGAACGTAGACTCATTTCTGTCTGAAGCCCCTGTCTTGCAGTGGCAAAGTATCTTTAGATTCACCTCATGTAGTAGATCAAGTTTGATATATTGAGTAATTACTAAATTACTGTAATAGTGCATAAAGGGAAGCATGTGTGAGAATCTTTGCAGAATCAGGATTCAGGAGAAATTTACCTTTCTAGGTGACACATTTGGTAGCTAATTTAGAATTTAGAAGTATGTGATTTTAAGTGCACCAGTATCTAATCCCAATTTTTCCCTATCCCTAATGGTTTCGACAATGGGAATTATTATTGACCCACTGTCCCCACTGCCAATGATTACTGATTTTCTATCACACTTTAATAACTAAGTTTACAGGCTTGGAAATAAAAGCCTAATTGAATTTTTGATCTGCTTTTAAGCAAAAGAACCAGAACAAGTATGAATTAAGACAATCCAAAAAATTGAAAACTATATCAACTGCAACAACTAAGCAAAAAGTCATTTATTCCAATAGTGTAACATCAATTGAGAAAAAACATTTCTCTTCCAAAGGACCTGTCTCTTGTTAATATAAAGTAGAAAAATTTTTGTTGTCGTTTTCTCATTATTTTTTTTTACTGCCGTTATCTTGAATACTGTCGTATTGGCCCATCAAATGCACTTATACTAACTAAATCAGATACTTTCAGTTTGTCTAAAGACAGAAAATTAAATAGTATAATTTCAAATTCCTAACTTGCTTTTGATACCCAGGAACATTACAATGCTAGGAAATCAGTAATTTTGGAAGAAAATCTGAAATGTCTAGGAAAGCTTGACTCTCACATCTAAGAATATGCCTTCAAAAATATAAGTTTCTTTGAAGGTATTTCAGGTTCAAAGTCCTAGATGGAGAAACCCTGAATCAGCAGTCACATTTGGAAGTCTTGTCCATTAGATTCCTCCCCAGTGTCAGAACACTGCTGTCCAGTGCTCTTCCCCTGCTCTTTTCGCAAACATTTGTGATGATGTAATAGGACAGAAGAAAGCACAGACTGAGCAGATTCCTTCTCATGACAGTGTGGACTTCAGATATCAGACAGGCTCCACAGCTAACATTTCCTTGACTGACAGATCTTAATTAATAGAGCCTGATAGACATCTTAATTAATAGCCTTCTGATAGACATCATGCCCAAAAATAAAAGATGGTGCAAAAGAAGAAGAAATTGAAGCAATTAATCTGACTAGATGCCTTGGAGTACCTTGAGAAGAAATGGAAATTTCTCATTAACAACCAATTGTATTCAACAAAAATATCAAGTGGAAATCTTTGAAAACTAACAAAACTTTCCTTCCTGGTAGACAGACAATAAAAGGACCTACATTTCATTTGTTTCCTCAGCTTATTTGAGAAGCATTTAACTCCATTTAGCATGGAGTGCCCCATCTCCTGTTCTCTTAGCACAGGTGAGAGCATTCAAAACAAGAAATGGACTGTAGACAGTAAAAAATTCCCATCTAATCTCAAGTTCTTGCTTTTGTTTCGGATGGATCAATTCACCTCTCAGTTACACCTTTACATTTTAGGTCTTTCTTGTCTCCTGTGAGTCAGATGCTTAAAATAAAATAGAATTTTCATGATTGGATATGAGATTCTTATTTAGGGCTAGCAAAGGTACATTGGATGTATTTGTCTCAGGGGCCTAAGGTTCATCTGTAAATAGAAAGCGCACATCCTTAATAACAATTTTTCTTTTTTCTCAAGACTTTCAGATATTTGCCAGCCTGGTCAGGGATACTGTTCTATGTATACAGCAGCATTAATGAAAGTCAAGTGGCCATATAGAAGTGATCTCTGAAGACTATCTACCTGTACACAGACGCATAAAGTGAAGACAAATGTCCTCTTTTGTGTTACTTCCACCCACAGCTAGTTTTGAATATTTTGCCTGCTAAATATAATTTCTGAGTATCTCAAATTGATGAGGCACATTTTCAATTAATATCAGAGCTCCATTTTTGAAATATAGCACAAGTAAAAGATTACATAAAGAGTGGCCTGATATCTTGTTATGCATTATGTTGGTATTTATTTGACTCCAGAGGAATAGCAAGACTGAAATAAACAACTACAAAACGGACTATAATGCAATGAAAGACACAAAAAGGATAAGAAAAAGGTAAACAAAGCTAAGAATATCAGTAGTTTTCCTGCTTTTTCCATGTTTTTGATATTCAAACCTTTTTCCCAAGACCAAACAGCAGTGCACACACGAAAATCATTTACTCATTTTCCTCCGCTATAGTTAAGCAGATGAGGGGAAAAAACTCAGAGCGTGAGATATGGATTCGAAGAAAACACTTTAAGGGCAAAAGAGGCTTAAAACTTTAAAAGGTACAAAAAAAATTTATTAACAGAATTAAAAGAGGATAATGAGAACTAAAAAGAAACCTTTAGAACACCTTCCCTGACCCCACCAACTCCTCTTTCCTTCCCACTGACAGCAAAAGGAGACATAATATTACAGCGACCTGAGTGGGTCGCTGGGGTGGTGAGAGAAAGATGAGAATCTTGTTTCTTGATCAGAGGGCTGGATTTATTGATATACGATATATAATACATTATAACTATAATAAATAGAATAAAGAGAGAAATAGAGAAGTTGCAGAGGCTGCTAAGCTAAGAATAGAAAGAAAGAAAGAATCTATAACAAAGTTGTGTCCAGGGACTCTGTCCCCAGCTTGCTCCTGTGATTGGCCCTTAATTATAAACATGGGAACATGAACCAATCACAGGTGCATCCCATTGCATTCACAGCAGCTGATAATCATTGTTTACATTCTTCTTCTGGGGCCCTTTGCTTCCCAGAAAATGCAGAAATCTGAAAGAAAGGATTTCTGTGAAAAATGTCTGCGACAGCATAACATGGGATCTTTAGTCAGTATGTCACTTCTGAAAATATTTCTTCAGTTCACTTAAGAGCCTCTTTTGCTATGTAATAGAGTCCTTCCCATGGGAGACAGTTCTCTGTGAACTTTTTCAACGTGGTTTTAATTTTCACAAATAACAGTCTGCCCAAAATCTGCAATGGTAAGTCCCTCCCATGTCTTCCAGTCTTTCCACCACTGCGTTTTGGGAACGATTTAGTTTATGGGGTGCAGTTTTAAAGGATGAGCTGTTCTAGAGTATAACAGCAAGGTTCTCTTCCTCTGTCTTTGGAATGAAGGGCTCTCTCTCTCTCTCTGTTCAAGCCTCTCACCAGATCACAACTTCTCAGCCTCCACAAGGTCCAGCATGAGGGCCTTTTTCTCATGGGCTGTGGGTGAATGCTGCATCTCACCATGCACTTCATGAATCATAGCGAAACAGTTTGTTCCTTTGCAGTGACTTTGGTGCCACCATGTTGTTCTCCTCACCTGTCTTCATCTTTTCCTTGTTCCTGACTCGGGACAGAATTGGTGTTCATAGGTCCGTTTGTTCCCAACTTCCATCAATTGAAACAGTTTCTATAGAGTTCTGCAGCACTGAAAGGTTGATCTTATCCAGGCTCCCCAACTGGGGAATCACTCCCCATGCTTCTCTCTCTGTTGCTCACGTGGTCCCCACTACGCAGGCCACACTGACTGATGGCTCCACTCTGCACCTTGTCTTCACGCACGATGGCATAAAAAGGAAAGCTGCTACCAATGCTTCTACCTTTCTGTCCACAGCATGGTTGGCTAAAAGCAGCTAAGTAAATAAAGTCCATTGCAAGCCATGCTGAGAGAGCTGCAGCCACGTGGCACTGCCCTGGCCGTATGGTTGCTTGCAGCACTGGTTTTTATTGTCAAGGTCTAGGTTATGGGAGACAGTGTGACATTTAACTGAACTGCCCCATGTAAACAAAGGTAACATGGTCATCTGGAGCCACACACTGGAGCATGACACACAATTGGATACACTGCAATACCCCTCCAGTCCAAAATATTGCAATAACTACCATTTCAATCAGTCCACACATACAGCAAAAATGTATATTTCAAATAACAGCCTAATCAGTGAAATAGGGATTTGGACTGAAGTGTTTTCTTTTTGGATTTTTTGTTTTTCCCTTTTAAAGCAGATCATAGAGCTTTCAATAGCTTAGCAACTTCAGGGCTACATTTCTATCAATATTAGTGTCTTGTCCTCATATAGAGTACAGCACTGGCTAACATGCCTTGGTGAAACTTGTGGTTTTTTGTAGACACACACAAACACACACACACACACACACACGTATGTTCTCATTTTATAGCTCTGAGAGCCAAACATATAGGTTCTACTAGAGACCTCTAACAACCTCTTCACCAACAACTCTGAAGTTATTAATAGAAAAGTAGGATATTTACCCAAATTGGCACCAGGAATGCAAGTGCCAGCGTTTGCAAAGGCTGAGTGAAGAGCCAACAAGGCTCTCCTGAATCTCAGGTTGGCAGTGTGCTAGATATCTTTTGGAGGATCAGGGATGATGCAGCCTTAAACTCCATGGTAGGTCTTGAACAACAGCCTCTGATTTCCCTTCCTTCATAAAAAACAGGGTGGGTTTTTTACGTGCTGAAAAGTACAGGAAAACAAAACAATGCCTGGTATGTGAAGACAGATGAAGAAATCACTCCAAAAGAGCACTAGTGGTCTAAACTGACTAATTAGTGTAGACACAGCCCTCATGGCCCTCATGACGGCCATTAGCTTCCTCAGAAAGAAGACAAGGCAATAATCTACCACACAGCCCTGTGTGACTTGACGTTCACCTGACTCCTCAATCTAGATCACAGACCTGTAGTAATCCTATAATGAAAAAGGACACTAGAACATTGGTGTTTGGAAAGAAGTGGACCTTTCTGAGCTTGCTTTTCTTATTTCTAAAATGGCATGGTTTGGATCTCTCGCTGCTGCTGAGAAATACTTTAAAAGAGAAGACATATAATAAGCCAGTCTCTAAAATTGCCCCACAAATAAACAGCTTCCAATCCTAAAATTATCTAAATTTTGATAACGTCTTGGCTGAGTTATCAATCTTAAATATAGCAGCCCATGCACACAGGCTCATGTTAAGTGTCAACCATACTGTAGATGCCTTTTATCTTCTTCCTCAGCTTTCCCAGTTTAACCTAATAATCTGTGCCCTCAGGTCCTCAGCATACTTCCAGCTTCTCAGGATCCTGGTGATGAGCTGGTGCCTGGTTAATTTTGCACGCTTTTAGATTAAAATGTTACCAATCAGTTATCAGTCTCTCACTGCAAGGCAGCCTGTTCATCTTCCTGCATGTATGCAGCAGTAACTATCACAATCTTCTTGCAATAAAGCCAAAGAAACCTGCATATATGTCAGAACAAGAAAATCTCTGTTTTGCTGATAATTTATATTAAAATTTATTATTTCCTTGTGAAATGATAAATGTGGCTAAATTACTTTTTTGAATCAAAGTGGGTCATATTGCTTTGACAAGTATTTTGACACATAATCAAGGATAATTCTTTTGCAAGGAAAGATAAAACTGTCTTAGATTGACAAGTCTCACTTCCTGCTGATTGAAATTTCTTTATGTTCAATAAAAGAACAAGATTCTTGGCCAATCTGAAAGTTCCAGCAATTTACAAAAAAAAAAGCTGCATCAGGATGAATTGATGAAGTGACCAACCATTATCTTACAATTTCTCTAACAAAACTGCATTTTCATACATTCATGCATATGCCAGTAGTATTTTTCAAGACAAGAGCAAGCATGGGAATTCTCCTTACTAGTGTAAACATAGCCAGAATGTAAGAGAAAACCTAAAGAATAAACAGCTGGTAGCTCTAGCAAATCATACAGTACTCTAGTTCACAGAGATATTACTTTGAAAGTTTATTTTTATTGGATGTCCTCAAAGGATAAGATGGAAAATAATTGGTAACTTCAATATCTCCTTATTCTTCAAAAACAATAAATTCTTTTTTCTTGGCTAAGTCTAAAGAATTCCATTGCATCTGAAGAAGTGAGGGTGCTGATAAAACCTCCAATATATTCATCATTACTGTAATGAAATAAATTTTGTAATCAAAGCATGAAATGATTATGTAAACACTTCTTTCTTTCTTTCTTTCTTTCTTTCTTTCTTTCTTTCTTTCTTTCTTTCTTTCTTTTTCTTTCTTTCTTTCTTTCTTTCTTTCTTTCTTTCTTTCTTTCTTTCTTTCTTTCTTTCTTTCTTTCTTTCTTTCTTTTTCTCTATTTATTTATTTATTTAGAGCAAGAAACTCTCCTTCAGATATCATGTCTATCTCCACATTGCCCTAAGATTTTCCTTGAAAGATTGTACAGATAGTATGCAATTCACAGAAATTTTCAGGTACCCTGAATATTTTGGTAGTTGGCTTTATAGTCTCTTTATAATCTTCTTTTGTTTAATTATCTGCACCGTTTTAAAGCATACACACAAATGGTTCTACTATTCTTGTTTCATCTCTTGTGAAGATCAAACTGTGAGAGAGTAGGTTTAGATTAGATATTAGGTAGAAATCCTTTACCGTGTAGAGAGGCACTGGAACAGGTTGCCCAGAGAAAGGGTGGATGCCCCACTGTGGAAATATTTAAGGTCAGGCTGGATGGAACTCTGAGCAAACAGGCCTAGTAAAAAGTGTCCCTGCCCATGGCATGGGAGATGGAACTAGATGATCTTTAAGGCCTCTTCCAACGCAAACCATCCTATGTTTTTATGTTTATGCAGTACCTTCTTAAGGCCAGATAGTGTTTGTACAAATCTGCTGGAACCTACATGCTAGCTGGTTCGTTCTTCCCACAACTGAGCAACTGTACGTACAGTGACACATCTTCCTTTCCCTTCTCACTAGAACCACCCTGGTTAAATAAAGGCCACAAAAATAACAAGTAATATTTTCTTTAGCTATAGAAAAAAAAAATAACCCTTTGACAAGTGGGTAAATAGAAGAAAATACTTTTGGATTTTCTAGCATTTCCAGAAACACACATTCAGCAATTCTCTCTGAAGCACTCTCAAAAGTTCTCCTGAATTCTCTTAGCAATAACAATTTCAATAGCGTGCTTTCCAACAAGCAACTTTTTGAAAATCCCACATTGTCATCCACCTAAATTCCTTAGTTTTCCCTGTAAGCATCCTATAATCAGCTTTGTTTATCAGCAGGACGAGTTATGTCATGAAAAAGATTTTTTTTCCTCCTGTTGTCATGAGAAAGAGGGAATGAGAAAGAAGGAGCAACAAAGATACTTTTAACTTAATGAACATGATAATGAACTAGTTTCAAAGGGTGGGAATAAAAACCTTCCAAATGTAATATGATAATTACTAATTACTTACACTGTCTGCCACATTCAACATCCTAATTTGGAAAGTTAAACTTTATTTAATCTCCTGAGAACTGCATAGTAGCGTATTTTTTAGAACGCACATCCTTGGTACAGGCAAGGTTCAGCAGGTCTCTCTCAGTTTTCTTCTATTCAGCCAATAAAAGGAAAACAACAATAAATAAGGCAATGTTAAGAAATTAAAAAACATACATCCATCAGCTTAAATTTTCCTTGCCTATATCTTCCTGAGGGATCATACCCCTGCCTTTTCCTCTCAAGGTTTGTTCTTGGACTTTCACCTTTGGCTTACCTAAAGATGGACTGAAGTAAAACAGACCAGATACTTAAAAAATACACACTCTTTCATAGAGCAGCTTCCACATTAGAGTTTCTTTCTTGAAATTGTGCCTTTATATTAATAGAAGTAGTACTTCTGAACTGCAGTTCATGTGTTGGAGAAACATCCAGATTTTTTTTAAGGCCATGCAGTATAAAAAGGATCTGAACATTTAAAAAAAAATGAAGCAGGAAATACCATATGGTATGAAATGGTTGTCAAGTTCTCTTTCAGTTAGTGCAGTCAAAGGGACAACTAAGTCTTTTATTGAGTGACAGAGAGCATTATTTTCCTCAGCTGAGAATTCTTTTCAGGCCAATAATAAGACAGAGGTCTGAAATGCTGATAATTCAACTTCTTCTCTTGCCTGTAACAGCTCTGCTCCTATTTCACTCCATTAACTCCAACAGCACATCTTTCTGGTTTACTCAGTTGTCACTGTAGTTGCATGACCAAGAATGTGCAGATCCATTCCTGTAGGGCCAGTCATTGCTGTCCTTTCTTTGGGCATGAGGTGGCATGAGCTATGCTCAACATATGATGGATCAAGTAGAGGCAGTTCCATTATCTCTGTTAAAACAAAATCATTCCTTTCCACATCACGCCTGTAGCAATTTTCAATACTATTGTACTCTACTCCTAGAATGAAAAAACACCAAAACCAAAATCTCAACTAAATTTTTAAAGCAGCCTCCATGCAAAACTTATTTTTATTCCTGCTTGCTGTTACTGACTGCCACATTAAACATAGTCATCTAGCTGTTGCACATTTTATTCCTGCTATCATCATTCAGTGCTATTAAAACACAATTTTGTTGTTCTTCATGTTTTCCTATTGAAATATGAAGATACCACTCAACACAAGTGGAAAGGCTACATTTTGCTGTCAGGAGATGCATACTCATTACACGGCATAGTATTTGTCTTATGTGAGACATGGGTAAAACCCTTGCTGCAAGAATTCCACAGCATGCAACAGGCATGCGAAATAGTGTATCTGAAAACTGCGGTGTTTGGACCTGCTTCTGGATCTCTGGCTTTCCTTCCAATGAAACAGCCCCAGTTAGTAGCCTTTGTGGAAATAAGTAGCTTTAAGAAAAGAAGAAAATGCAATAGTGTATGCATCTGCATAGGGTATGCATGAATGCTTTTAGAGATTTTCCCAGCAAAATGTTGGTCAACTCTCATTTTAGCTCTTCCATTCTTCAATAAAAGATGAGTGTAATATATAACTCAATCAGGAAATGCCTGTTAGGGCTTTTAGTGGATACAAGCTTAATAAAAGCACATATTGCCAGGTTCATGCCAGGCAAAAAAAACCCCCAAAAACACCCAACCAAATCGGAACATGCTTGTGACTATTGTTAAGAATTGCTTTCATGGTGCTAACTTTACTCTCCATACCATATATCCAAATCTCAGTAATTTAGATGACTCTAGTGATTGTGAACTCTCTAACTTCATTTTCTTAAAAGTATTAAAATCTTGTATTTTTTAAAAAAGACCCTATGGCAGTGATGAACCATTTCATTTTGCCGTTATCTCTCAGTGGTCTGGAAAAATAATTTCCATTTAATAGACATTGAACAGCTCAACCTTCTTTGATGACTCATTAAATTATTGCAACTCTGCACTCTTTTTTTAAAACTGGACTCCTGCAAAAATTGTTTATAAAGGCTTTATCTCTCCCCAATTTAGATGCATGTAAAAGACATTGCACATTTTTGTGTCTCCTAAAATTCAGAAAACCCATTTTTCAAACAACCTAACAGATGTCTGTCTCTTCCCCTCTAATTACATTCCTTTAGCATCAGCAGCAAAGCTGTTTCTCTTTTTAAACTTAGGGAAGTAAATAACTGTAGACTATAAGTTACTATATGGTGACAAGATAAATGGTGACATATTAATGGAAATTACTGCAGATGTGTTTTGTTTGTGTTTTAAATGAGTTACTGTTAATGACAGCAAAATTTAATGTTCATTTGGCTAAAGCAGAGAACATGTACATAGTTTTTTTTGTTTGTACAGTGATCAGCTGCTAGCCTGAAGGAGGAAAAATTGAGGTTTTATACCTGGTTCCAGAAATCACTGTGCAAAGTAAATGGCATTGAGAAGAACAACATCAAAGTGCCTTAGTCATTCTTAGTATTCAGCAGCCAGAAAGTTTTCAGAAGAGTGATTGCTGATCTTAAAGTCTTTAAAGCAACAAAACTATTAGTGACTTACAACCTTTTGATTATTATGAAAATGGACCTTTCACTGTGTTTTGAAACTGCAGGGCACCAAATTCTGTAAGCAACCTCTGCTTTCAGTGTGGGACAAGTGAGAAGAAATATCACATCTGAAGCATTTAAACTCATTTTAAGGCCCTCATTTCACTTTCTTCCTAGACAATAGTCCAATATTGCCTTTTACACTCTGATTCTGTCATCATCTTGCCTGTAAAAACTTTAATTAATTTTCTCCCAAACCTGCAAGCATCCTGGTCTTGCATATCCAAATATTTCTCTCAGCCCTTGATCCTCAGAGCAGGGCTTGGTCAGACCAAAGGTCCACCTAACTGTTTATTGTAGCATGACACAAATGGCTAAAAAAGGACAGGTAAAATCAAAGGAAAGAACACACAACACTTGCCACTAATTTCATTCTGGGTATTTTTATGTTATAGAATCATATGAGCTGGTTATTCTACAATATTTTTTATGTTACAGAATCATTTTTTTCTATATTCATATAGAATAATATGAATTATTATTCACAGGGCACCCCAAGAATAATACCATGTACCTGATAGTGTTGTCCATATGTGTCTTCAACTCTGTCAGGCTTGGTGCTTGTGACAACTTCCCTGAGGAACTGTTCCAGTGCCCAATGACTCTATGGCTGAAGAAACTTTTCCTAATATCCCACCTAAATCTTCTCTGACACAGCTTCAGGCCATTCCCTCAGGTCTGGCCACTGGTCATAAGAAAGAAGGGATCAGTACCTGCCCCTGCACTTTTCCTCATGAGTAAGTTATAAACTGCAGTGAGGTCTTCTCAGCCTCCTCCAGGCTGAACAAGCCAAGTGACCTCAGCCACTCCTCGTGAGAATTCTCCTCTAGACCCTTCACTATACTTGAGGCCTTTCTCTGAACACTAATAGCTTAGCGTGTTTTTTGTATTGTAGAAGTCAAAACTGTCCCTACTTCAGGTGAGGTCACCCCAGTGCAAAGTAGAGCAGGACAATGACTTCCCTTGTCCAACTGGTAATGCTGTGCCTGGTGCACCCCAGGACATCGTTTGCTCTCCTGGCTGCCAGGACACTCCTGACTTGTGTTCAAATTTCTGTCAACCATTACCCCCATGCCCCTTTCCACGATGCTGTTCCCCAGCCTCTTGTTCCTCAGTCTATACACACAACCAGGGTCGTCCTGTCCCAGGCACAGAATCCAGGACTTCACCTTGTGAAATTCCTCATAGCTGGTGATTGCCCATCTCTTTAATTTGTTGAGGTCTCTCTGCAGGACTTCCTTGCCCTTGAGGGAGTTGGCAGTTCCTTCCAGTTAAGTGTCCTCAGAAAACTTGCTTAGTATTCCTTCAAGTCCTGTTTCCAATCATTAACAAAGATGCTGAAGAGAACCAGACTGAGGGTGGGGCCTTGTGGAGCCCCACTAGTGACAGGTTACCAGTCTGATGTCATCCTGTTCACTGTAACCCTTTGTGCTTTACCCATGAGCATGTTGCTCACCCACCACATGCTGTGTTTATCCAGCTACGGACTGGACATTTTGTCCAGTAGGATGCTGTGTAAGACAATATTGAAAACTTTGTTGAAGGTGACATCAACTAGCTTTTTGAGATCAACTGAGTTACCATATTATAGAAGGAAACTAGATTTAACAAACCTGGCTTCCTTCTCCTGAAGCTGTACTGGCTGTGACCAATGACTGCATTATCCACCAGGTGTTTTTCATTACCTCCCAGAATAATCTTTTCCATTATGTTACTGTAGTGTGACTGACAGGCCTGTAGTTTCCAGGGTCCTCCTTCTTGCCCTTCTTGAAAACTGGGACAAGGCTATTAATGCATTAAGGGCACCCAGGCTACTTCTAATCCTTTCAAGGCATCATAGGTGCAATGGAGATACTGAACATGAAATTGGTGAAGAGATAAGAAAGGAGATGACTTCTGATATTTTTCAGTGAATTAATGCATTCCCATGCTATTCTGATTCTTTCCCCCTAAGAGATGAGGGCACAAATGCTGCCAGCTATGGGACATAATGCAACTGCATTCTCTTTCTTTTCTGCTTCATCACTCTTCTTTCCAAACACACTTTTACCTTCTCAAGGAGATAATGAACAGCACCAAAGAGAGTATGTGATAAATGGAATGATAGCAAAACACTGTGGTTATAACACTGATCTTATAGCTTCTAACATTCACATTGTTGTTACCATACATCTTTCTTCCTTTAGAATGTTTTTCTTCTCTGTTTCCTGATTTCTTCCATGATCAAGCACTTCAAGTCCAGTACATTTACCCATTAATTTCCATGTTGCACTCAGTCTATTTTTGAAAGGAACAGATCTAGGGACATTCGGAGGTTTGTTTATTTGCAACTCCATTTCCTCCATGTAACATTTTTCTATACTCATCAGTTTTATTTTAATTAGTGAAGGCAATGAATAGTAAATTCAGGACAGGTTTGGATCTCCTCACAAGTCTTTACTCACCTTTTTTGCAGTTAGGAAGAGGTCATTGTCTAAACTACTGATAAATGTTGGGAAGACTTCTATAGGCTCCCTGCTGCTCATCAATATCATAGGTAACTTCTCATTTTTCACACATATAAGAAATTTTCCTAATGGAGTTTGTTCTTCATCTGCAATAAATTTCAGTTATACTTTTATGTAGTAAACCCCATGGACTTAGGAAAAGCACCATGGAGAATCTGAACAATAGGAATGCTGACACAGCAACATAAATCCCTGTCTCCCAGGCCCCCCACCCCATAGCTTATCTCTGTAACCCTATAGGCCATGTTACTTAACCCTTACTGTTGGTCAAATCTGGATTCCCCTTAACCCTATAAAAGAGACATACTTTAGTCCATTCGGCAGAAGAAGAGCTGTCGCTGGGACCCTTCACAGACTTCCCCAACAAAGCCATATCTGTGGAATCAGCCAGCACGCCTCCTTCTCCTCTCTCCGCCGTCTGCTGCTGCCTCAGCCCGAGGGCACCCCTACCTAGCAAGCAAGAGCTGAAATCCTAAGAGCTGCGATCACTATAAGAGCTGATAATCACCAAGCTTGCTATGGGGGTTGGCCCGCGGCTATCGGCCTGAGCTAGCTTAGCTTTGGGCACCCTGTCCCCCTGGGGACTGAGCTCCTGGGCTAACTTGCACTGCTTGATAATAAGGCCAGATAAGAGGCTTTATTATACTTTTACCTTCAGATTAGAGAGGAAAGGCTACCAGGAAGACATTCCTGAGCATAGAAAATGTTTTCATAATTTGTTTTTGAATACAAGTAGGAAAATACAACTAAATAAGGCTTTAGGAAACAAGAAAAAGTTCAATCATTTTCAGCAGCACTGTTGACAAAAATTTCTACTAGCTCCACCTTAAAATCCTTCTTCAAAAAATGTGATTATAAAGGAGTCAGTTCAGAATAGTCAGACAATAGACCAATGTGGTAGCAGCTCTCTGGCTACAGGCAAGCCTACAGCTTTCCACCTAACCATTTTAATGACACTCTTGGTGATATAAAGTTGGTTACTTTGTCTGTTGTTTCATCCTCTGTAAAGGAATAGCACTTCTCTGTTTTAGTCTGTTCACCAACTAATATTTCAAGGTTAGAGAGGGGGATCTGCCAAGAAGTATCATGAAATATCTTCTTTTTTTCCCTACAAGAACACTATCAATGTGGTGTTTTTAAGAAAAAGAAAAAAATACAGTCAGGATGGCCATGTTTACAAAAACACCAATAAAAAGAAGTCAAAATAATATTCCAGATGGTTTGCATACCTTTTACCTGAATTTTATCGATTAATGCCAAATAATGGAGTATGTGCAAAGCAAATATTGATTTTCATAGGAACTTGTCAAGCTCCTCATTTCTCTTGTAAGCTTTCAAGCAAAGATAAGCAAAAAATATGTTTTAAAATATGAAATATACCCCTTAACAAATGCTGTGTAGCAATTCCAACACCAAATGAACACTCTTTTACTTAAAAAACCCCAAACAAAACCAACCCTATAGACTATGCAACAGTTAAGTTCTGCGTGCAAGACTGACAGGACAAAGAACCACAGGTGATGAATTGGCAAATTTCTCCCTACCATCATTTTACTCTTAACTTCTTCTCTGGCGATAACAATGTAAGAATGGAAACTAAAAGACCATTCACTTTACGTGGCTGACACATCTCACTTAATTGGGGAATTTTCTCAGAAGAGCAAACTACAAATGAGTATGAAGGAAAAGCAACATAAAACTAGTCACACTCCAATTTAAGAAAAGCAAACCTACTTCAAAAAACATAATTTTTCCCTCCATAAAATGTTTTTTTAGACAAGACAAAACAAAACAAAAGAAAACAAAAAAACAAACCAAGCACCACAATTTCAAACAAAACAGGGATTTCCCAACTGATTTGGTGTGTTGATATTCTTTCACTTTTCATGGTACCACATTTATGGGATGTTTCTGGAGAGGGAGAATAAAGACTTTAACAATTAGCATTAGAAGAAATATAGTCCACGTATACATTGTGCCTCTTCTAAGGCCTATTCCTTCTTCTTGTAAGTTGCGTTGAGTTCTGTTTCCAACAGTATTCCTGTTCCTGAGTATTCCTCAGGAGGAGCGTATCAGAGCCGGTGATTATTACGGACATATCGGACCAATTAGATATCTTGAAAAGCACCCTGTTAATGAAATGAAGAAAAAGCCTCACATCCTCATCTGAACTTATTTTTTTAAATGTTTAGACTAAGCATCAGGAGCAAAAAAAAAATTATTTTTTCTTTTTCTGCTTAATATCTGAAGGACAGAGACCAGCAGTGCCTATTCAGTATGCTATAGAAAAATTACACTTGAAACAAGGCATAAATTCAAAAAGCCAGCAGGAAATTCTCACCTCCATGGACTTCAGCAGACAAATGTTTTCACTTACATTTTTCAGCTACTTTTACTGAAAAGAGTATTAAATAAATATAAGAAGGGAATCAGTGCCCAAGTATGCTGAATTGAATATTCAACATAGCTAAATGTGCTAAATGTTTGATGAAGGTATAAATAATTAGCAACATACACATACATTTTAAAAGTTTCTTTTGCTCAGGCATGCATATATCTAATGTCTGAGTCTGTCATGGCACAATGTGCTCACTTTGCTATTTCCCTTCCTTAGCCCTTTAAGTGGCTAAGTAGAGGCCCATGATCTTTTCCTATGCCTGCCAAAGAAGCAGTAGCCCATCATTTCACTGTATCCTCTTTGTTTCCTTCCACTATAGCATGGATGTTCATTAACTTCTCATTGTGACTTCTACGTAGGGAAATACAACATAATCCATTCATTCACATCCCTATTAATGTCATTCTTGCACAGGCATAACACCATACACTTATTTCCCAAGCTCTCTTCATTTGCCTGCTCACAATCAGTCTCTAAGGCACTTTTAATCACGTCAGGCCTGAACTGAGAAAATATAAGGAATTTTTTTTATTAAAACGGAGATATGCATGTATGTATGTATGCGTACACATACTCATAAAATGGATGTTACTAAATTCTCTACCTACACACAATGCAGATATCCTAGTTTAAAGACTCAGATAAAGGAGTCTGGTATGCATGAAAATATTAAAGGTATGCTTTAGCACAAGTGCATGCACTAAAAATAGCAAATCTATTATGTATTTAGTCTAGCAATCTTTATACTCAACCTGCCATACAAAAACTAACTGTATAAACATCTTCAAACATCTAAAAGACTCTAAGAAAGCTGGATATTTACCATAATTTACTTACTTACTTACTTACTTACCATGAGTTACTATCACCTTGATCTGGCAATGATAGTTTTAAAGATAAAAGGAAGCATTCTTGAATAATTTATTTCAGTTTGTTTTATTTTGTTTTGGATTTAGCTATTCCAGAAATTGCACTTGAAAAGAACTCTAGGAGTTCTAATAAACCTCAGCTAAAGAAAAAGGACCTCCAAAGTGATTAATTTAACTGAAAGGTCTCAAAATGAAAAAAGAAATTAATATTTTTTTTCTTTTTTTTCTGTACTTACATGACAGAGTCAGGACATACTCTGACTAAAATACAAATAAGGAAATTCTATACAAAGGATGTATGATTGTTATTAAGAAAGGTTTTCCTCCCCCATTTATTTTCCTTGCAACAGCTGTAATTAGTTTTTCTTCATCAGTTAGATTACTCTGAGAACACCTGAGACCCTGTAAACAGTAAGAGACATTTCATGTACAAGGAATAAATTTAACACTTCCCCATCTTGAATGCAAAATATTCATTACATCTACAGGGACCATGACTAGAAATGTCTCAGTGCAATATTACTCTATAGCAATGAAATTTGATATGGCTGCCCATAGAGTTTTTTGGTCAAAGTTACTTTTATGTATTTCCAACCACAGAAGATGGTTTGAGATATTGTTCATTCTATCAGTTGACAAAAGTGAATGAAGTGAATGAAATGTGACCAGTCCTATAACCATTCTCACACTAGGGAAAAAATATAAATCTCTTAGTTTATTTTGCTGCCTGAACTCAAACAAAAAGCCAATCATGAAGATTGTACTGAAACACAGAATGCAATCACTACTTACCTGTCTGTATGCAACAAGATATTAAACATGAAAAGCTTTTGGAAAGGTTAGAATTTCTCAGAAGATTTTTTACCTCAGTGTGAAGATCTAAAAATCATAGCTCATGGCTAGATCATTATATAATTTTAAATCATGAGAAAATGAAAAATAGTTTCAAAACAAAAAAGCATGGGCGAAGTGAACAGATGGATAAAACACCCCCATAAAAAGATCTGAAAGAACAGTCTAAATAAAGAAACATATTCAATGAAAAATCTTTGAATGTACAGTGCCATCAGTTCCACTATTAAAAAAGATAATGAAGACTAATACCAAAATTTTCTACCTCCTGTAGTGTAGAAATAAGTTTTCAATATGCAGAAAAGCAATAATAAGCTGCACTAAAATAACAATTCCATACATAGAGTGCTAAGATGCAAGGAGAATGGGTGTAGGGGAAGACGATCATTGGTTTGTTTTGATATTAATAAAGTTTGTAATTTCTCAACAATGTCAGGTTTGTGTCTTTGCCTCATGAACAGGCTGTGTGCATTGAAAAGGTCATGGAGCTTGCTCATGCCTTAGGGAAGCCATTTCACATCTGAAGGACATTTGTGAAGATCAGATGCAAATAAATGACAAAGTATATCTATTTCTAGTCAGTCAAAACATATTGTAAGCAAGCAGCAAAATTTCATATGAAAACTGCTGAGCATGAGGAAAAGCAAAGATGGGCATATGTAATGAGAGGTAAGCATCCAATTACCAAATTTCTAGTTTTCATCAATGTCTGATAGTGCAATATCCCCAAAATATTTCTTTCTCCCCAACTCAGAAAGTCTTCAAGTTATCACAAAAAAGTTACAATAATGGGGACAGTTCTAAAATGTGGCCAACAAGGTCAGTGATTTCCTCTATCAAATGGAGGATTTTTCTTTATTCACCTTAATTCATTCCTCCCTGGTCCATGAGAAGTGATCTGGGACCAATTTGAAGCAAACCCTCAGCCATTATTAGAACAAAACAATTTAGCACCATGGACAGAGCATCTTAGTTTCAACAGGATGTCTACCCTGAGAACTGGACACCCACACAATGCAAACTAGATTCTAATATTACCAATATCACACAGTTCTTGGCTTCCAGAAATGCTAAACAGTAGCAACACCACAAAGAGTCTCAGAGAGTGCATCCCAATCAGTAGTATGTGACAGCAGAAAAGAGACTGTCAGAAACTTTAGAAGTCTTGATATTAATTCGAACAAGATGTCAACATCTTTAGCATGCACAGAATGCTTTCCTCAAACCTTCTAAGAAATGCTAGCAAAAACTAGAAAAAGAATTTTTATATTGTTTCTTTTTCTGTAAAATATGCTTTAAAATACAGAAAATCTGTCAGATTCATATGTTTCAGATTACAAAAAACTACTACAGAAAAACAATGTCTCCCTCACTCCCCAAACAAGTATCTATATGTATCTGATTTTAATTCTCTCTCATGTTTTCTGATATTTTTGAAGATAAAGAGAAACCTACTAATGTAAAATTATGTCCATTTCTATCTATCAAAAATGCTATGCATTAAAAAAATGGCATTTAGTCTGCACGTAGTACAAAATTTTGCCTCTGCTTTCGAGTTCAGCAGTAGTGCTCTGACACAGTCCATCTGTTTGAATTCTGTGGACTTGCATATGCACTTCTATCCTATGCAATGTCCTGAGGTGACAGACACCCCCCTCAAGCTTTCACAAGTTAGTCAGGTCTTTTGAGTAACTTAAAAGACTTTTGATGTTACAAGCTTCTCTGGTTTCATGGGATAAATTCAGGGATCATTTAATTTGAGCAATTTTCTAAAAATATCTGAAAAATGGTGTGCTAGATGCAATGCAAAGTTCTATACTGAAATTTCTTGCATTATCCTGCATATCCTGTATATCCCAGGATATACAGCATATACGTAGTAGTTAAAAAAAAAATTATTTTATGATATCTTACTGACACCATTATGTTGTAGGGTTTTCCTCCTAATCCCGTGAAAGAGTAATTCCACCTTTTTCCAGGACAATGTCATTGAAGCATGGAGGAAGCTACACTTTTCCCTGTAATTAGCATTCTAATTGGAACACATGCAATTTGACCTGACATCCTATCTGCTGATACCATCTGATGATCTCAAAGAGAAAAAAATAGATAGACAATAGACATACTGGAAGAAATTATTGTAGTTCTCTGTCTGAGAATTTTTCCAATAGATGAAAATGTATGCTTGAGTGACCTCTTGAAGCCCCTAGAAAAATACCAAATGTATCTCGAACACAATTTTTTTCAAATGGACCCAAAAGCTGGGCTTCTGATGTCTGCCTTCCTCTTTCCTCCTTTGGAACTAAAGACTTGTTTCAGCTCTTCATCATCTGTCCAAAACAAATAATAAAGAAACTGTAAATAATACATGTTCACTGTACAAGAGCAACCATGGCTTGTTGTCTAAAAACAGCTGTATAGGTTTTCCATTTATCTTTCAGGCATGTTAAAATACCTAATTATTGAGGAATGGAAGTCAATCAGACTGCATAGAGAAATTTTTGACCTGAAGCAGCCCTTGTAGTTCAAGGACAAATGTAAATATTTTAAGTAAAAAATGCCTTTTGTTTAAGTTCCTGAACAACATAAAAAAAACCTGAAAATCAAACAAGCCACCAGAAGCAGTAAAGCTTACTAAGACAAATTTCCCCAGTGTTGTGGTTTGAGAGGAAGTGAGATTTTTGTAATGCCCTGGTCAAGCCAATAGGTGCTCAGATTTGAATATTGGCCACTGGGGACATGGATATGCCTCTGAGAACACAGGGGTTAAAAGCAGAGGATTCCCAGGAAACCTTCTCTTGGGTTCTGGTGGGGAAAACAGGTCTGACCTCCCGCAGCCCAACTGCCGGCTGGCCAGGCAGGGAAGGGGAAGCCGTGCAGCCAGGTAAGGTAGGCCTGGCCCCGAGGATGGAAGGGTGGAGGAGCAGGAGGGAGTGCAGTGGGGGCACGGTGAGAAGTTAGGGGAGTCCTGGGCAGGCTGAGACTGAGATTTTAACCCTTTTCTTGCATAATGGAAACTTTACAAATACTGATCCTCCTGGATCTGAATGAGAAGAGAGATAGAGATGAAATGGAGGAGGAAATGGGCAAGTGTGATGAAAGTTCGTGCAAGTGAAAGATGTTGGAAGACTGGAGAAGAATCTTAGGTGAGAAGAGATGATGGAGTGGCCTTAGCTGGACTTTTCTTGTATAGCCATGGAGAGAACCATGTTTCCTGTGATACAGAGACTGCATCCAGGGGGAGGCAATGGCTCAGAGCCAAGAGCGTTCAGTGTTGAGACCCCTCGGCCCCAGGGGGTGAAATCTAGGGGGGACAGGTGTCCCAAAGGTGAGAGACCGTGCTCTTTTTGGAATGGGACAAAGCATCCTTAAAAGGAAAACCCTAGAAGCAGCTCTTGTCCATGTTCAGTGGTGAGAGCACTGGACATGGAAGGAAGATGTCACCATGGCAAATGATCTCCAGGCGGTGCCACGTGTGACAGGAAACACAAGAGGCCTCAACTGTGTTTCCAGGGATGCCTATGGTACAAGAAGGAGTCCTCTCCTCTTGATGAACTGAGAATTGATTATGTAAAGGGTGGTGAGGGACCAAGAGTTGGTGATCTGAGGGATGGATGTATTGGAAATTTGGTGGGGGGAGGAGGAAATGTTTTTGGAAGGTTTTCATTTTTCCTCTGTGATTCTTTTTACATATAGCTGTAGTCTAGTCAATAAAGTTTTCTCTTCTTTACTCCTAAGTTGGAACCTGCTTTGGTCTATTCCTGGTCACATCTCACAGCAGACACCAGGGAGAGTGTATTTTCCTGGGGGCACTGGCATTGTGCCAGCATCAAACCATGACGCCCTATGAGTAGTTGTATCAGTTTTTAAGAATACAGGATCTCCCTTAACTTCATGAATACAGAGAAAAATACTGACTTCAACTTCCACAGTACATGTACTCTAATCCATACTTTTTGTGTTATTCTTGAAAAGAGATTAAATCTGCTTGTTTTCTTCTGACATCCATCCCACTGCTACTCATCCCACAGAACTTTGTGAGGGCAATGCAGGCCTGATTTTCTATTAAATTAGTTGCCATGTAATGTGCCATTAATTCATGATCAGACTCTTTAGAGCCTGGAGCTGCACTTCTGGAACTGAAGAATTTTCACTGTCCATTGGCTTCACAGATCTGCCACATATTCTCTTGATTATCTATTCATAGTCCATGAAGTTAACTTTTACCAGTACTACATTTTCTATCCCATCCTTCTAGGTTCTGATTTCTATTCATGAATTTTCTGCCCTCCCTCTCAAGTCAGCATAACCAGTTCTGGTAAATATTCCCCTTTGCGTACTTCACGGTCTTCACATTTTAGTGATATTTAAAGCCCCCAAATTAACTTTCCATGACAAGACACTTCTTTTGCAGAATTATCTGTTCTGGAGTTCCATGCCTGTTACAGAGATAACTTGCCAAATGAAATAAAGCAAATTTTGTTCAGTGCACCCATGTTGTTTGCCTGTAGTGACAGCATAAGTCCTCATCTTTAAGCAGTTCTGAACAAGAATGCATGTCAAGAATCAAAACTGTTCCTTCTCTGCAGCTTTTTTGTAAAAGAGAATTTAATTTCTTTATTCTGTCCTCCAAGGCTGTTTTCACAACTACAGAAACTGAAAACCCCAGGGGTTTTAGAGCCACTTCCCTGAGTCGCCACTTTCCCCAACAACCAGGGAACTGAAACACTGCCCTGATTTTTGGAGTTGTCATCAGGCTACAATTGAAGGAGAAATTATAATTGTATAACGGTTTGTAAATTAAGCTGTGCTACTTATCGCAAACACAACTTCAAAAAGCAGCATGTAATAAAATTACTACTGGGATCAGAGAAGAAATCCTGTACTTTTAATATTTTTTGCTTCTATTTTCCACCTTCAAAACTGGTCGCATATTCTCTTACCCATCATTCTGTTGGATTTCTTTTTCATTTAAACTACTATCAACTGTATACTCTTCCTCTTTTCCCTTTCTTTTGTTCACTCGCTCATCTTTAGCAGTTCATAATGTAGGTTTCCTTAATCTAGGTTATTGTTTTGTCAGCCTGAAACCACAGCATTCCCATAAGTCACTCCCTTGAGAAAGTAAAGCATCCCATTTCTTGCCTTGCTTTTTCCTCCTACTGTTTTTCCATGACATGCTTGTGAGTTGCTGTCTCAGTACTAATATTAGAAACTACTGTTTCTCACATGAACATACCTCCCTCCAGAAGACAGGCCAATGAAAAAGTGGTGAGGGAGGATCTGCATTCTCCTTGTGGCTTAAAATTTAAAATATAATACTCATAAAATAATTATGCAATTTAATTCGCAAAACTGATGCACAACTGACAAGATAAAGAGATTAGAATAAAGTATTTTTTAAGTATTTTTTTTTAGAATAAAGTATTTTTAAAGTATTTTTTCTGCTTTTGTTATTAAAAAAAGGGTCTGTGTTTGATCATTTCATGTTACTGCTGTTCACCAGTATGTGCCAGTAAAGATCTTTAGTGTCATTCTATCATTGTATTGTGAATTATCTAAATATTGGAAAGGACACATTCTTTCTTCTCCTTCATATTTGTCATGCTGATTAAAACATGCAACCTGCAACAGAGAAAGCAATTTCAGTTGTTTTTCCCTACAATGATTTAAAGCATTTGTTTCTGCAATGCACATGATAAGGGAGTTTATTTCTTATTTGTACAGATAGAAAACAGTTTATAGCCTAAACCTCACCAATTAGCAGAGAAAGTCAAACAATTTATTGTATATATTCAATTGTTCTGCTGACTGATCCCTCTGAGATATTTTAGAGGCTCTGCTCATTTTATTATAGGGAAGATCAGGGTTTAAATTATAATTTTAAGTGAGATGTGATTATATATTATCAATCTCACAACAGGTACTAAATAGAAAGTTTACATAAGAAAAAATTCCAGCTACAGTTTTTGCAGGGCTTGGGGGCAAGTGGTCATCTTGGAAAACACAGCAAAAATTATTTCCTTTAATATTAATGTAAGAGTTTGAATTATACCAAGGAATGACAGCAAGTTTAGGGAAATCCAGTGGCAGCAATTTTTAGCTTTCTGAATATTAACAGCTTTATTTTCAAGTCATTGTTACTGTCACATTATGTAATTGTGGAAGTAGACTCTACTACTTACATCAAATAGGCATTTGTTCTCTTCACAGGAAAAGTAAATCCCAGGCATGTGTAACTAACAAAGCTGGGAATAATGTGTGTTTATGCAAGGCTGAAAAGATAAACAAAAGTCAGTTTTTTCAGCCATACCCTTTGAGTTACACAAAATTCTCTTTCACTGAAGAACCTTCTCAGACCTTTGAATGTGCTCTGGCACACATTTAAATTGCAGTCTTGACTGCAGTTAAGCTACAGCATTAAATTGCCAAGATAGAGAATAGATGTCACCAGTAGATCATTTCCCGTTTTCCTTTCAGTAAAAGCACTTGACATCAAATCAGGATACATCCACTTTGCTGGGCCTGCTCTACAGTGAACTTTCTAGAATGGCGCCAAAATAATACCGCAGAAGACATTAAGGCAAATAAAAATATGACAGACACATTTCGCATACTCTGGTCTGCAGTATTTGGAGACAGGAAAGACTACAGGAAAATACTTGAACACTCATAAAACAAAAAAAGAAGGAAAGGTAATTCAGTTTTTGTTTGGGTTTTTGTTTGTTTGTTGAGGTTTTTTTCTGATTGCTTTTGTTACTGTTGCTTTTTTCTTTGTGGTTGTAGTTTTTGTTTTAAAGTATTCTAAAATCTGTGTTAATTTGAGTTTTTATTCCCCATATTAACTGCTGATGTGTGTACTTTTTTTCTACAGATTCAGCATAATCCAATATTTCATAGCCTTTTATTCCCATGCATTTAATGAAGAAGATAAAACTTTCAGAGGGTCCAGAGTATATGGAATTAACAAATCATGTGGGCAGAAAATGCTATTTGTCACTTAAATAAAGAATAGTCTTCAATATTTCAGGAAAGATATCTACTACTCAGAGTATCAAACTCATCAACGACTGACCAGGTTACAACAGGCTGTTTCACATGGATGATATTCAATTTCCAAAATTTTTGCTTTCATTCAGGCTAAAATACTACAGAAAGACCAAACAGAAAGTTAACTAAACAGGGAATAAATGGTTCAGCTGACCTGAGGTTCCAGTCAAGAGAGGCACACCAAATTTCTTACACTGGTAGAATATCATTCAGTTTTAACTCTTTATCACTGACAGATTGTGCCAAGAGTGTTATAAGTACAGAAGCAAAGCCTGACCAATTAGTAAATGCAGAATCAAAAGAAGCATAAGAAGATGTCCACATGCTCTAAAACTGGCTTGAGGAGACTCCTCTATGGTCTAAATTTCCTGGAGTAAATCTTGACCTGATTCTTACAGACAAAAAGAGACAAGTTCCTGTGCATCTACGAAGCTTTACCAATTAGGACCGAGTGTAAAACTGGGAATTTGAGTTCACAGTGCTTTGTTTTATTTGCTCACCATGGAAAATCTGAAAGTAGCTAATCTTATTCAAAATGAAAATTATTTACTTATTTCGTGACTCTTTATCAAACAGATAAATGGGTAGATCTTTTTCTAGAAGACAGTTCTCTTCTAGTTTCTCCACTTCTCTTCTAAAAAAGGAGGTATGCTGGAAAATAGTTGCAACTATCTGCATGCTGTAGAAAGATTTCTGAACTAGTAATTTCAACATAACTGAAGAGTACTATCCAAACATCTATATCTCCTATGAATGATTTAAGAAAAATTATGGCCAGGGATATTTGCTATCTCCTCAAATTTACTTACATTTCTCCCTTTGTATGAAAAAGAGTGAGACTCCTTCATGATTGCTTGTAGGATTTCTTAGATAACTGTGTTCTTAGGAGGGTGTGTCCTACACAAAATCCAAATATATATTTGACAACATGTTGGACAGTTATTTAATAACCACAGTATCCAAAAGGAAGTGTCATGACTGTAGCATCTGGGATATCAGGCTTAATGTGAATACATGAGAAAATCCTTCCTCAAAAGCTGAATCTGCAAATAAATTTCAAAATATTAATATGTCCCAGTATATCATGATAAAAATACAAAATCAAGCTAATGTGGCAGGTAAACAAAAATATTCTGTAGCGATAGAGAAAGCAATCTGATGGTTCTGTATAATGGCTATTTATATTAGTAGTACAATTCTTTTTTTTTTTTTGAGCACCTGGAAATCAGGTTTTGTTCCCACTCAGAAAAATTAAAATACTAGTAGGTAACAATAAGATAGGTGTGGTACTTATATCTTTCAAGTGACTGGGAGAAGGGGAAAGAATCCATTTGGAGAGGGATGGAGAAAACATGGTCATTCAAATGGTGAAATTCAAGCAATAGTTATTGCTGCTCACCCTTTCCTGCTTATGCATAGAGGCCAGCATATAATTATTGGCATATGTAAGAATAAAAATTTCGAGCAAAATTAAAGGACAGGGGGGGGGGGGATGTTGTGACGTTTGTAGACAAATGACATTATGGTCAGAAGTTGGTTGTCAGATTTAATCTTAAATATAACCTTGTTCATAGAAGCAGCAAGACAAGAATCCATATCAATCCTTATTTAAGTATGAAAGCCTGAATAAAGGAAGAACCTAAAAAAGATGTTCTCAGTCCAAGGGGAAAGTGGGGCAGAGTATCCAGTAAAAATGTCATGACTAGTTAACATGCATTGGAGAGTGTAACATAATGGATTAGTCAAAACCAGCCTTCCTTCTAGTTTTGTTTTTCTCTCAGATTTAGAAGATAGTTAAAGAAACACATGGAAAATGTCAGGAGTTTGTGTTTGGTTTTGGTTTTTTGTTGCTTGCTTGGCTAGTTGGTTGGGTTTTTTTATACACTGTCTCATCTTGTTAGAACAAATTCAAACCTTTCCTTCTGATAATTTTGCTATTATACAACTTCCTAGAACTCTAACACCATGTCCCCTGAAGAAACAAAAAGGCATCCAGACACTCCCATTCATTGCAGAGAATAGAGTATGAGAACATACAGACATAGTAACAAAAGATGTATTGGTACAATGCACCCCATAATATATCCATATTAATTAGAACGGAAGTGTATTTACACTGTTCAATCAATTACTTTGTAATTAAAATTGCTCGTTTAACTAGAAGCAAGAATTAAATGCCTGAACTGCTCAATTATGAAACAGAAGGGAAAAGACTAATACATTCATTACTTACAAGCAATCCAAGACAATAAATTTTATCTGCAGGGCTCTTAAGATGTACATGTAACCAATGCAATTAAAATACTCAGATTAATTATTTATGTCTAAGCTTGTAGCCATTCTTCTACCCACATCCATACTTAGGCTGCATTTCTGCACAGGGAATGCAGTAGTTTAGCTGCTGTCACTTTTTAAAATGTAATTATATAGCTTTTTCAGACAAGTGCTTCAGTGTCATAGACGTTTATATAGACCTGAATTTAATTACAGGGACAGAAATAATTTACATAACAAGCCCAAAATCTGGTTCAGACCCTGTGGGCCTTTGAGACAAGAGGAAGTGGAGACATCTCAAGCAGTGAGATGACAGCTCTTGGGAATTGTCATTCAAATCTACTTTTAACATTGACTGGAAGTGGAAACAGCCACACCTTTTTTTCTGAACGACTGAAAACACATGCTAACAGTACAGCGCATGCCACAGAGCATTCGTGGTTTAAGGAGAGTTGTGAGCCCATTGCTTAGTGGGGCCACAAAGGCAACCAGCTAAACATACTAACAAAGAAGGGCATCTCCTCAGTCAGGAGCCCCGAGTCATTCCTGATAAGCTCAGTCAAAACTTCATTTGAAGGGAGGTAGTTGACAGGATAAAGGCACCTTGATGAGTGCAGGATGATAAAGTCAGCAACAGCCATTCCAGAGAGAGTAGTCCCTATGCCTACCTGTCCACCAAAAGTAATTCTCTCCTACTCAAAATTATTTTGTCTGAAAGAGGTTCTGTGCACACAATCTCCTGGACAGACCAGACCCTTGCTAGGGAAAACATGGCTGACTTATACATATATATATATACTCTCACAGATAAAAGTTCATAACTATATATTTACTTCACTAGCTGGAATTATGAACTTACTTGAAATATACACATAAATATTTGCTTTACTCTTGTAATACATACTTGCTTTCCTAGTGGTAAATTTGCAGTGACTTGTTATCTACATTTACTAGCGTTAGTAAATTTGTAATGAAATTCTCAGAAAGCCAGGCTTCTGTGACTTTATGTACTAAAGAATCCTGAGAAACCCATGTTCGCAATCTGTACCCACAGATAGGGTAACCCTCATGGGTCATGTCCAGGACTGCCACAGGTTCTTAAAACCTTCTGTGCCTCTGTTTTCAATGCTAAGACTGTCCTCAAGCATTGAAACATTTCTCACAACAAAGGAAGAATTAGGGACCACCTAATTCACTTGTACATACAACAGTCCAAATATACCTGAGAGTTCTAAAGTGTGCTGTCTTTTGTCTAAATACTTTGAAAGGTCATAGGAAATGGGCATGTTCCTGATGATTGAAGAAAGGCAGACCTCACACCCATTTTCAGAAAGGGCAATGCAAGAAAGGGAATTTAATGAACTATTGGCCATTCAGCCTCATCCCAGTCCCTGGAAAGGTTCTGAAGCAAATCCTGTTAGAAACAAACAAACAAACAAACTGGTGATAGACATAGCATAAGTTTAACGAGAAGAAATCATGGCTGACCAACCTCCTTGCTTCGCTTGGGTAAGGGAGGGGATATGCATGTTGTATTCCTTGACTTAGCAAGGCCTTTGACACGTTTATTCTTCTGTAGTCCCTCTCTCCAAACTGGTACAATATGGTCTGGATAAATGGACAATGAATGAGAGGTTGCTGCAGTACCCCATTGAAAGTGTTGTGACCAGTGGTTCAAGGTCCAGTAACCAGTAGGGTTCCTCAAATCAGTCCTGGGACTTCTACTGTTAGTGTCTTCTTTAACACCTGTTTAACAACATTGCAGTTGTGCAATGAAGGGATACAGAGGGTAGGAAGGGGAGGATGATATGAGGAGGAGGGTGTTGCTCTTCATGTGAGAAAACAATTCAACATCCGGAAGCAACTTAAAACAATAGGGTCAATTTGCAAGTCCATGCTAGTTCTTTTGAAAGAGTGTAACTTAGTTTACTTTGAATATATTCCTCATTTATATCCTGTTGAAAAAAAAAGGTAGAAGAAATGCCAAGTGAAGTGAGAAAGGAATGTTACTCTCTGAAGAATTTTGCTAAGATAGTTTGCTCTGAAAACTTCAAGTTTTATTCTTGGATCTAGAATATTTTAAAATTTGAAATTTTTATAAAAAGACCCAGAACACAGTGATGGGAAATAGTTTATGATTTCCTTACAGGAAAAGCAGAGTTTCTCCCCCTCCAGTCCCCCTCTTCTCCCATAAGGAGTTAAAGAAAAACATTTCAAAATTGTACTTCAAGGAAAAAGATCTTTAAGTTCTTTTCATGTCTGCCTCGAGAAGTTGGTTGTTTATATGTAGAAACATCTTCTGATCTGCATAAAAACAGCTCAGGTGCTGAAGGGGTGAGCACTTATCACCAGAGTATGACCAAGTCCAACCTTTTTTTAGCAACAAGATAAGTTTTGAGCCAAACAAGTGAAAAGGCCAATGAGCAGATCCTGCTAGGTGGGACAATACTTTTTATTTTGCCGATGTCTACCCTTACAGCAGACTTCCTCCCTGAGAAAGATATTGGGACTTTTATATTCATGAGGAGAGTCTCATGTAGGCCTGAAGGCATTCATCCTTTCCTATGGGGCACATATAGCTCATAATGCTCATGTCAGAGGCAGCAGTCATGCCATAGGTGTTGTAAGCCGTCAAGGACTCCCGAAATGCCCTCCAGACCCTCATTTCTGAGCTTCTCACCTCTCAGAGAACTACACATGATGCACAATGTAATGTCAGACAGTATAAAACTCCCCTCTACTTCCCAGAGGGGGTATCTGGGCATTCCCACCTGAACTTGAACATGTATTAACCAACCACAGCCTGTGTTTGATGTGCTTGCCCCACCCTAAAAAGTTGAGATTGCAACCATTGCTTCAGCCAATGGACACTGAAATTGCAACAGTCAAGTCTCCTCATTTGATCCACATGATATCTTTCCTCTCTGCTAGCTACTCTTATCCTATCTTTCTCTTTCTTTCTTTTCCTTATATATTTTCTTAGGTGATATATTTGTATTTTATATAGATAATAACTAAAACAGCTACATACCTCTTTTTCATGGCAACCAAATTTTTCTAAAATAAATCCTACATATATATAGAAATAAAAAAACCCATTGTTTTGTTCCACTCTTATCTGCACTAACGAATCTATTAACCAGAACCTCAATAACCCTCACTTTCAGTGGCAGGTCTTAACACAGCCTTGAAGGACACTCTGACTCAGAACACTGAAGACCCTCCTCCTCTGTAGCTCCTCATTTATGCAGTAACATTTATTATTATCAGCAGTAGCCATTATAGTATTAGATAATTTTTTTTCTCCTCAGAATAAAAATATTAGAGATTATGTTTGAAAAGACCAACATATTTGACCCAGAAAGGGCAATAAGATAAAGGCTAGTGGAGATTATCTATTTCCAGATAGAGTTTATTTTCATTCCTGCCACGAGTTCAACGTTGAGCAGCTGTCACTGGCACCTATAGAACTAAGAGTAGAGGAATATATTTTTTGATTAGTGGAAAACTGTCAGTCTGGGGCAGAAAAGAAGGGCAGATGCACAAAGTAGTTAAAGTTCTTAAGCACACATTACATACGTTACATTGCTGATATTTTCTAAGACTCAGAAATGCTATTAATGGGGACCTTTTTTTCTTTAAAAGTGTATCTGTATTTTATACCTATACTCTCATAGTGCAAGAGTAAACTTTAAATCTTGCAATGTCTTTGTAGGCATATGTCATAGTGCATTTTAAAACACCAGAAGAAAAACAGATTATTTCCCTTTTTGTTGACTGAAGGCACAAAAGAAGGGTTGTGTGTATTATAAAGACAAAGTTGTCTAGTATTCACATTATGAACTCACAAGTACAGCTTGGAATGAAAGCAGTGAAAAACAGCACTGAAAGATAAATTTATTAATGACTGTTTACAACATTTAGAAGGTAAGACCTGTTCTCCTATTTTTTATTTGTGATTATGAATATAATCTGTTTATTTCCAGGGGAAAAAAACCCATAAAGACCACATAATTAATTTCTTAGGTTTAAATGACATTCCATAGTACAGGACAGACTGTAAGACTGATATTTCAAGTTCATAATAAGTTAGTATTTTGCGTGTACTTATAAGACTGGAATATTTGTATAAATTTCTATTAGAATATTACATAAATTATAAGTAAAATCAGGTCACACCACTAAATGTAGTTGATGTCTGACTTATTTAAATATAAATGAAAGCTCAATATACAACCAAACTCCTTTGCCATGGAAACTCTCTTACTCCTGAGCTTATGGCAAGTTATCCTAAAATTGCTAAAAAAGGACAAAAAACAGAAGATTTTTTTCATTTTCCCTTAGCTAACTAAATTTACTTCTCCAAAATGGTCATCTGGGCCAACAGTAAGAGAAAGCATTTCATGGAAGGTAAATGACAAGCATTAGTCTGATTTGCCTTCCTTCAAAATAGCTCTAAAATGAAAATTCTTAAGCTCACTCCAGCCAAGTTTTGAGATCTGTTCACACACCCACTCATGACATCTGCCATCAGCTCCACACTTTTAAGCTCCCTCAAGCTGCAGCCTGAGTGGAGCATCAAATCTGGCTGAATGTACTGCAGCATATTAAAGATCTTGCAGTCAAGAACTGTTCCCCTTCCCTGAGAATATTAGTTCATGATTCAGTGTATTTTCTTACCTATTGTCTCTGCAACAAAGCCCTTTTTTTTCAGATGGCTGTAACTTTAATAATATTTTTCTTTTTTTTTTTTTTTGCAGACCTAGGTTAAGCACCATACAACCCTAAGGAGGCAATAGCAGAGTCTATTATTTATGCTGTATGCTGCAAATGAGTCCTCCTTCTCAAGTGCAAGCTAAAAGCATGTCCCTTTGGATGCCGTAAGTTTTTGGCCCTGAATATTATACTCATAACCTTTTGTTGCCTTATTGTGAGTTAATGACATCTATCAATTCCAAATGTGTAAGAAAGAAAGAAAGTAAAAATAATAAATAATCAATAATAAATTTATAAGAAAGAAATAAGAAAATAACTGCTTTAGTGAGGAACAGCTTTGTGCTCAGCTTTCTGCTCTCTAGGCTATCCCTCATATTTAAGGGCTACTGTTAAGGAAATCAGAGATACTGACAAAAATATCAGACTGACTGCTTCTACTAAGACTTAGTTCTCTGTCAGTCTGCTCCTAGAGAGAAAAACTGCTTCAGCATTCCTGTTTGGTTGTTGTTTTTTTTTTTCTAAATGAACTATCAGACTAGTCCACCAAGCCAGTTGGTTAGTTTTCCACTTTTTCAGACTTCCAATTTGAAGGCTTTGAAAGCTACCAAAATCCACCATTAGGTGGTCAGTCTCTAGAACAGTAATGTGAACTTTCCCAAATGGCTGCTTTAATCTGGCTGTAATCCTAGATTGCCAGTAGATCAGATTCCTGGCAAGAATTCTCTTGTCAAAAAAGCAATCAATATGCTGACTCACTGCTCACTAGTCCTTGGGACCAGCTTTGAAATCAGTCATATCATTGTAGGTCCAGGATTGGGGTTTATTTTTCTAAGACTCCTTGGCATGGAGGTCTGGCCTGAGGCCCTAGAAAATTAACTTATCATCATTTTGCGATGAACCTAAAATGGAACCTCCTATTTCAGACAGTGCATTTACACTAGCTCTCCAATTTCCAGCAGTTGTACTTCCTGCACTGAGGTAGTTACTTCCATAGGGTAACATCCATTTTTGATATCTGGTCTGTAACCTAAAAAGCAACACTGTGCCTCAATTTTACAAGCTTTGTAATATATGTATTTCTCTCTGACTGAGGACTGATAAATACTGATTACCGAACTTGGTGCCCAAACTCATATTTGTAATTAGCTGTTATTTCTTTTCCATCAAAGCATTATATGCAGCGCTGAGGATCAGTAGTAGCAAGGAAGCCACAGAAAAATTATTTCTTATTTGGACTAATTTCCCCAAGGGAGGATAAACAATGAGACAGAAAGGGCAGGGGAAATGCTTTTCCACCTCCCATGACCCAGCCAAAACACTAATGCTTAAAGTAAAACTGCATAAACCTGTGGATGACTAAACGCTCTGTTTTGTCCCAGCATAATTTTTCTTTTCATTATCAAACTTTTCTATCTGTCCTCTCTGAATTTTCATTCCCTACATAAGGAATTTTCTCTCACTACATATATTTCTCATGTATATTTTACAAGCTTTTAAATTTTTATATACATACATATATTTTTTTTTTACAGGTTTATTACAACGTTCATCACTTGACTCAAAGTTAAGGATTCTTAATACTATGCCTGTGTTAGAGGTAATATTTCAAAGAATTTACTGCTGGGGAAAAGTCTTCTTTATTGTTTATTGATTTAGTGTTCCAGCTGAAATCATGCTACATTGTTTCACTGCAGTTTATATTTTCAGTTGTGAACAAGAAGAAACTACTTTTATTGATACTTTATTCCTTTATCACTTTCTCCAGACATTTCTATTTCACAGCATTATTTCTTCAATTTATCTTCAGAATATCTGTTTTCAGTATAAAAAGTAATCCCAGTAATGGAGAAATGTGATATATCTACTTCATCTGCCATATCCTGGAAAGAAATAATTTTGATTACCATCATGTTAACTATTTATATGTTGATGTGATTTTCATATTTGTTATGTTAATTTGTTGCAAATATACTGTGTGTCCATGATTAAAGATAAATATTTAAGTAGTAATATGATTCAAGTATAATTACATAGAAAATAACTGAAAGTGCCAGATTAAATGTCAGCTCATTTTCTGAACAGTGTGTTTTTCCTAAGCTCTGGAAAATTAATAGAAACTTCCTCACAAGAATGATGATATTTGTGGTTTTACTGTAAAATATGGAAATAATTCTTTTTGCTCATTTACACTCCTTTCAGATTTATTTCACACTTAGCTTATTCATCACCTTGAAAAGTGCTGATTGGATGGTGGGAATACAAAACATCTCCTAATGAAAAGCCATGAGTGCAGTTGTCATGGCACCTATCTTTTGAACATTCCTACATAGAAATTACTTTTGAAAAATTTTAGATGTTTGCTCGTTCATGTTATCTGTCACTTTCCATGGTATGAAATCTGATGATTTTTCTGCTTTAGGAAGGAAGGTGCCTTAAAATATCCCATGCTCTTGAGACTGTAATATTGACTTAATTTCAGGAAGCTAGTGGGTTAGTTTCTAACAGAAACTTTGCCTAAAATGTTACCTCAATCAGCAAGAAAATATGTGCCTCAGTTCCTTAACTGTTATACTCTGTCTTCTACTAAAACAACAAATGCTTACTGTGTGAATGTGCAGCTTCACGGAAAATAAATTGCCAAACTGTTGTGCTCCTTGCACTCTCATGGAGGAAGAGTCACCTGCTGTTTCTTTTTCAAAGTGCCTTTGCCTTCTAGCAGCTCCTAGCTCTGTGTTTGCTGACAGTTAATTGCCACCACAGTACAGATAGTAAAGAATAAAAGAAAAATTACTAAAATAATCCAATTTAGGCTCTGTGCCTTACAATGTTATGTTTGATGAACAACAAAGGTAAAGTCATGTAGTACCAATTCTGCAATTTTTTCAATCAGTCATCTGAAATGCCTCAGGGGAAAAATGTTATGTATCTTCCAAACCCCTTCTATATCTCAGCACATAGTTATTGTTACTTTTGCAATTCTCTATTTTCTAGGTTACCTCAACATAGCTAGATAGCTAGGTTTTTTAAAGATTTAGCTGCATTGCTGGTATACAGAGACGAACCAGAAAACAATAATAACATTTTATTGGATCAGTAAGGGAGTTATCCCTGGGAGAATTTCTGGAATGGAGGCCCCCTCCAGACATCAGAGTGAAAACATGACAGACATGCCACACTGGCAGCTAGCACCTTTCTGGTCTGGCCACCCAGACAGCAGCGAAGAAAGTCACAGAAGCAAGTCAGCAATTACCCCTGCATGCAGGGGGTAGGGTACACAAAACTGTGCAGGCCCCATGGAGTTGCAAACACCTGGGAGTTTTTTGCACACATAGAATAGCAATACTTAAATGCACAGAATATTTTGTGTGGGAAAAGTAAAATTCCTTAGGGATTAAGTAGATTCTTTGGGGATTTTCTGGAAATGTATATCTGCCTGAAAAATGTGCAAATGGCCTTATGGCTCTCACCATAAAACAGACAGTATGGGCCTGAATTTGAGAGTATAATTTCTCTCCCACTTCCACAACAGTTTTCAGATTTTAGCGTCTGGATA
Organism: Melozone crissalis; assembly: GCF_028551555.1. Taxonomy (NCBI): domain Eukaryota; kingdom Metazoa; phylum Chordata; class Aves; order Passeriformes; family Passerellidae; genus Melozone; species Melozone crissalis. The sequence goes on along the minus strand of NW_026535794.1, from coordinate 56,624,747 downwards.
TGTCCTCTCTACACATAAACACACATATAATTATTTTATTTTAACATAACTAAGATAGAACTAAGGTACTCTGCGTTGAGATGTGAAAACCTCAAAAATTCCTTCTCATCCTTGCAATCCTTATATGACAGATTTTGACAAAATTTCTTGTAAGATGCTGCTTTTTTCCCCACAACCACCCATATTTGTTGAATCAATCATAAGCCTTCCCAGGAACAAGCAAGTAGAGCCAATTACCATGTGAGTTTGTTTTTCACTTATATAAATAAGCAATGTATCCCTTGACTATATTGCTACTGCTTATTTAGATTTATCCATCAGTATATACAGTAATGCATTTAGGAAATTTTACCATGCAAAATGTCTTTCCCGAAGAGAAATGTTATACAGCTCCAGTCACCTAAATGTTAAGGTATGCTAAATTTTAAGAAAATCCACAAGAAAATTGAAGAAAATTATTATTCAAGCAAAACAAAAATAGGGTCTTCCAAAGTCATACAACTGAGCAAAGATTTTTAGGGTAAATAATTTCCTTTGCATTCCTTTGTGAACGCACCAAAGCTTTCTGAATTGTTTCACATTACTAAACCAACTAATTGATTAACTAGTGCGTGGTATACAAGGAGACAAATGATAAAACATGCATTTTTGGTATTGTTCTTTTTCCAGTTTATAATTCTGGATAAATTTTCAGTCCTTGAATCTGGTTTGTTGCAGCCAATGTACCCTGGACTATGCAAAAAGAAGCATGGCCAGCAGCATGAAGGTGATTCTCCCTCTCTTTTCTCTCACAAGACCCTGTTTGGAGAGTAGCATCCAGCTCTGGTATCTACAGCACATCAACAACAGAGACCTACTGGAAGGGTAATGAAGGTGATCAGAGGGCTCAAACACCTCTCTTATGAGGAAAGTCTGAGAGATCAGGGGTTGTGGCCTTTCAATTCCTAAAGGGAACTTACAAAAATGATGGAGAGAGACTTTTTACCAGGCCTCTAGGACAAGAGGCAGTGGTATTAAACAGAAAGAGAATAGATTTAGATTGGATATAAGAAGAAATTCTTTATATGAGGATGTTGAGGCACTGGGACAGGTTGCCCTGAGAAACTGTGGATGCCCCACCATAAGTAGTGTTCAAAATTAGGTTGGACAAGGCTTTAAGCAATCTGATCCAGTGAAAGATGTCCTTGGTCATGTCAAAGAGGTTGTACCAAGGTGATCTATAGAGGCCCTTTCAAACTCAAAACATTCTGTGATTCTCTAATCCTACATGTAAGTTTGTGTTGTACGTGGTGCTCTGTGTGTGCGCTTACTGGCAATACATACTCAACCCAGCAAGTAGCTGCAATGAGGTGGAGAATGCAGCATTGCCTCTCTGGTCTGCCACATTTGGCCCAATTTCCTAATCAGTTTTGTGATTTAGAAATTATACCAAAATTTATTGCTCATCTTCTCATTAATTTAATCACTACCTTCAGAAGGTGCGCTAGAGTGCAGCAAATACATAGTGAGAAGTCATCCAAGATATTATGGTAGCCATTATTCAAAATTAATATGCAGAATCACTGTATTATTCTGAAATGGAATAAATCAACAAACTGAATAATATCTCTGATGAAAACTGTATTTAAATAGCCAGAGTGCTTTATCAATATTTTCATATTACTAATTAATTACAGTACTAATTTTACAGTACTGTAATTTTGTAATAATATCAGAAGTACAGAATCATATTGAATATAAGCAACTGGGCAAGGCCCTGGAATAGCTCTTAACATGATCCAAAAGAAAAACCACCCCAGAGCTGTGATCTGTCAGGCCAGATTTTTGATGGAGTACTGTTTCCTCTGCATTTTGTGTCTCAGTGTGCTGCTTTCTTGTTCGTTTCTCGTAGGGTTCTGTGGCTTTTTTTTTTCCATAGAAATGAATGTCTCGAAAAAGTTTTGCTTTTTTAAGACTCTTCTGAAATTATTAAACAACTTCTGGCTGTTGGTTTTTTTTTCTCTGTTTGCATGATTCCATTGCCAGCAAAGAGTATATACAATGTAATGCTACACTCAGCTTAATTTCTTACACCAATACTCTTCATCTTCAACAGCCAAGATTAGATTGCCACAGAACACCTGCTTGCAGATGAGAGTAATAAACAAGAGAAGAAACAGATACTGTATGTAAAATCATCCCAGAATGGCTTTGTCTGATCAAAAATTGAAAGTACCAACTTGGAGGAATGAGAAGTAATATGGAAAAGTTTACCTGATACTACTTAAAATGCAAAGTACCAATGAATGTAACTGAGCATCCTCAGTGCCACTGCTTTGCACTTTTCAGGACTAGAACCTCAATAAATAGTAAAGTCTGATCCCACTGTGGGAAAATCTGGGGCTTTCATGAGCACTGCATTCAATATGAACAACCAAGGTAAGTAAAAGAGAAAGCTATTCCTTTCATCCCTTGTTACTCAATGTTCTGTAACCATGCTTGTACTCCAGTGTAGACTTTAATTTTACAATGGGTGTAATGAAAAAGAACAGTGTTTTTTCTGCTTTAGATCTCCAGCCTAGAGATTCACAGAATGGTTGGAAGGAACCAATGGAGGTTATCTAGTCCAACCTCCCTGCTCAAGCATATTACTCACGATTGTGTCCCAATAACTTTTGGATCTCTCCAGAGAAGGAGATCCCACAGTCGTTCTGGGCAATGTGTTCCAGTGCTCAGTCACTCCGACAATAAAGAAGTTCTTCCTCAAGTTCACTTCAAAAACAGCAAGTATATCAGCAATGTATCAGAAACATCAGGGAAGACAGCTGAGTAGGAAACCGTATTTTAAAATGGTGCCTATATTTTCAGTGTTATAAACCTCTTACATTCAAAACCACACTTCCTTTTTTCCTCCCCTTCCACCCCAACCTGAAGTAATGAGGCTCATTTAAATGAGATTTTAGAAAATAACGTATTTTAGATTTTTTTGTTGTTGTTAAACTGGATGGTTTATAAGCCTTAGTCTTCTAATTTTCAAGCTTTCCCTCTACAATTATGACATCTGTGTTCACATTTTTCATAATGAAAGCTAAGGTTGTCATATGTCTTCAGGAGCTAAGTCTTTAGGAAAAAAACTTAAAATGAAACAAAATGAATGATAAAGTCAAAGGAGTTGGCAAGACCATGTTTTAGTTGCTACCTAGCAGTAAAATCACATTGAACAATAGGTTTATTTATAGTGGATGAAACCATGAGTATTTGCAGAAAAATAATTAATTTTACAGTAATAAAAGCAATCAGATACCCATTCTGTGGCTTTTCTAATCGGGGGGATTCTGCTTCTCAGTTGCCATATATGCAACAATCTGACAGCAATTAAACTTATATCCTGCATTATTGAAGGCAAATTAATTTTGATTTTGCTCATATTGCCACACCTCATTCTAGTTGTGTTTGTGATAGCCAGAATTAATGGGTCATAGGAAGTCACTGATATGCCGAGAAAATAAATGCTCTTAACTGACTTAGTTTTAAATTCACACAGGCCAGTTCTTACTTTCTTATAGATATAGTCATACTTTGTCACTCTTAATGACTTGCTTTAAACCAACTCTTTAGAAAGTAAGTTTTACTGCATCTTAAAAAAAGAAGCTTCAGACATCATGAAGTGCCTTATCAAAATATATCAATGCACACAGGAATATACAATTGTAAGCAATCCAGTAACCTGCTCTCATTGAGAAATTCTATCAATAATCATAAAAACCTTTATCTCTAAGGTGCTTTCAGATTATGGTGAGGCTGATAAAGGTACAATCTTTTTTCAAATAACTGAATATTCCAAGGTAGAAGAATATTCTTTATGCCACCTTTCTGATGCTAAGCTTTGACAGAACAAAGACTGCTTGAGAACAATTCTCAGTGGCAGTACGTTTTTAAGCAAGCTATGGTGTTAAACATGAGAAAGTGAAAAGCAGATTTATTTTTTGCCTATATATTAGCTCAACCTTCAAGCTGTTAAGGTGCCTTAACTTTCAGTAACTTCAAATTTAAAACATGCTTTGATATTTTAAAAAGTAAAATGTGCGGACAAAACTCCACTGAAATGAAAGACACTAACCAATCCTCAAATACAGTGCAGGAAATAAGGGGTGAAATTTTTCTCTCTAGGTTTGCACTTAGGAAGTCCCAAATAGAACAGGATCACAACCCGTCTGATCATGAGATTTGAATTTCTTTATTCTTTACCCCTGCTGACCATTTTCTCTTCATGTTGGAAAAAGAGAAATTTCAGTATTTTGCCAAAGATTTTCAAAAATTTGCTTGGAATCTAGGAAACTGGTATGTTGAAAGTCTAGACAAATCCTCTCAACTTGTACAGAGCGAATGCAACATCTGTACAAAAAATATGTTCCTAATATGGACCTGCTATTTCCAAAAAGAAAAGGATTTATGGGGGGCTGGAGGCCACCTTGAGCATTGAGATAATGAAATGATAGTTTTCAATTCTTAGAGAAGTCAGGAGGGGAATAATGAGAACTGCTAATGTGGACTTCTGGAGGGTAGACTTTGGCCTATTTAGGCTGAGAGAGTCCCTTGGGAGTCAGTCCTGAAGGGGCAAAAGAGTCCAGAAAAACTGGAAATTTTTCAAGACGGAATTCTTAAATGCGCAGAGGCAGACAATCCTCATGTGTTGAAAGATGAAATGGTGGGGAAGAAGACCAGTTGAGAGCTTTTTCTGAAACTCAGTGAAAAACAAAGAGAGTTTATGACGGCTGGAAGAAAGGTAAAGCCACTCAGGAGGACTAAAAAGATGTCATGAGATTCTGCAGGGAGAAAATCAAAAGGACCAAAGACCAACATTTTTTCCCACTGAAAAAAAATCAAAACAAACAAAACAAAACAAAAAACCCCTCTAAAATCCAGTAAAAATAGTTTCTTTTAATATATTTGCAACTAAATGATGGTTATGGAAAATCTCTATAACTATGGAGATTTTATTTATTGCAGTGGGGAACAAAGGATGAGGACAAGACAAGCCAGCCTTCAGTTGTGTCAGGAGAGGTTAAGATTGGATATTATGAAGACTTCACCAAACAAGTTATCCATTGCTGAAGCAAGCTGCCCGGGGACGTGGTTGAATTGCCTGGAGATATTTAAAAGACATGATGAGTAGATGAGTCACTTAGGTACATAGTACAGTGGTGTACTTGGCAGTATTGGGTTAGAGGTTGGATTCTATGGTCGTAAAGGTCTTGTCCAACTTAATGGATTCTATTATTCTATATATAAAACATACATGGCATGTCCATTTTGTATGCATTGCAGAGACATTCTGATTCTTAAGCATTTGTAACCCACATTCTGGCCATCCAGAGGCATAGAATAAGTACTGACATTCTGAGAAATAAGTAATAGCTAACTCAATACTTAATACTGCAATTAAGCTTAAATTTCAATAACATATAACTTACCAAATTCCTGAAGTAATTTATCTGGTTCCTGAACTAACATGATGATAAACAGATATACAATATACTAAAGATTACTTTGGTCTTTGAACTAGGATAATCCTAAAGCTAATAAAATAATTAGGGAGTCAGATTGGGGTTCCCTACAAGGTTGTGTAATAACGACATACATGTTCTCACAACTCAAAGTCCATTCAGATGAATCTAAGCCAAATGTCACTGCAGTTAATTTGTAAGTAGTTATCCCATTAATTTTGAAGGACTGAATCGATGCTATGAGCCTAATGCTGGAATATATCAAATATTCAATGTATTGCTTCACCTGGGAAATTCCTGTATCAATCACAAAATACTGAGAAAATGAATGATATCGAAGTTACTTGTTTTAAAGTACACAATGTAGGAATGATTCACTCAACTTTTATGAAATGATTGCATCAGAGAAATTTTTCTTTCTGTTAAATTGAAGTTTGGTAACACTTCCCTTCTACTCAACAACATTGTTCAGACAGGCCAAAATATTTCATATAAATTTAATTAGGACACTATTTTTAGGTGATTAATTTCTGAATCCCTTGCTACATTATCCTGTCATAGAAGAGAGAATCAGAGCTGGCATAAATTTTCAGCAGCAATGGCATGTTTTAAATGAATTGCTTCAGGGATCAGCAGAAGGGATAGAGAGCTAGAGTTCAGTAGCTCCTGGGGCAGTTTGAGCTGGGAAAACACAATTAGTCCTGCTGGCTGTGGCCCCAGAATTACCTACTGCTCACTGTGACTGCCCAACACCTCCCTCAGCAACAAATCTGGTTTTATGAGGCTCTGCTGGACAGAACAGACAATGGGATCAAGGCCATTTTGCCATTTCTAGGACACATACCAGGCTAAACTGCTGCTAACTTTAACTTGCCCAGAATAGTTTCAGAGACATCCAAATTAAAACCATAGTTTTTCAGTAGGAAAAGTCTTAACAGATGGACTGTACACAATACATAGAGAAAAGAATTTTAGAGTTTTCATTTTAATCTCAGTTCTGAGCAAACCCCTAAGGTCATCCCAAAATGGATAGTCAAAGTTTGCTTCTGGTCAAAGTTTGCTTTAGTTTACCTGGGAAAATATGAGTGAACTGGTTCAGTGGAAACTTATCTGTACTTATAACTGAAAATAAGTGTAAGTAGTAAAAAATCATCACAAATGCATAAAATAAGAAGGAAAATTTAATTATCTTTAATAAGAGGAGATTCCCAGTAAGTCTTTGTGTATGTGTACGTGTGTGTCTGTGTGTGTGTGTTGTGTGTATGCATTTTTATATATCTTTATATAAAAATCTTTATATGCTGGAAATCTCCAGTGACTCTTTATATTCTTCTAGACAAAACGTTCAGCATACACCTAGACAAGTCCATAATATACTGGATGAGCAATTGACTGAAGGGCTTGACTAAAAGTGCTATAGTAAATGAGAGTACATCAGGCTGGCAGCCAATCACTAATGGCCTTCTCCAGAGTTCAATTTTAGGGCCAGTGATTTTTAATTTTTAAAAATTATCTTTATGCAGGAGTGGAATGCCTTTTTAGTAAGTTTCCCAGTGGTACTAAATCAGGAAGGAGCTGTCAACTCCCTCGAGGTTAGAGAGACCTTGCAGGGAGATGTGAATAGACTAGAGAGCTGGGAAATTACCAATCACAATGAAATATAACAAAAGCAAGTGCCAGATTCTCCACTGAAGATAGCATAATGTTGGTTCTTCATGAAAACTGGGGGACCAGAAACTGGAGAGCAGTGGTTGATGGCAAGTTGAATGTTAGCTGGCAGTGTCACCTGGCATCTGGGTGGGCTTGCTGTGCCCTGGGTGTGTCAAACACAGCATGGAGGAGGATTCTCCCACTCCACACTGGTGCAGTCTCAGCCGCTAGCACTGTGTGCAGTTTTATGTGGCCCAGTGAAGGAATCTAATCAAATTATTATCTCTCACCCTCTGTTATCGGTTAGTTGCGGTGGGGAATTAATCACTGACTAGTAAGTCCAAATAAAATGAAATTTATTAATTGATACAGCAAGCGATAATAGGCAAAGTCAGTGCCCCGGGTGCGCTGGGAGACAGGAGAGTCCCCGCTCTACCACTGCCGCACTCTTCTGATATTTCGTGGAGTTCTTATACAGTCCTGCTTCCGGGTTGATGTGTAGTACTCTGCGTATTCTTCTTTTGTGTCTAGGTGGTCATAGTCCACCTCCCAGAGGTCTGAAGATGAAGACTGGTATTTTCCTTTGTCTGATTCCTGGAATTTTAGGCTCAATCTGCTGAGTTCCTGGAATCTTAGGTTTACTGAGCGGATAAGCTGATACTGTGCTATCAATCATAGCAAACCCCCCACCCATATTAACAGTTTACTAAAAAGATAAACAAATGTTTGTGAAACCCATTGTCTTTAGTTTCACCTTCCTTATCCTTTTAAGTCTGGAAATTTACTTAAGCAATCAAATTGAGGTGGTGCAACTTTGTCAGCTTTGATGAACAAACTTAAAGTTTTAACCCATTACACCTCCAGAGAAGGGTGACAAAGATGATGAAAGATTTCAAGGTCAGGACTTAAGAGGAGTGTCTGAGGTAACTTGGCTCATTCAGCTTAGGAAAGAGAAGGCTAAGGGGTGACCTTGTCGCAGTCTACAACTTTCTCTGTGGGGGACAGTGGAAAGGAAGGTGCTGATCTCCTCTCTCTGGTGGCCAGCGAAAGGACAGAAGGAAATAGGAATGAAGCTGCATCAGGAAGCTCAGATTGTACATTAGGAAAAGGTTCATCAGTGAGACAGTTGTCTGTCACTGGAACTGACTCCTCAGAGAAGTGGTCATGGCACTAAGCCTGTCAAAGTTCAACCAGCATCTGGATGACTGTCTTAATTTGTTTGTAGGTTGTCCTGCAAGGAGCAGGGAGCAAGACTGGATGTCCCTTATGGTCCCCTCCAACTTGAGATAATGTATGACTTAATATATATTTATAAACATAAAAATACCTTTATAATTTGTAATTATATATATATATATGTACATGAAGTTGCCCATTTTGTCTTTTCTGACTATTGGAATCCAGTCATCAAAGAAGAAATAAGAATAGAACTCAGGCATGCCTGACTCACCTGGCTCATTTCCAAGCATTTTAGAATAGTCTCCCTTGAATAATTCTGGTTGTTTTCTTATTTTTTTTCTCCTTCCTATTGATTTAATATTCTTTTAACCAAGTAACCATCATTTTCTTGAGGCCAAGTATGATGAAGTTTTCTTCTGCATAAAACTCTCAAAAGATAATAAACCCCCTAGAATTAAAAGTCTAAATTCCTTCTTTCTGCTTACACCGATTTTAAATATATTTCCCAATACTCAGAAGAGCAAAAATAGCTTCCATCTGTTTTTCTTTACCTTGTAACCAAAAGTGAGCTATCTGTCCTACCAAAATACACATACTGTAATCAGCTGGCAGGTATAAAGCACTTGTTTACCATGACTGAAATTAGAAGTACTAAAATTATTTGGTGCTAGATATCTATCCTAGCTACTATTTCTTGCAGATTTTTTATATGAAACTTATCCTTACACCCAGTTTGAATACATTAAAAACTCAATTTTGCTTATCTTTTGGTATGTGAGTTTTAATTTCAGAATCTTCTTTTCAAGTAAACTTTGCTCTTTTAAATATTTATCGAAATTCATGCAAAGTCAGACATATTTAGAGAGCACACACAAAGAACAAATAAATTATTGAACCAATGTACCTTTTAAGATCAAAGCCAAGAATCAATTCAAACTGCAAAGATGTCAATCACAGAGGCAAAAGGATACATGACAAGGTCCAAAATTACTTTCTAGAGGGATGATGACAAAATTGAAAGGAAATAATCCCTCCTATATTGTTGACAAAGGTAATTGACAAATATATAATCAAAATATTTTCCACAGAGGACAAAATCCTTGTTATCTCAGTTTTTTTTAAAAAAAACCAACTATTTCTTTTGCCTAATTACAAAATAACAGTGATTCTATGACTCTTTCAAATAAGTCTAGCAAGTCTTGACAAAGGCAAACACCCTGGATTTTGAGAATTAGAAGCTGAACAATTGATAGTCTTCTTCTTAAAGGAAAGAATAGCAAAACCCAGAACTTTTGCTCTGGGTGATGCGTGATGCATAAATATGTGATTCATAAAATGTTTCAAATTTTTGCTGTGTCCTTTATAAAAATTGTATGCTTAGATTTTACTGTCTGGTGTGAAAAAGGCAGCAGACTTCTCGCTTAGAGTAAGAATTGAGCTCAGTTCAGCAAAATCTGGTTGTGAAAAGGTGGCACACTGGTATTAATTCCTGCATTTGCTCTGCTGCAGTAGTGGTAGCTTGTCAGGAAACTCACCCAGCATTCAGTCTAAATCCTTGGAGCTGCTATTCTTAACTGCACATACCACCACTGGTGCATGTTGATGGGGTATCAGGTTGAAAGGGCAGTGAGCATTTGTGCCTATAATTTTCCAGTCATCTGTTTGCTGCTCCAAAATATGAAAAGAGAGAACCTTCTACAGATTTTACTGCTGAAAATCTTTCTTTCTTTTCTTTCTTTCTTGATTCTTTGCCATTAGTTTTTCTAGCAAGTTCCAGCCTCTAATGAGGTACCCTATAGTTTAGGTTACTGATCAACACCTCATCTTCAGGAGACTAGTAACTTCAGGTGACTCATCAGGATTCTTCTGTTATACTGAAGGAACAGTCATACAAATCTCAGCCTCATACCTGTAATTCTGAATAAAAACCACCAAATTTAATCAAGACCACATGAAAATATGTATATTAGTTGACATGGAATGATGAAAGAGAGTTGATTTCCAGCAGAACTGAAATAGATAAGTGTAATCTGGACTTTTTTTGAAGACAACTACCCCATGAACTGCAAACTATCCTGAGAACAAGGATTAAAAGCAGTGACCACTTGCTAGTATCTGGCATTCCAACAGAGAGGAGGCGTCAAGTTGACCAGAAGGCAAAGAGCTCCTGAGAGCTAAATAATCTATATTTCAAATAGTCTAGTTGCCATTCCCTTAGAAAGCTTCCATCAATAACTGAAAAAGACTTTTCTATCCTTTTATAAAGAATGGCAATCAGCTTGAAAGAAAGACAAGCAAATTCTCTGATGTATTTATTTGGAACACACCAATTCATCTGTCTGTAGACTTGTTCTAATGGCCCATTTATTTTAATGGCTCATTAAAATGTAAAAGTATAGTGCAAGATGAAACAGCTGAAGAGACATTTTAAAAGGTGTAGAAAGAATATATTTATTCTACTATATTGGGAGGAACAGGTACACACTTTCATATTTTAAATCAGGCAACTTAGAGTTTGGGGATTATTACCTATCTCAATGCAAATGAGAATTGCATACAGAAAATATTCTTGTTGATATAGAAGGTAAGTACTTATATAATGGTAAATTTTTGGATAGTTGCCATGAAATGCTGCTAAATATTTACCATTTGATCAGTAATAAGTCTATCAAATATCTTTAGTGTGCCACATCCACATGGCTTTTGAGCATTTCCAGGAATCATGACTCTACCACTCCCCTGGTCAGTGTGTTCCAATGTTTTATAACCCATTCCATGAAGAAATTTTTTCATAATGTCTAGTCTAATCCTCCCCATGAAATAAAGTGCTTAAATGCTAGAAAAGTATAATCATGGTTGCTTTGGTAAAGGCAGTTGCTGTTTTTCCCTCATGATCACACAATCATAAAACAGTTTGGGTTGGAAAAGACCTCTAAACTTGAATTGTGTAAGTGAGTTACTGGAATAGAAGTGTAAATGCCAAGTTTTCATTTTTCCTCCTTTTCTGTTTCTCTGTGCCATGCAGCATGAAAGAACCCAAAGCCTTTAAAGTTTACTTAATAAAATATAATGCATAGTCTCTCATTCATGTGTTTGTATCAAGGGAGAAATAGGTTCTGTGGTAACTAGACAAGAAATTTACACAAGCAATAAAAAGTTGGACATTTGAGACTTCATGTAGAACACATAGTGATTTTATAGAGATGAAGATCACATAATTTTCATTATATCACTCCTGATTTATGCTGCAAAAACTACAAGGAAAATTCAATCTATATTGTGATTTATAAGCATATGACTGAAAATTGTCAGGATAATGGCTGTCTGCTCATTAAGGGACAGGGACCTTAAGACAAAGCATGAAAATATGAACAACACGACAGATGTCTCACCTTCCACAGTGAGGGCTCCATCCCACAGTCCCCAGGGTGAAACAAGCAAAGAAGCCCTGAGGGTGGCAGCCAAGGATGATCAAAAATCTGGATGACTATGCAAGTTTCTGACAGGCCACAGTCGAGACCAGCACTTCTGCAGTCTCAATGTGGCAGGGACTACAGCCTCAGGCTGAGAAATGCTGAAAGGGTCTCTTTGGCCCATGAGTGCACCTGGTCAGAGGCCCAGGTAAGGTTGGTCAGGGCCAGGCACTGGTGCACTAACGTCCTGAAAAAAGCAAAGCATGTCAAGTATGGTATTTTAGGCTATGAGGCTGCAAGAACTTAGATTAGATGGCTGTAATGAGAACTTCTGAACCAAAAAACCTCTGGCAAGAACACCTTTCCCAAATGCCTGCCAAAATATTCTCAGCTATAACAAGAAATACCAAAGCAATTTCAGCTTCCCTCTGGCAACTGGATGGAAAACATGGGTCTAGATCAAACTGTGCAATTATATGAGCTAATTATAGCATGTAATAAAGATTTTCATTAATAATCCCAAATACTAATTTAAAAAAATGCAAAAAGGTCTAATATTACCTTTACTATCAAATTTCCTTGCCTACTTGATTTTTAATCAGAAATTTTAGGGCCATATGTGCTGGGTCAGGCAGAGGCTTTTGAATATTTGAGCTACTAGAGAGCTCACTCTTCCATCTTTGGTAATTAGTGTTTGGTAATTAGAGTTGCTCTTCCTGGTTCCCAGCACTCCCCAGGAGCTGACGGTATGGTTAGGCCTTCATCAATAAACTAGGACATCTTACATCTTACTCTTCCATGGGGGAAATGAACTTCTTTCTTGTTCTTCCTTGAAGGGGAAACCTCATTCATTTATTTTATTAGGAGCACAGTCTTTGAACCAACAGTATCCTTGAAATGTTACTTGAGAGTGTGCTAGATGGCGTAGATCTAATCATGCCAGGAAGGGCAATAGCACTGAAGCAATATTGTTGCTTATGTGACAGCGCTTCAGATCATGCCCTGGCCTTTTTCAGTTGATCAGTGTAAACTCTGGGTAAACAGGAAACATTCAATTTTCTCTGAGTCCTGGTCTTTCATGTTGCTCGCTGCTTCAACCACAATGAAGGATGCACAACTCTGTAGGTGTGTGACAACACACATATTCATATCGCCTCAGCTGGCACCGTCACTTCTCTTTTTATACAATGCTCTTACTTGATGAGAGCATAAAGTAGTCAGGCATCTTCCCAGGTGCCCAAAACCACACATTTTAGTGCTGGGGAAGGAAACATGAAACAGTATATGTATTTTTACCTCTCATCCTGACATATTTAACTTCATGTAGGCAGGCAAGAAAGTGTTAAAGAAGCAGCTATTCATTTTAAATTTCTTAGCTGCATGGCTTCACACACAAACTCAGACATTTGAATTATCCTAAGAAATTTAATTTCCAGGGTACTCACCAGCCATTACAACATTTTCATAGACTGTATAAGCTTGTGAATCAAGCAGCAATGTTATTCCCACAGAGAGTAATTAGTGAATTCATATGAAAAATACCAAAGTGATGGAATTGAGGGCAGCACCCAGCAGCTACTATTAATGCTGTTACCAAGAGTTAAAGGTAGCACAAAAGTTTGTGTTTTACTTTGTGTTTTACCAAGAACATCTGTCACATTGGAGTATGGGGATTGCTTATCCTTGTACAAAAGGATGCTTTTGTGTGCAGCTTGTCAAAATTTAAATTTCGTGTGTTTTCTTTGAGTTTTTGTGAGGAGTTTTTTGGATTGTTTTAATATGTTTTCTGCAGTGTTTAATATGTTTTCTTCAATTATTCTTTTCATCTGAACCAAATAAATACAAAAAGACCTTCATCAAAGTCTCTTCCATGATTTACATCATTACTAGCAGGAGCTGCTGTAAGCCTTGCATGTTTTCCGTCTTATTTCTTCAGTCATGTAGGTTGATGAGAGTTCTCTTGTGCTACCAGTGGAGTACATGCAGGGTAGCCAGTGGCTGGGTACAAAGGCCTGGAAGCTTTAGCTGAGCCTGGACACCTGAGAAATACATGTCTGATTTTTCAAAGCAGTCCTATTGCTATTGTGCATTTTTAGCCATGTTTCTTATAATTTCTCTGGTAAAAAAGAGAGGAACAATCTAGATATTCATGACAGGATTAGTAGTGTTTTTGTAGAGAAAGACAATATAACTTTTTTCATCTATCTGAATCATGGAGCAAATTAATTATTGGAAGTGTTCAAGTAACTATTCCTGAAATTCGCTATATATTATTGTATTCACATGTTAAAAGTAAAAGGTACATTTCACTTAAGGTAATATTGAGCACAAAACTCAAAAGGAATTAGCATTACCTTTCATTACTTTTCTGTGAAATCTCTGCAGAGGTTTGTTCTAAACCACATCTATGAGCAATGACCTAAGCATATTTTGTGTAACTAAAAAGATGCTGATTTCTAAAGGGAAGTGTGTTTTCTGGAGTCTTAGGTCAGGATATTCACCACATAATTAAGACAGCATATTATGGAGGGACAAATTGCACTACTTTATTTATCTTCTTGAACCAAGAAAACCCACTGTTTGTAGTACTCTGCACTGAACCCCCTGTCTTTTCCACATGTCAGTTTGTGCCTATTTATCAGTGTAAAATTAATGAAAGAAATTTGTGTACCTAACATTCCTTTCATCAGTGAGGATCAAACCTTGAGATTTGCATTTCAAAAGTACTTTTTATTGCTATAGTGAATAGCTTATTTTTACTAGGGAGCAAGTAAATTTGATTTCCCCACAGTAGGCACTAGAAAATAGGATATCTGAGGAGAGACATTACTGACTGATCCACCAGGAACAGCTGGGAAAAAGACAATTTCTCTCTTGGAGGAAGTACTAGTAGCAGTAAATCCTCAGATTTTTCTGGCACAATATGTCAGTTTGCTACTGACAACCTAGGGTCAGACATGCCTGCTCAAGATGGGAACACAGTTTCTTGTCCCATACATAATTTTTCAGTATGTGGCAAAATCTGCTCTCATTCATTGCTTTACACCTACAAGTACTGGAGCAGTTTTTGCAGACTAAGATAAACAAAACTCTCAAAGAGGAGAATCTTTTCCCAAAAGATTTTAAATTTCTGCAGTGGTGTTTAAAGTGCTTTCTGCAACTGTCTTGGAAGGCTGTAGCAAGTGCTGCCATAGGGAAACCCTGAGGATTGCATTCAGCACATAGCCTCACCAGAGCCTGCTTAGGACGAGTGTGATAGGAGAGGTCACAGTAAAGAAAGTGAACGTCTGATTATTTCCTTGCTCTGTCAGCAGCCAGGCTGATTGTCTGCTTTATCTTCCTGGACCTTATGAGAGGAAACAGCTTATAACCCTTCAAAAAACTCACCTCTTCCAGACCACAGCAAAGTTCTTTGTGTCAAGCCTAAGAGCCTAAGCAAAGAGAAATGTCTTCCTTCCCAGAAAGGCAAAACATCAGAGAAGAAAAACCTACCAGACTGCAGCAAAAGTACTCATGTCCAAGAAGAAAATTTTGTCTCTTCCATATGAACCTTTGTCTCTTCTATGTAGATCCTTGCATCCGATTCTCCCATCCTCTCTCTCTCTCCCTCCATTACTGGTATGAAGTTTACCAAATGGGAGTTGAACTAGCAATAACAAAATAGATTATAATACATTCTGACAGTTAATATTCCACTTTTTGCTCATAGTTTAAAATTTAAGGTTTTGCAAAAACATAGATAATGCTAACTGCAAAGGACTCCTGTTTCTTGGATCAGTTTTTCATTAGTGTGTGTATGGGATAAAGGAGCCTGTGTCACATGGCTAAATCTTTCACTGGTGGCCATCATTGCAGCTCCATTTATATCAGACAAATGCTGTCTATTTACAGCAGCCTTGGATAACCCAAAGGCACTCTCAAGATCCATTCTTGTATTTGCAACTTAGACAAATGCATCATGTACCATGATGCTCACCTACTGTCAATTTTGCAAATATGGACTGGTTTAATTTTCATAGAGACTATCAAAAATATTATCGTGGATTCTAGACATAGCGTTTTTAGTTGAAGACGGCTGTACATGAAAGAGGTAGTGATCCAGGTTGCAGTTCACGGGAACAGGCTGAGGCCTGCACAGTGCTGTGCTTTGTATATACCATAGCAGGTTGGGACACAAATCATTGCAGATTGAGGCTCACCACAGCAGAGGGGCTGCAGGCAGCTCCCCCGTGGCATCAGCAACTATGCCTCCTGCACACCCTTGCCTTTATCCAAAACTCTATCAGAAATATTCATAAAACATCCCTTTTTGTTTAAAATGACTACAAGAGCTGTTTTAAGAAAATTTTGTAAGGTCTTGAGTGACCAAAATGAGGTGCCCTTTCCATGGACAATACCTGCGTGGTATACTGTGCCATCATAGGATGCCTAGGTATTACCACTCAGTTCAGGATTCCCTTCATAATTTTAGCTCTAAAAATGGCATTTAAGCAATAATTTACAGTATCTGAGTGCTTTTCTTAACATGCTCAATAAAAATAGAAGCCGATGGTAAAAAATGTCTAAGCCAGTGTTTTAGGTTTATGAGTAAAAATACCATTTAATGTTGCTTACATATTTAAAAAATGTTTTTCCAAATGAAAATGTTACCAAGAACATCAATTTTATTATTTAGAAGTCACCTACTTTGGCTATTGCATCTGTAGAAATATTTCATATGAAAATACTGTCATTAAATTCATCCTTAATCTAGATCAGTGGTTCACCTGAAAATATTTCACAATTTATCACCTAATTTTTTCCATTCTATAGTTAAAACTGAGCCCAGTTCTATACCACATTGAGAAATTGTTGTAGGTGTGGTGTGTTGAAAAAATTGTCTCAAATGCCTAATGTTTCACTATAGTGAGGAAAAAAATACTTTCTAGAAGTGATATCTTTATATGATCAAATTAATAAAATTTTTATTTATTCCCTGTAGCAATTGTTTAACATGAACAGGAATTTTTCTATATTGGAAATATTTACTGTGACCACATAATACTGCTTAAACAGCACTTCACAACTCATGGGCAGGTGCTTAACTACAAGATCAGGTTTTCTAGTTTTTTCCATGTTCTACAGCTTTGTGAAGCCAGCTGTCAGCAGAAGGATATTTTGCTCTCAGTATCAGTGCATTTAGCAATGATGCACTAGTACAGATGGCGTGGAGGCTGGGCTGTGGATGCACACAAGTAAAAGACATTCTCGTTCTCATAAATCAGTCTCGCTTCAGAGTGCCCAGTCTCACATGTTATATACTGCTAAGAAATGATCATTATTCTGAGGAAACGCCTAGTCAACTCAATAGGGTCTTGAAAAATACCACAACATCTTGTCACATACTCCAAGAAATCTCAACCAATATCCATTAATTCTGGGTGGGTTCTCCAGGGGGCTGGTAGTAAATTAAAGAATAATACTCCTCCCCAGAAAAGGACTCAGAGTTTGCCAGATTTAGGGAGTAAGGGGGAAGTTTTTTGCTGGGTGATTGGTTCTGTGACCTACTCCTGGAATAAGACTGGTACATTGGAATTGCCATCTTCTTCTCCTCCATACATCTGTCACAAAAAGAGTTGAACTGGAAACATTGGGGCCAGGTGCAGGAGAATGAGCTCTGCAAGAGGGTATAATAAGTTCTGCTCCTTCATCTCCATGCATCTTTTATAATGATGCATTTGTAATATTTATTAAATGAGTGGTAATCACAGGAGCAGAACAAAAAGCCTTGTTATAGCCATTAGAAGGAATTGTAGTTTCACATTTTTGGAGGTCTGTGCCCACCCTGTCAATTTGGAGAAATCAGAAGACACTTAAAAAACCAAATCTTTTGTAGAAAACACTAATGAACACTAATTTTAGATTTTTTTCTTCTACATTTTAAAAACTCTCTCTACATATGCTCAAATCCATCTGTACTGATCCACAAACATGATAGTTGGCAAATCTACTCATAAAAATTTTAACTCTAGTTTTATCCTGACATCAATATATTTCAGTTAAAAATATTTTTGCTGTAAATAACTCAGAAAGGATAGATCTAACGTATAAATACTTAGTAAGAGTTCAAGTTCTTTCTTGTACTTGCTTGTGCCCTTTTCTTAGTTCTCTCTTCTGTAAAGACTTTGTAAACCACATTTCAGCAAATTCAATGAAAACTAAAACTGTATCTGTAAGAGTTTATGGAGTGGGAGATGTTTCCATCTCACAGGCTTGGTAAAACTTTCTTCAACTATTTCTCATTTTCCTACCATAGTTGGATAGCAAGAAGTAAGACATAAGTAAGATGCCCACAGTACTATTTCTAGTAGCATCATACTCCTGCTAGATTTTGCCTCCTGGAAACACTACAGTGAAAATTACAGATTCAGTTTTAGTAAAGGATTTCAGGACTGCTCTATAGAAAAAGGACAAAAAGCAGAGAGAAGCATCAAAATTAATTTACTTGCAATGATAGGGCTTAAAACAGGACATTCAAAGTACCCATACTGCCTTGCAGAACATTTTTATAGACTAAGACATCTCTCTTCACCTAAAGCACAGAGGTAGAGTCTTGCTGGGTGGGCAAGCAAACTAGTAGCTATTGAAAGACTACTTCTTTTATTTACAATTTTCATTCTAAGATGATCTTCCTGTTTGGTTTCCTTGTGATCCACTGCTTGTCTTAATCCCTACATGTTCAAAAACGTCTTAAAAAGCGCAGCTGCATAGAGGCATTTAAGCTGGGCCTCCGGTGAAGATGACTTTGACTGGAATAGCTGGGATTCCTTTGGGCTGATCTTCAGGTGCTCTCCCGGTGGCCTGTGATCCCTCTTCAGACTCAGGGAATCTTTTACTGGCTCTTGAATCAGTTTAAATGGAATAGATTGAGGTTCCACTTCCCCAGGAAACTTAATTTAAAACCTTCTCAACTTCTTGGCAAGACCATGATCAAACAAGCTGGAATAGAAATCCATTCTCCTGAATAACAGACATCTGTGAGAGAATTGGAGTCAAGTTTTTTAACCATAATGAGCACAGTGATCACTGATATATAGTACTGCGAGCAGGTTCAGAAAAGCATGAAAATATTCTCCAACAGCATGACAATATCCTTTAATAGCTTCACTCTCCCTTGATGCTTTTCTGAAAATATCCTGTTCAGTTCCTAATTCAACCATGCCAGGCTGAACCTGTACACAGAGAGGAACAAGAAAGTGTCAAGACTGCAGGGCTAAACTCACTCAAACCTTCTGTTTAAAATTTAAATACTGAATTTCATGCTGCTGGGGCATGGTGTTTTAAAAATTCATAAACTTCTGAAAAACAGTAACATGCCCAGTAATGGATGAAGTAATGTGTGAATCCCTGCTGCCCCTTATTCTGTCATTTCTTTCTCTCTAAATAAGTATGTGGGCCACATACCAAGGAAATGCAATATAATAAATGCATGTGAATAAATAACATGAGGCTGATTAAAGTGGAAATGTGCACTTGAATTTTGTTCCTTTCTCTGTCTCTTTATTTCTTTCCCTCTTCTTCCTTGCACCCTTCATTCTTTTGTTCATCCTGTTTCAGTCTTAATTTTTCTTTCATATAGCATGTTCCTTCTTTCCATGTATAGTTTTCAAATTGCTGTGCCCTTTCTGCCAGCAATGTTTGCTTCACCAAAGTTATGTCATCATTCTTGATTTATTCTCTTATACACCTGAGTAATAGAAATGGGTCTCTTTAGCCTGAGGCCACATGATATGACGCAGCCTGTGTTTATGCACTTAAACTCTCCTTCTTCCAATATACAGTGGTGTCTGTATTTTGGAGCACACAACATACTGACAGCAAGGTGCTGGGCCAGACTCCTATTGCATCCTACAGACCTTTGCATCTATCTCATCACTGTTTTTATAAACAAAAACATATGACACAGTCTCCTCACTTGTGCTCCATGTGTAATACTTCACATACCTACAGAAAAACAGATTGATGCATGCTATCCCTTTACTGCCTAAACCCTTCAGTCACCATGGAGAGTGTTAGGTGCTTCTGCATGTCTCCCCCAGCCTCTGCACAGTCCAAAATTCAGTGGCTCCTGGCACCATTCCTGCTCCCACTCTCACTGCTTATTTTAGTACCATTCTTTGACGTCCTCTGAACCTACCATTGGCCCGAGTTAGTAGAGTGCAACACAAGCATGCTAACACAGCATGTAACCACTTATGACATTTTTAACTTACAAACCTTTGATTGCAAATCTTCCTCATCAACTCTCAAAAAAAAAAACAAAACAAAAGCTCCAGGATTTAAACTATATGGAAATGGAAGAGGAAGAGGATGCTGTGGCAGGGCTTGCTGTTGTGTATTGTGCTTTCTGTTGTGTATGTTGTGCTGTATTATTTGCAGTAACCTTTCAGTTTAACAGAATAATGCTAGAATGTTTTGGCTAGAAGAAGCCCATCAAACAGGCAGAACCTTTACTAACAGGGCCCATGCCATCCTCCAGACTGTCCACGGGGATTGCTTTGGAAACTCTGGCTGGCCTGGACCAGAATCGTGCTAGGGCGTTTGCCAGCAATGTAAAAGTATTGGACAACTGCCTGACAGTGTTCAAAAATATGTTGTGGTTTGGTTTAGTTTATAAGTAGAGACATAGACTTTTTGATTTGACTCATGTGTACTGCCTAGAGTGACAAAGTACTCTTGACTTAGGTCAGGTTCTGAACTTGTGGAATCCCTGTTTTTTTAGAAAAAAGAATATCAAAATTTGGGTGAGTTTTTTTGAGCCATACATGGACTTGTATGCTTTATCTCTATTCATTTTAACTAGGCATCTGAGTATCTTAAATGGTTTTGAAAATCAAAACAAATTTCTTCAATTTGGCATCTAGAGATAGCTTCCCATCCCTCATTAAAAGTGTGATACATTGTGTTTAAATGTAAATGAGAGGATTTAAAAGAAAAGTTTGCATGATGCCTTAATTATGAGAAGAAAAGGCAACTTCATATAAAATCTGTCATCCTCTCCCACTGCAATCAAAATATAATTGTACTATTTCTCTCAGTTTTCTTCTCATTTTTTATTTATTTATATGCATTTACTTGGAAAGAATATAAAAATAAAAATTTTATTCTTCACTTTTACAGAGAAGTAGCTTTTTTATGCAGTTATCTCCCAAGTCTCATGCATTATGATGACAGTTGTGTGTTATACATCATCATTTGTGAACCAACATTAAAAGATAGTTTTTCCCCTCTATACCTTTGTTCAATGTGCCAGTCAGTGTCTGTTGCTCTTCATCTTTGCCTGAATGATATCAAACTTCTGTCTTTAGTCAGATGGTGAATCAGCCTTCAAGGAATCAGAGAATACTCTGTACAAGAACAGCCTGGTGGAACATGTCTAACCAGTAGTTTGCTCTAACAAGAGAATAGATCAAAGAAGTGTTATGCAGAATACATTTTGATGCATCAAGAGCAATACAAGGAATTGTTCAACTAAGGCATTGTTGTCATGCAGGTGTGTCAGTATTTCAAGAGGTCTTAAACTAAAATTGTAATTGAACCCGAGGTTGAGGCATTCCTTTACTTCATTTCTGTCCGATAAAAGCTCACAGCTTTCCTAAATCTGATCCTAGCTAATTTCTGAAGGGGTGCATTTTATTGGTGTTTCAGATAATTATTAGGGTTTTTTAGGGTGCTTACTTCAAAGTGCCCACATCTTGGTTTAGCGGAGAACCAAATTCCTATGACTGCCCACATTGACAAGTGCTACCAAAACAGACAGACACTTACTTGAGATACTATTTAGAGACCCTACCTAGTTTCTCAGACAGTTAACAGCTGTCTTTCTCCTTTCAAACATGATTATTTTTCTTCCCAATTTCCCTTCAATGGCTCAGTCACTGTAAAATCCTGCCCTGGAAATTTTAATCCTGATGAGGTGAACTTTCTTCCAGTCTGTCAATATTGATTGTCATAACTTTTTCATGCATGTCTTACTTCAGAGGGTATAAGAGGGATATTAAATGCAATAACTGAGCTGTGAAAATAGAACACAGCAGCCACTGTAGATCTTCTGCAGCACTTTAGACCACTCTAAAGATGGTTGCTGTGATTTAGGAACACGACAAGGGCTTGTCCCAAGTCCTTCTGTATCCCGGCTGCAAAATGTTAGCTTTCATGCAGATGCATGTAATATGTGAACTTGTTTGTTTTTATTCTTTTCGTACATTCATTATTTGCAGTAGCTGTCGAAATATTGCAGGAATGTTTTCTTTTTGATTTATGAAATGCTGTTAGCATTTTATCAAAAGGCAAAATTACAGGAATAACTATATTCTAGGAATCACTTTCAGATTCTGAACAATATAGTTGAACATTTGAACTTTTATAATTGTTCACTACAAAGGATTCATTAACAGCCTAAATTATGAGTTTAACTTGCATAATACAATGCACTCAGTTAAAACTAAATGTAGGAACAGAATTTATAATGTGTGCAATTGTAGATGTTGTGTGAAACGGATACTACTCCCCCAAGAAGTTAGAGGAAATTGCCTTTAGTGCATCGGTTGTCTTTTTCCCTCCTGACTCTCTATTTTTTCAAATAGAAATCAAAAAAATTAAAATGGATGGAAGTTAACAGTGTAAAATGAAGGTCACCAAATCAGTTTTAGATATACTGAGAATCTAAGATAATTCCTCAGCTAACTGTTCCTTGGCTTTTGTATTCTGACAGCTACTTAAAAATGGACCCACAAATTTAAATTCTACAGAAGACCCAGAATTTCTAGAGAGGCTCACAGATCATTGCAGAACAGTTTTAGAAATCTTACAACTCTTCCTCTATAGGCACATCTCTTCTGCCTAGATTTGTGGTTTGCTACATAATCACACTAGCAGCAAACACTTGGAAAACTTGCTTGAACAAATAGCCTTTCAAACAGACAGATTAGCAGTGGAGATCTGTTGAAATGCTGTATAGAAACATATATTCTTTTGAACTACTAAACCCCGTGACAATCCTGATAGCTCAGAGGCATAAAAGTACTTTGCATTCTCAACCTGAAGTTCAGTATCTGTGTCATCCCTAAATGATGACTGCTGACTGTGTTATTTATGACTGGAGGATTAAAATATTCTTTGAAACTCCAGAGAGCCTTCAAAGTGCTGGACAAATTTTCAATGGATGCTAGACTTCAGCAGTAAGCAGTAAGATCTAGTGGGTGTGTGTGGTAAATGTGGCGATTTCAACGGTAACAGTATGAACTAAATTTAGGGAACTGATGCTAACAGGCAGCTCAAGACACATTTAAGGTAGTTATTCTTGAATATTTCAAAAAGACTGCAAAAAAATGGAAAATCTGATTTCCTAAATATTTATGCTGTCTGATTTATAATAGATGCTCTGAACACTTCAAAAATTGAAAGCTGTCATGGTTTTGTTTCTCATCAGAGTGCTTATTACAGATTATAGGAATGTGGCCATTTCACTGGAGAATTTTATTCAAAGAGGATTTTACATTTCAAATAAGGGCAATCGCTAAGTTTTATGAAGAAAAGAAAAGAAAAGGAAAGGAAAGGAAAGAAAAGAAAAGAAAAGAAAAGAAAAGAAAAGAAAAGAAAAGAAAAGAAAAGAAAAGAAAAGAAAAGAAAAGAAAAGAAAAGAAAAGAAAAGAAAAGGCATCAGATAATTGCCTTTAACCCTGTAGCTTAAATGATGCCTCACTCTTGGGTCTAAGTTTAAGAGAGATTAGCACTTTGGTTAATCATTGTAGCTCCTTTTGTACTCTGTTGGAGAGAGAAATACAGATCCAGCAGGCAATTCACAATAATCTTGAGTGGATTCTGCACTGAGCAGTCTTGGAAGGTCCTTGCCCTGACTGCATCCTTCTAAATGGGGACAGTGAGAAACTAATTTGCAATTGACAGTTAACAGATGGGTGGATAATTACATGTCTTTTTTTATAAAAAGTAGTACTGTAGATAGCAGAAAAAGATAGTAGAATTTATAGATGCCAGGGAGCAAGGAGTGGTGTGTGATCTTTAGAACTCATAACTACTATGCTTTTTCAACCAATGCTAAATGTCCCTCACAGATTGCCCAGAATTAGTCCTCCCACACTCCAAAGTGATGGAAACTCTTTGTGTAGAGGCACTAGGTGGTTCACTGTGGATCTCAGATTACATCTTGAGATGACATAACATCTTTTATAGATTTGTGCATTTGACTTCTTCCCCTGCTTTATCATGTATTAAAAAACAAAGAAGCAGCAAAGTTGTAAATATTATATTCCCATAAAGCACAGTAAATGCATAGTGTTTTATACATTATTATACACTATATATAATAAACACAAAACATAAGCCAGTTTGTTGATGAATTCATACAGTGGCATTTTCATCTTATGCATGGTAACTGAGAGCCCTTACAAAAAATTTGCATTCTTGGGGAAACCCTTTCCATTGACAATATATGTGAAACAAGAAGTGTGATGTGATCTCCCAGACCTATTTCCTCTGCAGATACCAGCCTTCTTTCTCACACATTGTTGAAAATATTCAAATGCAAAAAACTAATCCTCTCCTACATAACTAGCATTTTTGGATAGGAAACATCATCTTTAAATCTGTATCAGAGTTGCCTAAATCAGCACAGAGGCTTGGAGTTCTTTTTCCTGACATTTTTTCCTCCTTGTCTCTGTTAATTTATAAGCACATGCGCAGTGTATTGTACCTGTAAAATGAGATCCAGCCCTTATGGCTGTGTGAGATACGCTTTGTAGGTGCAACCAAACTTCTGCATGAATGCACATGTAACCACGTAAGATGCATTAAATATAGTACATCCCGATTTCATACACAATCCTTCATCAGTGTAGAGGTAGAATAGGCTGTCAAATCAAAATTAGGTTTGAAATAAACAGGATGAGACATCTGAAGACTCTGAAGGGTTTTTTTCTCTTTATGGATTTTTCATACAGCATGTCAGATCACTTTAGGCACCCAATTAGGAGTATTTTAGCAAAACAGTAATAAAAAGTTTTGAAAACACCAGAAATCAGACTCTGAAGTGTTGTTTTGGTTGTTTCCTTGTTTGAGATTTTTTGGGGGATTTCTTGGGACTTCTTTGGGAGCAAAATACTTTAGCAATAAGAACCTAATGTGCCCTCAGTGAAAGATTTATCTGAGGCAGAAAGACAGAAAAGTAAGTCTGGACCTCAATCTTCAGCTCCAGAAAAACAAACAAATGAAACATGAAGATGGGCAAGGAGAAGCAGGATCATTTCCTTCCATGCAAACTGAGTAGCAGAAGGTTTGTTTCAGTCTGTCATCCTTACAAACCTCAGATTCCCTGAATGTTGAAGCAGCATTTGGTAGAACCTCAATGCACCTGAATTTTCAGACCAAGTTGCATCCACGCACTGCATGTGTCTAAGGAACAAGTGAAAATCAGCATCTGCACATAGTTTAAAAAAAAAAATCAAGTATTCCTGCACCCCTAAATCACCTCAAGAATGGAAGATTCCATAATTGTTCCTTTCATCCTTCCTCCCTTTCTTCACATGCTGTAGAAATATCCTGGCTTATTTAACACCTTCTCTTTCTATCCATTTTTCCATGCATACACTCAAGTGCAGATTCCTGTATTGTCTTCTAGCTTAATTAAAAAGCACTTCCATTGCCGTCAAAAAAAATGCACATTCAATTCATGTTCATGATAGATTTTAGCCTTAAAGCAATATTTAAATTTGTCAGCACTGAAGGGTCCAGTTTCTAAAATATAAAATTTTCCACTCATTCAGCATACACCAACTTCCAAAGCTTTGATTTTATTGGCAGGTTTATCAGACACACGATGGCCTTATGAGATCACCACAGCTATATGGTAGACAACTTTCAAGCCATGAACACTTTTTAGGTACATCTTACTTGCGGGAAAGTACTTTGTTGCAATACTAATATGAGCAGAGTGCTGTGTCCAATTATGCAAGGATCATTTAACCTGCCGAAGCATTTCAATTATATGTTAAAAAAAAAAAACCAAACAGTAAATTATTTCCTTTGTTTGCTAATTCTAGCAAATTCACACTCACAAATGTCATATTTGTCTTGGTTTGAAAAGGAAGTGAGTTTTTTGGGATGCTGTGGTCAAACCAATGGGCGCTCAGATTTGAATATTGGCACCTGCTGCGGCCACTGAAGACATGGATACGCCTCTGAGAACACAGGGGGTTGAAAGCAGAGAACTCGCAGGGGGAAAGTCTCCTGGGTTCTGTCCAGTCTGTGAGGGAGGTCAGAGCTCCCCTGCCGGGCTGCGGGCCTGGCGGGAGAGGGGAAGCCATGCGGCCCGGTGAGGTAGGCCGGGCCTTGGACAGAGAAGGGAGGTGAAGGGCCCTGCAGGATGGAAGGGTGGAGGAGCATCGAGAGGCATCGGGCAGCCACCCACCCACCAGGAGAGAGAGAGAGAGAAAGCGAGCTGGTGTCTGTGCTTGTGCCACCTTGAAATTTGATAGCAGGCCAGCCGGGAAGGAGAAGGGGGGAGTGCAGGTGAGAAGGTGCCTGGCAGGGCAGACGGGAGTTCTGGACATGCAGAGCCTGAGATTTTTAACCCTTTCCTTGCATGATGGAAACCTTACAAATGCTGATCCTCCTGGAGCTGAATGAGAAGAGACATAGGGATGAGATAAGAGGAAATGGGCCACGAGAGAAGTTGAGAAGAATCTTAGGTGGCAGGAGATGATGGAGTGGCCTTTGGCTGGACTTTTCTTGTATAGCCATGGACAGAACCATTTTTCCTGTGACACAGAGACTGCATTTAGGGGGAGGCAATGGCTTGGAGCCAAGAGAGTGCAGTGATGTTATGTGAAGGAGTGCGTGAACAGAGACAATGGGTGAGGAGGGTGGTGGTGCCCTCCGTCTTCAGGGAAGCAGAAGATCTCTGTTCTCGAGACCCTTCGGCCCCAGGGGGTGAAATCTGGGGGGGGACTGGTGTCCCAAAAGTGACACTGTGGGTTTTTTTGGAGCTGGGCAAAGCATCCTTAAAAAGAAAACCCTAGAAGCAGCTCTGGTCCATGCGCAGTGGTGAGAGCACTGGACATGGAAGGAAGATGTCACCATGGCAAATGATCTCCGGGCAGTGCCACGTGTGACAGGAAACACAAGGAGTCTCAACTGTGTTTCCAGGGGAAGCCTATGGTACAAGAGGGACTCATCTCTCCTTGATGAACTGAGAATTTATTATGTAAGGGTGATGATGTACTGAGATTTGATGATCTAGAGGGGTATATTGTGTTGGAAGTTTGGTAGGGGAAGGAGGAATGTTTTTGGAAAGTTTTCATTCTGAGTTCTGTGTGTTTTCTCTTTATACATAGTTGTAGGTTAATAAAGTTTTTCTTCTTTATTTCTAAGTTGGAGCCTGCTTTGCTCTATTCCTGGTCACATCTCACAGCAGACACCAGGGAGCATATATGTTCATGAGGACACTGGCCTTGTCCCAGTGTCAAACCATGACAATTACAAAACCAGAATGTATACTGTTTTACAGTTAATTGAAACATTAAGAAATCAGCAGCTGCAAACACTGACAGTCTCATACCAATATGATTTGGAATGTGACATTATTACATTGCCAGTGAGTTACAGGTTTTAACATACAAAAGCACACAGATTTTCATAGCCAGGAATGTTGTTGTAACCTTTTTTGAGATTCTGCAGAGTTCAGATTCCTGCGAGGAGCATTGGCCATATCAGAAATATTGATCCATGCTGTTTCCATGTCCATTAGATCAGGGCTGTATATGCCCTGAAAGCTGACCATAATAATCATTACAGCAGAAAAAAACATTTTGTTGGAACGAAAATTTTTTCCAACTTAAAAAAAGCCTTGACCTGATTTTCAATAGCTGACATGTATCCAGAGAGAAAAACATTATACAGAACAAGGCAACAAAGTCACTGATTTCCACATGATTATGAACTCATAGTATAATTGTGTGTACATTATTAGAACAACATCTTATTGCATGTTTAAATCAGTCATACTTTTATTTGGTGCAGTAAAATAAACCAACTATATCCAAATTCACAAATCCAATAAGAAATTATAAAGGGGGGCAATATTTTTAAAAAATAAAGTTTTATCTATCTCTGTAAAAAATAGGTTATGACTGAATTTTTTTCCAACTCATTCAAGTAATTTCTTTTCAATAACTTTGATCCTTTATCCTTTATCTTTTGCTTAAAATGAAGCATTGAATGATGACAGCAGGACAATGAGACAGTATTTGTCTTAGGTCAGCCTGTTCAAATGCTTATGGAAGCACTTCTTTCTCTCCATCTTAGCTCAGTGAAATGCAGGAAATAATCTTGTACTAAGAGAATTCCTAATGAGGATTTATATCACACAATATTTAAGTCATCAAAGCACATTTTGTTGCTATAGTAACAATAATCCTTCACACACAATATGTAAAGAAATTTGTCTAAAATAATGCATTCTGTATTCATCATAGACATTGGCAGGTAGTCTTTTCAACTGTCTAGCTGTCCTTGTGTTCAGAAGAATTTTATTTTAGTTTTTTAAAGGAGCATCTCCTTTAGAAGAGGTGAGAGCAACTGCTTATTTTGCTATAAAAACACTTTATAGCTCAATCAACTGGTTAATTAAATTCAGCAAAAACCTGGACTAAGAGCATCTCAGAACTTAGAAGGTATGTCAACTGTACGACATCCAAAGACTAAATTGTTGTTTCTAAAGTTTACTTTACTATTACAGATTATAGTGGAGCATTGATGAAAAATATGGAAAGCATCAGGAGCAAATGACAGTATTTCATCAAGTACAGTTGGCATTTTCTCAGAAGCATAAGAGAGTCGGGAGCTCCCTCTGGAAGAACATGGTGCTTTTGATGAAGGGAGACTACTGGGAAATTGGTGAAGTTCTGAATTTAAAATGCTCTACCAATTCTACAATAATTCCCTAAGTGAATATTCTTATTTTCCATTGAGCACTAAAGATATTTAGCAAAGTCAAATGCCACATCAAGATGATTTAAAACTCTGTCTGTACTGCTTCCCTAACACAACATCAGCAAGGAGAAGCTATAGTAGAGAGTTGTTAGTGGGACTGGAAAAGCTGGGAGCAACAAAAAGTCATAATTCCTTAACACCCCAGTGAATAGGAGGGGCAAACAACTTATGTCACATCAGAAGCACATGATATGGCAATTTTGCCCAGGCATGCAGGGAGGATGCTAAAATCTGCAGGTGGGTGCACATCTTAGGTAATTGCTTAGTGCTCTAGGTCTCTGCCATAATGGTTAACACTCAACTTAGAGCCAAAACTGTTCTGTTTACTGAGACAGCCCCTGAGAAGTCTGATGCTTCCGCTCAGATAGGACTGGTAAGGAAGCAGATGCCTGTACAGATGGTAGCTTGCAATAGATGTCCAGTTAGTCCTCCTGGAGAAAAGGCAGTACCTGCACAGCATACACAGGTAGATAACCTGCTGCAGCACACAGCCAAATTACAGGTGATGGTTAATAAGCTGTGCAGTGTCAGAGAGGCTGAAACAGAGATGGATATGTGGCTTCAGAACCCTATACCTACAATGGATACCACTGAGCAAAAGGCACCTTGGACCCTGATGACCTAAAAAGCAGGGCTCCAATTCAACCTCCACCCTCCAACATCCAGACCAAAATCAGATACTACGTTTTAAAAGCTTTAGATGTTTATGAGCAAGACCAACAAGGAAAATCTGCGCTAGCAGTGCATGGTGGTTACTGTAAAAAGAAAATCTGAATGATCATAATGGGTGACTGATCATGATGGGCCAGAGTGACTCCTCTGCTGGCCTAATAGTCACAAGAAATATGCTGCCTACTGTGGGATAGGATTCATGATGTTTTGAGAAGGCAGGAAACCTTCATGGATGGAGGGCACTCCCAATAAATCTCAAATGCAAGAAAGAAATTTATGAGATATGGAAAAAGGGACAGCCCACATGGGAAGACTAAAGGAACATTGTCAGGGTATGCAGGGATACCATGAGAAAGGCCAAGGCTCACTTACAGCTGAGACTGCCAATGGACATCAAGGACAACAAGAAGGGCTTCTCCAAGTAGTTCAGCAGTAAATGAAAGAATAGGAAAAATGTGGGGTCACTGCTGAATCAGATGGGCATCCTGGTAACAGAAGACACTGAGAAGGTAGAATCAATGAATGCCTTCTTTGTCTCAGTCTTTACTGCTGAGGTCAACCCTCAGGAGTCCCAGACCTTGGACGTAAGAGAAGGCAAGAGAAAGGAAGAATTCCAATTGTTCAGAGAGTTGGGTTAGCAATTGGCTAGGCAGTTTAAATACCCATAAATCCATGGGCCATGATGGGCTGCACCCATGGGTGCTGAGGCAACTGGGAAATGTGTATCTGCCAGTCTCCATCAGCTTTGAAAAAGCATGGGAGAGGTGTTTGATGATTGAAG
The DNA here is from genome assembly GCF_028551555.1 of Melozone crissalis. NCBI lineage: Eukaryota > Metazoa > Chordata > Aves > Passeriformes > Passerellidae > Melozone > Melozone crissalis. The sequence continues at coordinate 56,594,520 of NW_026535794.1, read as the reverse complement.
GAAGGCCAGCGTTACTCTCATCTTCAAAGAGGGCAAGAAGGGGGACCTCGGAAACTACCTGCCAGTCAACCTCACCTCCATCCCTGGAAAGGTGATGGAACAGGTCATTCTGGAGGTCATCAACAAGCATGTAGAAGAAAAGCAGGCCATCAAGAGAAATCAGCATGGATTCACCAAGAGGAAGTCACGCTTGACCAATCTGATAACTTTCTGTGAAGACATGGGAGGATGGGTTGATGAGTGGAGAGCAATGGATGTATACCTGGACTTCAGCAAGGCTACTGACACTGTCTTCTTTAACATCCTCATCCTAGGTAAGCTCAAGAGACGTGGGTTAGATGAATAGGCAGTGGGGTGGAACAAGTGGTGGCTGAGTTCAGAGGGTCGTGATCAGTGGAGTAGAATCTAGTTGGAGGCCAGTAGAAAGGGATGTTCCCCAAGGATCAATACTGGATCTAGTCTTATGCAACATTTTTATCAATGAGCTGGATAAAGGGATAGAGTGTACCTTCAGGAATTTGCTGATTATAGGAGACTGGTAGGCGTATTTGGTACATCTGAAGGATGTGCTGCCATTCAGTGGGATCTTGATAGGCTGGAAAGTTGGGTGGAGAGAAACCTAATGAGGTTTCTCTAGCAAGGACAAGTGTAGGGTCCTGCACCTGCAGGGAAATAACCCCAATTATCAGTACAGGTTGGAGGATAACCGGCTAGAGAGCAGCTCTGTTGAGAAGCTGACCATGAGCCAGGAGGGCTATCCTAGGGTATCTGAGGATACCCTGGTATCCTAGGTACGTCGGGAAGACTGCTCAGCAGGTCAAGGGAAGTGATTTTTCCCTCTACTCAGCCCTAGTGGGACAGTATCCCAGATGTTGTGTCCAGTTCTTGGCTTCTCCATATAAAAAAGATAAGGAGTTACTGACGACGGCTCAGCAGAGGGCCACAAAGACGATGAGGGGTCTGGAGCCTCTCTCTTATGAGGAGAGAATATGGGAGGTGACAAAAAGATTGAGAGAGGATCTCATTAAAGCATAGAAATATTTCAAAGGTGGGTGCCAAGAGGATGGTGCCAGATTCTTTTCAGTGGTGCTCAGAGACAGGACAAGGAGTAATGGCCATAAAGTTAAATGCAAGAAGTTTCACCTCAACATGAGGAAGAACCTCTTTACATTGAGGCTGGCAGAGCACTGGCATAGGCTGCCCAGGGAGGTTGTAGATTCTCCCTCTCAGAGACATTTAAAACCTAGGTTGCACTCCTATGTAACCTGCTCTAGGTGACCCTGCCTTGGCAGGGGGGGCTGGACTAGAAAATCTCTAGAGGTCCCTTCTAACTAACAATTCTCTGATTCTAAAAAAGTATATGTCTTGTGGAGCTACTCATAGCGATGGATGTACAATCAAAAAGGTGTGGAGACCCCTGACATAGATTGCACACATTTGCAAATGCAAAATAGCAAACCAATGCTTTAAAGTGACCCAATATGATTCAGAGGTAAATAAAAGACAAACTTGCTATTTCACACCGCTTCCACTGTTCTGACAGGATTATTCTTTATACAAGCACAGTCCTAGATATTCCTTGGGGCTATTTAAAAACAACAGAAAAACTAAGTGTACTCATTTAATCTGAAAGATGTGCTTATTGTTATTAAATGTCTTTTCTACAGGAGTCCAACATAAAATCTATGTGTCATAAAAATCACAGGGATGTGAAGCTGAGAGGATTTAAAAGGATCTCAGAAGAAATGCAGGAAGTTTAAGAACCATCTGCCTAGTAGTCAAATTTCCCAAGACAACATAAACTAGGAACTATACAGACTTGATTCTCAAGAAAGTAAACAGTGGCAAAAGTTATCATATTTCTGCTTAGACAATTTAGTTATATAATTCCATGTTTCAGTAACATCTATTCTTGCTTGAACACAATTTTACCATTGATAAACAGGCAACTACTTTGGGAAATCTGATTCTGAACTTTTATCTTATTTGGGGGCCAGGCCCTGAATTCCTTGAAAGCAGTATGAGGAAGAGGTACTCAAATTAGATGAATTTTTTATAAGGACAAAAACTTGAAGAGGGAGTTTTGGAGGAAGTAAGATATTGTAAGAAATGAGATCAAACACAGCAAATATTCTTGGATAAAAACCTCAAATATTTCAATATGTTTGATTTCATTATGGCTTCAGTATTGCTTTGCTGCCTATTCTAGGTAATTTCAAAACCCTTCCCTTCTTAACCTATCATTTCAGAACAACGGCTTCTATTTCGAAGTTGTCTGGCAATTTAAAAGAATGGATTTTTTTTTCCAAAAGTGAATAATTGTATTAAATACCAAGTTTGAATTGTTTTTATTAGACCCAAGTATGTCTAAATTCATATTATTAGAATTCTGCATGATAGCTTAAACCTTATTGCAAATTTCCTGCAAACTCTCAACATGGCTAAATTCACCTCTAATATAAAAAAAGACACCCTAAATTTAATAATTAATCAGAGAAGTTTAATGGGCTATAAAAAAAAATTCAGCTTGCTGTTAGTTTTGCTGGGGTCATACTCACCCACAAAATTGTTTGAGTGATCTTATGGGGTTGAAAAGAATCCTTCTCAATGAATAGCTGATTTTTGTTTGGATTAGTAATTGTAGAAGTTAATGTATTTTATATTGGTTTTGAAAAATTCCTGAACAAAATCAGCCTCTGGAGAAGTTCACATATTAAATATAGAACAAGTTTCAAAAAAATGAAGAAAGTGCAATTCCTACTTTCAAATGAAATATCTTCTGCCTTCTCTTATCCTTGACCATTTAAAAACCTTGGATTTTCATAGTTTCATAGCACAGATGAATACTAGTGTCAGGATAAATGAGTCCTATCAACATAATAGAATTTATGGGAGTCTCAGATGAGTCCTTGAAGAAAAATTTTCTGCAAGTGTAGTGGCTTTGAGAGAAGCAATTGCACAGTGAGGCACCTTCAGCTTCTTTCTCTTACCTGAAGGGCTTCCTGGAAATTCTTCCTTTCAGCAATCCATCATAATCCATGCATATATGAAACTCTCAAACAGATTGTAGTGATTTTTCTTTCTTCATAGACCAGTACACTTTTGAGGGAAGGGAGGGTGTTGTGCTGAATAAAGCATCTAAGTAGTTGTTATTAGCAGAATTGTTAAAATATTCATTGTAGTGTAGTTCTAGAGTACTTAACTTGGCCTAAACATTATTAACCACAATCCTCAGTATGAGTTTGACCTACAAAGCAGCCTGGGGGAAAAGAAAATTTGAAATACCCAACATTATCAATATTTTAAATATACAAGTTATTAATGTTTTAACACATGCTTTAATGCTGTTTTTTTCACATGGACAAAAGCTATTCTGCATCATACATGTACATCACGAGACCTTAATGGTCTCAGGTGGGACCCACATGGAGGAAGCACATATTCCCTTGCAGCTCTTACATTTAAGTAAGCACAGAATAGGGACAGAAGCTCAATATCAGGGAACAGAGGAATCCAGTCAACCATGAGCAAGGTGCCTACACCTACAGAAGCAAAGACAGGCTGAGCCTCTCCAAAAGGCACTGCAATATGTCCAATTTTGGAGAAGCTTCTGGTTGTCTGCTGTAGCAGGAGGTAGCAATGGTGGTGGGAAAGAGCCTACAGAATGCAGCTGGATCTGTGGGGCGTGAAATCTCACTATACTTACAGAGCATTAGAAGTATTTATTTTGTCTGTGTAAATTGCAAATAAAAGTAATTGAAAATAACAATGCTTAGGTTTTTCATTTAAGTTCATGGAAATCAAGCATACTTCCAAAGTAAATAAATAAAAATCAGAAAACATAAGTAGTTATAGGACCGAAGGCTGACCTTAAATGTCCTCCTTGATTTTCATTTATATTTAAGTGATACAATAGAAAAGTGGCCTCTAACTGAAATATTAAGTCTAAAAAATATGTTTTATTACACATTTTGAGGCATTTCATTAATAAGGTGCTAATCAGCTACTTTAGATTGACTCAACTCCACTCCAAGCTTTGTCTTGAAAAGCAGAGGAAAATGCTATCTATTCCTCCAGGAGCCCTTCCATTTTGTCACTGACTGTCACCCCAGACTCCAACATCAAAGTTCAACAAGTACAAAAAATATGATACTGACAGATTACATGAAATTGAATAAGTAAAATGGACTAGAAAAGAAATAATATACTGACTCCCTTTTCAAAAATCACTTTGACCCATGACTTCTGTGTAATTGAGGCATTAAGCATAGTCATTCCCCTTCCTGTGAAAAGAAAACAAATATATTTCTTAAAATTACTTTTAACTGCATCTTTCTTCAAGAGCAATACACATTAAGTTTTCTTCTACACTTGCACAAGAGGGGCACTTCAACATATATGTTGTATCAAATATTACCAACAGCCTTGCTTGTCTATTGTAGAAAGATGCAATGGAGCTCATGCTGCAGCAATACTGATACAAAATACTCAATTTCACCTAGCCTCATAAAGCAGAGGTGGGTGACACAAAAAAAATTACACTATTACACTGACCATAGGTATTGCATTATGTCCCCAGTCATTAAACACATAGCATGCATTCCTATTATTGACAAAAAAATTAGTACTTCTATGTATCAGGCAATGGTTCACACCCCAGAATTTTATAAAAAAGAGGCATTTTTCAGAAAAAGTTTCTCTAATACAGATATCTCCTCTCCTCAACGTTTGTTTTACTGGATTATTTTAACAAAGCCATCATTTAGTCACTAGAAGCTTCTTGCCTTTGAGTGTATCCAAAGAAAATTATCTGAGAAAAACAGAAGAAACCAATGCACTATTCCACAAGAAAAAGGAGATAAAATTTCAAAATTACAGCTAAATTAAGGATAGTACTGTAACAACAGCTAAACCAATGCAGCAATCTGAGCCAATTTAAGTGCTCTATTATGCAAAACTACAGCCATTATAAAAGAGAAATCAAAAACTGTTGTTCACACAGTTAAGCTGTGCTTCTGTCACATCAGAAAATAGTGATACATGAGCAGTTTTCAAATTATGTCAGTCAGGATAGGAATTTAATTTAAAATATCTAGCACTAGGACTGTAGAGACAAAGGTCCTGATCCCAAAGTGCTTGACCTATTTCTCAACAGCATCTTTCAGACTCCATTCTATGCACTATGTGCCTGATGCAGCAAAACACCCACTTCATTTCAAACATGTGGCCATCTTCCCTGCAGTCAACAGACTGCTTACTTCACAAGTGCTTTTCTAAATCAGTCCTGGAGGATTGGGCCTTTGCCTGAATGCTCTGAAAATTCCCTGAATAGTTTCTTACTAGTCAAGCAAATCTCTGCTCACTTTTGTGGTAAAAATTCCACTTACAAAATGGCATAGTATCAAGGATGTAATTTTCACTGCATTGTCTGATTCCATAGGTTCTGTCCTTTGTATCACTGGTCACCTGTACATGCTCTGTAATTATGATAAAATGCTTTTTCATTTGCAAATAAGAAAGTAGAATTGTAACCTATATAGTTCATTGCTTTAAGTGAAATGAATATCAGATCTTTAAAATGGAGCAGATTAAAAATTTCAAGATTAAAATTTTTGAATTTATACAGTATTTTTCCAATTCTGCTTTCTTTTTAAAAGAAGCAGAAAAGCTACTGTGATTTCCCCAATAACTTGAATAATTGCATAAAGATGATCTTATAGGATATCCAACGTTGAATGCACTGTGAATGGAGAAGATGCCTGTCAGAAATGGAGAGCATTGAAAGTACAATCATAACATCTGAATTTCAGTTTTGCATTTGTGATTCTTAATTACTTATTTCCTCCATGCAGTTCCTAGTCCTACCCAACCCCACCGCTTTCTTTACAGTCCGGAAAGGGTTTAAATGTAGTAAAAGGATACGAAGACAGTGGTACCTTCTTCTTAGAAATCTTCAGGCATTCTGTAAAGGACAGCTTCCTGATCTTACTGTTTCATCAAATTCTTCAAAATTCACGTACAGTTTGGGGGTTGGATAATATATATTATCATTTTATTTAGGGATCAAACTTTGACCATTCCTAAGGTGACCTTCTGGTTTGTGGTATCGTGGGCATCAAATAACACTATGAGCCTTCACAGCAGATTACTCTGGAACAAAGACAGTGATACTGTGTTCCTCTTAAGCATGTGTTCTGAAAAGATTGACAATACATGACATTCACAAAAAAATATCTGTGTCAGACACACAGCAGCTAACAGGGGAACAGCTAACTAAAGCTGAACTTTATGAGATGCATAAAAATGAAGCTTATAATTTTATCAATTTTGTCTTTCATCTTTGATGCGCTTAAAGGTTTTATTTTCATCCTGACTCCATGGCATATTAGCATCCAGTCAACATCAAAAAAAGTGCTTGTCATTAAATATTAAATTCCTTAAGGGGTAAATCTGTAAGTCTTTAATTTCTTTTTATTTTTTCCAGCTGAAGCTGGCACCACTCAAGGCTAGAGAAGCACTTGGAATCCATAAATTGAGATGAAACTAATGAGAGTTGAAAAACTTGAAAAAGGACTGTTTAAATAAAGCCCTGAGGAAGAAATTGCATGAATATGCCTACATTAGACAACACAGTACTATTCCTAATGAACTGGGTTTTACACCAGACGAAAATAATAGAAACATATCATGGTTTGGGTTAGAAGGGATCTTTAAAGATCATCTAGTCTAGCCCCACCTGTTATGAGCAGGATCATCTTTCACTGGGACAGTATTGCAGACATCACTTCATCTGCAGTCTGCCTCACCATGTGCCTATCAATCCATCTGGGAAAATACACTAATCATTTTCAGAACTATTTGAAGGTTGAAACATTTTATAGAGCTTAAAAAAATAGCCCATGCATCAAGCAGTATTGACTGCACAGATGTTGTTTTAAAGTTTTGCACTCCAGTGGATTCTTAACTTTTGAAAAAGACTTTACATGGCTTAAAAGCAAGTTCTTGCCATAGGCCTTTCTTTGCATTATATAGATTGCTGTAACTTCTGTGCACAGTGAGCCAGAATGTGACATCTTTCCTTTTTCTTCCTACAGTACTGGACTACAAGTCTCTTCCCTTATAATACCAGAACACCTTTACTTCAGTTTATTTTAAACACTCTGTCAATGGGGAATAGCATAATTTTCTCAACATAGCATAATTTCTAGCATAATTTTTTCATTACTTTCTCAATCAATTTTTTCAATATGATAGCTGAGCGGGACATCTTTGTAAACAAGGCAGAAAGTAACCTTTTGTGTAACAATTTTTGAAGCAGTCTGTCAGGAATGAGCAGGAGAAAGGCAAAGGTTTGTTGCTGGGCTTGCAAGGGTTCCTCAGGGGTGAAGAGATAGACAAGAATCTTGACTCCTTGATCAGAAGGCTGGATTTATTAATTTTATGATATATAATACATTAAGACTATACTAATCAGAATAGAGGGAAAAGTTCAGAAGCTTGCTAAGCTAAGAATAGAAAAGGAATGAATCAACAAAGGAGCTCTCTCTGATTCTGTCCCAGAGAGAGCTTGGCCCCTGATTGGCCCTTAATTGTACACATGCAACATGGGCCAATCACAGGTGCACCTGTTGCATTTCACAGCAGCAGATAACCATTGTTTACATTCTCTTTCTGGGGCCTCAGCCTTCCAGAAGAGGTAAAAATCCTAAAGAAAGGATTTTTCACAAAAGATGTCTGTGACACAGTTTGTAACTACAGCAGTATCTAATGTGATGAGATTGAAAATTCTCAATAATATTATAATGGGTCAATAATTTTGCTACTGGTCATCAATTGCTGTACAAGACCCAAGGATGCTATTTAGTTTCAGCAACAGAGAAGCTGTGTCATCTGGTGACACCTCTGTAACTTTCTGAGTTTCCAATAAACATACTGTATCTAGAAAGTGAGAGTATACGTCACAGAGCGCAGATAATCTACTACTGCAGACAATGAAACGCAAATTATGACTGTTTGTCCTAGGGTGACATTATGATGCTTGTATCCCCATCCGTGTGTTCTGTTTATGCTGGATATTATGTTCTGTGCCTTCAAGACTGGCTCTGAAGAGTGAATGTTTTGTTTTGGTTTTGTTATCAGCCACTCCCCAACAGCTGGCAAGACACAGAGACAGGGCAGTACATAGTGAGGCTTTTGCTTTTTCCTTGGCTTTTCGCTTTGCTCTTGCTTTTGCTCTGCTCCTGCTTTGCTCCTGCTTTTTGCTTCTGCTCATTAGTTAGTCACTAAGCAGTCTGAATTTCTTCCTGGACTGTTTCTCTTTTTCCGTTTTTTGGACCAACTTGAACCTGCTCTGGACTGAGACCTGGGAACACAGAGTTTGCACCCTGTGGCCTGCAGCAGCTGCCCCAGCACAGGACGGACTGATAACAGAGCGACCACCCCCAAGAGAGATCTTCTGAATTTGTCATCTTTTTCAGAGCGGTGAAAGAGTGTTGTCATTTGGTATTCTTCCTTTTGTGTGCTGGGGGGTGCTGTGCCTGTTAAATAAACAGGTTCTTTCCACTTCTCTCCGAGGAATCCTTCCTGAACCGGTTGTGGGGAGAGGCCATGTGGGTTTGCTTTCTGGAGGGGTCGGCTCCCTTTTGGAGGTTTTCTCCCAAATTTGCCCTAAACCAGGACACTGTTTTATGGTATCTTTTTCAGAAAACACAACTTTTCACAAAATATGAGGCTGAGAAATACTCATCTACAATCTCATGTAAAGGTATACTCAGGCCCAGGTTAGCAAGCAGCTCCTAAATGAAACAGAAGTATAATTTTAAAAGGAATCAGACTAAGCTCATGGAATTATTTAAGAGCCAAACCACAACTAAATGTTTTCAATTATAAGTTTAAACTTCAGTTTTAACACTGAAGTTTACACACCTCCACTGATTTTCACTCTTATTATCAGTGACTCTTAAAGGGAAGACCAATAGCGCCTTCTAAATAGCAATACAATGTAATTTGCATTATATTGTTACAATTCAGTCACAGTGCTTGCATACCATAGCTGAAATATCTCTTTGCAGAGATGAGAGGATTTTGACCAGGCCATAGCATTTGAGTTTGTGAAAGGCCTTAAACCAATGTATTTCTAAAAAAATGAGTACCACTGGTGTTTCCAGCATAGAAAAATCCTGAAAAGTCTTGGGATCACCAATTACTTAAGTCCTATAAGGAGAAACAAAAGATGAAGACTAAGGCTTTCCTGTCTTCCTATCTGTTGGTAGATAAATCCTACCTGTATAACTTAATAAACACATTACAGAAATGCAAAGGTAGATATCATCTTCATGCATTTTAGATGAAAGAGTTGTTGAATAAATAGATAATGACTTAGTGGAAGAAGCAAGGAGAAACCAATTCCTTTTTCTGTAGGAAACCACGGGCCAAAAAAACCCCACTTACTGGCTCAACAGCTTTCTACTTCTTCCACAGCCTTGGTAGAACAAAAGTCTACCTAGTTAAGCTAGACCCAAAACTCTCACCGTGCTGCATGAAAATGCAACCTCCTCCCCCAAAAATTTGATACACTGCCTCTCTTTGGCCCTGCTTTTGTATGAAAGTTCTATTTTGCACTAACTCGAAATTTGAAGAAATTCTGTCGTGTTTCTCCAAACTGATCTGAAAACTGGAACCCTTTAGGTACAGTACTGTCAAGAGTACTGTACCTAAGTACTTTCCATATCACGAATGGGTACAAGCAAGAGCTAGGAATGAGGAAGACCAACACAGCTTCTGAGGACAGCCACAATGAGTGAGTATGAAGGAACCTTGCTGATTAAAATGTAGGCAGTTGCAAAATTAAGAGGAAATTTTGGTAACTTCTGTGCTTAAGGATTTATACCTAACACCTCCAAGTTCATTTGAAAATGCTAGTTAGAGAATTTCAGCCCACAGTATCTTAATTCACTTAGAATTTCCACTGAATTATGTACAGTTACACCAGATGTACCACTATGGAGATAGCATTCTAGTGTATGTACTATAAAAAATTGCCAAGAGCTTCTCTGTTCTACTTTTGTCAGAACCTGAAATTTCTTATTCGTTTCTCTGTTGACAGATGCTTTTTCTTTTCAGAAAATGCACTGCGAGAATTCAACTTCAAATGGCAGAAAGAGGAAATTGTTACTGAGTAGCAATAGTCATACCAGTACACTACTAGTAACGTCTTTTCTCAATAAATAGATTGTCTGCATATATTTAAATGCCCATGCATATCCACACAGTCATACCACTTACATAATTAGTCATGTCTTTGTGTTACTTTTCCTCAAAAAATTGCTTTTGACACTATGTCACTAAGTGACTAATTAATTAGTCATAAGTACTCTGTCCCCTCAAGATATTATTGTTTACTAAGATGATCATCTGGCTAGGAAGACACAAACCACGTATGTTTGGTCATTATATGATAATTGACACTGAAGGTCAAAACTGAACCAGAATTCTAGAGGGTGAAAAGTCTGCCTTGATCATTAATTTAGGATATAATCTGGGAACAGTAAATTATGTTATTTATGCTCAGCTTCCCTATCTGCAAAGCCAGGATACTAACACTGCTAAAACCTGTCAGAGTTCCTCCAATTCATGTTAACAAGGACCTGAAAAGTCAACCATCTGTCAGGAATCAAAAATTTACAACTAATTATGACTTCAGTAATACCATCAACAGCACATAAGTGCTACAAGTAGGTCACACAGATAATAGCCAATGTGTCACAAACTCTCAAAGACTATATGCAGTATAATTCTATTTAAGTTAAAAAAGGATTGAGCAGAGAAGCAGATCAAGTCTACACAGTAATGCAGCGATTATAGGCACAAGACCAGCAGTGACAAAACAGGAGCCCGCAAGCAGAGCAAGACTGGACACAGTAAGAGCTTAAGTAAGAGTATAGTAATTGACTGCTGTAATTTCTTCTACATGTTAACTCCAGGATGCAATCAAGAAAAAAGGAAAGAAAAAAGCTTATCTTTGATATAGACATGCAGCTATTCATAGAAGCATGACCAGAAGGGATTGTTGTAGTCTGAGGATAATAGGAACTGAATCAATATCTCTTTCATGTTAAATGTTCTTGCTGCAGATTTATAAGCTTTCGTAAAAAGCTCTAAGCATTGTCTTAAAACATAACAGTGATTAATATGTGATCCAGAAAGCATAAAAATCTAAACATGTGCTGATCACTTTGTAAGCACATTAGCTGTTTTAGTGACATTGTTCATATGTTAATGTTATGATGGTAATGCATGAGCATCACTTCATGGTGATAACAGGTGATGCATTGAAATAACCATATACTGCTCCTTCATTATTCTTTCTCCAGTACTGACAAAATCTGTATACCTGGAAAAACCTTTCCAAATTTTCTTCTGCAAAATTATAAATATTTAGGAATCTATTTTGGTCTGTATTCTCTTTTTCACTGATGAAAAATAAAATGTAAAATCTTTTGTGGTGTATGTATAATGAAAAAAAAACTACAGACATTGGGCATTAGTTGGATTTTTTCCCTACAAAAATATATACTTTTTCAATGCAGAAGTTTTAATATTAAGAAGATTTTACCATGAAAAAGGTAATTTCTTTTGGAAACTTCTTTTAAAACAAATTTACTGTAGAGTAATTGTTAGGTAGAAATTAGTTGATAGATCATATTGGTTTTTGGCCCAGCCAGCCTACATGTGGGAAAACTTAGGATAAATTAATTGAAAATTCAGAATTATTTTCAGGGTCCTTCCTTCTTTGACAATGTAATAAATACAGAATAGTTTTTAAAAACAGACCTCATCCTTGTATTTTCCATCTGTCTGGAGCCTGCTCCCTCCAGCCAGCTACAGTTGAAGTGTAATTCTGCATGATATTTTATCACAGATGAACCTCAAAGAAGTTAGGAATTTGATTCATATAAATTCAGATGCACTGCTGAAAATTCTGATCCAAAACCCAGGTTGATACTGCATTCCCTTCATGAGCTTTACAGCATATCCTGGATTTAAATGGCTTATACGTTTCTGTCAATGTATTTCCCACAGTCCTTTCAGAGACACGCAGCCTTTGCCTCTACGCAGCTCAGGTGCAGTGTTTAGAGGCTGTACACAAAGTCTGAAGTGCACCTGTTGGACCTCAATACAAAGGATTGTGCCTTCCTAGAAGGCAGAAATGCACTTTTAATGAGCTCTGACTCCAAATAGAATATGACAAAAAAAATTTTTCCACTGTAATTATTCAAAATTATCAGGTTGTAAAAGGATGAAAAGTTTACTCTTTAGAATAAGCAATCAGGCCAGTTTTGAGGTTAAGACTTCTGGGAATTTTGGAAAGTGATTCAGCTTCCAAAATCATTGATACCTTCCTTTCTTTGAACTAAGCGTTTGCTAAATAGTACAGGAGAGTTATTGTCCACTGGGGAGCATGTTAAGATTGCCTAATTAATCTCCCTAGTAACCTAAACTAGATCTGGGTCCTTAGAGACACAAGGAAAGCAAAGTCAAACAATGTGATCGCTCTCTTTCTTTGTCTCTTTGTATCCTTTTTTAGAGAAATTATTTAAATTGTGAGAGACTATTTTAGGTCACTGATGGAAAGCTAAATTGGTTCTTCACGCTTAAGACTCCTTCTGTTAATCCCCTTTAAAAAGCGTATTTTTAGCATGCCTCAATAAAAAAAAGCCTCTAATTGCAAATGTTCTGCACTCTGAATTTGGTACAGATTTTGCTGTTACATGCTGGTCGACTAAAGCTGGAAGCTTGGTAATTTTGTAAAAGAAAATGTGTTAAACTTTTTAACCTTCCAGTTGTCCTTTTTTTGTTGAGCGTAAAAATTTTTCATAAACAAACATGAAGTTTCCTTTCATCTGGAATAGAATACTCATATTTCACTGGAAACTAAATCAAGGTTTGTTGTGGAATATTTTTATTGCTAGTGTGATACACTGATCTGTATGAAATACAGAAAAACAAAATTCAATTAAGACTCTAACATGTTTGTAGCTCAAAATCCATCATGTTTATGCTAAAAGCTAGATAATACATAAAAAAAAAAAAAAAAAAAAAAAAAAAAAAAAAAAAAGAAAAAGAAAAGAAGGCTTTCTTGGACATTTGAAATTCTGCATAACTGTTTCCATAGGCCCCTGTATTGTCCCAGGCAGTTCTACCATCTGGCTGATTTGCCCAGGTCAGGATCAGGGGCACATTATATTTGCTTTGTATGAAGAGTGGCATCCCCAGAAAGTGATGCAGATGGAGAGTTGCCTAAGAAGAAGATCAGTTTATACAGTGTACGCTTGGCTGTGTCTGCAATTGCAATTTAATTTTACATTAACACAGAAAGAGATTAAATAGTAAAATTGTGTAATAAAAACTTACTTTGGAAAAATCTCTTGTCTGAACATCCAAGAGGCAATCCAGATGGACAAAGGAGTCCAGGAAATCTAGTCATGCTTCCAAAAGGAAATCTAAAAGGCTGTCCCCACTTGCTGAAAGATGAGCTGTCAGAGAAGAAGACCAGCCAGGCTGAACAGAGGAATTTGACTATAACTCAGGGAAAAAAAGGAGAAGAGAGAAGCCAGGAAGACTACATAGATCTGTGAGCTATGCAAGGAGAAAACTGCTGCTGCTGAAAAAAAAAAAAAAGTATAAATATATCAGCAACAAAAGAAAGGCAAAGGAGAATGTCCACCCTTTAATGGAAGTGCGGGGAAAAGTAGTAATGAAGGATGAGCAAAAGGCTGATGTACTTAATGCCCTCATTGCCTCAGCCTTTCACAGCAAGATCAGTTGTCCTCAGGACATCCAGGCTCCTGAGCCAGAAGACAGGAACACGGAGCAAAATGAGGAACCAACATCCAAGGGCAAATGGTCGTTGACCTGCTACACCACTCAGACATGCACAGATCTACAGGGCTGGATGGAGTCCACCCAAGGGTACTGAAGGACCTGACAGAAGAGCTCACCAAGCCACTTTCATTTATCAGCACTCTTGGCTGACTGGGGAGGTCCCAGTAGCCTGGAGGTCAGCAAACGTGACACCCATCGGCAAGAAGGCCTGGAAGGAAGATGGGGCAGGCAACTGCAGCCCTGTCAGCCTGACCTGGGTGCCAGTGAAGGTTACGGAACACATCATCTTGAGTGCCATCAAAAGACACTTGCAGAACAGTCAGGCCATCAGGCCCTGCTGGCGTGGGTTTGGGAAAGACAGGTCCTGCTTGACCAGCTTGAGCTTATTCTATGGCAATGTGATCCATTAGTGGGTAAGGGATCTGGACACACTAGATCAATGGGTTGAGAAAAAGTGGGTGCAGTACAGAAAAGGCAGAGCCTCAGGAGTGTATTGAGAGAGTTGTTATGCTTTGTTCGTCTGAGTTTTATTTGGGATTGGAAATAGCTAAACATCTGGAAATGCCAACTATTAAAAATAATTAATCAGGCTAGCTTTATCCTATCAATCATACTAATATGCAACAACAACAATTCATTTTTACATAGCTCTGAGATCTGCTTTCAAATATGTTAAAACATAAATTTGTCTCAAGTTTCCCTCCAACAAATGGAGTAATTTGAGATACAATTCTAATATAGGAATCAATAACAAAATCATGTTTCATTAATAATGTGTCAGTGAGTTACCTGAGCCACCCTTCCCCATGAAAAGAGAAGACCCCCCTTGAAATCTCACAAATTTCCAGATAAAGTTGTGCTGCTACAAATTTATGAAAGAATTAATGTATATATAATCACTGCAGGTTAAAGCTTTTTTCTGGATCTCTATGAGCCTAAAATCCAAGGATTTTCAACCACAAAAAAAAAAAAATCTCAACCTCCCATAAAAGGGTCATGGTGCCAGGGGTCATGGACTAGCTGCTCAATGAGAATGAGGAAAAGACTCAAATCTTACCATGTTAGAAAAACTGTACAGAAAAAAATGTACCACAATTCACTAAGGACAAGAGTCTATCCTCTGCAGGACATATAGCACATCCTCTGCAGAACACATAGCACAAGTTTTTGTAACATTTCTGTAGTCCTATGGATCTTGTGTCTCACAAAATATGTACATCAACCATAATCAGTCTAGAGTGAACAGAAACAGCTGTGTTTGACAGGAATGAAAAAATGTTAGGAAACTGAAACTGTTTAGCCTAGAAGAGGTCTGATAAGTTCTTGAATTCATGCATTAAGGAACTGTAGCCCTTTGAGCACTCTCCTCCAAAGCAACAGAGAAAAGTGTCATTTTTCTATGTTTATATGGGTGTGGTGAGTTAAAGTGCAAGATGTTCTGATATTATGAAGACAGTTTATAACAGTGCACACAATAAGCTCACTGTAGGGAGAGTATCCATCACTGCAGAAAAGCTTGGAAAAAAGTTTTCAGTGAGGAAAAGCTTAAGATACGTACTGTGATGATATAGGCATGCATTTAGGAAAATGATGAGTGGTGGAGTTAGTAAGTTACCAGTAAACCTGAAGTTGAAAGTCTGCAAAGTCAACGAAAATATCACTGAAACTAACCAATCATCAGAGTTTTTCTCAGGCCATCTCTAGACATTTTGTGAAGAGGATAGCTGACTGCTTCTAAATTGTCACTGATGCTTTTCTAGACAGAAATTTCTATGATTTAGAATTTATTTAGGAAGAGTACAGTTATTTAAGGTTGTATTTAACACAGAAGTAAATATAACTAAATTGGTGAGAAACTGATCAACACAAACTGAAGGATGAATCATGGTTACAGGTATCTGTGTCTGTAAACGCAGCAGATACTGAATTACAATTCACAATTATGAAAGCCATGGCAGAAAGCAGTGAGGAGTCTGCTTATTCACAGATCTTGCACAACTCTCTGTATGACCTGACCTCTGATATCCTCTTCTTTAGTTTAACAACTTCCTTTTTTTAATCTTTTTTCCTGCTTCATGCAAGAATGCCTTAGTGGGCTTGCTGGCTTGCTATATTAAGATTATTAATTTAAGTAAATCAGAGTGTACAGAGTCCTGCATCTGGCTTCCTCAGAAACCCGACCTACTTAAGACTCATCAGTTGTAAAGAGGGAATAATAAATGTGGAATGAAATGAAGAGGCATCTAGATCAAATGTCTGATTTATTTGGCATGAATGTCATATGTCTCTGTTTCTAAAATAATGCAACACTAGCACAGCAGCTTTAATGCCACTGATGGGATATAAAGCTCCATATATAAATATTATTTACCTGATAATATTTGCATCTATGCCTTCTCCATCCCTATTCAATCACTTACCTGATACTGCAAACTAGATTGCTAATTAAAGGCCTTAATCAAGATGCCAGGGGACTATCTTTCTTCGTTGGTGTTCTTCTCTATTTCACAAAAATATGCATATAAAAGATCCTCTGATATATAATTTTGTCTGAAGAAACAGAAAACACTACTTCAAGGGAGTCTTGTACATTTCTAGGTCTACAGTAGATGGACCTGGCTCACTTTATTTCTATTTTCTTTCTTTTATTAGACAAATTATGCTCTCAGGAGCCACTTGTTTTCCCTCATTTTCAATTTAAATTGTCCATCCACATTTTGTCTTACTAAAAGGAGAGACAGCTACCAAGAATATAATTTATAATGTTGTCTTTGGCTAAACCAAGGAAGATTACTTGGTACAGCTGGTGATCCATTTGTACAATTAGTCATACAATATGAAATAAGTGATTAACATTTTAGGGAGAACAATGTTTTTAAGTCTTGCACCAGGATTGTTCTATGTGGAATGCACTCACTATCAGATGAAAAAGATCAAAGATGACAAAGGAAAAGGTACGTATGTTTTTCTTACATTCAGAATCTTCCTATGAGTGAAAAAGAAACATACCTCATATATAAAGGCAAGAACATATTGCCTGTGTATTTGCAATCTTAGCAGTCCAATGAAATTATTAGTATTGATGGTAATAGCAGTATTGCAGGTCTAGTTATTGCAGGAAGTGAATATAGACAGTTGTGTTGGCTTTGCACAGCCTGGTTTTTGGTAGCAGGAGTCACAGAGGTGACTTCTGTGAGAAGCTGTTAGAAGCTTCCACCTTGCCCAGCAGAGTTGCTCCCTGATGGGTCAATTAGAGATGTTGGTGATACCTCTGTGGTAACATATTTAAAAAGAAAATCAAAACACAGTGAGGCACAGTTTTTTTCTAGTCAGAGAAGAGCAGGTAGTAAGAACATGTGAAGGAAACAACATGGAAACACCAAGGTCAGTGAAGAAGGAAGGGGAGGAGGTGCTTCAGGCCCTGGGGCCAAGATTCCTCTGCAGGCCATGGTGATTGATGATCATGGTGAAGCAGCTGTGCCCCTGCAGCCCATGGGGATCCACAGGAGAGACAGAGACACTCACAGCCTGTGGGGCAGGTGCCCACACTTCCTGGGGAGGCTGTGATCCAATGGGAGACCCGGTGGAGAGAGAGGACCCTTGTTTCCAGGCTGGAGCAGCCTGTCCTTGGATGACTACACTCTGTTGAAGAGTGACCCACACTGCAGCAGTTTTGGGAGTACTGCTGCTCACTAGAGTGGACCCACACTGGAGAAGTTTATGGAGAACTGCCTCCTACAGGACAGGACCTCACAAGGTAGCAAGGAAGGACTCCTCTCCCACAGCAGCAGAAGAACTCAGGTAATGAACTGACCAAAACCTCCATGCCCTATCTCCCTGTGCTGCTGGTGGGAAGGAGGGAGGTGTTGGGAGAAGAAAAGGGGGTTTTAAAAGCTTATTATTATTATTTAAAAGCTTCCTATTTTTAGTTCGCATTTTCCTTCTCTGATTTTGTTAGTAAGTAATTCATTTTGTACCCTTAAGTTGAGCCTGTTTTGCCCTTGGAGTGTTTCCTCCAGTCCTTATCTCAACTCATGAACCCCTCCTTTAAATTTTTCTCTCCTCTGCCCAGCTGTGGCAGGGGTGGGTGAGTGAGCAACTTTAGTGGATGCCTGATATTTGGCCAGCATCAAACCATGAGAACAAGAATTAACAATATCACTATTCATTAAAATTATTAAAATTTTCAATCATAGTTTCATATCCACATTTAGTGTTTTTCCTTTTATTTAATGCCACTAAAATTAATAATCTGAACATAGCAAAGACTTCCCTGTTGTCTGCTTGCAAAGTCAAGGGCACTGGTCTGAGCAGAGTGGAAAGTGCTGTTTTGGTCTGTCTGAGCAGGTGAAGGGTTCCTCAAGTTGACAGCATGTCAAGTCCTTTGCTGGGGATGCTGATGGCTTCTTATTCCTCAATGTAGAGTCTACTTAGGGTTGCTTTGAAATGTTTGGCTACATGCTCTTACACCTTGCACTTCTTTTTTAGTTTGTAAGCTCACATCACACACAAATTTCCAATTCGTTATGCGTTTTATGTCTTTTAAAAGCTTCCGTTTTGTTCTGTTTGGTACCCTTGAAACTGATTTTGCTCAGCTCCAAGTCTGCATTTCTTTCACAGACTACTGGAGACTTGTTTATAGCCATAAAGTTCATTATGTCAGCCTATGTCTCATTTCTTATAATTTCATCTCTGCCCTGCAGCTTGTATGTCTACCTTTCAAGTCTTCAGCTTTCATACTGCATTTCTCTACATTGCATGGTTATGCTAAAATCAATATCTCTGTGGATCTCTACCTCTTTGGGTCTACATTAAGGTTTTTGTGGAATGGGAAATCAGAGTATTTTACCATTTCAGTATTACAGGATAAAGAAAATAGTGATTAATTTAAGTGAAAGGAATAATTGTTGCTAGTTTCTGCATTTAGTGCAGAAAAATTTCTCTAGTTTCAGAAATAAACTAAATCTTGAAATAAATACAGTATATTCAGGAGTATTTCAGGAAATCGTTTTTGATCTTTTGTATTTCTTGCAGAGGTTATCAGAAAGTAAAATGGCTGACTAATTCTTTTGAACAAGTCTGTAATTGCAAATCCTGCAACTAAAAGAAATAATTATTTTACCATGATTTACAAGAAAAGTAACAAAATTTTGCAAGGAAATCTACACAAACTGTCATTTTCAACAACCTTTGTGCAGTCCATTACTGCTAACAGCTTCCTCACAGCTTTTCTGTGTGCTGAATATATTCAAGAACATATATTATGTCATCCTTTATGCCAGAGGTAAACAAGGTTGGATTTTTTTCTTCCCCCCCAGAACTATTGAAGAACCAACTGCACAACCATTTTTTAACAAGAAATTTTTTGTTACAGAAGGAGAATCTTACTATGGTATCACCATCTATTTTCTAAAGCAACGAGAGAAATATATTCTATACATTACCTGAATATCACATCTATGAAGAAGGTGACTTTTGCACTGCATGTATTTTATACCTGTAAAAACACACCAAACCTCAGGAAAAAAAAAAAAAGATATTTTAAAAACCTACCTTGACAAATCTGAACATATACACTCTGTTGAAACACAAACTAATTCTTTATTGCAATAACACTGTCGTTTATATTAGAATAATTGATTGACTTGGGCCCCCAGCAGTGCTGGGATTGGGCAGGATTCTGTTTTATATCAAAAGGGTTAGTTTCACTGTGTTTTAGGGATTTCTTGTAAGTCTAATATTTTCACATGCTTTCACAGTTACCTTCACACTTCTCCATCCAAATATACCCTCATGAATATGTATTTATATTTATAAATATTCCAGTTCATGAAAGAAGGCTAGGTGGAGGCAAGTTTATAAATAGGGAAAGGCCATAGAAATTTTCTAGAGTCCAAGGAGGTAATCAGAGAACAATCTACTATAGGAATAGGACAACAATTGGAAACCTTGTGTAAAGACAGTAAAGCAATTCATTTGTATGCTTACAATGGGAAAATGAAGAAAAATCTCATCTAATAAAAGACAGCAGAGAAGCAAAAAAGAGCAAAACTCCTTGAAAACCATATCTTTCAAAATATATTAAAAATAGAACTTGATTTTTGCCTTGGTGTTTGTCTGGGAACACTGACACACAAGTTATGCATGTAAAAGATATTTGACTCTGGTATTTCAAATCTGATCATTTAGATGGTTTTCGCAATAAATCTTGATGAAAACATGTATCCTTGAGGCAAATTCATCACTAATAACCATTTTAGCTCACAAAAGTAATTTTATGACATATTGTGTTGCATGCCTGACTAATCCCAGGGGATGAATATTCATGGTGGTTATGAGATAGACTCTTTTAAATTCTTGGAGTTCCATGTTGGCAGCAGGCATTATAGCAGCTTCACAGATCATTTTGTTCAGCTAGAAAGAATCTGCTGTTATGTCTTCAAAGTAAGGTGGTTTTATTTTTATCACAAGGGTCACCAATCCCTCTGTTGAAACCTAGCATTATTGCTCAGCTAGAGACATATTTACCAAAGAAGTGCTAGAAATAGCAAAGTGTAACTGAACAAAACAGTCCTACCACTTCAGCTTCTCTGAAAGCCTAAAAACCTCTGTTTTTCAGTGGTGTGCCACTGAGCAGTAGCATATTAACCAAGGGAGGATAAATCTATCACCTATAAAGTTTGTAGTCCTACACCAGTAGTATTTGTTTGGAAGCTGCAATAACTGAAGGTTCATTAGGATAAGCAAAATGAAAAACAGTAATTGGGAAGCAAAATAGATTAATTTGAGGTTCCTTCACTAAGGACCCAGAGGAGTCAGAGGTAGAAGGAGATTGTCAGATTTTGCATTCATTTCCTTCCTATGTAACACTCTCTTAATGAATTCTCCAGCCAAAATTTTAATGAATATCCACAACTCTTCTACTTTTTCGCCTAGACAAAAAAAAAAAAAAAAAAAAAAAAAAAAAAAAAAAAAAAAAAAATTCAGCAGAAAATGGAACTTGTGATGCTGAAAAACTGAGTATATAGAATTCAATCTAAGGTCAATTTGTTTATAAACCAAATAAGAAGACTTTCTAGAGCTTCATTCCTAACAATATATCTCAAGATCATCTGGGTACCCTCATAATACATGAAGGATGAAGAAAATATGTCGAAGAAAATGTAAATGAAGAAAAATAGCTTTTGAAGTTCTGTATCTTTACAAAAATTTACTGCTCTACCTAGGTCTTACCTAGGTCTGCATCTGCATCTTACTGTTCCTTAAACCAAAAACCACAAAGCAGTCATACCCAAAGTGATGCAACCCACCTAGGAAGTAGAGGAAGGATACAAGGGAATACTAGTATCAAACCTGTATAATACATGATGGAAGACAAAAGAATTATAAAAACCAATGCAAGGATATTCTTAAAACCATAACAAGTAGGAGAGAATAGCAAACTGGCAGTCAACAGCCTATGGCAGATCCAATAAAGCCTGAATAGTATAGAAGAAATAAATTAATCTGCATAGCATCTGAGAAACCATTACAAGTGACGGGTGAGGTGGAGGAGTGAAGAGAAGACAATAGTAATATGTCTTGCTTTCCTCAAAAAGCAGCATAGCATCAAGAAATATCAGGAAAGCACTAGAATTAAGAAGAAGGCTTAAGCTCTTCTACAACACTTAGGTTATGGTAGCAGGCATGCTTAATTGGAATATCTTGCAGCTGTTGATAACAAAGTCACTGTTGCTCTGATCATCCCTGAATGTAGCACATATTTCATTGTCCATCTCCACGAAGAGCAAACTACTGAGGAGATCAAATGTTTTCCTTCAATACACCAGCTGAACTTGTGAGTGGGAGCACTGTCAATATGCGAGAGCCAAGAATTAAAGATTTTCTCTTCATCTGAGCGTCCTTTGGAAAATTCATAATATGAAGACATTTTTGCTTAAATTTCTTTTAATTTATGCTTCTCCTCATAAGATTAAAGATTTTGTGAAATATTGTAAGAATGGTTACCCATTCAAAATAAATTTATTTGAATATTTTTAAATTTTAAAACAATATTATGAATGCAAGTAAAAATTCTTCCCATGACAACTTTTTAAAACATTTATAACTACAATAAAAGTAATTTTTTTTCACATTACCAAAATAATTTTTTTTTAATTATTTTCCAAAAAATTTGTGCTATTCCAATTATTTAGTCAGATCCCTAGTGGAAGATCCTAGCCTTGAGAATAGTTTCAAGAGTGTAAATACAATTATCAATATGGAGTTTTTAATTTTTAGTTTCTTCTTCCCTTCTGTGTTCAGTAGTTACTCTGTGATTGTGTGCCACCATCATGTTCTCTTGATCTTTGTAGGTTTGTTAATATTCTGAAAGAAATTTAAAGAAAGATAAATATTCCATGTTAAATTTCCAAACACTATTCATAACTGCTAGATTTTCATTATATTTATTCTTTGATAGGCAACATCAAGTTGACCGGCAAGGTTTTCCAGTTAAAAGAAAACATGCCTTGCACTCCCATTTAGCTTGAATGGTTTGATTCTCTAAAGGAAATCTTTGCCTCTACATTTTTTCACATACATATGGCTGAAATGGATATTTGAAGTACCAGATGTTAAAAACATGCATCTCCCATTAAACTCGCTTGATTCTTCTGTTTAAATTAATCATTAAAAACATATTTCAATTCTCTGTGGCATCTTGCTGTTTTGCATCCTGATGCTGTAGTTTTCCATCCTTCTATTATCAATCCTTTGAATAATAGCTAGCAGGAGTCATGACTGCACCAAGATGCAATGCAGAACATCAAGAATTAGACTGGGAAATGAAAGATAGTAAATAAGCCTCTCAGCTAAGTTCCCTTTCCCTTGAAAGGCTGGAGCACATGATCTTTTGGGGTTCTATCCCACCTGGGCTGTTCTGTGATTCTGTGACTCTATAATTACACAGTGTCTGGCATCATACAAAGCCAAGTTTCAACTGATGACTTGCACTGGAGATAATGAGGCAAAGTAACCCCTTTGGGAGTCAGAAAGGCTTCATGTGTGGAGCAACTACTAGATTCTGCTCCATAACTGGAACCCCAGGCCCAATTTCATGCAGACATGATTCATAGGAATCACTAATATTATTGTCATTATGTGAGAAGGGAGGGAAAATAAAAATGCATGTATGCTGTGAATAAGCATCTTCTTTTTATGTTGCCTGCATACCTTTAACTTATTATATATTTTTATCATTCTAAAATAATTCAGAGTGTCAATTTGTTAATTCTGTAGCATGAAGAGTAATTTTGACACTTCAAAAATTGATTTTACTCACGTTTAAATCCCTGATAAAGCAGTTCTGCATCTATATGCAATTATACTTTCAATTTCTTCACAATTAATTTTTAGCTGAATTTTGCCTCTCCACTCAAACACACATATTTATACAATATAGTTGTCTTTGAATATGTTAATACATATTGAAACTAAAACTGATTGGTTAAACCAAAAAAAGATAAAGGCAGTTTAGTGATTTCTTCCTTTTAAAATTTTCTTTATTTCTCCCTCCTAGCCTCCTTGATAAAGTTGAAGTTCAAAGTAGAACACATAGAAAAGCTTTTGAAAACATGTCAGAGCTTTTCAGATTTGGTTCTAATTTCAAAATAGGATTATGTTTTTAAACAAGCTCTGGTAGAAGTCTCCAGCTCTAAGGAAATCAAAATCACTAGCTTACTTTAAGCAGGAGTCAGCAGAGACTTGAGCAGTTAAAGGTTTAAAGCTCTGAACAAATTAAAATAAGTGCCATCCCACTGCAGAGAGGTATTTTTATTTAAATCATAGTTATTAGATTCAGCTTTCTGCTGTTTTTTCTCATATATGAAACTGGTCCGTCTCTTGATAATTTTGAGTCAATAAACAAATGCCTATCTGGGGGTACATCAGTTAACCTACCTGACTAGGAAAAACATTTATTACCCTTAATCTGTTTTCTTCCTAGAAAAAGGTGAACAAGTGCCTTGAGTGAGATCACACCGCAGTATTTCTTCTTTTTTTCTTGTCACAGTAACTGACAATTGCTACAGTGAGTTTGCAGATTATCTAGAAATTGCTCCCTTTCCCTGCCCTCCCCCCTCACCAAATTAAAGTTGGTCACATCAATCAAGATTATTTTTATTGGTTGGAATTAAGGCAGTAGCAGGTTAAAGAGCTTAAAAGGGACATAAATAGAAAAGAGTTTGGTGGTTGAAAAATACTCCTCTCAAATTGGAGAGGGCATAGAAGGTTTTAACGTGCGAAAAACCTCGTACTGGAGGGTTGCAGCATAACAGTTGTCTCAGAGTTCTGTTATTGTGCTCTTCAGAGAAAACACTAATAACTGTTATGCAAATAACCTAGGATAATATGATTTTGAATGCTCTTTACACCCCAAAATATGAAAATAATTCCAAAATTGATTTACTAGTGTTATTTAATGCCATTAAAATCCATATATCTGCCTAGTTTTATAATAGTCACTTTTCAGAATAGAAAACACTTTTTAATTTGGACTTGGGTTTAGTCTTTTAAAAATATCTTTCTATATCTTTAATAAGCTTTTAATATTCATATTCATCTGTCATAGGCTTATGAGATGTAGTTGCTTCATTTTTTGCTGTTCTATATTCACTATACTTACTACAATTTTTTGCCAATGGATGAAGTAAATTTCAGTGCATTGTGCTATCATTTTTTTAATCTGATCTATGCTACAAGTTGCCTAAACCAAAACTATGTTAAGCTGCTAAAGGATTAAATAAGTAGACTAAGGGGTTGTCAAGAGGTGACAGAAAAAATCTCATTCTTAGCAGTACTGATATGTTGAGCCATCATCCATAATTTTAGTTCAGAGTTCTAGAACATGTAGAGCAGGAATAAATCTCTCCAAGAACACACAGGATGATTTGATTTGATAATTTCTCTTTTACGTCGTGTTTATCAGAGCTAGGTCACCTGATAATAAAATTCTGTACTGCAACTAAGTGGAACAGAATGAACAAGGTAAATGTATAGAACCTAATGCATAGGCATGCATAATTCCCCAAATTAAATATGGTGTAAATCTCACTTTTTTTGACAGATGAGCCATGAATGCTGAGACATTAGAAATTCTTCACTGCATTCTTCTATTATCACAAAACATACTTTTGTTCTTAATGACCTAATTAGAATACAAAATTATTCCTATGAGAATGCGAAAAGGTTGAGCAAAAGATGATCACAGTTTTTTTTACATGACACTGAGCCTGCTGGCAACAGGTGAGGTACCCCTCCCAAAGGGAATAAAAGGATATTTGCTCAGGAGATCACAGGTCTCACTAGGAGAGCTTTAAACTAGACTTAAAGGGGGAAGAGGATAAAAACAAGATCACAAGAGGATAAAAACAAGAGATAAACCCATTTGTGGGACGTCAGTGTTTGAGGGACAGTGTGCAAGCAACATACTTTAGTCTGCTCTCTCAGTAGATGCAGGCAATGGAGATCTGTGGGGCAGCAAGGATGCAGGAGATGATGATATTAAAGGCCTTTTATAAGCATAATGGCGGTATGACTCTATGACTGTGGTGTGTTTTGAGATAATAGTTTCAGTAGTAATGGTTCCTGAAATGTTTAAAATAACTGCTCTAGAATATCTTTCCAATTTTTCTCTCACAGACCTAAGACATGGATCTATATATTTTTTTAGTATTTGATATTAGAAACCACAGACACACTGGAGAATTGTCATGCAGGAATTAGAGCTTCTTCACCAAAAAAAAAAGTGCCAGGATTGATAACCCAACTGAAGAGCACCTACACCATGCATCCACCACAGGCAGCAAACAGGAGGAGCTAAAAGCTGTGGTGCAGCAGAAATGATATGCATAATTGCTATCATGGAGATGTGGTGGTTTTACTTGCACAGCTAAAGTGCTGCAATGGATGGCTGTAAACTTTTCAGAAGGGATTGGGAAGGAAGAGGAGGTGGTGGAATAGCCCTGTATGTTAGTGAGTACCTAATTTTCTGGAGCTTGATGGTGATATTTACTCATAAAAATCAGGGATAAGACCAACAGGGCAAATATCCTGGTGGAACTGTGTTATAGACCATTTAACTATGAAGAAGAGACAGATGTTCCATAAGCGGCTGGGAGTAGTCTCATATTTGCAAGCCCTCGTTCCAGCTTGCCAGATGTCTACTAGAAAAACAACATGGCAGAAAAGAGGCAGTTCCATGAGGTTCCTAGAGTGTGGAAGATAACTTCTTGACATAGCTGATAAGGGAGCTGGCTAAGGAAGATGTCCCTCTGAACCTGCCGTTTGTAAAGAAGGAAGGACCAGTGTGTGATCTGATTATCTGATGGGTGGAGGCCATCTTAGGCACAGCAATCACAAAAATTATAGAGTTTTCTGCTCCAGGGGAGCAGAAAAGGAGGAGGAAAAGCACATGCCTCCAGAAGGAAACCTAAAATGTGCATGAATAGGCCATCCCCATCTGTCCAAAAATTAACTGATAGGGAAGACCAACCAGGCTGAACAGAGAATTTTGACTAGAGAATGTATCACTTTTGGAAGAAGAGAGAGATCTCTCAGGAGAACTACAAGGATCTTGTGAGCTATGCAAGGAGAAAAACAGCAGGGCCAAAGCCCAATTAGAATCTAATCTTCTTACTGCTTCAAAAAGGTAAAAAAAAAAAAAAAAAAGAAAAAAAAAAAGAAGTTTTTATAAATATATTAGCAACAAAGAAGGACAAAAGTAGAATGAGGAGAATGTCCACCCTTTAATGGAAGTGTGGGGAAAAGTAGTAATGAAGGATGAGCAAAAGGCTGATGTACTTAATGCCTTCATTGCCTCAGCCTTTCACAGCAAGACCAGTTGTCCTCAGGACATCCAGGCTCCTGAGCCAGAAGACAGGAACACGGAGCAAAATGAGGAACCAACATCCAAGGGCAAATGGTCATTGACCTGCTACGCCACTCAGACATGCACAGATCTACAGGGCTGGATGGAGTCCACCCAAGGGTACTGAAGGACCTGACAGAAGAGCTCACCAAGCCACTTTCTCTCATTTATCAGCACTCTTGGCTGACTGGGGAGGTCCCAGTAGCCTGGAGGTCAGCAAACGTGACACCCATCGGCAAGAAGGCCTGGAAGGAAAATGTGGCAGGCAACTGCAGCCCTGTCAGCTGGGGGAACTTAGGGGACATCTGATTTCTCTCTGCTTCACTGCCTGAAAGGAGATGGAAGAAAGGTGGCATTCAACCTCTTCTCCCAGGTAAAAAGTGGTGAGACAAGAGGAAATGGGCTCAGTTGCACAAGAGGAGATTTAGATTAAATCTTAGGAAAAATTTCTTCTCTTAAGGGATATTGAGGCATTGGAACAGACTGACTAGAAAAGTGGTGAAATTATCATCCCCAAAATATTTTTAAAATATGTGAATGTGATACTTGGGGACATAGTTTAGTGCTGAAGATGTCGGTGCTGGGTTAACTGTTGGAGATGATGATATTAAAGGCCTTTTATAAGCATAATTGTGGTATGACTCTATGACTGTGATGTGTTTTGAGATAATAGTTTCAGTAACAATGATTCCTGAAATGTTTAAAATAACTACTCTAGAATATCTTTCCAATTTTTCTCTCACAGACCTAAGACAGGAATATATATATATATATATAGTATTTATATAGTTATATATACAAACATATTTCTATTCTTTGTATGTCACATAATGATGATAAGGATCACCAGTCTTGATATAATTCTCTTTGATGTGAACAAAAAAACAAGCCATAGGTTCAATATCAAATTCAGAGAAGTGTGAGCAAACTAGTTTTCTACTGCAAATATCTTTCCCTAACTTGTGATTGTAGTAACTTATGATAAATAAACAGTTTTTTTAAAATTGTTTTCAAGCCATATCCAATGTCTCTTGCTAATTGCAGCTGTCCAAGCCCCAAATACTTCAATTCATTTTTCCAGATCTCCCTCATACTTCTCTTGCCAACATCTAGTTCTACTGACATGCTTACCCATCCCTCACTTCTAAATCACTCTTATCAGCATATTCTGTACTTGCTTCCATGTTAGCTGGAATAACTTTGTCAGTGTGTTACTGCTCAATAGTGCAAAGAAAATAATCTAGTATTTTACAAATGTGTAAGCATAAAATGAATAATAATGTAGAAACATGTTTTTTACAAAACATGGGGAATTCTCCCATCCCATAAATAAATATTTAAATAAATAAACATCTAACAAAGTACAAAAATTTCACTTAGAAAAAGATGCTCCTTTTCCAACTTATATTGCACTTCAATGAATCAATTAGTATTGCCTCCACACAATATTTTGGGCCCCATCAGAAACAAAAACCTAATTGTGTCCAAATATTCATAAGAAGATGAGTCTAAAAAGAAGCTACTTAACATTAAAAATATCATTGTGAAAAGGTATTTCACTTTTTGCTTTGGCTAATTGGCCAACAGCTGATAGAGATTGCAGTTGTCTGCTTTTAGAAGCTAGGTGAGGAAACCTGGTTCTTCCACAACTTGAAACTTATTGCTGTAGATTCTGTAAGAGGACCAAAGTTCTAAAAAGGCAATGAGAAGTAATGCAGTAATGGATTTTTATCTGTTTAGTATATTTATTTTCTTACTCTTTCATTTGTTTGTTTTTGTGGATCACAAAAATTAATGTATTCTTCAGAACCATCATACATAGTATATACTAAAACGTCTTGAAAACAAGGAGGGAAGAGGTTAATACTTGCTGTTGAAGTATGTAAACCTGCTTCTGAGGAGGTCATCTTTCTGAAAAATCCTTGTATTTAATCAAACATTGCCCCGCTCCTCCAGTTTTGATAAAATTTGTTCCTAGCGCACATAATCAATAGACTTGAATCATGAATGAATTCTAGATATCTTTCCTGTATAACCTTTGAAATTTGAAAAACATGTTCATGTAAATTAGCTAAGAAAGTTCTTTTGCAATGTTGTTAGTTTGAATCATTAGGTGAAGCCGCAGGATGGCATTAAATGGGAGCAAAGAAGCAAAATTAGCACAAGGAAAAAAAAATTAAGACAGTGACAAGAAGAGACAAGCCTTTCCCAACAAGTCTTAAAATATCAATGCCATGTTTAACCAAACAGCACACAAAGGCAAACCAAACCAAACTCTCTTGCAAGTAATGCTTTTCTCAAACTTCTTTGTTAATGACTATTAGTCATTAGCAGTAGCAATCAAGTAAAAATGCTCCCATTTTGTGAAGTACAATGCCTGAGCATCAAATGGTTGTGTTTTTACTGCAACAGATAGTGGTATGAGCAGATGCCAGAAATGGAAATTTCAATCATATTTGCCACCAATGGTCACAAGGGAACATACTGAGATAGCTATGTTTCTTATAATAATTCTTCTGTAGTTGCTAACTGGCTTATGCCATGGCATAAATTAATGATTCATTAATATGAATCAGTGTGAGAATAATAAATTAAAAGGAAAACCAGTAAACTTAAAGGTTGCTTATGCAGAGACAGTTAGCCTTGCAGACTTTCTCAGGGCCATAACGTACAGTTCAAATGCGCAAGTATTTGTGTAAAGGATAAAAAAAGAAATACAAGTTTGATATTACTGGAAAAAGGGAGAGTGGTGCTCTCTATATCCAGCTATATATCTTTTTCATTCAATAAACCATTTCAGAAGGCTCTGGCACAGCTTGCTTTAAGTAGGATTACACACATCTATATCTGCTGAGAGCCTAGTTCCACTGGCTCTGAGCCTGCATTTTTATAGATTTTGCATGTGGTTACTTTCAAAGAACTCATACTCATCTACAGAAGCAGCACTTTTCCAGCTCTCATCACCACCATTATTACTGTCCAACAATTTCCAAGGCTCTCTGAGATGTATTAGATGAGAAGGGACAGTAACATTGTGAAGTCTAACAGATCTGACCAGATCAGATTAAGTAAAACCCCTTAGAGAATGAGAATGATCTACTGTGTAATTAAAGGAGAATGATGATCTTATCAGAAGCATAAAAGCAATGCCAGTATCTCTCTTGCAATTGGTTTTTCTCTCTAGGCCCTAAATATTGACAGAATTGCCCTCTTTATTTTATAGAGTGAGGCATAAAGAAATTACTTGTTCAATATCAGCCAGCAGACAAATGGTGCGGCCAAGACTTTGAGGGTCACAATCCTTGGTTCAGAGTGATCCCAAAGTGCATTCAGTGAAGAGTAGCTTTGAACAGAAGTGGAAAGAAAAGAGACAGACATACACATCAATACATATTCATATGTATTTCCTACTCCTACATGCATTCCATCCATAGTCTTTGTGAAGTTTGTGTCTCACCTACACCTTAAATATATTTGCTCATGCCTTCTGGCAGTGGAGACAGACAATTTCCATTCAGGATTGTCATGAAAAAAAATCCCTCAGAAATTAATTCTTAAACTGAGATGACTTAATTTAGCTTACAGAAAAATATTGTCATGACTCAAGACTACTAAAAGTAGTATTTTTTATCACATATTTTACTTTTTGGCACTCACTGCATTTTGGAGGCAGGGAAGAGGATTCTAAGTGCAAAGACAAAAAGAGGCTGTAGGACAATTCTTTTCCCAGTTAATGGCATACCTATGACATTTTTTCCTGTTTCTCCTACTAGAATAAGAAGAAATAACAAGAAGTCACTTGGTTGTCTCTTCCAAAACATTTCCATATAAGAAAGGAATTATTGTCCACAGAAAAAAATAGATTTGGGTTGTTGTTGGTCTAGATCCCAAGGGGTCAGATCCTAGCATTTATTATTAGAATTATCTCATCTTAGTTGGTTCTATCTACCAAAACAAAAGAATGCTTGAAGATAATATTTCTTCAAATATAACCATGGAAAAGGACCCCTTTTTCTTCTTCTAAAATTCCCCTTCTTCCTCAAAAAGAAACAATAAAATCTTCATATTGATAGGAAAACCCATGCATTTTGATGATTATTGGTAAAGATCTCACTGGAGATTTCTCTATCACAAGTTTGATTTCAGCAACTTGTGAAATCCCAAGTCAGGCAATTCCATATATTAGTAGTTAAAAAAATAATACT
The DNA here is from genome assembly GCF_028551555.1 of Melozone crissalis. NCBI lineage: Eukaryota > Metazoa > Chordata > Aves > Passeriformes > Passerellidae > Melozone > Melozone crissalis. The sequence goes on along the minus strand of NW_026535794.1, from coordinate 56,563,524 downwards.
ACTAATGATAAAAACCCCATCACAAATGGAAAACCCAACTAACCACACAAATACATACCCTACCACCAGCATACTGTTTGCAAACTTTTTGTTGCTTGTTAATCATGCTGCCTGTCTGAACTGTGGACAATTAAGACAGCAGCTCCTACTGTAAAGCAGATCAAATCCTCTTAAAGTTGCATATGGCCCTTTAATCTAAGTGCACTGTACAGAGGACTTAGTTCTAGGGCTCACCTCTCATGAATCAACTAGAACACTGTAACTGACCTCATTTGGCATCTGTCAGAAACTAAAAGCAACAGCACCCAGCTGTTCACTTTATTAAAACATACAATTGCATAAATAAAATATAAAATTATAAATGTAACTCCAATATTTTGGAAACTCAATGCTACTCAGTGGTAAAAATTCAGTTGTTATTTTTTCTGTGATTTTTATACCTTCTGAACAAAACTTTTCCTGTGCCAATTCCTGGCCCCAAGATTTTCTGCTGTGTTTTCTCATTCTGTAATAAGATTCTGTCACGGCACAGAGGATTCTTTTTTGCCCCTTCTTAGGGTGAAAAAGCATCAGACAAAGGAATTATTTATTACTCAATGTTGTTGGGATGTGAAAAAAAAAAGTAGTTCATCACTGAGAAAAGCATTCAACAAGCTCTTTACAAGTGATTAGAAAAGGGATTTTAGCTTTTTATAGCATTTCTTAAAAGTTGCAGTTTCTCTAACCTCCCTTGCTTCTTACCAAGAACAATTCTCATCTTCATTTATTACCTGAAGCAACGGTCAAAAAAGGAATTATATAAGTGTTTACAATTATTTTCCTGCTACTGGGTAGCTCACCTTTAGAAGGAGTCTTCATAGTTTCAGCGAGTAGTCAGATATTTCCCTCTGTAAATAATGACAGTAGAATACATAATCAAAATTCAAATTTTGAAGCATCAGGAGAGAGGACTTTATCACAAGAATAGCAAATATTGGGGGGAACATAGGGAGGACTGTAAAGATTATATAGGGGAAAAGAAAATGTAGAATCATTGAATATGCTGATGGAAGGCAATCATCAGGATCATCAAGTCCAGCTTGTGGCCAGGTGCAGGACACACCAAGAGTCAAACTGTGTGCCTGAGAGCACTGTCCAAAAGCTCCCTGAACTCTGTCATGCTTTGTGCTATCATCACTTTCCTGGGGAGGCTGTTCTAGTGCCCAACCACATTCTGGGATGAAAAACCTTTTCCCTGATATCTATACAAAACTTCCCCTGGCTCATCATAACAGTATGATTACTGCTGAGGGAAGTCTGGGCCTTTCTCTGTGATGACTGCGCCTGACTGCTTCTGGCTGCAAAAGAATTACCTCCTCTGGTACCCAGACAGATCCACAGAAGGAAGCCATGTAGTTCTGACACTAGAAGAGGATGAAACATGTTGTACAGACAGGCTGGTGGTAAAAAAAGAAAAATAAGGGAATAGAGATGTGAATTTATGAAGAGGAAGCTGCTAGTAAAAGGGCAGGAGGGAGGTCACTGCTGCCAGGGGTCAGACACTAAGAGGGCAAGACAAATGATACTGCAGGAAGCCAGCTACAAGAAACTGAGGTTTTAAAAGAGAAGGAGGAAAATTACCAAAGCCCTGAATGACAATTAAGAAGAAGAAGAAGAAGAAGAAGAAGAAGAAGAAGAAGAAGAAGAAGAAGAATACTCCAAGCCTACAAAGCTGACTTTGAAAGGTAGATGGGATGAGGAGGCCAGTAGCAGGACAGAGGAAAGACTGAGGCAGAAAAGCCCTTCGCAAGAAATATCAGAACAACAAATTCTATCCTTAAAAATATATATATATAATTCATTATTCCCTCTTCAGTGCACAAAAAATAAAAATCATAAATTCCTGCTTCTATCCACTGATCTCTCTGAAACCACTGGCAAAGTGTGCCATTTACTGTTGGTCCCTATAGAGTACTTCTGCTAGCTAGTAATAAACTCTTCATACTGAACTCAAGTAGTAAAAAAAATTTTATTCAGTTTAAGGTGCCAAGTCTTCTGAAGAACCATGAAGAAAGAACTCGTCGGCAACATGTAATGGAGAAAGTGTAATGTTGGATTGCTTTTTTGCATTGTAGAAAATTGTATGCAATGAAAATTATGTACAAACAAGCATGAATCTTAAAGTACATTGAAAGACCATAACCACAATTGTAGAGAGAAATATTTTTGAAGACTCTAAAATCTCTGTTGGCATTACGTCAATACATATCATATTTTTGCACAACATTCCTGCCATTGCATTGGTTAAAATGGGCTCCCTGACTCTTTGTAGACTGCTGGAATATCTTTTCATATTTAAAAGGTGGTGTCTTATTTTTTTTATTTATGTAAATGTAAACACTTTTTTTGCTAATGAGGTAGTGCTATGGAAAAGTACAACATGATAAAACATTTTCTTTCCATATTGCAAGTTACCTATACCTACAGCAGAAGCATCTTTGCGAGTAATTTCTGACATTGTATACAAGTTTCTATACTTTCCTTTAGTGTCCCATGGGCAAATATCAAACTAAATTTGGAATTAAATATGTGGGATAAACATAGATTATTTCCCTGGATTTGAATAAAATCAAACATAGAATCAAATTTGCTTGTAACTAAATTAGGAATGTTTTAGTTGTGAAATCCCCTCAAAATAATGAAGATAAATTGACATATTTAGTTTAATTCTGTTTACCTGTCCTGTTTTGATGTGATATTTTTAATGATGATATACCTAACAAAATACAAAATATTCTGTTATACTTGCATTATCAAATGAATTTGCAAAGGAACAGAGACACTATGAAGATAGATGCCCACAGAGTTGTTTCCCTAGCAACAGGAAGAAGGAATGTGCTGACAATTTCCATACCTTCATCAAATTACTGGTGGAGATATATAGGAGATATCTATTGCACTTCAAAAATAGAAAAATTTAAACTGTAGCTTATGTTTCTTTCCAGGCATATTTTCCTTCTCAAATCTTTAAGAAAACTTTCTTTGAGAAAGGCTGAATGTCTGGTTGAAGATGCTTCAAGGGGCAAAAGATTTCAGAAAAATGCAGTGTTATTTGCAGAAAGTTGGACCTTGTCTAAACTTCCAATTTGGTGCTCAAAAGTTATGGAATCACCATACATTTCTCACTGAGGTTTTTCATGGCAGAACACAGACAGATCTGAAAAGACTCCACTTTGGCCACAATGGAGAACAAATGCGTTTATTTCACAGAGCACGATGCCAAGACTAAAAAAGAAAGTATTGTTCTAATATCAAATTTATTTGCTTGCTGTCTGTGACTCTTAAAGACAATCCCATAATTTTTAAATCTGAGCTGCCTTGCAAGACACCAGACAGGAGTAAGGAAGCTGTCTCACAAAGAAAATAATTTTGGATTTCTAAGGATCTTTTTGAGTCATTACAATGAATTTTCCCCTCTCTTTATATGTGGAAATCCAAAGGGGGAAACATTTCCCTCTGTGTTGATCTATGGCTATCTATTAATTTACCAGTTGTTACCATCACTGTTCCATGGGATGCCTCTCAACATCTCTAGGATCTAGAGAGGTCTTAACCTAAAGAATCTACAGAATCAACACAAAATGGGCATAGAAGCAAAGTATTGATCAGAAACAGCCCCCTATTGTCAAACAGTTTTTAGCATTTTGTGCTAGGAATACACAAAACTGACCTGTTGCATCTGCCATGCATTCATATATATTACTGATTCTAAATGTGAAAAGCAAATTCCTTACAGCAGTATCATCTGAAAAAAACTTCTGCTAATCACTCAAGGATCTTTCCCTGAAACACCAGCTATCTGAGACCAAATTAACATGAGCTTTGATTTTGTAAAAACAGATAAGGTTTTGCTATTAGTTCATGAACTTATTATCTTCTACTTGCTGTTATAAAAACAGTTCATTTTAAATTATAACAGTTATAAAAGGGAGGAAAGAATGATGAAGAAAGACTATTCCAAAACGTAACATCATAGTTGTAGAGGTCACAGAATAAGCTTCCCTCTCCCTGCATGGGCTAGACACTCCAATCTGAATTTGCTCCACCTAGGCTCTGGCATTTAAATCAGAAATATTCCTTAGTTTCCTCTGCAACTGGTGGTAAGATGTGATATTCTGGTAATTTGAATTTTAGATGGGCTGAATCATCTTCTGGAGAGGTCTTTCCCTTCAAACCACGAGCAATCTTAGAGAGTGCCTCATATAGGCATATAGGTTCAATAGTTGCCTCCACCCTTTCATGCCTTTCTAAACCTCCACAGAGCTAGAAATTATGTAGCTCACACCATTTATGAAACCGGCAACTGTTGAATTGTTTGTGTTTGTGTCCTTTTTATGAGGGGCAGAAGAGAAAGTAATTCAGGAGACAAGAGAACTGAGAATCCAATTTCTGTGTTGGAATCCTAATTTAGGTCTGGAATCTGTTACCTTCAAATTGGAAGCAGTTGGCATTGAAGGCAGTTATCCCATCAACATATTATGTGCTCTGATTTTGACAGGAACACAATGATGGCATTGCATTTGCAGAGCTGGTCTCAGGATGACAGATGGCACCTCCATTGCATAGTAATGTCCCCAGAGAGATTTTAAAAACAACTGAGTAGTTTTCAAAGATAATGTTAAAGAATAAAATGAAGTGATTATTCATACAATTTAGACATTGTCAAGCCACAGCCAATAGCAGTCAATATTCACTGGAGTTCAATCTCCATCCCTAAAATCTCTGAGGAACACCTTCATTTTAAAGTTGAATAACTGTGAGGAGCACTAGTATCAGTGCAGAAAATATGTGATGGAATAAGACCAGCAAATTGATATGTTTGCTCAGCCCCTTCTGCTCTCCAGGGAATCTGCACTGCCTGAAAGGCTTTTAAAATGTGTAGAAGCAGTGTAAAATATCTGACTCTAAAATTTCACCCACAAAAATGCGGAGTATCTCCATCTTGTCTGAATAAATCCATGTATGGCAATTTGATAAATAAGATAAGAAAGATCCACTGAGACTCATCATGTTCAACAATTACTAATTGACAGAGTTGAAAAAAGCAATATGAAGGCCTTGTAAGGGATCACACATGCAAAACACATAAGACTAAACATTCTGTCTGCCAATCCCGTAGTACAGATCTGTGGTAAAATATTCAGTTGTAATAAATTCTACTTTTTTGATTGTTTTGGTAAAAATTCAGTGAAATTCTTATATAGCAATTTTTTTTAAACTGTGCTGCATATTTCCTATGATTCTGAGCTGTTCCAGCATGATGCGCAACACTAATCCACTAAACACAGACAGATAGAGCAGTCCACAACTTTGGCACGCTTTTGAGTGAAATGAGCTAGCTGGTTATCTCTGGGCAGTTATGTGAGTATGAGTACACCATGAATTACTTTTTTCACATCTCAACAACGTTATAATGACTAATAAATAATTCCTTTGTCTGATCAATACATTTTTAGCATTTTTGCTGAAGAATATTCTCACCAGCATGAATTAGAGAATCACAATCTTGTCTCTAAAAAATAAGTTGATTTCTCAGTGCTTTCATTCATTTCTAAATTGTGAGAAAGAAAGATCTAAAAGCAACTTATATCAAGAAAAGTAAAGATGAAGTAATATCTTTCTATTTTATCTCTTAATATTCAATAATTTTGGTATTTTAAGCTACATATTTCCTAAATAACCAACAGGACTTCAATCAAGCAGCAACATTCTCATGTCAGCATCTACTCAGCAGACTTTTAAGGGGTTGGTATCTTTCAATATTGCTCCTCTAATGCTTCAGGAAAAAAAGCAAAACATAAGAAAAACTACTGGAGACACATATCTAAAAAATTATTCTTAATTTTTTAAAGGAATTTTTAAAAATGCTTAACTAAACCTCATTGATGCAGAATATCTACCTCTTTACTAACCATCCATTCCTCTGTACATTCATGACTCTCCAGAATGAAATTGTCCCCCTTTTGTTCCCTCATCTAAATGAGATCTCTTAATTAGAAATAGAGCCTGCTTTGATTCCCTTGACAGCTAGTGGTAAGAGATATGCCCTTTGGCTGATACTGGATTTCGTTATTAAAAAACTCCTCAAATTTAAAAATGTTTATCACAGCCCTGTCTAATATAATTTTCTTAATTTTAAATTAGCACTGATAATTTAAACTAGTTCAAAGCAACTTCAAAGCATATAATCTGGATTTTATGGACAAAATCTTTCTGTTTTTCGGACCAGCAAGTAATATTCAATGAGTGCAGTTTATACCCAACTCAGTAATGAAATGGAAAATCAGAAAAATTGGAGAACAATTGCATCAAGTTTTCAAATGAGGCACCAGGGAAGGAATTATAATTAAAAGCAATCTTTTTCACTGACTAAGGAAATGAAGAACCTAAGAACACACCTTAACTCATTCTTTATTTCCCCTCCTTTTTATCTTATTCTTACAAAACCTCACAAACATATCAACTGAATTCTCTGAGGTGCTTTAGTGTCCTAGTAGTCAATAAGTGATGTCAAAGCCATTCAGTTGAAAGTAGCAATAATCTAATGAAAATACATTTTCCTCAGGACATTATAAAAGTCCCATCCTAAAACTGACAGACTCCCCAAGAGTCTGAAGGAGCTCAACTGAATAGGTAGCAGTGAGTACCTAATGAGACACTCACAGGAATGATGCTAAAAAGTATCACTATGGTTCCATAACCAGCTTTGATTTATACAAATATATAAAAATTTAAAAATCCCATTGCTTCATCTTAGGATGGTCCTACATCTCATTGTTTTTGACAATATTAATACTGAAAAAAACAGAATTGTGGAAAAGGATCAGAAAACGTAGCTGTGCTGTGTTGCTGTATTACTTGACTATTCTCTGCTGAAGTGATTATGAAGGCTTGGTTGCTTTGAACCTCAGCAGATGGGTTCCACAAGCCACCTAACATCCAGTACAAATAAAATAGGACACATATCAGAGAAAGTGGATGGATGGATGGATGGATGGATGGATGGATGGATGGATGGATGGAGTGATAACCCCTCTGTGTGTGTATCACTTGCCCATATTCCCAACAGCAGATGTTTCACCCAGAGCATCAAACTCATCTTTTCCCTAGGTTGAACATTCTGTGTTTTTAGACCATGATGATTATTTCTTCCCCATCAACTAAATTGAATACAGAGTGAATATACAAAGTCCTATGTGGAGCTATAAAAATGAAATTTCATGTGCATATTGCTTTAATTCATAAGGTCCTGACACTACTATTTAAGTTCAGTGTACATGTAAAGTAAAGGTACAAAAAGGGTTTGTGAAGCAGACCAGAGTAGGCATCAAAAGAATCAGAGAAAATCAACTTATTTTCCCAGACCACCTCATACCACAATCACTGCCTGAGAAACAACTAGGAAGATGTACATAATTATAAGTAGTTAGTGGGGTTTAGTGCAGGAGATGAAGACAAGAGGTTTATACAATATAATAACAGCTGAAAATAAAAAATAAAATGCTGTAAAAAACCAATGGTGATCTAAAGACAGACTTTTTGTTTATGCACCTTGCAAAAGCAGGAGTAACACAGACCAGAAGTGATGCTGTTCTCAATCTTTATTTAAGTCTTTTCAGATTTTGCTGAATTACAAAGAACACTTCCTATTAAAATACTGTGTAACCTTACTGCAATCAGTGGTGAACTGCTGCAGTCCAATTAAAACCACTGTGGAAACGGTGGTGCTAGCTTTGCTTAATATTAAAGAGTGGCTGGATATTTTCTTTATTCAGAAAGGATGTAAAGCAGAGTAATTCTTTTTCATTTCAGTTTAAAGGAATGCTAACTGGCTGAGCAAGTATTTTTTAACATAGCATAAAGCCTTCTTTCCTTCCTGCCTCTCTCCAAAATATTGCAAAGAGAATAGTGAAATACTCAAACCACAAATGTTGAAATAATTCCTTTTTAAGCCATTTTCATTGAGTTTAACAAAGATTTTTCTCTTTTAAAATTTGGACAGTGGCTCTACATTGAAAACTAATAAATTATTATTAATTAGGATATGCTATTTTAAGTCAAGCACAGGTGAAATGGCCGCTCTTACTTCTTTCTTTTAAAGTCTGCACAAGCATTTCTTTCCTGTCTTTTTTCTGGGCTACGAGTTTCCTTGTATTACAGGTTGCATGATGAAAATCCATAATACCTGACAATCCATAACAACTGATTTTGCACCAAGATTTTGCATGTACAAGAGAGAAACATGAAAATCAGCACATGGTGACCTTATCACATACTGTCTTTGTGGGATGTGCCAGGTAATGGACCTGCTGTATTTGTTTGCACAGTATTGGGAGTGAATTGTCAAATATCATTATTCAAAAGAATAGGGCTGAACATTCCCTTCTCTGAACAAGAGACAAGATAGGTCTTTCTCAATGGTGTTTCAATAGAGTGGGAAGAAAAAACAGATGGCACTTTCTTAGAGAATGTACTCATTTGGGAGAAGCATCTACACAGCAGACTGGGGCAGGCAGAAATGGCACATACAGTTCATCCAGGATGAATGCAGCCTGCAACTTCTCTGAGAGGAAAAGAGCTTAAGTCTGTGAATGGACAGATATCTGAAACCCCCACCCATGTTTTCACTTGGTGACACGGAGCCCCACCACATGACAACACTGCAAGGCTTGGAGGAACAGGCAGAAGCACATGTGGCAAGTTACAGTCCCTGGCACAGCTCTCTCTCTGTCTCCCTCATGCATAGTGAGGTCTCATTGTGTGTGACCTAAATAATAGCCATATTGACCTGGTCTTTAGAAATTGGAGCTACTCCTCTCTTGCCATATAGCTGCAATAGCTTTTATAACCAAAGAATCCCAAAGCCCTTGAGAAACCTGCCAAGCAAGAAAGAAAAACATAACCTCTAAAATGCATCCTTCCTGTCACAGATACCATGGCATGTACTGAAGGCATGGCATCCTTGGCAGGAAACTACCGTAAAAAAATCCTCAAACTTTCTTGCACATTACATACAACACCCTTCCAAGATGTAAACAATCCCACAAATTAATTTGAAGATGCTTGAATAGGTAAATAGTTTAACTATTACCATGATCTTCCTTTATTTGTTACTCTGTTGCTACAAGTCATATGTAAAGACTCAGTAAACAAAGGAAAATAACAACTCAAATATGTGTCTGACCATGTGCATATACACATTCTCTTTAGCATAGTCCCCATTTATCATACACAGCATGACTATTTAACTAGGCTTTTAGCAATTACAAGGATTACAAAAAAATTGATGGTTCTTGAAAGTGCTTAACTTTTTGTCACACTGTAGACTCCTCAGATTTATCTGTAATACAGTGGATTTTGGCTAAGTAAGTCAGAAGTAGAGGAAGAGACTGTATTGCTGCTTCATTGCTTTGAAAGGAGATGCAGAATCTACATGCTCCCACAAAAGTGGCCTCCACGGTACATTTCAAACACAAGACTAATGCATAAGTGGATACCAGACAGTTCATTATCCAAAATTACAGGCATATCCTTAGAAAATGCATGGTGTTTTAGTGTGAAGAAGGACTGCATTGTAGAAGGAAATCACCTAATTCCCCCTTACTGTGCTTTGTTTCATATGACAACGGAAGCCCAGAGAGTGTGAATTAAACTGATTCCAGATGAAATCAAACCAGAGTGCATCTTATCATGCCAATGACAGGGCATGCTTAGTCATTAGGGCCATATTTGAGTTAATGTGAAATCAAATCTTTCAAATACACATAATGTGGATGTCAGATCTACAAGACAAGCTACTCCACAAATTCATTCTGATTTTGCCTTACTACTTGTAACTATGTGTCCTGGTTCAGGGCAAATTTTGGAGAGAACCGCCAAAGAGGCTCCTCTAGGAAAGCAGATTCAATCGGCCCCTCCCCCCCAACCGTTCCGGGAGAAAACACTTCCTTGGAGAAAAGTAGAAAAAAGCTGCTTATTAAACAATAAAACCTAAACAATAATAATCAATAAAACCCCTTGCTGCTCTAAAAGAGATGACAAACTCAGAAAGTCCCTTCCCGGGTTGCAGCTCAGCTCACTCAGTCTCTGATCAGTCCCTCTGGCACTGTAAATGTCGCAGACCAGGCCCAGCCTGGTGGGCCACAGGTGCAGCTGCCGGTGCTCCTCTGGGTGTTCAGTCCAGAGCAGGTTTAAACAGGTCCAAAGAAAAGGGAAAAATAAAAAAAAAAAAACCACAGTCCAGGGAACTTCTTTGCCTCAGCTAGCTAAACTAACTAAAAGCAAAGGAGAGCTCTGTCCCGCTGTCTGTCCATACGCAGACAGCAACAGTCCAGGAGGAGGAATGTGGGGGAGTGGAGCACAGCGTCTGAAAACAAACTGCACAGTTCTTCTCTCACCCCTTCACTCTCTGGAACATGTCTTAAAGGTGCAAAACTTATTATTCAGCATAAACAGAACAGACGATTGAGGATAAAAGCATCATATAGTCAACCTAGGACACCATGACACAGCCACAGATCACAAAGCTAATGCTCATCTATGGGTGTCATGGACTCATTCATCCTTTAGCCTCGGTAGGAGTAGATTGACTTACATTGTAAATTCTGTGGGAGGAGAAACAAATTTGTCAGTCATATTTCCTTGGTGTTCTAGTCTTTGGGGGCCTATAAGCCTTGATGAAATTATAACAATGAACAAAGATAGCAAGGATGAGCAGCAATAGTGTTAAATCTCCCCAAATAAAGTATAGACCTGTTTCAATACACTTCTTCAATAAGACTTTCAAAAGGGATTAAAAACATAAACATGAAAACATTCTTACTTTCATGGCTGTCCATATTTCTTTAAAGTATATTTATCTGAAAAAGGCAATGCTACTACATATTCTTGAGAATCTATGGGAAAAAGGTCAGAAGAACAAAAAATATGGAGTTTTTACACTACAATAACAGACTTGTCAATTTCCACTTCCAGAGAAACAACTAAAACAAATCAAAAGTCTGTAGCCATCTTATAGATTGCAAAATTATGAGCAGCAAATTTATATGACTTTGTCAAGTACAATATTTATCATTCCTCCTGTGACAGGAAAAGCAATGTAACTCAAGCATCTTGCCTACTATTATGGTTCTTAACTGATTCATAGTACTTTGCATGAACAAAATAATGGAGTATTATAGAGCTTACAAAAGAGTACAAGAGTGGTTGCTAAAACTTACTCATAATGATCACTAGTCTCTATTACACTATAAATCCCTAAACCTGGCATGCCTTAGTATATCTGTAGAAAACTTTGATTATGAGAAAGATACTGTCTTTCTTAAAAGTGAATGGATGCTAAGCTAAGAAGTACTGTCAGGGACTTGAAGGACAGGGTCATGAAATTTCATTCATAAAGAGCAAAAATAAAAGTTGTGCAAAAACTGTCTTCATATTCTTAAAATAAAGAACCTATTTTATTGAAAAGAAAACAGTCAAGTAAAAAAGAGACAGGTGAGAGTTTTTCAGAGAAAAAGAAAGATATTATTTTTAATTGGAAGCTGAATAAGAACTAATCAATAATATATTACAAAATATGCTACAAAGTAAGGACAGTAATAAGTATAAGGATAGCATTTAATTCCTGGCCAGATTCAAGGTGGTTAAGCCAGAGATTATTAAGGATGGGTTTGAAACTCCCTGTCAAATATGATAAAGATGTCTTAGTGAGGTAAATAGTAGATGTTCAAAAGGCTTTTCGTTATATAGTTATTATTATATTTCTTGATTTTCCCCATTACTTGGCTGTTATTGTAAAAAAACCAAACTATGAACTTGAATTTTATTGATTTAAAAGCCATCTCTGATAGAAAATACTTTGAATTTTTAATTTGTAGATAAAATTTTTTTCAGGAACTCATTTCAATATATTCATTCTATAACTCTCTTTTAATCAAAAACCTTTTTAAAAATTGTTGCCAAATGTGTTTGGAAAATATCAAATTTATTTGATGTGGTTTCAAGTTATTTCAACTTTTTTTATTTTTTCATGTGACCATGTGTCTAGTATGGCGTTTTTTTCCTGAGAAATATCAGATTTAGGATAAGCAGCAGCTTGATGCTGTCCTGGTATTTTTAAAGTACCATTTGATTTGGATCAGCAGTGATGACTAAAACTATTAGAAAGTTTCAAAACACTGAAAAGTTCTAGTGGATTTTTTCCCCCTCTCTGCTCATATCTTGATTTTAATGTAAGAACACAAGTTTTTTCTGGATATTAAGTTCAACAGAACATTTTATAGTGAATTCAATGGGATAGTACAAGATTCTACTTGTATCTCACTATGCAATACGTCCTCTACGAGTAAATTAAATTAAACTAAAAATATGCATGACTGACACAAACAATAACAGGCACAAATCATGAGGAAAGTTCTTAGCCAGAATGAATGTGGAAAAGAAATTTTTTTTTAGAGAGAGCATGAATCTCTACTCTTGTAAGGTCAATGGAAAACCTTTAGCAGGCTTCAATCAGACCAGGATTAGCCCTCCTTTTTATGTTTCTCAAAGGTGTTCTGAGTTCAGCTACCCTGAAGGTATCTTCTCCTCATTCATTGTAGGAAGAGAAATAGAACTTTTACTTTTCTATTTTTAATAAACTGAAACCTAAACTTAAATATCTGCCACTCATAAACCTCTATTCTGCTGAATATAAACATTCAAAAACTAAAATTTTTTCATTGCAGCTGTAGTTAGAAATAAACTCCCATAGTGATAAGATCACTGTGCTAATCTTGAGTTCAGAGCCAATGCTGGGTTATGTACTTCCTTGGGATAAAAGATTTTAAATGGACATGCCAACAAAACTTTAAACTACTTCATCATTGTGTAACTCTATTGCTATAATAAGGCTTCATTTTATTTTTCTTGAGAGGCATAATAAGATTAAGGCATAATCATCATTTCCCCTATGACAAAAGATAAACTGCTTCTCATTGATCCCTCAGAAACCAGGCCAATCTTTGGATATTAAATAGTCATTTGCAGCAGCTATAGGTATATTATCATTCCAATAACACACTGCCAATGCCATTCTGATTTTCAGAGACACATACTGTAGTGGTCTCTTGAGAAGTCTGATTAAACTCCTGACCCAGACAACAGGGAATAAAAAGATTTAACCTTTTGCTTGAAGGATATTTTATGGAACTTGTTTTCATTTGTATTGATTTATATAAACCCTCCCAACAGGCATACTGGTTTTTTTTAAGTGGGTACCAAATCTACATAGATTGGATTGAATGAGAATCTTTTTCTTTCTTCTTTTTTTTTTCCCTATTGCTATTGTGACATTTAGTGCTTCAGAAGTCTTTTGTCATACCTTTCAATAAACTAATTGAATCCTTACTAATGCATTTACTATACAGGCAGAGTATCTTTATAATTAGATTAAAGGAAAGATGTATAGTTATTATTGAGTAGTATTGCTGAATATGTCATTCCAAACTGGCCTTGTCAAGTTGTTAGGATAATTTTTTATGTTTAGCTATTGCTATTAAAATTCCAGTGGTGCTATTGAGCATAAATATAAAAACATGCATTACTGGTCAACTCACGAGCCAAGCATCCTATAACTGGAATATTCAGGAAAACAGACAAGGGTATGAAAGAATTTCTGCCCCAGCTTAAGAAAAAAATCACAGTAATTAGCAGGGGAAATGATCTAGAAGCAGTTGGTACAACTTCAGCTTTGACATTATTTGCAGTAATTTTTCATCCAAAACAACTTGCTGATGATCATACAGGAAGCTTAAGAAACCACCATAATTAACCACAAATTTTTAAATCTCCTGGCAGCACTGTAATGACAAGAACATCTTCCACTGTTCTATCAGATAAGACCATATTCCCATCATAACATCAACTGACTGAGTACAACACCAAGAAACATGTATAGCTCTATGAGATTGTATTAAAATTTCGGTGTAACAAGATCATGTGTCATTTCATTACTGTAATTCCAAAATTGACCTGCAAAAAGGAAGCCCTGAAAAGACAAGATTTCTTGTATCCTGCAGCCTTTATGTATTCCAAAGATATTACATACCATAACTTGGTTAAGAAACAGTAGAGATCTGGCTTTTAAATGTCAAACATGATGTTAGTCTTCTCCAAAGCAATCCACATCTAAAATGCACAAAAATCACTTTTAAAACTCATTTCAAAGTGGAACTTCCCAGATGTATCAACTTAAAAAAAAAAAAAAAGCCTTGATGCAATCAAAATAGCTACTAAGATTAGTAGTCAGTGAATTGTCTGCTAATGGAGAGAAAACAGTATCCTAAACACTGTGTGCAAATTATTCTCTTACTTCTTAAGCAGGATTTATTTTTAAAGTCAGATATGAGTTCTCTTTAAAAATCTGTATTATGAGATCACACAGGGAATTCTGTAACCTCTGTGAACCACATGTTCCAGTGCCTGACAAATCACACAGTACATTTTCCCCTTAGGTTTAAATGGAATTTTTTGCAATTCAAACTGTGCACATTGCCTCTTCCCTATCCACTGGGTACTACCAAAAAGACCCTGCCTCTGCCTTCTTTACTTCCTCTCACCAGATATCAATCCACACTGATAAAATACCCCTTAAGCCTTTTCCTCTCCAGGCTGAAAAGTCCCAGTTCTCTCAGTCTCTCCTCATATTTCAGGTATTCCAGTCCTTTAATAATTTTTGTGGCACTTCAGTCAACTTAGTCCTTTAATTCCATGTATCTCTGGTACTGTGAAGCCCAGAACTGGGTACAGTAACTTAGATGTGATCTCACCTGAGCTGAGCAGTGGGGAAGAATAGTTTTCTTTGGCCAATGTCCTAGGTTGACTATATGATGCTTTTATCCTCAATCGTCTGTTCTGTTTATGCTGGACAATAAGTTTTGTACCTTTAAGATTTGTTCCAGAGAGTGAAGGGGGGAGAGAAGCACTCAGTTTGTTTTCAGACACTGCACTCACTCCTCCACATTCCTGCTCCTAAACTGTTGTTGTCTGCAGATGGACAGACAGCGAGACAGAGCTCTCCTTTGCTTTTAGTTAGTTTTAGGTAGCTGAGGCAAAGTTCCCTACACTGTGGGGGTTTTTTTCCCTTTTCTTTGGACCTGTTTAAACCTGCTCTGGACTGAACGCCCCGAAGAGCACCAGCAGCTCACACCTGTAGCCCACTGGGTCAGTGGTCACTAGGCCGCGGTATTTCCAACACCAAAAAGACTAACAAAAACTAAGTAGGACAAGCTACAACCCAAAAAGAAGACTTTTTCTAAGTTTATAATCTCTTCTAAAGTGAAAAAAAGTTTTATTATTTAATATTTTTTAAGTTTTATTGTTTAATAAACAATTTTTTCTGCTTTTCTCCAAAAAAGTATTTTTCCTGAACCAATTTTTAAAAAAGCCAATTAAATCTGCTTTTCTAAAAAAACCTCTTTAAAAGTTCTCTCCCAAATTTGCCCTAAATCAGGACAAACTGCTAGCAGCAATTTTTAAAGCCCAAGAGACCACTGACCTTCATTGGTGCAAGGGCATATTGCTGGCAGATGTTAAACCTGACATTCACTGAGATACAGAGGACCTTCTCTGTAAGGCTGCCTTGCAGCGTGTCAGCCCCCAGTGTGTGGCAACCTGAAACCATTCTGCCTCAGATACAGAGCTTTGCATTGCCTTTTCTTGAACTTCATGAGGTTACCAGTGGACCATTACCTCAGCCTGCTGTGGCTCCTCTGGATGGCTACACAACCAGTTGGCATATCGTAGTGTTACTTGATGCATCCCCCCAGGCTGAAAACAACTTATAAACTTATTCAGGATGCTGTCTCTCCCATCAACCAGGTCATTAATGAAAATGTTAAAACAGCAGAAGCTCCTTAATAACCTTGGGGTACACTGCTATTGACTGGCCTCCAGACAGCTTGTCACAACCCTTTGAGTCCATTTTTCTCGCCCCCTCTCTGCTTACTTACCTAGGCAGTGCTTTGTCTATGAGTAGGTTATGGGATGCAGAGTCAAAAGCCTTGCCAAAGTCAGGATAAACAATATCCAGTCCTCTTCCCTCATTCACCTAGGTAGTCATTTCCTCATAAAAGAGGCTTGAGTCCAAGCACCATTTTACGAAAGCCACAACGACTATGCCCACTCACCTTCTTGTTCTTTATAAATTTGCAAAAGGTTTTTAGGTGTATTTGCTTTACCACTCCCCGGAATAAGGGGATTGACCAGCCTGTAGTTCCTCAGATCCTCCTCAGTCTTCTTCAAGATCGGAGTCGTATTTACTTTCTTCAAGCCCTCAGAAACCTTTCTTGATTGCCATGACCTTTCAAAGACAAATGAAAATGACATTGACCAGCACTCTTCATAACTATAGGTACATAATATATGCGTCCCAAATGTCCAGTTTGTTTATATTTTCCACAGCTTAATTTTCTTTAACCCAGGCTGTCATATTGTTGCAGGTGCCTTGTATTCCTGAAGACAAATCCTGCTGATAGAGACTGAGGCAAAGATAGCCTTGAGTACCTCAGTCTTCTCCATATATTCTGTCAGTAGGATTCCCATTGCATTTAGTGCAGAAGCCATGTGTGCTTTTTGCTGTCTGTGTACTTGTTCAAGCACATCCTATGGTACATCCTGTTCCCCTCCAGATTCAATTCCAGACATGTTTTGGTTATCTTCACCCTATCTCTTCACACTTGAACAATGTTTCTGTATTTCCCCTCTGCACATTTACCTGAAGCAACTTCAACCTGTGTGTTTCTTCTTCAGTCTGAGTTTAGTTAGGACCTATTTGCTCAGCTACACAGGTCTTCTGCCATCCTACTGCATGTGAGGTTGGACAATTTTTTAATTTAGTAAAGGCTATCCTTGAAAACCTACAAACTTTCTGAAACTCCTTTTTTCTTCCAGGATTGTCTCCCATGGCATACTTCCAAGTAGGTTCCTGGACAGACCAAAAGCTTCTCCCTTGAAGTCAAAGTTTGCAGTCCTGGTTTTTGCCTTGATACTTCACCTATGAGTCCTGAAGTCCACTCCTGAACTCATAGTCTCTGCAGCCATGACTTTCCTCAGGCTTCACATCCCTGGTCAGTTGTTTTTGGTTTTTTTTTTTTTTTTTCCTGCAAGAATAAGATAAATCACAGCATCTCCTGCTACTTCTCAACTTCTTGGTCACATGTGTCAGGAATTTAGCAGCAATGATCTCCAGGAACATCCTGAAATTCTTGTGCTGCCCTTCCAAAAGATAATACTTGCCTTTTTCTCCAAGAGAGGAAGTGATTCAAATCTTTCTCCTCACATCTTTTGTGGAGCTTTAAGGTAATTAATTATCTTGGAGGTATTTCTCACATCTTTCAAATTTTTTAAATTTCCCAAAGGCTTCATATTTTTAGGGCGAATTAAGGGGGTGACAGAAGTCTTACCTTCTTTCCCTTAAGAGATCAGATGAAAAAATATTCTCAAACATGGTCCTATAACCACCACAAAAAATGGTTGCATGCATAGGGGGGTTTATCAGTCAGAATAGTATTTTTATTTTTGCTTCCATACCTATCAAAAGGAGGTGTCATTTTGCCCCTAAAGTGGTCATCAAAGCTTCTTCCACTTCTGGTCTGTAAGCTCAGACCTGAAGAAGTAGCCAGCAAAGTATTACCTGCCTTCAGCAATTCCTTTAACCAGGAAAAAGGTCCAATTTCACTGAATTATCATATTATTATCATAGTGTACTCTATTGACGTTAAAGGTATGGAGTCCTTTAGCTCCTGCTGAAGTCTATCAGCACATGGTAGCCCAGTTGGCTACTGCTGATTGCAGCATCTTAAAATAATATTCCCATTTGCTGTTGAAGCTGAAGTCTGTTTCTCTGAACTGCTATTGTTCTTTACATCTGAAAATTACAATGATTTTTCTGATGAGAGAATCCTATTTGCTATCATACACTAAAAAACCCTAGAGACAAAGAGCCAAAGGTAGGATATATACAAACACCTGCCAAAGGTACCAAACCTACCTATGTCATAAGGGGCCATCAAGAAGCTATTCTCAGGAAATCTTGTCTTTCAGGAATTGTGTTCTTGTTTCAAAATGGCAAAAAACAAGTGTTCTGTACCCAAGACTGAATCTGTAGCAAAGACTGAGTAAGCATAACACGGACTTATGCTTAAGAATTATATTATACACTAGGCATTTTTTTCTCTAAGGTTTCCATGAAACAAAATATGCTTTCATAGGTTAAGAACCCAGACAATTTTTTTTTTTCCATTTGTGTTAGTGGGAGCCACAAGAACATCTGAATATGTTCCCAAATTTGGAAAAATATTTCCAATATTTCACAATATTTCCCTCTTATCTGCTCCTAAGGTCCCTGACAAAAGGGAATATGAGAGAAGGCTTCTGTAACACAAATATTGGAAACATGCCAGGGGCATAACAAATAACTGGAGAATCATCAAACTTCAAAGACTCAAATTATAATTGTGAGCAGTAATGCACTATCTCAAAATCAAGAAAGAATTTTCCCCCCTGCCAAATATGTGAGATTTAATAGCTCATCATCTTATTTTAAGTAACACTCACTTTTCACAGTGTAATAAAAAAGGGAAGCACACAGTGTTTCTTCAGATTCTCACAGCTCTCACACCTAAGCTATATTTAAAGATAAGCAGAAAAGCAATTACATAGAAAAGTATGATAAAAAAACCAGACTAAAGTATCAGTTCATCTGGATGCCATGCAAGAGTACAAGAAGAATGGGTCTTATGAAACACAATCAATACATATATTTACATTTACAACCTGATGGTTTAGAAATTTTTGATGTATTTTCACAATGAAAAAAAACCCTGATATTCCTTATGATCGGCAGAGGATACATTTTTAAACTTCTTTGTAATTGCCTAAAAACAAAGAGCTTTGGATTTGATAAAAGCGGATTCCCTGCTGTGTGCCTTACCTTGAGAGACATATTGGAAATAAAGCCAAGTTCTGCCATGCAAGGCACATCAATCACATTCTTTTTGTGCATAGAGCTAGAAAATGTTTTCTGTAGATTTGCCTTAATTTGGATTCAAAGCCATTGTTTTTCTTCAAGTCTCACTTAGAAAATATTAAGTAGTCTACCAACCACAGTTCACTTTAGTTCATTTATCTAAAGAAAAAAAATGTAAATAGCTCCAGTATGTGGCTGCATGAAGTAAACAATTGATTAAAAATACATTCTAATAAAATGTTTATCAAGATCTCTTCAGAGTTTTCAAGCAGCTTTCAAAGCAGTGGTGTGTGAGAGTTGATTAAATGCCTCTTATGTGCCACATATCCATAGTATTAAGGTCAATCGAATTCTCCTCAGCAAAAGCTGGCAACTCAGATGAAATTCAGTGGGATTTAAGCAGCAGCTATTCGGGCATTGAAAGCTTACCAAATTCGGGAAGCTTTTTCCCTTGCTACAGGGATGTATAAATAGCAAGACACAGTAAACAACCTGAACTAAAATCACCAAGCTGAACAGGCTTTAAACAGAAGGAGATGAATATGCAGGACCTATTCCTAAACAATGCTTTTTAGGCTGAGATAACCAGTTAAAACCAACTGCATGGTACCAACGAGAGGATGCAATTCAAGCCAATGCAGAAATATAAATTCATGA
The DNA here is from genome assembly GCF_028551555.1 of Melozone crissalis. NCBI lineage: Eukaryota > Metazoa > Chordata > Aves > Passeriformes > Passerellidae > Melozone > Melozone crissalis. Next base: position 56,543,822 of record NW_026535794.1, on the reverse strand, counting down.
TAAAAAAAATTTAAAATCACTATACCCCAGCCTATCAAGCTTTGTATCTGAGTGATTTTAGCAAGATTTTGCAGCTCTGTGCCATTAGCGCCTTTTTTCTGCTGCAGAACTCAGCAATGTCTTCTACTGCTCAGTCCCACCAGCCCTGTTGGTGCCAGCTGTGAGACTAGTTTCACTAGTCTCTGTGCTCAGTACACACATCCAAAGTTTAGTACTTCTCCTCCAAGGAAAGATTAGAAACACCAGCTTGATCCCTTTAAACAGCAGAGATGAGACTCAGGCCAATAATGGGATTTTTACGTGATGAATACTCCTTCCAGCTTCAAAGGAAATATCTGCTGAGGGGTTGCCAAAGTTTGTCACGATTTTTTCCACAAATATAAGACAGACAGTAAGAGTAGAAGTGAATTAAAAATCCACACTGACATCTTGTGGACACAGAGCCAGCAAAGCCTTTCAAAACACTTTCAGCACACCCCATTGGGTGTGTTGTTTAATCTAATAGATGAAATTGAATGGTAGGGGAAAAGGGAGATGGTTTCCTGACACTTGTTAAACTGGACTGGTACTGCAATGTACCAAGCTTCTGCAGAATGGTGTTTCATACAATAAATATGAGAACTTGGATATTCATAGAAAAATGTTCAAAACTTCATTTAATATTTTTATTCCCAAGGCTCAAGCTTAAAAATGAAACATAATTGAAAGGAAAAAAAAAAGTTAAAAACCCAAACAGCAAAACACTTTACAACATTTATGGGATTATATTAGAATACAAGCAGTGATTTAGCTAGGAAGTCCATACTTATAGCAAAAAAGGAAAACTGATGAAGTTAACATGTTAACAGTTGACATCTGCAAAGTTGTCTGTTACAGAAGCATTTTCAGAATAGCAGACAAACACTGCTGGTCTGAAACAGGTCTATTGTTACATTGTGTTTATGTTCTGCCAATTTTTCTAGAAAAAAACCCAAATAATCCTTGAAATATCTTGGGAAAATTTTGTCAACAGAAAGTAGAATTACAAATTTTTTTGAAATAAATATTCACAGGAATGTTTCCACAGACAACAGAGGAAAATATCTTACTTCCTGCGTTTGGAAGGAACAACAAAAAAGGAAGCATTTTTAATCTCAGCCTTCAGGAAAAGAAATGGTAATTCTCCCATTTCTTCCAGGACCTATCAATGTATCTCATTTTAAAGAAGGTGTGCAGAGAATACAGAGATGAAAAGAAATCTTGAGTGCAACGTTTTGCATGACACGTCCTGAGAGATTTGCCTCAGAGAATTATTAACAGACACCAGAATAAAGCTGCTAAAGGAAGGAAAACACACCTTGATATAGAATATACTTCCAAGATAATTTTTAATAGATGATGCCGAGTAGTGGGTCCAAAAAGTCCTCTAATATAACTCAGCTTCATAAAAACTGGCTTATTTGATGACTTTAGGGGCAAAAAATTCTGAAGTAATTTTATGCAGGAGCACATTCCAAGGGGCAACAAATTTTCAGCATCACCAAAGGCTTCACTGCAAATGTTATAATTTAATTAACTTTAGTCAAAACATTTTGAAACAGTGTGGTTCCAGTAATATTCTTCTGAAACACATAAGATTGCTTTTTGCCAGATCTATATCAAATATAGGACTTGCCTTTTCCTTTTAAAGACACTTTCTCTTTATCTGGGTATTGCTCAGGAGATCCAAAACTGAATCACTGCTCATTTGCACCATATTTGGACTATGTTAATCCTGTGTTTTCAGTTTCCTGCAACATTCAGAAAGGATTCCTCCTTACAATCTCCCTTCAATGCATAATTTTGAAAATTATGGGAGTTTGAAGAGACTTTTCTGTGGTGATCATTCACAGACAGAGAAAAGATTTTAAATGGTAGATCTATCAGAGACTTAATTGATAGATCAGGCTTATGATCCCAGTGTTGACCACATTTCATATCCAGAGTCTCCAATTTCCTTGCTATCCTATTGAAATCTGACCTTCCTTGTTCTATTTCTCTGGCATATTTCAAGGCTTGCTATTCTTTCTTTCTGCTTGATTTTAAGCATTCTGTAGCTGCATTGTGTGAGAATGTGAAGATGGAATGTTCTATGGATCCTTCTTTATTAAAGCTCTATTGCTGTTCAGTGTTCAGCCAGAACTGGACTTCAGGTTCCTGTCAGCTCTTTGTGCCTGCATTGATAAGAATCTCAGCTCTTCCCTCAATAAGCATCAGTTCATTTGGTGAACATTCCTGTTCACAGGAGGCTTCTGCTGGAAATAAAGTTAAACCTCATTGAAAAAAACCCCCAAACTTTGGGATTTCAACCTGTCAAAAGTGAAGAATGAGAAAAGATTTAGCTATGTGTTATTGAATAACTCATGGGGAAAATAAAATTTAACTATATTAAACATTGTAAACATTCACTTCACTGAGGAGAGGTAATGTAGCATTTGTCTTCCACATACACCAAATGCATGTGACAGGGATCTTCATTCTGTGTCACATGAAAGGACAGATATAGCTTGCATGTATAAAAAACTACAAATTGTCAATGAAGGTCCTAATTTATAAATTGATAAAATCACTTTTTTGGTTTATAGCTCTATAGAGAAAAATAAGAGAACTTAGTTCTGCTCATAGTGATGCGTCTCTACACTTTAAAATGCAATGTAACATATTTGAATTCAGCTTATCTCAGTTTTCAGCAACTTGAGACCTGTCCTGCAAATAATTAATCTTTTGTCTCAACAGTTTATATACATCAGTCTGGGCAATAATATGAAAGATTTCCATGACTTTACGACTAAATCTTCAAATGAAAATATATATTAATATCACAGCTGGTTTTTCAGCCTCAAAAACACTTAATAAGGAATTCTGTGTTTCACATTTTTCCCTTTTGCATTCAGAATGTTCCATTTAAATTTCTAAATTACTTACTGTCTAAGTGCCATCTTGATGCTTTGAAAACTTCACCATGCTTAAACTTACAGGACCCATTCCCATGGGGTTACTGCAGTGCTTACAGCTGGGTATATGCTGAGAAGTACATATATGAGAAAATTAATTGAAATTAAGGAAACTGAAAGTAGCAATATTGGAAGTTCCAGTTAAACCAAAATATTACTTTCAAAAGCATATAACCAAAAAAAGGGAAGAAAGCACAAGGAAGATCCTCAGTATAATATCCCATCTTTCTTCTACTGAAGTTCACTTATAGCATTTCCCCCATTTGTTTAACCAGTCTAGGCATTCTAATTGTTTTAGTTTTTAATTTCAAAGGTACTTGTGGAAATGAATAATCTGGTTTCACTTCAGTTTTTAAGCAATCCATTACTGAAAGATAAAAGAATGTGTGGCACCACCATTAGCTTTTTATGTGGACTTTTTTTTTTTGTAGTTCAATAAGGATAAGCAGATGTATATACAAATTATATCAGAAATTTGGTGTTTCTCTAAATTGTCCTCTCTCCCAATTCTTAAATTTATTTCATAATTTTACATTTTATCCATATTAAAAGAACCTACCTCCCACAAAGTTCATATACAAATACTAAAGCTTGAAATTGTTGTTTCACATGTTATAGAAAGTACAAATGTATATTTTCCAAGACCTGCATACACTGAGTGCACAGTACAATATCATATTTCTATATGCATACCTTGTTATGTATATGAAAAGAAATTCTGCTTCATTCAACCATGATAACTGTGTGAGAGCAGTAAAAGAACACTGTGTTTCAGGTTTCAGAAAAGACCACTGACTGGCAGCCTCAGCCTTTCCCTAAACTTTAGTAGCCCTTAGGTCAAATCTCTTCCTTCACAAAAACCTTTGATTTTTTAAAGGTTAGACAAGGTTACAGGTTATTTGATAACTTATTTTTTAAAAGCCCTTATTTTAAGGGGATGTAAATTGTCAGAGACAGAGGATCGTGTACAAAAATGTCATGTAAGTAACATCAAGAAAACTGGAGAAGTGGTAGGTTTCCTTTGGCATTTTCAGTGCTCCTCCATTAATGATTGGATATGAAGCATATCCATTAGAAAGGATATCTGTAAGTGCATAGACTAAAAAGCCAGTTATATCATGTTGCTTCACTAGGGCAACCATCCTTCATGCAGAGAAATCCTTTTTTGGCCAGCTGATGGTGGCAAAACAGCAGCAATGTGCTTCAGTTTGTGCATTTAAACTAAAATTCAGAAGTGATGGAGAGCCAGAAGAGGTGCAAGGTGTACCTGTAACCAAAGACACAAGACTGAGGGTTTCATTTGCTTAGTAAGAAAGACTTGCAAAGATAGAAATGACACCAGCAGCACTGAACTACTTGCTTTCCCCCGTTTAAACATTATTTGGGATTTAATTAGCCTAAGGAACTTGGACTTCTGAGACCCTCCATGCCAGCTTTGAAGGCACCCTGCAAATATACTGGCCTACTGTTCCAAAGGTAGCATTTCAAGAGATATCAAAACTTTCAAAAATTAGGTTTTCTTCAGTCATGCAGAACTCTGCATACAAGTGAGCAGGCATTTAGGCAGTGTTATGTCTTCTGCCAAAAAAACCCAACCTGTGAATTTCAATATACTTCACAGATTGTTACGAATATGAATATGAATTATTGACAAAGAACTCCAGAAAGAGTTCTTGAACTCTTGAACTCAAAGAACACAAAGAAAGCTAGCAGATTTGCACAGCAAAGTGTGATTCTAGCATTACATTTTCGGAGATGATGACCTAAAATGCTAAGATGTGATGCAAGCTGGCCTAACACTAAATCACGAGTCTCTACCTGCTTTGACAAGCAATGCATTGAATTTAATACTGCTATAAGATCAGCCATATAATTTATACTGAATAAGTGGCAATTTAAGTAGTGGAAAATCTCCAGATACCAAAGTAAATATAAGTGAGCATATGAATACGTCTCATCTCAAAAACCATAGATACTAAGGGAAAAAACAAAAACAAATAGAAAACATGTAAGAAAGCACCTACAAATTTAAAAGTGAAAAAAAATTGTATCTGAGGTGTTATTTTGAAAACACTGAAAAAATCAGATTGAATGAATATTTAACATTGGATCTGTGAGGAGCAGTAATGGGAAAACATAATTTGTAAGGAAAAACTATTTTTCAAAGTATGGCTTTTTTCAAAACTATGCTTTGGTGAGGAAAAGAAAATCTGTATCCTATTTTTTTATTTTTATATAGTTTTATTTGGTAAAATTGAAACTGAAATTGAAAAATACGTGATGCAAGTCAGTCTCTCCTTTAACTTTAAAAGAGAACAGTATGTGTTAAAATTATTCCAATGAATTTTTACAGCTTATTAAAAGGTTACAATGAACAGTAGAGGCTGATTAGACTGTGAAATAACGCGTTGATTTCTTTTAGAAAAATCTATGTCTTGAACCTCTCCTTTCCTACAACATGTAAAATTTCACTTCAGTAACTTAAGGCAGTGAGAAGCCCTGACTGAGATCTTAACGAGCCCTTTTTTGATTTCAGCCTAATTCTAGTGTGTTTTATTTTTGACATATGCTAAGATATATTAAAGTCTCTCAGGAGTGAAATAGATATTAGCTACAAAAATACCAGGTTCAGCCTCCTGAGAAGAAACATTAAATTTTACATGAAAACATAAACACTATGAATTTTATTCTATTGCCCATGTTTTACCATGTGGTGGTAGGGCTTATTATTGCTGATATCCTCACTTCAAATGAGTCAGATGTTCAAGAACTGTAGAAATAGAACCTGCAGGGCACATCCAAATGTGACCATCAGAACACATTGGACAAATATAAATTTGAGACACATTTTCCAGCCTGTAAAATTATCCAGAGATTGATGTGGGCTAATGCCACTTGATTATTTCCAAAGGTATCTGTGCAAAACAATTTTAATACAATTTATTAATACTGAAGTTTTGGGCAGTGGAGTGTAAAAATCCTTCAATTAGAACATTTACATTCTCATGTCTTTCTGAGGCAAAGAGTCTTAGGGACTCCCTTGCCAACTCAGAACACACAGCGGGGTTTGGTGATATGGATTTATCTCCAAATCACCACAATTTTGTTGAGCAAATTTTAAATGTCATGGATACAAAGAGATGAAGTCTTCTGGCTTGGCCTCCATTGGAGTGCCACTGTACCTTTTTTTTTGCAACAGCCTTGCTTGCTCTCTCACTCATCCCATAAATGCTTTCCACTGCAACCCTGGAAATCTGCCTGAAACTATCATAAGCCCTTTCCCCGATTTTCTCCCAGCTGCCCTTTGTCAGATCAGAAATTAATCTCTTCTAATGCTAGTGTAATTTGCAGTAAGAATATCAGCCTTTCTCATATCTGTAAATAGCCCTTCTTATCCTGGATCCTTTGGTTTTATTGTTTCATCTCAGTACTTTACTTTACTACCAAGATGGAAACAGTGAGGAAAAGGAACTGGACTCTAGATCCACATAAACTCTTAAAATAAGATCCTACCAGACATCAAGGTCTTTACTGCAGGAGAATGATCTAAAACACCTTCAGCCATCAGCCATGTAACATACAGTTGGTCCCTCTCCCTCCCTGCCTCCTCTAAGAAAAGAAGGTATTAAGCATTTGTTTCAAGGCATAGCTTAGTAACACAGGAGGAAATTCTTGGGCACAGCTCATCATTTAAGAGTGTCTGTAGCAGAGGCTTCCAAGACCAGTCTTGAATCAATGACATACAGCTACTCTGTGCAGGAAAAAAAATTTCCAACAGGAAGTAAAAATCTCTTTAAATATTTTCAAATTTAAGAAATAAACCAATCATTATTTTTAAAGCAGTCAAACAAGCAGTTATTATTATAATTATTTACTTTGGAAACATGCATTGCAGTTTGCATGTGACATTAGCAGCCTTGGAGGTAGCACACATAACAAAATCTGTATGTTCTCATTGCTTAGATTAAAACACCTAAAGCTCTTTCACCATGGAAGAGGGGAGCCTAGACATCCACAGTGAAGAGATAGCTTCTTATGTCAGAGCCAAGCACCTATTTTGATCTCATGTGCAGCTTTTATTATATTTTTTGCTTCAGCTTCACTTTTACCTTCTTCCTCTGACAAGAGGCAATTTGGTCTTTGTTATATATTCTTTAGTGGGGGATCAAAGTAGGAGGGGCAGGGGTTGGGAGGAAGGTCAGGAGGAGGGAGATCTTGGCAAAAGGAAAGTTTATGAAGGGTATTTAACTGATATCCTGTCCTTTATGAATGAAACTATCAGGGGCACTCAAGTCTTTGAGACTGTTTTTGATGGAAGAGCATGACATGTGATGTGGATTATCCTACATTTCATGGGCTGTCTGATGGGGCAGAGTGTGATGCATTGTTATACATACCCTGAAAGCATGAAGAAAACATGCTGGGGGGGGAAGGGAGGTGGGGGAAGAAAAGGCATAGCTAGGCGTTCCGATAGTTAAATTTTGTAACAATGGCTTTTCAGGTCATAAATCTCAGACAAAGGCCAGATAGGAATTTATGATAGAATTTGTTTTATTTTTAGGGTTATGTTGTGTTCTAGGGGGGTTGGCAGCTGCATCTAACCCCTCCCCTTACTACGGGGTGCTGGGGCTGGTTGTAGCAGTGGTTGCAGGGTGTGACTAGTAAGTTTAGGGGCCTCCTTTGTGTCTTTGGTGCTCGTTATGGTTTATTTAGAGGGGATGTTGGTAGCGTTTGTGTATTCAGTGTCTTTGGCGATGGACCCCTATCCAGAAGCCTGGGCTAATTGTTGTTATGGTCTTGGGATAAGGCTGGTCGTGGTGGTGGGGCTGTTATGTTGAGGTGTTGTTATGTTAAGTGGTGGTGTTATATGTTAAGCCTAGGGTGTTGTTGGTTATGGTCTTGGGATGAAGTTGGTTGTGGTGGTAGGGCTTGCCATAGAGGGTTTTATAGTTGAAGATATTTTTGTACAATTTTATAGTTGAAGATATTTTTGTACAATTTTAATTTGTGTACCCGTTGAAAACCTCGTAAGTCTGGACATAATCCCTTTAATAGATATTATAAAGTAATAATGTATTGCCCCAGTGACAGACATGTCCCTCTCTTTGAGCTCATGACCAGTCGTCTCAGAGCCAACACTTGCCTGGAGCCACAGGGCTCCAATTTTACTTCATTCACCAGAAGTTTTGTCAAGAGTTTCATTTTTGACAGGTCTATGTTCCTGGACTTTATCTAATATTGAGACAAGTTAAGGGATCTCAGAAGCTTTATCTTTGAATTTATGAATGATTTGCTATTCAGAGGCACTAGGCCTTACCTCATTATCCTTCACTCACTCATTACCATGCACTTAAGATTTTACCTCTTCTTCAAATGAAATACTTTATCTGTGTTGAAGGAGGGTAAAATTAATCTAGTTTTACTTTACATTTAACAGAACAGGACTGTAAGCATGGTCACCTATAGGATCCAATAAGATGGCATCAAAATGCTGACTGAGAGATGATAACTAGCATATGTAAAATAATACTAATCATTTAGTATCAGATTAGATGCAGATACAGATTAGATATATATACAGATCATTTATTACTTAGTAATCAGATGTAAAATGATCACTAATATTCACCTGGCCATGCCTTTATTGACTTTGATGGTACATGCACATTTATGCATGAGGCTTTTGTTCCTACAGATTAATAAATCATGTCTGTGCATAAAATACTGCCTCAGTGTTAAAGCTGGACAAATTCCAAAATGAGGGGAGTAAGTAAATCTAGGAAAAATCTGAAAGTCAGTCCCATTGCAGGTTAAGCAAGAAGATGATTGCAAAGAAGTTAGCATTTTGGTATAAGTCAGTTACTCAGTTCTACAGGGAACAAAAAACAAATTTAAAAAAATGCTACACATTTAATTGTGTTATTTTAATTAACCACTACACATTTCATTAAAATAAATGGGAAAAGGAACACTTCTCTCCTGAGATAGAGGGAGAAGTCTGGAGGTGGGTATTCAAAATGTTCACAATATAGTTTATGCCAGCCTTGTAATTTAATATAAACAGACTTCAACAACTCAAGTAATAGAGCATAGAAACTCAAACACTTAGTTTTATTTATGGCTTACAAAAAGAACACATAAATGAAATCACATACAATTGAAAGTATTCTTTGCAAAGTAAGGAGCTGCACTGCTGAGTGATATTCCCTACCATCTGCTTACACCCTCAGGGGTCTAAGACTCCTGAAGTCTGGTTTTCCCTATAAAGACTTCAGTCTTTCCAACATTAATGAAGTGTTCTTGTCCGACCATTTAGGAGCCACTCTGGGAATCAAAATCATACCACCTAAAAATTTCACTGATGGGACCCAAGAAATTTTGCAGTGGGCAGCTGTAGTGAGCCCATGGGTCCCCACTTGATTCCCACCAGACATCACATGCCCAGAGTCAAACAGGTTTCAAAAATATTTGCCTAGGACAGCTTTCCTGCCCGTATGTCTAGCAATGTGAGATTCTCCTTTTGAGCTGTACAGCCCAGGCTGTATTGCCAGGCAGTTGACAGTCAACAGATTAAACCACACATTTTTAAATTGCAATATTCTGCATCTGGTTTTGAGACATAATATAGTCAGGTGAGATTAACTTCACCTGGAACCAAGTGGTATCCATTAGGCTTAATTAATGTGCATGGGCACTCCAAAAATGTCAAATCACACAATGAAAATCTGTTGGCATTTTCAAGCACTATTGCATCTGCTGACAAGATATTTTCAGTGAAAAATTACATCCTGACTAAGGCCAAGAAAGCACTCTAGAGCTGCAGTGCAAAACCACTAATCAATTTAACTTCACACTCTATTAACTTAAAGAAATGTCTTTATAAACTGAATCTGAAGAAGGAAATCTGCTCCATACTAGACACAACACAAGCATTTGTGATTTCTGTACAGGAGGATGTTGCTACATCTACAAATAATGAACTAAACCCTGTAGATCCTGTCACCTGTAAGATAACCAAAACAAGAAAGATGGATGTTTCCTGAGGTTTATCTTCTGCATGAAGGTTACCACCGGATGCCAGACTGACACCAGAGAAATAGTTACAAGACGTTAACTTTGCCTTTTTTTTTTCCAAAGTGGTAGATCTGAAAACAAGATAAACCAAATGTTGAATAAAAATTAGCAAATTATTCCAAAATATTAAAAAATTACTTCAAATGTGGGTTTGGGTTTTTGGTTTGTTTTTTTTTTTTTTTTTTTTCCATTTTCTCTATTGCTGTTACTCTGAAGGAAAATCTTTATTAAAAATGCATTATTTCTTTTAGTGTGTGTTACTGAACAGAATAAGTATTTTGTGGTTTAATGGCAAGGCAATATCTTAATTTAATCACTGGAAAACTCAGAAGAGTTCCCAGTACTCACAAATCAAGTGGTCTGCCTGTGCTTCACGAGGCTTTCTCAAAGTCTCTTTGATTGACCAGCTCTTGTTTATGCAAATTGAAAGTCTAAATAGAAGGTATTAAAGATGTCTTCCACTCCCCTTTAAATTTCATCTCTATGGCTCTTAATTCCTTAAAGCTCCATTCTTATGGGTGACTTTAACAAGCTATGATTTATGAAGATTCCTGTTCAATACACCACCAGAAACACTTGTTTTATGCATGTTCACAAAAATATACCATAATTTTTATCTGCTTTAAAACAATTTCTTAGTCTTTCCAAACAAATAAAATGTCACAATTTATTGCTTTTCAGTGCTTCAGAGAAGATATTAAAAGGGTCTAGACAGTTAACTATTATTAAATCTGGAACAAGTGAAGATAAAGAGCCTAAAGTCTCTAATTTACATAATTGATTAAACAGTCAAAAATTAGGACATCAGATAAAAAAAAAGCCACTATTCAACATCCAACTAAATCATTTAGTCTAAGTTAGTTCTTCTAGATCTGCTCTACGGTCAGGGAAGAAAGGCAGCTTGATAGTGTGTTTCTCTTCTAAAATGGAAGACTTAGAAGAGATACATCACTGTGTGCACAGACACATTTTAGAATCACGGGGTCCTACAATTGTTTGGGTTGGAAGGGATCTTCAAAAACCAGTGCTCCAGATCCCTGATCATCTTCATGGCCCTCCTCTGGACTCATTCCAAGAAGTCCATGTTCTTATAGGGTCGTAGAGATGGAAGCAGATGGTGTCTCATGAGAGCAGAGAGAGCCACATCCCTCAACCTGCTGGCCACAGTTCTTTTTGACACAGCCAGGGATACAGTTGGCTTTCTGGGCTGCAAGTGCACATTGCCAGATCGTGTCCAATTTACTATTCACCAACATCCTCAAATACTTCTCTACAGGGCTGCTCTCAATCTATTCATCAACAAATATCATCACCTGTGTTGATACTGAGGTTTGTCCTGGTCTAGCTGCAGGATATTGCACTTCTCCTTGTCTAACTTCATGATGTTCATATGGAATCAGCCTGGCAAAGTCACTCTGGATGTCATCCTTCCCTCCAGAGTATCAAGAACACCACTTAGCTGGTGTTCTTGCTGAGCTGGCAATCCCACTGTTCTGTGTTGTTGATAAATCTACTAAATAGTATTAGTTCCAGTACAGGGTCTTGAGGGACGCCACCCATTCCTGTATTTCCACTTGGACACTGAGCCATTGACTACTCCTCTTTGGCTGCAGCCATTTTCTAGTGGAAAATGTTCTAGTGGAAAATGTTCATACAAGAATGTGTGTGGGCATAGCACATTTAGTGAAAACTTGTTTGAAAACAACTTGATAGTTATGTGGTATTCTGTTAAATTACACAAACATCAAATGGTATCCATTTTTCTTTCCTCATTAACAAAAGTCATTGTTCTTGTGCCAGTTTCTGCTCAGGGGTCTTTTTTATGCTAACTATATACAGCAAAATTATGTGACATTACTATCAATCTAATTAAAATCAGATCTCATCAAACACACAAAAAAGTCCCTCAGACCTAATCCTTTAGTTTTCATCAATCCAGTTGACTTATTCTAAGTTCCAAATTTTAATCACAATTTGCTAGTTCACTCTGTGATGGGAGAGAGACTGTTAGTGTTGTCATATTCCTGACTAGGTATACCTAGATATACACCTAAACAGTGATATATTTGAAACTCCTTCTTTCAGTACTAACTACTCAACTTGCATAAATCGACCTCTGAGATGTAACAGTGCATGTTTTAAGTGCTAAAGCATAATTACAGAGAGAGAAAATAAATGCCCTCGACGAAGTAATATTTATGGACTTTTTTACCTGAAGAGCTGTTTGGCAGGCTAGTAGTTGTACTCTGTTCCTTTGTATTTTGAAATCACATGGTTATATTGCATGTGACGAGGTACAACACACAACCAATGAATCATAATATGAAAAATACATGCCATTTTGTCCAAAGCAATATGGGATATTATTAAGTCATGAGTTACACTGAACAAAGCCAGGATATTTAGAGAAGGAAGGGACAAAATTTTAATTCCTTAACTTTGATCAACATAACTAGCTGTGTTTTGTGATATGCCTAAATGTTTGTAAATTTAGTCACGTAACAATGCGGTACAGTGAACAGGTTTCATGAGTACACTGATTAATGTAAACATGGTCACATTCTGGAGATTAATTTGACATAGTTCTGGTTGGGGAACATGCTAGTGGGTAGTAATCTTCAGTAGCCCAGACATTTAATTATTGCTCTGTTTTATGCCTTCCCTATTTAGTGATATTTCCAGACACACCACAGAAGCAAAATTTTGTCCAAGCCAAAACCATTCATTTTGGATCACATGTACACACAAATTAAATATTCAAAAAATTTCTAAACATCTAAGCGTACGAATTGCACTTAGTATTTTCACCGAGCACTGGGACATTGTAGTATTCATAAAGCTCTAGAACATGCCACAGCTTAAGAACATTTCAAAAGTGGTTGGTGAGAGAATTCCTATTGATTGCAGAGTAACCATCTCATATAAAGCAACAGCAATCAGCAATAAAATGGAAGCAATTAATTTTGCAATTTTGCAAAAAAGAAGAAACATACTAGAGGGAGGTATTGCAGTTTGCTTCCACTTAGCTATAACAGGTATAAAACAACCTCAAAAAACTTATTAAATAATAAAAATATCTCCTGCTGGGAAAAAATTAAAGAATAGCAAAAAGTCTTGAGCCAATCTGAAGTCACGTGCAATTATTCAGTTTATATTTTCTTTGTTTGTTATTCCATTGTTCAAATTCAATTATTTAGTAGATGAAAATTTTGCTTTTAATGACCAGAAAGAAAAGAAAATTGCAACCCTTCTTATTGTGCATGTTAGAGTCAGCTGTAGCACAAGATAATTTGTTTCTTCTAAGCACTGGGGTGAATGGTGATAACTGATATATACGTGGAAATACCCTGAGCTCAGTTCATAACGTCTTGAGTGGCTTTATGTACATCAGTCCCTGCAGGAAGTCACTCTTGCAGACATGTGAACTGAGTCAAACAAAGCTGCAGCAAGGGCTGGTGCTGCTGCAGTAGCAATGATCCTTCATCCAAAGAGGAACTTCCTTTGTGCTGTCTTTCAGCTTTCACCTTTCCTGCAATACAAATGTAGGTGCAAGACAACATGAAAGGCCACCCTACATATTTCTTAGAATGCTAAAATTAGACTAAAAATATGTAATACATGATATTCCACAATATTTGGGGAAGACTTGTATCAGTCCTGAATTGTCCTATCAAGCTGAATGATCTAGCAGAGTGGTTTTTTCCCCATAGATACAGGTATGCTGTATTTCTCCCACAGCACAAATATTTTATGAGCTTTGATTTATCATTATGTATCTGTTAATTTACACCAACTATTTGACCTATGATTTAATTATTATGAGCACAATGAAAATAATACAAAATACTTAAATTAACCTCCCAGTATATAATATATAATTCATATATAGTGTCATATTTTTCTTTCGTTCTTAGCTGCCAGGGAATATTTCTTTTTTTTATTATTTTTCTAGTAGAAATACTAAACATATAATCCTTTAATCCTGCATATCAATCTGAATTGTATAGGTGGACAACTCTCACAATTTGCCAATATTCAGATAACTAAAATGCCCTGCTCTCATATATATCTTATTCTTCAACATTCAAGCTGACAAACAATACCAGGAGCAATACATTAACCTTTCAGAAGGCAATTTGAAATTACTTAATTAGTGACTACCAGGGTATTTCATTCTGAAAATCTAAAAATACATGATAGCTGCATAATGCCTAAAGCACGAGACATCATTTCTACTGAAAATGTTCATCCTGTAATACATTGCTATGTTAGTTTTGGAGTGGTACTCTATCAGTTTCATTTACACCAAAAATACACTCTAATTGCATCTCTTCCTCATAAGTCCCTTGCTCTTGCATTATACAGAAATGTTGTGCAAGCCATAGGTCTAATTTTTAATTTTATCTTTTTTAATTCTAATTTTTTAAATTACTTTGTTTCTATTAATGCAACTTATGTCCCTTTCAATTTTCCATATGTTACTGAGTGCATAACGGAATGAGATTTTATGGATGTCTAAATTTTGTATAATATGTCTGTTTTAACTTAGATTTTTGCTACATTTGAAGTTTTAAAAAAAGTTACATATTCTCAACTTTTGGCTTTAGCAAAAAAGATATCTGGTACTCTGTCCAAATTTTAGGTGGAAGAACTTAAAATGTTAACTGGGAAAACACAATTCTAATATTTTCTGCACCATCTTGGAGTTGAATTGAAGACGTTTCAATGTAAGAGTGGTATCAAAGAAAACATGTTCTGTTATAGCTGCCACATAATTCTTTGAGGTACTGATTTTAATAAGATCTTTTCTTAAAGTTAGATAAATTGCATGTGTGGGGAAATCTACAAATCTCTTACATCACCTATCTCATTGTATGATGAAAGTTGAACAAGTCAGAGTCTGTGTAACAGCATTTTTCTCCCACAAATAAATATTGTCTCTCTCATTAAAATAACCCAACATACTGAGATTTTACTGGAAATTTGTCAGTCTTCTCAGAACTCCTTAAAGGAAAATCACTGCTGAGGTTGCTGAAGAACTCATCACCATGTGACTCTGTCATCAGATTTATAATTGCCTCTTTAAATTGTAACACTGACAGGTCTGTGTCCTTTTCTCCTTATGGATGCTAGCTGGAGTCAGGGAGAGTGACCCAGAGCACCTCAGATACTACAGCATTTCTGAGTGAAAATAACAGACCAGAACACTTTCTGCTTCTATACCGGTACGCACATTTGGAAGCCAAAATGTTCTTATTAGCTTTCCTTTCATTACTTACTCATATTTATAAATAATTATGTCAATTTCATTCTCTTTTCAAGTAAGCTTACAAAAAATGAAAGAATACATGTCTCGTTCAAGTAATTTGATTTATTGCAGCTATTACAAATCTCTTTCTTTTTCTTTTTTATTTTCATGTGTTACTTGTGAAGTCATTGGGGCTAAAAAATGTTGTGAGTTTTTGTTCCCAGACTTGTGAATATTTGCAGTGTAAAAAAGTTAAACTGCTTCTTCTTTGATTATAATTTTAATTTCATTAAGGTTATTGACAACATATAAAGTCAAAGGAAAATTTTTCATCCTCTGCAACACAGAGAAAATATTCATTCTGTCTGATAATTTAAGAACAGATAAACACTAGTTGGAGTGCAGTTGAAACACACTAATTATTATTTTTACAAACATTTAAGAATCAAAAGGAAAAATACTAGGAGATGAAAATATTTGATGCCAGTTCATTTGCTAGTAAGTTTACAAATACAAAATACTGATATGAAACCCACTGAATATAGGTTTTCATACAGGCAAATTCTGTCCTCAGTCTCTTGCAACTTCTAATACTATGAACCTTGAGTTATGTAGTTGTACATAACTCAAGGTTCATAGTATTAGAAGTTGCCAGAGGCTGAGAGCAAAATTTGCCTAACATTAATTGACTTCATTCATAGAGATTCTTTTGTTGTCCAGTAGATAGATCTGTTAATTCCTGTAGGGTAGAGAAAAAGGAGTATTTCCCACAGAAGTCAAAAGACAGCAGTTCCTTTAAAAAGACCATATTTATCAGCCGAGGAAAGTCACTGCTATGCAAAATGCAGATTATTTTTTTTCTGTGCTCTGCTAGAGAAAGAGGAGATTAAAGCAATCAGAAGGAGAAAATTGAGATTAATTGTTTTGAAATAACGGTCACAGACACTAGGTGGGGATAGATGTCAAAACAAAAATATTGCTTCCAAATGCACTTTTGCTGAAAAGAATCTAGGTCATACTATATGTAAGGAATGAACTGGGGATGCTTCCTGTGATTTCCATTTTCTTTTTATATATGTCTAGAAATAGTCTAATCTGGGCTGATAAAAAAACTACTTTTTTCCTCATTTTTTTTCAATTTACAGCCTCAACTTCATTCATCTGACACACAAAAGAAGCTAAATAAAACATTCTTAGATTTTCACCAGCAATTCACCATCAAATTTAAACAGATGTCCTCTATTAGCCTTAGTCCTCTTTGCCTAGTACTGATACTTGAGGTTTTTCCTGCCTAGAGACAGCATTATTCCAGGCCATCTTTTACACTTGAAATTTGAGGAAGTAGCTTTAATGAAAGCAAACTAGAAAGCCATTATGGTGGCATAATGAGAGGCTTGTCACATGAAGGTAGGTATCCATTTACCTCTTCTTTTGTGAAATTCAAAGGGTATTTAAGGAAGAGCTTTGAAACATGGGAACGGGCCAGCTCCTGTGGTGGGGTTCTAGAGGCTTCTTTGTCGATGTTCTCCTTAGCCTCTCTGACAATTTTCTGTTCACATTCTGACAAAAACACAGCACATAACCCCAGAGTTTCCCATTGCCAATGCAGTTCCAGGTGCTGGGGAAAGCACTGATATGGCAGAGCTGCATGGCAAAAATGAAAAGAGATGTCTCCCCATTTGGGAAAGGCCAAAGTGAAAAATTCAGGGGAAAAGCACAGTAGAATCTTCCCTTCAGAAAAAAATCTGGACTTTGTGAACTGCAAAAAACCCAAAAACTTTCCCCTCTGAAATCAAGTTTACATACACAAAGACTAGATTGAGGAAACATCTTTAGAGCCATAGAACTTTGATTTCTCAGCACACATGGTGCAGAAGTAACATCAAGAGCAGCTGATGTGGAAAAGTTATGTGAAACTCATCTCTAGGATAATTTTAGAATAGAAGACTATATCCAGGCAGGTAGGATAGCTATCATAACTATTTGAAATTTAAAGACAATTTTTTTCCATACATTTATTGTGAACATGGTACTGACTAGCATTTGATGTCCAATAGTCTGAAACAAAAGCAATGAAGAGAAATGAGATAATTATGTGGATAAATTAATTACCGAGTCTGATGTTCAGTACATCAGTGACTGCAATGTTGCCAGTGAGTGCTGACACATCTCCTACAGAAAACATTTTGTCTTTTATGGAATGAGAAAAGACAAGACTTGAAGCATGTTAATAATTGCCAGAGTGCTTATTGTCATCTGCGCAGCAGATATTTTTCAGGTCATTGTCTGAAATAAAAAATTCTTGGCAGTGGAAGTAGCCTGTGCAGCCTCTTCTCCCCCACACATTATCCATACTTCTCAGGTGTGACAAAAAGCCAAGGTTACACAGAGAAACTTGTTTAGATTAAAAATCACCTTGAGAAATACCCAGAGATATTGTATTGCATAAATTAGCACTGTGTTCAAAAAAGTCAACATTTATTAAAGTCTGTGGGAAAAACTCAGGCTATGCTGTTATAAAAGATGTCAAATGTAAACAAAGATGGCTAAAAACATTCTGGCACAACCACTTGAACAAAAAAACCCCAAAAACTCTTCAAATGTATTTTGTTGTTAAGAAGAGCAAAAAACCAGAAAAGCTGGTAGCTGCAGAGGCAGCAAAGCAGTTTGCCACAGCAGTATGGCTTAATTTTTCACACAGAAAATTGCAAGAGAGTGTTGACAAGTGATTTGTCATAAACAGAGCACATCTAGATCATAGTGTGGCAAACTAGGCAAAAAAGGAGAGAAAGAGAAAGGAATTTTACTCTGTGATATGCCTTGTCACTCACATAGCAGATTTCAACTTTTTTCTTATTTCATTCGGCTTGGTTTATTTTAAAGTTTACTTCTGCTTCCCAAGAAGAGATAAACCTCACAAAAAGGTGATATATGTAAATATAGAGTTTAATGGAAAATAATTATTACATAATAAAAATAATTAATTTAAAATAATATAAAAGAGAGTCAGTAGAAAGAGTACTCTCGTCTTAACTGTCTATATTAGAAAATGTTTTAATGTTTCCTCTTCATAGTTCTATTCACATTGTCATTCTTCATATTGTTGCAGTCTAATATATTAATTAATGAATAGTACTTTTCCTGAATAGATGGATAGTGTTTTTTAAACCTGATAATTATTTTTTATTATTATTTTCTAAGGGAGATGGTATTCTCCATTGGCTGTGAAAAATTACATTTTGACCCTTTATATATACATGCATATATGGGGACAGAGGTTGTCACTCTGTCTCTTAAAAGACGGAGAGAAAGAGCCAAAACAGAGAGTTAATAAATCCTGTCTGAATCCTACTCCTGGAGAAAAACAGCTAGAATTGTGAATTTATGATCATTCAGCATGAAAAGACTAACTCTTGGAGAGTTTTCATATATAACACTTCAGTTTTCCACAGCTTTAAACATCGACAAAGTAATTATGACCTCAAATTGAAAGACATGATTTTATATCAAAGAGGAGTTATTGCTTTCCTCAGAGCAATTTGCTTCTCCTCCCTCATGGAGGTCAGGGTAACACTTGATTTTATGCTTAATAAATATTCCCTTTTGTTTGTATTTTCCAAAAGATGTTGGCAGCATTGCATCAAGCTGGAATGCACACTGGTAACCTCCAGTGACCGCACATGGCTGGAAGCAGCCTGCCATACTTTCAAACTTGTGACTGATGCTGATTTAACATAGGTTCATTTCTCTGAGATTACAGTTTTCTGAAATCTGCATTTAGGTACTTGCTGTTATTGCAAATGAATTAATTTTATCTCAAAAAATCAGACTGGTGTCCAAAACCTGCTCTTACATCCAAAGAACCAAGATATAACATGATTTCTTCCAGTTTCACAGATCTCATCTGATTTAGTCTTTCTTAAGAACAGTTGGACAGGAAACTGTTCCGACATTTTGAAACTTGCAGATCACGATTAAAAGAAAAAAATCCATTCTATATTGAGACAATTTTGAAAACAGGGAAAAGAGACAAACCTAGGAAAATCGACCAACCTGAAGATCCTTTTCTCTGGTTTTGAACAGTTTCTACTCTAGAGCCAAGAATCCTTTCCTGATGAATATTTAATTACAAGATGGGAAGTTGATTCTAAAGCATTAAGAATAAATTACAGTATGAAAGAGACTCATCAGAGAATTCGCTATCTAGTTCTTCTTAGGGAACTAGGAATACAGAAGTCATTCACTAGCAAATTTCTATTCTCAAATATGTTCACAGATGTCATTGCATCACTGATTTCCTGCCCTGCATTGAAAACCTGTGTTCCTTTGTCCCAGAAGTTAATTATCATCACTGGCTGCAGCAGCTTCAACAGCTGAACATTAATCAGTGAACAATTTAAATCTTGAACTAATTATTTTTTGCATTGGTACTATTCTTTTTTCTGCTTATTTTCTGGACTCCACGGAATGCATGTGTCCATTACACTAAATTATAAAATTCTAAATTTTTATTTTTTACATTCAGATTATTTTTTTTTTTTTTTACATCCAGGTGACCTCTTGGGAAGATGAGCACTTATACATTATCTGACATTTTTACAGCACCAAGTGCAGTGGTTGAAAGTGTCGTATAAAATGCCAAAAAAAATCCAGGAAGATCATTTAAAATTAGACAGTATAAACAGGTCTACTTCTTTTTGTGGGCACAACAGTGGGAGTTGAGAGTAGTGGCAATGACACTCTGGCAGTTCATGTAAAACTAATGGAGACTTGGAATCTTGATCTTTGGGTGGAAAAAAACCCCAGTAAAGATATTTTGACTATTTTTTTCTTGGCATTGTACAATGGTGTAACTCAGAGGAACAGCACTTCAGTAACAGATACAGACTGATTTGCATCTTGAGGATCTGGCTCAAATCACTCTGTGTGTAACACACTGCAATTTTAAGCATTTTGCAGCTGTACTTTTGCTCAGAAAAATCAGACATCAGCTGTTTTCCAGCAGCTTTGGCGTCTACCCTTTACCATTTCCTCTGCCACTCAAGGCCAACTGCTCATAGTTCAAGGGAAAAACATTCAGGATCTAAAATTAGTGCATTTCTCCAAAGACAGCAGAGCCCTTTGAAATTATTTCCCCATAATAAGATGTGATGAAAAAATTATCCCAATTTAATTTACTCTTCAACATTCATAATATACCATCTGGTATTTACTGCCTGCCTTTGTAGAGTTCTTCACTGACTCCCCTGGTGTCTCAGCTATTTCTATGCCTCCTACCTAGGCTAAGGATGACCACTGACTTTGCTGGCTCCAAACCTAACTCCTAATGTAAATTAACAGCAGTTGAGTTACTCTGGGGAACTTAAGCTCTGCCTTTAACCCAAACTGACTATTACTGATGGCTATTTTCTCAAAAACCATGTGGACAGTCTTTACTTCCTTTTTTTTTCCTTAAGAGGCTTCACAGGACTTAAAAAATGTACAGAAGCTGTGTTTGTGGGATATTATCTGTTGCAGACATTTTTTCACAGAAATACTTTCTTTCAGATTTGTCCATTTTCTGGGAAGCTGAGGGCCCCAGAAGAGAATGTAAACAATTGTTATCAGCTGCTGTGAATGCAATGGGATGCACCTGTGATTGGTTCATGTTCCCATGTTTATAATTAAGGGCCAATCACAGGAGCAAGCTGGGGACAGAGTCCCTGGACACAACTTTGTTATAGATTCTTTCTTGCTATTCTTAGCTTAGCAGCCTCTGCAACTTCTCTCTTTATTTCTATTTAGTATAGTTATAATGTATTTTATATCATATATCAATAAATCCAGCCTTCTGATCAAGAAACAAGATTCTCGTCTTTCTCTCACCACCCCAGCGACCCACTTAGGTCGCTGTAATAATTATCCAGATAGACAGGGCATCACAGACACCATGTCTTCCTATCCAAAAGAGATTTTTCCTCCAGAATTTGCAAATCCAGAAACAAGAAAATTATAAACCATAACCTATGAAGACTGCACGAACCAAAAATAAGACTAATAAAAAAAATCCTCTGATTTAAAATTGAACAGTATTATTGAAGACAGCAGAACTGCAGATGTTTAAGTGAAAGCAAAACATGAAGATTATAAATATTAGGAATTTTTCTGTGGAATTTTTTAACTGAGGTTTCTCTACACTGCATTTGATTAACTGGTGTCACATTTTTGTGTACAATCCTTGCAGTCCTTCTATAGAGAGTGATAGGGGGGTTTTTTAGGCTGCATTTGCTATGTGGTAATTAAGTCTGCAATAGCAATTAAAAGTTGTTATTCTGAACTCCTGTACTTTTGGCATTAACAATTACTTAGTAGTATTAATTTAAGTAGTATACTCACTTCTAAATCCATTTTACCACTTCAAAATATTAATCTATAGAAAAATAAACTCCGCTTCTTAGGAGATTAGTGACCTCTATCTGTGTTTTACAGCTCAATACACCGAGGCTCAAAAATGCTAAAGATGTTCAAGGGCAAGTCAAATTTTATTACAAGAGTTGACTTCCAAAATGCATAGCATAACAGGCATCATGGGCAATTCTGCAGATTTTGCTGTGCTCTGGCATCCCCAGGCTGTAGAGCAGCTGATCACACAATGTTCCTCACTGTCGCACAGAAATGTGGCAGATCAGCACTGGACATGCATACCAGTATGTCGATGTGCAGGTGTAGTATATGCATAATCCACTGTGTAAATTGGCACCAAGTTTTTGTAATATTACTACACCTGTTTTGCATATAACCATTTGCTTGTCTCAAGGGATATGCATCACTTTATACCCAAGAGTTCATCTCCAAAACCCCTTTAGTCACTATAAATCACACCCAATGTTGCCAAAGGACTTGGGATTCATGCCCCACATCTCTTTCCAAGAGGCAACCCTGTAGAACTTCATCCTAATGAAACCTCAGGTCTCTCCTTCATCCTGATCCCAGTGCTGTCCATGATGGGTCCTAAAGCAGGAGGAAGGCCAGAATATCACATCATGGATGTGAAACAGGAGCCTAACATCAGAGGGCATCAGGTGTCAAAGCCAAGGGGACTGTGAAGGCAGCTGAGGATCCTTGTTCCTGCAGACCCCTCCTGCACATTCACAAACCTATTCCCTGCCTGCCAGATTGCTTCTCAGGACATAGGTCAAGCTGCATGAGCAGAAAGACTAAAAGACCACTTTAGTGCTGTGAATGATCTCTTTACAAAGGAATTGAGATGGTTTGGAGAGGCTCTGTGGAAAAGAAAAAACCTGTTGTTTCCTAGTGTCCCTATTCTGCAAATATATCTAAGGCTTCAAAGTCTACTTCAGTTCACTGGGGCCAAAGCAAGGAGATTTTTTTTTTTTTTAATGAGCAAAACTCCAACCTTAGCAATGCTGCACTACAGAAAATATGATGTGAATGTGAGACCCACCCCTGGAAACTTATCAATTAACAGAACATTTAAATCTGTCTTGGTTAAAGCTGTGGCACACATCCAAGGGCCTATTTAAATTTTTTTTTTAAAAGCAGCCAAACCCCTAAAAAACATGAAAACAAAGGTGCCCCACCCAAAACCCAGATATTTTTCTTAAGCCTGATTCAAACCATTTGTGTTTAAAAGTTCTAACAGATGTAAACACACATGCACGGGCAATCTGGATACCACTGCTTTATGTGCAAGGTAAGGACTGGATATGTATATGCTCTTGGTAAGTGAGGGGGGATTATTTCTCTGTCTTTGGCCACTTTCCCAAACACTTCATGCAGTCATAAGCATTGCCAGTGAGTTAAGAGCAAACTGTAGTTGATGAATTCCATACAGTGCAGTAAGTTATACTGACTCATCTCTACTTTCACTCCATGGGCAATTTTTCACAGGAAGGGAAAGTGCCAGACTTTTTCACTCCCTCAAATGAAATGTTAAAATTTTCTCAATTAAATCATCAAAGCATTTCACAGCTGCAGATAACATTTTTGTTAGCTTGTTTCGTAAGAGAGCAGAGTGGCTAATCTTGTCTGGTGTTTTTGTTAGGGGTTTTTTTATGACAACCTTACCAGGAGCCACAGCATGTCCCAATATGACCTGTTTCTTTTTCTTGGTGTTAAAAAGTAATATAAACAATTCCATTACTTAAAGAATTAAAGATAGGTGTAGGCGTGTGTTAATAAAAATTATTTTACTGCCTGTATATTTTTAATGCATTATGGCTAAGCAGCAAGCTCCTACTAGAAATGGAAGATTTTCAAATACCATCTATAAAAATATTGATAAAAATCCTAGTCATGTTTTTTAAAGAATATAAAGAAAAATCTTACTCATGATGGCTTCCAATTTTCCAGGGATAATAAATTATAGAATGGTTATATTAACCTAAAACAATTAACTTTTCTCTATTTGGACATTACACAGCATTTATGTACTTGCCAGGAACCAGATTTATAAATAGATTTTTTTAAATCCTCAAAAAACCACAAGTACTTAAACTCTTTAGAGATATATTGAAATCAAAATACTTCTGGGAAAAAATATGGAGAAGAGAAATGTTAATTTTTTATTAATAGCAGGAAAAAGGGAAGCAAGAAAATATCCTTTCCACTGCATTATTTAGGTGCAAATGCAAAAGTAAAAATTGACATGCTTTCTATTATAGTATTATATGTGACTTTGACACATTAACTCCTTACAAAAGTAAAAAGATTTTTCAAAGATTTTTTTCCTATCTAGGCCACAAGATAGTAATGTGTATATATATTACAGTTCTGACACACACATAATATTTAGAAAGATAAATATTTGAAATACTGATATTTGATGAGTTGGGAGTACAAAAATGTGCTTATATGTCTGGTTTTGTCTGAAGAATATTCTTCCGTGAAAGGGAGAAGTTGAGCTCTACCTTTGAAGAGTCATGCTGCAGTCAGGGCAAGTAGCTCTAAGCCCAGAAGAAACAAAGAAACAGCAGTAAGTACATGAATGACTGATATTATAATGATAGTCAAGAGTAAATCCAAAGCTGCTATACATCAGTATTCTTTGTTCATTACCTTCAAATTTATTGCCTACATTAGGAATGCAAGAAAATTAACCAAGTTGTAGATTATTCTTCAAGGCAAGTAAAAAAACTAATTAAACATACAGGGTGAAAGATCAGCATACTATATTCAAAGGAGGCATTAAAAAGTCAGGTGTTTTAGTTCTGTTGTTTTTCAAGATCTTCTGATTCTAATATCAGTTTGAAAAAAAAGTTCTCTTTTTTTCTGGAAGTTTCTATAAAAGCAAGCTATTCAGACTCCACTAAAATTATTTCCCAAGGCTGTAGAAAGAGCTGTTGCTGAATTCAGGCTGTACGCTCAGGAACATCAGGCTTATTGTGGTGAATCTAATTCAATAGGCTCAATTGTAGAAGTTTTTCTTTAATCTTGTGTTGCAAATCCTATGAACTCACTTAATTGTAGAAATTTACTTTCTAGCTCCCCTTTCAACTGTGTCAGCATTAAGAGTGGTCTAAAGACAACATTTATTGATTCTATCAGATGGAGAAAACAGTGTAATTTCACATTACTTAAAGTTTTAAAAAGTTGAAGTTGATTTACCCATGCTTTTCCAAAATATTTCTCTTTGGGAAAAGACCAGATCTCTTTAAAAATGTCTAATGACATCATAATAGACCCCAGCTGCAACATTTTAGTAGTAGGAGTCACAGCTGAAATTATGAATATTCATTATTAAATGAATCCAAAATTTTATTTTATGAATCCATGTGCTCAGAGATCCTTCTGCAAATTATTAAATCTGAAGAAAACAACATTTCAACATCAATAATAAGAAAATTGGACTGAGAAGGAAAATGAATTAAGTTATGGAGTTAGAAATGTAGTTGGGTATATCACCATGGTAAATATTGTATTAACACATGCAAAATATTGCATGTGTTAATACAATATTACAAGAACCCTAAAACATGCAAATAAGATGTACAATCTTGTGCTACAGTTGTGTACTAAATATAAAAGTGAGATGGGAAATGTTGTTTTTTTTCTTTAAACACCTCTGCAGGAAATCTGGATGAAATGCAGCATTTTGGTCAAACGTCATTTAATATATGAAGAAAAAACCCAACACAACCCTCCAAACTCCCTGCTAGATATTTTTGATTTCATTCATCCAGATACTTGTATTTTAAATGAAGAGCATGTATTAAACAAACGTTGAGGTGTGTCTAGATTTCTCACCAGCAAGAACATAAACAGGAAGAATATAAACACCAAGACATTAAATGTATTAATTTCTACTGAAAGATGACAGAGTATAAAATCTACAAATGCCAACCCATTTCTTTTGAAGCATGGAGAAAAAGTAATAATACATATTATTTGCCTTTAGGTAAAGTTTCAGAAGGCTTAAGTACATTCAAGTTCCAAGAATTGCCAAGATTTTAAAAATAATTGGAAACTTGCAATGAGCACATGTCCTGGTGTTTTCCACTTGGAATATGTGACAGCCTTTTATTTTGCTCTTCCATGTGATGCATGATATGACACGAGATTGCAAATGCAAGTCAGTGCCCTCCACACTGGCTTATAATCTGGCTTGTGTTTCTCACAAGTCAGATATTCTTTTACTGGGGGTAACAGTAGAATGCATTGCCACAGTACACTTATGGACTTATGTGTTTTCTGAATTCCTCTGAGTGATCAAGTGTTTTAAGATATTAACATACTAAAATAATAATTATGACTCAAAATTCACTAAAACACCCAACACATAAGAAAATCAAGAATAAAAATTAGGATTCAAATATATTATTACAATTAATTTCACACTTCCAACGCTCAAAGACAGCAGCAATAACAAAATCCAGCAATCCAATCTCCCAGCCTAAGTATTAGAACATACATAGTGTTCCAAATAATCAACATACAGTACAAGAGGAGAGATTCTACCAGTGACAGTAGTGTCAGTGTGCTTTGTCTGACAGATTAGATAGTGCTATAAATGTCATTTAATGCAAAGCCATGTTACATTGTCAAGATAAAAGGAAAATTTTGTCTCTACACAAAACAGGAAGTATAATCATGCCTATGGTGCACATTAATTCTCACAGCAAATAGTCAATAACCTAGTTCTCACTAATGTTTATTAAAATGATTGCTACTTCTCTATGTAGGAGCTCTTCTCTACATACAAAAATATACAGCATGTAGGAAAATACTACTAACAAACAAGTCTTTACTTTTCAAGTCAAGTAATGACAAAAAAGATTCAAATTATATTTTCTGAACAATCCAACTACCTGTGCAGAAAGACATTGGTGCTTAGGAAATACATGTCCACGCTGGAAGAACTTAAAATGATGGTTTTGTTACTGTACAACTAGAGTACTGTAATCCCCATTCTATTCAAAAAATACATGAATGGGATGAAAATGTTATCATACCTCTTGAGAAATACCCATGATGTATCTTCCCTGCTATAAGATTATGCAAATTCCTGTTAGAAAACAATGAACAACATTTCAAGAAACATCAAATTTACACATAAATTGACAGGCATTTCTAAGATTCTTCTGCAGGCCAAACATAATGTGTTATTTTTATTATTTTTGTGAAGTTTTGTGGATGCTCTAGAGAAGGATGTCTAATCTTTCATGATTCTAAAAAGGAGCCACCTGTAGGCACAGTTTGTGGTAATTGGGAGTGGGGGCTGGGGCCGAGCCTCATCCCTAATGGTCTACAACTGTTCAGGACAGCTGATCAGCATTGAAAGTAATGAGACATGGAGTGCTGAGGTGTACTGACCAATGACAAAGGGGTACACATGGCGCACAGGTGTAAGGCATGTGAGATGAAGGGTACGAAAAGTTGCACTGAAGAACCATAAAGTGCTGATGCTTGAAGTCCTCTGATGATACCCTGTGTGTCTGGCTGGCTCAACTGCAACAGCCACTCACTTTTCTGTGAGCTGCCTCCTGTGCCTCAAGCACAAAACATTTAAGTACCACCTTCCCCTTCTTGTGGTGTGGATAGAAATGAAAGGTCTAGTCTGAGATGGATTGTTATGACAAGGGAAATACACCATATGCACATTTATGTCTGAATATATCCAAACTACTTTAGGTTATGTGAAAACCTGTCCCATCCTATAGTCTTTCTAGTCCTATAAGCATTGTAACACAATTTTGGACAACTTTAGTACTGGAAAATATCTTAGGGGTAGCTCTTTGTTTTTTAAAGCTAAAGCACAACATTATAGAAGACAGAGTATAAACAAAACAATTCCTGAGCCTTCCATATGAAGGAACATGTATTTCTTCTCCTGTTCTATCAATAAGATTAACCCAGTCCAACTATATTTTCAGGTAACATTACAGAAAGCTATGTTTCAGAAAGGCTGATTCAGCTTTATTATAATTTCTGAACAATGGCCTGAAGTGATAAAATTTGACTTTGAATTTCTCTCTCCTGAGGCAGGCAATACAGGTAGCTTGGTATTTAAAGTTATTTAAAGGACTAAAGTTCCAGGTCTGGGGAGAAGTCACCCAGAAAGTACCTCCTTTTTGGGGATGACAGTCCTGTTGTTTGAAGAAAATGGTGACTGTTACAAGAAGGTCACAGAGCTAGTTATCAATTTGGAAAAGAACAAAGATGCAAATGTTGTGTTGCCATAGCTGCGATGCATATGTACTTTGTTATATTTCATTCTTTTTAATACCGTATAATCTTCTGTGGTTCTGCAACAGTGAAAATTGACAGTCTCTCTTTTCCTTTCCTCTTTTTCTGTCTTTTTTTTTCCCTTCCACTTTTCCTTTTCTTGGCTTTGAACAGAACCCATCAAAAAAATCTCCAATGGAAAACTGAGGGACAAGCAAAATCAAAATACTCTTTCTAAGAAATGTAAAAATGTTTTGTCTTTATAGATGGCATATATTGCTAAAAAAAGAGCTGATCATTATAGGCAGACATTAAATTGATGTATACAAATCAAATGCATGGTTAGTGAAAATATTGTTTTCTTTGGCATTCTCAAAGAGTGCCTTTTGGCTAGTTGACAATTAACTTTTTCAGTGTCATGGTTTGACACTGGCGCAATGCCAGTGGCCCCATGAAAATATATGCTCCCTGGTGTCTGCTGTGAGATGTGACCAGGAATAGAGTAAAGCAGGCTCCAACTTAGAAATAAAGATGAAAAAACTTTATTAACCTGCAACTATATATAAAAAGAAACACACACAGAACAAATTTCCAATACATCCACCCCTCTAGATTACCAGCTCTCATTGCATCACCACCCTTTAGATAATCAATTCTCAGTTCATCAAGGAGAGAGGAGTCCTTCTTCCCCTGGAAACACAGTTGAGGCCTCTTGTGTTTCCTGTCACATGTGGCACCGCCGGAGATCATTTGCCATGGTGACATCTTCCTTCCATGTCCAGTGCTCTCACCACTGCACATGGACCAGAGCTGCTTCTAGGGTTCCCGTTTTAAGGGTGCTTTGTCCAGTTCCAAAAAAAGCACAGTCTCTCACTTTTGGGACACCTGTCCCCCCCCCAGATTCACCCCTGGGGCTGAGGGGTCTTGAGAATAGAGATCTTCTTCCCTGAAGACGGAGGGCACCACCACCCTCCTCACACATTGTCTCTGTTCACACACTCCTTCACATAACATCACTGC
This sequence comes from Melozone crissalis, assembly GCF_028551555.1. Classification (NCBI taxonomy): domain Eukaryota; kingdom Metazoa; phylum Chordata; class Aves; order Passeriformes; family Passerellidae; genus Melozone; species Melozone crissalis. The sequence continues at coordinate 56,514,845 of NW_026535794.1, read as the reverse complement.
ACTCTCTTGGCTCCAAGCCATTGCCTCCCCCCTAAATGCAGTCTCTGTGTCACAGGAAAAATGGTTCTGTCCATGGCTATACAAGAAAAGTCCAGCCAAAGGCCACTCCATCATCTCCTGCCACCTAAGATTCTTCTCAACTTCTCTCATGGCCCATTTCCTCTTATCTCATCTCATCTCATCTTTATGTCTCTTCTCATTCAGCTCCAGGAGGATCAGAATTTGTAAGGTTTCTATCATCCAAGAAAAGGGTTAAAAATCTCAGGGTCTGCCTGTCCAGAACTCCCATGGCTGCCCTGCTGGGACCTTCTAGCCCTCACTCCCCTTCTCATTGGCCATGCTATCTGTCTCTCTCTCTCTCTCTCTCTCTCTCTCTCTCTCTCTCCTGGTGGGCAGGGGGGTGGCTGCCCGATGCCTCTCGATGCTTCTCCACCCTTCCATCCTGCAGGGGCCTTCACCTCCCTTCTCTGTCCAAGGCCCAGCCTACCTCACCGGGCCGCATGGCTTCCCCTCTCCCGCCCAGCCCGCAGCGGGCAGGGGAGCTCCGACCTCCCTCACAGACTGGACAGAACCCAGGAGAGCTTCCCCCTGCGAGTTCTCTGCTTTTAACCCCCTGTGTTCTCAGAGGCGTATCCATGTCCTCAGTGGCCACACCAGGTGCCAATATTCAATCTGGGCACCTATTGGTTTGACCACAGCATCCCAAAAAACTCACTTCCTTTTCAAACCAGGACAAAAAAAAACCAGTTTGCAAAACCCAAAACAGAAAAAAAATCCACTTTCTCTTGCAAAAATTAGATAAATTAATTAGCATGTTATGCAAATTAAAATAAGACATGGGGACATATTTGTTGAGCAAAATGATCAAGCACTCAAACTGCTATCACTAGTAACATGTTGGAACTGAATAATGAGTTGTAGTAGTCCACTGAATACTGTCTTGTATACTCCGCTTTTCTGTCATGCTATGTAACAATAAATAAAGGTTTCAAACTATAACTGTATGATCACATCTATCAAAATCAGAAGAAACCTTGTGCTCCCAAACACAATAAAGTTAAAAGTTAACTCTTCTTCTTATCACGGGGGTCTTCCCATGGTCCACTGATGTTTGTAACCATCTTGGCCTTTTTCCACCCAGAGGGATGTGTATCAATAGCCTATGAATTTGCACCATCTACTCCAGTGCCTTTTTTTGAGCTCTCAACTCACTGATGTGATGAGCATAGTTTTTAGAAGAACCATTTAAAGCAGGTATTGTACACTCTGTTTGTCATGTTGTCAAAAGAGCTGAGAGCTCATTCCAAATGCAGGATGAGGGAGAGGAGGTGGAAAAGAAAGATAATTGTCTCAGAGACAGTTTTCTCTAATCTAGTCACAAAAAAAAAAAAAAAAACCAAAACACCAAACACCTCCCCCCCCCCAAAAAAAAAACCACCCACCAACTAAAAAACAAAGGTAGCCACAAGGGATGAGATTAAGCAGACCATGTGTTTTGGCTGTTGAAGAAAACTTTTCACAATGCCTATGTTCCATTTTAGCTGGGGAGAAATTTGTGCCAGATAGTTTACACCATTGGCAAAACACTCACATGGCCACTGGGACAGTGATAGTGATTAAGTGCAAATAGAAGGTTCACAATAATTCTATAGTGGCTTCTATTTCTCCATCTTTGACTTTCCTGGAAAGTTAACAGGAAAAAAAATTAAAACCTTGAAAGTCTTTAGCATGCCTCTTGCATTAAAAGAGAAACCATTTCATTTCCTCCCAGAGGAAGAAATATTTATTTGTTGGTTGAGTACAATATATTCTATACTAATGGGATTTTGCTAGGAATGTTATTGTGGGAAGAAGTGCCCTCCTTAAGATTTATTTTCTTGCTTTCTTTTCTTGTGCCTACCCAAAAAGACCAGATTTCCTATTATTTCAAATATAACTCGCAATACCAGCACCATCATAGTCGAACTTATTGTTAAGTGTTTCCCCAATAAGCTGGGATATGATTTAAGAGTATATTACAGGCTAGTAAACAATCATTGTAGGTCCACTCTTTCAGCTCAGATACTGAATATTTGAATCACTAACACCAAAAAAACAGTTGTCTCTGAGTCCGTCACCTGTCTTACATTTAATATCAGAATTCAGTTTATTAGGTTTCCTTAAGGAGAAGCCTCCTCTGCCTGTATTTTCCACTGTCCAGGAACACATCATCAGAAAGAGTTAGGAAGCTATAGTTTTTTGTATGCATATCTAAGAGTTAAGTCTAAAATACTTTGGCAGTACAATTGTGAGTATTGAAATTAAAGCTAATAATAACAACATTATTGCTTAAAAGTACAAAAATCTCTCAAATTCAGTCTCCTTAGTGGCTCGGTAAATCACCTTTAAAAGAAAACAGATTTTACTTCTTCTTTAAATTCTCTTTAATGTTATATAGCCATATAATCACAAGACCTTCCTGTTAAATCATCAACACTCTAGTTGTCCATGCATTGCATATGAGCAGCAAAACCTTTAGACATCTAGAAATCATCAGTTCCAGGATATTATCGTCTTTTAAAAAAAAAAATACAAACATCTTTATCATGTGCCTTTAATTACAAGATAGATAAGCATGAACTTTTTCCTACTTGAATACAACACTGCATGTTTTTTAATGATTCTGAAGCATTATAAATGTACATTCTACAATACAGGAGAATGATTCAAATAATCTTTATACTGATTTGATCCAGGAACTTAAGGTTATTTGATAACAGTCCCAGTGTTTTGATGATATGTGGACATTAACATGTATAAATCAGTCCCATGGTACCATAGTCAGATGTAGTGTCTTCTTTTATTTTGGAACTAAAAACATTTTTGTGGTTATAATATTTGTATATATTTGCACAAGTAGATCAGAAATGAGGTTATTCCAATTCTGGCAGTAATTATGTGCATAGCTACAAGGCTTGACATATAGAAATTAGAGCTCCTCTAAATTCAACTCTGCAATGCAAAGCCAGAAGAAGTAAATCAGCTTTGCCTTTATTTGTCTGTGATTTTAAGCCCATTTTTTTTTTGTCTTTGGGTAAAATATTTTTGTCTTTGGACAAAAAAAGATATCTGCCGTTTATAACTTGCAAGTTTTAGTGTCTGTTTTAATCAATTATGCCAGTTGGTTTCTTGAGGTAACATTCATAAGCACCTAAGATTTTGCTCCAAACATCTGCTGCTAATATTTGTGTTGAATTTTCATCATGCAGCTTAACCAAAGCACCCAGACCCCATTCTCAATCACTATGAGGGATAGTACAAAAGCAGCATAGCACAACAGAAAATCTCCTCAAAACATCACACTCTGCTCTTTCTCCTACATCTCCAAAGTCGTACTCTGGTGGATATCATTATTTTCTGTCAGAAGGAAAAGCAAGACAATTCAAGGATTGCAAGTGATATCTTGGGCCACTTAAAGGTGACTATAATCAGCACCTACATCAGGGATCTGGGCAGATGAATGATCAGAGGTAGTTTCGTAAATGTCAAGATGTTGTTGCTGTTCACAAGACATTGCTGCATGAAGTTATCAATTCAAGGGGAAAGGAAAAACACCATGACCAAGGCTCTCCTGCACAACACTAGACAGCTCTTTTAATTAAAACTTGGTTCTCTGGGTTTTTCTTCCAGCTATCTAAAACTGGGGTACCCAGCTGGAATGACATACTGTCTCTCTGCTCTTTGTATCAACCTCTGGCAGAAAAGTGAAGTCCAAAACCAAAGATTATAACACCTGAATTCAAGAAACCTGGAGTTTCTCTTTCCAAGCCACTTGCCCATGTCTAAGGTCTGACATTTTATCCTATGTGATTAATATTAATGATAATAAGAAGGAAGATTTTCTTTTTCTAAACCTCCCAAATTAGAGCACAGCAAATCAGAAACTCAGCGCAAACCCTGTAGTTCACAATGGGTCTTGATTGTAATGAAATAATGAACTTCACTCTAGGAGTGAAGAAGAAAACAGGAATATGGTTATTTCATTAAAATTTCTTCATTTTTCATGCTATGAGGAAGCTCTGTTCTTTGTTCTCCATGACAATTTAATCCCTCCGCTAAACACTGCATTTTACCAAGAGCTCAAGGGCCCTCTAGCCATGTCAACTGAGCTGTATTCTGGACCCCATACTGTTATGAAGCTGAATACTACTACCTGACAAGCAGGAAACCTTGAATTTCATTTCTTCTCATGGTGTGGTGACTTTGGCTAAATGCATTGGCAGTTCTATTTTCTTCCACTTGTAAAAACATAGAAGTTCTAGGTGTTCAGATGCAATAACACTGATAGAATTTAGCAGCTGCAATCAGTTCTTTATGTTCATTTATTTGCATTATTATTTACATTTCATTTATTAACGTGTATTGGGTTTGTGTGGCCAGGTTTTGGTAGCAGGGAGGTTACAGTAGTGGCTTCTGTGAGAAACTGCTAAAAGTTTCCCCCATGTCTGAAAGCCAACATCAGCCAGCTCCAAGAGAAACCCACTGTTGGCCAAGGCTGGGCCAACTAGGAATGGCAGTAACACCTCTGTGGTAACATATTTAAGAAGGAAAAAATTTTTTGCACAGATAAAATTGTGGCCAAAGAAGAGCTGGGTGAGAACACATGAGAGGAGCAATTCTGCAGACAACAAGGTCAGTAGAGAAGGCGGGAGCGGAGTTGCTTTGGGGCATGGGAGATGAGATTCCTCTGCAGTCCATGGTGAGGACCATGGTGAAGCAGCTGTCCCTTTGCAGCCCATGGAGGATTACAGGGACGCAGAGGTCAACCTGAGCCCATGGAGGAGACCCACGCTGGAGCAGGTGGATGCCTGAGAGGAGGCTGTGAACCTGTGGGAGGCCTGTGCTGGAACAGGTTCCTGACAGGGACCTGCAGATCTTTGAAGAGAAGAGCTCATGCTAGAGCAGGTTTTCTGGTACGACCTGTGACCTTGTGAATGCCTCATGCTGGAACAAGTTGTGCCTGACAGACTGCGCCCCATGGAGAAGGATGCACACTGGAGCAGTTGAAGAAGTTCATGTCTGGTGGAAAGGACTCATGGTAGAGAAGTTCATGGAGGCTGTCTTCATGAATCCCACACTGGAGCAGGGCAAGGACTCCTATCCCTGAGCAGCAGCAGGAACTGTGATGAACTGGCAATAATCCCTGTTCCGTGTCTCCCTGTGCCTCTGTGGTGAGAAGACAGAGCCTGGGAAGGAGGGAGAGGTGCCAGGCAGGTGTTTTTAAGATTTGTTTTATTCCTCATTATCTGCTTACTATTTATGAAATAAATAGTAAGCGGATAATGAGAAATAAAACAAATTCGTTTCCCCAAGTCAGCTGTGTTTTTCCCATGGCAATAATTAGTGGGTTACCTCTCCCTGTCCTCATCTCAACACATGAACCTTTAATTATATTTTCTCTCCCCTGTCCACCTGTGGAGGGGAGTAATTAAGTGGCTTTGGTGGGTGCCTGACATCCAGCCAGGGTCAACCCACCTCAACAAGCAAGGCCTTAAGTTTCAAATATATTTTGCTTGTCCCTTCACACACTGCTCCAAAGGAGGCATTACTTTTATAATTCTGTATAATTCTGTATAATTCTCATTCCATCCTGTTCATGATGCAGATATCATATCTGTGGGCAACATTCTACTCCTCCTAACTTTTCTAGTGTATTTACACCGAGGAAAATCTTTGAACCATAGAGCTCATTTAAAAGGAGATCCTTGAGGGAACATCTTGCAAAAAACCAAACATGAACCTGTATTGTTGTGCTAATTACTGAGTTCAACATGAGAACTGCAGTGAGTGGAAAGCCACAGTGTGGGTGAGCCTCATTAAGATACAGCATTCCTGATTAATTGCTGAATTAATTGAATTCAGATGGAAGTATAGATCACTTTCTTTGGCATAATTAAGAACTCCTAGGAATAAGTAGATTAAGTGGAAGAAAAATAGCATTAGTGGGTTTTTTTAGGTTCTGTCCTTATGCCTTTCATTTATGTGAGCTCTTGGAAGGGCATTCAAGTGAACACTGTGATTAAGAAATTTTTACAGCTCACCAATAATCAGTTCTGCACCTCTCTCATATTAATACTATTTTGCAAATCCAGCCAAATAAGAACAAGATTAAATGTAAATCAACATCAATGTTGGAAGTAGCATTTACCATGGACTACACATGAAAATTCAATTGTAAAAGTTTTTTCCTTAACTAACTATTAGTTATGAACAAGCACAGAGAATGAGTTGATAATACACTGTACAAAACAACACAATAAAGATTTTCAATTTTATAAATTTTTGGATAACAGTTCAGTGCCTCACAGTCCAGTAGGATGCCTATGCCCTATAACTGAGAAAGAAACTAACATAAATCCAGTTGGGAGACCTCCGGAGTAAATGCAATAACGAATAAGCAGCATGGTGCCCTGATGGAGTTTTTTATTGCTAGAGTCCCACTGGTTTTTGCTTTTATATCAACTTGATATAATTACTTCAATTACTTCAGATATAAAGTATTAGTCATCTTTTCAACTAAAATTTATATTCAGACTTCGAGCTGAGTTTTGACACTATGGTAATTGAGAGATTTGGTACTAACGCCCATTTTATCCTACTGTAAAATTCAAAGTGCTTCTTCCACTTGAATTTTGATCAATTATGAGAAAATCAAGGACTTGCATTAAACAAATTTTGGAAAGAACATAAATGAGACAGCCAACCTTTCACCAGAATAGACCTGATTTACTAGGTCAGCTTCTTCCATGAAACATAAAAAGATGTATTTTACCAGCCAACTTCCAATATGGCTTTTGGAATGCAAGGACTAAAAGTTGGAAGAAGGAATACATATTTAGTGAAATTTAAACAATTTAATTAAAGGATATGCCTCAAGTTTAACGGAAGCATCAGAAAGCCACACCACTACACGGTTTCCTCTCCCTCTTTAGAACCAGGCTGTATTAAGGAGGATGTGGGTTCTAATTCAATTTCCTAATTTCTGCATTATAACCATGTAATACTATCATTTGGAAACAAATTTTGTCTCTCATCTTGCCAGCTATGAAATAGCAAAGTAAGCTCTTTCTCCTAAAGTTTTTAACTAATTGTGTTTTCCTTTGGTCTTAAAATATGGATAGTAATACAAGTAAGAAAAATAAGCAAAAACATTTCTGCTCTGTCCAATTCATAGTCTGGGTCTCTGAACATTACTTGGATGGAGTAAATGCTACACCACTTTTCTGGTCTCATAGAGAGTCCAGGAACCTCTTCAATCTCAAAGTATAATTTGTATTACAGTCCCAAGAGATGGGACTGTAATACAAATACATAACTTTTGTGTTAGAACCTCTACAGTAATGTGAAGTTTTACACTAAAACAAAATAAAAACCAAGTCAATATTCCGACAAGTGAAATTTCCATTAGTAGTATGTGTAGTAGAAGTAGCAGTAGAAGTATCCAAAAATGCTATATGATCTGTCCACCCTGGAAAGAACAAAATCCCTCACTAATTCATTTCACTGATACCACTAGCAGCTGCTTAGGTCATGTTCTCAGCACCTCTGTGTTGAAATTTGGAAGATAGCACTGGCTATAGCTATTTGATCACCAGGAGATCAAGTAGTTACACAATCATCACAAAAAAATAGTCTGTTTTGCAACTCTAACACTATAAATTCCTGACAAAGCTAAATACACTTTACAAATCTTTGGCAGAAAGGCCAAACTCCTCAAACTGGTTCTCAAATTGATCACCAGGCCTTAGAAATAGGAATTTCCCTTTGTGAACTCACATTGACTGTCTGATGACTTCACTGTTCTTTAAAGTCTTTCAGTAGTTCTCAGCATGATCTTCCCCATTATTCTTCCAGGTGCTTTGCAGAGAGTTGCACAACTACACCAGTTTTACACCTCTGCAGTAAAGGAACTGTTACAGTAAATTAGGTGAGGTCTAATGATTCTGACAGATGTCACGGATCACTGCACTGGGTTTTGTGTTCAGTGGATTGTTTGCCATCATTCAAAATTATTGACCTGAAATCAAAAACCTGTGCTGATAAACGGCAAGCTTTAGTATCCCAGAAAAGCATATATTTGTGAAAACTTTGTTATATAAAGAAAGACTCTTTGTATAACAGTGAAATAGTACTTTTATAAAGAAATTAATTTTAGATTATGTGAGCAGAGTTACATCTGTGCTTTCAGTTAGTCTCCATTTATTTGACTAATTGAAATAAACAAACATATACCTGTAAATATAGAATGGAAATTTTTCCCCCAGAGCAGGCAAAGAAATTACCTAATATATCAAGCCTTTATACCCTCTGCTTCAATTGTTGTACTGAGCCATAAATCCTGTTAAGGCAGTAAAATCAGGCATTCAGAGGACAAACAGACTCACATCTTATCCTTACAGATATTCTGCATTTTTTAGATAATTCTGTGTGATTCCATATGAGAGTGAAATGTGTTGTGTCAGATTAAACTAAAGTTTTGGATGCTAATATTGAACAAATTTTGATTTTTGTAAGTCACAGCTTGTTAGATTTGTAGTAAGGGCATGTCTCTGAAATCAGAAATTTTAAATTTGCAACCACCCCATTACATAACTGCAATACATAATCCAACAAAGAAATAGATGAGTTCAATTCTAGAGATGAGGAATTGTAAGGAAAAAAATGTTACACACATTTGTACCAAGACAAATGTAAAGATGAATAAAGAGGATTTTCTTGCTTGAGCACTTAAGGATTACATATTTTGATTTTCAATACAATTGACATTGATGTCTGTCCAAATAGAATAATTTTCAGATTTCCAAATATATTGTAACTGATGCTAGAAAGTTGATGGTTTTCTCTTCCCTTAAGGGCATACAAAATCTAGTTTAAACTAGATAAACACAGTTAAAACTAACAGATGAAAAAAACTGAGGAAACAGATGAAAACAGCTGAGAAATAGATAAATACAGTTCTCTACTACAGACAACACTAACACTCGCTACTGCAATGTTGATTTACATTCATTGTCTTTTGCAGTCCCATATGCAATAAGAATTTGTCCTTAGTGTCCACATCCTATACTGTCCACAACCTGAAAATATGTCTCATTTTTTTATGGACAATATATTTAAAGAAAATCCAAGAGACATAAAATTGTTAAGACCAATACAGTTAAGCAATCTACGATAATGGAACCAATATGCATTATCATACAGGACCACAGCAACCTGTCTAGTAATTAGTAATTAACTAATTATCTGATAATGAAGGTATTCTTTCATATATTCTTGCTTTATGTTTTCAAAGGAAATGCTGTTCAGTTCTCAACTCCAGCTGAACTGCAGAGGAAAGGCAAGATCTCTGGATATTTCAAGATAAAGCTCTCAGCTTTGGTTTGTGCAGTGCAATAGTGCAGTGTAATCAACAGTGTCAGAGGAGAGGCTTTCCTTTTCAGAATTGCTGATCTGGTACCAGGAAAACTTCCGCATCTTGTTTAAGTGTAAATAATTGGTAACTCCAAAGTCTATCTCAACAAGCATGCAGTGTAAAACCTGAGAAACTGAATGTTAAAAACTGATATCTTATAATTTTCAGAACTTCTTGCAAGAAAATACCTGAGCAAAAATGTGATCTTCTGTTCCCTGCAACTTAAAGAACAGAAAATAACGACAGACTGACTTGTATCAATAGAAAGTGAGGGTAGTTTGATATCTTGTCTCTGGGTGTGCCCTGAAGTAGGAGCTATGAGAAACAATGCAAGACCTGGGCAGATTCAGATTTTTTCTTTTCCAACACAGTTGTCTACCAAATGGCAGCTCAAACGGGTACCAAGAATTAATTTCAGGCACATACATAGGTTTACTTTCTAGTCAGTGGAGTGAAATAAATCACCAAAGCCATACAGTTCACTCATTCCCAAAGTCTATCTTTGATTTTTAAAAAAAATCATACTTAAATGAATTGAATAATTTTTCAAAATAATTGAATTTTCAAAGGTAATCTTGCTCATCTGCTGTGGGAAAGGTCACTGTACCTTTTCTAAGTTCAGTATCTGAATAATTCATTTGATACCCCTAGATTTTGTACTGTCAAATGGCACTATTCCATGATCTTATACATATTATTATTTATTTTACAGAGTTAAATTTCTACTCCATTTTTACATTTCTTGTAAAATAGTCCTAAGGCATACAATGTCCTTTACAAAATGAGGTATAAACATCAGATCTATAGTACTAAAAATATAGGTGAATTATCAAATTTTTGGAGTGACATAATAACTTTTGCTTTTGTTTACTGTTTAATATTAAGAACTCTCAAGAAAGCACATTTTGACTTCCACTGATTATTAAGCTCATATATCTTCAATACCACAGAAAATATTTATTATATGAAATGTAAGTTTTTCATATTGCTATTAAAAATAAAAAGCTCTCAAACTGTGGGTCTACTACTGGTGAACATCAGACATTTTTATTTATATATCTCATATAATCTCATTACTTGCCAACTAGAATTTTTAATTTTCTCTCAGTCCACCTTCCCAATAAACTATTCAAACAAGGTGGCATAATCTTCAGATTTGATGCTGATTTTGCACTTTTGTGCTTTTAAACTGTTGGTGTTTGAATAGTTTGATAGCATGCAAAATGATTATTATATCATTATACTCTTGTATACTCATTTAGGCTCTCTTGCAGATTAGAGAGAAATTGTTAGATGATTCCTGCTTTCCTATATTTTCATAGTGTGTGATAGATAATGGCTCCATTTTTCATGTTTCTTTTTGTCATTAATATGATTTTAAAGTGAGTAATGAAAGAACAAACAGCAGTGATATAAAGTTTCTAAGCTAACTGAAATTGTTGCTTCAAGTGCTCCTTATTAGTTCTCTGAAACGCTACTGTCAAACAAAAGAAGTAGAAACCAACTCTGAAGGCTGCTCAGAGATGTTTTGCTGTTTAGATCTGTATAAAGTATCCAAGGAGGTCCTGATGCAACAAGTGAGCCTTGATCATCCAGAGTGACCTATCAGGTGTTGAAAGGACAATTCTCATTTCCAGCAATGAGAAATGTCCGGAGCCTACCATTTTTAAATGACACTTCTGTAAATCTGAAGCCAGATAAAAGAAAACATTGGATAGCAGAACTTTGTTGGAATTCAGGCTGTCCAAATATGGTCATTCCAAGGCCTACTGAAATATTTTCTGATTGGAAAACCACAACTACACCTGGTCCAAAACTCAAAGGCTAGAAACTCTTAAACTGAAGTCTTCCTGAATGATCATAAAAGTATTATTTCAAGATGGAAAAAAAAGGTTGTTTCTTGCAGAGATAAGTTCATTGATACATAAACCAGGAAAATAGTTGACGACTGGAGTGCATTAGAGAAGAAATTCTAATGCCTTTAATGTTACCTGAGTGCATTGTTATGGCTTTTAGTCTGGTTTAGAATACTGCAGGGGAAGAGTCAAATTTTTGTTTATAGCCGTTATGTTTAATACAGATTTCCACAGAATAAATTTTTAAATAAAGTGTTTCAAATAGATCTTAAATTTCCACCTCTTATAAATAGAAGGCATCTACATAATTTTTTTTTATATTCTTGTGAATGATCACAGGTCACACAATTTCATAATCTAATTTCATCATATTATATTTATATTTAGCCCACTCAATTCATGAACTAATTTACCTAAAACTTGGCCCCAGAAAACATCCAGTGTTGATTTGAAGATGCCAACAAAACCATCAAAAAACATGCAAGAAAAATTCATATCAATTTAAAATTAAAAGATAGATGAAAATGCTATTTTGAGTCACTTATGTGTAATAGGGAATATATTTCTGAGTCACTTATGTGTAATAGGGAATATATTTCATTATGTTTTCTATTTCAAAAACTATTGAAAATACCACATAAAGTTGTTCACTCATCAAATTCGAGTTACTGCTTGTGACAAATGCTCAGACTATAGCTATGTTAATCCAGAGAAGGCTTTGAATTGCATATGTAAAACACACAGAAGGACTGTCAGCATTATTCCCTACACAAAGTTACATGCATGCTTGTGCTGATTTTTATGGTGAACAGTTTGAATAAAATATTCAACTTGCCTAGTGGAATTCTTTTACATATTGAGACAGTTTCATTTTGCCTGACTTTTGCTAGTGAATTAGTAGCTTAGAAGTGAGGTAATAAATTAGTTAAGCAATATTTATTCCCATCTTGCCTTCTTCCTCTTACCTAAATTGTGCTTCTTTCTCCTTGATATCTATCTTGTGACAATTTATTCTGTAACTATGTTTCTTTTTTTTTTTTTTAACATAAAATTTATCCTAATAAGCACAAAATGTGTGTTACTGGCACATTTTTCCTGACTATGTTGTCCACCAAAATCAATCATTCTCATACATAATAAGGCCTTTTGAGGTTCTTTTTTTTTTTTCTTTTTTCCTGCTTTGTGGCTTAAGACTCTGTGCTTCAAACTGCTCGTCGAAGAGAAGCATATGCCCTCAGTATGGCTGTCATTTTTATCAAAATGCATGGACAACATCTTTGCAGTCACCTTTTTGGACTATTCCCCTACTCAGTCATTTTGCCACTTTCTTTGTTGTTCCATTCTAGGTCTATGTATCTATAGATGCAGAATAACTTTTAAACAATTACAGCAGTGATTCAGTACCTGCAGAGGTCTCATTACAATGATAAAGATTTCCCAGATGCTCTCAGAGAAAGATAAAAAACACTTTAAGCCACAGAAATTATTTAGGATCAGAAACAAAAATGTTGAAAAGTTTGAGCTGAGGCATTTAAGACCAGCTTTAGAGTTTCCATAATTTGAAATTCTCTCAGAACAAGACTACTGCCTTTTACTATGGAACCTGTATGTGAATTTAGGTCTTCTTACTAAGCCAAAAAATCCAATGTCTTATGTCTGCAGCCAAGCCCACTCATAAACAAGCTCTAGATTCAAACATGAGTTCAAGATGGCCCCTAAACTTTATACATATGCCTGAGTGTACAATTAATCTATCAAAGTTACATCCATTATCTATTAAAAATTTACTTTATACAAAATAACAAAAAAAATAAGTTGTTCAATAAAGAACACCTTGGCATTAGTTTAAAGGAAGTTTTCTTACAGAGATTAAAGTTTACAAGTCCAGCTTTAGGTAAAGCTTCAGCACCTTAAGTCCAGACAAAAAATTACCATTTTTATTGTTATCAAAATACCCACATGAACGATTGTTCATGTTTAAGTTGGCCGCAGCTACCCATCTGAGAGCAGGAAAGTGTGTGGACAATTTCACACTTCGGTATTCACTGAGTTGGTGTGCTAGTTGTTTAATCCCTAAATCAAGCAGAAATGGAAAAAGTTGAAATTCTCCTTATGTACATCGCCCTTTCATATGCAACATTTCACCTACCTATTCAGTATATCTCCCTATCTTTACATCCTTCAGAAGTATGCGATTTCTTGCCTCTAGGGCCCTCTTAGGAAATGAAGAACCTCAGTATTCTGTTCCCAAACTATAATTATCAATGTTTCCTTTATACCCACTTTTCCTCTCCCATTATCAATGTATAGTTTGTAACCATTTTTCCTCATGACCACTCTCTTGCTTGAATTTTCCTCCTCCTTTTGGTTACTTCCCAGATATATTAACACCCAGCTGTCACATCCTTCCTTCATAGAGTTGCCAGACTAAATAACACAAGTTCCTTTAGTTTCCCATCTCTTCCTTCATCTGATATTGCAACAGGCCATCTCTGCAAGTCCCCATTTTGCTTGTTTCTTGTTTGGGTCCCACTACAGCCACATGACTATAAACACTGAAAAGCCCCATGAATACACAACCAGAATACATTGCACTAGTATGCTCATGTGAAGCTGTATCAGGTGGGGGAAAAATAATTGATCATCTCATTTCAAAAGAAATGCATCTTCTCCACAGATGTTGAAGAGAGAGAAAGGAAAACAGAATCGGATTTCTCTTCCTATTCTGAGAGCTGAAGCTAATGTCAAAATTCGAAATAACTTCATGTATCTAAGATACTGCTGAGGTGAGATCTCACTTCAGTGTGGGACTACACAGCGCTGGGAGATGTCAAGGGTATTCACATCCTAGTTTTGTTGTCTCTGAAGGAGTCCTACAAATATCTATCAGCTTGCACCCAGGACTTTTTCTGTTGCAATTCAAATAGCAGGATTTTTATTCTAACAACTCACTGAAATTAAACTGTCTTCTCAGGGCTCCATCCTAAGTCATACATGACTGATGCAAGTGAGTATGAAAGCTGTGTTTTCCTACCTACCTACTTACATTCAAAAAGAAAACTTTGAGTGTCTTCAATAAAATCAAATTAATTCCCATGCCGAAACATTTTTAATGTCATATTTCCTGGCTGGAATGATTACTCCAGTGACACCAAACATTCTGTTTTCTGCCATGGGTTTTACATAGGTTAGGTTTATTTCCTTAAATTTGTCCCAGCACTAATTGGCCATACCACTGTGGCACCTCATAAGTCCAGGGCACCCTTCAGCAGCATCCCTTCCTTCTTCCCCCAGCTCTTGAAATGCTTAAAGGTTTTTGAGAGGGACAATGCCACAGGTGTCAGCAATCCTCCTTTGATAGGGAAGCTGGACTAGGTGACCTCCAGAGCCCCTTTCAACAAGAACTTCTAACTTTAAAAGAACCATTTGCCTCCCTGCACAATATAGCCCACTGTAAGGCCATTCTAAGACCAGTACATGTTCAAGTAAAGAGGAAAATAACCAAGATACATCTCTTATTAGTGTTATTATCTCTTATTAGTGTGTTTTCCATCATGGCCAAGAGCATGTCCAGTGTGGGTATAAGGTGGAATGGACAACTGATAGAATTACATCAGACAAGGGGCAACAAATACTCCCAACCTGGCCTGGATTTTACCTTGCAGCTTTCAAGAACCATACCAATGACTTGATGCAAGCTGAAGACATACCAGGGCCTTTCTCATAATTTAATAGTAGGCAGTGGGTCTGCAACAGGTTCTTCTTAGTATAAATGCACCGAGTCCAGATCCTTAAATAAATCTGAATAAATTTGTGCTGAGCTTCAAATATACCTTCTTTTGTACACTGGGGCCACAATTTACAATGAGCATAAACAAGTATTTAATTTGTATTGGGAGTTTTCCTCTGAGCTTCACTAGCCAAATTTGTTTTCCAGCCAAGCTGGAGCTATTGCTGTACAGTCTCCAGCACAATTACTCACAGTATTTTTGTATTCTTTCCCTGTCTCAGTGTGTTTCTTCCTTTGACATTTTCCATCTTCAGCTTGTCCTCAGACTTCTGGGAAACAGAAGCAAATCATCTCTCTGAACTCAGACCACACACGCAGAAGGCTGAAAACATTGCTGTGAAACATATCTCTGAGCAAGGGCTATTCAACATAAACATACTGCCATTTGGTTCCAGGCACAAAAAACCATAAATTCTCCTCCTCTTGCTCTTTTTCCTCTGACCTTTTATTCTCTTGTGAAAAAAAAACCAAACCAAACAAAGCAAAAAGAAACCCCAACTCACACTGTTACTTCTGGGAAAAAACTAAAGAATATGTTTGAGTCCAAGACATAAGAACATGATTTCATCCAAAAGTCTGCACATTTGGGAAATAAAAATTACAAATCACGTTAGTGAACATAATGGAAATGCACATTCTATCAATGTTACTAGTTAGAGACATGCAAACTGTAACACTTGAGTCCTTGTAGCTGAGCATCAACTGGTGTTAATTATCAAAGCTCCACCAGTCCAGTGGAGATCTGCCCACCCACAGCAGTTGACACACCAGTCCTCAGCCACCGAACTCCTACCCTGCACATCCACAACCTTGGATATGGCACTATAGAAACTGGCACGTGCTACTGACCCTGACTTTGAAGTTGCACACTCTTGGCTGGTCTATACAGTCATGTGTTCTGGGGAAAGCAGTAAGCAAGGTAGAAGGGATATTGGCACCCAGTGACCTACATACAAATACTAAATTGGCCACAATTATAAGATGTAATTTCCCATTGCAAGATACTGGCCTTTGTAGATCAACTCACCATACTACTTACTCGCACAGTATTTATGGTAAACACAGCACTCCACCACTGTGCTCAAACTCATGCAATTATCCTCTTTTCCCAAAGTCAGGAAAGACTTTCAACCAGAAGTTTTCAGAATGGGTCATGAATTTTGCTGCCATCAATCTTGGCTCAAAAATATGGTCTCAGTGCTTGAAGTGTAAAGCAAAAATCCATGCTGCTTTGGTGAGCTGGTGGTGGTCAGCTGTTTACACGCACCACACAATCTTTGTGGGTTATGTAAGTAATAATTACTGAGTAATACTAAGCAGAAAGATGAACTGCAGAAGAATAAACTTAGAGAAGACATGAATCTGGGCCATTGCCTGTGAGGGTAATCACCATAGGTGCTGTGCAATGAACCAGCCTTTCTGCAGGTTTAACAGAACAAGCCCAAATGTTCAGCACTTACAAGGGCAGGTTTGCAGTTGTTCTGTACTATCATGCCAGCTTCATCTAACTGATGAGAACTACCTAGCATAATCTCAAGGATTACTAAAAGAACCCAACAGTCCCCCATTCACCAATCAGAGAGAAGGGAATTAATTTCACATATATCCTCATCATAAAAATTCTCAAATTGAAGGCAAATACATTTTGAACTAAAATTCATAGGAGGTACCCCAACAGATATTTAAACATCTCCTTTAAACAAATATTTAAATAACCTTTAAACAAATATTTAAAATATTTAAATAAATAAAACTTTAAATAAATATTTAAACTTTAAAAAAATATTTAAAATACTCTCATTAACAAAAAAAATCTGGCTAAAGGGCAAAATCTAAGAATTTCACTGGTAAACAACCCTCTCTCAATGTTTGTCCTGATGCAAGGCTTAAGAAACCTGCAGCCACAGGACGGCCACAATGATTCTATTACAATGAATATGGAAACTGCTCAAAATCTGTTATAGGGACAACTGGCACTCAAAATCATGTCTTATAGGCCAAGAAAGATGAAAGTTGCTCAGGCAGGATGTGACCAGAAAAAATTAATAAGAATAGCCTCCATTCAAGCAGCAAGATTTATGAGACACTAATGTATTACTGATGTAATACATTACCAATATGAGTATTAGTCATACTGGAATCTGTACAATACAGAGCAGCAGATTCAAAGAATAAAAATCTTCACACTTAACCTTTTTATTTCCACACATGATTCATAGAATTAGGTTTTGCTTAATTCTATCAAAGGATTATGTACTGCAAACTCTGGTTTGCACACAGGGTACCTATGGGAAGTCACTAGTCATGTCTCAAATAGCTGTGGCATATGGCTACGTGCCGGACACAGTCAGAGCTGCTTCCAAATTGTATGCCTTAATGTATGCACAGAAGCCAGCACTAATCCTGAAGAGATTACTTATTAGATAACTTCTAATTGCTATCAATTCTCATGTTCTAGAACTGATTCTTAAAAACACTTTGTTATGAACTCCCAAGTACAGAAGTCATTATACAGGTGATTGAACTTGTGCTTCCAAATATCTGGGTCTGTTTGCGTTTTGCATTTTCTGTTTGTTTGTTTGTGGACAACTTTCTTCCCTCCTTTGGTCTGGCTGTGTATTCCTTTGCCAAATTATTTTCTCTCAGAATAAAGTTCCATTAGTTTTGGTTCACAATCATGATCAAAGCTGTAGCCTTTTAGGAATCATCTGCAATTTTCATCACTTGACAAGACTTCAGATCTTAATATGCTCTTGAATCATCCCACGTCCTCTGCTGATATCATAAAGAATTTTATTTTGTTTCTGCACAGAAACCATCTGTCTGTTCTCCTGAATAGGAACTCAGCAGCTCTGTAAATATGTGGACTATTGCAACAACGTGTTTATTCTTAAAATAATCTTTATTTATTTGTTTATTCTTATAATAATCTTCTTCTGAAACACTGGAAAATTTTCTTTCACAGACATAGATTTATATTCTGCTGTGTGGTGGCTGACTATATCTAATGAGGTAACAGAGAGCTTGAGAAAGCCCACAGGATACTAATATATTCACCCAAGAAGAAAGAAAAATATTTGAAAAGTTTCTTTCATTGATTTTATTAACAAACCCCATTCTCCAGTTTGAGAGTTTTCTATCCTCTTATACCATGGATAGCATCTACATGTTGTATTAGCATTTCAGAATATGGTTTTGAGGCAGAAAGGACAGAACAGTCAAATGTTGCATGTGAAAAGGCTCAGGGAAACCTCAGGGAAAACTCAGGGAGTCAAACTAGAGAGTAAAAATGTTGGAATGAATTGGGAATTGGGCACTGATGGCTTGCTTTTCCTCTCAAGTAGTTATTTCACCAGCAGCCTTATGTTACCATAGTTTTGAGGAGTCCTTAGCTGCTCACCAGCCTCATGAATCTCAAAAGTCACATGTGGGTCATGTCTAGGCCTTAGCACATTCGACATGGAATACTCTACACCTGAGTAACAAAGAGTTGACATAAAACATGCCATTAAGAATTCCACCAAAAAAAAAAAGAAAAGAAAAAAAAAGAACAAAAAAAAAAGAAAACATGCTTTCATCACAACTGTGAAAACATGGGGTTTAGTCTCTACCTTATTGACAGAAAGACAGAAAGTTTAGTGATTCAATTAAGTTTTGTGTTCTTCCCATGAAATTTATCTAAACAGTATTGAAATGTAAAACGAGAGCAAATTTGTTTTCTTTGAAAAAAATCCGTGAGACCGAAAAATATATTTAATCTTAAAATATACATGAAAATAAAATCCTGGGGGAAGGATATTGTTTACTTTAAAACCAATTTCTTTTCAAGAAATGCTTTCTGGAACTAATTTCCTAAAACAATGTAACATTCACTCATTTTTTCCCTTGTGGACAAAAAAAAATTCAAAAAGGAAAATTATGGTTGGCTGAACAAGGCAACAAGACATGAGGATTAAAAGGACCAATATTCTCCAACATATTTCATGATGCCAAATATTTTCCAAGGCCTAAGACCAAATCCAGTCCTTAGGTCTGTGCAGTAATCTACTGCCTCAAAACAATGATTGCAGATAAATGAAGGTAGCGGGCTAACAGCTGAGGAGAAAATAATTTTAGTGCAAACCTTTAGTTTGCCAAAATTTCATGGTTTTCAAGCAAAGACACCATGAAAGGTTCATCTCCTTTTCAATAGAAATGAAAATATCTATTATTTTGATTTTAATGGTTTTATTTTAGGTTAAAAAACCCAAAACCATAACAATGTAGTAGATTCTAAGTTGCTTCACACACACAGTTCTACTTCAAGTTCCTCCTGACCCTTGGGATTAAACATTGACTCTTATCTTCCAGTGTGGATGGTTTTATTTTGGCATTGTTGTGGGGTTGTTTTCTCTTTGGGAATATGTCAAGACCTTGTCAAGCCTTTTCTGTTAAATTAAAGTTCACTTAAGTTCAAAAATCTCTTGTGTACACAGGTCCAAATATGTTTTTTTTTTTCTTCGTGACCAAAATAAAATAAATTGTCAATTTGGCCTGTGACAAACTATTTGTCATAGGCCAAATTGATCCAGGCATTTTTTCCAGAACCCTTTTCACACCGGAACATTTTTTGTCTTTTAGCTTCCTGAGCTCCATTATGGCAAGACCTACATCTACAGAGATAGCATACCTTCTTGTTCCTATTCAATAGCCCCCTAATTAGAACCACTGTTCTCCTTCCCTACAGCATAGTGTTGCTGTGTGTTACTCACTGCCTGAAGACAATTCTAGTGCATCTGGACTACACCAGATGGATTTTTACCCTTTACACACAATCTTCATTCTTTGCTGTCCATTCAAGTAAACTTTTTTTTTCTTTTTTCAAATAGGCTAAATTGATGAAATGTCACAATCAGAATATTCTGTAAAAACACCCAGGTACAGAAGTAATTTCTCAGTATTTTCTGGCCTTTCTGTCTCTGGCAAATTTAACCACCCCTATATACAATTTATTGGCAAGAAAATATGGAAACTAAAATGTGCCTTCAAGCATCTGCATATAAATTTTCTCTACTTATCTGGCACAGACAATTAACTGTAAATCCATTTAACCTGTTCCTAATCAACTGATTGCAGTGCTATTTCAGTATCATATGATGTGACATTAAGTGCTCAGGAGAGGGTATCAATTTCTGTATTTCTTTCAAACCACAACAAACAAAATCTTGTTTGCTTGGCATGGCATATTGTCGTTGAGTATTTAAAGCTTCTATTACCATCTGACAAGAGTGGGTTAATTAAGTCCCACACTGGCCTTTGTAGGATTTTGACCATTAATTATAATATGTAAAATCATTCTTCAGATCCTCTATTATTCTAAGTTGACAAGTTTCAAAACTGAGAAGTAGTTAATATCTGTAAAATATCATATCCAATTTATGGGCTAAATTTTGACTTCTGGATTAAATATAACATCAATTTGCCTTATTATAGTTACAAACCTTTTAAACATTACCAACAATCTGAATTAAATTTACTTGATAATATGAGGTTCGCTTACTGTTCTCAGTGAGAACAGAGCTCTTTCTGTTCCTATTTGTGATTCAGGAATTCCCACGATTCCCATCAAGTTTGCCTGTTAAAAATTGTTAATGAACTGGAATTATTTCGATGGATGGACCTTGTGGACAGAACAACTCTGAACAGCCAGAAAGCCCATTTTTTCCTCATCAGTTTTAGGCTGACATTGTCTAATATTTCTTCAAGCATCTCTGAATTTGGAACAAGCCATCATGATTCTGTGATTCT
The DNA here is from genome assembly GCF_028551555.1 of Melozone crissalis. Lineage (NCBI taxonomy): Eukaryota > Metazoa > Chordata > Aves > Passeriformes > Passerellidae > Melozone > Melozone crissalis. Next base: position 56,493,961 of record NW_026535794.1, on the reverse strand, counting down.
CTAGCCATGTGTTATCATTCTCAATCTGAGACTCTTCCTTATTTTCCTGACTTTTTAAATGCAAACAGATCCCATTTGAAGTGTCATTTTCCCAAGAACACTTCCTACCGTGCTGCAAGCCCAGGCGGTGCACTTTCATATGCATTCAAAGGTGAGGAACTTCACAAAGCTCTGCTTCATGCAGTGTATAAGTGCTACTTGAGAAATATCACATAAACAAAACAGCTTACATTATAATTTTTCCCCAACCAAAGAAAACAGTCAATGTTAACGTAATGCTAGATATCAAACACACAAACAAAATATACTGAAGCCACACACTGTTCAGTTTGTCTCAGCAATGTCCTATGTTGACACACAAATGTTTGGAGAATCTCATCATGGCCTTCTATTCTGAAGGTCTGCATTATGTCAAGGCTGTCAAAACTAATTTTTCTGGTTAAATACTCGAAGTACTAATCACAACATACATGGTACTTGAGAAAACCACGTCTTCCATATACTCAATGTGCATATAAACACACACATTCTTTAAGGCACAAATGGCAGATCCCAACAAACACCAGACATACTAGTATCTTAAAGTTTTCTTTTCTTACAAGTAATGATTTCTTCTGCTATCAGTTTAAAGTGCAGGACAGTTCTGTAGCAAAGGTCTTGAGTTTAAGTTTACAGCAGCAACTCAAACTGAAATAGAAAGCGTGTATATTTTAGTTGTGTTAACTGCTGAGCATTTAAAAATTGGTGTTCAAATACAAAAGAAAAAAATTACTATAATGAAAAATTACACAAATGGAAAACCTGAGGCTTAGAGTAGAATCCTGTCTTTTTAAAATCCTATTTTTAAAATAAATTCAGTCTTAGAAAGTGAATAAATAAACAGAAGATTTATTTGAGGCTCTAAATTAATTTTATGACAAATAGATCATGCTTCATGCTGTGTACCTGAGGTACATAAACTCATATATTTGAGGTACATTGAGGGGGGAAATGATGTCAGGAACTGGCAGTGATTTGGCTATGAACATGTTTTCCTGACATTTCAATGAAAAGGTTATACTTCTTTCCTGATTTTAAAAGTAAGAAGGACTCTACACAACCATTACGCCCTTCAAAATATCATTTTTTTGTTAAATTCAAAATAGCAAACTGAAGTCTAAATCAGACAACCTCCAGACAATAAATAAATAAAGAGTCTAACCCTACCTCTGAACAAAACTTCATGGAAGACTCCTGCTGTTTTCTTTAAATCAAACTCTTTATTCCACAGATGAAAAATAAAGTAGTTTGAAAACTAGATAACTGCTCCATAGACCCTAGAGAGCTGTTTGCAACTCCCAATTCGGATACAATTTATGTCCAGCAACTTTTCTTAAATTCAGACACCACTTCCAACTTTGGAGCTATCATGGGCACCGTTGGTAATGTGCAGACCTGCAGTCTGAACCATCTAGCAGTGTGATATAAACATAGTTTGTAGCCCAGAACCTGAGGAGGTTCAGCACTGGTCTTAGCAAAAGTGTTCAGCTTTGTGACCTAGCTTCAGTTTGTGTGCCAAATTCCTCATGAGTTACACCTGTCAGCAAGGACTGACTCAGCATATATTTTGCAGGCTCTAAAATGTAGATTTGAACATTTTAAAGATAATTAAATCACCAACATTTTTTGTATTGCCCTTAGTGAGACAGTGGTTAGAAAATAAATTTTAATTTTGAAAACAAAATGAAGAAAAAACTCACAGACTAGGATTTTAGAGAGAAGAAGATGCTAAATATAATAGTAACAGTAGTAGTAGTAGTAATAGTAATAGTAATAGTAATAGTAATAATAGTGGTAGTAGTAGTAGTAGTAGTAATATTTCAGCATGGAAAACATTGATTTTTGACACCATGCATTATGGGAATCAAAACTAACAAATTAAAATTTTATGGAGATACCAACATTTCCAAAAAACTGCACATTTCAAAGCATCCTACTTTTAAGATTCTGATTTTTAATCTGGGAACCAGTCAATGTAAATCATGAACAAGTCATATATAAGTACATTGTTTCTGTTGAAAATTAATTTGACCGGGGAGGATGTTAGAGGCAGCTGTTTTCCAGAGGATATTCTATCTATTGTTTAAAGCAGGTGTTCCTAGATGTCTTTGTTCAGAATATAAACAAAACTGCGACATTTAAAGTTCATTGAAAACAATAATGAAAACCTGAACAAAATACAGAATGAGAAATGTTGTTTACTTAATGACTCCAAGTGCATACTTACAAACTGGCAAGAACCATTTCATTGTATCATCTTGTGCTGGGTTTTCTTTCAATAGGATTCTGAGTTTTTCATAATATTAATTGTGCTTGAGTAGAAAACAAAACCATTCAGTTGCTACTTTGAGTAAAGGTGATTGCAAACGCCTAGAAAATTGAAAGTTTCAACTGCATTGTGGTAATTTTATATCAGTACGTAGTTGAAAGGAAATATTACTGCATAGTGGACTGAGAACAGACTTAGGGGTGTTGATGAACAAGCAATAAGATCAGGTAATGTGCACTCACTCTCTCTACTTTGCTCTTGTGAGATCCTGTCTATAGTGCTTCATCCAGCTTTGGGATCTCTTGCACAGGAAAGCCATGGACCTGTTGCAGCAATTCCAGAGAAGGGCTGCAGAGATGATCAGACGGCTGGAGCACCTGGTAGTGCTGGGGTTGTTCAGCTTGAAGATGAGAAGTCTGGTGGGAGACCTACAGTACTTCCAGTACCGAAAGCAGCTGCCAAGAGAGCTGGGTAGGGACCATTTACAAGAACATGTAAAGGAGGAATGCTTCAAAATGGAAAAGAAAATCTTTAGATTAGGTACCAGGAAGAACTTCTTTGCTGTGAGGGTGATGACACACTGGCACAGTTTGTTCAGCTCCATCCCTGGATGTGTTTCAGATCAGGCTGGATGGATCTTTAAGCAACCTAGTCTAGTGGAAGGTTTCCCTGCTCATGGCAAGAAGGTTGGGATAGGTGATCTCTAATGTCAATTCCAGCTCAAACCACTCTATGATTCTATGACACATTTTTAAATCTGATAATCACAGTTGATAGCACCTCCTATCATTCTAATTCTCAAGAAATAGAAAGATGCTAAGTCAAAACTCATATTTTTCCACAAATAATAAAAAAGTTTCATACTTGCCTATACTTAAACTGTTAGACTAGAAAATAAATTTACATGTGTGTATATATAATAGAAACCTGCATGACACCTTTCAGTCAAAAAAACTTAAAATTAACCTGTTCTTACCCTTAGGCTTAAAATTGCATCACTGGCAAACAATGACAGATACAGAGAAAAGTGTACTCTTATCCATATTATAGTTTTCTTGATTTCACTTACCAGCTCACAAAGTAGAGCAGCAATACAAAATAATTAGTTTCATAAAAAATCCCGTAGAACATCCTGTATCATCACAATGCAATTTAACATGATCTAGTCAAGTTCCTCTCTTAGAGCAAGGCCAACTTAGATCTGTTATGAAAGACCTTATCCAAGTCAGTTGGAATTTTCCCAAGGCAGGAAATTTTGCAATCACTCTGGGAAATCTGCTCTAGCAGCTGATCACGTTCATGTTAGAATTAATATCTAAATATGATTTCCAGTATTCCACCTTGCATCTGTTGCCTCTCCCCAGTCACTGTGCACCTTCAATAACAGTTTGTCTACTGTATTCCCTCCCAGCAGGAGTCGATGTCAGAAATTAAATCTCCCTTCAAGTCTGATCTAATACAGTTCTCTCAGTTTCTCCTTATGTACTGTGTCCTGCCTCCTTTATACTGGACTTCCTCCAGTGTGTCCTGTCTGTCTAGTAGGGGGAGTCAGAAACTAGACACAGCACTCCAGATGTGGTGTCACCAGTGCCAAACAGATGGGAAGAATCACTTCCTTGGATCTTCTATTAGTAACATCCACTGTTGTCTTTTTCTGTTGTCAGGCAACACTACTAGCTTATGTTCAACTTGACCACTACAGCCCTGTGTCTTTTTCCCCTGAGAGTTACTTTCCAGTCAGATGGTCCCCAACTTGTGCCACTGCACAGGGTTTTTCCATAGCAGGTTTAGGATTTTATTTGAGCCATTTTTGGACTTGATGAAGTCTCCCACAGGCCAGTCTTCAACCATGTTGAGGTTGCTTTGAGTAGCAACCCTGCCCTACATGTACTCAATGCATACTACCATGCAGTATGGGTACTAGAATACTAAAATGTTCCAAAAAATTACTATTCACAGACATTGATGTACTTCACACACTCTTGCTTAAGGTAAATAAGGAAGGAGGTAACTAAGTAAGGTAAGTAAGTAAGAAATCCCACTGAAATAATCTGGTTTTGGTATTGATGCCCATGAGATGAGTATTTGTCTGGAGAATTTTGAGCTCCCTGCAAACTTTGCATTGCAAGCCTGAAGCAGAGGAAGCTTATGGAAAAAAGTCAGATATGACAAATCTGAGAGTTTATTACTTAATAGAGCCAACTGTCTAATCCCAACCAGATATCATCCCTCTGCAGGATGAGGACAACATTTTCTTTCATATTTTATTTCCAATATGCTTTCCACAAGAAGTTGTTGGACAGATCTGAAGATTATATGTTTTATTCAGCCACCAGCTTGTCAGAACTTGCATGAAATTATAATTCCTTTGCTGAATCAAAAAGTGAATCATAAAGCAGATACTTTGGACCTTAACAGGGTTCAGATTCATGAAAAAACAAGTAGGGTATAAAATATTTTAAGAGGTTCAGAACTGTTTACAGAATCCTACAGGTCAGGAGGAACTACCTTCAACTCAAAAAGTGCCTGCATCTTACTCATTTTTGTGTTTGGTTAAAAGGTTTATTCTTTTTGGAAAAAGAGCTAAATTTGGCAAAAATAAGGACCAAAATCATTGTTATGATCAACAAATGAGTATCAATTTCGTGAACATTTTGCATGTCTCAAATAACAGTCCTGAATGAGAAAGAATATGCTAGTTTCCCCAGTACTCATTATTATTTTAATCAAAAGCTAGATAAATAAATTTACATTTCCCCAGGTTCATATCTGAAGAGTTAATTTTTTTAAATTAAGAAACAAAAATTGAATATTTATTCAAGCCTCTTTAGCTTGCTCAGAATCTAAAATACAGATATTTTCTATTTCTCTTAAGTGTTTCACTTTTTAAAATTCTAATTCTTTTTTATAAGGGTTCAGTAAAAGATGGTTGGGACAATCAAAAATATTCAATTTTAAAATACAAGGAATACCTACAGTTAGTTATCATATAACTAGAAAATTCAGTGTAACAGATACCATTCCACAGAAGAGGCCTTAGAATGTAAAGGAACTCTTGAAGAGAGAAAAAATATTGGAAATTATATGCTCTCAAAAATTCAAAACCTTAGTAGCAATGGCAATATTAGCTTCACAAAGAATAAGGGTTTTCTTCTACATACTTTTGCCTCAGTATCTTACAATATTTTAATATAACTTTTTAGCTTCACTGTACAGACCATACTATTAGCATTCCTACATTTAATTTTGCACATTATAATATCCTAGTTTTGAGTCTACCCAGCTGTCTAAAACATGCTGTGTAGCAGTGAACTTTCCCCTACTTATTGCCTCAGAGATTTTTCAAAATAATCACCAAACTTTTTCCAAGAGAATTATACGTACAAGGGAGCAGCAAAGTGACAGTGGTAGCAACAACTGGATCGTTCATTAAAGACTCAGTAGGGCTGTATCTTCAAAGTCCTGACTGGTCCAATTTAATGAAATTGTCCTTCTACTGCTTTGAGACATACCTCGATAACCAAGGATGTGCCTTAGACAGGGAATATAAAAGTATACAAGAGAGACAAAACACTCAATGAAAGATAATAAAACTGTAATTAAACAGTAATTAGATGCAAACAAATATCCTAATAAACTTACTTCTGAAAATATAAAATTACTGACATAAATAGAATAATTAAGAATTAAGATGCCAAAACACCACTACAGATTAAAAACTGTTTAAAATATATATTGTTCTGTTTTGATTTTTATCAAAGAGAAGTTCTGAAGTCCCAGTTTCAGTAGAGGCTGTTTCATATTTCAACAATCCCATGCAAAACATGCTGAATTTGAGAACTGAGACTTGAGCAAGTGCTCAGCCTGGCCCTCTGGGAAGTATCTTCATCTCTGGGATGGATAAGAGAGATCAACGTTTTTGGGAGGTCTCTGCAAGGCTGGTGAGCAGGAAAGGTTTTACATTTGTAGATCATCAGAGAAGATCTTCCAGTATATTGGTAGAAGATAGTTAAAAATTTCTTCCATTTCAGTTCTGGCTGTTTTGTTTCCATCAGATCAATTCACTGTAACTAATCCAAGTAAGTTAGTCTATCCTAGTTGATTAATAGAGGTAAGCCTGCTGCTGTGGTGACAAAGCAAGAATTGACAGAATTCTTAACAAAGCAAAATACAAGAGGAAACAGCACTGCTGCCTTGTCCTGGGAGTGAATATGAATGTAAATACAAATATACTGTAAAGACCTAAAGATGCTAAGTCCTTCGAATTCAAATTATCCCTGAATTCAAGATGCAGGGACACAAGATGTGTTCTATTGAGCAATCCTTTGTTCAGTTTGTATATATCATAGGCTATATTTTATCTTGCATAGATAACCTAGAAAACTGTGTGCAGCTTATACATAAATTATGTGCAACAACTAGGAAAATTATTGCATTTCATAAACTCTCCTGAAATCCCTCTTAATAAAAAATTCCAAATGGTTCACACCCTATCCAAAAGAAACAAACAGACAAAACAGAAATACTTCATACCTGTCTTACTATCTGCCCTGGTTTTGCATTGGAGCCACCAAAGAAGTGATTTTTTTTTTGAGAGGAGCTGCTGAGAGTTTCCTCTGTGTCTGATAATACCAATCAGTGACTCATTTTGAATATTGACGCTTTGTTAAACCACTAGAAAGCTGAACACACCTCTGTGAACACACATATTAAAAACAAAGAAAGCCTGGGAAAAGCTCTCTTTTCCTTTGGGCCTTGAGCAGGTAGCAAGGCCGGCCCAGCCTCCCCCTTGGCCAGGCTGGGCAGGGTGGTCCCTGGCATGGGGCTGGGCCCCTTTCTGGGGAGCACACCGGTCCTGTCCTGGCCAGGGCAGGCCCCAGCAGCCGCCAGGAAAAGGGAGGGGAGGCAATTGGCCCCTGAGTCCTAGCCCGGCTGCTGAGATCCTGGCCCTCCACCACTGTGGTTGCCAAAAGAAACCTGGAAGCAGCCCTGCAGCCCACACAGAAAACAGCCCTGTGACTGATCCTGGCAAAGCACCCAGCGCGGCTGCTGAAGAAACCTCCATCGTAAAACAGCTCCAGCCACAAGCTACCAAGGGACTGTCCTGGCACAGCAGGAGGCTCTGGGGCCCCTGAGATTCCGACCAGCTCCAGTGCAGCCTGAAATCCATAATCGTGACTGCATTGGCCAACACCCAGCAAGGATCATGTGCCCATCTGCAGGCCCGAGCGAGATACTTTCTTTTTCAGTGCAGAGATAAGACTTGTAGAACTTCAATCCTCCCTCAAGTGAGAGAAAAAGACAGAGTGAAGGCACATAGGGGAACAACATAAAGACCAAGGTCAGTAAAAATGTGAAGTCCCACATGGGAGGGATGGGGAGATGCCTTTCATTTTGAAATCCTCTTGTAAAGCTATGGAGAAGAATATAATTGATACATCAGGCTCTTTTCCCCGGTAACTCATTGAAAGTATAGGAGGATGAAGTGTTCAAATTGTAGATATCAGCAAAAGCCTCTATGGTAAGGGAAGCAAATACTGAAGTAGCTGTGATCCCATGAAAAGCTTGAACAGAGAAAGAGAGAAGACCCTTTTCCCCAGCTAAAGAAGACCTCTGTTCTCATAGATGAAGATGATCTCAGAGATTGCTCTTGAACAGCTCATCCTTAAAACAGTACCCCATAAGCTGACATGGCCCATAAACACTGCTGTGAGAAAGCTGCAAGAGATGGGAGGGACTTCATGATTGCAGATACCCAGGCAGCTGTTATTAGTGGAAATTAAAAACCATGAGAAAACTGTTTTCTTGCGGAGAAGTCTCCACAGTTGGAGAAGTCTCCAAATTGACAAGAGGGACTCCTCTCCCTAAGTGAACTGGAGAAAGACTATTCCAGAAGTGATAAACTGACTGTTTTTTTTCTGTACTTTGTTAGTGGGAAAGGAAAGGTTGTAGGGGTGGAGAAGTGTTCTAAAGGTTTTATTCTATTATTATTATTCTTTCTTTTAGTTACTGTTAATAAAGTTTTCTTTCTACCCTTTTAAAGTTTTGAGCCTGCTTTGCCTCTCTCCTAATTCTATCCCACAGCAGGAAATGAGTGGGTATATTCTAGTGGGCGCACTGACGTTTAGCCTGCACTGAACCCACCACACTCTCTTAGAGGTCATCCACCCACATCAGCAGGAAAAAGAAAAATTAAAAAAGGTAACAACTTTTCTGACTGTGCAACTGTAAAAAAACTACTTTGGAAGTCTCTATGCAACCACTCTTTCTAAACAGTAGATGCCAAGCCCAGCAGAACACACTACAGACTTAACCCTCACAGCCACTACTATGCAGCTTATCAGGACATTTTTTGGGCCTCCAGGCCCTCCATTTGGAAGGGCCTCCAGGTCCCTTCCTCATAAGGGATTTAAATGCACAAGATTGAGAAAGAGGATAGGGTATACCTTCTGTGTAATGCTGGTATAGCCATGATTTCTTGCTCTGATATTAATCTTAGTGCAACTTGAGGTTCTCTACATGCTACATTATTTATCAGACTTGACTAGAGGTAAGATTGCTGGGATTCTGAATCAAAATTAGCCAGTTATGTAGAGATGTCTTCCAGATGCTTATAATTTCTTCATGTCAAGACTGCTGGTTGTCTGAACTAGCACATAGGCAGTGTGGTTGGACACTGCTATTTCAAAGAGATGTCGATGGGAAGAAGTCACCTTTGGAGCACTGGTTCTCAAGATATCCACTGTGCTAATAATTAATTACATATTTATTGTTTGTTCAAATCAAAAATTAACTGCACACTATTCTTTAGGCAGGTCCACTTCTGTGTTTCTGGACTCAGGAAACTATTTCCTCACTAGCAAACAAAGTGTAATCATTATCAGCAACTACATGTTATAACATAGCATCTGTTTTGGTTTTTTCCCAGTGCTAAGGGTCCAACCCCTCATAATCCTGAGGTGACAAGAGGATTGACAAAGTCCTTTCACTTCTGGAAAGGATATGAGTGTCTCTGTTTCTGAAATAATGATACCTTCCTGCTGATGACTCCAGTAAACAGACTATTTCAGCAGCACACATCTGAACTACATGAGAGATAACAGCACAGGACATCCTGTTTCATCAGTTCCAGATGTAGCTAGTGGTTCTGTACTACTTAAGTTTATTTCAGCAGAACTAGTGATGCAACATTTTGTGCTCTTCTTTTCCCAAATGTATACTGCAAAGTATTCTCATAACACTGTGTCCTTCCATCCATCCATCCCAGGTTTTGCTAGGGAAAGTTGGTTGTCTGGTCTATTCACTCAGTTTTCACAGCTTTTGTGTGATTCTGCAATAGCCATGCTGTCTCTGCAATACCAAAACTCGATTTAAATAAACAATGAACATGTAATTGACTATTATCACAGTGGATATCTTCAGAACCAATGCTCCAAAGGTAACTTCTGTCCATTGACATCTCTTTGAAACAGCAGTGTGCAACCACACTGCCTGTGTGCAAATTCAGACAGCCAGCAGTAGTCTTGTCATATCTGCATCGCAGTTCAGAAAAAAAGGAAGATAACAAATAACGGGCTTTCAAATTTCTCTGGTATGCTGATATTATGTGTAAGAGTCCTGTTATGAGTAACTGCTGTACATTAGGCATAAATGAAGAACAAAAAGTACATACTGTACTAGCACCAGTTTCCATAGAAACAGTAGTGAAACATCATACTTTTCCAGTTTTGGAAAAATATTCCCAGTTTCCTCCCAATCTGACAGCGCCATTAGGAATGACAAAACACTTTCTCTATTTTGGTTTATTTTGTACAAACATTTCTTTTTAATCATAAGCAGATAGTGTCAAGATTGTCCTATTTGACAAAGTTAGTCTTGTGCTTGGCCTGAAGAAGCAAAACAGAAAACTGTTTCAAAATTCACTGATCAGACAGACAAGATAAAAAGTACTGTCATTCACAGTCCCTGCAACAAGTCATAAGAGACAATCATAACATTTTTCATGATTTTCACAGACAGCATCTTGAAACTGATTTGTCTTGTTACACTGTACTAAATACATCCATTTGAAATTTTAAAAAGTGAAACTACACATATTATTTCGTGTATGTCAAGTTTAGGACTAGTACTCCTCAATTAAGTGCTCCCACTGAGACTCCAAACCACATGCCACTCTCCCTCTCCCTCTCCCCATTCTTCCCTGTGAGGGAAAAAATGGAGGTAAAAAAAGGTAAAGATCACAGGCTGAGATAAGAACAATTTACTGGAATGACGTAAGAAAACAAATAGTAATGGCAACAATATTATTAGCAAAAGTGTACAAAAGAGGGAGTGATTCTCATTCAACATGCTCTCTGGAGAGCTCAATCCAACAGCAGTCATGCCACCCTGACTGCTCCCTCTGGGAATGGAATAGGCATTACCCAATCCCTTCCCCAGGCTCAGAATCAGTGCCACCAGAACACTCCCTCGACCATGCTTGCCCAGTTAGAAGGAACCTCTCCTTCCGGGAAGAGACTCCCTTCCCCCTGTCCCCAGCAATGATGAGAGGTGGTGTACAATAACCTCCAGGTCATGGCCATGCCACTTCCTCTGCTTACTGCAGAAATAATATTCTGTTGTGGCTGGGACCAGCACTTTATCCACCCCTCATTCTATATCACCCATATCATGCCCAGATCCTATATATATATACACAGACAAGCAATAAGCGTCTCTTCCATAATCAATGGCCTTCCTTCCAAGCTGTCTGCTGAGTTCACTCAGTTCATGACTGTGACTTCCAGCTGTTCTAGGTGTCTTCTAGGGCAGAAGGGCTGGTGTGCTGTTGGGCTGTTGGGCAGTTGCAAGCTTCATCAGGACCTCATGAGTGGTGTATCTGGAGCAGTCCATTCTCACTGTTCATGGCAGGTATGACATACACTGGCAGTCATTCAGCAACCAACATTATATAATTTAATATTACTGACTGTTCTCATCCCAAAATCAAATTCCCTTTGAGGTATACAACATATTTCTCTTTCCCTCTGCTTTGCTCACCAAGTACACACAGGTCCTTGAACAAAAACAACCCCATGGATGTGTTTGCCTTTGCTTGAGGCAAGACTAATTCAAACTGTCTCCCCTACATATTTCTCATGCTCACCATGGGGACTTTATCCCCTTCCACAGTACATGGAGGATTTGATTGGGCAGGGCCAGCTCAATTGGTAGAGTTCTAGTATTAAACTAGCCCAGTGGCCTTCACTACATCCCAGTGTTTGAAGGTCCCACCACCCATTGCTTTTAGTCTGTTTTTTCACAGTGCACTGTAATGTTCAGTTTTCCCAGAGGCTGGTGCATGGTACAGAATATGATACACCCACTTAGTACTGTGCTCTCTGGCTCAAGTGTCTGTGAGGTTATTTTTGAAATGAGTCCCCTTGTCCTACTCACTTCATTCTGGGGTGGCATGTCTCCACAGGGCTTGCTTTTCAATGCCCAGGATGCTGCTACAGGCAGTGGCATGAGGCACAGGGTACATCTCCAGCCATCTAGTGGTTGCTTCTGCCATTGTAAGCATGCTTACAGATACAGCAAAAATGCAGTTATTAATTAAAACTGCATTTAAAATTCACACACCTAATAAATAAATCTTGTCATTCCCTGTACTGAAGAAGCTGAACACAGGTGATGCTTTCCCAACTGTTCTGTACCAGCACAATAATTCTGAGACAGGCTGAAAACTCTACTACGGGTCTATAAACAGTGATGGACAACATGTCCTTTGTAAAACTCTAAATCCTAGAATTTCCTTTCTCACAGGTCTGAATACTACTAGAACTTGGGATGAATCTATTAGTCAAGAAAATATTATGCAACTACAGTGCATATTTCCTTATTTTGTCTTCATCAGCTGTCTGCTTTTTCCATCTAAAGTTATACTGTTTATATTTTGCATGGGAAAGTTTACTATGCTTACTATAATCTTGACAAAAGTGTCACATTTCTTAGTAAACCAGTAAGAGCAATCTGTCAGGCAAAGAAACTTAGTTTAGTGCTCATTTTAATAAATCAGTATGCAGAGACGACTCTGTATAATCAGGCTTGGATGAACAGTTTAGAAGTCACACACAGAAAAAAAAATAATTTCTGTGCCTTGTCAAAACTCAGGAATACATTGTTCAATCATGAGAAAGATATTTCCTGTAAAAATCTTTTATGTTTGCCAAGAACCAGAAGTCACACTGGGAATGTACATATGAAAAGCAGAAGTCAAGGGTTTGAGATATTTTCTCATTGTATCTGCAGTTAAGGTATACTCATGCTAGCTATTTCACAAAAAAAAAAAAAAAAGTTGTAGCTTAAGAGGGAAAAAATGCCTCAAAGATAAATTCTTGTGTAATCATCAAATTAACTACTAAGTGTCATTATTTTGCTTTTACAAAGAATGGGCAATAAAGCAGAGATTTGAAGACTGTCAAATTGCCTAGACTTTTCATCAGAAATATGAGTTGTGAAAAATTGAATCAAGCTTTTTCAGAAAAAATAGTGTAGCTATGTGTTTTTCTACACTAATCATTGGCAAATTGTTTTCAAAGACAGTTCGAAAAAAGTTTTAACCATTTTGTTTCCAATGCATATAACCAAATAAAAGTAGGATAAAGGGTTCTAAGTCATACTGAACAGAGATTTTTATTCCTGTAGTCTCCATTATTGAAAGGAGAATAAAATCAAACAAAAAGAGCTCAAACTACAGCCAAGGGATGCTTCCCTACCATTGGTAATTGAAAACTGTGGGAAAATGAATGGTCTCCAGACATGATGCCTTAGGTTATCCTCTTCTGCTGTCCTCTCCAGGCTGCTCAACTCCAGAGGAGATTCTGGTCTCTTCAGATATTGGGGAAAATTCTAACTTTTGCAGACATCCTGTGCCATTTCAGCTTTTCTGGACTAAAATGTAAGATTAGAGCTATGCAACTGTATTAGAACTTCCTACTCATGAGAGAACGAGATGTGAGAATGCTTTAAAAAGCACAAGGTATCCATATTTTAACAGAGTCATCTCAGATAAAATTCTTAGTGTAAAGATCTTTTCACGTGAGAAACAGATCTGGAATTTCAAAGCTGACTGTGTGGTTGTCAAAGGATAAGACAATTCAGAATTTTACTAATTTTGCACATTGAATTTACTGTCTAACCAGAGTATAATTATTGTATAGTTATTCTGATGTGAACCAGACTGAGACATCAGTATAGAGTTCTTTTGCTTTAATTTGATAGATTTAATGACCTCCATCCACAGAAGACCCCAGAATCAGCCAGAACCAACACAACGCATCATGGCACACTTTCATTTCCCTGTTCTTCAGAAGTGATTTATCTTGAGATTACTACCCTCTACTCCCCAAAGCACACTGCATGCCATTTATTGAAGTTCAGTATACAGAATAACTGCAGGATTGATCTTGCCACATATATCCCCAGCTCAAACCCACATTAGCATGTATAAACAACTCTAAGCACTATTTTATTTCTTGGTAACCTTTTCTAAGTGAGTTTATGTCTGAGAACAGAAGTTAACAAAGAAATGTGGCCTGCTGTATGCTTAAAGGGAACATTTTAGGAGGCAATAACAATAACTTTGGACTTGCTGTCACTATCAATTCACCGCTGACTGTCAAGAGATCTCAAGGTTGTATTCTCCAATTACAACTGTCATTCTCTCAAATACAGCTTGACCAGTGAGAAGATTTTCAAACACTAAGTATACACCTTATTCAAAATTACCATAACCCATAAATGTCACATCCTGATGACTCCTTGTACAAAAGAGTTATATATTTGTTTATATACCTGTCCTACCAAAGAAACCCAGGGTTCAGTTGACAGTTTTGTATGCATTTTTTCTATTGCAGGCTTTATTCTTGATTCTTTTCAACTGCATTAAAAAAGCAGCTTAACTCAAAGCACTTATTTATTTAAAAAATAAATAAATCTTCCTGTGTCAGAGTGATTAATTGTATCTTAGGATCTTATGCTTATGTGCTATTTCTCATAAATTTTCTGAAAAATGTCACACTTCTGCACAGGATATCTCAGTCTGAGATGAGATTTTGTCAAGGTTCCTCCAGTGTTCCTCCTTGGTGTAAATCACCATAAATAAATAAAGGGAGAGGTCTTCCCTAATGTGGATGCTTTTTAATGCAAAACAACATTCCTTTGAGATAAGTTTTTATTGTTTCACATTCTTTAAAAATATAAAGTTGCTTTACAGAGGAATCACAATCAAAACTAGACACTGATAGCTGTGACCATTGAGAGACATTACCACTAAAGGTCCAACATTCATTAAAAATAAACCACTCTCCATAATGAGTATTACACTCACAATGTCTTGACTTCGGTTTCAAAGCCAACACAATCTTTCATCAGAGCAACACTGATTCATAGACTCCTGCTCATTAAGTTCAACTTCAATGCTTATGGAAGACATTGAAAAAAATTAAGGATGCATTTGGAAGGGACAAACAGAAAAAACTTCCATTCCTATTCCTTTTATCGGATAAGTAGAATCAGTCTTGAAAGCTGGATCAGGCAAGATCAAACAAATTGTTACACAAATTAACATTACAGATATCATTACAGATGTTTTGGTCAGCCCTCAATGGGAAAAAAAAAGAAGTGAAATCTGCTTACTATTTCACAGTTCACAATAGCTTTTAAAACCAGGCAGAAATATGCATCAGATAAGCATGTTAATCCTACACTACTATAAATTCACTTAAACAATAAATTCCTCAGTTGTTCGCAGCTGCTTGGTTTATGGGACAGTTATACAGGCTGTAAAAGAAAGACATACATAAATTAAGCATTAAGATCTTTTCTTTGCTGAAATTTAAAAAAATCAAAACACAAATCCTAAAGAGTCATTTCAATACCCTGTACATGGAATACTATAAGTACTGGCCGAAGACACAAAATGTATGAATAGAGCAATTACTTCCAAATCCCATAGGTATTCACCAAGATTCAAAGCTACAAGATACAAGCAAATAGATATATGCTCTCTTATGAATCTCTTTCAGGCTGCAAAGTCTTTCAAGATCTTTAAATTTGGCTCATCTGGTGCAATCATCAGAAAAGTATCTTCACTGTTCTTGCCAGTATTTGGTGGTTTTGTACCAAAATATAATGACAGGTTGATTTCTTACCTGCACTGGGAGAGGCAACTTCATTAAACCAAATACTGTATTTTATTGCCTACCTTAAAAAACCACACTCTTCAATACCAGCTTGGTTATTTTTCTGTTTTCTAGTTTTTCTTACACTAGATAAGATATTAATTTTTTTAAACAATGCAAGAAATAAAGCATGCACACACATATTTCAGACAAGCTCCTTCGGCAGTAGAACATGAAAATCTGGATATAATTTAAAAGAAATAATTCTGTTTCCAGTTCAGCTCAGAATGATTTTTTCAAGCAATGCAAAATGAAAACTGCATTTTTTTCTGATAACTGTGTGTTATAAAACACATCACAATGTAAAACACAAGATAAAACATAATCTTTCATCGGTGCAACATCCTTAGGATTCCTTATGTCATCTTGCTTTCCAGGGCACATGTTCGGCATTTGACAAGAGCAGGCTGGAGTTTAACATATTCTTTTCAGCTATTCCACACCTCATTTGCCCTTACAAAGAGGCCCATCTATATATAAACCAAACAACTCCTGTCTAAAAGCAGAATTATAGTCACAGTTATCTTTTGCAGATATGTTAAGATAGTAAAAGAAACCAGAAAATAATTTCAACATAGCTAGGGTAACAAATACAGAAGCACATGGCAACAACCAAAATTAGGTAATTATTTCTCATCAACCTTTTTGCCATCAAGTCACTTTCAGAGAATGACACTGCAGAGAGTCCGTAATTATGGCATGAATATTGCCCATAAATACTTATCTTTAAAACTTTATTGTCATAGAGATTTAGAAAGGATGAAGCTGGCCGGCTGTTTCTGAGGTTTGATCAAAAGTGTGGACTTGTAAAAAAACCCCTAAAAACCAAACAAATGCATCATTATGAGAACAAATGAGATACCATGCGTCACATATTCATAAAATTCATAGATGAGAAAACAAAATAGCAAGTATATTTATACTTCTTAATTTCAAGTAATTTGACCAGCTACAGGGAGGCTCCAATTACAATTCTTAACTCACATCTTTCAGAATCACTGTGATTACTAGGATTTTGGCTTCATGATGTAGGGAGGTTCAGTCATGCTTTCTGATAGCCAAAATCTAAATCATAAGACCAATTGATGATTTCTTTCAGTAATCATGCTTTTTCATTTACCATAGCCTTGCAAAGGCTACTTGTTAAACTAACATCTCTTAGGTAGCATTTTATCACGTAATAGTAAGTGCAATTTCTTAAATGTGCATCAGACTGGGCACAATAAGAGCTTTGCCATGTGATAGCAGTCTTACAAATTTTGGATAGGAAACATATGAAGCTGTGATTCTGACAAATAAGGCTTATAGAAGGCATACTAGATGCTTTATAGGTAATATCTAATGTGGTACGCATACTTGCTTCTCTCCTAAAGATTATTTTGAAGTAATTCAAGTCAAGGGGTGTAGCAATGGGGAACAAAGTTACACAGACCCCTTGCCCCCTTGTGCATCCAAAGGAGATCCCTTTATTACAGAAATCGCCCCTTTATTTACACCTTTAATCTCTACCTGATGTAACTGAAACCAAGCCGAGGCTAAACAGAACTTAACAGAAAGTGGGCACCCATTGGCTGCTCAGCTGCAGTGCTGCTGTCAGCGCAGCCTGCCATCCAATCAGCTTCCTGCTCATGCGCTGTCTGCGCGTTCCTCCAGCCAATCACAATCTCACTTCTAACTGACTCTCTCCTCACTCCTAAGTACCTCTCACCCCCAACCAGCTCCCAGCCATCCAGCCGGCAGCTGTGCCTTTCCAACAGGGCCTTCTGGTGAGCACAAGCCATAACCATTTTAACAATTATAACCCCATATCCTACAACGGGGCATCATTAATACATCATTATTGCTTGACACATGGAGTTTACTACTCCTAAATGGTCAGGGCCAATTTTCCTCCTAGTTTGAACAGCTTTGCACAGCCCTCGGTGCTCCTTCCCAGCAGCTAAACCTACACACTGCTTGAACCAGCAGGAATGCTCAGATTTGACTGGAACATTAAAAATTTATTATGATTTAGTTTCACAGAATGTTTCAAAGCTGGTTGTGGCACATAGACCAGTAGGAACTGCACCAAAGGTCGGACTGCCCGGCCAGAGAGTGCTCCCTTCTGGCTATTCCCATAGAAGATGCTCACTTCACTATTCTGGTGCAGGAGAAAAGCCACTGTCAGGCTTTGTCATAGAACACTTACCAGTCTCTGATCAGATGTGCTGATCATGGGTTTAAGTTCTTGTGGAAGCAGTCTCAAAGATCTAGAACACCAATTTCAGGCAAAATGGCAATGCAGAAGACCAGAGTAAATGGATGGATATATACATTCACTTGAAATTCTTCTGTACCCAGAGCAGCAGCATGATCTAAGGGGAAAAAACCAGCTACTGTCAGAGCCCTTCCCATCACTTTCATCTCTCTTATAGTATCAACATTCCTAAAAAGTAACAATTTTAGAGCTTTAAAAAAGTTAATTTCACATTTTACAACCTCAACCCAGACACTTGAAACATTGCAATTTCCTGAAATCTATTCAATTTAGCATAATATTCAGGCCTTGAAAGTGGAATCACATTTCTTGGCCTCTGCAGACGATTGTAATGCATGGCAGAGCTCTAGGTACTGCATAAGAATATGCAATATTGTCATGTTTTATGAGGTCATAACGCAGTAAGCTATGCTAGAGTAGTCTGTCCCACCAGAGAATGGGATTAGTGTCTCATAAAAGTTGCATAATGGCATTACTTTTGTCCTTGTACAGCAGACATTTAAGATGAGGTTATATTGAACTTTTTTCCTTGGTTAAAATTCTTTGTAATATTTTTCTTCAATATTTTTCTTTTTCAGAAGCTTTCACAAAGGTTCTGTAAATGGACAGCTATGCAGGCAACAGGGAGGACAGTGTTCCAAAAATTCTCTCTCTTGGGCTTTACAATATTCTAATGTATATTATGAACCATGGACCTGAAACACCCAAATTTCATAAATCTTTATTCATAAAATTCTCCTTAGTAGGGAGACCAGACTTCTCATTTCAGCAGAGGAGCTAAAAATTTACTTCTATTTAATATCATATTAATCCCTCACAACTGGATTTGCTTATAGACACATAATCCTGACCCATAAAAATTAGATGCACATGTTAATACAGTGACTTAGAGACTTAGATTCTTGTTCTCCAATGCCATTAAACATATTCTGCTAGAAATTGCGACAGCATTTTCCTGTCACACAGTCTATACAAGTTTATTACATTTATCCGCCTCCTGTGTTCAGTCAATAATTACTATTCACTGTAGTTATTGCACAATCAGAAGAAAGAGTTGCATCCACATTGAGCAGACTCTAGCAAATCAATGAGGCTCAAGTTTTCTAAGGGTGTAGCTACATTATAAACCAGTGTGATGGAATGAGAAAAGGATATACCTTCACAGTGTGTCTCAGCTGACAGTGAAATCACAGAATGGCTGAGGTTGAAAGGGACCTCAGGAGGCCATCTGGTCCAACCCCCTTGCTCGAGAAGGACCACATAGACCTGGTGGCCCGGGAACATGTCCAGATGGCTTTTAAATATCACAAAAAAGGGAAACTCCACGTACTCCAAGGGTATGCTGGTGTTGGCGGAGATAGTTAATTTTCTAGTAACTTGTATGGGGCTATGGTTTGGATGGAATGAACCATTTGTTTTTCAGTTTGTACAGCTCACGTCTTGTCCTGTCACTAGGAATCACTGAAGAGAGCATGGCTCCCTCTTTTACTTCTGTTTTATACACACTGATGAGATCCATCCCACCAGCACCAAACATTCACTTCTCCAGGCTGAATGGTCCCAGCTCTTTCAGCCTTAGCTCACTGGAGAAATGCTCCAGTCCCTTTGTGACTCTTCACTGGACTTTTTCTGCTATGTCCATGTCTCTCTTGTACTGGGGGCCCAGAACACTCCATATGTGGCCTCACCAGGGCTGAGGAGAGGTTAAGGATTGGATCCCTCAGCCTGCTGAGGGACAGAAGAATACCATTAGTCCAGGATACCATTAGCCTTTTTTTGCTGTGAGGGTACAATTGGCTCTGGTGTTAGTTGGGGTCCATGAGGACCCCAATACTGCCAAGCTGATTTCAGGCTGATCTCATGGTGTTGATGCAAAATTCCTACTGAAGTCCAAGTGTCATGACTAGTGTGGAATGGACTACAGCCAACCATCACCCACACCAGGGTCGGAAATTGACACGTGTCTCCACCCACTGGGACCAGCACGGAGCCTTGTGGCTGCGGCACATCCAGGCCTGCCACTGACCAGCACAGGCGAATAAGCCCATTCCTCTGCAGGTCCTGTAAGCCTTGACAGCACTGCCCTGCAAGCTGCTGTCAGAATGTACCCAGCTTCCCACCCTATGGATAAAGGGCACTGGTAGCTCATGATGAGAGCACCATCTTTTCACCCAGGATACTATCAAAGGGGTGGTGCCTCAACAGGGCAAGAGTGCATATCCTGCGCTGAGGAGATGTCAACTCAGGCACCCAGGAGTACCATGGGGAGCGTGGTCTCTGCAGCTGTGCACAGTTAGCAACACAGAGTCCTATTTTAAGAGAGTCAGATTCACTCTCCTACAGAAGTTCCCAGTTTATTCCTGAGACTGACTCAGCAGTGATACTAGTGCTTTCACAGTTGCCTCTGTTCATTAGATGAGTGATTCAGTGCAACAAGAGTATGGCATAAAACAGGAGTTTAGAGATCCAGTTGTCTTTCAAAAAATGAGCTATTTTTCCATTCTCACCTTTTCCCATGGGTCTGTGTACTAGTTCAAAGAAAAAAGTTGAAGGTGTGATTGAGTTTGCACTGCTGTTCAGTTTCCAACTGAGAAAGTCTGAGGGCAGCTGTTCACTTCCAAATGATGAATACAAGAGAAAATTGCTTCAACTAAGAAAGCTCAGCATGACAAATAAATATGTACTGTAGCAATTTTAATAGAATCTCCCATTAGGATTTCAGAAAGAAACAGAGAAAAAGTAACACTTGAAACTTGTATAAACTTTTCTTTGCCATTCAGTCATCATTACATTTTCAAAGAATTGTACATAAACAATACATTTGTGTGTTCTGTTACATATTAAAATCCTCTGCACATGCACCTGTTTATGACTTGTGTCATCTCTTAGCTGAGATGATTATTGACAGGAACAGAGATGCAGATTCTCCTTTGCACACAGAAATATTACTGTGCTGAAATGCCAATCATTTGAAGAAAAAAAAACCCCAAAATGTTGTATCTGCAAAAGAGACAAAGGAGTACTAAGAAAGAAAATTTAATGATTTGAACTCATTCATGTTCATCTTTCTCTAGAATGGAATTTTGTTTTACCCCTGCCTTTTACATCAGCAGAATAGAAACTAAAAATGAGTCTGAAATTCTACAGGGAAATCATCGTAGTTCTGAAAATACTCAAGGTTTACAGTGATCTCAATTATTATGCAAAACCAGGTAATTATAATTATTAAACTAGTGCCTGCATGTGCCAAGTTTAGAAACTTTCAATTTAACAGCACAATCAGAAAAAGGGAAATTAATTTGAAAAAACCTTACATTAAAAATAATAAACATTACTTTAAAATACATTAAAACTAATTTTCTCATTTCAAAATAATTATTGTCCTAGCAATCTAAGCCAAGGTATAAGCTGTCCAGCCATCCTCACTACTTACAGCAATTCCAATAGAGAAAGACCTCCAGAATCCACCACATTTCTGGTTTTACGTTGCAGACATCATCAGCATCATCCAATTACAACCTTACTACCAAATTCCAGCCTGCCATATGCATTTGAAGACATGTTTGCAAAATATTCCTCCATTACCTCCATAATGCCCTCTACATTTTTATGACCTTATCACTTCCCCTTCACCCTCCTGCACTTTCTCCTGTTTCATCCTGCACCACTAGTCTTCTGACAAGCACTTAAATATAAGGGCAACATAGTCTGACTTGTGGAGGACTCCTTACATTTCAGATGAATAAACAAACCCCAGGGGTTTATGCATTTGTGATGCAGGATTTAGACAGCATCCCTGAAGTTCCACAGAAACAGCTCTTCTTTTATCAGGAAAACTTTATTAAAACTTTAATTTGTATATTCCTAGCACAACTTCTAATTATGTTCCACACTTTCATTTTTTGACTTTATATTCCTCTCACCACTCACCTGAGACAGTTCATTATTTTATTCCTAAATAATGACCTAATCAACACACTTAGTTAACTAAAACTTTTCTTGACTGGATAATAGTAAGCCTTCTTGCTAACATTTTACCCTTACATGCCACACACTAAATTAGAGAGGCACCTGAATTCTTCTAAATTCATATGTTTTAGTTTCCATGCTATAAAATCAGAATGTATACATCCAGAGCTTTTATCATACTACATTACCATGACATCTGGTTGTCTTATTTTTTTCATTAATCTCAGGGGAAGATAAAACAGCCTGCTTAGGGCTCTGGAAGACTTAGGTGCACTTTCCTTCCTAATTTACTCTCTGATGAGGATAGGTACTTTCGGATTTGATTCTTTAGCAAAAAGTTATTTGGCCAAAATTTACCTTAGAGTAAACTCAAAACCTTGTCCATTTATCTTAGGTTTTGATAAAAAGCATGTATTAAATATATTTCCTTTCATAATTACATTTTGCCGATATTCTCAAGAAAGTGCAAAATAAAATTGCCTATCTGTATTTTAATCAAAGCAAAGTTGTAGCAGCTAATTTTAATGCATCCATTGGGATCCATTTTAGGAACTTGAAAAGCAGCAGAGAGGAAGCATATTGAGTAAGCCTCATTTATCTATTATGAATATCTCATTTTGTAAGGACTCTGTAAAAACAAATTTATGATGTTTTTATGTTCCAAATACCTAAGCAAAAAGTAATTCTCATTTAAGTTGACCCTCAGGTTAATCACCTATCGTAGCCGTTTCTCATTTCAGTCTCATAAAATTCTTGTCAAAAGTATGATTTGATGTGTTATTGAATGGAAGACAATGCAAAGAAGGCATTCTAGGAAGATGACTTTATTCACCATGGCTTTCAGGCTGCTGCACCTCAGTTTCCAAACTGCTGCATGTGTAAATTTCAAATGCACAAGGAAATTGGCAGTATGAGGTACAGCTTCTAAAAAAGAAGCTGGATATGATAAACGGGAAAATTTACCTTGATATTTTTAACTTGTCATAACATGTCCGAAAATAAGACAATTATAAAAAACAGTGCTTCCCAATACTTTCTACTAAAGCCTGAACAATTTAAGGAATCTTAATTATAGTATAGATTTGTCAGAAAGTTTTAGTGAAGTGTTTTAAAAATTAAAATTTGTTTAAAAATAAATAAGAGTCAAGATCCAGGATAGCATGTCATCTGACACTATGATTCTCTAATCTGTTTCATGACAGCAAGTTTTTTAGAGTCAGGTGTTGTAAAAGCATAAATCAAAATTGTTCCAGACCTAAATGCAAAAGGCAGGCAGCCTTGCTTTTTTTTTGCACTTACAAAAAAGCGCCAGGAGTGCTAGGTCAAACTGCTCTAGTTCAAAACTCCTTGGAGAAAAATGCAATAGGCTTGGGTAAAGACAGAGATAATAAGACACTTCTACTATATATTTGAATCAACTCAAAATTAATGCTTATACATGAACCCTAATTTTTTGCATGATCTATAACCTTAACAGTATTGCTGAAAGCAAGATGCAAAAAATACTTATTTGCTATGCAGGGCTAATATAGATTAAAAGGATTACAGGATCTACAAATCAAGACACCTTCTTCATCTACCACACTATTCTCCAAAAATTCTTCTCCCTGAGAAAGATAATGACAGTATCAATGACAATCTGTAAGGCCATCTTTGCTCTTAGTGCACAGTACTGGCTCACAGTCAACTCAAGGCCCCACAACAGCAGACAAGTCATTCTCCGCAAAGCTATTCTCCAGTTTTTCCACCATGCTGAGGTCAACAGTATAAATGGTAACCTGAATTAATGCTAAATTTACACCCAATAAAACTATGTTTACAGGGACTAATAATTCAAATTATTCACTGTGAGTTATACTCTGAAAAACAATATAGCTCACAGTGAGGGAAGAGAGATCACTCAATCAGAATAGGAGCTGACCAGAAATTTCATAAAGGATTTTTTTCCTTTTAATTTTGTTAATGAACAGGAGTAAAATGACTATGCAAAACTCCAAGACTCAACTATTTCAATTCTGAAATAGTGTTAGAATGCATCATTTTGTAATTCTTTAATGGGAAATATTGCCTGTCTAGGACAACATTTTTTAGGTCACAATAAGTCTTTGTGGTAGATTTTCTTTCCAGTGCATAAAAAAAAAAAGCAGTGAGCTGGGGGTTATGAGAAGACAGGATGTTGTGCAGTTTGCATGAGGGAGCCAGAGCCAACATTGCAGGGAGAGAGAAGTTGGCTCTGCTTTCTCCCAGCTGGCTGCATGGGAAGGCAGGTCTCTTAGCTCAGGGAGAGAAGAGATTACCCAACACTCTCTTGACAGGAGAAATCAGTAATTGTCTGTCTGTCTGCAGCAACGCAGCAAATTGAACGTGGTCCTGCAACTCAGTTGAACAGAAAAAATGGCATCTTCCAAATATTTGAGGAGTAGAAACATTTACTACAATGTATTAAAGTGCTGTTGCAAGTTCATTAGGGACTTCAGAGGTTCGAAACTGAACTGCTGTTAGGAGCTATGTAGTATGAAATATTCCATCTGCTGGATAAAAAAAATTAGGAAGGAAAAGACAAATTCCTGGGAAATGGCAAAAAAAAATGCATTTTAAGTCTGTCTGCTTGATAAGTATTAAATGAGCCAGAATTTCAGATATGTTGGATATATATTCTGAAACTAATATAGCTACAATCCTATAGTGCAGTTAAAAAAGAAGACAAGGAGAGAGATAATTGTGGTTACTCGCTTGTTACGACTTTGGCCAGAGTTTCAGGGTCCATAACCATAAATCTGAAGTAAAAGCCAAGCATATCTATTTGAGTGTGTGAAGCAAAGGGAAGTATCTGAGAGCAGATACCAAATCTTGGTTCATCCACACATAAAACTGATTTTATACAATACCCAGGCTTGCCTTTAATATTGACCCTAATTTATTTGTGATAGGGTTCGGGTTTTTTTCAGGCACTTCCAGGCAGCCCTTTAAGCAACATCCAGAATTCAATATTTGTGGTTGTATATTCTCTCCACAGCTAACTGCACATAAGATTGTTACAATTTTCCTCTCTGCTTCTGAGAAAAGTCACATGCCCCATTCTTTCACCTTCCTCTTTCTGTATGTAAGAAAACAGTTTTTCTTAGACACAAGTATTGATAGTTAAAGCTGGTGATAAATTTTAAACACACCAAGCTACAAAAATTTACCTTGTGCTGGTTAAATAAGCATATAAGAAAATGACACAGGAAAGTTGTCATATTATTTGTTGTACCCAAAAGCAAAAGAGTGTGTGTTGGAACCTGAAATGCAAGGAGCTCTCAGAACTTTGGGCCTGTAAGCCAAAGCTTAGAATTTAACGCAGGATTTGATCTGAGACCTTGGGAAAGGCTTCCAAACTTAGGTGCTAGAAGTGAGAATGTGGATTTATAGTTTAAAGCAGAGACATGTTAAGCTAAGTAAAAGAAAGTTTAGAGTTTTAGAGTTTAAGATACAGAAAAAATAAAAGTAGCTACAGAGCTAAGCAAGGAGTTTACTATAAGTTTGTGTGTCATAACATGATTGGCTAAGAAAGCTTACACTGTAGCATAAGTCCATAAGACAAAATATTTAAGGATTAGGTCAAAAACATAAATATCTTTGTTAGCAGTTTTTTATTGGTCAAGAACTCCTTAAAAGGAGTAACTAAAAGTCTTGTGACCTTCTGAACCATGCTGTAACGATGTGACTCACTTCCTACCTACGTAGAAGATAAGAAAAATACACCTCATAATCAAAAACAATTCTGAGCTCCCATCTCAAATTCCTTCCAAAATTCCCCACAAGTGAATTACCACAGTGTAGTTTGTTCTTATAACCCAATTCAGCTGCAAACTTCCATGCAATTTAATGCTCTGACAAGTCAGAGAAATCAAAGTTATAGCAAATTTTATTTGCGCAATAAGCCAGATATCGTATGTACAGTTTGCCAGAGGGAAAGGGAAGTATGAGTTATAGATACTTCTGAAGATGCTTCTTGGGACAGCCTGTATACTACATATGCATAAAGGTATATTTTGTAGAAATATTTTAGATGCCAGGTAAGGAGCAGCATTTCCATGCACGGAAAACATTTTCTGGATTTTTTTATCCATCACTCTAAGACTGCTATCAGTGACATTCAAGCCCCAGTACTTCTGCTGACAAGAGAACCTTATTTTAAACTTCACCCTAAAAGCACAAATTAATTTATGGAAGATAGAGACAGAATCTGCAAACTATCCCTGTCTTCAGAAAGTCTCTATGTTAAAATGTTATTAGAACAGGTCTTCCTTTACAAATTCTGTTTTTAATTTTTGGAAGGAATTAGTAAGGCATGCAAGCTTGCTGGAAAAACATGTATAGATATGACATTTATAATAATATTCTCCTGATATTTCACTGGATCAACAAATAGGTGACATACATGGTATCTCATTCTAAAGTGACCAGAAACTGCTGACAAAGGATTATCTATGACAGAAATAATTAATTACAGAACAGAAATTCAAAAATAAGCTAAACAAAATAAAACATGAGGTACAAAATAAAACATGATAGTCTAGAAACTAGGTACACCTACAAAAGAAATCTTTGTTGACCTTTTAAGACAGACAAATAGCTTTGCAAGCTCCAGCATTACTGTGGTATACAGCTCCTGTAATTAAGGTCTTCCTGTTACCTGCAGCCTTCCTCAGGGTGCTGAGGCCAGCAGAATGATTCCAGGTAAATTCACAGGATAGAGAGAGCACATCAAGAACAGAGGACTTACTGCCCCAGTGAGAGAAGAGGCTCAGGTTGCCTCAAGCCAGGCACAGCCAATTCCAGCAGCCCCAGCACACCCCCTCAGCCCTTGAGCCCTTCAGTCCCAAAAGACAAAACCCAGCAATCCATACTTGCATTTGCCTCCATTAATGAAAATCTGTGGATAGAGATACCAAAAGCAGGTATTCTTTGGCCTATTTTTCTCATAAATCTGGCACTGAAATCCTGTCAGTGCCTCTTAGGATGTCAAAGTAGAAAATCCAGAGATAAATATAATACAGAACTAGAATATTATCATATTACTGCACCATAGGTTAATAAGTCTAGCCATAAATCCATTACGTTATGATATTTAGCATTGCTGTTACGGGAGAAGTTTCATTGGTAAAACCCACTGTGAATTTCTCTTAGTTGACATTTCATCACAGGAAAGAAAATGTCAAGGAATGGTCAATGGAGCAGCACAAATCAGCCTAAGAAAAACTTGCAGCTAGTGATCTACAAGCAGCAAGAAAATACAATCAGGTAAAGACTCTGAGACAGAATAGACTTGAGCAGAACAAGTTGCTCATTTTCTGGAGGAAAAA
This sequence comes from Melozone crissalis, assembly GCF_028551555.1. Classification (NCBI taxonomy): domain Eukaryota; kingdom Metazoa; phylum Chordata; class Aves; order Passeriformes; family Passerellidae; genus Melozone; species Melozone crissalis. The sequence continues at coordinate 56,466,856 of NW_026535794.1, read as the reverse complement.
AAGTGGTTTTTATTTCAAACACATTGTCATTGCTTGTTAATCCTGATAATCACGGCATCCTTTTTTAAAAAGGAAACAGTGGTAGTGAAAATCTAAATGCAGCTCAACTTTTACAAGCTGTTTGAATTTCAGACCTTCTTGCCAAATATTTTCCACCATATTTGGGACATTTAGAATTTTTTTTTACTATTTTTACAGAAGCATCAGCAATTTTAGAAATTTTAAGCCCTACCAGTGGGACTGCTGCCAAGATGAAAAACAAATTCTTAAGCTGTATTAGGATTTAGAAATACTGCTACTTTTATTACAGCACTCTGAAAAGCCCTTGAGCATTCTGTGAATCAAGACAAACCCACAAGTTTCAGATCTCTGCAAGGTTTAAAAGTCAAAACTTTGGTGAAATAAAATGGAAGTGATGGTTTGAAAGGATTCTGTCATGTTAAAATTCTGGGAGAATACTAGTATAGGAGAATATGCTTTCTAGGCAAGTGAAAAAGTCACCTATGGTGAAGTCATTGTTTCTCCACAGCATGGGGTCTTACTAGTAAAAATGAAAAATACCAGAATCACAAAGGGATTCTAGGACAAATAAATTACAAACTTTCTATAAGTAAATAATATACTAGAAGGAAAAGTATCAAACTGGAGAAAATCACATCAGATGAATAATTCAATAGCTTGTTTTGAGATGAATGTTACCTACCATTTTCCCTAACAGCTCTGCCAAAATAAAGGGCAAGTACTAATTTTATGCAAGCGAGAAATCACTGATAACACAGAAAAAGATGAGAGCAGTATAAGAATTAAAGGACTTGGAGGAGGTGAGTAAGGCACACTGAATGTTCAATTTTATGAAATGCAAACCTTCTTATCAAGAGATTAGTATAAAGAGTCTTACAAACAGTAACATTCAGGAAATAACTGCAGAGGGCACGGATTTGCATTTATTGATTAGCCAAGGTAAAGTATAAGCTACCAAAATAAAGTAGTCATGAGAAAAGCAAATACTTGCTAGAATGCATCACGTGAGGTTCTACTGCTAGCAATAGGCATGCATTCACAGCCATAATCAAGGCTCCTCAGTTTTTCTGAAGGATGACTTCTTTGGACAATATCCTCAGGCACATCGTGATAATCTTGGGGTTTTGCTGTGGAGGCCACGGAGTGGACATCAACGATTCCTGTGTTTCCCTTCCAACTCAGGATATTTTATGATTCTATGATTCACTGCTGCAGATAACTTCCAAGAAATTTCAGCATACAACAAAATAAAACAAATATTCCTTGCCTTTTCTCAGAGTGAAAAGAGCATAATTTACTGTGATTTTGTGAAATTACACAAATATAATTAATATATATCTAATGCCCTACTTTGAAAAGACAGGAAAAAAATTAATGCCCCTTTTTGGAGAAAGCAGTGACATGCCTCATGTGAAGCAAAAACCCACAGGCAGAGTTTTGCAGACACATATATCTGCCCTCCTCTAACCTTTTAACTGTGTTCTGCTGCATTAATTTGCTACTATTTTTGTCATAGTAAAATTCAAAAATGCTACAGCTCCTTGAGACCCTGCTTTGTCATGCAAATGAAGAACTCCTGAAATAAAACCATATAATAAAACATGACATGCTTCAGAGATAATCACAATTTTTTTCTTGGAGTAAACACCTCTCAGCCATGTCATTTCAGGTTAAAATTCCTATTTAGAAAGAAGCTTTGAGTAGTTTCAAGGATTACTTATCACCTCTAAATCTTAACTGGAGGTGCTCTTTCTGCTTCTTAGTCATAAGCCATTTTCTCTGTTCAGGCTCAGAACATTCATTATCCGCTCCCCAAGTCTTATGAGCTTTATAAGCTTCACAAACAAGGATACCCTCTACTCCATAAAGTTGCAGCTAATTTTAGATCCTGGATTACAAATATATGGTCCCACTTAGCATTATTAAAAATAGCACATAATCTGATGTTGTCCTAGAGACGACATGTCTGAAACATCATCTTTTTACACTCTTGCCTGTAATTCTAAAATCAGCATAATGACACATATGGGGTTCTTTAGCCAGAAAAAAAAGAGGCTCAGGGGAGACCTGATCACTCTCTACAATTACTTGAAATGGGACTGTGGACAGGCGGGGGTCAGTGTTTTCTCCCAGGCAACAGCTGACAGAACAAGAGGACACAGTCTTAAGCTATGCCAGGGGAAGTTTAGGTTAGACATCAGGAAAAATCCTTCTCTGGAAGAGTGATGGGACACTGGAATCGTCTGCCCAGGGAGGTGGTGCAGTCATCATCCCTGGACATGTTTAGAACAAGACTGGACAGAGCACTCAGTGCTGCGGTTTGGTTGATGAGGAGGTGTTAGGTCACAGGTTGCACTAGATGATCTCAAAGGTCTCTTCCAACCTAGTTCATTCTGTGATTCTGTCACAGCTCAGGGCCTTGACACAGTTTGATTTACAGGGGCCACAGCTTAGAGCAGCACTTCCCAAAACTGCTCATAGTGCTCTTTCCTCTTGCCACCTTATCACCTCACTGGTCTCCACTCTGGTCTTTAAACCACTGCTTGTTCCTTTCTTTACCCAGAGACTGAAGCTTTTTCCTGCTTACTGCCTCCACCATCCCTGCCTTCTTGTGCTCCTCCAGAAATGGTAACTCACTTTACCTCCCAGAACAACTTCATGACTGAGAAGTGCTCACATTATTTAAATTTTATGTACTAGTATAAAACTTAGGTATGTTATTCAAGCAACTAGTGACTTTAAACAGCTTTCCATAGCAGAAAAGGTTGTCCTTCATTTTACTTCAGAAGAGAATAAAAGGAAAAAAAAATAAAGCAAAAAAACCCTAGCAGATCTAATGCACCACACTTTTATTCTTTACACTTTTTTGGTTTAAATATTATTTATTTTATTTTATCTGTATATAAAAAGGGCCAAGATGTTCTACTGAGTACTTCTACATAGGATAAGAGATTCTTTTCAAATTAAATAAGTATTTCTCTGTTCCATACAATGGAGAAATGTTCTAAGAACAGATACATGTACAGTTTCTCATGCATGTAACATTTTTTAAGTCATTACTACATACACCATGAGGTATTTTATGCACAAATGTTAAAAATTCATAAAAGCAGAAAAAATATTTTCAGCAGAAACCTAGTTCTATGACTTTTAGCAGATCATGTACAATTACTATGTGTTAATAGAAGTAGAATGTAATAACATGTATGCAGCAGCACTGCTAGATATTTTAGGACAGCCCTGAGACACCTCATGAGTAAGTGGAAAATGTGAAGTACTAACAAAATATGTGAAGTACTAACAAAACAAAATTTAAAAAGAAAAGTGTAAAAAAATAAGTTGCATTAAGATTTTCAAATGGTTGATTGAACCTAAATATTTTCCTACATAATACATGAAATTGTCCTTTAGCTGCAGTCAAAAGGACAACCTGCTCAAAAGCATTGTTCTCTTTGATGAGAAACCTGGAAGAAATTATTTCTACTTTTCATATTTCAAAAGAAAAATCAGCAACGGGACTCTGAAAACTGCCTTCTGTACATTTTTAAGGCACTTCTCTCAGCAAGCATCCAGGAAGCAGAAAGGTTCTGCAGAGTCTCTGGATGACTGGCTGTCCAGCCCCACAGGTCCCTGTTCCCTTTGTTGGCAAAGGGTTGGTGCCAGGTCACAGCTCATGGCTGGGGCTCCAGCCATTTCTCCCCAGCCAGGGCACAACCTGCAACTGGCACTGCAGCTGCTCATTGACTGAGGAACATGCCTGCACTGGGCGCATTCCCCAGAAGTGAGCTCTAGAGGTATCGGGTCCATCACATTTTTACGTCTGAAAAAAAGCAACACAGCTGTTTTATCAGAGCATGATAAAAAGCAGCCTTCTTCAACACAACTCATGCCACATTTTCCTCACATTTTCTACTTATGCTCCTCAGCTCTATCATTTTTTATCAATCTCAAAATTTGGTCTAAATCTTTCAAGGGCTAGTCATAAATTCAGATTATGTGCACAATGCTGAAGTTGTAGTCTACCTTTACTATTTTCTATTCAGTATAATCTCTAATTTTGTAGCCTAATTAAAATGATTCATGGTTCAAATATTCCTCACTAATTGTTTAATTCTCTAGATAGTTTCAATAAACACCTTATTTGTGACATTATTGTACAGGTTTCATATCTGATATTTAAACAGCATAAATTTAAAACACTATTATAGTACTTGTATGGTAATGACAAGAATTCTATAAGAATGACAAATATAGTAAAATAGATAATTTGAGCCTCAGAATGAATTTAAGAAGTTCAGTTTGAATGTTAATCGGTTTGCTGGGGTTTTTTAAAGCATATGAGTTTTGTATGATGAGGGATATTGCCTTTCTCCACAATTTGTTCTTATGCCAAGAGATCATGAGAACTCTAATTTAAATTTTTATTGTTTAAATAGTCTTACAATTGCATAAAAACACCCATGTTTCAAAGAGATCTAGTTTAAGCAGCACTGGGTCCTGAAGCTTCCCAAACAGTGGTTGCAGTGACCTAATGAAACTCTTCTACATTATCTGAGACTCTAAGCCTAGGCATTGAGAAATCTATTCCAGCTCCAATCTTCTACTTACATAACACCAATCTTCTACTTATGTAACAAGAAAATTTCATTGCTTTCAAGCAGGAAGACATGTATGAATTTCTGATAAACCAAACAGCATTTTTTATTCCAGACTAAATTATTTTATCCAAATCTAGCATATGTCAAAGGGAAATTTTTCACTACCTTAAAAAATTCAGAGGTTTCTCAAAATCATGTTCCCTGGTTGAAAGCCAAGAGCATCTCACTGTCTTTCATTATGAGTGTATATAAAATAAATACCAGCATTTAAAAAATGAAAATGTTGTTATTACTTCTATGAATGTTAGTACAACTAGACAAAGGAGCAATGAGGACTTTCTTTCAAACTCTATCTCACTAACACATTACATGTTCCTGAAAATACTTCATTCATCTCTTAATCTTTATTAGTTAGGATTAGGAACAAATGACTCACTTTACTAAATGAAAGGCACCTGCAGTTCCTCCTAGTAACTCCAAGCAACGGGCAGCAGTTTTTTACATTCCCCAAGTTTCATCCTGTTCTGTTTCATTAAAGCTATTTCAGTCCCTTTGCTACCAGAAATCCACAATTCAATAATGAAGGACAGACAAATTTTTCTGTGTTTAAGGCTTGAGAAAAACTTATATTGAATAATTTAAAAATAATCTAAGGTAGCTATTTCCATAATTTGAAATATAGATATGATAAATTGACAATGCAGTTTTAAATTAATGGAAGCCTGCCTTCGTCCTGCAAACTAACATTTTCCATCAAGTCTGTTGCAACACCACAGAAAATTAATGACAGAGTAAATGACACTAAGTTTAGAGTAACACTGTAAAACAAGGGCACTTAGTTCTCAGAGAGGATGTATCCAAAAAGAACATGGAGTTACACTCAAAAATATGATCCATCAGCAGCCAGAAAGAGCTGCAAAGCTCCAGCATTTTGAAATTGAACACCCATTTATCACATAAACTGTCTTTACCATTGAACTAGGAAAGTAACTTTTCCTTTTCTTCCATTGCTGAATTCACCAAGAAAACCTCTGAAATGTTTTGCCAATTCTTGGACAGGAGTCAAAGGTCAGCAAAAATCTTTTACTCAAAAATATGAGCAAAAGACCTTTCACCTCCAGGAAACTATGCTAGCAAGCTGTCAGATAGTGCCAGATGAGAGCATTAAAAATTTCTTATGATGGAATTAATGATTTCTCATGCATTCCCACTGCATGATAAAATATAGGAGATTTAAGCAACAAGGCAAGTCTATCACAGAGGCTTAGAGATTTCAGAGCACTTATCAATGCTCCTCCACCTGCACAGAGCAAAGGAAATTATCAGGACAATCATATCACAGGTGTACTCTCTGTCCTTCCAGCAGTAAGAGTCTCAGACATTACAGCATGTAGGTCTGGTGTTTTTCTGCAGTCACAGCACACAAGCACTAGGACTGATCAATGATGTCAAAAATACCATGCAAGTTGCAAACTAGTGCTGGGACATTCTGTCAGGGAAGGGCAACTGTATATCCAAGAGATTCAAAGAAACATTGCAATTCTGCAGACCTCTGAAGTTTCCAAGCAGAAACAGGCTTATCAAGTATTTTCTAGTTGCCTGGCAAAAACCACTTACAATAAGAATTGGCTACCAAGAAAAAAGAATGACACTATGTAGTGTATTTGTCATCCAAAAAATAAATAAAAGTTCAAGTGGAACAGTATGAACATTTGTACTAGTTAAAGATTTTGTTCTGTCCCACTTTTTTTACATCTACTTCACCATCACCACCTGCCATCTGTCTGGATCTGATCTGACAGTCCTCTGCTCACACCACAATTATCATCATTTTAGCAATCAGCAGTGCTCAAGATGTTCAGATGTTCCCTTTATTTCACACCACCAGCTGGCCATTTTATATCACCTCAAGAAGAAAGCCTATTGTTGGGTTCCATCCAGGAATGAGTTAATTTTTTGTAGTAGAGGCAACATGGCTAGGACCCAGAGGTTATTCTATACCATCTCATATCATCAGCAGGGGCAGGAGAAGGGGTGGCTTCTAGTCCCATAGTGGAAGAAGGAGCCATCCAATAATGCCTGTCATTAGGGGGGGTTTCCAGATAAATAGCTTCTTTCTTGTACCATCTGTCATTAGTATTGGTGCTGTATCTGTCATTGTTATTGTTTCTTCCTATCTCATTGCTGTTTCAAGTAAATTGTTCTCATCTCCACCCATGATCTTGGTCTTCTGTGCCTCCAATTCTCCTCTCCAGCTGCCACAAAGGGGAGGGGCACCAAGCAGCATGTCGTTTTAGTGATAGCATTAAATTGGAGAATGCCATTCCTAAACCTCATCACCTATAAATTGAGTGGGGAGGCTTTCACTCCCTGAGTTCACGGTATCTATGGGCCAGTATCACTTTAGGGCTGAGGTGTGGAGTGAAGGCAAGAAGGTCTGGGTCCTGCTCATAGACCAGCTTAGCTGCGGTAAATGCTGGGAAGCCAGCGTCAGGTAGCTCTAAAAAGAGAAGGGGCAGGCACATGTAAACCTGCAGGTTCTAGATTTTGTAATTCTGATTTAACAGAATCCAAAACATAAGTGCCAGAGTGCAGGAACTTCAGATCACTGCAGGCTGGTTGCACACGCAGAGGACACACAAATGAAACCTTAATGTATGAGGGCATGCTGTCTGCACAAGGCTTTGTGAAAGAGAGCAAGTTCTGAAGGAGACTTGCGGAGAAATCCTCATGCCTCTTAATCACAGAGTTCTAATGAGTCCACACAAAGATGTTGAAACAACTGGCTAGCCTAGCCCTTACCTCATTACAAAGGCAAAAATACCCAGCCCAAAACAAGAAGAAAAATCATGAAAGACTTCTAACAGGAGTGGGTGGAACAGTTGTTACCAATTTTGAAATTTATTATTGTATTCATGTATTTCCATTGCTCTGTTGCTTTCTTTCTTTCTTGAAACATTCTCTCTTCATCCACTTCATGTGCTCACTGCAAATTGAGCACAAGTAGAAATACTGGGGACTGGAGAATTTAGCTAATTTTTCCAGCTCTCATGGTTTGGAATTTGATTTTTTATTTACTGCTGAGTCTTTCATCTACCTGGAATTAGAGTTCCATGTATGGAAGTCTGAATGTGAGAATTCAGGCTTAGGGTGGAGGTTGTTTTTATTTCTTTTTTTGTGCACAAGTCTTAAAAAGAAAAAAGTCCTGCTTTAATGTAATGTATTAAAATATAAATGTGCCTTTCTCCCCCATTGATAAATATGAGGGCTACCAGGAAGTGTTTTTCTTTTTTTTAGCCTATAGCTAATATTTCTCACTTTTTCTCAATCAGAGGTACTTCTATATTGTAAGTTATCCCTACATTCAACTGTCTTTCATAGATCATGCAAAATAAAAATTAGATGTGCTATGTTGCAAGTGAATTTTTACTCGCCATTAATATTAATTGGTTTTGGTATGTGTAAAGATAGTTAGAGGATTATCCTTCTCTTACCATAATTGGACAGCTCTATGATATTTCAGCCACCAACCTGTTCCATCACTGCCTCTGACTTCATTGAAATTTCAAGCAAAAAAGTTAGCAGACAGTAATGGAAAAAATAGAAAAGTATCTTGAAAACATTTTTAATATTTTCATTAATTTGTCCTTTGGGAAAAAAAAAAAAAAGAAAAAAAAAAAAAAAAAAAAAAGCCGTTCCTTTTTTTTGTTAAAAATAGCACTTTTAATGTTAAGGCAGGAAACTCATTGAAATGCCTTCTTTTCTGCACAAAATCCACGTATCTGAGTATACATTTCCAAATATCATCTGCAGAAAAGAAAAATTCTTTCCACATGTTCTTTGTAGAGTCCTGTTTAATTTGGATGACTAAGGAGTCCCAATTGCTTTCACCTTACTTATATAGAGAAACCACCTAATATTATGACCTTTTTTACTGTTGTTGTCTTTAAGACCCTAACCAGTATTTTATTGCAGCATCACAGCTCCTTGTGTCCTGAGTATATTTCCATCAGGCTGTGACAGAAGAATCCAGAAAGTTTGCTTTGTTTCCTTCATTTTGGGACAGCTTTTGGCAGTACCTTTAGTTAATAAAATAACTATTTCAAGTGTGCAAAAGCACTAGCTGATCAATGTGCATGTCTTCAACCATGTTTTGAAAACTAATAATCCGTGGACATTTTGAGTAACAAACATCCTGCAGCTGTATAAGAAAATGTTACAATTCTTACATCACTATACAGCCTACACCATCTATGAGTTATGTTGCTCAATCATTTGTTATAAACAGAATCCCAAACTGAACATTTTCACTAGTCTTTCTAAGCTCAGAATATTCATAGGAATTACCTTATTATCCTATACAACCCTGGAGCAGTTGTATGAAGTGGACTTCTTCTGCCTTCATTATTTTCATTAGTCCACAATACAATGTTAATCAGTGTTTGGCAGGAAGCCATTTCTGTGGGCAGAAAAACAGTATTTTGAATCTCTCCCTTTCCAACAGTGAAACTTAACATCTTTTCAATTTTTAAACAAAAGGCAAAGATAACAAATAAAAGAGTGGATGAAATTGAGATGTTTACACACACATGCCGAATGCTTCTCAGGAAATCATTAGACCTGCGATTGTATCTATCATCAGCATCTGCCTGTTTCGTTATTTCTCTAGATGTCCACCATTGTCAAGCAGAATGTAGCACTGGATCTGGTCTCAGAAAAGCACTGTGCTCTGAAACAGTGATTGATAAATGAACTATGACATTCATATAAGGCTAGCATTGCAGTGCCCAAATCCTACACTTCAAGGTAGTTTTTCCACATCTGCAGGAAATGAGTACAAGAATACTGTCAATTCTGGGACAAGTCCCACTCTTCCCTTTGAGTTAGGAATATTATCCTGAGGCTAAGAAGCCACCCATTAGCTGCAGCAGAATTCATTTCCCACATAATGTTCCAGTTTCATTGAAATTTCCTGTTCAAGTCTAGTGACAATACAACACTAAAGTGTAGTGGATTATGCCTGAGTTTGTACAGCAATTAGAGGTTTCATTTTTAGTTTATTCTGTTTGTATTTCTTTTCCTCCTCATATAAATTATAAATAATTTACATTTTCATTCAATAGATTGAGTTAGTGTATTTTGAATATTAATGGCATCTTGGTTCAAGAATCCTCTAACGATTCAGTCTCAAAAATTTGCTTTGTTTCGGGGAACTCTTTATTGTACAATACATTGCTTCTACTCCAAATAAAGTTAGAATGAAAAAGTAGCTCAAAAATCAAAAACTTCCTAAAGTGTAAGAGCTATTAGACAGACATTCAGACAGAAGATTCTTACTGGGTATGTGCCTAATTATTAAAAACAAACAAACAAACAAACAAACAAAGAACTAAAACAACACAACATAAAAAAAATATTTTAAACCAAAAGAAGTCCTGTTTGCACTGATTGCAAATGAACACTGAAGCAATATTTGTTCTTTTTATTTATGTTTTTTTTCCATGATTAAGGAAGGATGATTTCACATTGCCTTATTATTGCCATATTGCAGGAAAGACTGTTATTTGTATCCTGGTATTGATTTGTTCCAGCCCACTTTGACATAATTCAAACTGAAACATGATAAGCTTGTTCTTAAGTCATCTGGCTTTGCTATAGAAAGGCAAAAACTTTTTTAAAAGTTATATGAAATGTGGGCTGCTTGAGAATTAACCTACACGGTTGGGGTAAAATGAAGAAAAAGCCTTAAGGTGGTATCTCACCACTTACTATCACCTCAAGTTTGAAATGGGAAAGAATTGTTCTGCACATATTGCAAGGATAAGTGAAAGAAGATAAAAGGAAGGAGACGTTTCTCTTTAAGAGATTACAATGTTCAAGACTTAGTTAATGATAAGCATTATCTTAGGTCAAGTGTCTGCAAAATATGGATCACAGCCAAGATTCACTCAACTCATTGCATGAGCTGAATTGTGGTTGAACACCTTAAATTACACTGTTTTAATTTTGCATTTGAGCATTCTTTACTCCTATTGCGTTTGAATTCTTTTAAATACATATATTATGTACTGTTTGTTTCCAGCTCCCTTTGACACACTGCATCATATACTGCATAACCATAGAAATCCCGGTTATGGAACATTATTCAGATTTTTTTAATGTCTACATGAGCAACTTAAATTATCAAAATTGATAATTTGAAGTGATTGCAGGGCAGAAATTCCTAATAAACTAGTTGCCTGGTAGAAATATACTCCTCAAAAGAAGGTGGAGGAAATGTGATGAAAAGCATTTGGGTTTGATTTTGGTACTTTTATTTTGTGCACAACCCTATTAAAATCCATTATGAAAACTAGATGAGGCTGGTAGTAAAATGAGGAGCAGCATTCCTTCCCCTGTGTATGCTGGTAAGACTGATGGCCAAAGAGGAGATGGGGTGCAACAAGTCCAGAGTTACAGTACAGATCTGGAAGCTGCAGTTCATGCAGAGAAAGGAACAATCTGTTGAATTGGTAAGAAGGTCCCAGACAGGCCTTCGAAAGTCCAAAGAATAACTTTTTTGTGACTAAAGGAAACTAAGTCTAATACACTGAATTGGCAGGAGGCAAATTCTTACTTGCAAGAGCAAAGCCTGCATGGAGTATCCCCAGTCTCATTTGATAAATTTGGCATTCAGAAGTTTAAAAATCTTTTCTTTGTATCTCAATATAACAGTTCAGATAAAGTAAACTTAAGAGAGCAGACTAGCTTTTAGAAGGCACATCTTGGGTTTCTTTCATATGCAGTTTACTCCAGTCCACAAACAAATCCTCCAGGCTTGGCTTTTACCACAACTAGTTGTTTTGAGCCTCATCTTGGAGTCAGACTGCATATCTGCTGGAGCAGGAAAGCACAAGGGTCCTGCATGCTTATGTGCTAGCCTTCTGACATGGTCACAACATGCAGTTGACTGTAGTCCAAGGCATCAGAGCCCAATGGACGAGCAGTGGAACTGCGGAGGTTGCCTGCAGGGACACACTTAAACAAGATTGCTCCACTTGTTTCGTGTTAATATGAAATTAAATCACTCCTCCATAGGCAGTTGAAGACGAACTTTAGAAGAAAAAAAAATGGTATTTGGGATGGGAAATTATCATTTCCTCAGGACTGAATTTAAAAATAAAGGCAGTGAGTAATACGACGCTTAGGCACTGTTTATCTAGAAAATATACTGATGATGGGCGTGAACACTGTAGCTAAGAGTTTAAGCATTCACAAGTGCTTCATAGACAATGATCAAGAGGGTCGTGATTCCTTTGCTCAAGCACTATATTCAGGCAAAATAAACAAGGCATCTAACCTTGTCTTTTACAAAGACATTTGCTGTGTCCTTAGGAAGTTCTTTTACTTGTGTACTCACTCATATCTGCTAGTAGGCTTAATGCTCACTTTTTAAGAAAGTAATGAAAAGCTCTGTTTTAGGAGACACAATCTCCCCAAAAGGCAAATTATTACTACCCAGTACTAAAAACCTCAGAGACATCCGCATGTATTTTAAGAACAATTTGTGGTAACTTTGGTATTTGGCTTAGAATACATCAAATTACTCACAGGCTTTAGGATGAGCAAACAAGTCACTTTAGAAGAAGAGGTGATTATAAATCAACATATTTATTCATTCATTCATGTTTGGGTTTTTGAAGCAAATAAATTACTTCATTCAACAAGTAATTCAGACCAAAAAACTTTCCTTTTGCAACTTAAAAATACTTCTTTCACCAAAGACACTCTAAATTTCAACTGAAGCAATGAAGATCATAAATTATCCCTATAAACAGGAATTCCAGGAGTCTCACTTCTTAGAAACTAGAGTCAATGTCTTAGTTTTTCCACCCAAACACTTAGTAGTAAATGCCTGCTTTGGATCAAATGCATCAAAACATAATCACAACTTTTTTCTTTTAAAGAGGACAGGGTACCAACAAAATTATATCATGATGGAAGTCATTAAACCAAAATGGTTTAATAACAATGAAAAACTACATAATGAAATGTTTTAAGTGCAGAAAACATTTAAATTAAGTCTATTTGAAGCACCTGCTGAAGTGTACCACTTAAGGCAGAACAGAACATGTACAGTTGAAATGAATCTCAAAGTTCACAGAATCATAGAATGCCTTAGTAAGAAAAGATGTTTACATACTTTTAAAAATTCATTATAGTCTTAATCATAGTCTTTATTTTAATCTTATTAATTGTAATATTTTCTGAAAAAGTTCATTATAGTTTTATTATTTTAACTTACAAACTATAAGAATTTTAACTCAGATGCCAATAGCTGGAAATGGATAATTAAAATCTTCAAAGTTTTCCTTCAGCAACTCTAAAAAGGTTCTAATGGTGCCTTGGATCACCCTAAAGTGAGCATAAGTCAACAGCAATATTTTGCTTTTCTTATCTGTTTTTCAAAAGAAACTATTCATCCACATGTAATTGGTTATCAGCAAGTTGATGGTCAAAGATATTTATTAAAGTAGAAAGAAATAACAATTTCCCTTCTGAGAAGCAGAACTAAATCCTGACAGTGTCAATGTTGGGGTGGGATGAGCAATCTTTTTATAACTAGTAGTCAAAACTCTTGGATTTTGGTGCAGCGTCTGTGTGGAAACTTACAAGAGAAATGCCAAGTGATTCATCCTCATGCCTGTGTTTAATTACAGGTAACATAACAAAGAAGATTAAAAAAATTAATACAAATACTTTACTTTTTTATTTCCTAAACCTCTCACCAAAGAACAAAAAGGTAGGAATGTCAATTATCCAGTATAATTAAAAAAATAAAACAAGGAAAAGGAAAACTACTAACCAAAGTGACAAGATGATATTAAAGAGTTCTGTTTGGACTTGTCCAAACAGATAAATAAAACAAATAAATAATAAAATAAATCACTACTAAATAAATAAATAAATAATAAAACAAATTAGTATAAAACTAAATATGCAAACCACAACAGTCATTAGTGTAATAGTTTCTCATTTGGGAAGGAATTTGGATTAGCTAAAATCATTACACCTCTGACTAGGAAGTTATAGTGTGATGTTTTCCTACACAAAACAGACACATAAGACTAATAAGTAAATTTATTAACAAATTGCCTGGAAGAGCAAGACCTCAGAAGGTTACAATGACTGAAGCATCTAGAGGTTTCTAAGAAGCATTGAGCTTTCTCAGGATAATACTGGTGTAGCAAACCCCTATAACACACTCATGTCTCTATTATAGTCCTTCATATGTGAGGTTGCATTAAATTAAGGATGGCATGCTACAGCTAAGTTTTTCAGAAACACCTCTGTTAAAAATCCTTGGTCTCATTTATTTAAAGACTTGAAAAATGTTTACAACTACACATTACCCTACCTCAACACAACAATAAAACACATAGGTATTGTGTGTATGTTTAGTCCAAATAAATTGGGAATTTCTGAAGTGTACAAATCTACAATATAACTAGATTAAATACTCCTCTCTTCTAAGAAGAAAAAATACCTTGCCTTTTCTCTACCAGATATAAATACATATACTATACTATTTGTAGCCTATTTCTGGCTAAGACTTACACCAATAAGTGATTTAAGAGAGAAGGATGCATAGATTAGACTTCACAAGTAAATTCATCTTTCTTCCATCTTAAAATACATTCATACACTCTACACGAGACATCAGTTTCTTGTATTTTTCCAGCTTAGCTGGAGCCTCAGAGGAATGTTTTCAATATGTCAGGGAGGTACATCAACATGTCACTAGAGTAGGGCAAAAAATGAAAAAGCTCTGTCTACGCCTGTCTCTAGGTGTAAGGCACTAAAATATCAGTTGTGATGCTGTAGCACTTGCTCTAAATGATAACTATAAGATATAGCTTCCTCATGGGCAGTAAAGAGCACAAAGGAAATATTTCACCCATAATTGGTGTGCATCCATTTTAGAAACAAAATGCAGGTGCTATTACCATAATAATAGTAATATCTCTATTCAATATCCAGCTTTTCACAGGGAAATAAAATCACATTAGCAGAATACCACAGATAAATGTTGCTGAAGAATCACCTCCATTCAGAAAGTCACTATGTGCTGCTCAAGCAAGTTAACATGAAACAGCCACACATGGCTTTTATGTCTTTACAAGGCATTAACTCTTCTGAAACAAATGTCTGTGAAACAGCAGTTTTATTCAATTCAGTCACCAGGGAGTGCTGCTGGCACCACTGAGGGCACACGCAACAGCTCAGTACCTTCCAATGCCTAAGTTCAGCAGAAACAAGCATCACTCCAGGTACAAAATTCACTCCAGAAAAAAGTAGCCCATGGGACTTCACACCAGTAACACAACAGGGAAAATCTCCTGAGATGAAAAAAATGCACTGAAGGAGCGGTGGTATTTTCAAGCACTCCTTACCTCCTGTGGATGCAGTTGCTTCAGCCACTGCAGATAACACAACAACCTGGAGGACAAGCTTTCATTCATCTCTGCTAAGGTACTTGGTTCTTCCCAATCTTATTAATTTTACCCCAACTGTACCAGGTTTTTTTCCTCAAGTATTCTTGTTTCCACATGGTTGCTAAACATTTACAAGTTGTGTATTCCAATTGTTGGAAACTGAATAGGAACAAGGCATTAAGATCACCTGATAAAAAAACTTCTGTGTATCTCTCTCTACTGCTCCCCTACTGAAGTTAAGCCTTTCTAAACAAGCTCTAAGAAAAAACAGCACTAGTCAAAGGGACTAGTCAAAGGGACAAACAAAGCCTCTGCATAAAGCTACATAAGCTTTGAAATTTTTCAGTAAATATGCATTATGGACAGATTTAATTTTGAATTTCTCATATTCTATTTCAGTATTCCTTTATTTACTGAAAGGCAGCAAAGAGATTCCAGGAACCACATGGAAATTTTTAGTCTAAATTTTATTTCCTCTATCCTAAACTTCATCTAAATTATCGTCAATGGCACCTAAAAGACGTGTAACTGTCTACATAAAGAAATATTTCTCCTATTTGCACAGCTGTCATATGACTGCCACTGTTACATAAAATGGTTACAGTTGGGATAGAGGTAATTTTCTTTCTACTAACCCTGACCCATAACCAATAACACTCAACCCCAATCCTGTCCCACAGTCCTGCGTTTTGAATTCAGTGTGAGACTGATGTTGATAACACACCGATGGCTCAGCTGTTGCTCAGCAGTGCTCACCCTGAGCCAGGGGCTTTTCAGGTTCCTGTGCTCTGCCAGTGAGGAGCTGCACAAGGACCTGGGAGGGAGCATGGCCAGAACAGCTGACCCAAACTGGCCAAAGGGATATTCCAGACCATACAATGCCATGTCCTGCACATAAACTGGGGGGGCTTTGACTGGGAGGGACTGATTGCTGCTGAGAGATTGGCTGGGCATCCATCACTAGGCAGTGAACAGTGGTACTGTGCATCACTACTTTCTCTTCAGTTTTATTTCTCTTTCTGCTTTTCATTACAATTATTATTGGTAGTGATGTTTATTATTACTCTTGGTATTATTAGCAGTGGTCTTATATTTTACTTTATCTCAACTATTAAACCCTTATCTCAACCCATATGTTTAATCTTTTTTCTGATTCTCCTGCCCAAGCCAGTAATGAAGAGAGGGAGTGAGCTAGCAGCTGCATGGTACTTAGTGGCTGGCTAGGGTTAGAACACAAGTCCTTTATGGATTCATTAA
The DNA here is from genome assembly GCF_028551555.1 of Melozone crissalis. NCBI lineage: Eukaryota > Metazoa > Chordata > Aves > Passeriformes > Passerellidae > Melozone > Melozone crissalis. The sequence goes on along the minus strand of NW_026535794.1, from coordinate 56,450,505 downwards.
GGATCACTGTATGTCTTGGCTGTTAACATTACCAGAGCCTTCAGAAATTACTTCTGTTTTGCAGGCTTAGATGCCTATGATAGACAGGAAGAGGTATCAATCTAACCAGGAAAACAATAAATTACTGGAAATTTGGCAGGAGAATGTTTATAGTTTTTGCAGCCCAACAGTTTGCAGAGGCTGGCTTTGCTTGACTTGAGAACTTAATTTGAAATATTTTCTGGATGACAATTGGAAAGCACAGATACAGGTGACACACTAAAGATCAGTAGCTTGAATTTAGGATGTTACAAAAAGGGTAACTTGGAGTTTGTAATATTCAATTGATCAAACAAGACAGGCTGCTAAATATAAAGAAAATTTGTGATGATGTTACAAAGAAAGAGACACCATAAAGAGGAGCTTGACTTCCAATTCTGTGTGAAAATCATTAGTAGAGGCAGATCTCACTGTGTTCTTCTAGGTTTTTATACAAGAATCTTACTCTTTCATCTTACAATTTATATGCTTTTCAGATGGATAGATTGAGCTATTTTCATCCATTCACAGCAGGGTGGCTAATTTGTTAACATGGCAGGAGGGATGGAGAAAAAATAAACAAAACCAGAAAACCAGAAGCACTTTTTAAAATAAAACAACATTTATTTGTCCTAATAATGCCAGTGTAGTTGCAATAAAATGCATCAAAATAACTACAACACACAGAAGAATAGATAACATGGCATTCTTTTTCTCATTAAATCCTTAAGGTTACTGTGAATATTTTCAGCTAGATTCTGTTCCATGTTTTTCTGGTTGTCAACTCTCTTCAAGTTAACAGCTGAGTGAGGAACCACACATAACTACTCTCAACCCAGACCTATAAAACAAGCAAAAAATGGTTGAATTCATCTGCTTTTCTCCCTTTCACTTCTGGGACCAGCTATTCTGAAAAGACAGAAGCTGCAGAATCAAGTAGAGAAAGTCCTTATCCTCCCTGATAGGGGAACACCCATGGTGGTCAGCAGCCAGAGCATCTGCAGAATAGCGTCCAAGAGAGCCCAGAAAACAGGAGATGCACAGTTTCATCCTGCTTATGGGCTCCTTGCTGCTGGGAGAAGGTTGACTAGATCAGGACTCTTTGAAGATGATTTCTTGTGCAATTTTTCATCATCTTGAAGTTGCTTCTGTTTTAGAGAACTGAAACTGAGTCTTCTTCCTCCATCATCACAATATTTTGGGTTTTTATCTAGGGAAATTAAAAGGTTTATTTTTTGTTTTAATAGAAGTGCAATAGTAATAGTTATCAAAACAAACTCTTTTCCTAGGAAGAGAATATTGTTCCAAAAAAAACCCCCAACACCTTCTCCACCAAGGAACAAACTACTGCTGCAATAAGATTAGTCAAATGACCATCACCAAGGCAGAGAACCACAGACCTGCATGTTCTCCCCTCCCCACGATCATAATTGCTTCTCAAACCACCCATCTCTTACCTTCAGCAGCAGAAAAAACCTAAGCCTTAAATTGTTGCATCATATCATTATAGACAGAAACATTGCTGTTAGAGGCATAAATACAGGAGATGCATAGGCAGATCAAATTCAGGCAGTGTACACACTGCTTCTTAATAACTCAAAGCAAATCTCTTGAGAATGGAGTTATGCAGGAGAGGCCTGCACTATTCGTTGTTTTGATTTGTATGGAGAATGGACAGCCATGGCAACCACCAAACTTGGAAAAATGCCACTTTCAAACATCCTTTTCCCCATCTGGACCTCTGTTGTGTGCTCTCACATCATCACAGATCAGGTTTTATTGTGGAATACCACTTGCTCTCGAAGTTACTTAACCACAGTATATCCCACCAAAAATCAGCTGTACATTTTTACAGACTACACAGCAGTCGCACAGTGATGAGATCCACACTATATTCCTGACAAAGCCAGTATTTTTAAACTAGCAGCCTGGTTAGTTTTCTGAAAGTTTTATCTGCAAATATACCTTCTCTAATGCAGTACAGGAGTAGTATATCACTGGCTTTGCAGGAAAACTGAAAAGGTGAGACATGATTGCAAACAAAAAGTTTCAGCTAATGAATTTGAACATCTCTATTTTCATGGGATGAGAAGAGTCAGGGATAAGCATTCAAAACACATTTTTAGAAATATTGAATAAATAAAATAATTGCTACTGAGTGGTGGCCTCAACTGAGATGAGGGAAAGAAAATAATAGAAAATTTTGACAGAAAAGTTGACATCTAAGAATTTTTTTATGTCCAGATCTGAAATCCAGCAGTGGTTCTTCTCAGATACAGCTCTCTTTCCCAAGTGAAACGTGCTCTTTGCAATCAATGTCAAGGACTTACTGATGAACTCAAATGGGCTACCAACTTTGTGGATTCTGAAGCTGCCTAGGCTGTTGAGAAGGGACAATGTAGGAAAAGAGTTGCAAGAAGTGTATGAGTCCTGTCCAAGAGCTGCAAACTCTGAAAATCCCACCCACTGGGCAGATCAGACATTAAGACCAAAGTTCACCTGTAAATCCCAGATCTAAGCAGTTCCATGTGAGAGAAAAATTCTTTTGGATTCTGTAGTAAATCCAAAATTTTCAGTGCTACAAAATTTCCATGACAGATCTTTCCCAGCTGCCCATCTCCCCAAGCAGGAAGGACTAAAGCAAGCTAAGAGGCCAGCTCCCAAATGAGCCTAGAAAACCTTTGCTCAGAGACAGAGAAATTATACACAGCATGCATATTTTGAACCTAGACTGTCTTTCATCAAATAAATCATAAATATATAAGACTAAGATTCCTTCAAAATTTTTGGCATTGGAATAGTGTACCCCTACACCATTGGCATTGGAATGGTGTACATTTATAATGATTTTGGAAAAAGATTCCCAACATGCAACCAGAATAAAATTCCTCTTAGCTGAAATGAAAAACTACAATCAACTACTCCCACAAATTCAAAAATCTGAGAAACAGACTGGGGAGCAGATACCATTTTTACCATTTAGGAAGAAAATGAAGGCAGGTTCTGTAGAATATTTGGCTTTTTTCTCCTAAGAAAATAAGCAATGAAATAGTGCACAGAAATTATTTTGTATAGATTCAAAGGGGAATGTCTCACTGGGAGAAGAGGACAAGTGCCACTTCACTAAGCACAGATCAGCATGGTTTTTATACGGACTAAGAAGGTGAGGTTTTTAAAAACAGTCCTAGAGAAAAACATCCTTAAGGGTGAAACAGGAGAGCCAAAGCCTCTACAGACTTCAGGCTTCAGTGCAAAAAACACTCTTGCTCAGGAAGACATGCAAAGGACATCTTTGATATACTTCTCCTTGGAGTAACTTGGAGACCTTGCTCACAAACTTGTTGCAATGAAGCAGAGAGGTGTGGGAAAACACAGGCCATGGACTATTTTCATAACAGAAAATGTCTGTAAAGAAGATAATGTGGTTGTAGCAGCAGGAAAATAGCTCTTCATTTAAACAATATTGCAAACTGTGCAAAGAAAGATTTTTCATACATAGGGTTGCATGCTCATCGATGCATCTCTCCAGCCTGACATGACAAATCCCTTCAGAAGATTCTTGTTGATAGAGATTAATCACAGCCATTACAAGATCTTTAGACACAATCATACTGAAAAAAAAGAAAAAAAAAAAGAAAAAAAAAAAAAGAAAATTGTTGTAGAGTCCTAATCTTGAATAGACTGAAGGTCATGTAGTTCAGCATGTGCACTCTGTTATAATACCTTGAAGATAAAGAGCAAAGAAATTTCTTAAAACACCTTGGAAGGAAAAAAAATTCAATTATTACAATTTCCTTAGGAAATCTGGAAGTCTCTTGGTTGCATATTATTCATAAGTCAAAAGCTTTGTTCCTTGGTGTACTGCACTGATGCCCTTTATATTTTCATCTGACTGATTGTGGCCAGCTTTCATATTGTGTGAAATATCAAAGGTCAGATTTTTCTCCTTGTAATTCCCTATGCATTCTTCATTAACTCCAAGATATTTTCCAAATCACATTTTAAATTGGTAATATCTGATGAATGTAACCAAACACTTAAGTTTAGCTAAAGGGTTTTTCAAAGCAGAAAAACTGATATGGATATTTCTTTTCTGGGAAGTGAATTGTGCAGATCTTCAGTTCAATATAGTATGTATCTGAATCTCACTCAACCCATCTGGCATTTGAGAACAAACTCAAGAAATGAGCACAAGGCTATATTCAGCTGAGTTGGGGCGCTGATACTTTATTTCTGCTGACTTGCCTTGTCCTTGTGCAACTGGAGATCCTTGCAGGGTGAAACCTCAATATCCCAAGAGAAGCAAATACTTCCATCTCTCTTTCTCAAGGGACAAAATATAATCCAAAGGTTAAGCAACAGGAATTTAGAAAAAGCAAGAGAGTAACTTTTTGCTCTGCAGAGGACTTTCTACACAAACCTGTACCAGGACATAGAAAAGACAGGTTTGCAGAGATGTCTATGAGAGAGATTCAGGTTGCCTATTCCCAGGCATACAGTGCTTTTTGGCACTGCTTAGAGCATCCCAGACATCCACATGGGCTGGCAAATATGTGTGACATAACACTTCTGGGCACCTGTATCCCTCTGGCTATAGGCCACACAGGCTGCTCCATAGTACCTGAGGTAACATCAGGTAAACAGTTGAGGTCTGAATCTTTGAAACCTGGTGCTGACCTAGCCATTCTGGATTCCTGAATGAGATGAAGATTCTACCTTAAAAATAAAAAGAGGAGTACCTCAGACAGGAATAACGATAACCTCACCTTAGTGGGAATCTTGCTAGAGCTAACCATAGAATCATAGAAACATTTAGTTTGAAAAAGACCTCTAAGGTCATTGAGTCCAACCATTAACCTAACACGGCTGAATCCACCACTAAACTATGTCCCAAAGCACCAAATCCACATATCCCTTAAATATCTCCAGGGATGGTGACTCAACTCCTCATATAGTCTGCTCCAGGGTTTCACAATGCTTTCAGTGAACAAATGTTTCCTAATATGCAATCTAAACCTCCCCTGGTACAACTTAGAGCAATTTCTACCTGTCCTGCCACTGCTTACCTTGCTACACCCTCTTTTCGGGCATTTGTAAAAAGCAATAAAGTCCCACTTGAGCCTCCTTTTCTCAGAAGCCAAACACCTCCAGCTCCCTCAACAGTTCCTCAGCTCCTCAACTGTTCCTTGTTGCTGCAGATCCTTCACCAGATTAATTTTCCCTTCTCTGGATATGCTTCAGCACCCCAATGTCTTTCTTGTAGTGAGGGGCAAAAACTGAGCACAGGATTCAAGGTGCAGGCTCACCAGCGCTGCGTACAAGGAGAAGACATCCCTAGTCCCACTAGCAGATCTAAATGCATTCCATGGCCATATGTTTAATTTGGTCCTCTCCTGCCGTCTAGCTCAACAATACTATCTAGGTGTGAGGGAATCTCTAAAGCTCTGCTAAAGATAAGTGCCCCTGGTTTCTGCTTTAAAAGTCATTTTGGTTGACCTAAAAATGCAGCTGAATGGAAGGGGGTAATAGTAATACCTCCCTTGGATGGATACCCATTGTGGGACACAGCTACTATCAAAACAAAAAGGGTCTGGAAGAATTTACACTCCATTTCTTCTCGTGATCACTTACGCTCTGAAGACTGACAAACCCTCACTTCTTTCCCAAGCAAAGCTGCAGCCTTGGGCCGAAGCTCTCCTGGCAGCCAGGCTGGGGTCTTGGTACACAGCCTGCTCCCTAGGCAAGTGTGAAGGTTACAGAGAGAACTAAACCTGAGTCTCTCACATCCTTTAATTTGAAAGTATTTTTAAAAAACGTATGACCTTTACTTCCTTCCCTATTGTTTTGAAAAAAAGAGTCAATGGAGGAGAGGGAAGCAGCTGCACTCTTGTTCAGGAGAATGGTTTTTGCCTGTGCTCCTCAAGTGACATTTGCCAAGGAACACCATTTCTAAACCCTGATCAGGCTTGGGCATGAACTAGACAAGGAGCAGCTCCCTTTGCTTCCAATTATGCCTCTGCCCAAACCCAGAATAACAACTTCTCATTTACAGAGAATACAAAGAGTCAACTCTGAAATACAAACAGGATATGTCTTGTAAGAAAGGGAGATTGTCACGATCGTATTTTGTGATTCAAATAGAACACAGATGCATAGATGGTTTCTGTGTGACTTTTGCTGGAAGCTTTGAAAACAGTTAATTGGGCTAGGTATCAGTCTCATATAAATGAGTCTAAACTTTATCAGATACCTATCTACATCTCTCAACAATTAAATCAGTTATTCAGTCTGTCTTTATTCATTTAAAGAGAAGAAGGACTAAGAACATAACTATGCATGCCTATATTACTGAAGCGATCCAAGGAAAAACTCATTAAAGATTTTAAAAAGCTATATAAATAATGTGAATGGTAAGTGAAATTTATTTCCTTATAGACGATAATCACTCAATTAAGAAATAGGATTATTTAATAATAATGTTAGAAAATCACTTTTGATTGTTAACACTTTCAATCAAAAATTGGCTAAATTAGTCAGGATTCATTAAATCTCTGATAGAAGTTTTGCCACAGAAAATGCCAACTAAGTTCTTACTGGAAATACTCTTCAAACTTAGCAAGAACTTTATACCATCAGTAATAAAATAGAACATTTAAGTCCTAGCTTTGAACAAGCAATCAAAGAAAAAGGATGAAATGGTAAGGACTACTATGATCACCCTTCAAAAAGTGACATTCGTGCTCACTAACTTCTCCTCCTGAATTTACAAGACTTTACTATACAGGAGCACAAGCTGTTCCACCCAGGCATATTTGCTGTTATCTTCATGTCAGTCCCTGGCTGGAAATTGTCCAGACCTTGCTTTCCTGTAAGCTCACTGGGCTCAACTGAGCTAAACCAACTGTGACCAATCTCAGTTTAATACAGCAGAATAATAGTTTAAATACTATTATCACTGTAGTCCATGAGGAAAAATGAACCATTTACAGCTCACCTGAGTGCGTGGATTTTTTTTTTTTTTGTGTGTGTGTTAACGAGAGATCCAAAAAGTGAAGTTATTTGGAATGCCTTTGCTCCACCTGAAAACAAACATCTACTCTCTCTGAAAATGAATCTGCATCTTCTCAGGTATTGAACTAGAAAAGAAGACAGAGGGCTAAGAATTAGATAAGACAGACTAAGTGAGTATATAATGGAGAGAGTCAGATTTTAAGGGTTCTGGATGAAATGTATTTAAGTAAGAATCTGTAAATACTGTGGCTATTAAGAGCTAAATTTTGTATGACAAAAACCTTATGTGGCCCTAGGGTGTAATGTAAGCCAAAATTCCTGCCTCCCACCTCCATGGCACTGTTCATTAGGTCAGTATATTGAACTAAAACAGATTTATTAAAAATTAAAATAAAATAAACCAAGCATTGTTTAGAAAACTGGAAAAATAATCTAGTACCATTCTTTTTTATGAATACAACCACAAATGAGAAACTCAACTATGCTGGCAATTAACATCCTTCAAGTGTAGAATCAAATGCTTAACAGTACTGTAAACCACAGGGAAAAAAGCCTTATAAACAGATGAAATAGAACTTCAAGGAATCTGACACTACAAATTATACTAACATGTTTTTAAGAATAAATAAAGACAGAACACATCTCTTGATCAAACTGCAATACAAATAGAACAAAAATAGCCTTGAAAGACAAAGTTTAGTAAAGGGATAAAGAACTTCATGTGTTGCTTGTAACACATTACTGAAAAATTAACTCCAACTAACATTTGTTACATGAACTGTAAAAGGCTCACCAGTACTTCAAAGGACTGATAAATCAAACTCTGAGATGCAGATGAAAAATATATGCAGTGTCATAGCTTTTCTTACCAGACCTTCTATACGTTATGTACATAGTCATAAGAAACAACTCAAATGCACAGGTGGTGATTTACTTTTTGTCATGGACTAAGAAACAATGCAAAATGCCTTCAGATACACCTATAAACAGGAAAAGTCAGTTTGGAAACCCTGTGTAGCTCTAATAAACTGTGTTTGTGTGGATAGAGGATGTACCTATTTGGATAATCGTAAGAGATACAGCAGTCTATCTCATTTAGGCACTATGAAGATAATGAGGGATCTGAGCTTCTCAGCATAGAGCACAGAAGATGGGAGTTGAAACTCACTGATGACCAAATTCTCAATCATCTATTCACTGCAGCAAGGACAAGATGGCCACTATAATGCTTACTTGGTGTTCAGTACCTGTCCAGGCCTTGTACTGCAGTGTATACACAACCTTGAACCCTTAAGAGCACCTTAGTTTGAGGTCTGAGTTTTAGCACGTGTGGCAGCTGTTGTCACTGACAGAACACTCAGCCAGCAGCGCCGCTGGCCAGCAGAGACTGGAGGGGCTGCCTCTGCCTCCTGCAGGGCTGGCCTGAGCCCAGCTGTGCAGGTGTCAGAAGTATCTTCAACACTGAAATCAAAGCCTCATCTCCCAGACTTCAGAAAAATGTGAGCCCAGACATACATATGTTCTCTTTCTAGCCTGTTTCTAGAAGGTATTTATGAATGGAATCTCTTCCTTTCTTCAGCTGAAGCCTCTAGTTTCCCAGCCACAAAGCAAACAGAGAACCAGCAGTGAGCTCCTCTCAGCTGAATAGCAGTAAGCAACAGTTTGTATCTACCCAAGAAATGCAGCTTCTTTCTCAGCTAGGATTTCTTAGTCTTGGCTTGATTCTGTTCAAACTGGACTGCACTGTAAATCACTGCAAAAGAGCTCCCAAAGTTACAGACTCAGCTTACGGTTCCACAGTCCTACATCTGGAGTTTCACAGTGATTTAGGATCAAACCTGAGCACTGACATACCACACAATTTTCTCTCAGCTGTGAGTCATCCCCAAAGGACCACTCCCTGGATGCACAAATAGCTGTTGTACAGCAGTACAGCTCCTTTGAGAGGGGGTGCAAGAAATCACTCCACTGGCTCTTGGAGAGGGCCACACTAGAGAGCCCACCTTAGAGAGTCCTGCTGCAGAATAATCTAGAATTTCTTTGAGCCTACTCCTTAGGAGATGGTTGTAGCACAAAAATATATGCCTTTATACTGCAGGGAATATGGCATAAACCAATTTCAGAGGAAGGCAGGAGTTAGTGCATTTTATGTCAATTCCCAACACAACAAAACACACTTTCTTTCCCATGAGTGTGGGGAAAGCAGAGAGTGTGGAAGTAAAAAAAATCAAGAATTACAAGTCACCAGGGACTATAAAAAGAAAACAATATAGCCTGGGACAAGTCCTCCCCGCATGACTATAGGCATTGATAATTGTCTGCAATTCTGGGAACATCAGTCTTGGAAACACGTTTTTTAACAATTCACTCCATAGAAGCCAGTCACAAGTATGTAATTTAGAAGTTTTCACACTACACTGTGTGGCACAAATGAGAAACCACGTAATGTAATAGAAAAAAAAAATACAACTCTTACTGAAGCCTATAATTTGGCTCCAATCGAGTTGCAGGATAATCAGATGAAGTAAAAACAGGAGTTGAGGATGAGAAGTTCAGAATATCTGTAGCACCCACAACTAAGGAAATCCTGCAGCTTGCTCTTTGCACACCTGTAACAACCACAGTTTTTGCTCTTGAATGACCAAGACAGAGAATTGTTGTTTCCTTCTCTGAGTGCAATAACAAAGATCTCTGCCTCCCTTCTACCCCCCTATTTAATTTATCTGCTGTGTGCTTTTTTGTTGGGTTTTACATCAAGTTTCTCTTTTCCTTCTTTCTACGATTGCCTCTCACATCTCATTTTTCATGCAGCTTCTGAGGTCAAAATGAGAGACAATTCCCATGTTAGAAAATTCCACGTGATTTCAACCTTCATTCCATTAAATTACTATCATCTTTCCCTCTCTCCACATTTCTTGAAGTCTTGACATAGGGATATATCCTGTTGCATAGTATCCTATCCATGTCTATCACATTGCATAGACCTTTTCCAGCGTGATTTCCTTTTTTGGGTCTTCTCATTAATAATGACTTACCTCAGGTGACCTGTGAAGGCCCTGATTCATCCTCTTATTGTTCTCTGAGTATTCAACTGCTTTCTATCCTGCAGATACCTCTTTATCTGTGATTTACAGCAAACTGCTAATGTATCTTACACCCATTACTCCAATGGTTGATATTTTATGGTTTGACTCACTTTTCAAACTGTTCTGTGATGGCAATTTTCATTCTTTTATCTTCATTCTGTGGGTGTTCCTCAGAACTCTTTTGTCACTTCCCTGCTCTTTTTCTCTTCAGCTTTGGCAACCAGAATTTTTATCTCCATTCACAGTACATGTTATCATTTGTTAGATGACAAATCATTGTATTACTCTTGTAATTTTGTTTCCTTGTGTATCTTTGATTTTATCTTTGCTTTTTTCCCCCTTGTTTTTCCATGGATGAAAAAATAAAATAAAAATTTTTATTTACCTTAAAGAATATATTTTCATAGTATATTGCCATATGGCACAGACAAACCTGATCTACCTCTGAACAAGACAGTTCAGAGAGAACTGTAGATGTGTAAATGCAGCTAAATTGTTCCTGACACCCAGCTTAGTTTATTAAGGGCAAGCTACAAGCCTACAAACTGCTGAACTATATATATATGAACTATATATATATATATGCACACACATATATATTTGAATATACACACATGTATAGATGAGATGTAAATGTAAGCTGTATATACTTTTCTCCTGACTCCTCACATTCCTCATCTGGCTCATATTTCATCACTGGTGACAGCTATAGGTACCATATCTACCCAAGCTGCTACTAAGGTGATTGATATAGGGCAGTGGAACAGAAACTTCAACTATTACTGGATTAAATACTTCCCGCAGGCCTCAAACAAGTGATTTACTAGAGGGACCCTGTTGTGGTCCCTAATTTTTAGTGAGAGATTCACATGAGCTAGAATGTTAGTAGGTAAGGATGACATTGTGAACAGTTTAAACATGGGTCAGACTGCTGGGAAGACCCAGGTGAGCTACTGTGGTCATCCCTAACTTGAGCTTTCTCCAGTGAGAATTAATCCCTGTTCCATTTGGTAGTTAAGGAGACCACACTTTTCAGGCTGGTTTCATGCTTTGTTATAGTGATTTGCTGTTTGCAGAGTCTGATCTCGTATCTTTAGCTATGCCATACTAGCAACACCAGTTTCCCTTCAGTTTTGCCTTGTTCTTTTTTTAACCATAGTCCAAAACATCTGTGTAATCTTTTCAGTATAGTATGTTTGCCTTCCTGTTTACCTTTTTCACATTTGTTCTCAGTCTGTTTGTAACGATTAATTATTCCCATGCCATTTGAAATCATTTCCCAAGGGCAAAAACTAGCTCAGAGAAACAGCAGAAGTTTCATCAGGATCTTTTATTTAGCAAATGCTGAAAATAATTGTCCAAATTCTTTGCTGTTTATTTTTTAATAAAGTATTCATAATTCAACTAATTCTTAAAACAAGATTAAATTGCCACAGATTATTATCTGTTGTTATTTATAACATGCAGAAATATCAATTACACTTAGAAGTCATTTAATACATTTGTTATATACATTATTCACATGTATACATGTACAATTAATAGTACACTTATAGCCAACAGAGCTAATGACTCTGAGTGTTGATTACCAGGTTTAATCTATCTAGATACAATTTTCATCGGCAGAAGCTGAGAATCAAAACTCAAATTTGTGTGATTGTGGAACACACAGTACATGTTGTTTTGCATAATGTTTTCAAGGAAGAAACAACATTTTCTGAGATTCCTACATAATCTTTTCTGTATAAAATTTTCATTGCTACGTGGATTGAAACTGTATTTTTCCTACATTGCAAGGAGAAAAAACAAAAGTAGTGGAACAAAAGAAAAATCTACCTGGATAAAAAGATGATTATCATCATCCTTAAATATAGTTTTAGTATAAAAGAGAGGTCTGACAAAGAGAAGTTAATTCCAAAAGCACACACTTTTTTTTTTCAGGATGGTGGGACTAAACTAAATACAATACAGAGTCCTAGCTTTCCTAACATTAACTTTGGCTTACAGCTGGCCAATCTGATCTTTTCAGAGTCTGCCAACTTTCTCCCCATTCTTCCTGCAGTGTTCTCTGTAAAATAGGGGTAATGCTGATTACTTACATAATAGAGCTAATAGGGATGCTGACCTGAAGGCTTTGTGCTGACAATATTTTGACCCAAGCACTATATTAAATAATAATAATCACTACAATTGCCAATATCTCCACTAAGAATTTTTCTGTGCTTTTTCAGAAAGACAGATCTCTATCAGGTCATATACACAATGCATGCATCAGATGAAAGTCGTGGCAGGCTGCTAAACTTTCTACTGACTGGAAAAGAAAAAATGTAACACACAAACCTACCCAGAGAACTGTAGGCTGGTCAGTCAGTGTAAGGCAAGTACACAGAGCAGATCCCCCTGGAAATTACTCTAAGGCACATGGAAAATAGAGATTGGTGACAGCCAACATACCTTCACTAAGGGCAAGCCATGGCTGGCAAATTCTGTGACCTTCTATGGTGGGATTACAGTATTGATTGATAAGAGGAAGTGACTGATATAATCTACCTGGTTTTGTGCAGAGCATTCAATACTGTCACACACAACATCCTTGGCTCTAAAATGGAGAAACAAGGATCTGACAGGTAGAGCACTCAGTGGAAAATGAGCTGTCTAGATCCCCAAGATCAGAGAATTCCTGCCAATGGCCCAACATCTGGGTGGTAAGCAGTAATGAGTGCTGTCCCTCAGTGTCCATACTGGGAGCAGTATTAAGGTCTTTGTCAGGGATATGGACAGTGGGATTGAGTGCACCCTCAGCAAGTTTGTTGGTGACACTGAGCTGAGTAGTCTGGTTGATACTGCAGAAGGAAGGAATACAATCTAAAAGGACCTTGACAAGCTTGAGAGGTGGGCCTGTGAAACCTCATGAAGCTCAACAAGGTCAGCTGCAAGCTCCTGCATCTGCGTCAGGGCAATCCCAGGCTGGGCAATGAGGGAATTGAGAGTGGCCCTGTGGAGACAGACTTGGAAGAGCAGGTGAATGAGAAATTGAACATTAGCCAGAAATGTGCACTTACAGCCCAAAAATCCAACTGCATTCTGGGCTACATTACAAGCAGTGTGGCCAGCACATCTAGGGAGGTGATTCTGCTCCTCTGTCTGCTTTGATGAGACCCCACCCAGAATGCTGCATCCAGCTCTGAGATCCCCTGCACAGGAAAGACATGGACCTGTCTGGGCAAATCCAGAGAAAGGCTGAGCATCTCTCCTATGAAAATAGGCTGAGAAATTTGGGCTGTTCAGCCTGGAGAAGAGATGACTTCAGGGAGAACTTATAAAACTTTCCAGTACCTAAAGGGGACCTACAAGAAAAATGGGAAAAGACTTTCTATCAGAAAGTGTAGTGACAGGACAAGGAGTAATGGTTTTAAATAAGAGAAGGTAGATTTAGATTAGATATTAGGAAGTGAGGGTGGTAAGGCACTGCATGCATTTTCCAGAGAAAAATCCCTGTTAGTGGATTTTTAGCGGCTAGTCCCATCCCTGTTAATGTTCAAGACCAGGTTAAATTGTGTGCTGAACAACCTGGTCTAGTGCAAAGGTATGTCTGCCCACATCACTAGAAAGAAGTAGGTGACCATTGAAACTAGAGGGTCTTTAGGATCCTTCCCAACCCAATCCATTTTAATATTCTATTCTATGTTTTTAATTACTCTAAGAGGAGGAAAAGAGTCACTTAAATATGTGAACAACACAGATACTATGCTTACTGGAAGTTATATGTTATCAGCTTCGACAGAGACACGAAAATATTGTTTAGAAAGTTGAATAATTCAATTTTACTCTAGACTGAAGTACATAGACCTTTTTGTTAATGTTGCAAAAGCATTATGAGCAAGTGTTCTGAATTAGTTTTCTTCTAAAGTGCTACAATTCACGGTCTGCTGGCCTGCAGCAGTTGGTGAAACATAATTTTTCCCTTTTATTCAGACCTGTAAGAGAGATATAAAGTTGTGAAACGTTAAAAAGAGTAGAATTCACTTCTCTTTTTTTGGAGATTACAAATGGGAGGACATTTTCCCATGTACAAAGAGCAGCAGGCAACCTCTTCCATGTCCCACATACCACAGGAATGTCATCTGACACGCACCCCCCCCCCCCGCCCGCTCTAGTCTTGAAGTCAACAACTGAGGCTCTCTTTACAGCCTGCAAGTAAGAGGAAAAAGACAACAATTCCCAGAAATGCATCAGATTCTTAATTTGAAATGCTTTTTTAGAAACTTCAATCTATGTAGAGCTAACTGATTTATTTTAAAGATTTTTTTTTCTTCCTCCTCAAACTCTACTTTATTACTGCAATATGTTCTTTACATGCATGGAGGAAATAAGGGAGAGGGAATCAACTAAAGAAATTATCTTCTTTCATTTTTAAGGTTTTAAGCAAATCTCACAAGAAAGTAAATATACCACAAAGCATTTGCTGAGAGCTAGCTAGGTGGAAGCAGGCAAGTGCTAACTAGCTTTATGATCTTTTCAGCATGTGGAAAACCAGTGAAGATGTAGATATATACCACCATGTTAGAAATGAGTAGATATTTTTGCATTCAGACATCTAGGAACAGTTAGACTCTGTAATACATATTGGCAAAGACAGTTTCCTTAAATTAGTATGTCTTTTCAAATCAGATTATGTTCTGCACAGCAAAATTCCCTTGACTCCTTCAAAACCTGTGCAGAAACATAAATGTGCCAAGATATTCAGAGACCTAGTTAATTAATTTGAAAGGCCTAATTTTGGAAACCTATTATCTGTAAAAGGTGATACTAAACAGATTTAACAAGTATAAAAATGGATAACTGCAGGGATGATAGACTGCTGTTCCAAAGTCCTAATGTCAGAGAGATTTTTCTTCATTGCTTTACCCAATAGCTGAATAATTTTCCCAGACTGAATATTTCTGAAGGAATATGACAGGTGAGCAATACCATGCCAGGTATCAAGTCTTACATCTGCGCCATTTGCCTCCTCATAGATGATCATCAGCAGAACAAGATAGGGAATAAATGTACATTTGCATTGTTAAGCATACCTTGTGCTGATTTGGCCACATATTTTAACTGCAATGTGTAGGGCTTGCTCACTACAGAGACTTTCTTTAGTCTCAAAAATATCTATGAGACTCTGAAAAAAATAGAAATCAAATCAAATTGTTAATGAAGAGAAATAAGTTAATGAAGAGAATTTTGCAGGTAATGGACAAAGACATAGTAGTAACAGCATTTCCACATCAAAAAAAAAACCAAACCTGAGAAAACAGCATCTTTCTCCACAAACTCTCCTGCATTCTATTATGTTTCCTCACTCCTTAAACATAAGCAATGCTTTTAATTCCAGCAGCCTACTGTTTCACAATATAAAATTAATGGAATTCTACTATTTTCTGCAAAACAGATTTATAAAAGAGTGCATTTATCTCAGATCCAGATGAGAAAAGTTCCACTAAACAACAAAAGATTCAGTGATACTACACTGTGGTACACAGCAGATGAGTGACACGGGTTATCTAACTGCAGTGCAACCACTGCAACTATGGCTTCATAGCCGCTTCTTTGAGTTCATCCAGTATTACCTGATCTGCCTGATAAAAGTTAATAAGAATATTTCACAGAATAATGTAGAAAAAAACCCCTAACACTAACACTAAACCTATCCCTAACCCTAACACAAAGCCAACGCCTAAATTGAAACCAAAACCTAAACCTAACCCTAACCCTAACCCTAACCCTAATTCTAAACTTAAACCTAACCCTAAACCAAACTGCAACCCAAACCCTAACCTAACCCTAACCCAAATGTAATCCAACCTGAAAACCTCACACTAATGATAACCCTAGCCCTAACCCAAAAAGTAACCATAACCCTAAACCAAAGCCAACCTCAAAACTGAATCCTAAACCTTAACCTAAACCTAATCCAAAATCTAACCCTAATCCTAATCCTAACCTAAAATATTATCCTTAACCGAAATCAAACACAACCCCGAAACTGAATCCTAAACCTAAGCCTATCCCAAACTGTAATCTTAGGCCGAACCGTAACCCTAACCATAACCCTAAACCTATTACGAAATGTAGCCCTAACCCTAACCTTAAATGTAATCCCAAATCTAAAACAAACCCAGTCCCTAAACTGATTCCTAAACCTAAACCTAAGACTAACCCTAAAACTTAACCCAAACCCTAAACATAATCCAAAACCTAAACCAAGCCTGACCCCTAAACTGCATCCTAACCCAAACCATAAGCCTAGCTCAAACGCTAACCCTAACACTAGATGTAATACTAAACCTAAACCAAACCCAATGTCTAAACTGAATCCTAAACCAAAACCCTAA
This sequence comes from Melozone crissalis, assembly GCF_028551555.1. Lineage (NCBI taxonomy): Eukaryota > Metazoa > Chordata > Aves > Passeriformes > Passerellidae > Melozone > Melozone crissalis. The sequence continues at coordinate 56,434,010 of NW_026535794.1, read as the reverse complement.
CCCTAACCCTTAAAACTAAGCCTAAAATTAAACTTAGGCCTAAGACAAAACCTAACACCACACTTAGGCCTACTACAAAACCTAACCCAACCCCAAACCTAACCCTAATCTAACCCTAACCTTAAATGTAATCCCAAATCGAAACCAAACCCAATGCCTAAAGTGAATTCTAAACCAAAACCTAAAGCTAGTCTAAACTCCAAAGGTAGCCCTAACCCTAACCTAATATCCTAAACCTAAACCAAACTCAACCGCTAAACTGAATCCTCAACCTAAACCTAACCCTAACCCAAACCCTGACCCTAACCCTTACCTTAAATGTAATCCCAAATCTAAATAAAACCCAATCCCTAAAATGAATCCTAAACTAAAAACTAAGCCTAAACCTAAGGCTAAGGCAACCCCTAACCCTAACCCTAAATCGAAATGCTGTCCTAAACCGAAAACAAAGCCAATGCCTAAACTGATTTGTAAACCTAAACCTAACCTGAACCCAAACCACAATCCTAACCCTAACCCTAACCCTTACCCAATTATAAGTAAAAGTTTGTAACACTGTTTATACTTGCCTTTTTTAAAATTCTTCCTCAAGAGGAGGAGGTGCTTCAGTCCCTTCATTATCTTTGGGGCCCTTCACTGGACTCTCCAGTATGTCCATGTGTCGCTATAGGACACGAAAGAATACAAGCGCACACCGCTGTTCTCAAGGTGAAGAAAAAGGGAAGTTTATTTTCTGACTCCAACATTTATAGTTTTCCAAGAGTGACAGCGGATTGGAGGGTGACAGTGCCACCTCTCCCATGACACTGGACAAACCAGCAGTCTATCAACTTTCTCTTCCTCCATAAAGGAATGCAAAACAATGAGTTATTTACAGAAAGTGTGTGAGAAAGTTCACTACAAGAATGTCAACATCAGAAGGCTTAGAAAATTTTTAAAAACCAGAGTGACATCCATGTCTCCCTCGTTCTGGGGAGCCTAGTACTGGACAGAGCACTCTACATGTGGCCTCAGCAGTGCAGAGCACAGGAAGAAGATGACCTCCTTTGACCTGCAGGCAGCACCCATCTTAGCTCAGCCCCAGACACTCTTGTCCTCTTGTTGCTGCAAGAGTGCATTTCTGCACTCATTCATTACCTTTAATTATTATAATTCCTCAATATCTTTACTCCATTGAAAAATCATGACAAGTTGCAGACTAGCACATTTCTACTTATCAGCAATAGCATTTCTTAGAGTAGGCAGAGAGCCTGAAGTGTCATGGTGGAACTCCTCTGCAAGCTACATGTACCACAAGGATATTCTGAGGCACAATAATCTGAATGTCACAAACACTTTGGACCTACATCCTGCTTAGCAATATTTTAGCTTGCATTAAAAACATAGAATTGGTACCTAATTTGTCCTTTACTTAATTTGTAAATGTTAGACTTTTAACATTTGTTAGACTTTTTGACATTTTAGACTTGTTGACTTTTTGATATTTAATTGTGAAATCCCACTCCAAAATAATTAGTTCTGCCAAATTTTAGTATGCTCATTAGTCTTGTCTGAAGAATTTCTGATAGGTAAATAAAGAAAGAGGCTTATTTTTTGTAGAATTTTCAGTTGTGTATTACAGATAACCGTTATAAAATCATTGTGGACGTTTAGGAATATTGAGGACATTATTCATTCTGAAATATAGTTTAATAAGAAATTGCTACTTAATGGAAGCTTAAATGATCTTTGTTAACCTATTTTGATGACTCAGAAATAAATGACCTTTCATGAAACATCTCTGATGTAGTGTTCCATGGTCTGTTGTTATATTTAATTGTTTAGAGTCTAATTGAATGTAGTTCCAAAAATTTTAGGTGGAAAATCTCAGGTAATCCCTACAAAGGAGATGATGCAGAGGTTTTAAGTGCCCAGATCTATAATCTTCCTGTGAGTGAATATATTTCTAGCCAGAATTTCTACTAGTGTTATTAGGAAAAAATTATGAAGGTAAAATTTTACTATTGTATAAACATTTATTGAGACATCTACCCACTACAGTTTGGAATGTCTAAAAAAAAGAAAAAAATCAATTTTTTAAAGCAACTAAGTAAAGGCAATACAAAAATCTGAGTTCAGTTACAAGCTGGAAGGAATAACTTCATCATTCTATTCAGTGGTATTTAATTGATTCAAACTTTCTGGCCACCAATTTCCTCAGCAACCAGAAAACTTGCAATAGAGATAACCAGAGATTTGAGACCTTCTGGAGACCTTTGCACACAGGACATACCTTTTGGTAAAATGGTGGAGGTACTTATTTAATATTAATTTAATCAGTATTATACTGGATTGAATAGGTAAAGACATTATTGCAGCATTCTACAGCTACAGGAAAAAAATATTAGCCATTGAATATATTGTTAGGATTGCTTTATTTTAAGTTCTGAGTGCCTGTATATCATACTTGACTACTAAATTTGTAATTAAATAAAATTAAACTACTAAAGTAATTGAAAATAATCAAAATTACTAAGTAAGTTTGCCAATGACACTAGACTGGGAGGAGTCATCAGCTCCCTCAAGGGCAAGGAAGCCCTGCAGAGAGACCTCAACAAATTAAAGAGATGGGCAATCACCAGCTCTATGAAGTTCAACAAGGGGAAGTGCTGGATTCCCACCTGGGATGGAGCAGCCCTGGAGGTATGCATGAACTGGGGAACAAGAGGCTGGAGAGCAGCCCAGCAGGAAGGGATCTGGGGGTCCTGGTTGACAGAAAGCTGAGTGTGAGTCAGCAATGCCCTGCCAGCCAGGAGGGCCAGGCGTGTCCTGTGGGGCATCAGGCACAGCATCACCCCCTGGACAAGAGAAGGGATCATCCTGCTCTGCTCTGCATTTGGGCTACCTCACCTCAAAGTCCTGGGGACAGTTTCCGGCACCACAAGGTAAGAAAGATATAAAGCTGTTAGAGAGTGTCCAAAGGAGAGCTGTGAAGATAGTGAAGGACATTGAGGGGAAGCTGTGTGAGGAGCAGCTGAAGGCACTTGGTCTGTTCAATCTGAAGAAGAGGAGACTGAGGGGAGACCCCCATCAGAGTCTGCAACTTCCTTGTGAGGGGAAAGCAGGTGCTGATCTCTTCTCTGTGGTGACCAGTGACAGGACTCAGGGAAATGGTGTGAAGCTGTGCCAGAGGAGATTTAGGTGGGATGTCAGGAGAAAGCTTTCACCCAGAGGGTGGCTGGACATTGGAACAGGCTTTCCAGAGAAGTGGTCACAGCACCAAGCCTGACAGAGTTCAAGAAGTGTTTGGACAACCCTCTCAAAACACATGATGTGATTCTTGGGGTGTCATGTGCAGGGCTAGGAGTTAGACTCAATGAGCCTCGTGGGTCCCTTCCAACTCAGAAAATTCTATGATTCTATGAAAATGAAAAATAATTGAATTTATCTTTGGTGGATTTGAATCATGAGTTTTTAGGTACTAAAGCTAAAAAAAATAGCAAAGTGTTTCTGATAAAGATTGGTTCCAATGATAAAGTTCAAATAGTTACTGCTGACTTCTTGAAAGTCAGAGGATTTAAGCATTTTTGGTCTGACAGCCACTCTATCAACCATTTTGTAAAACATTTTCCTTTAATCAAGGTTTGTTACAAAGAACCTCTACTGTTTTGCAAAAAGATACATGACAAAAGTTAATTTATAAAATAGTTTGATTGCATAACATAGTCTCATGGTTATCATCAAGTAACACTCACTACTAATACAGAAGAAAAATTTTGGCATGAAAACTTTATTCGTGTTTAGTACCACTAGCAGTGAAGACAACAATAGTGGAAAAGAAAATGTGTAGGACCTTAGTCCCTACACAAAGTCATGCTGTGTGACAACATAGCTGTCTGTCTCAGAGTCTTTGAGAGAGCAGGCTCTTTTTGTCGATGCCCTGGAAGGGACTTATGCATAAAGCTACTTTTTTATTTAGCAATAAAACAGTTTACTTTAGGCCTGGCAAGGCCAATTATATTTTTGTGATTTGACTTTTATTTACCACAACATTTTCCCTTTTATTTAGGCTAAAAATCATCTGGCTCAACAGTTCTTTACAAAGATCTCATTCTGGAAATTTATATAGAACTTAATAAAACAAGCTGTGGTCCTCGTTGAGAGTTTAGTTTATCCTAAAAAATGCATCTGGCACATGGCTTCATCAGATAAGAGAGATATCTGTGTTTTGAAACTATCACATCCACAAGTTAGAAAGTTACTTAACCTGCTTTCCTGCAGCTCCTTATTTGCTCAGGCAACAGGACACAGAAGACAAATGGCATTCCCCAAAGTCTTGCCAACATGACCAGAAAATATCCTTCCTTTCCAGACAGAATATCTCAGACAAAGCAGAACCTCTCTTTGCCGCAAGAAATCCATCCTGAACAAATGTTTACATATGTAGCTTTTAAAGTAGAGTAAACAAAGGGGCTAGCTGCGACGTAAGAGCTTTATCTCCAGCAGAGAATGACATCAGTTACAGCAATGTTACCGTGCCGGCAGCTTCAAATTCACTTCTGCAGCAAATGGTTAATAACTTGAATTTTTTTGCTATTGGTGCAACTTTGTACAATAACTCAAGAAAATAATCCATAAATAAATTGAAAAGGAATTGTGACCAGTGCACAGTTTATAGACCTGTGTTTAGAATGGTTTATTTTCATGACTGTTACATCCTGCACATGACCTAGGAGGATATCTGCAGAGGTCAGTCACAGTAAATGTTTGAGATAAAAGTGGATCAGTATGCACAGTTCTGACACAGGAACAAAAGGGAAAAAAAATGGGAATTTTGGGAGCCTTGAAGTTTGGACTGAAGTAGACTGAGAGTAGGCTCTGTTTGGGATCACTGATACAGAATATCATAAAACTGTAACAATTTAATTTATAATGCTTTCCTCCATGTTATAGAGAATGGGGATCACTAGACCCATGTGATTGCAACAATGAGGTATCTGGCCTCTGTCTTACAGTTATAGACCATCTGAACAACAAAATGAGGCTGGGCATCAGACATTCTGTGGCACAACTGAGTTTTGCTTCTACCTGTTGGAAGATGCAAACAGCACAGAACTCACAGAAGGCAAGGCTATAAAGCTATATAAATTGTTTTGGCAAAGGAAAATTGCCAGTCATGATAGGTTTTTACTATTGCAGGTAAAACCCCAAGTCTATCTTGTACCTGTGGCTATGCATTCTCAAGCACACAGCCTAGTGTGAGATGGGAGATACAAAGTTTCATAATCTCACGGTGATTTCAGTTGCGTAGCATCCTTGAGAATTATTATTTTATTTTCTTCTCCTGCAAGACAACAGTATAATCCCTGCACATCAACAGCACAGCATTTTGGTCCTAGATAGATGTCCCTTTTTCTGGGGTCTACCTCCTGTGCTTTCTCCTGCTTTCAGTAACTACTGAAATTTGTCCATCCTTGACTGAGTTTTTATGGGCACTGTTTGGGGATGGGGAGACAAAACTGAACTGTGTAAGCTTTCTGTATTTAGAATGGTTTATTTTTAAAGACACCTAATCCTGCCTATAAGAGGATAGATCAGAGATAAAAGAGGATCATTATTTTCCAGATTTTTATTTCACAGACAATGGAAGTTGAACTGACTTGTTCCTACTCTTGTCATAACCTGGTTTACAGCTGGAGAATATTAGATCAGTTTCTGTAGGGTCACCATATAGATTCCTAGCAATCATTACCTTCCTGAATTTTGTATAGCTTGTTGACTAACTATAATTAACTTAAATTCATCCTTTCCTTTTCACCTTCTGAAATAGCCCTCCTTTCTACGTCTTGAAATATTCCTACACATTAGAAATGGAAAGACATTACAAAGTGTGCATTGAAATAATTAGAAATTTTGATATTTTTATCAAAGTATAATTATGACTGAAAAATGCTGTAATGTTTTGTCTTGTACTTAAACAGTGCTCTAGGGAATGCACCCATGAACATTAATGATGGTGATTTGACTAGAAGTAGTATTTTTTTGGTCACAAAATATCTAGCTTTTAAGTCATGCATATATAATTTTCCTTTTCAACCTAGAATGCTCTTAGGAAAAATAAAACAATGAAAAACAAAAACAAAAAAAACCAAAAACAAAACAAAAAAAACCCAACCCAACTCCACCAAACAAATAAACCCAACCAACCAAAATAAGGTTTATTTTCCTCTCTTTTTTTTTGTGGACAAATAGACAAATGCTTTTAAAATTCTTACACCTTCTATATGCTGGATGCATGTAGACGTCCTTGGTTCATTTCACATGCCTTGCACAAGCAAGGCAGCCAAAAGGAAATCTTTGAATATAGATACAAGCAACAGGGCAGCACGTACATGTCTTCAAAGATTCTACTCCTGAGTTAACCAGTGCCCCACAGGTGGAAATAGCATCATCTAAAACATCCATAGCACAAGCAATTCAACCAGCTGGCAGACAGTCCTCCTAGCACAATTACCCTTAAACAACACAATATATACTCTGCCAAGAGCAAGACTGAAGCCTAGAGCATGTGTTAAATGGCTGATTTAGCTAAATCCTCCATCTCAGAGTATCTGTGCTGAAACTACTAAATGTCTTTGATCATCTTTTCTACATCATGTGAAGTTTAAGAGACATGAGAATGTACTGCAAATTAAACACAGGGAAGGTTTCGAATCTAAGCACTTCTCTTTCTGACAGTATTTAGACTGAATAGTTCCTTTCTCAGGAACTCAGACAACTGTTGAAAGCTATTTACATATTCATTCAAAATCTTATGCACTAAAAGAAAATACAATTTATTCTATTAGCTGAAGCTGCCAGAAGAACATCCAGAGGAGAACAGAAACTCTTTTCATTGCCTCTATCTGGCAACATGTACATGCTCAGTCTGAGACAAAAGAAGAATTTGGGAGACCACTACCCAAATTCTTAACAACTCTCAGGGGCTGAGGAGTGCAGCCACATCTGTTCTGCTCATCACCTTCGAATCTTGTCTCTGTACTGCTGCTGAAACAGCAGGGAGATGCTGCAGAAATCGCATGTACCTGAGCAGAGAAAGATAAGAGATGAAGAAGGGACCGAGGAGAGGGAGAGCAGCAGGACCCATAATGGAGAAGTACTGAGATCCCAAAGAAGTCAACATGGTTTTGTGAAACTGAATTGAATCCAAAGCTTCGTGCCACCCCAGCTTTGGCCAAACCTTATGAGGCAGAAAATTATCACCTGGAGGAATCACTGTGTGTTGCTATTGACATATCACGGGCGAAAGCCTTCCAGTGATGAAGATGAGGATGAGGTTCCCTCATGCTTCATTTGTGAAGCTTCTTCACCTGCCATTCTTCCTTGTATAAACTTGAAATCACTAAAATAGATTGTTCCTTCTATTTTGCTTGTTATCATTATTATAATTTGCCTCCCTAATTAATGTTCCTGTGCTGAAATGGATGGGGGAATTCCTGAATAAATCAGCAAAAAATACCTTCCTGCTTCACAGCTGCATTTAGATCACATTTCTGAGTTTATGAAAGTGGGTGACTTGGAGAACTATAAAGGAAAGTTTAATTGTTTTCCAATTTGAAAATAATGGGAACTTGAATCCTCTCTCCCTAAACTGACTTTTTGCTACTTCTTTTTTTCCTAACAAATCTGCCAAGTTTTTCAGTGCTGTTTCTTTACAGCATTGAATTTGTTACAAAACAATAAAATTGAATTAAATGACCATAAGCTTTTTCAGTAAAAAAACCTCTTGCTCCAGAATTTAAGTTGTGGTGTTTGCTTTGATCCTTAAATATGCACTTGCACATCTTTTTGTGTACTGCCAAAACAAGCATGAATGCAGAGTATCCTGTGTTGTTAAGCAGAGCACATAGTAATGGAAGCCTACCTCCTCTATCAAGAGAATCAAAATTTCAGAGGTTTCTTCCTCAAAAATTATATGTTGCATGAGGTATTGTTCAAAAAACCGTGCCATTAACTGTGTAGTGGTGACATTGCATAAGTGTCTCCCCAGCCCTGGTGATGAACTCTGTATTTCTCTCACAAGTAATGCAGTTACTAGGGGAGACCTGGAAGGAAAGATGGACTCATTTTTATGCTCTTCTCTACCTCTTGAACTTGCTCTTCAAGTTACCTTGCAAGACAGAAGGATCATGCTGCACAGTTGGGACAAATAAAATAAAGAGTATGCATGGGAAAAATGTTCTCAGCAGGCAGCAGCTGGGAATATAAACCACTGCTCCAACTGATCCTGTAACTGCAGGAGGATAGTACACAAGCAGGACACAAAGCCAATGAAAAGAGGAAAAAATAGTATGTTTGAGTTGGCTAGAGTTTTGCTGAAGAGAGGGCTCTCATCCTCCACTTGTTCTCTCATTTCTGAGGCTGATAAAGGAAATCTGTCCTTGGGTGAAAAGAGCAACTCCCTTTGCTCTCAAAGAAACAAACACTGACCAAGCCTCTCTAATCAAGGTTTATGGAAAATACTGAAACTTGATTTAATTCCAATTGCAAGCTCTGTTCATGAGATTTCCTTGTTTATGAACCACATTTGAGAGATGTAAATGCTTGAATGTTACTATCTTCTTCGCTCTTACTTTCCATATGCTACAAGAACAATACACAGGTATTACTACACTCTCCATTTACTTAATGCAATTACTAAATAAGTGTTCCTTAGAACTCCAGTGAGTTTTCATTTAGGACTGCTGTGACAAAGCCAAGGCAAGAATAATTTTATAGAGGCAATCTGATATGCCAAGATCAAGATTCACAAATGGAGAGAGGAATATTGCAGACAGATCTAACAATTCGTGGCATAAGCAGGCTGTCTACTCAAAAGCATCTCCTTAGAACAGATGTTCCTTGTACACAATTCACAGAGGTCAAGTTTTTCTCATTACACGTTTTCAAGGACAAGGAGGGGTCCTGGTTGCAGACCAAGCTGTAAGAACTCCAACTGCTTATCAACTCTGTTTGATGTGTTTTCTTTCATGTTGCAAAACCCACTAGCCTCCCACACACCCCCAGTATTTACATGGCTATACCATACAACGTTTCAAACACTTAGGATGTTCACAGCATTGGGGCACTCTGTAACAACCAAATATGTGAGATCCCTCTTGTGCTCCGTCCATCTCTCCTGGATATTTCCTTAGCACTTCTGAATTGCAGTGTCTTTGATTCTCTCTCAATAAAGTCTGTGTTCCAATAAAACTGATATCCATGCATTCTTTGGGCTGAGCCTAAGGTAGCTGATTGTCTCATTCTGTGCATTTATATCCATAGTGTGATCAAAGGATTTCTGAGAGTTTTCTATGTATTGCTCCTTTCTCTTTTTCTCTCTCTCCTTCACAACCCTTTCTGTTTTGCCTTCATTCTTTCCTTGTTTATCTTCAGGTTCTCACCCAAACCTTCACCCTGGATCATCTGCTTTCCTGGTTACTTTGATTTTGTTTCATTTTAAAACTTCATTGATGTTTATCCTATTCTTACACAATTCTTGATCCTGCTCCATCATGACAGGAGAGTAAACACCTGACAGCACACAAATAAAAGGTAAAAGATTTATCTAGATCGAAATTTCATTTCTCTGTCCCTCTTCCCTTCTCTGTGACTTTTGAAAATTTTCCTCATGTTAATGGCAACAAAAAACTTCTGTGAAATTGTTGCAATACATGTCAATGTCAAGGTAACTGATATCAGAAACAGCTGTAAAATTAGCTCTTGTGTTTCCTAACATCTATTTCCTAACACCTATTAATAGACCTAATTATTTTTGTATCCAAATGTGTTCATAAATCAAGCAAATTACACTTATTAAAGCACGTTCTTATAAGGAAGCTATTTATCAAAATACTTTTTTCATATTTCTGCTTTTTGTAATTCCTTTTATTTAGCATCTTAAATGCAAGAATTCCTAATGCCATAAGGAATACATGATTTAAATTGTTTGGCTAAACTCTGAGATTGTTCTCAAAGTGTTTGCCCTCTACAGGCTATCATTACTGACCCAAAATAAACACACTCTGTATCTGTCTTCACAGAAAATACATTTAAAGTGTCCTGTTTATATGCTTTGATTTTGAGAACAAAAGAGCGTCCATGCAAATTCCTGTGTTTGTTTAACATACTTACGTGCTCAACAGCCACACTGGTACAAACAGAGTGAGATAGAAAAAGGAAAACAAGAAATATCTAAACAAAGCTGCTTTGTTTTTGAACCTGCATCCTTTTCTCTGTGGTCACAGTCTTCAAAAAGCAAAACACATAACCTGAGGACTTTATCCTTTAGTCCAGTGCTGTATACCACAAGCTGCTTTAACCATAAGGAGGCAAATGCTAAACCCCTGTCCCTCTCTTCATCCCTGTAAAAATCTATAGAGAGGAAAGAAACTGCAGGAAGGGAAGTGACCTTTTACAATGACAAATCATCCAGAAATGCTGATGTGGAAATCAATGCTTCACATTTCAGTGAAAAAGCACTTGTGGCTGCAATGCTTGAGACTGCATAGGAGCTAAATTTTGATTCTAAACCACAAAATCTGTCATTCTCTTTTCCTACCCACTAAATTTTGATTCTAAACCACAAAATCTGTCATTCTCTTTTCCTACCCACTTCCCCAAGACAAGGAAAATCCCTAATGGCTTCAATTACCTTTTGTCATACCACTAAAAATTCAGATTTTCAATTATCTGGCACCTATACAAACCAGAGTGGGAGATTTTCAGGCATTTAGACACCAAGTAGTTGCCACAGTTTTTGATAGCCTATTTCTCAGTGAAATACCAGTTGTTGACAGCATCTATTAGCTAAACTCTTAATATTCTGGATTTCTTGAGCAAAGAGTGGCAGGTTTTAAAGATTAGTTATACTCTTGCCTTCCTGGTGGGGATTACTATTTTACCTTCCCTGGTAGGCGAACTCACCCAATATCAGCCTTCACTCTAGTTTCACTCCAGTGAAACATCAGTGCCACAGTGTTATTGTAATGACTGTGAGCAGCAAGAACTTCAGTAGATGACACATTTTCTCTCCTGCAAGATAGGTGAGGTTTAATGGGAGCAGATAACTCAGAATAAACGTTACCAATTTTATTCACAAAATGTCAAATGTCCAAAAACAGTGGTGCTAAGCAATATAAATTCATTGTCATTGTATCCAAGTTTGGGTTTTTTTGTATTTTCAATTTTTTTTTTTTCAATTCATTATTTGTTTTCTGTATTACTGGAGCTTTGAATAAAGAATGCTTAGGTTAATATTTTGTCCTCCAGGTCTGAGTCTAATGTGGCCTGCGTAATATATGTATACATTTATGTGTATTTTAAGAGTAGTGTGCAATCAAAAAGCAAAACTCAGTGAAAGACTTCATCCAAAGACACTGCAAAATCAGGAGATTTCCAAAGTGACCCTTATTTGCCCTCCAAAATTAATGGTAACCCTGAATTAACTGTCTCCTTGCTATACACCGTGAAAATTATTTCCACTCACATTACTGTATTTTTTTTCATTTCTTAATTTAGAAGATGCTAAATATCATTAAGTAAAGATGAAAATTTCAGGCATTGCACATTTGGCCTATGTGGCATAAGTGACTGAGAAGTCGGACCACTGTCAGAACTGTACCAAGCCAGGCCAAAAAGCAAGTCCCTTGTGACCAAAGCCACACAAAGTAAATGGCTTCCCACAGTCAGAGTTCAAACAAAACAAAGGAGTTAAGGTTCCTGGATAGTAGCACTGTTTCTGTTGACATCTCTGCTGTACTATTTGACTACTAGAAAGTACCATGAGATTTCCCAGAGATAGATAATGTCTTAGTGACAGATCTGATAGTCACTCATTAAATGGCAATGTAACCTGGAAGTGGTAGGCTGAAGAGAAGCAGACACTGTCACAATTTTCAGGAAGGAAAATACAAAAATTACTTCCTTTGCAGATGAGACTTGAAAAATAAAAAGATTTAGCAAGGACGTTAACACTGAACTGCTAAAGTTCCTCTGGGAGGCCCTGGCTGCCACCCCACTGCTGTGAATGTACTTCAGGAACTATGTGTTCTGTGTTCTGACAGAGATCAGATGTTCAAAATTGAGTTTAAAAGTTGTTAGCGTCCGGTTTGCTCACCAGTGCTGTGGAACAGCAATGAAAATCTTCCCTCACAGTGGAAAAACAGGGTTTTTTTGTCCATGAAAATCCTTTATGTCCACGTAATGGACCTCTTTCTTTAAGACCTCTGTCATGGCCAATGTCTCACATTGCATATCTTCACTTATCCTAATTTGAACATGAAATTAATAAGGTAGTATCCTGTAATAATTAAAGAAGCTGAGAAATCTGCCTCAGGATCTTCAAGTTTACTGTAAAAAAATTCCGGACTGGTTGTTTTGTTTGAATTTTAAGATCATAAAAAAGTATCATAAAGCTAAAGGTATCATAAAAAGTATCATCACCTCAGATGCCTCTTAAAAATAAATATTGTTTTACGGTAATATAGCAAAAATGTTCTAGACTTCTGGAAAAAATGGAACATTTCACTGTTTTCTTTATCTAGTTATACATAAAATCATAGGATCAGAGAATGGCCTGGGTTGGAAGTTATCTAAAAGATCATCTAGTTCCAATCCCCCTGCCAATTTCAGGGACAACTTTAACTAAACCAGGTTGCTCATAACGCCATCCAGCCCAGCCTTGAGCACCAGGGGCACATCCACAGTTTCTCTAGGCAATCTGTTCCAGTGCCTCACCACCCTCTTAGCAAAGCATTTCTACCTAATATCTAATCCAAAGCTATTCTCTGTAAGTTTAGAGCCATTCCACCTTGTCCAGCCACTATATGCTCTTTTGAAAAGTCCCTCTATATCTTTCTTGTAGACTCCCTTCAGATACTGGACAGCTGGTGTTGGGGATGCAGAGCTGGATGCACACTGCAGGTGGGATCTCACCAGAGCAGTGGGTGAATCACCTCCCTTGCTCTGCTGCCCACACTGCTTTTGGGGCAGCCCAGGATGTGATTGGCTTTCTGGGCTGTGAGTGTGTTTTGCCGGCTCATATTCCATTTTTCATCTGCCAGCAACCCTAAATGCTTCTTGGCAGGGCTGCTCTTGCAGCTTTCTGCTCATCACCCAGCCTGTACTTACAGCAGGGCTTGTCCCAGGTGCAACAGTTTGCACTTGGTCTTACAGAGCCTCATGCAATTCCTATGGGCTCACTTCTCAAACAGATCCAGGTCCCTCAGGATGCAATCACATCCCTCAGGTGTGGCAACCACACCACTCAGCTTGGTGTCATTTTCAGACTTGCTGACGGTACACTCAATTCCATCATCCATACCATTAGTGAAGATGCTAAATAATGCTGGTGCTAATTTGGATCCTGGAGGGACACCACTGGCACTGATGCCCATTGGGAGTCTGAGGCATTGACCACTACCCTTTGGGTGTGACCATAAAACTTTCTTATCCATCTCACAGTCCACTCATCAAATCTATCCCTCTCCCATTTAGAGAGGGGGGTATTACAGAAAACTCTATTGAAGGCTTTACAGAAGTCCAGATAAATATCAACTACAGCCCTTCCTTTGCCCATTGATGTAGTCATTCCATCATAGAAGGCCACTCGGTGTGAGTTTCTTCTACACTGTAATTAAACTATAATGTTACATAGACAGTTTCAATGGATGATCTTAGGTCAGTTCAGAAATGTTAGGAGGTGATCCAAGTTATGAATTTAATATCTGTAAAAAGGTAATTCATAGAGATGGTACTGCTGTCCCTCACCATGTCTGCATCTTGCCCACATCTTCCCACTTGCCCAGCTGTTGCCATTTTCTGTTCTTATCTCCTCTGCACACCTGAAACTGGGTGGAAGACTGGTCATTGCACCTTAGGTCAACTCAGCAGACCATGCAAAATCCAGCCATGTTACCTCTAATAACGGGATTTTAATCCTGCTTCATCTTGCCTAGAGATAGGGAACAATCTGCTCCCAGTCACTTTATCATAACATTTCATTAATATCAACTGTAGAAATAAACAGCTGTCTAGCCTTGCTAGAAACCACAGGTCTGTACAGACCCTGCTACTTGAGCTTAAGGATCGCCATAGCTCAACATTAGGAAGAGACATTTTTATTAAACGAAAGTTTGTCCTCTGCAGGCAAACATTTCCAGAGGAAGAAGCTATTCTTCTTTGCAACTAAAATGTTAGCTTCCTTTGCCCTAGGAGTAACTTCATGGGTTTTTTTCTACTAGCTTCTGTCTCCATGTTTCCTATTCCCTTAGAAATGAGTTGTCATTGAAAGTGCATGTACACTAATTCCATGAAGAACAAAGTAAAAGAACGTCTCTTCCTCACCAGTCACTGTTAAAATCAAAATAAGTCAAAACTCAGGTAGCATAAAAATCAAGCTGTTGTTCCCTTTCATTCATTAAACTCCTAACTGTAAATAGTGGTAGGGTCAATTTGTTTTCTGAATTCATAGTGACCTAATTAAAATTTCACAAATGATGACTTTGATTATATTGGATATCAATTCAGTATCTCACTCAAGGAAAAAGGTTTTTAGGTGTTACGTTGAATGCCACTTCCATTGACCATGAATAAATAGATATTTCTAGCATCAGTTCCAAGTAAATTATGTAGGAGAACACAGATACTATAACTAGTTGTTTTGTTCTTAACTTACAGCAACCTAAGGTAAAAGACAGCCCACTTTAGGCTTATCTTTAAAATTTTATTAGTTATTTCATTGCTCTACTTTTAAAAAAATTAAAAAGTTTAACAATATCATGCCTAATTTGTTTCCAGTGAAACAAAAACACATCTTTCAATCCCAACAGAACCAAAGCCAAATTCATTATTATACTGATTTCCTTTAGAAGCAAAGAAACTGTGTTAAATTTACATCCTTACAAATGAAATGGAAGATCAGGAATTTTATGGGGTTTTTTGTTACATAAATGTGATTAAACACTAAATGTTTGGCAAAACAATGATTATGTGAATAAATAAATGGCCATTTTTTAGTTACATACTAAAATGTATGTCATTTTTTTTCTGATTTAAATGTTTTTGTTATACTATCAAAGAGCAGAAGCAGTGCTGTGAGTTACATGAGCAATCAACATAATGTGGAACAGCTGGAGTGACTTAAGTGTGCCTGGAAAGTGTTTGTCTTGACTATTGATGGAAAACTGCAAACAAATACAGCAGTTTAGAAGTAGTTAACTGGCCATTAAGCAAAACTGTAGCTGGACATCCATTCCAGATCCAGCTGAGCTGCACAAGATAGGACTTGTTCAGAAAAAGATACTCTCTCACATCAAGGCTGGCAGGCAGTCTTGAAAGGGCTCTAACTTGCATCCCACTGGATTAGTGGAGATTACTGGAATGTTTCAGCCAAATGTTCTCCCCTGATGCTACTCATTTAAAAGAGGTTAGGAATCGGAATATATGTACAGTTCAATCTATTCACCATTGAGTGCTAAGCAAATTCCTTTTACGCACAGCCAATTTGTCTTTCTGGCAAACAAGTGAAACAGATATTCTGATTGAAACAGAAATTTTCAAGCAGCTCTGCTTACTGCAACAAAAGGAGGGAAATCTCTTCTTGTATTCCTGATTGTGCTTTCTTGCCTACAGTGTACATATATATATATATATATATATATATATATATATATAAGATTTTCTCATAGTATATGTATATTTTTAACTCCTGTGTATTTTCAGAAACTAGGAATCAAGTACTGTTCCCATATTTTATTTAACACCAGAAAAATTGTTCATCTCATAAAGCTCTGCAAATTAATCAAGAAAGCAGGTCTTTGATACTGTTGGATGCTTCCTCCTTTAATTTCATTTCATAGCAGTCTAAAGGGTTTCACTAAATTGGTTCAAGACTAAAAGTCACTCAGATGATTCTCCAATGATCAACCTAATTTGCTAAAGTGTTTTTCAATTTTAAATGCATTCCCAAGTATTGTGCAGAGAAAATTGCAGAATCTTGTTTATGCTCATTCATTCATCAGTAAACACTTTTCCCTGACTTCCTCTTCAATGATATCAATGTTTTGTTTTTTCTGAAGCACAGCATTTTAGAGTGAAAATTTCTTTATTTATTATGAATAATCCTTTATAATTACCTTCTTTTTATATAGCAACAAAATACATATGTTGGATTTTCAGCTCTTTTTCCCTCCAAACACTTTCCAAAGGAGAAAAATGTGATACTCAACAGGAGCTGAAAGGCTTACTTTTTCACTTTAGACAGTGTCTTCATCTCTTTAGCTGTAACGCAAATACCTTTTTTTGTGCTGTAGTGTGCAGTAGCTACCAGGATCCTTCAAATCCAAGTTGGACATGCATCATTCCTAGCTCTGACAGCACCACAATTCTTGCTCTTAGAAAGCCTGGTGGGAAGACTGCTTTCTTGGGGACCACAAAGTCTCATACCAGCCCTATCTCCCAGCTAGCACAGTCACAAAGAAACAAGACAGCATGGTTTCTCAGGTCTAACCTCCCACATCCATAGGCAAAAAGGACAAAAAGTCCATTAAAGTAGCCAGTGTGAAAAGGGTCTGCTCCTTGATTTCAGATCCCAGGCTGCTGCATTCAGTAAGGTGAACATCAGAGAGACCTTGGCTTTTCTTTAGGTATCTTTAAAGTAGTTGATGTCTGTAGATCAGCTTGCACATAGGAAGGGTCCTTATCAAACAAATTGAGAATCAGAATATGTAGGTAATTTTTTATGCTTACTATTCTTCAACTACTCCTTCTTGTAAAAAAATCAGTGTCAGATGCCTTCTTCTTGCACTTGTCCCTCTCCAGAAATACTTACGTGCTTCTCAGAAGCAGAAAGCTGCCTCTTCACCTCTGCTGTTAAGCATTTGGAATGTCTTTTCCAAAGTCTATCTCTGAATATTGCAAATATTTTTTTTTTTTGTTTAATCTGAATAGCAAGCCATATTTGTTTATCCCTCTTCCCTTCCAAGGAGAAAGCAACACAAAGAAAGAAAATAAGTTCACTTACTTAGAGGGGTTTTTTTATGATGTTACTTTCTTGCTATCAGAGATTGTACAAACAGTCATTTCTGAGGTGCTTTGGAGTCACAACGAATATCAAATAAAGAACAAAGCTTGTGAAACAAACAAAAAAGTTTTTTATTACCTCATTTTCATTGGTGTTACTAGTCATTATCACATATTATGGGAACATACTAGAAAAATAATGTTTTACTGCACTGTTCCTTGCCACTGTCCTCTATTGTAACTATATTTAACTGCATAAAATAAATACTGAAGCCTACCAATACCTGAGCTGTCCATTCACTGATTTGTTGGAAGTGCTGAACTTGTTTCTGACCTCCATCTATTTAACTTTTCAGTGTAAAGTGGGTAGTTTGCAGACATTACTATAACAGAAAGAAAAGCATTCCTGACAAGGGAAATTGCTGGTGCAGAGTTGAGCCTGTTGAGCTAGGGTAGGCTGGTGCTGAGGAATTCATTTCCAAGAACAGACATGTCAACAAAACCTAAGCACTTAAATAAACAGAGGATGTAAAAATTATACAAATGAGGAATGTAAGTTCATTTACACAAAGGAATAAATATTGCTAGAGTATTTCGCAACTGTTGCTTCTAGTTAACTTTCATCAGAGCTAACACATGTGAAGGAACAAAGTGATGAGAATAAATTATCAGTTGAACTCTGAACTGAGAAGTCTTTAGTGCTGTCTGCACTTCAGAGGAAGCTCCTGCACACATTTGGCAAATCTGTTAGAAAAACTTATCACATTCTTCTTCCAAAAAGGTTATGAAAATCAAACTGAAATAATAATAGGAAAAACACACTCTTCATAGAAACTTCAAAGCAGCAAGAATTACAAAGGCTATGATTTTTCATTATGAGAAAATCAGCCATTGGAGTAATCGTCCCCTGGAAGTGATGGATTCTTCAACATTGGAATCTTTAAAGATTGAGCTGGACAAAGTAGTCCCTCTTATCTAGACCATGCATTTTACAAGTTAAGTTGGTCCAGATGGTCCTTAATATTTCCTTCCAACCTGGTTGTCTGTGGCTCTATGAAATAGGGTATGTATACAAGCTGGAAAACATAAGATGAATAGTAGTTAAAGCATGTTTTATTGGCAGCATTACATTTCAATATGTTACTCTTGGGTAAGTTCTGACCTCAATCTGATTTTAATATTTTAGAAAAAAAATCACATAATTAATTATTAAACAAACTGAAACCCAACATGCAACAATAGTCCTTTCTAAAGTCTTGTTTACTACTACACAGCCCATATAGTTAGTAAAATGTTTTTATCTGGTTAAATGATTTTATCTGGTTTTTACTTTTAACAATAAATCAATTATTTTGCTATTTCCACTGTTTAGTACAAGTATGGTCTGTGAAGGAGAACAATATGACAAAATTTATTGTCAAGTTTTCATATTAAGCTGCCAGAAGCAAAATCAGAAAAGACAGTCACAACTTCTTAGAAAGGAGAGTTAATTTTTTTAGTCCTTTTGTCTAAGTCAATCTCTCCTGGTGTCTCTCTTCAGGGATATATTGAAGTGTACTGCCCAGTAACTGCTTTGAAATGTCACTGTTCAATTAGTTACCACTAAACTGCTCTGAAACTTGTGTGAGACTCTGCATCAGGGGTCATCTGGACTCCTTCTTAGTCACAGTGATCTCAAGCTTCATGAACTACACCCTTTTAATTTTTTCTTTTAAGCCATTCCATAGGAAGAACTTTTGCTCAACGCTCCTCCCCCAACTCCTTCCCGCTGCAGCAGACCTATAGTGAAATAAAATTTCTTTCAGTCTGGTGTTGTACCATAGCAAGACAAGTCTATGCTCTCTGCTTGCAGGCTTATAAATATCTCTGTAAGTGTTAAAGAATGCATGCCTCTGATATAACCATCTCAGCAATTAAGGGGAAATATTTTCCCTGTAGCCAATTATTTATATTATTTCTACATATACACTATATCTAATGGCATGTGTTTGGTCACAAATCTAAAATCAGAACAGCTTAACTTCCCCACAGAGCTCCAATATTGCATTTGTCAGGTCCGTTCAATTTACCCATTGTTCCTGATACAGGCCAGATGCATTGAAGGTTCATGTGGTTTCCAAAAAGATCAGTGCTCCTTGATCCCAGCCTTCAAATCTAGGCTTCACGGGGTATTTTAGCAGAGAAAGGCCTCAGGACATACTGCAAACACTGCCATCTGTATTTCCCCTCTTGCCCACCTGGTTGGTGATCCAAAGCGTACCCCCACTATACAATGATCACAAGGGACATTCCTCCTGCCTTTCCTGAAACTTATGTGTTCTTTAGCTCTTCCTACATCATGCTTTCTCATTCTCCCCAACCTCTTCATAATTCAAACAATTTAAAAGTTTGCATTACTTCAGCCTTTTAGCAGCTTGTGCTGGAAGAATAATCTTTGCAATACTTTATGGAGTTCTCATATTTTTTACATTTCCTAATACTTTATTATTCTGCACTCTGACATCTCAGATGTTTGAGAATGTTAATTCACAAGGCAAACAAAAAGAAAAAGTCATAACAAATAAAATCTTCTTCTAGCACCACAACTGGTTAAGATATTTGCACTGGATTTATAAATCCAGATTTCAATAACATCAAGACAAGAGGCGGTGCTTTCCCAAAAGGAGTACCAAATGAATAAAACAAGGTGCAGCTAACGTGCTCTTCAACCTATTTATTTACCCAGGTGTTCTCAGTGATCATTCTTACTCACATTCAACCCTTCAGGCAGTGAGAAGCAGCATCATTTTGGAAGATGCATTCAGTTAAACGGAACACTGACCCAAACAAACAAGGGTAATAACTTGGCTACTACTCCTCAGGACATGCAGGGTCACATTTGGAAAAGCCCTTTCTCATTACAGTGCATAACTCTTCATTCCCTGGCATCCCTACCCAACATTTGTGGATTACATCAATGTCATCTCTTCCATATATGTTGAAAAAAGAGAGCTTAAGAAGACTCAACTACAAGGGAAAAGGTGTCATTTATACTATCCTATACATTGCTCCTGAATTCTACTAGAAGAATAAAACATAAATTATTTATATCTTATCTCTTGCAAATTTAAAATCATTTAGCCAAGAGTGAAGAGACTGCAGGACAGCCAAAGGCTTTATTTTCAGTTGCTTGCCTCTTCCCATAATGAACCCCACCAAGAGGAATAGGGAATTCCAGTTTCTCAGACTAGAAATACCAATATGAAAACCCTTCAAAAGAGAGGGTACTCTGATCTTTTGAGCAAAGCACAATAAAATACAATGTCAGGAATCAATACCACCCTTGCCTGTTATGTTCCTGGGGTCCTCCTCTTCCTTCAGTGATTCCTAGAGTGGTTCAGGCACACAGTAGCCACAGCAAGGCCAACAAAAGGCCTTTCTTTTACACTGCTCTGCTACATCCCATAGCAAAGCATGCTGCAGCACACCCTCTCACTGCACTGACAGCAAAGCATTTCTACCGAGAAGGCAGTAGCTGAAGTCACCATCAGATTGAGAAGATGATTTTATTTCGAGACAGGGGGTTATTTAAAATGTTTTTCAGTAAATGTAATTTTGATATAAAGTCAAGACTGTCATTCACCTGGTGGTGATGGTGTGTCTCTATGATAGACAACAGGAGTTCCTCTTTGGGCAAATGAATGTGCAATACGAATTCCTGAGTGCTCCTCAGAACTCCTGAGTCAAAAAAATTATTTCAAGATGTCCTTTCAGCCAAAATATTGCACTAAGTAACAACTCAGATTCCTAGCCAGAGTTCCATTTACAAAATTGTCTTGCTCAGGTATAGTTTCATCTTATTCTTGCCCATCCAACAACTAAGCATTCTTTGAAGCAGTTCTGCAGGCACAGATGTTGAGAATTGTGAAGTAGTATGAGTTTGTCTGTGTACTTTTAAGCTCATTGAAAAAAGACAGCAAAAGAGTAGAAGCTGTGAGACAGCTAAGTAGTTTTAATCTGTCACTGCTTGCCAGAGAGGTACAGATAAACCATTCTAAAGTCTTGGGCTCTTATTCCTGGCAGTACAAGTGTATGCTTCACTCTCCAGCATTCAAGGTTTGGGAATCAGTGAGAGAAAATAATTTTAAAGAAATCCATTATTAGTAACACTCCTAGTGTAATTTCCATGTACTCTGCCGCTGACTATTTGGTAGGCTAGTCATGACAGTCATGACAGTCATGAGAATAAAAATTGTCCTCAATGAGAAAAAACAAAGACTTTCCACATAAATCTACATAAGGAAAGGGAAATATATTTAAACCTGACTATAACTCTTAGCAACATCCAAAAACAGCCATAAAAATAAGTTTGTTTTTTCATTGATTGAAAGACTTAGTGAGCACAGTGAGCTGTTGAAGAAGTCTAGAGGCATTTTGTTATGTGCCAAATGTAAATTTTGTTGAACTGAAATAATGAATTTCCAAAAGAAGCAAAATTTCCTTCTAGGACTGTTTTCACAGTAAATTCCAAACTGTCTTTATGATATACTACCTCTTGTAGATAGGATTAACTAGGTTCCACTCCAATTTAGTGCTCGCTGGATGAAATGCAATCCCCTTTTTGTACATCTTCATTTTTTAATTTTACTCTATCTTCTCTTTCAATTATTTCATTTATGCTTATTTTTGTCTGCATTGATACTCTTTTATTCTGCATTTTTTGTGGGCATAAATCAGCTTAGATAAGAGAGTTAAGCCAGCATTATGAGTCAGTTAAAATGCATTCAACCTGACAAGATTTGTATTTGGTAGCCTGTTTTATCTTTCTGCTCAGAAAGGTCATTCAGAGCCTTAGGAGAATGATAAAACTGTTTATTCATTTTGCAGTATATCCCAGGTCAGCATCTGTTCCTGATATATATACCAGCTTTATTGTTTAAGACAGCTATCCAAATACTGCATTGTAAAAATGTAGTTAGAATTTATGGTTGAAATGTGTCATGGCAAGAACACTGATTTTTTTTCTGTTTCTGAGGGAGTATTATATAAATATTCTTAAATAGTAAAGTTCTCTCAAACGTAACTCAGATAACACCAGCTTTAAATCCAATGACACATTTGTAGTTTCACTTCTATGGTGACCAAGAGGCAACCAAGTGTTCTCAGACACAAGACTGTTCTGAATTTAGGCTTTCTGGGGCAGATCTGTTTTTCCATTACACAATCACTGCACTGAAACAGTTTGAAGCAGTATGCACATTTTTTGTAAATGTATATGAATAATGTCTGTGCTTTTGCATTTTCCTCAACAAAGCAGGCAACTGTTCAATTTGATAACTGTTGGCATAACAAAGACAAGAATTTGTTTCAGCAACTTCTCCATGAAGTGTGAAAGCCAGCACTCACCAGCAGCAGTCCAACAAACGGGTCTGCTCTTGATCTGTGATCTTGATCTATGGCTATTAATCCACTCTCTTTTTGGTAATCCCATTCCAAAGGCAAGGAGTCGCTGTGCAAAAGGACCAAGTAACCCACAAATCTGTCATGGTATTTCTAACACATAACCAAGGACAGAGGAAGTGTCTGTCACAGCTTTCAAAGTCCAGACTGAGGAGTCTGTCATTCAAACCTTAGTTTGGGATTCAAAACCTTCCACAAGAAAGAAAAGTCCTTCCCAAAGGAAAAGGGGGAAGAACATGTAATGCATACTTGCAGCCCTAAGGAAGTAAGCTATCCTTACAAAATGTATCACAGATATTTTCTTCTTAAGAAAGGAAACAGAGAATAAAGTGATAGTTCTTCTGAAGATGAGAGCCTATAAAAGCTCTGAAACTGAAAGAAACCTGATTTGATAGTCAATAGTGTCTCTATTAATTGTCCTTTTTCAAAGATCAGCACCCTCTAACACTGACCTCAATAAAGTGGCAGATCCACACCTGCCCCCAGGAACTATTACTTAAAAAGGTAGCAATTTTACTCATTAGGTGGATGCAAAGCTAAAAAAAAAAAGAGAGAAAGAGAGGAGAGGTAGATGTGTATATCCTTACAAAGGAACATCACAAACATACTCACCAAAACCAATTGGTTTTGGTGATTTTTGAAGTATCTACAGTCTGTTGTGTTCTTTCTAAACACAGAGTAACCTCAATCTGCTTCACAGCTTTTCATGTTACTGTCCCACATCCCATTCAGTTCCTGTAAATGTTTTTAAAACTCTTATTATCAAAATGAAAAATACAAGAAAATCTCTTCACTTATAGCACCTCCTAAGGGCCATGATGTGTTGTCAGTTTATTTTGGTTGGTCTTAATGTGTAGGACAGAGACAAGTGTCAGACTAAAGTTTTGTTTGAACAGCTAAAAGTCTGGGTTGTCCTACAAGAGATTTTAGGTAAAGGACTGGAAAAATACATGTCATGAAAATATCCATGAATATGTTTTGTATTTGCTACAGTGATGGGCAAAATAGAGAAAACCCAGCCTATGACTTAAAGGGGAAAATCTTATAATTCCTTTACTGGTTACTAATAAAACTTTTTCTTGGTTTAGTGATATCATTATTTCAAAAAATCATGTACAATTTCATAAAGGTATCTTCAATGTTAAAAACAGATGCATAATTCCTTTCATAATTAAGCCATTTTTAAAGAAAATATTCACCAGTGAATAGATTGCTGTCCACTTAGGAGCTTGGTAGACAGAATGAGATTTGTTATATTATCTCAAAACCACTACTAGATAATTTATATTCCTCAATGAGCTTGAGAAATGTTAACAGTATCCAAATTTTTTTTTAAAACAAAGGTTTGTATGATATGATTTATTCAACAATCAGGAATTTCCTTATCTTGTCAAAGGATGATGAACCTAATAGTGATCAGACACTTGTAGATTACCATTCTCATCCTTCATGCAGCTTCTTCTCTGACTAAAATCATGCAAATTGTTAAGGGTAGAGGACTACCAGTGCATACAAATACACATTATTAAATTTCTTGACTGTGTTTGAGCTAAAGAAAATAAATATAAAACTGAAATGACATCTTCAAACGTTTTTTATGATATTACATACCCAAGAAGAAGCTGCTATACTTCAAACAGAGCTTTACACAGGAGATTTTGCAAACTGAGAGTGCAAATCTATAAATATCTACATTTGCAGATGTGTGTTTGTAGGTTATAAAATATCTATAGCTATAGTACTGACACAGCACACTCTTTTGTTCCGAACACTGCCATGAGACTAAGTCTCCTCTATGAGGGGAGGCTACTTCTGTTCTCCAAAAGCACTTTACTCTTCATCCTTTCATCCATGCAATGTGTAATGAATAGCAGTTTGTTAGCACACAGCAGAATATATTCTCTCTGGAATAGTTCCATGCTTGTAAAACATCTATTTTCCTCTCCAACACCATTAATTCCAGAAATACGAAAGTCTAGTTACATGCGTCTCTTCCTATTCCACTTTAATGACGCACAAAAGAAGAAATAACACTAAATACTAACAGCTATGACCAAAATTTCTTGGGTGGATATGTAGTACCCAAACTCTAAAACAGCAAGGAGGATATGATACAGACACCTGTTGAAGAGTCAGACTTCATTCATACTGTTGCGTATAAACACGCAAAAACCACATTATCTTAATTAGAAAAATATTCAGTGTTACATTCAATGACAACTGAGTTACAAGATATTTCCAATTCAAGTGAAAAGCTGCCATATTTAGAGTTTCCTACAAGACAGACTGTTCCTTGCCCTAAGAGCGAACAAACCTGTTTCTGCTAATTGGTGATGTGTTTGATATAAAGGACTGCTAAAACCAGGAAGATGGGTGATAGGGGTAAGAATAGTCTCATTTTAAAAGCAGCTCAGAAATACTATCCCCAGTTCGCAGCAAACACCAAGCTAGCCACAATGCCCTTTCACAATGCCCTTCCAAGCTGGATTACTGGGTGATAACTCTTTATCCTCTAGATTCCCTATTTGTCATTTCTCATCTTCAGGAGTCCTAAGCTCTCACACCCTACAGTTCTGTAAAAGCTCTCTTCTAAAATATGAGTACTGTGAGGCATTCAGAGTGGCCTGAGTTGTCTTAAAATTTCAGCTTTTTCTCTGCAATCTATGTGCATCCAAATGTTGTGGATGACCCACGTACAGGACTAAGCATTTAATTTGCTATGAGATCTCACAGCAAAAAACAGCAAAGAAATTATTAGGATGTGCAGTTCTTGGCTTCATTTGCACATACTAACATTGTGATGACTCCAAAAATCTCCCCCCTCTCTCAGATTATTCCATCTCTCCTTTTAATTACTCCTTATTTTCCAGCTACTTTGTCTCTTGTTCTTATCCCAGAGGCCCCTGCTGTCTTGTCATCTTATTAGCTTCTCTATCCTCAACCCTTCCATCTCTATTGTTCCTCCTCTGTGTTCTTTTTTTTTCTCGAATTTTAAACTCTCCCATGTCTTCCTGAGATCCTCTAGCCTCCTCTTATAGTCCATATCTCTGTCCATGAGTAACCCTGACAGCATGAAGAAGCAGTTCCACTAGGTCAGGAGGTCTCCAACAAGTGGAAAAAGGATTCACAAGGGAAGTACTACCCAGGCCCCAAAGGCCAGGGCAGTTGCAGATTAAGTTGTTGTGTTGAAGAAAAGATTTGCTTTATGATTGCTGCAGAAGCACCAGGGGAGGATGGAAAACACGTGCTGCACACAGGCATAACACTGCACTTTTATTTCTGTCCGATTTTTAACAAACTAGTCAAATTTTTAACAGCTACACCAGGATGATATGATTTTTTTGCCTTAGTCCGAGTTACTACTCCTACTCTAGTGAACTTAGGTGGAAAAAAATTTCAGATTTATTATCCCTTCCCACATGACAAAGCAAGGCTTGCTTTAGTCCAATCTCAATTTAAGAAACAATTGAGTTAATTCTTCTTGTTCCTCTGTCAGAGGAGGTTAATTGAGGCAGGGAGTTGCCATGAAAGATTTCAGCTGAAAAACAAGCAGCACACCCAGTGAAAACACCCAATTCTAGATTAAACATATTTATAATGTAAAATGTCAGTCAATGCACTTAATAATCCACCTTAGACTCTAATTCAATGCAACTAATTAAAATTTCATGGGATACCATTTCAGAAATTAACTTTATTTTTAAGAGAATATTCTGAGCATGCAGTCACTGGGACATTTCCCCCCACTAACATTTTCCCCCCCTTTGCTTTCAGTTCTTCCATAAGGTAAAATGATTGTCGTGTTTTTCTTCACCCATTTCCCCTACTAGGTGGATTCTGAAAATACTCAGAGTTCACCCAAACTTATTACACCATTCTTCATAATACAAACATCAGGGCACAATTTCTCCATTCAGCAAAGTTAATTTCTTCATGATATAAGCAAATGTAATTCCCTGCAGATTTAATGGATAAACTCAACTTTAGATAAAGAAGATAAATGAGGACTGCAAAAAGAAAACCACAGAGGGCAAATTACAAGCAAAGATACTAATCAGTAAGCAATATGGACTGCCATGGATAGAGTGATTTTGTATTTGGTTCAATCATCTTATCATCTGTGATAAACAGTCCAACTTTAGAATAAGTAGGTCAGTTCAACTGTTAAATGGAGTATAGTGGCAAAGATGTTCAGTAGAATCTGAGAGACTTGAAATTATTGACAGCTAAAGCTTCCACTGAAAATTCAGAGAAAATTAAATTTTCCATGAAGGAAGAATAATTTCCTGAAGTATGTGTAGCTCCAAATTATGAAAAGTTTTGTTCTGTTTTCCACATCTTCCTGTTACAAACCTTAAGAAACAGGGTACCTTGAGAACAGCAAATCTGACACCTGGAAGGAGGAGAAAACAAAGCCTGTTTGAGAACTAGTGGAAAACTTTTGTTTGCTTGGTGAAAGAAATATATATAAATAAGGCTACTGGGGAAAGGGGGAGAAATCAGGAAGTATAAGCTTAAATGCTTTGGTTGCAGTAGGCAGAAAGAATGGAAATTACTTCAGTAAGGTACTGAGAAAAAGCCACAAGATACTTGTGGATTTAAAGAGGATTTAAAGAAGGAAAAGTGAAGGTAGTATAGAGTGGTAAAGGTCAGATTTCCCTCAAAGAATGCTCCCAAGAATTCAGCTACAAGTTATTGTATTAATATTACTTCTTTGTCTTTTGACAAGAGATGAGGACATGGAAGAGGAGGAACTGAGCTTGGCAACAGCTGCTAATTGCTTTGTGCAAGAAGTTGGGAGACCTTCTGAACATAGGGAAATTATAGATGATGGAAAGAGAATAAGATGTAGCATTAGCATTCAGTCTTATAATCCTCACAACCAAATATCCTTACAAGTCAGCAAACCCTGATATCGCTGGGACAACATACTGAGTTTCTTGAGTAACTCTGGAAAGGAAAGAATTCTGAAACAAAGGGGGTTTTTTTCTCATTGTAATGAATTATGGCTCTGGACAAATCTTCAAGTTCAAGTTGCATGCTGCTCAGTTTGCTTATCATCCTTGAAATAATTCTGAGTCCTTTTATCCTTTTTGTATATAGATCAGCTGGGCTTAATTAACAAATAAAAATTCATCTGTCTTAAGCTTTTATTTGCAATATCCCCACCTCCTGGATTCCTGAACGCTAAAAGCAGGCACGTAGGCAATTTTCCTGTCCAGTAGTTCACAAATGGGCCTACATGCAGAGACCCAGATGTGTTCTATACAGGAACAGCAACAGAAAAACAGAGAAACTTGTACCAAAGCTGTCTCTTTCACTCCACAGATATTCCAAAATAACATCTGGGGTTTGAATCTATATCACTTCCCCACTGGAGATTGATCGTCAGTGAATAAAAAGTAAGAACAAAGTCAGCTAAGAAAGCCAAAGGGTTTTTTTTTTTTTTTTGTTCTTTTTGCTTTGCAAACAAAGCTTTTAAAGTAATGAATTTCATGTGATTTTTAGCTAAGTGTACCCAAGTTAACTTCAAACATTTGTGAACCCTAACAACCCTTTTAACAAACACAGTGAAGAAATCTTAGAGGCAAGTTTCACATGATTTTTAGCAGAAGTTTGGCTGAATCTCAAATACAACGTCACGACGCACATAGCAGCCGTGACAAAGGCATAAAACATCAGAGTTTCAAAATAGTCTTGTAGCACTCCTCTATTGCTCCATTTTCCCATTTTTACAAAATCGATAGCAAAATTTAAGTTCTGATCTTTCTTTGGTCTCCAATCTCATCTTCCTTTTATCTTCTTAGTCTTATCACAATAAAATTCTTGAAAATTTCACAAGTCTTATATTTTGAGACTTCTAGACCAGACAAAAAATTTCAACTTTTTAAATCACTTAGAGAAGCATCTTTATTGAAACTGATTAGACAGCTGGAAGTTCATGCACATTTGTCTTCATTAATTTGTTTTCCCATATCCCTTCTTGCTATTGAATCTGGGAATAATTCCCAGTCACATTTTAGGGATTATTCCAAGATGGAGGCTTAAAAGTTACCACTCAATCCAATTGATCAAAATATACACAGGTTTGCAAAATATCTATACAGGTATCTATTGTGCTATCAAATATTCCATTTGCATCTGCAAGATATACATAAGTCTGTGTTTCATATAGAAATACTGGCAAGAATAATTTTAAAAGTTAATTTCTTAACATGATTTCTGTACCAGATCTTGAGGTTTTCTCATCACCCGTATGATTAAAAATGAAGTATGAGCTATAATTTAGGCCATAAGAAAGACAGATTTTCATTTTGAAAGGATAGACTGTCCATCAATATTATTTCCTTAGAGTTAATTGTGAGGATTTCTTAACTTTTATTTTTGAACATAGTGAGATTTCTGACTTTTGAGTGATTTTTGTTTTTAATTTAAAAGCATAGTGTCTTTCCAGTGTTCAAATGGTTCTTTCAAGAAACACTTCAATTCTATTTGAAGGATTACTATTCTCCAGTGATTCAATGTTGCATTTATGTCTCTATAAGCTAGTAAAAAAATTTTTACAGTGCAATAAATAGGCTGTTTCATGTCTGAAATGCATAAATGCTTTTATTATGCCAATATTACAATACATTGTTTTCAAGTCTTTTGATTAATCATCAGCTTCACTGAAAACATCTGAAACTGTATGCCATTTTCAGACAATTTGACAGACAGATAATAGCTCTAAGAGAAAACTTCATGAAGAATTTCATTAAGCTGGATGTAGTTCAAAGACACAAAATAGAGACTGAAGGATGACATTGAAGTGTCCATTTCCTCTGACGAAGCAAGAAGCACGTTGATGCTGTTCCATTATTATTTAGGTTACATAGAGAATAGTATATAGGATAAAGGATAAAGTTGGAAATTAATATACTGTGAGATGAGGGAGAAACATGTCCTCCTTAAAAAATAAATGTACTAAATCTGTCCCTTAGACATTGTTTGCTCCTTCAGTCACTCAGCACTGCTTCTGCAGTTATGGGTTATGTCAGATGGGAAGAGTGCCCAGACAGATGGGGGGAAGGAATATGCATTTTTACAGAAAACAAGAGATGAGAGAAAAGAGATAATTGCTTAGATTATTCTAAACAGTAATGTATATGGCCTCAAATTACCTAGATAATAATGTTATGAATTAGTTTTCATGTTATAATTTCAAACTGAAACTTTCCCATTCTTTATCTATTACATGTATTTGTGTCTGGGCTCATGATACATCTGAGATCTTAAAACCACTCAGAATCTTCAGCACCACCACAATGGAAGAGTGGCTCATCCTACATACTGAGAACTTCAGCAAAGTGAAACCAAGTAATTTCCTTGATATTTTGCAGGAAGTCTTTCTCCCCGAGGCCCAAACGAAGCATCTAAATCAGGAAATAATTCACTCCAATTAATTTGTTCCATTTAGGTCCCTGGAGTTAAGTGAAATAATTTTTAGCCACTGTGAAAATGCCTAATTTTAAATGCCTCATTTAAAATATTAGTGCATGTTAAAAAGAGAACAGCCAATCCCATACTCATCCCCTTTGGGATAGCTAGACTGTACCTTTGGTTAGCATCCCCCCATCTACCCTGATCATTGGGTCTTGCTGCAGAGCCTATTGCACTGTGTGTACAAACGAGATTCTGAAGAGAGCACCGAAGGGTTTTCTTGCTGTTCTAGTGAACAAGAAGTTCAGAACTTCAAATCTTTTCTAATTAAATGTTGAATTTTGACTAGAGTTTGTTTGAGTTCAATTCTTGTAACACATTAGCGCAGATTTACATTCCTAAAACTTGGCAAAACTTCAGGTAAAAACGAAACACATCCTGAGCAAAAGGGCTAGTAATACTTTATAGACATTTAAACTGAAGAAATGTTAACAAGCCACTGCTAAAAAATATGCAAACATGGTTATTCCACTTAAAATCAAACCTTTTACATTTGAAACAGTAGAAACACGGGACGGCCTCATGGAAAACCTCTGCTATGGGCTAATAGTATATCTAGGTTTTGTAGAGGTCAGAGAGTTAAAAGAGTGCCCCTGGAGCAATTACATATGGTAAAGAAGTATTTGCTGTGTTTCCCTATTGCTCCTAGTTTTTCTTTCTTCTAAGCCACCATCTCTTTGCAGTGTAGCATCATGTCTTTCCCAGTTTTTCTAGCATTTGTGAAAAAGTCACTTCAAATCAGTCATATTTTAAAAATATTTTCTGTTTCTATTTCTACCTCCCTTCCTCAGTCTCTATAATTCTTCAAATATTTCTTCAGTAGATTCTTCAGATAATTCTTCTTAATTCAAGAAAGTGCTCTTGAATTCTTGAAGACGGTAGACTTTCATGCCTTGAGAAGAGAAGCAATGTCCTGAAGTATTTTCTGCAAGATGAAAAGGAAAAATCAAGTAGCCTAACAAACTCCTGCAGCCACATAGGCAGGGAATGGGCAGTCTCTGGATATGGCTTGCTTTTGATTATCAAAACACAGATTTATTGTTTCACTTACCAATTTTAATGAGCAAATTCATTGAGAAAATCTACAGTCTTTTTACCTAGACTTGTTAATATTACTTTTTGATTCACAAAAATGTCACTGTCTTTGCTTTGTAAAAACAATCTGCATACTTCCTATGAAATTAATGTCTCAATAGGTATCATGTTTTGCAGATTTGCAACCTGAATGTTCTCCCTATATATATATATATGTAGAGGTGTATATGTGTATATCATTGATTTTTAAAAAATCTAAACATGCAGATTTTCCCTGGTTTTATCTAATAGGTTCCCATAAACCATTCTACTAAATGTTTGAGCCATCATCACTCAGCTCACAATTTGTCTGGTCATCATTCATGCACAAAGCCACTGAAAAACAAATATAACTTCAATTCTTAGCTGTTGATAAACAAATGTAAAGACAGTATACATTACACAGCTGTTCAATATGCAAATAAAATATCTTCTTCTTTTTTTTTTTTTGGTTTGTTTTGGTTTGGTTTGGTTTGTTTTAGTTTAGGTTTTGTGGGAGGGTTGGTTTGGTTTTGGGTTTTGGGAGGGGTTTTGATTTTGTTTATGGTTTTGTTTTGTTTTTTGGGTTTTTGGGTTTTTTGGTTTTTGGGGGAGTTTTTTGCTTGTTTTTTGTTTTGTTGGTTTTGGGTTTTTCTGTTAAAGAGTTATTATTGCTAAGAGAATACTGACTGTTGTGTTAGCAGGAATGAATGGCATAATGATATACTCCAGTCCAGCAAAGCCAAAATCTGGGTGGTAATCACAGTTTACAAAGCACTCTTGCAATTCAAACAACTCATCAGATCTTCATAAAAACCTGTATGCTTGTTCCACTGTAATTCTGAATTGAGCTACAGTTTCTTGCATATGCCAGGTATGTTAATTGAAGGAGGGGGTGGGCATGTAAGACAGATGAGCATTTCTTGTACAGGAGTTCCTGGATAGGTGACACCTTCCCTGTCAGAATCTGTTTGCTCTTCCCTAGTGCCTTCATTGTTCTGTTATCATTGGCTGGTCAACTGTGCAGGCTGCTGATCTAACAGAAAAATAAATTTCTTTCTGTTGTTCTTGCTCCATTTTACTTATATTTTCTCTATGTCCATACAAGTGCTTGTCCAGCTTACTGAAAAGGACAGGTGAAATGTAAACAGAGAGCCCAGAAATGGACAGCAGTGATCAAATGTCTACTCATGGTTCAATTATATAGCTTAACTGAATACTTCAAGGAATAATACTTGTGAGAAGTGTGTCAAATATTGCAAACTCAAAAATACAGTAGACTACAGCTTTCATTGTCCACTACGTATAACACAAGATATTTCCCAAAGACAATTTCTAACCCAAATGGGAAACTTACATCTTGGAAAATGCTGCTGTTGCTTCTGAAAAACTGTTTCTTATAAACACAGTTCTCAAAAAAAAAAAAGTTCTTGTGGGTTTTATTTATTGGTGCCAGATGAGTTAAATGCACTGGAATAACACCTGATGTGTTCAGATATAGCTGTTGGGATTAAGCAGTCCTGTTATTACAGCTTGTAAGAAGCCATCAGACATCACTTGGCTGGACAGAACACACCTGATCTGGAGATTTATTAAACAAAACAGTGGTGGTGGAAAAGCTCTGCAAATGGAGACTTGCAGACCATGTACACAACTCAGATCAGAAACAGGAAGATAATGACTCCATCATTTAGGCTATATACATATATTTAAATATATCCAGCCTGTGGAATAAACTGTAAGTCTTTTAGAGCTACTGCAAAATGAGGATTCAGTTGCATATAGTTGGTGCTTTTTGCCAGGACTTCCATACCTGCAGAGAGGTAAAAGGGGAATGGACAGTAGCACGCAGTGGATGAAGAAAGAATGCTACTTATAGGCATACGCTGTTGGTGTGAATTCTGAGCCCAGGAATGCCTGTACTTTGTGGACAGGAAAGCTGACTGAGGGAGAGGAGGGGCCACTTGGAAAAAGTTTAAGTCAGTGCCTATAAAAAACAATGTCAGTAGCTATTTTTCTCACTGACCTTACATAAGTCAAGAATGACTAAGAGATTTTCATGCTCAGGACACAAGTCCTAGCTCCTCTCTCTACCTTTAAACATTATTTTTGAACAGTTTTGAACAAGCCCCGAAGGCCATAACTCACACAAATACTGAAGATTTCAGGGACAATTACGCATGACCAATGATTGTAAGTTGCTTTAAATCCTGTATTTAGTGTTGAGGATGACCTTGTGCCATCATGAAAGCACAGATCCTAGCCAGATCCTAGCAAAAGCACTATGCCATAATTTGAAATGCTCCCACATAGTCCACATTTAGTTGTTTAGGTAACAAAACTTGTGGTAACAACAATTATATGCTAGGAGAAAATTGCTTATGATTAGCCTGAAGAAGCGTTTTCCATCTTTGTGTTCAGTATGGCATTGCTTAATTAAAGAATAGTATCAAAAGGAAATATATTTGCCAAGCTGTCTGAGAAATCAGAAATTCAGTGTTTGCTGGCTCTAGTTAGACATAATACACTTGAAATTTTCGTCTTCCACATATGCAACTGTATGTAGTTAATATTTTCAAAAAAATACCCAAACAAAGACATATCTCTAAATTATCAACAATACTTAAAATTGCACGTCAATCAAAATTAATCTGATATTACAATATATTAAATCTCATAAAAATAATAATGCTGTTTAGAATAATTAATATTTAGCCTTCTTTCAAGCTTTTTCAACTGAGATGCCTTAGGCCCGTTTATCCTGAATTCATATCCTAATTTTCAGAAGAATTTATAATGTGATTCTCTTATTTTGTTTCCTAAATAAAGATTTTCATCAAAAAACTTTTAAGCTTCCTTCTTAAGTTACTGAGCTAATGACAAAGATAAATACACAGAACTCTTGACTATAAGGTGACTCTCATTTTACAGATCTCTCAATCTCATTTTTACTTTGGCCAGAATTAAAATAGAAACACTCACAGGAAAATTTAATGGGACTTCATTTTATCATAGAATCATAAAATGGTGCTCAAGCCTTTTGATCAGCTTAGTGGCTCTCCTCCGGACTCGTTCCAACAGGTCAATGTCTTTCTTGTGCTGGGGATCCCAGACTGGGTTGCAGCACTGTGGATGGGCTCTCTCCAGAGCAGAGTAGAGGGAGAATTCCCTCCCTCATCATGCTGGCCAAGCTGATTTGGATGCAGCCCAAAGTGTGGTTGCCTTTCTGGGCTGTGAAATTGCCAGATCATGTTTGATTTTGAATTTTTAATTTTTCATCTACAAACTTCCACAAGTCCTTCTCCTCAGGACTGCTCTCAATTAATTATCTACCAGCCTGTATTTGTGCTTGGGATTGCCCCAGTCCAGGTGCAGGACCTTGCATTTTGTTTTGTTGACCTTCATGAGGTTTCACAGGCCCACTCCTCAAGCCTGCCAAGGTGCCTCTGGATGCCATCCCTTCCCTCCAGCGTATCAACTGCACCAGGTACCTGTTGATTTGGTCAAAGCCCCTTCCATGGATGTTAATTTGTTCAGCTTTGTTCAGCTTGATCAAGCTTCTGTTATTTGCTTGCCCACAATCAAATTGTGCGGCCCAACAGAACCAACATGCAAATTCAAATGCTCAAAATATCATACCCATCTAAATTACTTTGTAGCTTCAGGGACTTCAAACCTATAAATTGTGATCCTTAAACAACAGAAATGCTCATCCTATTTCTGTGAAGAAGAAAAATTAGCTACTCCAGACCAAACTGGCACACTGGGAAAGCTGCTGGCTGCCTACTGAAGGATCAGGAATGTGCCTGGGCTGCCATGATGCACAGCAGAAACCAGTTCAGTGCAGATCTGCATTCTGGAGGGCAGACTGGGAGAAGGGCAGCATCCTTAGATGCCAGCAGTGCCACTAAAGGCTAACAGAGGCAGACAGATCTCAACAATCTGTACCCAGCAGGAAATTTCCTCCTTTCACAGGAAGGAGTGCAGAGGGTGTGTGGTGTGTAGGAGGGATGAGCTCTGATCCCACACCAGCTTGTGTGTTGGAGGATGGTGGGGGGTGGCGGGAAAAACAGTGAATCTCCCATCAGCTACTTCTTTGAGCACTCGCATTCCAGCATCAAAAGGTTGCTAGAGCACTCCTCTACCACCTGCCCCAGGGTGTACAGCTCCAGCCTGAAAAAATGGCTGCGGGGTGGCTGCAGGAACAGGAGCAGCTGGTAGAAGATTCAGTTCTCATGGACATTCCAGGATTCACAGGTGCAATCCATCCCAGTGGCTGGGTGCATCTCTGGCATGAAACTGCTTTTGCAAAGCACTCAGCAGACACCAAGGTCACACACCACGTTCTTCGATACTTCCAGTGACAGGTAGTACCTGTATTGGCAACAGGATGGGCACAACCAAGGACCTGACACCACTGTGTGCTCCATTGAAGTTTTCCTCCTCTTTGTTGTTCACCTTCCTGCTGCTGGGGCTGTCCTGATCACAGCAGCTGTTTGAGGCAAGTTTCATTTTTATGGTCCAAAATAACCGCTGCCGCCACACAGAGAGGAGGGTAGCTTGTTCACAGGCCTGCTCTACTCAGTATCCGGCAGTGGCCTTGTCTCCTGGTGCAGAGACTGCTTGCGCTGCTGCATTTACTGGGCCATGGCCACATGTATCAGGTGAGGTGCTTCAGCCCAGGCAGGATGGACAGCACAGCCAGGAAAAGTGCAATTGACAGCCATGGATGGCCTCGGAGAAGTCAGAGAAATGTTTCCTCAGAAGGGCTGGGTGGGAGGTAACATGGAGCAGAAGGGCAGGTGAGGAGGTGAGGGAGGTGTGAGGGAGCAAGGGCAGTGCTTGTGGACACTGCAGGGATGGAAGATGTGGACCATTTCTCAGAAGCCTTTGGGCATTGGGCTCTACAGGCCTGAAGGGGATGCATTCCTTGACTGGAGACAACACACAGCCCACCCTACCCAAACCACCCTCACCAAAGCCAATCCCTGGCTGCCATCCAAGTAGAGTCTCCCAAGGCCGCATCCCTGCCAGGCTATAGTGTCCCATAGAGCATTATCTTAAATAAAGCTTTAAAGGAATGTTTTAACTTTCCCTTCAGATTATCAAAGTTATGGAGAAAAATGAGATTGTATGTGTTCAATACCAGATGTAGGCGATGTCTTTCTCAAGATGGAAGATATTTTCTCACCTACAAATAGAAATTTCAGCATTTGATACAATGTTGAAGAGTTAAATTAGGATAAACAGAAATAAAAAAGAATAATGCATTTGTTTGTGACTTTTTTAACTTAGTAGAAATCATATGAGGAACAAACTAGAGAGCTCCCCTCCACACAAATCAGAAACCAAACAATTTATCACAAAAAAATCTCTGTTCCTAAATATCTGAAAGAAATCTTCACTATCAGCCATAGAAAAATTTGGTATGCTTTTGAAATTGTCAAAGAAATACTATATCACCCTCAAGTGGGTTCTTTTGTCTGCTTAAGGGGCTGTTGGTAACAGCTGTTATACAAGGTCTTATCTGTTCTTCATTTTCAGTGCTCCTTTTCCTTAACAACAGTGATGCATCATGAGGAAATAATATGAATGACAGATCTCAAGACCACTGAAAATGGTCTGAAAATAGTGATATGGTAAGATTCCTGAGAAAGAGGAACAAAGTAGCTGGACAGTTTAAAATACAGCTATTTTTCATTTTAGCCTAAAAGACTTCCAAATTGGCAGTGATATTTAAAGTAGAAGTCAATGCAATTTGAGTAAAGGACAGATTTTTTTCACAATTACAAAGTGGCACTTTACACCACCACTAAACCTCACTGATAATGTGAATAAGCACCAGTAGGGAAGAGTGACAGAAACCAAACCTGGTCCTTGAACAAGCAACTTCCTACAAAGTTTTTCTGACGGGTTTACTTATCCAGACACCCAAATAACCCAAAGCTAAGGCTAATATTAGATGCTCCTCAAAGCAATATCCAGTACCATACTTTTAATGTAAATATATTAATACAAACAGTGATATTTAAAATGTATAGATTTTTTTTCTTTTTCTAATAAACTAAAAGTGTCTGCTTTTTCACATTCCCAGACTTTGTGCTTTCAGAGATAAAGTATTGTACAAAGCCTTATCCTTTTGCCAAACAATACAATGCCATGATAACAACAAAGCTGGGAACTAATCCAGGCTTTCTGAGCCAGAGATATTGCCACCCATTACTAATAGTTGGGCCCATAGCCCTGAGAGAAAAATGTGAAAGCACTAATGATATTTTTTCCATAAGAATAGACAAAATTGTCAATTAACACAGGCACTGAATTTTGTTGGTGGCACTAATAGGGCACTTTTACTATACATATTTAGGAACAGAAAAGCTCCAAGAAAAACTGACAATTAAGCACTCATATCTGAAGTATGAATATGGAGTGTTTCACAATGTCTAGCATTTTCCTGTTCCCTTCAATGTCTTCCTGAACCACTCTGCTTCCCATCTCATTATGCATCACTCATTTCTTCATCACAGCTCTTACCATCTCCATTTACTTTCTCCTTGATCATGTGTCCCTATCCTTCTTCATTTTTTTCTTCATTCCCCATTATCAGCCTCTTTCAACACCCCAGTATTTAATCTTTCATTTCTCTTTTCTGAACTTGCCATAATTCCTTCCATAATTTATGACATTTTAACACTCTCTTTTTCTAACACTGATTACAGGAATCCACTGCCCAAAACAAGATGGCAATAGGCAATCACATGATCACAGGGAATTATAGGTTGGAAAGGTCTCATGTCCATCCCTTTACTCACAGCAGTCTCACATCTGAGATCAGATTGGGTTGCTCCAGGCTCTGTCCACTCGCATCTGGAAAACCTCCAAGAACAAAAACTATGCAGCATCTCTGAGCAACCTGTTCCACTGCCTGTTTCTCCTTGTGGGAGAAATAATTTCCTTAGCTGTGAAGCTCTCTTCACATTCTCCTGCCCTGCAGCACTGTGGTCAGCCTGGCTGTATCTACACCCTGACATCCCCATAGCCCCAGGGGGCTGCTGTCATATTCCATGAAACTATGCCTTCTCCAGGCTGTACAAGCCCAGGTTCCCCAGCCTCACATGACAGCAAATTTCCTCTGCTCCTTTCAGCCTGGAGACCAGGGTCCTTTCCACAGAGTTGCTCCCTAAATAGGCAGTCTTCAGTCTGTAAGACTGAAAGGTGCTCATTCATACCAGGGATAGGACTTGCCATCTGTCACTGCTGACTTTCAAAATGTTCTTGTCATACTGCTCTCTGGCCTGTCCGCATGCTGAGGTGAAAGACACTGGTAACAGAAGAAGCAATGGAGAGCAGCCTGCCCAGGGCTGAGCTCCATAGTCCAGCCCACTGTTTAAGATACAGAAATGTACAGTATGTCAAAATTTTCCTCTAACAATCAAGGACTGAAACTCAAGAAACAAAGACAAAATACCACTGCTCAGAGTGATGAGATGGCAGCAGGGCTGCAGCATGCCCTACAGGATTTGTCAGCACTGAACACTGTCCAGGTTCAGACCTAGTCAAACACATCCAGACCACCAAGGAACAGGGGAGTCAATCACTGTCATTGTGCAGGAAATCTGCACATTTCCTAGGAAGATAAAGAGACATGTAACCAGTTCAGATTTAGAACCCAGTGTATGGCAGTCTCCTGGTTTGAAAAGGAAGTGGGTTTTTGGGATGCTGTGGTCAAACCAATAGATGCTCAGATTTGAATATTGGCACCTGGTGTGGCCACTGAGGACATGGATACACCTCTGAGAACACAGGGGGTTAAAAGCAGAGAACTCCCAGGGGGAAGCTCTCCTGGGTTCTGCCCATGAAAGAGGTCAGACACCAGGGAGAATATATTTTCGTGAGGGCACTGGCATTGCGCCAGCATCAAACCATGACAGGCAGGGAAAAAAGGGATACTGGAAACATTCAAATCTTCATGCAAATATCCAAATCCTCATCTAATCTGAAATATTCATTTGGAATATTCAACTGCAAAACTGGAACTTCTGGAAACTGACATCAGTGCCCTGTTACCAATAAATTATTAGCTATGTGGGAAAAAAAGGCTAATTTTTAAATGTGTGCAGTAATAGCACCACTGGCAGCTCCTAGGGAGATATCTTGGACAAAAGGCATTCATTAGGCATTTAGAGCCAGAACTTGCATTAGCACAGCTGACCTGACTGTGCTTTTCCTATGTATGCAGTCTCATCCCTTTGCAGATACAATAATGACCTGTTTGTACTTTATTTATTTTGTAATCACAGATTTCAAAATACTATGTAGATAAGCCAGTCATGTAAACATCCTAGAAGGCTCAAAACTGAAAACATGAAAATCAGAGACAAGGTATAATCTTCCATACCTTCAATAACAATTCCAAGCATAACGG
Source organism: Melozone crissalis (assembly GCF_028551555.1). NCBI lineage: Eukaryota > Metazoa > Chordata > Aves > Passeriformes > Passerellidae > Melozone > Melozone crissalis. The sequence continues at coordinate 56,394,574 of NW_026535794.1, read as the reverse complement.
CATCTGTTCATGTCAAGATAAGGTTAATTTGATCTTGTGACCAATTTAATCAAAGTTTCATGTGCCAAAATATTTGTATGCATATTTTATTTGCATTTGTCCAATTTCTGTACTTTGTTCATGGAATTGCATCTAGCTTTATTCAGTAATTAATTCACTAGTTACTATTACTAATCTATCAGCCATTTAGTGAAGGAAATATTATCAAAGAGAAAGTTGCTGTAAATCTTCTCAAGTATTTCTGTAATTTAACAACCTAGATCTGCATTTTCAGAGCCTACTCAGGCATAAAAATGCCTTTGAAAATATTGGTAATCACCTAAATTCCACAACATATTTGAACTACTGCATTCTGTTCTCAAAGCTCATAGAATCTTCTATACTATGCATGGTCAGGTTTTCAAAAGCCTTTGAAATTATTAGGAATGCCCATAAAGCACCTAATGAGACTGAGACACATTTAAGTGGAACATGCACTCAACATGCTTTCAAAATTCAGCCCTCAAGGGTTTGTTTTTTTAAAAGATACAAAGACATTTCTGCCTGAAAGTTGGCAGAAACTCACCCCTGAGCAAGGCAGGGTATTTCTGCCAACTGCTGAAGCACTGTGGCTGTCAGCACTGTTGGATGGGAGGCACTATGCAAAACAATTACTAGTTTTATTCAGCAGGTCCAAGGCCTGGATTAATATGCAGGCAGAAAAGTGAGTCTGCAGAAGCTCTGCAGGAAACTTTTTTAATGGACCAAGAAGAATCTGTGAAGTACTCCATCAAGCGCAATAACCATGATGAACATTTTTCTGTGTCAAGCAGGCTCTATCCTCATGAGTTTTATTATTGTTGTTTTCATTATTATTTCACTGTACTGGCCAGAAATAAGGAATTAAGAGATAAAAAAATGAAAAGGTGACAGGAGGAGTGAAGGGAGACATGTTTGTGTCTCCCCTCAAAAAAGCAAAGCACAGCAAGGACAGATTACATTAAATTAACAGCATTAGGAAGGTCAGAGGTGGGGAAAGTGCTCTTTTCTTAGTGGGACTCAGATCCCAAGCAGCAAGCCATTAACAGCTGCTGGCACTACTGTCCTCAGCTGCACTCTGAAAAAATAGTTCCTCAGACTGATGTGAAGCTCGCAATGCAGTCTCTTGCCACCAACATGGTGCAAAGTTATTTGGGAGCCTATTAATCTGTTTTCCATTGTTTTCCGTTAATGTGACAGCTAATGATCATGCAGCTTGCAAAGGCTCAAATGAGACTCAAAGCTCTTTTGGGAAGGCAGAAGCTTCTCCTAAGGAAAGACCATATTACTGTTTTATAAATTATTTTGCAGGAGTGATAATTGCTCTCTGATGACTGAGCTGTATAGGTCCAAGCAGCAGAAATATTGGGGTTTCCTAAATTATTTTCTAAGAAGTTTCTAGTCTTCCAATCTATCATATAACATTCATATAGTTCATGGTCAGGGCTTGAACTACAATCCAAATCTTTCAGTTTCCCTATCAGCAGGAGATAGGAAGAACAGAAATTTCCCTATTGGATGCTTGAGAAAATCAAAGCAGGACAACTGAAGGAAAATAAGTATTTGTCTTTTTTTCTACTCATATGAGAAGTCTTTAGGAAAGGAAGAATTTAGGAAATTGCATAACATTTTTATATAGTGTTTCATAACACATTTTCCTTGATGCTACATAGATCCTGTTTTACTGTTTTACTGAATGCTCAAGCCTGAAAACAGAAAAATTATGGAGATCCTGCTTGAATTGTTGAACAGACCTCAGTTTGTGACAGAATACAGTAAAATTGTCTGCTGCCTCACATGGTAATCCTCCAATAGATTCTTTCCAGAAAAGGGACTACTCTGATTGGGGGTAGGTTGCAAAAGATGACATAAATAATTAATTAAAATAGAAAGTACTTTCATTTTTTCACAGGGCCCAAAGGTCAGTGTGTGAGCTGAAGTGAAGTTCCTGGGCCACTAGGAAAGGATGTGGATGGGGATTGCAGCAAGGCTGGCCAGGACCTTAGGACATGTCTGAGTCCTGATAGTTTTCTCAATTTTGGTATTTTCTAATTTATGGTATTTTCATTTCAAGTTAATATTAATGTTTCCTTCCATTTTTAATATATATGGTTATTATTATTTACTGCTATAATCAAGAAATTATGCAGACTTTCAGCACTAGAAAAAGAATCATTAATTCAGAGTTTAGGAAAATTTAAAAATAAAAGAGAAAATTCTCCTTAACTTCTTTTGGGATGAGAAAAAGGGAAAAAATGACAGTCCTGTAAACTAGGGGTTAGAACAGTGATCTCTGAAGTGGGGTGTACACATACCCTAGAGTGTGTGCCAGACAAGTCATTGAGGTCCAGGAAGTAAACATTCCTTGTACTTATAATAAGTAAAATAAAATTAACTAAGATACATTTTTAAATTGTGTTTATTTCATCCTTATCCACTTTACATTTCCAATTTGTGTGTATTTTTAAGGTACAGAATAGGAATAAATAACCACTTTTTGTGATTTGTCTGATAACAATAACCATAGCAAGGCTGACCTGATCTCTGCAAAACCCTTCAGAAAACTGATTCTTCTTCTCTTCTCAGAAGTAGTTATGCAGGTTAGGATGAAAGTCTGGGCCATGTCAGTAGGGCCAAAATAAAATATATCAGTCTGGGAATGTAGAGGTGCCATGGTTTGAGAGGAAGTGATTTTTTGGGATGCTGTGGTCCAACCAATAGGTGCTCAGATTTGAATATTGGCACCTGGTATGGCCACTGAGGAGGTATATATGCCTCTGAGAACATAGGGGGTTAAGAGAACTCCCAGGAAAACTTTCTCTTGGGTTCTGGTGGGTGAAAGGTTCAGAGCTCCCCTGCCCGGCTGCGGGCTGAGCGGGAGAGGGGAAGCCATGCGGCCCGGTGAGGTAGGCCGGGCCTTGCGGGATTGGGCAGCCACCCCCCTCATCCCCAAGGAGAGAGAGAAAGAGAGAGAGAGAGAGAGAGAGAGAAAGAGAGATGGTGCCTGTGCTTGTGCCACCTTGAAATTTGACAGCAGGCCGGCTGAGAACGAGAAGGGGGGATTCAGCGAGAAGGTGCCCAGCAGGGCAGCCATGGGAGTTCTGGACAGGCAGAGCCTGAGATTTTTAACCTTTTTCTTGGATGATGGAAACCTTACAAATCCTGATCCTCCTAGAGTTCAATGAGAAGAGAGATAGAGATAAGAGGAAATGGGCCATGAGAGAAGTGGAGAAGAATCTTGGTGGGAGGAGATGATGGAGTGCCCTTTGGCTGGACTTTTCTTGTATAGCCATGGACAGAACCATTTTTCCTGTGACGCAGAGACTGCATTTAGGGGGAGGCAATGGCTTGGAGCCAAGAGAGTGCAGTGATGTTATGTGAAGGAGTGCGTGAACAGAGACAATGGGTGAGGAGGGTGGTGGTGCCCTCCGTCTTCAGGGAAGAAGAAGATCTCTGTTCTCGAGACCCCTCGGCCCCAGGGGGTGAATTTGGCAGGCGACAGGTGTCCCAAAAGTGAGAGACTGTGCTTTTTCTGGAGCTGGGCAAAGCATCCTTAAAAGGGGAACCCTAGAAGCAGCTCTGGTCTATGCGCAGTGGTGAGAGCACTGGACATGGAAGGAAGATGTCACCATGGCAAAGGATCTCCGGGTGGTGCCACCTGTGACAGGAAACACAAGAGGTCTCAACTGTGTTTCCAGGGGAAGCCTATGGTACAAGAGGGACTCATCTCTCCTTGATGAACTGAGAATTGATTACCTAAAGGGTGGTGATGGACTGAGAGTTGGTGATCTGAGGGATGGATGTATTGGAAATTTGGTGGGGGGAGGAGGAATGTTTTTGGAAGATTTTCATTCTTTCTGTGTGTTTCTTTTTACATATTGTTATAGGTTGATAAAGTTTTCTCTTCTTTATTTCTAAGTGGGAGCCTGCTTTGCTCTATTCCTGGTCACATCTCACAGCAGACACCAGGGAGAATGTATTTTCATGAGGGCACTGGGATTGTGCCAGTGTCAAACCATGACAACAGGATAGCATTTAGCATATAAATGTTCTGAAGCTTATACAGAATTTTTAATAAGGAACTATGACTTCAACACTAAGTATAAGCAGACAATCTTGGAAATACAATTTTTGGAAATGTTTTCTTGCATAATTTCTCTTAGGGGTCAGAGAGAAGCTTCCAACAAAACATCACCACTCCTGAGAACAAACTGCAAAAGTTTTTCTCCGAGTATTTCAACTAAGTCATGAAGTGAAATTGTTTTCACCATTTGCCACTGCATTTTTCCTCATAAGGTGGCCTAAGATATAAGCAGCTCCATGTGAAGGACATTCACTGCTGTCTTTTTCAGAAGGGTGGGGGTGTGTGGAGTGGTGTGTTACAGTTTGGGGACTGCTCCAAGTTAATCCCCAGCATAAATACTGACAGGACTTTCAGTTATTCCAGTTCAGATTTTGTCTGAGAATCCAAAATATACCATTTGTTATATATTTTCCCTTTAAAATGGATTCCTGGACAATCACAGATCATCTTCGGTTCTTGTCATGTCATGACATTGTTCTAGATTTTCTCCCATACCTGTACTTCCTAAAGAAGCTTGAAAAGACCAGTTATCAAAGTCACATGCCATTAAGTTACTGTAAATCAGATGCTGCTGTTGTTACTTTTCTATCTGCATCTGAACAATCTAAGAAATAAAACTGCTATATAAAATCTTGCACTTTTTTCTGCTAAAATCTGTATGAACAGATGCCTAATCCAAAACTGAAATGAATTCAAAGACAATCACTTGAGTTTGAGACCAGACCAAAAATCTTCGCTTAAGCTGCCAAGCTATGATAGGAAGTTTTATGTTATAAAGACGCAAGACTCATAACTTCAGTTGTTCCTTCCAGGTTTTATTGCTTTTGATCTTCTTGGTAATTTTTGCAGGTTTCAATCTTAGAATAGAGTTCTTAGAAAAGAGTTCTTCCCCTCAGAAGACAGCTTGTTTTTCACACTTTTTTTCACTTTTCTGTGCTGCATTTTTAGAAGATCTGATGCCTTGGTAGTGTCAGGCAGCACCTGCTGAAGGTGATGATTTCAGCTGACACTGCACAAAAATCTGAGCTCTGACCTCCATATTTGCTTTAAAAGACAGAAATATGGTGATCCATATTTTTAAAATTTGACTGTTTATTTGTATATCCCATCTTTTTCAAAAGCCTGAAATAAATCAGCACCAGTCACGTGGCCAGAGATTCTCTGGAACTGTAAAAAAACTTCATCACACTCTCCCCCTACACAATTCAGAGTGTGGAGGTCTTCTGTTCTCCACATCCTTGCTTAGCAGTTGTGAATCCTCAGTTGCAACTTAGCTGGAGAGGTCTTTTCAAGTGAACTAGTCTGCACAATTCTACTAACAATTCCAGGCAAATTAAGGGAGTTTTCCAAAAGAAAGCACTTTCAGCTGAAAGTGCCAATTATCCATTATCTCTGTTCATTTAACTTCTAGAATGTTTTAACTGTTCAGCAGATACAATAGAATCAGCAACTTATAAAGTCTTTGGATAGACTTCCCAAGCACATTGGGCTTCAGCAGTGTCAGCAAGTCAGTGGATAACACACAAATCCATCAGTATGAAATGAAACGTTAAATTTGAAAAAATGTCATAACAGCCATGAAAGAGCAGCTGCATTTCAAGAGTACTCTGAAAGATGAAAGCAGCTGAACAAGGGTTAGGAAACAAAAATGTGAAGATTCTATTCTCTTTGACTGTTTGCTGTCTCTGAAAGGGAAGAGATTTCATGTGAAACTGTTAAAAAATTACTAGTGAGTTACATCTCACCAAGAAACTTTAGCTTGATTATTAAGCTGGTTTTTAATTTCCTGATGCCGTAGCATTCTTATTAATGACAAGTCCTCCAACTCCCTTCAGTGATTTATTTGTGGCTCTATCATTCTTACAAATAGTTTTTATATCTCTACTTAATTAAGAAATCACCAATATAAATTCATTCCTTTTAATATGCTTCATCAAATAATTGCTCTAACCTTCAGTAATTGCACAAGACTGGATGAGGGAGAGAAAAACTGGTTTTTTGTCCCACAGGAATATGAAAATCTTCTAGCCCTAATTTGGAATGGGAACCCAAAATCTCAGTAGAAATACTAATAGTGAAATAGCTGTTAAGTGTTATGCTGTGTTTCTATTTCACAAAAATAAACAGTTAAGCTAAACCAAAACTTCAGATAAAAGTTATCTGCATGGTCTTTTCCTGTATTTCAACAGTAAACAAACAGTTGTTGAAACTAGCCTTTTCCTACAGGAAATTGACTTCAGCAGCTCAGCAGTATCATATGAATAAAAGCTTTGCCCAAAGCTGTCTTGGGTCAACATTTGTACTCTAACTGAAACCTCCTTCCTTGGAGCCATGCTGCTGTAGAGACATGAGCATGAAATGATATCAAGAGTCAGTGTTGGTAGATCCCAGTAGAGTAGAGCAAACTTTGAGGTCTGAGCAGATAATTTTGGCAGAAACGCATTCAGAAATAATTGAAATAGAATTGGTCACAATATAAACAATGGAAACTTCCTCAAAGACTTCCAGCAGAACTTCTAGCTAAACAGCTAACAAAAAAGACAAAAAACAAAATCAAACAACAAAAACAACAACAACAACAACAAAAAAATCCCCCCCAAAAAACAAACAAAAAACCAAGCAAAAATCCTTGTCATTCTCAAAATGAAGACTGCAAAGAGTAATCATAGGAGTCAAATCAAGCTGCTGAAATATATTTAAAGGTCAGAAGACTAGCTTCTGTGTCCTAGAAATGCAATAAGGAGTTTTGCCAACCAAGACAAAGTTTATTTTCTCTCTTCACCTTCCTGTAGAATGGTTCCTTGTGGTGAAAGATATTAAAAACAAAATTCTTAATATCACCTCATGGTGCTGATAGAGCATTACACACCATGTCTATCAGTGAAGCTCTGTATGTTATAGTAAATTTGATCCTGTGATTACCCCTTTATTTGGTGTGCCAGAGTAACCCCTATTACTCTTGTCAGGCACGACATATTCCCATCTTCTCTGTTTATTTCCTTTGTTTTTAGCAAGCTGTGTTTCAGTGATGGTCAGGAATCAAGCTTCCTTGCATACCACTGCACAGCTGGTCTAAGCCCTTGTTCAGTGAGATGTTTAAAGTATGTTTGTAAATGTCAGTTGTGTAATGAGCTTCACTTGTTTGAAATTTTAAAGCTGTGTCAGTACTCAGATGTGTTTATGTTTAAGGGATTCATGGAGGATGTTCAGGGAGCTAGTTGGTGGCTTGCTTTACTTTGAAATAACATCAAATCAATGGGATTAACTAATATGACATACTGGTTTAATCTAGTTCCACAAATCATAAATTCTTATATTTTAACAACTTCATCTGACTTATTGATTTTAAACAGAATAAATACCAAAGAGGTATATATAAACTCGACATGTGAAATGTATTTAAGTGTATTTCAGGATTTAAAGGGCCAGTTGCAGAAAGCAGGAAAGATCTGGGAGACTCAGCAGAGAGAATTCAAATATTAAAATAGGAATAATCCTAGAGAACCATTGAAAATCATTTCTCTAGCTACACAAATAGCCTGCCAATGAGAAATCGACCATCTCACTCAAGAAACTTAGTTTTGCCTAAGCATATTCAAAAAAATTGAGGCATTTTTGGTACATTACTAGATGGAAGTGTCAGAATTGAGAATTACATTAAACAAAGGGTGGAGGTGCACATGAAATGAGTGTTCTGTAATCCAGTCATAGCATACAATGTCACTTATATTCCAACAGTTACAAATTTTACATGATTACTTTAAGGAGGCTTTCTTCACACAGCAAGTCCAAGTACCTCTCATCTAAGAGCTTAAAAATGCTGACATATTCTCTGAATTACTGTTGCTGATTTTCAGGTTTTGATCATCAGAGGAGCTCAAGAGCCTGGCAGGAAAAATTATGCTGATATATAAGGGAGATAAAAACCTACAAAAGTTGCTCTAGTTACTTGAGTAAGTGATGTGACCTGGTGAATTTTGTATTGTGTGTATTGACTCTCTGCAATTTTATATTAAAATTCATAACTAAGAAGAATATAAAAAATAATTACATAACTAATGATATACAGGTTGTATGAGACAAAAACTGAACAAGACTAATTACACATATGGAGGGAGCAGATGAGACAGCTGTACACCCAGGGGACTCTAGCCAGTTGAGAAATTGAATGCACTCAAGAAAAGATTCCTTTTTCTGAAAAGGATATGTGAAATTTTATGCATGTATAGGAAGAATAAAGGAAATTTTTTAGTTAAAAGGAGGCCTCTACATTGGCAACATTACATATTTTGAGTAATGTTTACTGATTATTTAAATACAAATCATCAGTGCAAAATTGTTGCTGAAAAAGGGATATTTGATACACACAGGGAAAATAATGGGTAGAGACAGAGAACTTCTTCTCCCTTTATTACTTCTGAACAATAATTAGTACTGCAAAATTGTTTTTGAAACAGAAAATGTCTCTGAGGAAAGAGAAGAATGTTTATAGGTTGAGGAAACATGCCTTGTAGAGAAAGACACAGAAACACACTAAGTGAAGAAGAAAAACATATGGAAGCCTAAATCTCAGTAAATGGAACACAGATTTGACAGTGTGACACTGCAGCCCAGCACTGACAAAAGCCATGTGGGTGGATGCTTGTCAAGTTCAGATTTTAATTTCATTTTTTTCCACAAATCTAATGACTGAGGACAGCAACCTACTGTAGTCTGTTCTGTGTCACCCATCACTCAACATTTAAAATAAATATTAGGCTTATTTTCTAAAATATATGCCAGGGCTAAAAAAAAAATCAAAGCTGTAATGATGCAATCATTTGCATCAAGCTATCTAATCCAATGTATCCTGTTATTTTGCAGTAAGAATGCATTTCTGGGCTAAGTGCAACATTTTTATCATTGTCACCTGAATATATCTACAGAAAATGTATCCACTGCAGCCAGAGGGACATATAAAAGGATCTTCACACAACAGATTTCTGCATCTTAACAAGGCTTTGTTCCAAATGACCCCAAATGCTCGGAACAAAGCTAAGGTTTAGGCTAATGAGGAGAAACTGGTCGTGTGTCAGGAAGGGTCTGTAGTGCCACCCACTTTACTGAACAGAACTATGCCACAAGATAGTTGTAGGATTCATCCACCTTGGTGAATGAAGGTAGATTTCTGAACCCATATGATTAACACCTATCATTTCCATCACTGACATCAAAGTACTTGTTGATGAAATATCTTCCTACTAGATTATAGGATCACTCAACAAATGTAGATAGATTATGGCAGAACCATGGACGGCATATCTCAAGAGTTTAGTGAACATGAAGATTTTGCCTCTGAAATGTCTTGCTGTCTGCATTTTAAAACTTTTGTGCCATTCTCTCAGCTTGATTGAAAACTGAATAGTTTCTATAGCATGACCCTTTCTGATTAAACACTCTTTCCCATCTTCCTCTTCTGAATTGCAATAGCTTGTCAGAGAAATTCATTTTAGCTTCCTTTTCAGCTGGAGGACTAGCTGTCATTAGTTCTGAAGTGTTTGTGCCTTTTTTTCCTGAAGTTGCTTGGTTTTGTCTTTTTTGTTGTTTTTTTGTTTTTTAATTATCAACTCATTTACCTCAAAAGCAATCAAATGAACAATATTAATTGGACTATAGGGGCATTCAGGCATTGTTTATTCCTGGTAGTATTCCTGGTAATATTTTCCCATTTTATTTTACCCATTTAAACAAAAGTGGCATCCTGCAGTACAATTAGTGAGAGCTAGAATTCTACAGAAGCACCATTTCATGCTTTTTTGTTTGCATACTGGAGAAGAATGTCTTTGATCATGTTGCAGAATCACAGAATGACTGAGGTTGGAAGGGACCTCAGAGGTCACCTAGTCCCCTGATCAACCAGGGTCACCGAGACCCAATTGCAGAGGACCATGACTTGATGGCTTTTAATGTCTCAAGGGAGGGACTCTCAAACACCTCTCTCAGCAACCTGTGACAGTTTTTGGTTACCCTCAGAATGAAAAAGTGTTTCTTGATGTTCAGATGGAACCTCGTATGTTTCACTTATTTCATTGCCTCTAGGCAACCACTGGAAAGGGCCCAGCTCTCTCTTCTTTGCACCCTCCATTCATGTATCTATAGTCATTGATGAGATCCCCCAGAGCCTTCTCTTCTCCAGGCTGAACAGTCCCAGTTCTCTCAGCTTTTCCTCATCCAAAAGATGCTCCTGTCCCTTTATCACCTTCATGACACTTCACTAGACTCTCTCCAGCATGTCCACGTCGCTCTTGTACTTCTTGTACTCTCTTGACTCTCTTGTACTCCTGTACCTCAGAACAGGTCATAACACTCCAGGTGTGGCCTCACCTGAGTAGAGGGGAAGGATTACTTCCCTAAACCTGCTGGAAATACTTTGCTTAATGCAGCCCAGGGTACCAGCAGTCTTCATTGTGGCAAGGGCACATTTCTTGCATATGGTCAACTTGGTCTTTGCAAGGCCTCCCGGGCCCTGTTCTGCCACAGTCCTTTCCAGGTGGATGGGTCCTAGTGCTTGGGGTAGTTGCTTTCGTACAGCAGTATTTTATACTTCTCCTTGTTCAATTTCATGAGGTTTTTGTCAGCCCATTTCTGTAGCACACTGAGGTCATTCCAAATGGCAGCATGACCCTCTGGTGTATCAGCCACCCCTCCAAGTCATGCATCAGCAGCAAGATCCCTGGCTTACTTTCGTCACCTATGTACTTAGAGAAGCCCTTTTTGTTGTCTTTGATGTATCTCACCAGATTAAGTCCCAGTAGGGATTTAGCTTTGCTAATCATATCTCTGCATCCTTGTATAGTGTCTCTGTATTCCTTCTAGGTTACCTGTCCCAGTTTTACCCTTTGTATGCTTCCATTTTTGTGTTTAAGTTTGGCCAGGATCTTCTTGTTCATCCACATAGACTTCCCACCATTTGCACCTGACCTTCTACTCACTAGGATGGACTTCTCCTTAAGTTTGGAGAAGATGATCCCTGAATATTAACCAGCTATCTTGGGACATTTTTCTCTCCAAGGCATCATCCCATGAAACTCTTCTAAGCAGACATTTGAAGAGGTCACAATCTGCTCTCCTGAAGTCTAGCATTGTGACTTTGCTTTCTGCCCTATTCCCTGTCTACAGAATCCTGAACTTCACTATTTCATAGTTTCAAGTTTCTTATCATCCTGAACAAAATCCTCCTTGTTATTGAGTATAAGGTCCAGCAACACCCTCTCCTCATTGGCTCCTCTTTCACATGAGCCACCTCTCATCAGTCCTTTCCAAGACCAGTCATTTATGGCCTTCTGTGCTGTCCCCCCAACAGATATTGGTGTGTTTGAAATCCCCTCTAAGAAGAGAATGGAAAGCTGCATCTAGTTCTCTGTTGGAGACTTGTTTCTGGTGTCCTAGGTTATAATATAAAAATATATTCTATTCCCATCCTCAAGAGCTGCTGAAACCAGGAGGGGCATTGTTTTGTTCCTTATCTCCTGTTAATGAGCCCATCAATGTCTTGACTCCTGACTCAGAGATAACTCCCTCCAGGGCCATTTCTGTTTAACGGGTAATCAAGGACCCACAGCATGACTCAGAATGATATCAGTGCATTGTGAGATGCTCCACCCAGGGGGGGAAGAGCTAAGCATCCCCACCTGGGTAGAACCTGGGTTTTGGGACACCACAAGCAATCTTTCCGCTGGATTCCCAGAGGAACGGCTGCCCTTACCCACTGACTTCCAGAGGACAAGAGCTACCAGATCATTTCTACAGGATCATCATTTCAACAAGAACATTTCATCTGAATTGCTTCCACCACCCTAACTAGCAGGATGTCAGGTTGTATTCTGACTCTGTCAGTGGTTTTTCTTTTGTATCGTTGCATGTATTTGGGGTTTTTTCCCTTTTCCTAATATATTGCATTTCTGACTTGGAGTCCCTCACTGGTTTTGCTTTCAAATCAGAACACTTGGTCAGGCAGCTCATAGCAGACATCCACTACATCACCTCCACTGGTCTGCTCTTTCTCCCTTTCTCATATGCTCTCAGGTGGGTCATCATCTATTGCCAGGCAGAGCTCTGTGTGCTCCAGTTTCTCTCTCACATGAAGGCAAATTTGCCTCCCTTGCTTTCTCAGGCTGTCTTTCTAAGTAGTCTACATTGCTCCCATGCAGGCATGGGAGTCTCTGGACAGCAGGAAGGAAGAGCTGAGCTATTCTCTGCTTCCCAAGAGAGCTATAAACTGGGTATCTCAGAGGTAATGACACCTCTTGGCAAGACTGGGGAAAGCTGCAGAGCAGATGCTGCCTCTCAGGCATCTGTATCAAACCCCTTTTCTCTGAGGCTGGATGATTGATTCCAACAATCAGAGCTACCCAGGGACAGCAATCCTGAAAATGTAATGTTTTCATTCACTGCAAAACCTAAATTTGCTCCTTCGGTAACTTGAGCCATCCTGGCCTTAATGGTGATAACACTCAGCTTTGCCAGCTGAAGTTTTACCAGTGAGAACCTTGAACTGATTGAAGCCTCATGTCTGACCACATTATTCACTGTATCATTTGTATTCTTTTGTTCTCCTAATCCACTGATTGAAAAAAACCTTTTTGGAACAAGCTATAGAAAAGCTATTGAAGGTGCCCTTATGCCTGATACCATAACTGTCGTCAGAGAAGGCTGGAAGCTATCTCCTAAAGCAAGTCAAAAAGAAAACCAAGACAAAGCAATCAAAGCAAGCTGTATGATACAGCATGGAATTCAGTAGAGAAAAAAGAAAAGGCTCACACAAAAGTGGCAGGACAGGAGACGTAAAGTGTACGTTTTTTTTTCACTGTCACTGTAGGGAAACTGCTTTTATTTGGTAAGAGTTGAATAATCTCTACCAGTAATGCAATGAAAAAAAATCTGTTATTCTACATAAAAACATTAATTAGGAATATCACAGTTTTGCTAAATAAGGTTGCATCTTTTCTCTGTTTTGACATTACCTCAGAAGAAAACATTTCTGAAAAACACCAGCTTTAGTCATGAGTAAAACCAGTGAATGCAAGACATAAATTGCTGCAGTTGTATGTGTTGTAGGAGCTTCCAGATGCTGTGCTTCCATTTGGAACTGAAGGTTTCAAGAACCATGGAGAGATGTGGACTATTGGGTGTGACTGGATATACTCAAGTAGGCAGCAAAATTAGGTTTTGTTTAGTTTAATTAGAGTTAATTAGAATACACGACTGATGTGTATGTTGGCTTGCTCTTCCAGAACAGAAGGAATGTAAGAAATGTCTATCAACATTATATTGCTGCTATCACCAGGGTTCCAAAGTCTCCATCAAGACAATAGTTTTCTAATGTATTGAATATACTCACAACTGAGTAACTGAGGTCTAAAAGATTTATTTCAAATTTTCCAGGTATTTGTGGTGCAGCAGACATGTTTCAAACATTCCAGGTTACTGTAACAACTACTAATGTTTTCCTTCTTTTCTGTAATTGCATGTTCCATTATTGCTCCTCAGATCAGTTCTCCAATCATTAACCTTTCATTTTGATACCTGCTCAGAGGAAACGTGCATGATAGAATACTGCTGGGCCTTTCTGAATTATGGAAATGGCACCCAAATACACCTAATAATAGCTAAAATGCTTCTTTTCACTTACAATAAAAAGATCAGTTGCTCACAACTAAAAGAGAAAGAGAAAAAAACAGTAGTCATATTCCAGAGGCATTACAAGCAGATGCAAATTTTTCTAGTCTCCTCCCCTCCACAAATTGTTTTTAGAAATTGTCTAGAAAGGAAGCAGCTCTTGGATAAATTTCTTTTCCAACATCTTTTCATACACAATACAAACAAGCCTATCATCTGCTATTTTTACATGATAATTTTAAGGAAAGTTTGTCACATGAAAGCAGACTTTAAAGATTCTTTCTATAGCTTCAAGTGCTTTTTCCTTATGATCTCTCTTCCTTAAATTTTCCTGCTTTATGACCACTCTGGCCATGCTGTACTCTCCTGATGAAACCTGATCCACCCTCAAGCTTGTAGGGTTTGTGAAATTATTAGGTACTAAGCAGAGTTATACTTTTTTGGACATGTAGCAGGTCTGATCACATGCCTGCTGGTCTGCAGTGGAACTAACATACAGATAATTCATACAGATCATTGTTTCATTTCTAACCCACCTAATAAGTCAGCCTTTGTGGATACATATCCAAACAGTAAGAAAAAACACCACACCCTTTTAAGGGATCCCTTTTGAGAAACAAAAGTTTTCTCTGCCCAAGACAACCCTTTTAATATGACTAGGTTCACACAATCCTACTGGAAGTGTCTAAGAAAACTGGCCCGTTAGTTCAGGAAATGTTATCAAACTGAAACCAGCAGTGTTCACCCTGTTTTCAGTCTTTCCTCATTGTGATTTAACGAAGGGAGTTGCAAGTGCAATGCTTTAATTCCCAGAAGTTTCTAGGTAGCTGGGCAAATGAAAAGGGAAGTACACACAATAGAGCTTTTTGTTTGCTGTTTAACTCTTGCTTTGTCAGGCATATCTCAAGAAGAAACAAAAAAACCTAATATGATTTCCAGTTCACCTTGTTTTGCCTGTTGCTTTGTTGTTTTGGTTTTTTTTGTCCATGTATAAATGAATAACACTCTATAAAGGATTAATAACATTTTTTTATCTACATTCTAATCATTAATAAGTTAATGCTGTTCTACTCAGTTACCCACAGAAGCAGTTCTCAGTGTCTCATTTGGAAAGATATTGCAGAACTCTGGTATGTCATTTACTTATCTCAGGAGTGTTACACGCCTCCCCAAGGTGCCTGGAATCAGTCTACTGCAAATACCTTTTACAGTAACTTTCATTGGACAGGACGCTGGGCCATTTTGTCTAGACCATGCTTTTGTGAACAAAGGTTGGACCTGATGATCCTTGACATCCTCTTCCAATCTGGTATTCTATGAAATATTGTACAAAAATTAGTTCAACCACAAGAACTTGGCAGCTACAAACGTCATCCAATATTTAAATCCTCCAGAGTGTGATATAGAGCCACTTCCTCCCAAAGCCTGTGACTACTATTAATGGCTCATCCTCACTTCTTGAGGAAAGAAATAAAATTTTAGTCATTGATGGCATGTAACACAGGGATTTTACACTCTTCTTTACAAAGTAAATTGGTAGTGTCAGCTGAGATGTGTTCACAAAGTCAGTGGTATCTTGCCACCTTTTCAGAACAAGGACTGATAACTATGCTGGGACTTTGTCTTGCCCATGGGTAACATGCCTTTCTAAATAGCATACCTCTGTGTGTGTGTCTGTGTGTGTGTGTAAATAGTATCAGGCTCCATGCACAGAAATGTGTTCAGTAAACATAGGGCGGGACATATTCCTGGAACATAGAAGAAAGTGGGGAATGTTGTTGCTTCTTACACAGGCTAGAAGGGAGGTACCAAAGGAGCCTGTCAACTGGAGACTAAAGAAAGGAAGACCTGAGGAACTGTGGGAAGAACACAAAGTGAGGAACTTTAAGAAGGGACATAGAGAAAGTGATCTGACATCTTGGGAAAGAAGAGAAGTGAAAACCTAACAGCAATGCTCCCACCCTCCCTCATATCTTGCCTTTCCAAACCACACAATTTTGCATAGCATAGCTTTCTTTTTCCCTCTCTTTCTATCCACTCCTTGCAGTTTTACCCCCAGTGCTTCCCATATATCTTTTCATTCTAGCCCTCTTTTACATTGCTTACCTACTCCACTCCTTTTCATTTGCTTCCCACAAGTATTCATCCTTTCAGATTTACCAATGACCCTGCAGAACTGGAGAACTGTGAATTGACCTGGATTTGGGTGGCCTCACACCCTCTGGAGCAGACAGCCTGCAAGCAAGAGTAACCTTCCATGTGTCTGTCCTTGTTTTGATTGAGGTAGCATTAACTTTGTTCTTAGTAGCTGCTACAGGGCTGTGCTTTGGAATCAATGTGAGACCGATGTTGATAACACACTGATGGATCAGTCATTGCTCAGCAGTGTTCACCCTGAGCCAAAGACATTTCAGGTTCCTGTGCTCTGCCAGTGAGGAGCTGCACAAGAACCTGGGAAGGGAGCATGGCCAGGACAGCTGACCCAAACTGGCCAAAGGGATATTCCAGATCACAGAGCATTATATACAGTAATTTAAACTGGGGGAGTTGGCTGGGTGGAGCTGATAACTACTGCAGGACAAGCTGAGTATTGATCAGTGTGTGGTGAGAAGCTTGATTGTACATCACTTATTTCTCTAAGGCTTTATTTCTCTTTTTCTCTCCTCTTCATTATTATTGTTATTACCATTAGTATTATTAGTGCTATTATTATGTTTTATTTTGTTTCAATTATTTAACTGTTCTTAGCTCAGTCCATGAGGTATAGCCTTTTTCCCTTCAATTTTCCTCCCTGCCAGGGCGGGGAGTGAGCATGCTTCTGCATGGTACTTAATTGTCACCTGGAGCAAAAAATGACTGAGCTTTATGCAGTGAGCCATATGCTTTTCTGCCCTGGCTTTCCCAAGTCATTCCCACAAGGTCACTTATGAACATTTCTTAACACATGGTTTCTATTTCCCCAGTTCCCCAGTTCATTTCTTCCTCCTTTCAGAGAGTTTTTTTGTCAAATTTACTTCAAAAAAGTATGTTAAGACCTTTAATCCTGGATGTATTTGTACTGCCAGTGTTTCCTTATCGGACCTGCAGCTGAAAATCTGGACTTACAGGCACACATGCAGCTTAGGTCTTGTTACACACAAACCTCAGTGAGGCTGGTCCCACTGTACTGACCCTGCAGAGAGCTTTCTGTCACCTCCATAAAACATGTGCATTGCATTCAAAGTCTGACTGCGTGATTGTTTGTCCACTACAAACAGGAGGGACTGTCTCCTTTCTAAAGTAAAAAGGCTTTCCTTTGAAAGCATCTTACCTAAAGGGATTTCACCAGCTTTAAAAGAGCCATTTTTAAAAGAAAGATTTTTATGTGACAATAGCCTATTCTGTGCCTTATGAAAGCATTTGCAGGGTTGCAGACCCCATGCTTTAAACTACCACATGAAAAACCTTAGAAGAAGTGATTTTAAAATGGAGTTTAGCTGACATTTTGTAGTCACATTCTCATTTGCCTGAATTTGTACTCAGAGGCTAGAGTAAGACCAGAAAAGCTTTTTCTGTAGAACAGCAGCACCAGTTAGAAACAGTTAGTTTTTTAATTTCTAGGGACTATTAGGTTCTCTTACATTCATATAAGATTAGTAGATCTTTAAGTTAGGTGTATTAAAAATAACAAAAAATGGAAATTCTATCCTTTACTCTTACTGGGCGTATTTTTCCTCTCTCCTCTTTTATGTGAGGGACCCAATAAACCAAGAGGTGACTTCCACCACACTAGGGAAGACATTCTCTAGGGTATTTTTAATCAGCTTGAATGCACAAGGAATCCCCTCCCACCTTGAAGACCACAGTCTTACTCTGTCGCTCCTTTCTCTAGTTCTCATCAAAGCAATCCCAGTGCCTTCTTAAAATTTATTTTTTTTCAAGCCGATTCCTGATACCTTTCTACTCCTTTCTTCCTTTTATCCCTGTCTGCCCTGCACTTCACAAAAGAAGACCAGAACTTCTTGTTTTCAGCCAACTCTTTTTACACAGTTATTTAAAAATAGCACCTCAAATGTGCTAATATGAACTTTTAGAAACCAGAAGTCCTTAAATAATACTATAATTCTTAAAGTCCTTAACTATGGGGTACCATTTTGAAATTCTCATATGACAAAACAATCAACAGCAATGTCATCACACATATGAGCTAATCATCACACATATGAGCTAATCTCAAACAAAACCTTCTGCTAAGGAATTAATTTTTGTTTTGGAGCAAGAAAACATGTCAGGAAAAGGTTCCAGAAAAAAAAATCCTTCATATGGCTAGAAATACTTGAATCATTCTATTCTCATTTTTCCTAATTTTACATGATGTTGTAATCTGTAAAAGTGTGAAAGTAATTTCAGTGCAAAAAGAAGAAGAAATTATTTTGATATAGCTGAAAGGTGGGTTATTTCCCTAAATATAATGGAAAAATATATGATATGGAAAATTTATTTTGAGAAACAGTAGAATAATTTGTAGGAAAACTGTCCATGAGAAATATTTTGACTGCTGCAGAGCTCCACCAAACAAGCGCACCCTTGCCGGAGTCTCTGGGAATTTTGAGTTAGGTACTGCATTGTCTCATTGGGAACACAGGATGGAAACACCCATACTTTAACAATAAAAAACTGTTAATGAGCAGAAAAGCACCACGTTTCTCCTTAGAGAAACTGCACAGAACTGAGGTAATTTTTCAAACTAAAAAAAGCAGGAAGCAAATAATTGAATACAATAAAGGTGCCCAGTACATGGAAGTATGTCAAAGATGGAAGCCTACAGAAATGAAATTACTCAAAGAAAGAACGAATGTGCAAATACTTGTTATTTGCAAAAACATGTCCACCTGGACTGCAAAAGTCCTTAGTGAATTCCATCCCCAAGCTTTCAGATAAGTGTATTCCTAATTCTACATGGAAATGAAGATTTTCCAGGATATAATTCAATTAAATTAATTTAACCACTTATTTAATTGCTTAGAGGACTACAGCCCAAGTTTGTGATTTTTTGTGAACCCAAGGGATTTGTTAGCTCAAACCCTATTTGTGGCTTTGTTATCTTTTAAAAAGTTCATCCTAAATATATACTTGAAATAAAACTCAAGTTCTTTTTGAACCTGAGTTCTAAGTAGGAAGTGTGAGAGGCTGAGGGGTTCCCATACTTTGTTGAAAGCTCAAAATCAGACAGCTAAACTCTGTCTCCAGAAATAATGGAAGAATCAGTCTTCCTGTGAGAGCTTTTCACTTGGGAACAGAACCAGGAAATGCCAAAGGGGAGGTTTGGAACGACTCAGAAGTGATGCCTGATTTGATCCCATACTCTCTCCAAAAGCATCATGTATTTGGTCCCTTCATCTGTGTTTGTCATCTGCCATCACACCTAAATGCACTTCCTCCATATGCAGGAGAGTATTCCCTCTATGTATGTATCCATGCCATTTAAAACATTTTCTTGATACAAACAATTACAAAATTCAGAGAACTTGCTAATCTGATTCTACAGTTTGCCAAATATCTACTGAGCTGTCTAATGTGGCTTTTCTTTAAAATTTTGCAAAACCAAACCAAACCAAATAAACCGTCCCCAATAACAAAAAACCTCCACCACAAACAACAAGAAACCCCACATACCAAAAAAAACCAACAAAAAGCCACAAACAAAAAAAAATCCCCCACCACATCAGAGTAATCCTTAATTGCTTTCATTATGGTAGCTTTCCTGGCCACAGCCTCTCGTGTCTCCTGCAATGGGTTTTTGCTGTAGTTCCAGAGGACATAATAGGTCTCAGCTGAAACCTTGAACAAGCTATGTCCAGCTACCTGCAACAGCATATATTTATTTGAATAAATATTTAGCTCTGACAGAAAAACATTTTCATTAATGAGCCCCCAATGGAATTTCCCCTCTGTCACTTCACTGTTGTGATAAAACAAAATTAATTTTACAGAGCGTCCCATCTGGCAAGCACACCATTTTAAATTATTTTATTACTATAACATTGAACACTTTAATACCTTCAAACTTTGCTTGTGAAAAGTTTAATACAACACACAGCATCTGGAAGATAAATAGAGAGGCTACCAGGAGGTAGCAACTCCTGTGTGCCAACAGCCAGGTCTGCCAAGGGTACTCAGCCAGCACTTGAGGACACTAAGACAACATCTGTGCTGTTGTTTGGAGTTATGTGGGAAAAAAGGTGTTTGCTTAAGCAAGCTTTTAGCTCCACATACCAGAGATGAGAAGTAATATAGAAATATTTATTTAATTTATTTCTGTCCTAAGTTGAAGCCAGTCTTAAAGAACTGCTAAGGTAAATGACACTTTATTGCATTTGCCCAGTTCTAACTGGGAAGAATCTAGAAGCAGCCAGAAAACTGAAGAAATGCATGAACTTTTCATTCAGCTACAGCTATAGACCTATTTCCTGATGCACTTTAAGTGGGAGAACAGAACCTGATAGAGATCTCAAGTGAAATTTCTGATTGATTTTGTATATGGAGAAAATCAAAGAAATTGTCCTGGAACTGTGTCGTTAGGGAGGCAATTTGCAGCTTGTGTCAACAGTACAGTATAAACAGTCAACAGAAAGTAATAAACAGTGGGAATAGAAAACCCATGGGGAAGGATGGGAAGAAGAGGAGAAACATACCTGACAACATTTGAAAGGGTGTGTCCAAAATGGAATTCCTGCAGGGGCCAACCTGCCAGCCAGAACTTTGCCACATCAAGTGGTTTTATTAAGTCTTCTGTCTGCCTGGGTCTAAGCTGCCAGGCTGAACAGCATTAGAGGGATAGGGGCTTGATTTCTGCAACTGAGTGAGAGCGTTGTTCAACAGAAATCATTATCTGCTTGCAATATCCACACCTCAAGGAAACTTTCCATTTTATCTGACTCAGTGTTAGTTCTGGTCTTCTGTCTACTCCAGCTAAATTCCCTTTACTAACTTCTTCAAAGAAGAAGTTATCATTTTTTCCAGAGTATGAGAAATAACAGGCTTAATGGTTAAGTCTGAAAGGCCAACATTCTTTGACAAAGTAACCCCTTAAATCTACAACATGCATGTTAGGTGAAGCAGCTACTGATATTCCTGATAGAGCTAGCTAGAAAATATCTTTTTGCTGGATATTCAATACATACTTCCATCTGCTTTTGCTTTTCTGCCAAAATACTTCTAAAATAGGCTGGGATGGAGAGTTAAACAATCAATTTTCCATTCAGATATACTCACTTTTCTATCTTTTTAGAGGAAAAAAGGCCAGATAGTTCTCCCATTTGTCCCACTAAATAGTGCTGCTCAGTCATTGCCACCCAGGTGTGATGGTGAATGCACCTCATCTGGGAGGTCATGGCCCAAGATGACTCAAATGTTCTAGGCCTTTGCTGTTTCCATTCAAACTGCATCATTACTGAGGCTCTGTAGCTGATTGACAAAACCTGCCCTACTATTAGGCAGGGAACCAAGTTTCCTAGGGAACTCAGGAACCATAAATCAGTTTATAACAGCCTTACAACAGTTTTAGATCTCTTTTTTCAGGTCCATATGTTCCAGTGTTTAATTTTACATACTTCAGTTGGGTTTGTCACACACACACACCCACAAGTCCCCTGCAAAAAAACCAAAAACTATTGGAGGAAAAAGAGGCTTTGTTTCCTTAATTTCATGGGAAACCCCACAGCTTCCAGTTCCCAAAACACAGTGTAGGCACGACATTGCCTTTGTTGTGTGTTAGTATTCTTACTGAAGTGTAAATCCCAAGGGAGTGAATTCCCCTATTGCAGGGGAACCTGGAAGAGCAGCAGAAATTTCAGCTTTTTTCTCACTTCTTTCACAAGTCTGTCCATACTTTGATGTTGTAGTAAGAATGGTGAAGCCCCTTTTGTCAGTATTAAGTACCCTCCCTCATCATGAGGGGATGATAAGACACCACTGTTTACAACCTCAAAGGGTAAATCAGTGTTCTCAAAGCTGTAGCTTTGTATTCTTATCCCTGTATCCACAGAAACAAAACAAGTAGCTCATGAGGCTGGCTTCAAAGCAACAAATATTGCAGGGAATTTGTTTCCCATTGTGACTGGTCCATACAAGATGGCAACATTCAACTTGAGTTGTCAAATATGGGGAGAAACTTTCTTAGTTTAAGGACCTGGCTTTTCTGTTCATAGTCTTTGCTGTAACTTTTCTTGATGACTCGGATGATGTCCATTTTTTGGTAAAACCTGCATGCAATTTTAGGGACACATGTAGGGATCACTTGGCTGTAATTTGCTCACTTGCATATCAAAAAGTTTGTAAGTGACTTGGCTTTACTTTTGAGTGACATTGTATTTCAAGAAGACAGAGTTTCATTATTAAGAATCTAAAAAGGTCATAATACTGAATCTGTAGAAACAGCAATCAAATAATATCATCAACGGGCAACATCAGTAAACCACTTAATTTCAATTAAGTTTTCTTCCCCAAATTCTACATTTAAAAAACCCAAAAAATCTCATTCTTAATGCTTATGCTAAATTTTTGATTTTCAGGTAATTGAATTAAACATTAATTGGTTTAGAAAACTATTTTTCAGCCTGGGAATGATGATTTTCTAAACCAGAACACTAACATGATTAGCCAAACAAGTTCTGTGTAAAAACACAGCAAGTTTATTCTTCCCAATGAGCACATACACTGAGATTATATTTATGCGTTTTGAAATAGTTCTATTAAAGCCAGCAGAGTGGTAGCAACATAAAACTAATGCAATTCAAAGCACTCAGACCTTAGCTGCGTTCTAAAAATTGATGTGGATTTCTCCCTATCCTCACCCTGCTCCTGCAACCTTTTCTTTGGATAGGTACAGTATTGGTCACAGGGGAGGCTACTGAGAACCTCACTGCCTGAGTGACTGACTGACACCATCTCAATGGTAACTTTAGCTACACTTGTAGTGCTGGGCCACCTGTGTGTAGAGAACATTGGATGTTGTCTATCAGCTTTAACACATCTAGCAAAACTCTTCGTCTTCTTAAGTTAAAAGAAAAGAAAGAATTTATTTGCACCACTCATCTTCTAAGTCTTTTTAATAAAAACCTGTTTGGGACATTCCATTACTTCATTTGGAAACCACAAAAGCTTTGCTGGTCTTTTATTTCTAGGTACTTCTGTGTAGATGCTGAGATAAAGCTAATTCTAGTTCTCTGAAAATTCCCCAACATATCAACTAGTCAGTGGGAAAGGTACAATTTAGGTCCTTCATGAGGAACTTCATTGATATTTAGATCTTTCCATATGCTTCCTGCACACATGGCATCAGTCAAAGAGGTATAGGAATCACGTACAATTCACTCACCTAGGGCAATGAGATGCTTCTCTCCGAAAAAGGCTCTCACAGGGGGACCTAAACTTTATGCAGATCTTCAGCTCAGATATAAATCTCCAGCTACACCAATAAGGATGAAATGTTACTTTCCTGACACTACTTTGGAATTCTCTCTCTCAGAGGAAGTGTCACATAACTGCTTCCTTCTACCCAACAAAGGGACCATTATTGATTGCTTGGAGTGCAATAGCCTAGATAGCACCTACCTGTGTCAGCTTCAGAAAAAGGTGGTATCTGGCTAGAACAGCTCTGCAAATATACTCATATTTTATAGTAGAAAGAGAAAATTCAGATATGTATAAGAAAAATGGTAAGAGGGATAAAAAGACTTCATATGAGGAGAGACTAAAGGCTCTAATAGAGACTACAGTTTTAGGATGAGATAAATAAGAACAGACAGAGCAGATATAATAGCTAGTATTGGGATGGTAGAGTATTCACTGAGGACCACTCCCTTGCATGCAGTTCAGAGCCAAGACACTTATAGTAGAAGTCAACATGTAAGGAGAAGGTACCGCACTGTACATGTTAATTAAGTGAAATTTATTGCCTCAAGATATCACTGTATCTACATTTTGGGAAAGCTTATGAAAAAAGATTAACATTTGGGTAAGTCTTATTTAGGTAAATGATGTCAGCATTTGTAGTTAGATCTATGTATTTATGTATTTAGATATGTGTTATTAAAAAGACAATAAATCTTTCTTTTCAAAGTCATAAATTAAGCTAACTTCTTCTATGCTGGTTATTCCCTAACACTGCATATTTCCCTACAGCTAATGTGATGTGTTAAGATAATTTACTTCTGATCTCTATGCACAGGAAAGCACTTCCATGTTCCCAGAATTCAAACTGGTCAAACTATTTAAAAAAAATATTTATTTGAAGGTGCAATCAGTTCTTGTTCTAATCAATTTTCAAGTAAAATTCTGTAATTGACTGTACAATCACAAACCTTAGACATTTAGGAAGTCTTGTTTTACAGCCCAGTTTCATATGGCTTTCTGTGGTTATTCAGAGAGATATGCTAAGTTCTAACTAAATTGAATTGTTAATACCCAAAATTTACCTGACATCAAATTTAGATTTGTTTCCTTGTTGTAAGTGTCTGCCTTTGATCAATCATGAACAGAGTCCTAGGGTTTCTTTCCAGCTGTCTTGTAGATAAGTAGTTTCAAACAGTTGAAAACAGGTTTCTGTCTGGTTTTAGCACAGCTTGTTCAAAGATTCCCAAAGCAATTAATTACTAGTCTTTGATATTTAAAAAGTTCCTCATACAGGATGTGTAATACTTCACCTCCATAATGTGCTTTCATCCAGGATATGTGATGGATTTTGCAATGTCGGAATCTTCATGCCAGAAGCTGGAAACTATTTTTATCCTCCTTTTCATCATATTTCATCTAGTTTTGACCAACATTTTACTAGAAATGCAAAAGGAAATTTGGCAGACATTTTTATCAATCTGAGTCATATAAATGGAATACATCTAAAGAATATAGATGCAAAAGAATAAAGGTATTGAAGAAAGAAAATTATACAATTAGTAGTGCTACCTAGGCTACTTGTGAAGCTGGGATTTCTAAGTGCAAGTTTCTTTTAATTTGCCTAGCACTGAGGCACAGAAGATGAAATATTTTTTTAAAGTTCTTACACAGGATCCACCAAACAAATGCAATACTCAGTGATACCACCTACTTCTGAAAATCGTAGGTGTTAATTGAAGCAGTGTTGATGTGGTGATTTCAGTTTGTTCCAATGTCACCTTTGAATATGCTTTTTTTCATAACAACAGAGTCTTATTTTTGAATGCCACATGTTTATTTGCTTGGGGACAGAGGACAATTTTCAGCATTCACGCTTCAAATCCACGCAAGGTCTATGGATTGAATATCAAGATTATTACAAACTGTAGTTATCATTAATTTATTCTCAATTGAGAATATGGAATAAAAACCAAAAGTTCAGAAATTATTAGCCAATATTTGCCATCTGAGAACAAGTAATTCTGTAAACTAAGTATCTGATATCCAAAGTAGGGAAAACACCATTATTAATGAATGTACCTGATGAAGCTATGTTTAAAGTTATAAACATACCATATGTTTATAGCATAGCATATATAATATGCCACAAATTGGGACTGTCACACTAAGACAACATTAGTCCACATTGAACTGTTGATTCTTCCACTGTAATCCTCTTCTGATTCAAAAGACATGCAGATGAAAAAGATGGAGGAAAACGAGTTCATGCTGAAATTCATATGAAGGGCTACACAGAATCCACTGATGTAAGAGATAAGGCAAACTGGGAGTGAGGATCCGTAGTGACACTGAGTCCCCAGGCAGGTGCAAAGGAGAGCTGCTTTATTGCAAAAACCAGGCTTTTGAAGCACTCAGGCCTTTATCAACTACATAGCTTTAAATCATAACAAACACCATTCAACCAACCGCCATACACTATGCTGTGAACACACGACGGTTCTAGAACTTGTTGATCTACCTCTAATTCAGCTGCCTCACCTTCCCACAGTCCTTTTCTACTTAGCCAAAGTAACCGACCTCAGCCGTGGTTTTACAAGGCCTTCCTTTTGTAAGGTTTTACCTATATGCAACAGCAAACAATGAACTAAACCATCATATATGGTAGATTTTTTTTTATAAAGGAGAAGTTGTATAGCAGAATAACTGACACAAAACTGCTCAACTGTATGAAAAAAATTAATTTTCTCTTGGCATTGAGGAATACATCATCAGTAAGGTTTTATTCTTCCCCACAAGAAAAACACAGGAAAACTCTTTTGTAATCATCAGCTAGTCATGTATGTGGCATAGCTATAATTTTTCAGGATTTATAATGTCTTAATTTAGTCATTAACCATTTAATAACTTTACTGCTAGTACTTATCAAAAAAAAAGTAGTCAGGTTTTTATACTACGGAATTAAAAAATAAGCTAATCCCACACTATGCTGGCAATCAAAAACCATGGTTATCAGCAAGTCTAAACTGCAGAAGTCTTTACCTAGTTACATAAATAAAAAGATTAAATATAAATTAAATACAAATGCAAGTGTATTAATAACTTGTTCATGCCAAATGCCAACCCTCTCCATCCACTAAAAAAGTAACACAAATATTAGGAAAACTACATATCTGAAGGTTACAAAATGTCAAAGAAGCAGAAGAATTGTACCAAATATTGAAGTCCCGAAACACAGATTGTCCAGACCAGTGTATCACCAATAAATAGTTGTGCATGTAAATAGAGAATGCTATGAGAAAATGCTAATGAGAATATGCTAATGGTAACAAAGAAAGGGTACAATGTATATATGCTGGTTTTGTCAGTTGCTGTACATGCTTGAAGAAAATGAAACTTAAAAGAAATGACCAAAGGGGTAGAAGATTAAGTTTCAAGAAAACTGTTACAAAACTGCAACAGGCACAACTTAATTTACTTATAAGAGTTCTGGCACATTTTAAGGGGCCACTTACATGAGTGCCACATGAAAGTAGTTTCAAAAATATGGAGCGCATTCTTCCACAGACAAGATGGCATATGGATTGTGTCTTAGAAAAATCTGCAGCCCAGATAGAGGACCCATAGATTCACAGAATGATTTGGGTTGGAAGGGACTCAAAGATCATCTCATTCCAACCTCCCTGCCATGGGCAGGGATACCATGCACTAGACAAGGATGCTCAGAGTCCCATCCAACCCGGCCTGGGATGGGTCACCCGCAACTTCTCTGGGCAACCTGTGCCTCACCATACTCCCACTTACAGTTTTCTCCTAATATCTGATCTAAACCTATTCTCTTTTAGCTTCAAGCCATACCTTTTTGTCCTGTCTACTACATAGTCTTGTAGTCCTTCTGCATCTTTCTTGTTGGCTCCCTTTAGGTACTGGAAACTCACAGATTGTTTATCACTTCTGTCCTTTCTTTTCTAAAAGTACTAAATGTCAGAGGTTACCTAGTAGCTCAGTGAATCAGAGAGCGGCACAGAGTACAAACTGTTCTGAAGAGTTACATAATGGATATATTTGGTCTCCGTGTATTCACTTCAGTGATTAAAATATTATGTACTGCAGACAAGAAGAAAAAAAAACTATGAGAAATTACAACTCCTGGTAAAGGGATGAACTGATGTACTTTGCATAGGCAATAAAGAGGTACATGCAAATACACTAGCTAAGTCACCAGCTGTGGAAGTTATTCCTTTCTGTAAGCCTCTAGCAACTTGATTTTATCAGATATGGAAAGTCCCATCACACTGCAAGTCTGGATTGGAGGATCTAGTTTTTCAAATTCTGTTCAGTGGAAAAGGGACAGAGAGAGATCATTTCCCTCTTTTGCTATTTCAAAGTCAGTTTACTACATGCATAACTTTGAGTCAATATCATGTAAACACAGTCAGCTGAACAAAGAGAATCCTTCAAATTCTAAGCAGGCAACAAAATGGAAACGGATGAAACAGGAAAGGTGCAACATTGGAAAGGTACACTTGAGACCCACCAACACCCTCAATCCCTAATCATTAGCAAATTACTCCTTATGAACATTGCAAACCTTCCTGAGACTGCATTACAGAGAAGAAAGAAGAGTTCCCATATATGTAAGCAACAGACAGCACAAAACCCCCAGGTTATTAACTTGTTAATCAGTTCAGCACTGATATTGTAATGCAGTGCTATTTCCTTAGCATATTTTTCAATACATCCATTATTCACTTTGGAAGTATATAAGGTCCCATGTTAAACTGCTATTCTTTTTATAATAAGAATAATGAACACTGAAAACTTTTTTGGAAAGTGTGTCTGACATTGATGAGGGAAAGTCTTACTTCTTAACTAACAGATATATAATGTTTCCTCCTCAGTGTGTTCCAAAACAATTCTGAAAAAGACATCTCTATAAGGAGCAGTAGATATGAGGTAAAACATCATGTTTTGCTTTGGGATTTGCTAGGCTTCATATTTTTGAGCTTTTATTTTTATTATTGTCTGTGAATTGCTTGGAAGGAAGCATGGATTGCAAGTGCTTTGAGTTACATAAAATCAAATATGTAAATGCACAATTCTAGTACACCCTGAAGATTACAAAGATGTTCTCCAGTTTGGTCTCTCTTGTTATGACTGCAATCTCTTATACACCTAACCAACAAAAATTTCATAAGAATATTTTTTAGCTTTTTAATCTATCAAGGTAAAAAATTTTAAGACTTTCAGTGTTAGGTGGAAAAGCCACTATAATCTACTGTAGGCAATTCAGCACACTCAGACAAAGCACTAGCTCAAAAAAGGGGTGTTAAAAGCTCAGCATCACAATTTGGGACAAGTCATCAGCAGCTGTAAATCCTTGTAAATAATTTGAATCACCTAAGATCTGCATTGGAAACATTGTTCAGTTCATGTTTAAAACCTTTCCCTCTGTCTTTGGGTTATGAAGCAAAGCACAAACTAAGCAGCAAAGCAAAATTATGATCAGCAAAGTACCTGTTCTTCACATTATCAGCTACTGATATCAATGGCTTCCATTGGTTTTCATCCAGAAATAAAGCTCAGGATATATTCACATAAAACATCCTCTCATTTGTCAGTCACAATTCCAATGCTCAGGACTACTAGGAATGAAAGGTACACAGTCTATGGACAGAAAGCTGAGAATTTGCAAACAAGATGCATGCTGAAAGTTTCATTTGGACATAGTTGTAGACTTAGAAATAAATTTCACTTTCTGAAAAAAGATCCTCTTCATAAGTTGCTTAATGTCTGTAGAACAATTTGAGGCAATAAGACTGCAATATTTAAAAAAAAAATTAAAAGCTCTTTCTATTTTCATCATTACTATGAACTTTCCTTCTGAGGCTCTTTGTGTCCTTTAAGAGTCTTTGTCTCTCACTGGTTTTGCCTATTTAAGATTTGCCTACTTAAGTAACATCTTCAAGACAGGAACCAGTACTTAACATTCTGCAGCGTCATAGCTTAATACTCTGTGGTCCTAACAGCTACCTAGAATCAAAAAGGTTACAGATATTCTATGATGTCAAGATTAATTCTCCAAGTAGTTTCTGTTTAAAATAGATGCAAGGATTATTTTTCAGCTAATCTAAAATACTTGCTGGTCTCAATCACGGATACAGAAACAAAATATTTTGCATTAATCTATAATTGTAAAGCAAATTTTATCTGATGAGGATAACTTACATTTGTCTCAGGGCTCATATTCAGGTAAATTGCTATTAAATACAGCTAGAGAGACAGGTAGCTTCTATATATGGTGGGAAAAATCGCAGTGTGGCTCTTCTGCTCATTTTGCCATTTACAAAGCTCCAAAAGAATGTGCATATTTAAGAGAACAGGTACTTTGGACTTAACTGCTTCCTACTCCAAAACCAGCAGTTACTTCTCCACACCAAATTTTTCTCCCCATAGTAGTGAGAACACTGCATTTAGCTCTTCAGGACGTTTGGACAGATTTCCATTTCGGCTCTGGCCTTTCCCTTACGTGTATCACAGCACCCATGCCCCAGTCTCATAGTAGTCCAACAGTCTTCACTCTGAAATATTTGTCTTTGCAAGCACTGAAGACAAATTTTAGCCAGCCTTGCACCTTCTTAGTTTTCTTCCACATTTGCTGTCATATTTCAACACCCATAGGTGCAATGACTTACACCAGCACACCTGCAGGGACTGTCAGGTGCCTTTGAAATAGGTCTCCCCATCCTTGAGAACTTGTTGACCATGAGTGAGCATGATTTTATGAGGACTCTAACTGTGAATACCTCCTGAAAGCATTAAAATTGAAATAATCTTTCCCTTTTATATTTTGAAGTTTTAGCTTTTGGCAGTGTAAGTATTTGAACCAAGCCAGATGTTAAATATTCTCAAAGGGAAATAACCACATTACCTTTGGATCCGGATTTTCTGAGAGAAAACATTTTACTGGAGCAAGACCATAAAGAGGGAGTTAAAGCTGAACTTCAAACATGAAATATGCAATACAGATGCAAGTGGTGCTCTAATTCTTAGACAGATTTTGTAACTATGTTAATGATTCAACTGCATTCTTCTAACAAGACTGATTATGGGTTTGTGAGCAATTGCAAGGCATATTTCACTCAATTCTAACACTTCCTAGAGAAGAGAAAATTACAGAAATTCTGGTCTTTATTAAATTGTTCCTTGAATAACTTACATAGATGTGACTGAGGAGGAAGATATTAGCGAAAGGTCTTCTTACTAGAGGAAAGGAGGTAATTTCTATAAAGTAACAGAAGAGTCAAGCATCTGAAAAAATTCTCAAATGTTCAACATACCTATTTTAGAGGCAGGTAAAGGCATAATGTGACCGCACTACACATGAACTAGTTTCATAGGTATTCTATACCAACACAAATTTCTTCAATTATATTTAAGAAGTTTAGGTTTTCTTTTCCTAAATAATCCTTTTTTCCTGCATTGCTGATGATTTTTCTTTTTTATAGCTCTATAAACAAAGCCTGAAGAAAGATAAAATTAACCAATTAATTTAATTCCAGATTTTTCCTAAAAAAATCTAATTGGGAGATAGCTACACTATTTTCATGTATCAGAATTTAAGTGAAAGCTTACAATTAAAATGAGTAGAAGCAAAGAACCAGTGCATCACCATGGTTGGAAGACACCTCTGGGTACTCTCTGGTCCAAACTTTTGGTTCAAAACTTGATCAGCACGTTACTGAGGACCAAGTACATAATCCAATTGTTTGATAACTGTTTAGTTGTAGTTACTTGAAAGTCTTGATTAATAACAGAACTGAATTTACAGCTATAAAGCTGAGCTTTTTTTAGAAGTAAAATCCTGAAATTAAAACATGGATACTGAAAATAGGAATTTGTTTTACTTTTAATAGTCACCACAGTTCTTAAATGGAATATATAAATGTTCAAGAAGTACTAACTGGAAAGCACAAAGTAAGTAGTTGAGATTCCTTGCACTAAAAATTACATTTCCATATTAAAACCAGCTTTTAATGTGGCTATGATTTTGTTTTACCAAACACATGAGCCAAGCTTCAAGGTGCAAACAGGAGAGAATCTGTATTTATTTTCATTGCCAGATTATACTCATACCCGTATATTTGCTGACAATCATAGTAACAGGTAATTCTCACCACAGAGAATTAAGGCTAAATTAAGGCATCCATAGGCTAAATCAATCTATTAATCCACAACATGTTGCTCTTCTTTAATTGGATCGCATTTATACACATTTTCTATGTCAAAAAGAAAACCAACACACTTTATTGTGCTTTGTAGCACATATACCCAGGCTATGGCAATAGCAGGAGTGCTGTACTTGTGCACAGAGCTGCCAAAAGCGCCCTTCATGCACCACTGAAAGAGTAAGCATTACTTACAGCAGCGGTTCAATACAGCCATGGAGGAGCAGGAAGACTGGTTCTAATTTTAAAGACGAAATTTGGAGCTATAAACAATAAACGCAACAAATCTAGCCAGCTCCTTGATTAGGAGAGACGATGTAATTTAGACAGAACATACACTTGGATCAGTTGCTACTCAGGAAAAGAGGAGTCATCCTGTTCCAATTTATTTCTGTACTAATCTTAAGTAATAGCAGCCATCTAAGATCAGGATATACAATCTTCAATTCTCTCCAGTGAACAATGTATGTAGATTCTAAATAATAAGGCCTCAAAATAGCCTTGTTTTGAATGTGCTATATGTTTTGGTACAAGGAGCTGACACCATATACTGCTAAAAGAAGGCTAATTTGATTTCCAGCATAGCACAAAAGTTCTATCAGGTTGGAGCCACTACAGACTCTAATGATATTCTGGAACCTCCACATTTCCTGTAAAATCTGTTTTCACCTACAGCAAAATAATTTTATGCTGTCACAGTTCTATCAGAAAAAGGAAAAAAGCCAAAAAGAACTGCAAGTGCAGCCATATTAAATCATGCTACTTAGGAGGAAACAGGATGGAAACCTCTGGAGATGTAGCTGGATGTGTAGGGGTTTGTACTGTAAGAAAGTGAATTGAATCTTCTTATACAGCCTGCTCTTCACCTAACTCAGAATAAGTCAGCTTGTTCTGAGGGTCTGGGCCAAATTATCAAAATGAAATTTGGTCTTTTGTATACTGTTCTTTGCTGATCACCTCCTGTAAATAAAGTGATCAGCACTTTTCCTTCAGTAAAAAGGAAACACCCTCTTGCCTACAAGTATTTTCTTTCACTAGTTCTCCCATTCACATTTCACCTCCTGTTTTGCAAGGAGATTGTGTATTTAAAGAAAAAGAGAGACACAGAATACATATGTGCGTGGCATTGCTTTCCTTCCAGCAGTAAAAGCAATAACCATAATTCTCTGTAGCACATTAAAACAGGAGTGTAGTCATTACATCATTACATTATTCCACATCCAGTGGTGTCTGATAAAGAATGATTTTATACAGTCTATGATTTAAATATTGATTTAGTTCAGAAGAATTTGTTCTTGTTCGCATGCTTGTTTAAACAGAACAACAGCATGACAATTGCTTATCTTTGCAACGTTTGTTCAAAAGAACAATGGTCTTGGAGGTACTGCATGCTCTATCTAACTTGGTTATACTGGAGGGAGCACTAAAAAAGAAAGTAGTTGTTTGAGGCTGATGAAAGAGATAATACATTGATATAGTGTTTCTTTTGTTTCCTTACTTCCCTGCTAATTCAATTAGAATGTAAACCTTCCCTAGTAATAAACTAGCATAGGCTCCAGTGCCAACAGCAAGTCTGGCTTTTTGAAGATACCAGGTTATCAGACATACAGAAGAACTGAGTATTTCAAACAGGGATTCAATCAAACAGGGTGTTGCTGTCCTTATCTGTAGAACTAAAGATACTAAAATGATTCAATTTTGCTGAAGGTTTATTCCCTTTGGAATTAGTTTCATACTGAGATAGGGACCTTATTTCTTTTCTAAATCAGTGCTAAAAGAAAACACCTAAGTTTGTTACTCACCTAAGAAATATTGATTTTCTTCTTTTTTTGAAAAGTTTCCTTGCAACCATAAAGCTGTCCTTTCCATTTTAATAAAACCCATTGGAAATGTATTGCGGCAATGCTGTTGTACCACTAAACATAAGAATTTTCCTGTGCTAGTGTTTTGCACCTCTGGGATTAATAGGTCAGTAATAAACATTTGTTGTTCAACCCCCACAGTCCCTAAAGTGGCTAAATAACTCTAAGACACTGTCTGTTCGTGTGCTGGAGTGCAGTGCATTCAGAAAGTCTGGGCAAATGTATGAGCATGTCTCCTTTTGGGAACAGAACTAAACAACTCAAGTAGACTCAGGTTCAGAGGGATCAGAGATCACCACTCTGTATTTACATAACCGGATCAACATCTTCTCACGCAGTAAATATAAAGTATTTTCATACAATCAAGTTCTTCAGTTATTTAAGAACACTTTGTCCCTTAGATAAGGGAAATCTAAAGTAGAAACTGTCCTATTTGGGATCATTGTGAGACTTTTGTATAATCTTCCTGCAACTTACTGAGCCAATTCTAATTTTATTGACATTGTAATCTTCAGTAAATTGCAATACTTCACCTTTCTGCTTTACTATATTGTTCCATTGCTTTTACATTGTTGCCAGATGGTCTTATACTTCATAATGTGATGGCATGTAATGTGTTTTTTACTACCTCTATAATCCAATGGGTTTTATTTTGGTTTCTGTAGCTGTTTTTAACTTGGGCTGTTTCCACTGCTCTTCAAATATGGCAGTATTCTTTGAATGTGTATTAACTATGATAGTTTCATCACTCATACCTATACATTTGCAATGCAACCAAACATTACCCATTCCTTTAATGTTGCTGAATTGTTTGATTTTGATTAGAAAAATTTATTCTAAAGCAGAGAGACAGGAATTCATTATATGTACATATAGGTACATATGTCTGTGGCCTCCTCATCTGTTCTGACTTAATATCTACTCCTCAGGGAACCACAGAGGTAATCAGTTCTAGACTGACCTGCTGAAAGATAATTAGTCATGTAGTAATACAATGAGAAAGCAAAAAGACATTATTCTAGAATACCTAAGTATCACTCAAGTAAAAAAACTCAATGATTTTTATTGACTGATCCAGTCAGATACATTTTAATCCTGCAATTGCTTGATACTAATGCTTTAGATCTTTTCCCCAACTTTACCCTGTAAAATGCTGTGCTTTAGTAGATGCCAGGTAGTAGAATGTTTTTCTAAAGTCAGATGAAGTTGAGATAACTCATTAGTTCACAGAACTAATCTTTAGGCCAGATCTTACCCTAAACTTATGATTCCTACATTCAGCTTTTGACTGTGAATTTAAAAAAATGAAATATTTTCCTGCTTCTGGAAAACCAGGATGTTATTCATAAACAACAAAAGTGCAACATTTCCACTCCCCATGTGATGGCTAAGAACTGCACTTGGGCTCTGCAGTTTCACATAAAATGAACAGAACCCAAAGCCAAACATCATGCTTGGATCCATATACTCAGCAAGCCACTGAAAACCTTTCCAGAATGTAATGTTATTCCTTGCAGACTCTATGACAAAAATAAAGTTGATCTATACAGCAGTTTTGCTATCCCCATGCAGCAGTTTAAGTACAGGATTTAAAGCTTATTTTACAGCTACTTGTGCCCAGCTATGAATTGAAAAAATTAAACAGCTGTTCTGTAGCATTTTCTGAAAGAGAATGGTTTCCAAAGCAAAGATACTGTAAACTCCCTGAGAACAGTGTGACATAGTCAAATTACATTTGGATCCAGCTTTTCCATTACAAATCCCATAGGAAACTATAGTTTGCAGATGGAAACTAAATGTTTCAATGAGATGTGATCTAAGTGGTCCAGAGAGGGTTTTTTTTATGAAAAGAACTAGAAAAATAACAAAGTTATTATTGATTTTCTCTTCATCCCTATTGCTTTTTCACACTCATTCAAAATCTTACTCTAATTCACAAAGCAATCATTACTTTCTAGGGATGTTTTAATTACTATTTTACAAAAGAAATACAGTATTTTTTTATTAATGTGATATCCTTCAGACATACCAAATAATATGTTTCATTTAATAAGCCAAAATCCAGATATGGGATGAATCTTTTTCAAAGACTGCTCTACTGTTGACTTCACAGATTCAGAAAAATCGTATTTTGTTGTTGGAGAATTCATTGCACCAGTTACAGTAGACAGCCAGGTCATGTGCTAAAATCCCAATTGAGTTGTCAAGCACTTACATCAAAAATATATCAGGACTATTATAAGTGGAAGACCTCAGATCCCTGCAAAGATCTGCTTTATTCAAAGTCCTTTAAATGCTTTTGCTCATGAATATCCAAACTTACTTCAGTTTGGTACCACCAGTGATAAGAGTGGCAATAACAGCTTCACTTTTCTTCACTATTCTCTTCAACGTCGTAATTTCTCAAACCATAAGCTCACCTTCAATAAGAAATTGTTGTAATATATCTCCAAAGTTTCCAAACAAGACCTCTTCTCTGCTAAATCAACATTTCAAGAAACGTATATATCACTGCCCTGTCTTTGTTCATCACTTAGCTTTTCTTGATTATTGAAGCAATTTCTTGCAGAATAACTATGCACAGGAGAGTTACTGGTTTATTTACTTTGGGGGGCATAGAGTTTTGGATTATATGTCTTTAGTGATGTAGAAGAAGATGATGTCTGTGTCCTTGTCAAGAAAAGGCTTGCAACCCTAAACTCTCCTCCCAGGGAAGACAAAATTCAGTTCTGCTGCAGACTGCAAACTGTGAATATCAAGATTATGCACCACACACAAGTATAAAATGCCAAAGTATGGGTTTCTCAACAGGTAACTAAAATACTGGAAAGAACTGGAACATGAATAAACCTATAAAAATCTTCAGCATGCAACAGAAGGGGGCATATTGTAGCCTAAAGATTAATACAAGAACAGGATGTATGCCCTGTAAGACTTACATTTTTAATTTTTGACACAAGATACTAATATTTTTCCTTGTACAGTTTGCAACATGAATGTGGATATTAGCAGTTCTGTGTATAGCAATGGAAAATATCCATTGAATTGTCCACCCAAGTCATCATAACTGTTGTTATCTGTACACACCACTTGTCATTAATTATCTGGCTTGACTTAAGTTAGAAGACTACATTGGTGAGGTAAGACATATCACAGGGTTCTTCCTCATATATGCCTATGGCAAAGAAGACAATGTTTTGTTAAAACCATGAACATATTACTTTTTTTCTTTTAATAATGTAGCACTGTTTGTTAACATTCCAAGGAAATTTTTATGTTCCTTGCATAACTGAATCCATACAGCCAACTAGTAAAGTACAGCTGTCCTCATTTGGGGGACCACCTCAGCAGAGAGGCCTACAAAATGACAGTGTGCTCTTTGGGTAAGCAAAGCAGAAGCCAAAAGAGCGTTTCTGTTATTAGACACATAAAGTCAGCAAGAGTCAATTGTCCTAAGTTTATTTGCAAAATAAAATTAGTTTTCCAATTGAAAACTAATTCACAAGAGGAAGCTGAATTAGAACATAAAGAACGTCTGCATCCAAGAGGGAATGAAAGCATTGGAAGTAGTACAACAGGGTAAAAATTTGCACAGTTTAAAAATTAATTAGCATACACAATGAACAGACAAGGGGAGATGTTCCAGGGGACAGGGCACTAGAACTAAGTTCAGAGGGCTTTATTCTACCATTAGCCTTAAAGGAGGCTGGTTTTAGGAAGTACTGAGTGTCCAGACTCTGAGAGGTTGGCCAGTTTAAGGTAATAGGAAATCACAAACCACATCAGTTGATTCTGGAAGTTCCCTCTTTGCTTATGAGAACAAAGTATACCCAAGATATAGTTCTGAATTTATTAAAGTATAATGCCTTCCCTAGCTCTGATCCATGCACCTCTTTCCCAAGGAATCCTGAAAGATGCAGGAACATCAACAGCAGTACTGCAAAGCAAATCATTAACTGAGCCATTCAATCCAACCCTCTACACTCTAATGCTTTTCTTTTAATTGCTGCCAGGTTTGCACCTTTTACATTCACAGAAAGCATGTTTCTCCACACAACAACTCTGTGAAGAGCAGACTTTATTTACTATAAAATTTTTATATTCAGAAATTTTTTTAAAAACCCAAACATAATTCATTACCACTAATCTTTATTTTGGAGTTGCTCAGTCAAATCAGTGGATTTACTGCAGAATAAAACTGGCGTATTGTGATGATGAATCAAACTCTTAGCCTTTGATAATTTCAGGTTATTTGTGGCCAGTGAAATGGCAACTGCTTACAAAATCACTGTAGCAATCAATTTTTGACCTTGGTTTTCCCTATAATTTGCATCATGATTTAGAAGAAAAATCACAAGGAAATTTAGGCAGGTATTAATCTAATGGGAAATGAGGATCATGTAGATTAGGTTATGTAAGCAAGACTGTGACCAGGTAGCAAAGAAACAATCCTC
This sequence comes from Melozone crissalis, assembly GCF_028551555.1. Lineage (NCBI taxonomy): Eukaryota > Metazoa > Chordata > Aves > Passeriformes > Passerellidae > Melozone > Melozone crissalis. Next base: position 56,356,899 of record NW_026535794.1, on the reverse strand, counting down.
ACAATTCATGGCCAAAAAAAAAAAAAAAATAAAAAACCAGTTGTCTTACTGAAAAGTTTTGAAAATGGTAAATAAAAAGCTTAAAAGGAAAGTCAATACATGATCCACAGTCCTACAGGGTTTGCATTCTTCTAAAGTCCTAAGTATGTTACTTTTGTAAATATTGTTTCACATAACAGAGTATCAGCATAAATATCTTGGGGAATTTGGGAGTCTGTTTAAACCATTGCAGTCCAAGAACATAAATACAAGATCATCAAACTACTTGATTCACAAAAAAAAAAAAAAAAAAAAAAAAAAAAAAAAAAAAAATTGAAAAAAAATTATGCCAGAAAAGACATAGAAACACCACAGAATCACAGGATGGTTTGGGTTGGAAGGGGCCATCAAAGATCATCGAGTATCATTCCTCTGTCAGGTGAAGGACTATCTCATACTAAATCCAGTTGCTATAAGCCCCATACAACTGGACATTGAAAACTTCCAATGATGGGGCATGCACAGTTCCTCTGGGTAACCTGTTCCAGGGTTCCACCACCCTCACCACAAAAATCTCTTCCTTATATTCAATCTAAACCAACTTGTTTTACATACAATTTCAAGTCCTCTCAAAGACCAAAACACATTTTGTTTGCAGAGAATGAAGGATATTGCTTAATGCAGAAAGTACTTCAGATTTACAGATCTAAGTGAGCAGTAGCTACTGGTCACCAGAGTCATCCCATTCCCATTCTAAGATTGCTGGCACATCACATAAACTGCAAACATGTAAAATGTTTCTTGAAATTAGCTCACTTGTAGCCTGCTTGTACTGTAAAAATAAGCTTTAAATGTCTTGCAAAGCAGAGTTACACTAAAATACCTCAGCAAGCTACTTCACAGTCACAAGCCAGACAAGGCTTGGAGTGTCCAGATTTTTATTTTATTTTTTCTTTTATTGTGAGTAGCTTTTCTTTTGGAAAAGCAGGGGAATGTTTGAGGATGTATTTGTTAAGAACTCTTTTCCCCTTCTCTAATGCTTCCTTTCACTGTCACAGAAATCTGCTATGGCCAATGAGCTAAAAGAGCTCCTTTAGGGAAAATTTCACATCAGTTTCAGATATTTTTCTCTAGACTTAATGACAGTTTATTACTCTCTTCTCCGAGGTCACACTCAGGAAAGCTAGTACTTCTCCTTCTTAAATACCTTCTCTATCTCCAGCAGTCAATATATTTATTTGACTAGGTAAAAGAACCCAAATACATTGTGTATTAAAGAGACCAAATGAAAGTTGAAATTTACACATTAATTACAAGAAGCATTCACACATTTGCTTTGACTTCAAAGTCACTCTCTGCATTATATATATATATTTTTTATTTCGATTTTGAGGCAGAAACCTACTTGGACTCCAGAATTGCCAATGAGTCCTGTATGCTTCGGTAACATTAATATTCCTGATTTCCATACAGTCAGACAATTTGGTTTTTGCTGCTGCTATCTATCTCAACAAATTCCTGGGCCAGTAAGTTCCACAGTTTAATCATATTTTGTGTGAAGAAGCCCACTAGATTTGAATTTTGTACCTATTAAACCTATTTAATATTTCTAGAGCCTATGTTACGCACCAGGGAAAACATGGTTAATAGAAAAGGCTAATCGGAAAACTGAAGACTCTTTGCAGCATCTACTGGATTTCATTCAAAATCTGGATTCTTTGGCACCACTCTGTCATCAGTGGTTTAAAAAAACTTGGGCAGGAACACAAATGGAGATTTTTTTATCTACCAATAATATGAATATACTTCCTTCTAACTGAAAATAACTTTGTTTTGAACAAAATCAAGCAAATTATGACTAATTACTGCCAAATCTACTGTATGCTTTTGATCCATTCAGCTAAGCTTACTGATCTGTGACATCCTCATAACTCATAAAGGCTAATTCCCAAAGACTATGACTGTGTAATTCTCATCTTTTGATCACCAATTAACATTCCCCAGGGGAAAAAAAAAAAAAAAAAAAAAAAAACAACAAAAAAAACCCAAAAAAAACCCCAAAAAAACCAAAAAAAACCAAAAAAAACCAACCAAAACCAAAACCAAAAGAAAAAAAATTTTTCTGTGTCATTGTACTGTACCATGTCTGGTAATATCGCTTATGTATTTGGTAAGTGGCAAGTTACTTCTGCAGACTTTTATTTTAAAATAATTATCATAGGCACACAAATAATTAATTTACTATTGTAGGAGGTTTTGATGCAAATTTTCATCCCCTTAGAGTTGTGCTTCATTAATGGATTTTCTTAGTTAATCTCAAAATTCTCCAGTATTCATAACGATGAGATTGTTGCACACACACACATACACACACACACATTTAGCACAGCAGGACTCTACTACTCTAATTTTTGGCCATGGTATTCAGCTAAATAATAGCAGTATATGCTTTGCAGTAGTCATGCCAGTTTTTACACATGATGTGAAAGCAGGTAAGCATGATCAATGTTCTGTGGCCACTTTTCTTTCCCTTATGTAAGTAATAATTTTGGAAGAGTATATAACCAGGGATATATACAGTATATATATAACTGGTTATATATGCAGTATATAACCAGTTATTTTCCCAGAGCATCCAAGAGAAATTTGTGTGGCTCTAATGAGATATGTACAGATGCAGGACTCCCACTGCCCAGACCTATAAAGCCAATAGAAAGAGACAGGCTCCTCTACTCTAATCATTTGCAATGGGTTTATAACCCCTCATGTCCTTGATACTGACTGCATTGACAGAGATCCAAAGCATGGTACCTTACAGAGAAAGGATCAAATCACTCCCCTGAACTCAATAGTTATATTACACCCCTTAAAGGAAAATGGTTTTCAGGCACCACAATGAATAAAGGGTCAAGCATATCCACTGAGCTAATCTTCTGTCCGGGTCCACATGGACAAACTGATGCATGGGAAATCTGGAGAGTGCCTGGTTTGCACTCAAACATCATTGCAAAGAATCCACACCAAGGAAAGACACATTAGGTACTAGTGGAGTCCCTTATGCATGATATGGTTAGAGTGAATTTTCCTGGGATTCTTCTTCTTCTTTGGAACCTCCCCCGAAATACAAGCCAATTGAAATAAAATTTTAAATTTTCTTCTGAATTACATTATAAGCCAGCTGCAGTAAAAGTGATCCTCTGCCATCATGTAGGCTTCTTATGAACTGCATTGTCCTTGTTAAATGCTTGACTTCTTGTCAGTCTAACCCCAGTCTCAAAGGACTATAAATAGAGAGCAGTTATTGCACACTTCCAATCCACTGCAGCAGCCAGGAACCCTGCAGTTTCTTAAGAGAGAAACACACAACACAAAGCTACAAATATTTCTATTTTCTTTTTTTCTCAGGCACTCTTTTCACCCCAGAGAGTGGAAATAAAATTGAAGAAGATGATCATATGACCCTGGGAGAACTGAAATGATTGCTCTGATATGAACAGTCTTTGGTAGGATCCTAAGGAACAGTATGCACTGGTGACATTGTCAGCAGTCACTAACTTTTTGTCTTGATCATTGGCCCCAGGAAATCTGTGGCTTGCAGCATGTCTCATATTTACTGCTGCTGGTGTAATATATGGTTTACCATGACAAGCAATCTTTAATTTTGGGAGGCCTGTGGTTGTCTCAGAAACATCATGTTTAGTGGAAGAATTTAACAAGAACTTGTATTCAGTTTTCAAAAAAAAAAAAAAGGGGAACGTTTGACAGAGATTTCAGGTGTATTTTCTGTAACATTCTGTTAAGCTGTAAGACAAGATATGATAAGGGACAATACAGTTTCAGTTAATTTTTTCAGCCCTTTTTTTACTATTTTTTAAATCTCATGGGTTTTTTTCCTTAAAAACCAAAACTTAACAGACTAATATCTACATAATGACTACCAACACACAGACTAATAATTTCCACAGCAACTGATGACTAATGCAAGAAGAAGATATCTGCTTGAAAGTTCTTCAGTAGCTGGAAATGTTCCCTTGCCTTTTAATTCCTTCAGTCACCAAAAAGGGCAAAATTTCCTCACAATATTTGGGGCTGAATTTGTGATGGCACTCAAAAGATCAAGTTGGGGTTATTTTGAATCAAAAATTCATCATCAGTCAAAGTCAGACCCTATTTTGGCATTACTCTTTTTCTTCCATCAGTTTCAGAGCTGGATCCAAATTTTTCTCTACACATGTCATAGTTCTGGCATGATCCAGCCAAAAGCAGGTCAGCAGACCAACTCAACTGACTTCACTGGTGCATGAGTAGATTCTGAAGTCATTTAAGAACAAGTCAGGAAAATACCATGGAAATGTACAAGCTTACAAGCAACTGAATCCATCAAAGACACTAAATTTTGAGCAAAAATAAACAGCTTCCCAGAACAGGGATTATAGTCCACCCTAGGAGTACTGACCGGTGGATTGCATGTAAGAGATTGCTCTTTCATGCAAGTTTGCCTTCTGGCTTCTGTTCAATTAAAACACTCCCAGGTTAACCAGGCAATTTAGGTCTACTGCTCTTATTACCATTAACTTATAAACATTGTGACATTTGCCCTGGAGACCACTCTTATGTTACATGCTGGTAAGGCATTCTTTCACTCAGATTTGCAGGGGTTTATTTCATGGAATGGAAGGGGACAGAAGCATCTCACTGTTGTTGGTAATCACAAGCTTGTGAGAACCATGTCATGCCCTTTTGGGGCAGCAAAGTGTGTACAGTAAGTTAATCAGTGTTTTCCTGGTGTCCAGATGTGAGGGAGCAAAGGCAAGGCAGTGCACCCTCATCCCTGTGGCACATAACGGGATGTGATGGCAGAGACTCACCAGGCTGCAGGGATATGCCTGGAATGTGACCTGGCTGTCAAGCCATGGTGTCAGGAAAAATCTTCTACAGAAAACTTTGCTCTTAATGTCATACTTGGTTTTCATCAAGGATATATATTCTCTAGCCTGGCTATCACAGTGAAATGTGATACTTCCCAGAAGTCATACTTTATAAAACAACTTGGAAAACCTAGTGCATGAGTTACACATGATAACCATCTACCCTAAGAAGCAGATTCATTCTCTATAAAGTGCACTGCACAAGGGCAAAACAGAGCCAACTTTTGTTGGTTGCTCATCACACTGTATTGTCTGGCCATTTTCAAATTCCACCAGACAGGCATCAATTCCCTTGCCTATATCCTTGAACACTGAAATAATGCTTCAAAAGAGACACCATGAACTGTATTTTTCTTTTCTTTATTCCAAGACTTTTACTTTGGATAGTACTTTACACAAGGGTAATAAATGGTGCATTCCATTTATAACAAACATTAGGAAGAACAACAGCCACATTTTTCCTTTTAACTATGTATTCCCATGAGCAAGAATAGCATATATTCAAAACAGAGAATGATGCTCTTTTTTTGTCTATGAGCTGGATGGTCCAATTGGTTAGTGCATTAGCCTTTCTTCTATGAACACTTTGATTTTAATAATAGCTTTGGGCACAACAGAATATGAGTATGACAAATTCATCCTACGTGTCCTGACTTGTTACAAACCTCTGTACAATATACAAAGTACTTAAATATACTAGGGAAATTTAGAAACAAGGGAAAACTGTCTGTAACTTCTGCATAAATTAATTTTACAAATACAATAAAAATTTAAATGAATACTTACATTGATTATATGATTTTTGACACCACACTTGTTACAGGAACTGTAAAATATATGTCAAGTTTTACATCACCTGGAAACTTCGTCATTTTTCACTCAAGACAATATGTCTGTTGCCTTTTACTTCTCCTTCTATACATCTTTCTAACCTATCTAGAAGTCAAGATAAAGGGGAATAGGTAATATTTTCCATTTGATAACATTTATAAACATCAGCAAGATTTTAAAGGAATCTTGAATGCTGCTTGGTGTATTTCTGAAGGGTAAAAAATTTTAAGACTCTGGAGACTGCACTATGAATGAAAGAGAATTAAGACATGCAGTGGTGGAGATAATGCTTGACTGACATTTGTTTAAAGCCATTGAGCTAAAATGAAGGTTAACCTTATTAAAGGAGACTGTTAAGACAGGCACATGCTGTGGTCCAAAAGGAAAGTTCTTGTTCTTTGAATTCGCTTCTCTTCAAAGGAATTTGAGCCTAACAGAAAGGATGAACTGCTGTACTTCTTACCACACTTCTCCCTGAAACTTCTCATCATGGCAATTGGAGTGATACTAATTGCAAAGGACATCTAATGTCTCCAAACAGAGAGCTGACCCTTTTTGTTACTCCTCTGAGAGCAAGGGAATCCAACTCTGATTTACCATAAAGTACATTGGCAGAAAATTAGCATGTTCATAACACTCTATAAATACCATACAATTAGAGAATGTAAAATAGAGTTTGGACCCATAAAATTAACCCATCTCTAAGCAAGTGAAATCAAAACTTAAGATATTTGAGAGCCTAAAGTGATGAAAAAAGAAAAACTGATGAGCAATGTGTTTTTTTCAGTGTAGAATTGAATGCATTATGGTCTCTGGAATACACACATTACTTAAGTTGCACTGTTTTTTAAATTTTACTGGATTAGCTTTGTTTCTTCTCTTAAACTTAATGTTCTTAAACCTTCTGGAACCCAGAACAACTAAGCATAGCAATTCATAGCAGGGCAAAAACATTTGACAGACTCAAATCAAACACTGTTTACATTTGGGAAACTTCAGTAGCTGATGCAGATCTAGGTCTTTGCTCTTCCAGGCATTCATCTAACTGTATTCCTGCTCATTACTAGGGTTAGGGTTTCATTTTTTAATGAAAGCCTCAACTAGCATCATAAACTATCATATTGGACCCTTCATGTAAACAAATACTATAATGTTGATTTTTCCTCAGCAAAATCCTCCTGCTTAATTAGTACCCTTTTGCAGTATTACAAATATTTGTGACCTATTGCTGCCCTTGATTTGTATTTCTAAACTGTTACCCTAGAGTATGCATTGACAATACTGCATATTACACAAAACAGCATTTCTTTCAGTCTTATAAGCTACCAAAGTATGCAGACAGAGTCAGAAGCATTTTCCTTCACGTTTAAATAAAATAATTTCATAATTATTTCAGATTATATACAGCATGCAGATGGAGAGGATCCAGTGCTCAATTACCACATCTTAAGTCCTGAAATTATGCTTAATGGTTTCTTTTCTTGAAAAGAGCATAAGAAAATCAAAGTGTATGTAGTAGATTTATGAGAGTATTTTGTGTTGAGTATTAAGGCTTTAGTAGTTAGAAAGGACTACTAGTTCTGCTACTCTGCTAAAGAAAGTACTCCTAAATCATGTTATTTTTGCTATCAAAACCAAATCGTTGAAAGACAGAAAAAAACCAGATAGCCTGCAGATATTCTGCCAATATGATTGTCAAATACTGGTGTTTCTCCAAATGTTTTAAAAAGTAGTTTTAATGCCTAGATTAATTCCTAAAAAGGGTAAAATTCACTGGCAGAGCTCTTCACTTTAAAATAAACTGGGACAAATTAGGCAACCAAGAGAACTGGGATTCACTCCCTGCTGACAAAAATTCATTGCAACCACCTCATAAATGTTACACTCTAAGCAAATATCTCTCCTTAGAGACTGAAACTCATGGGAATGCACTTCTGCAAAATCCCAGCATGGGGATCCCAGTGCACAGGTCTCTAAGATGCTGATCCTATAAAGTTTCTATAAACTGTAACCTCATTTACTAATAGTTGTCCTTAAAAATTATTCCCATTCTCAAAACACAGCAAACTCAAGTCTTTCCAAGTGAGGCTTTTCAGTCTGCAGAGTGTCTCCAGATAGCCCCAAGGAGCACTCTACTACCGTGCCCCACTAGGGTTGAGAAGGTTTCCTTTATAATCTGACTTGGCTATTCCTTCAGGTCTGCTGGCTAAGATGTGACCCTGACAGTATTTTCATCAAAAATAAAACAGAAAGCAAGGCAACAGTTGTCTGTATTAATATCTTCATGTCTTTGAAAAAGTATCCATGCTGACCTTAAAGAAAGTAATGTACCTTTATACAAAGTCAAAATTGCAAACTAAACCAGAGCAATAAAACCAAATAATTTATTTAAATAAATTATCAAAATTCTTTATACCTCAGAAAAAAAATTGCTGATTTTTTTTTCCTTACTCTTCTCTCTTCATTCATGTTAAAATTAATGCAAAGGACAGAGACCAACTTAAAAATCAAAGTGCAACTTTGCATGCATTATTTTATCTATAAATAGATATAATTTATATATATATAAATCTATAGTTTAATTATCTAAACATTAAGGCTCACTCAAATCCAAGCCTCATTACAGTAATTTGAAATAAGAATGACTGAATGTGCAATTGCTTTCAAATTTAGTTCCTATCCAAGTTCCTAACAAAACAACCTGTTTGTTCAATTCTCATAAAATATGCATCTTTGCTTTTACAACAATTAGCCACTATTGTCTATCAAAATCTGAATATTTTGGTGTTACAGGAGTCTGATCAGACACAAGTATGCTCCAAGGCTGACATCAGTTGGTCTCCCCAAGTGCCTTGGTTCAAATGAAGCTTGGCACTGTGCTTATATGTGCCTCCAATGGTTTCTCATGAACATAAACCAGTGGGATCTCCTCTTTACAGTGACAGGCACCCACATAACATTTTCTGGTTTATAGAGAACTTCTTTATGCATCAAATGTCGAGCAGATACACCACTCACACTCTCCATAATGTCAACAACATGATGATTGATCACTGGATCCTCTCCATCTGCATGCTGTGTATAAATATAGCTGGAAAATAGGAGCACATTTCCCCTGCAGTTATGTTACAGTCCTGTTGAAGAGTATGGAGAAATAAGGTACATATTTACATACATAATTAGGTTTTCCCCAGTTGTTTTTGAATTACAAACTAAGGCTGTTTTTATGAGGTGAGCAATTAAATGTACCATAATTTCCTAGGATTTAAAGTGATTTTTGTTAGTGGAATTATCTGTGTTCCCACTCACCCTCTCTGCACCTATGCAGCTCCCTGGGATGCTCTCCAAGAATAGTTCAGTTAGTTTCCAAGTCACTCAACATATTTCACTTTTAAGCAGCTATGTGCTAAAAAGCTTCCACTGTTGTCATTCTGAATCTTTAATGGTATTGAAACTGTCAGGCAAAAATTGCATTCTCCTGCTTTTCTGAGCAGCAGGAGAATGAAGATGACAGAAGAGCCATGTTAATGTTAATCATAGATGAGGAATACAACCGCATTTTTCAGAAACTTAGGGCTCTGCTTTAACAGGCACAGGCTCCTTATTTCCCCCTTCTAGCCCATTATTTTAAAAAAGAAAAACTGCAAATAAAAAATTATAACCAAGAAAAACAATTAGCCAAACTGACTGAATCATGAAGATTCTCCCTGCCTGTATTTCCTATTGATTTTCTAATTGTTGTCATTTTGAATCATTAGATTGTTGTAAGTAGGTTCAACTCAATAATCTTTGAGCAACTTGTGATCATTCACCTTCTTATACTCATAACATCCTTCCGAAATTATTCCCTACTCAGATGGGGCACTGAAGAACAGAGGTCTAAGGTACCTGGGAGCATGATTAACATCCTCTATAATTTAGATGTCTACCACATTGTAGCTGAAGCTACAGTGAAACTGACACTAGAATCCATTTAATGGTTCTTTGAGAGCATTTCTGGCCATTAATCTCATGAAAGCCAAGAGCCGCCCTTGGAGTGTAATGAAAACAAAGTCTGAGACCCTGTTCTCATGCAGACATCTACACCCTAGATATAAAAACTAGTAAAGAAAAAAATACCCCACCATGAAGGATCTAGACAGAACTCAACTTATATCAGAATGTCAAACCTTAAGGAGTAATTCCAACTATGCTGCTGCCATCCCTGCACGTTCCAAAAAAACCCCTAGTACCCTGGAAGTCTTGTCTGTATATGCATACTCCCAGGAAACTCTACAAAGGCGCATCTTCTACAAACTCATTTGAAGCTGTCTCCACTCCAGCAGCCAGGCCATCATGTTAGGGATGGTTTCTGCATAAGGCAAAGAGGGCACATCCCTCAAAGCTGAGTACGGCGCCGCGTTGATGTGTCTCCCGACAATTCCGAGCAGAGTCGGCTCTCCCAGCCAGCTCTAAGCAGGGCAGCATCTCCATACTGCCTGTGACCACCTGGCTCTGCCTCCACTGCCCGAGTGCTTTGGCACAGTTGGTGTTGACAGATTATGCCTATTATTCACCATTACTATTTGTATCCTTTCAAAATGTTCTGCTGAGAGTTCAAAGACAAGGTACTAGCCTCAATGCTCCCCAGATTTCCTACTGTGCAGAAAATTTCCTTTTCTTATCAAATCCACAGAGCTATTTGAGGATCTCAGTTTCTTATTTCAAAATTCTGTTAGAATAGCAGAAACACAGACTCTTTAACTAAAATTCAATAACTTTTTCTATGTCCAATTCTGAGTATTAAGACACCATTGCATTTCTATCAAAGCACATAGAGAGCTCCATAATTCTTGTATTCAGAAGCAACAACAGTCACTAATTGTCCTTATCCTTCCAAACCACCCATGAGTTAAAAAATAGAAAGTTTTCTTTTCCTCCTATGGAACTCAGACTTTGGAAATACAGCTCAGGACCTTTTATTTTCATACTTTTGATGATCAAGGCTTAAGCAAAATAATGTCCAGCACTGCTGCATTACATCTTGCTGCCTTGCAAAATTCATACTTTGCTTCAGCTTCCAAAAGAGCCAATGTATTGGAACAGGTGGACATCTGCTGCAGGATGCACAAAGGACATTTAGGCAGGAAGAGACACCACCTACACCAGTCAAAAAAGCGGCCCACCTGCTGAGCATTCCTGTAAATTCATCTGGAAGTCCAATCCCTGTAGAAGGGAATTTACACCATATACATTCATTTAATTGTGGGGATGCCAGAAATGAGAGGCTGTTGCTTCCCTCCGCATGAACGCTGGACAGAAGCAGACAGCATGCGGGATTTCCTCGCCATTCCCTACCAATGCCCCAAGAGACATTTGCTACTAACCTGCTTATGGTGAGGTCATATCCTGGAAGAAAGTACCACATTTTTTTGTGTACTTGACCATTTTTGTCCTTGCCTTGAAAGAACTCTTCCTTTGGCCTCCTGCTATTTTTCTTGAAAGAGATGACAGCCCTCTCTGCCTTTGCCTTGGTCCTGCTAGTCATCATCTTCTTCTGTTAACTCTTTGCTGAAGCTCTTATACCCCACGGAAATACACACTTCCACAGTTGCTACTAAATGCAAAAAATCCCATAACACACAGCAATTAGCAATGTCAGCTAGCTGGCACTTCTCTTTTGGCCTAATATTGCTGTGGATCAACCACAGCTGCAGTTCTAGGAAGGATTCTGAACAAGTTATTTCTTTTTAAATATTGTTATTCCTGAGACTCTGTTGTGATATCAAATTAATCTGCAATTAATAAATGAGCCAGATTCTTGGTACCAGATGTGATTTTCTTGCCAATGAAAATAGGCTTGGGGGAGACATAAAAAGGTCCTAAAATGCACTAACTCTCATCAACACATAGTACAACCTATGTCAAAAGATTCAACAATTATCATTCTGGGTCTCTATTAATGTACACAACTGTTAAGAACGAACTACTGCAGCTGCATTTTTCTTAAAAACACTATAAACATTTCTCAGATTTAAAACACTGAGACTACACTGAATTATCTGTGTTGTTTCCCATGCACTCTTTCAACTTCCCTGCCCTTCTGCAGCCATATAAAAAGTAACAGAAGATCACACTTGGATGAGGAAGACACACAACAATGATTAAATTTTCACCTCCAAAGCACAGAATAGTGTCAGCATCTTCTACCCCTACTCTACAGCACATGAATTAAAATCTACTATTTCTGTTCCTTTGAATCTTATATTTTAGAAGATTCTTTGAACTAGAGATTTTAAACATGGCATTCTTTTAAAGATCACAGCACACATCTGGTGGTATGAATTCATCATGCTTTCTTCCTCACTTAGTACCCAGGCCAATCAATTTTAGAAATTAGGCTTATGAATTAAGCTGACTGATATCTCTCGGCCGACCTGTTCATTAGGTGAACATTATTTCAAATGAGTCAGAAACTGTCCATAATTTGCCCCAAACATGACAATTAAGTTGAAATGAATGTGGTTTTTTAAAAGTCAAATTTTTTGCTATGTGGTTTCCAAACCAAAGTTTTGAAACTTGCCTTGTAGCTTGCTGAAGTTTAAGTAAATGAGAATTAAAATGAAACTCCATGCAGAATATAAAATTGCCTGGTTTGGCCACACAAAATGCTTAACCAAACAATATTTTGGATAAAATGAATGGGTTGGGTGTCTTAACTGACCACTAGTTTTGGTGGTCCAATGCATTTTAATACAGAAAATAAAATTCAATAGAAAATGAAACAGAATTGCTTAATACATTATTTCAATCTTCTGTTTTACAAAGAGCAACTTCTGCTAGCATCTAGAGAATGATGAAGAGTCTTTGGAAAAACACACAGGAAACACTTTCAAAATTTAATCATTCCAATATCAGAGTAATGAATAAACAAGTTGGTGCCTTCAACCCTTGTGAAAAGATGTGAAAACAAACCAGTACAGCTTATAAGGGTTATTTATTTATCTGTACACAATGTATGTAGATAAATAATCTAGTAAATTGAGCACTTCTAATTTGATTCAAGCATGGAAATGCTTTTCATAATCATAGACCTAAGTCTCAAAAATGGAGCCAGAACCTTACAGGAGAAAATCTAACTATAAAATATATAAAACACAATTACTTGGCCATTCAACTGTATTTTATTTGTGTGCATAAGGTATGGAAAAATGAAAAGTCACTTGCAACAGACATTGCACAGTCACAGAAGAGCATTGAACTGAAAGGCATGTTGTGAAAAGAAGGTTTGCAACACAGAGTAGTTCTTTTGTTTTGAGCATATGATCTTTATTTCAACTATTATATAACTTTATAGAATAAGATTTTTGAGTTGAATTTTTCTCTTTCCTCCTACTACTATTTCAAGTTTTGATGTTCATACTTTAGTTCCCACACTCTTCACAGGACAAAGAATTATTTATGTACAATACTCTGAAAGGCACCTTAATCAACATGCCACCCTTATATTTATTTGTAGTATATGACTTGTACAAATTGGAGTGAGAGTGGGGAGCATACAGTGAACACAAGTCATCAAGAATAATAATTATAAAAGAGGAAAAATAAAGAGTCTGGTGTATGAAAAGTCTGGTGTTTCTTCATTACTCCTTAGTGTATTTATAATCAACCAATTTCCTTTCACATTTTCCGGCTCTGTAAAGTAGGACTCACATATCCTCCCAAAGTTTGTTTGTAAGACATACGATTCCAAGCAGCCATGCTTAAAGGAATTTTCTGAACTATTTTATAATGTGGCAGGATAATTTCCCTGTGCAGATAGTCACCGGACACAGAAGTTATTTCTTTGCCAGAACAATACTTCCCAGTTTTGATAATGATGATTTTGACTAGCTTCTAAGAAAAGCTGCCACCTGGTTATATCCATAATCAGTTCCTGTGCCAGGGATCTCTCCAAGTCACAGGGTTCACAGATGAAAACCTTGAGTGCAGATGAAAACCTTGCACAAAACTTCAAGAGATATCACTTCCCCCGCAGTAAGTATTACGTACATACAGCTTTGCAAAATTTTACCAGCCACCTTTGCCCACAGGAAAGTAATTTTACTCCTTTTGCAGACAAGGGGTCCATTTGCCTGGAAACCCTTCTGTTTCTGGGGGCTGCCTGTGAATTCCATGCTGATGAGGCTTGATGGAAGTAGAGCTTTCCACCAGCAAATACTCATGGTCAAGACAGAAGCAGTGTCGCAGCAGCAGCAGGCAGCTCTTCATTCACAGGAGCATCTCAGTATCTCACTGGTTCTGTTTCAGCAGATCTGAAATCTTTATGCCATGTTCCTCTCTTCATCCTCCTTTCTTAGTGTTTAGGGAAGAAAGAAATGAAGGAAAAGAAAGCCCAGAGGAAGAACTTACACTAAGATATCACTTCTTTTGCTGCACCATACTACCAGTGTTATCATGGCACATGTCAAGAAGACCGGGATCAAGATCAGTGTTATGAGAATTTCATCCGGTGGATCTTCCCAGTGAACCTTTTCTGAAGTACAGTTTGAAAAGAATTGTTTATGAATTCCAGTGATAAAGCCTTCTGCAAGGGGGTTTGGCCAAAAGCAACTTGCATTGTTGGCTTCACGTTCTGTGCACTGGGTAAAGTTGTCATAATACCTGGGAGTAGAAGAAAAATAAGAGAAGTTGAAATAGAATGTATATGCATATTACACTTTGAGAAAGCTATAGAGGGCACCAAAAGAAATCTCTAAGAGTGTGTCTATCATGTAGATTTTCTGCTGAAGGACCTCCAATGGAAGCTGTGGCACAGCGAGGCAGAAGGAGAACTGACTCACATGTACTAATGCAACTGACAGATTTCAAGTGAAGGGATCCCAGATGGACAATAATCAAACCCTGACTGCAGCCAGGACCTCCTAATGCCACTTAAGTACAAGTAGAACTCCCTCACTAGAGATATCTACAGATTCTTCAAAAAACATGCACACAAATGTGCCAAGAATAGGACATGTTGAACAAAGTATGGATATTTCATGCCTCAACTGCCACTAGACATGATGTTGTCGTGAAAATTACGATGTGGCACGAGGACTGAACCACAACATGCAGTGGTGTAAAAATTTTGGTTCTGTTGCACTCTGATGTAAGAAAATAATAGGAAAATAAACACACAGAAATTTAGCTTTTGACAAAATTCCTCTTCTTTCCAACTCCAGCAAATGCCCAGCAGGGAATAAATAAAGACATAAATTCTAATTACATGTTTGCTTATGAAAGGCTGGGAATTCCTTGTAATACCAAGATGTGATTTCGATGCTGCATGTGCTAAAATTTACCTGTCCAGGAATAACTTATATTTATGAGAATAGGCTACCCCTTGGGAAAAAAAAAAAAAGGCAAAAATAAGCCTAAATGAGTTTTGTGGTGTTATTATAGGCCAAAGAAATTCAGGAAGTGAATGGATATGGGGGAGGAGATCGGAAATTATGAACACTGTCTGGTAAGTGCATGAATAGGGCAAGAAAGGGAAGCTGAATTGTTGTCTGTTGCATTTATTTTAGTCCTGCGTGACTCAATAAACTCATTTCAAAGGGGAAGTAAAAATAGAAAGGAGAGAGCAAAAATCCACATGACACCTCCAGGGACAGCATCTTATTACAGCATCTGAAGACCCTACTCTCCCTTACAGTCCATATAAATATGGACTCCTGATGATTGACTTGTTCTGACATTAAGTCCTATAGGAGACTAATGTTGACTCAATGCTTTGCTGTAAACTAAAGGAGAAGAGACATTCAACGTTTGGCCCAAGACTGAAATCTACTGTCTACTTATGTCTGTCAGAGGAAATGTCTGCCTGCCGTGCTGCAACCACACAGGTTGGGCCTGCTGAACATCTAAATTTGCAGGGCTGTGTTCACAGAAGAAGAAAAAGCATCTCAGAAAGAGCCTTCTGCAAGTTCCTTGTAGTTCTCATTCTCATGGAGTTTGAGCCAATATTGCTCCAATCATAACCAAACACACTGGACAATCTAACGCTAAGCTCCGGCATGAAGATGCATATACACACAATGTACGTGTATTTTAGGCAAAGTGACTAGAAAGGAAGCATTTGTGACATCAGCAACCACAGGAAAACAACAGGAAATAAGTTAAAAATAAAATACAAATATCAGCTGCTTGCTATTTTAATAGTGTCATTTTAATGACCTGGTGGCATCCATTCTTTACGTCCTTGGACTAAATTAGGAGCTGGAAATGTCTAGCTGAATGTGGGAGATGCAGTCCCAGAGGATCTGAACAGCAACAGGTCTGAAGGCAAGGCTACAAGGTTCAGCAGGCTACAATGCAGAGATGGAGGAGCATCCATCTGCCCAGACAGGTCAGTGCTCCACCTAGCACAGACACTCCAGAATGCTGGACTCTGATCCAGCCTGCTCTGAGCCATGCTCTCGTGGGCACCTTTGTGCCATCAATGCCTGCTGTTACAGCTGCCTCAACACGAAAATCAACAATAAATCCAGGTGATTTCAGCACAGAAGTACTCTAAACTCAAAGATGCGTTGATGTAATTTTTTTTCCCTCTGTGTTAAAAATCTTATAGAAAATTCAGTGTTCTACAAAGAATTCTGTAGATTTTTTTCTTAAATGTTAGATGGTGTAAACAAAAATACTTCCACTGATTTTTGATAGTAAATACAACATAGCTAGAAAAAGTTGTTTAAGTGTTGCCAAAAGGCCAGATAAAAATAACTTGGGAGATAAATTGTATTTGAAATACTGAATCCCTAAGGGCCAAAGTAGAATAAAATGTTATTGTAATAGTTGGAATACCCTACAATTTTTCCTTAAAACTTTCTCTCATGAATAAAAAAGGGGTGGAAAAAAACTACCTGCACTATAACTCTTAGTTCACACAACTGTGAGAATGTAGATAAAGGAAAATCTCAGCTACTGGGAAACTGCATGTCTGCCAGTAAAGCTGAAATCACTTAAATATTTATGTAGTTTTGTAATTTAGAGTTTATGCACTGCAACAGAAAGTTCATACAAAAAAAAAAAAAGATCGTCTCTGCATAGCACTGTGGAACAGCTGCCTCAGAAGGGAGCACCTGCATCCTCATTACTACAGCATGGGTGTTTTTGTAGTTGATCAATTGGTTTGCAAGTTGGGATTTTTAAGAGAGGGACTGGGGGTTAATAGATATTTAATTTCAGTTCAACTCTCCTATACCTAATCCTTTCATGTCTTATGTAATTCTCTGCATTCAAATTAGGCTGGAAGGGAAACCTTTCCATTCTGTATAATAAAATGGCTATGACAAAAGATGTCCTGGCCTCTGGAGATACTTCAAGCAGAAGTGCATTAAAGTTCCACAACTTTTGAAAGGAAGGAACAAGAAATTATAGTTTCTACTTATTCCCCAAAGAAATAACTGGAGAGCACACTGGAGCTCAAGCTCCTTCACTTTTCAGATTGTAAGAGGGTGTGGGAACATTCTTTGTGCTGAGACACGTTTTCATCTCTTTCAGGCTAGCTACAAGGGACCCAGGTAGTACTCAGGAAAGGGATATTCACAGGGAGCCAGGTCACAAGCTTTGTGACAAATGAGCCAAAAAATTATATGAGTTTCAACTCAGCTAAGTAGTCCAATACAAAAACCCCAAAATCTAAGCACAGTCTGAGCAGCAAAATTCACATAAAGACATGCTTTGCCCTGATATGCTCAGGACAACTGTAGGTTCTGTTGAGGAACCAACTCCTTTGTCAAATTGCACATTATTGAAAATACTTTCAGAGAAATAATTCCTTTCAGAGCAATCTCTAGACTATAACACATTTGTCGTGAAAGATAATTTTCAATATTCTAGAACAATACCTCATTTTCAGAGCACACAAACTTTTTCTCCTGTTCTTAGGTTTTCACTAAACCAGATAATAACAACGGTGTCACTGAGGTTTTTTTGTTTAAACTGTGCAGTACTTTATTTTGTACTTTATCCATGAGAAAATGTATTTTTACATATTACCTATAACTAAGAACCTTGACAGGAGGAAGTTATTATGAGGAATGGTAGTGGACACATTTGCCTTAATGGGACAGTGTTTCAAGGAGTGTCCACTGAAACTATTTAAATAGAGAGCTAGGTTTATTACATCTAATTTATCTTAGGGTACACAGTTGCCTCTCACTCAGGGCAATTCTCAGTCTAAGTGGGGCTTGACTCTCATCTGTAGTTTCCCTCATTTCGAGGGAGGAACGTGGTAAATTCTTGCTCTTTCTTCCTCAATATCCCTGCACAGGAAAACTGCAGAGATGAATGGTTTACAAAAACACAAGCCCCACAGTCCCCTCCCCCACATTTTTGTGAGACTAAGAAAACAAATTGATTGTTCAACTAAGAGTTTTAACAAATAAGCATTTTCCAATGCAAAACTGTTATTTCAATTATCAAAAAGCTGAATACAATATATATATATTACTTAAGACAAACATTTGAGGGCATTTTCTGGCTGCAGCCAGTAGACCCACTGTCAGTTCCAATAGAAGAATCTTTCCACCTCTCCAGCATTTATGGACAGACCACCACAGAGACACTCAGCACATAAGCAGTCAGGAATGTTTTGCAGTTGCTTAATGAGGAGGGCCAAGGATTAAAAAGCAAAACACCACACTTCCACTACCCCATTTTAAATAACTTCATTTCATGCTTCCTGATATGATTATAGAAGGGTAGTACAAGATATATATATACATTGTGAGTAATTTTTTGTTATTTTGAGTCGACTAAGTACTCAGAATACAGTGAAAAATCTCTCAGCCATAACTGAGTCTTGATGCAAACCAGGTAACAGATACACCAGGGACACTCACTCCTGCTACTCTACAATCCCAGACTGCAATGTAGAGGCACTGTTCCAGGACACTACAAGTCATGTGGTGTATTTTAATAAAGATGCTTTAAAACTATTTGTGCTCTCCTAGATTATTCAGCCAAAAATTTCTTTATACACAATCACATATTAAATTGAATTATCATCCTTGTAACCTCCACCCAGACTGGAATACAAAACTCTGAAATGTAAAAATATTAACAAGAAATATCATATGATGAGAAAGGCTTTTCTTGCAGCATTTCCAGATGAACGGGAGGCAGGAAATAGCAAAAAACCTCACAAAAATAAAAAGTCTATTCTTATGTGAGATGCAGCCAGACTGTACAGAACTTCAGGGCATAGCAGCCTGGATGAACTTCAAATAAGGGTCCAAACCTTAGGATGATCATTTCCTGAGGTTTCACCACCATGTTAGAAGGACATCTTTAATTTTATAGAGAGTTAGGAGCCTGTAAATATGGTGGAATATTTCCAAGATTTTCTCAATCAACATCTCTCCAAACAATTTGTGTCTGTGTCTCACCCTTTCTTTAATCATTTATCTTCTGCCAAGATGAGTATTCTCACAGTCACATTTTTACCTCCCTAACCAGATCAGATCTACTGTTGTGCAGTTCCAATACAGAATTTAGCCTCAAGAAAATTATGTGCTACAAAAACACAAGGAAGGAAATTAATGGGGGTGGGGAAAAATGGGTTTAAGGAAAAAATTATAAAGTACAGTTTACTCTCACACCACTAAATAATGGACATTGTGACAGATTTACTCACTTGGGTTGAAAATAATAAACAGATTCTGGTATTCTTTGAAGTAATTACAGATCTCCACCCTTAGTTTCACATCAACAGCTGTCTGGAAAATTCAAAATGAACCAAACTAAAACCCCAGAAATGCACAACTATTACTGAATTGTTGCTAACTCCCTAAAGATAAAGCCAGAAAATTTAATATAAAGAGCAACTACAGATGTAAGCAGTTACTTTATACACCTAAAAGCCATTTCTAATGAGCAGCAGTGTCCTGGTTCAGGGCAAATTTTGGAGAGAATCCCCAAAGAGGCTCCTCTAGGAAAGCAAATTCAATCAGCCCCTCCCCCAGACCAGTCAAGGAGAAAACACCTCCTTGGAGAAAAGTGGAAAAAAGCTGCTTATTAAACAATAAAACCTAAACGGAATTAAACAATAAAACCTCTTGCTGCTCCAAAAGAGATGACAAACTCAGAAAGTCCCTCCCTGGGTTGCAGCTGAGCTCACTCAGTCTCTGATCAGTCTCTCTGGTGCTGGAAATGTCACAGGCCAGGCCCGGCCCAGTGGGCCACAGGTGTGAGCTGCCAGTGCTCCTCTGGGTGTTCAGTCCAGAGCAGGTTTAAACAGGTCCAAAGAAAAAGAAAAACCACAGTCCAGGGAACTTCTTTGCCTCAGACAGCTGAGCTAACTAAAAGCAAAGGAGAGCTCTGTCCCGCTGTCTGCCCATCCGCAGACAGCACAGTCCAGGAGCAGGAATGTGGAGGAGGAGTGCAGTGTCTGAAAACAAACTGCGAGCTTCTTCTCTCCCCCCTGCACTCTCTGGAACACGTCTTAAAGGTGCAAAACTTATTACTCATTATAAACAGAACAAGACAATTGAGGATAAAAGCATCATATAGTCAATCTAGGACAAGCAGAAACTACTATATTAAGCAAATGTAGAACAAGGAGGTAAATGAGGCCTGACATGCTGTACTGCATTATTCAGATCAAATATTTAGTAGCACCAGAATTTTACCGAGCCAAAAACTTCAACTGGCAAGCAGGCTTTACTTTCCACCACTCCTGACTAGATTTTAATGATTACTGAATTGTACACTCAGCCCATTTTTGGAGAACACCCAGTAAGAGGAGAAGTAGTCTCTGAAGCCATTACTTTATCATGTCTTTAGAAGCCAATCCCATAACTCCCTTGAGTTAGACAAAAATCAAAAGAGTAAGTGAAGGCAAATCCTAGTCCCACAATCACTGAAGCATACATATCCAACTTCTTATAAGCACAGTATCTCCTAAGTAGCCATCACTGATGATATGTGGAAGATGTCCTTAATAGCATGAATATAATCATTACATACTTACTCCTTACAGTGAAACACATCAGGCTTGTGATTCTGTCAGGTAAATGCAAATTTTAAAACCTCTTATTTATGGATCAAGTTTCAACTTGAGTTGGTCAACTAGTGAAAGCCTTCATTTTATTTGGACTTCTCACCAAAGGAGACAGCATGTTTCTAGGGGCAAGCACTGTTTTTGTGTACATCAATATTTGAAATTTTACAGTTAAAATTTTAAACCTTGTACTAGAACGTGTGAATGGAAGCAGGAAGCATTCCAAAATCCAGATCCAAATTATCATACCATCTTCTGATCTCCAGTAAACAGTTCTCAGCGCTGAAAATGGCAGATGCACAGTCTCTGCTACCTCATCTGCTTTCTCTCTATTATAGTCAGTTTTTTCTCTATTTGATTCAAATTACTTCACAATGAAAGGGCAAAGGCAATACCTGACTAAGATCAGGATTTTCTTCTTTCCTATCAGCTATGCATCTCTCCTCAGTGTCATTAGGAAAACCATTACCATTTTCTGGCACATATCCCCTTTCAAAGGCCAAGCATGACAGAGATGAGAGCCCTGAAAAGCCAGGAACACAATTTGAAGGCACATTCCATATTGTACAGGTACAATAGTAGGAATGTCATGTACAATTTCAAATCAAACTTCTGCATACTTCAAAACTATGTTGCCTTTACAGTCAGTCAAAGACTGGTATAATTGTAGGGCATGATGCACAATACAGCTTCTTTGATGCTTCCTCTGCCAAGGAAGGGAGCCCAGGACAACCAGTACTTTGGAGAGATGAGTCCCATACCTGTTGTGCTTAGCAAAAAAAAAAAAGCCTCATTAACAAAAAGCAAGCTACTAGAGAATTACACTCAAATCTGCCACTGTAGTGATGGAGAGGCATGCAAGCAGCATGCTATCCTTGTATCTTTCTCGCTCAACTCCTTCCCAAAAGCATTTCCACCTGAGTCACCACAGACTGGCACAATCCTCACTCCAGTCAGCGTGAATGCAAATGCTCCCAGTGCAAGCAGGTGTTTGGGTCAGCCACCGACACATCCTGAGGTGCTTCTGCTTTCTCCCAAATACATCAGTCACTTTGTTCATTCACCTTGGAAAGTTTGCTGCAATTAACAGTTTATTTGTCTCCACTCTTCTCAGAATGTTCCAACTGCATGATAAAACCATCATTCCAGCACTGCTTCCAAAATTAAATGCTCAGACAGCTTCAATCGCATCATCCAACGCCTGGGGAGGAGCCAGAGTCAGGAGGGAAGTTGCTAGCCAGAACCACTCTGAGCTCATGCCACATTTCAGGAGCTCAAGGCTTTTCTTTCAATCTATATGAACCAAGCTGACAGGTGTGCAGAAAAACTGTGGCTTGAATTCAGACTTGTGCTCCACAGTTGAACATCCAGCCAGCCACTCAAAACAAGCCACCATGAAGATAAAAATTTTTCTGACCAACAGACAAAAACTCACAAAGAAAGAAATAACAGAAGGGCCTTTCTTTTTCATTCCAGCTTACATCTACAAACAACTGCTTCATATTCCATTTTTATGAGGATATTAAAAAGTATTAAAGTGTCACCTGCTGAGTGGAAACTGTTATTAGATTCCACTTAGTCCAAAGTAGCACAAGCCTTTTATAATACCACAGCACTATTTTTTCAAGTGGAAAGAGGGGAGAGAAATATCTGCTAATATGCAGCTGTGAAACAGAAGTCATCAGTCAATCAGGCTTAGATTTTGAGGAACACCCACTGTAGGATCTACACAGATGAAAATTTTCTTTTTAATTAAAAAAAAAAATCAACGCATAATCTGTTACTAAGTTGAACTTTTCATCATCATTTTCATAGCCCGCCTCACATAATTTTTATGAGCATGTAAAGAATGTACACTTCTCCTGATTATTTTTGGAAGATGGGTTTTATATAAACTTTTAAAAATTCCTGCAATTAAAAAAGCCTCTTGCTTTGGGGGGAGAGTGGCTGGTGTGTTCTGCTCCAAGCAGAGCACAAATAATGGGAGTTAAAAATCGGTTGACTAATTACAGATCTTAAGCTTCAGATTATGTCAGTTTCCGAACTAGTTAAAGAATAAATTCTTTTTGCAGTCTTGCATAATAAATGAATTATGTGAAATCACAATCTAGGCATGGACAGCTCATAAATGAGACCAAAACTGATGTAAAAAAAACCATAAAATCAGAGGAATGATAAGAACATTAGAAATTTATTTAAAATTAAGTATAAAGACTGTTAGGGAAGATGCCTAATATAGAAAGTTCTGCTTATGTACTATTCAAATACACCATTATGATTTAGCATGACTTTGACAGCACAGCATGTTCACCATTGAATGTGGGTTTTCTCCTTTCTTATGTCCTCCTGTCTTACTTGTGGTGGAAAAGACATTCCCTCTCCTTATGTAACTACTTCTTGTGCCTTGTGGCTTCCCAAGACTGTTCCATCATCTCATACACACAACAGAAGCAAATGGTGGACCCAAAGGGCCTTACTCCTTATCCACAACTGGGTATGAAAGATTTGAGTGTTGCAACATTCCCTGGAGTTGCTTAAGGGTAAGCCAGCAACCTCCTAAGCAGCCGCAAAAACCATTATGTCAGAGGATTCTGGATAATGTCCACCCAGACTGTTGGTAGATTAGAAGCAGAGGGACCCAGCATCTTGAGACTGTCACCTGGGAAAGGTAGCAGTTTCGTAGCTCCTGGATCTGCTAAGTCTATTTAACTTCATCTTGGGCTCAGATAAACTCTACCTCAGTTTGAGGAAGAACAATGTAACACGGCACACATCACCAGGGAAATGTGACAAACCCTTGAGGTAAGAAGGCTCTTATAGGGTCTGAAAATATTTAAGCACTGTGAGTAACCAAGTAGTAGGGTACTTTCTGAGGCTTTATCCAATTCCTCTTTGGCTGATGAAAACAATGATTTATTTTCATAGTGATGGTTAAAAACCAATCTGTTTCCCCGCACAGAAACAGCCAACACCAGAAAGAACCTTACATTTTTGCACCTACTTTTTATAAGTAGTAATACTAATACCTTATCCCTGCATACTATGAATCAGCCTAGACAAGTATCAGATATACTCCCCAGTAACAGGAAGCAAAAATCCATTATAGATTACAGTGCAACATGGTAAGTTATACATAATACAGAACCAACTTAAGATCATTATGCTACTTAAGCCCCCTTCCTGCAGATAAAAATTGGACTCAGGACCTCACTGATAACTCCCAGTCCCACAGGCAGACATAGAACCCACTTCTAGATGCCTGAACTCTCATTTGAATATTTTTATGTTTATTTTATAATGACACCTTAATATGAAATGTAGCAGTGAAATGCATGAAAGATATCTTATATCTGAGAGAAATGCAAAACATCAATTTTTTGAGAGCTGCAAAGAGCTGTGCCCATAGTTGTTCATCAATGCACTATTGCCTTGACAACCTTTGATTTCCACTCCTTCTATACTCAGCACTTAGAGAAAATTTTTAATTTTACAAAGCTGCCATATCTCTATTATTTTTATAAGCACCACAGGCATCTCATACATTGCCTTCAAGTTTGTCAATGCAGCCAGCAACATATGTCTGCATAAATTACACTACAGGCTGAAGAAAGTGACTTATCTTCTTAAGAGTACAGAAGACTGCACCTCATGTCTTGAAACTACTTTCCAGTACATAATTACTACTATTCTGTAAAGATAAATAGAAATGCCAGAGCGCTGGCAATTAACCATGTAAGATACATTTTTTAAAGTATTGTTACATAAAAAACTTCTGTAATTGAAACAAGACTCTGAATACAAAACATAGTAGTATTAATTCATACCTACTGTGTTGTCAACAGTTAACCACATGACTAATACCACATGTAGCCTGGAGCAAGAAAATCTATTTTTTTTGTCTCTTTGTTTCATCTGAGTTAATCTCCATTATTGTATTTTCGTGGTTGATGCATTTAGAAAACAAGAATGCAGAAATTGTTTTTCAAACCAGAAGTAGCAGAAAAGTTTGCATTAACTTTTCCTTTTCATAATATATTTATATAATCATTTTAACTGCCTCTAAAAATATACTGTCCAGTATATTTTCTCTAAAAATATGCTGTGCAGTATTTTGTATTATGCATTGCATAATACAAAATACTCAGTCTATCAAGTTATACCATACTATTTTACCACCAAGCAATTTTGCACAGAAATCTTATGCAATGGTTTTTATTAAATACAGCCCTTAATAATAAGCTCCATGAAGACTGGTTTTGATTACTGATCAAAATAAAATTCACATTAAAATTACCGATCACAATAAAATTCAAAAGGTCATGAAAGATATTGAAAGGCATATCAGCTGACAGTCCTGAGATTTAACAGCAGAACTGCTTCCTAACATCACCTCTAAGTTACTTACATTATTTTTTTCCAAGTGACTTAGAATTATAATATTCTTATATCTTAAACTATTTGTCAGTTAACTTGGAAATATCAGCACTGACATACTGATGCCACTTTGTGAGTGTAAGCTGCCACCATTAGTCCAAGGCATCTGCTGAAGTACACATCAATTTGACCCACAGCACCCTTGCTAAAATATTGTTACTGGGGTCTTCAGGTGACACAGACTTCAACGTTGAAAATTCTTTCAGAACTTCAAGAAAATACTGATATTTATATCACTGACCTCTTGGAAAATGCTAGATTTCACTCCCTTGTTGGAAAAAAAAAAATACTCAGGAGAAATAAATGTAACAGGTGTTAAAACTTGCTGAAAAAAAACTCTTGAATAACTGAAATCTGACATTAAAAACTGAAAAGTTTTCAGCTCTTGATACTGCTTCCTACTTAGCAGCAGGGTCAGAAGATCCGTCTCTTTTTCATACCAACAGAACTTCCACAAAGATTTGCAAAAGTATTGATAAATTGAAGAACAGAAAGATTTGAGCCCTTAAAAACCTTGAAAATATGGATAATGGGCTGAAAAAGCACCTTATTCTGGCATGATATGGTCATTATATGTTTTTTAATGGAAGACCCAATGTCTCCCGTGGTTTAACAAAGAAAGAACAGTTATCCCTGATGAATAAGAAATTCCAGTTGTTTTCTCTCCTCCTCATTCCACTCCACTGATATCCTTGAATGGTGGCTTTTGCAGACTGTAATTACAACATGTATTGTGGTATAAATAACAATTATATAGTTTTACTTCACCAAATCTGAGTTCTTGGTAGTGAGTGCATTTAATTCAGCAGCCTCCCAAAATACTGGCAAATTTCTCTTTATCCTCTACAATAAACCCCTTTACTGGTTTCAAGTGAGCTCTGCAAAGCAAGGTTTTGTTTGCAAAAAGCAAGATTTTTCAGTGTCTAAAATGAAAACCCAAGAAATCTCATCAGATAAAAACTGATAAGGCTTTGCTAGTTTGTAGCATAGCTATGTCTGTAACGTGCTGCAGAACAAAATCCTGGCTTGGAATTTATAAGCAAAGTGGTCTGCAGGTCATCACAAAATTTAGAAATGTCACTCTTCCTAATATAGCATTAAAATTCAGAAGTCAGAGTAATTCACTAAAAAATTCAACATTCATTAATGTTTTTCACCACCCTTCTGCATCATGTAAGACAGCCACAGAAAACACAGTGTTAGAAAAGCATTGCTGTAATTCTCCACTGAAGAGAGAAAAAGTATTAGAAATGAGTATTCAAAGCCCTTCCAATACCTTACCTGGAATTATCAAATACAAACTTTATTTTCACAGCCATGTATTATATAAAATGACTGTGCCTCTCCTTTATAGCAAAGGTGAAAACTACAATGCACTAAAAAACCATATTTCAGCCTCTGCATCTATCAGGATGAAAGCAGTTATATGGGAATGATGTATTCCTGTCTCATGTCGAGCCCTGATGTCTGAATTCAAACTAACCACTTTACTTCTATTCATCAGGACATATTCTTATCTATACAATACAAAATAAAGCAAATACATTCCACATGAAAGTATGATCTGAAATTGAGGTTCTATGGAAGATACTCTTTTATACCCCCATTAAGGGACCCACCGTGCCTTTGCATTAACCTCACAGCAACTAGGATGGCTGATCCCAAAACAGCACATGATTGTACACATTCTCAGCACAGCCCTGGACCTGAGATTTTATAAACTTTAGGTTTCTTTCATTCCCAATGTTTTAAATAATAGATGGCAAGCATTATTATTTCTGCAATGAAAAATTGCTATTGTCAGCTACCAGCATGATGGCAACACAAGTGCTCAAACACGATGTTCTTCTCGATTGTTTTACTTCCTCACACCTAACTGATTTATTAGCTGCTTTGGTTTTGTTTTGAAAAGAAAGGCATGAGTCACAGAAGAAAAATAATATGTTCTTGGGATAACAATTACCAGCCTGGTTTTGCCATTGCTGCCATGAGTTTTAGATGGCTTTTTTTAGTACAAAACTACTGTCAGTTTTGATAGGTAAAGAGGTGAAAGAAATACACAGGTAAAAGGTATTAAATATCAGTATCATCTTCATTTCACCGAGAGCTTAAAAAAGCAGCAACTGTATCTGTATGAGAAGCTCAAAGAAAGACAATGCTACCAAAGAAGACCAAATGCTGGCATCTACCACAGCAGTCCTTTTCCTATACCCAACTGAACACTGAATGCTAAATCAGATACACTGACATGAGGCCACACAAAGTGCAGGTTTACTCAACCTTCCATCACAGAGACACTGAGATGACAAATAGTATTTTCTTCTACAAAATCTGGACTAACAAATCTGGGAGGACTTGCAGCTGGCTAAATAAGGGATTTTGGTAATCCTTCTCAGTTAGATCTTCAGGGGAAAAGAAGGCACTACTCTTCAGATACATACAGAACTTGAGGCAACAAAATTGCAGAAAATTATCCAGACACCAGGCAATACAATGGCCTTTTGTTGTGCAAGCACATTTGTTATTTGCAGCATTTTCATCATGACTTTGCTCAAGGTAAACCATAACCAATGTACTTGTCTGTCTACAGGCATATGAATCCCAACACAAATACAGAGTACCCCCTCCTAACATGACACAAATGAGGAAGTGGGACTTCCTTCAATCAGTACTGTTCTGGATCTAAAATTATATGTCCTGGTCACCCAAACATCCAGTTTCCAGCAGCCCCAGGTTGCCTTTCATGTAAGAAATCACATGCAAAAATCCAGATTCAAGACTTTTCTGATAATATTTAAAAGAATGAACCAAAGGTGTTGGCTTTCTAATTGTGAGACCAATACCATGGGAACATATTAGTTCACACAAATCACTGGCTCACCTCAGCTGCAAAACAAACCCAGTGGTTTGTCTGAGATTTTCACTAGGGATTTGTATTGAGATTTGATATAAAGGAATATGCCAAGCCTACCTGGAAGGAAACAGAAGAGGTATATACCCAGGAAATGAGAAGGCTGAAGTACTCTAATGGCCCTTTTGCCTTGGTCTTCCCTGGCAAAAGCTCCAGTCACTTGCAGAAGGCAAGGCAGGAATTTGGAGAATGAAGAACTACCCACAGTAGGAGAAGATCAGGTTCAAAAATATGTAAGAAACCTGAAAGTCCATAGGACCTGATGAGAGGCATTTGAAGGTCCTGAATGAACTGGCAGAGGAAGCGGCTAAGTCATTATCCATCACATTAGAGAAGTCACAGCAGATTGGTGAAGTTCCAATTGGAAAAGAGGAAACAAACCTCATTTTTAAAAAGGAAAATTAAAAGGAGCACCTCTCCCCTGAAGACAGGCTAAGATATTTAGGGTTGTTAAGCCCGTAGAAGAGGCTTTGTGAAGCCCTTACAGCACCTTGCAGTACCTGAAGGGGACTAAAGAGAGGCAAGAGAGACAGTAGTGACAGAACAAGGGCAACAGCTTTAAACAGAAAGAGAGTAAGTTTGGATTAGATATTAGAAAGAAATGCGTTATTGTCTAAAACGGCATGCCCAGAAAAGCTGTGGATGCTTGTCCTAGGTTGATTATATGATGCTTTTATCCCCAATCGTCTTGTTCTGCTTATGCTGAATAATAAGTTTTGCACCTTTAAGACTGGTTCTGAGAGTGAAGGGGGGAGAGAAGAAGTGCGCAGTTTGTTTTCAGACACTGCTCTCACTCCTCCACATTCCTGCTCCTGGACTGTGTTGTCTGTGGATGGACAGACAGTGGGACAGAGCTCTCCTTTGCTTTTAGTTAGTTTAGCTAGCTGAGGCAAAGAAGTTCCCTGGACTGTGATTTTTTTTTGTTTATTCCCTTTTCTTTGGACCTGTTTAAACCTGCCCTGTGATTACATGGACTGAACACCCAGAGGAGCACCAGCAGCTCACACCAGTGGCCCACCCGGCCAGGCCTGGCCTGCGGCGTTTCCAGCACTGATCAGAGACTGAGTGAGCTGAGCTGCAACCCAGGGAGAGGACTTTCTGAGTTTGTCATCTCTTTTGAAGTAGCAAGGGGTTTTATTGTTTAATACTGTTTAGGTTTTATTGTTTAATAAACAGGTTTTTTGCACTTTTCTCTAAGGAGGTGTTTTCTCCTGGACTGGTTAGGGGTGAGGGGCAAATTGAATCTGCTTTCCTAGAGGAGCCTCTTTGGGGGTTCTCTCCAAAATTTGCCCTGAACCAGGACAATACTCCATCTCTGGAAGTGTTCAGGGACAGGCTGGATGAGGCTTTGAGCAATGTGGTGTAGTGGAAGATGTCCCTGTCCACAGCTTGGAACCAAATGATCTTTAAGGTCCCTTACAACCCAAACCATTCAGCAATTCTATGGTTTTCACACTACATTCCTCTTCTGTAGAAGTTTTGTCATTAGCAGCTGGGTGCAATTGCTTATTGGTGTCTAGATGAGGCTTCGTGCAGCAGTCAGTGGGGAAGATGAAAAAACTTAGATAACCATCCAAGAAAATTACTGAGTTTGGAGGGTTCTTACATACACAGCAGAGTTTCTTAGCTCCGAGCGTTAGGAAGTGTGGGCCTGTTATTTCATTTTGGGCTGCACATGTTTCTCACAGAGTTTGCCTTCCCATTGATCATAATGTGATCTGGCTTTCTTTCATGTAATATTTTACTAAGTTTCTTTGAAAACTAGGCACTTTTACAGCTAGCTTAGTTGGGCCAAATTTTAACAGGCAAAACTCTCACTGACTTAAAAATTGCGCAACAGAATTAGTTTTCCAAATTACATCAAACGTAGTAATACAGATTTTTTTCCTTAATTCTTTTTACAAATCCTTGGCATCTCTAAAGAACATGGGTGGACTCCCTCATCATCTTCAATGGGACTGAAACTGTTTATAGAATTAACATTTCATGTGCAGTGTTGTGGGAAAACTACATTAAGGCTGTACAGAAAAAAGAATAGTTATTTACAGTAGGCACAGACCTTGGACCATGCACAGAGTAAAACAGAGAATTTCATCACATACACACATACCTGCAACAAATCTGCTTCAGATGTACAGTTAAAGAAAAAATTTGCCCTCTTCTATTCTGCTATGAACTGAAATTTAAAACATCAGAAAAATGAGACTTTTAACATCTTCCAGGTACTGTAAAGCAATGTCACAGAGCCACTGTCTCACAGCAAATCAGGGACTTCTAGAGCTGTGAAAAGAAATGCAGAGATTGGAGGAAGAAGTTTGTTACAATCCATTCTTTTTCTCAAACACAATATCCAGATTTGACCTGTGTTACAAGCACTTCTTTGATAGAACTCTCCTCCAAAACACAAGTTGCTATTTCACCCTTGGACTCTAAACCCAATGGCTGGTAAACACAGAATGACTGACTGGGAGCTCCCAAAGTAGCAGGCATGCAACCCTAGCAACCTGTGGGATGAGTGCTGCAATAACAGTATTGGCTTGAAATAAGAGAATGCCTCACTTGTAACAGATGATG
Organism: Melozone crissalis; assembly: GCF_028551555.1. Classification (NCBI taxonomy): domain Eukaryota; kingdom Metazoa; phylum Chordata; class Aves; order Passeriformes; family Passerellidae; genus Melozone; species Melozone crissalis. The sequence goes on along the minus strand of NW_026535794.1, from coordinate 56,326,220 downwards.
CAATCTGCTTATAGATGTAATGGATCAATAGTAATCTTTTAAATGAAGAGTAGATGCCCTTCCATAGTATAGTCACTCTCACAGGGCTTAGAATACTGATTATTGGGCAGATTGTGTGGCCTGTATTATGCAACAGTGCAGACATGGCCACAGCCATCCCTCTGGCCTCAAAATTACTGAGATGCTGGTAACTACACTCAAAAGTATTTGGAAAATGGTGATGCAGAAGAGAGAAAACTGGTACGCGGGAGCAGGCCAAAAGCTTAACAAGCCACTGAAAATCTTCTTTGGTACATTTTGGTCTCACATTTCCATAGGGATTAGGCCTAGGAGACACATACAGATTTGTTTAGAGACTGTTTGTTCTAGGTAAATTGTTTCCAGGATCCAGTCAGAAGCATTTGAAAAACTGTTTCATGAGTTAAGAATAGAAAGTAATCTAAGCAATTACAATAAGGAACATTTTTTCAGGTTCATGTAAAACAGCTCTGGGCACTTCCATCTTCATCTGGCCACTTGCTTCAGGAATTAATCATACCTGGCCTCTCAAATGTAGTCCTGCACCAGGATTTATCACAGCACACAAAAAAAAGTACGACTGTTAATAATGAATTTTGGCATGTGGACAGTAGTTGATTTTACATATTCAGCTGTAATTGCTAAATATTAAGAAGACAATGAGGAAATACAATACATACTTATTATATATAATGCAACACTATTAACATAGGTGTTACTATAAGTAGGCATAACAGAAATACTACACATGAAAAATAAAAACCTTCCTGCAATTTCCAGTCTTCTGGCAAATGAAAAGTATATTTGCTTTTGTTAATTCCTCATACAGCTTTCACCCACACTTTAGTCTCTGCTTATTCACCTTCCATGTACCATAATTTTGAGTCTTTTAAACAACCTTGTTGTATTTTCATCTTCAGAGCTCTCTCAATAATCTAAAGGCCTCAGCAAAATTGCAACTAGGCAAACTCCTTCTCTTCTGTCAATGAACACCTCTGGCTGTGTATTGAAGGTTTAACCTTTTTTGTAAGCTGTTTGTGGTTAGCCTTCATATTCTGATGTCCAAGCTAGAACCACTAAAATCCACCACATCTAAATGACTTAAAATATGTTAAAATCTCACTGTGATCCCTCATCGTATTTAAGCTTTCAAATACTTTTGGACAATTTGACCTAGAGTACTTGTATCCTAACTAACTGCGAATTCTCACAGAAATATGCAAAAATTAATAGGGAAACTTTCATTTAACAGTGCTTCTGTAAAACTTTACCTGAGAATTTACTGTCTATATGTGATCATCTTACATTTCCAGCAAGATCAATATCAGCTGTGGAGGCTAAAACTCTCATATTGGTTTGCAGTATCAGCTGCCACAGAAGCCTCGTCTGTTCAAAATCAGTGAAAAGGCTGCTTTTTAAAGAACACACTTTTGTTAAGAATGTCAGAAAAACTTTCAGGTCAATTAGGTTACAGCAGATTGGAGTCACTGCAAATTCTCTCACAAATGTTTAGCCAAATGGTGAAGCGCTACAGATAATTGCTATTTACAATCCCATAACCAAAGGACAGCCATTGACACTGAAGAGGTAAAACTCCTCCACAAAACAAGGAATTTAGAAAATTAGCAGATTTCCATTAACGGTTACATTTTAATATAAGTTACAAAGATTTATTTCAAAGTGAAAAGTGCAATGTAGAAATTACTGCATGAAGAAACAGTTTCTTTCACATAAAACTCACAGTTTTAACTCACTATCTGATCCAGATTTATTGTTACTGCTGGAGGCTAGATGTAAAATCAGCACAAACTAATATTACCACGTTTAAATATATATCTATCCATGAGCACTTAAAATTCAGATAAGTTTTTTATTAATTTGTCAGATTACTCCAAAGAAAGAAGTCCTTCTGTCCCATCTCTCAGGGTTCTATCAGTGAGCTGGAATAAATTAACCTCTATGTGTCCCTGCTCACAGCAGAGGTGTTGGAACAAGAGGATCTTTACAGTCACTTCAAACCCAGGCCATTCTGTGATAATATACGCTTCTTATAGAATGTATGACACCAAATAACAATGTCTATTCTCAAAAGAGTAAATATCTTAAAGGTAGATGCGCATTTCCTGCCTCTTCAGTGCAATGAACCCTTATGATAAATTAGTAATCAAACTTCTAATGCTTGATTAACGCTTGATTCAAGAGATAAATTTGACAACAAATTCCTCCTGCTACTCTCTTCTGAAGAAGAACTTGAAACATCTAAAAAAAGGTTTTTTAGACAATATATATTATGTTAAAAATGTAAAAGATTTTTCTTCTTTAAGAGCCTTGAATTCTTCTGGTACTGCTTTTGAGGAAAAATGAGCAAAGCCTCAGACTGACCAACTTCTTCAGAAAAATTGTCTTGTACAGGGAATGAAAACGACACCAAACAGTGAGCACAACTGGAAAGGATAAAATCAAGGTGGACTCTTAACTCTAATTAAAAGTCAGGAAAACTCAGAGACTTCAATCACGTCCAAACCTTGAAAAATTCTTGCACATAATATGTAAAATCTTGAATTAATTTTAGCAGAAGTCTCTCCAAAAGCTGCCTGTTTTTTCGCTTGCATTAATAGAGGTACAGTCTAGTATTTTGGCTCCTATAGGTACTTTTCACTGCTGCAAGTAATCCCATAAGCTGAGGTCACTTATTGATTCAAGTAACATTTCACAGAAGAAATCTTGTTTTTCTAAAACAATTATAATGACGATAAAACGGAGCAAAATTATAAATAAAAAATAAATACAAATAAATAAAACATCTAGTATACACACACTTCTCTGTCAGATTTGACTGCAATTTCTGCAAGCTGGTTTAGAAGAGCTAACCTTCTCTTACTCTTCCCCACAGCTGGAGAGTGCTGCATAAGTGCATCTTTCACTCCAGTACCATAAGATTTAAGAATCTACCTTTCAACAGATTGCAAGATTTTAGTCATCAAGGTGTGTGAATAAATGTTCTAAGAAGGAATAGCATCTAAATTGATAATATGTCAGATTATGAAACATTATTAACAGGTGGGGCATTTCAACACAGGTGTTGGTGCTAAGGGAGTCATGGGGAACTGATGCAACACAGCACTGCAGTCCAACATTTCATCATCTGTCCAGTCTGTTGGTGATCAGTGAGTTAAAGTCTGCATCACATGACACGACACTAAACAGGACACAAGACCAATGATCCTACCAGGACACACCTGGGACTCAATGACACTGTAACACGGGTGGTGACAACTGGCTTGAGGCTACTCTGCCTCCACAGCAGACTCCAGAAACAACACCAGCACAGCTGCAAATGCAGGAAGTGTTCTGCTTCAGGCTGGCTCATACCATACCAGGTCTAGTTCACTTGAGGCTTGTTTTCTGAAGTGCTGAACAACTGCAGCTTCTTCTAATTTCAGTTGGTGTGGAGGGTACTCAGCACTTCCGATAACCAGGCATTATGCATGAGCGGACATGGTCTTAAGAAGCAGACGTTCCACAAAGCCAAAAATGCCACCAATTTCACAAACCCTGTGAGCTTTTTCCAGATTCAAATTTGAAGTGTGCAGCTTTATAGAGAGATGTTTAAATACCTCTCATAACTTTGGAACAGGAAAAAGAGAATAGAGAATAATAATGCCACCCTCACGACTGTCAGTCTTGCAGTATTTTAGACATCCAAACAGAATGGGTGGTGCTCGCTTTCTCCATGCTAGCTGGCAGGCAAAGAGGTTTATGACAGCAGGTTCAATAGGACAAATCACTTTAATTTGGATAATTTCACATGAGGTGAATTACTGAAACAATGTCATCTTACTGAAGAAAAGGAAATCAGAAGAGGGAACTGTATTCCTGTCAAGAGAACAGCATGATTCTAAAAGCATTATTGCTTTAGTGGTTTCACAGAAGAGATTAGTTACAGAACATTTGCTTAAAAGGCACAGAAATATAGATTAAATGTAAACACAACTGTCTGAGGTAATGCAATAGCAGCTAGTACTAAACAGCCCATTGGTTAGTTTTCATTAAAGTAGACTATTTTGCACACTGTTTGAGTTAAGAGCCAGGTGTCTCTGTGTGCACATGGCCTTACTGCAGGGCTTAAGAGTGACAGCTTAGCCCTCTGCAAGGGGCAACAAAATACAGAAGGTTTTCTATACTCTGGAACATAAATATTTTATATGCATTAGGGGAGAAATATTAAAACCAAAACTAACTCTTACATAATAAATTCTGTAAGGTTGCACCACTTTTTTGAGTCCACTCTCTTCATCATCTCTTCAAAGGATTTTCCACAGGCAGGCAACTTTTCTAACATGAGAGATTCATTGCAGAGCTCACTCTGTTGACGTGCACCTAGGAAACATCAGATGCACCTTTAATCACAAACACTGAAATAGAAGCACAAGCACATCACTCAAATTTGTTCACACAGTCCAATATGCCATTTACATTATCATAGGCTTAACATTTAATTTTCTAAGCACTTTTAGAAAATAAACAAAACATGTATTTACATAAATATGTTAAAAACACAACTTTGTATAAAAAACTAAAGGTTATCATATATAGTACTGCCTTTTAAATCTAGCATAGAGGAACCTATCTAATCACTTTTCTAATCTTACTTAGCTACTACTCATATTAACTCATTACCATCCATTTGCATTTTTAGTTAAAAGCTAACTGGATCTCCCAATCCCACATTTCAGTGTAGAAAGCACTTTTCAAGCTTACACACATGCATCACATTCAACTACCTATATTACTGTGGAATTACTTTAACATTGGAAATATTTGTATGTCTTACCAGCTAAAGGGTGTGAATTTCCGCAATCAAAGCTTTTTCTTTAGTATAGCCACTAAAGGAATTGTCTAGAGATCAAGTCCTGTGAGGAGCAGCTGGGGGACTTTGGCATTGTTAAGTGTGGAGAAAAGGAGGCTCAGGGGAGACCTGATTGCTCTCTACAACTTCCTGAAAGGAGGCTGTAGCCAGGCAGGGTTTGGTCTCTTCTCCCAAGTAACAAGCACTAGATCAGCTCAAAGTGCCAATGGAGGCTTAAATTAGATATTAGGAAAAATTTCTTCACCAAAAGGGGTGGAACAGGCTACCCAGGGAGGTGGTTGAGCCACCACCCGTGGAGGTATTTAAAGGATGTGTAGATGCAGAACTTAGGGAAAAATTTTAGTGGTGGAGTTGGCAGTGTTGAAGTAACAGCTGGACTCAATGACCATAGAGGTCTTTTCCAACATAAACAATTCTATAATTTTAAGAATAATCTGCAATTATCAAATGCTAAAATTGCAGCATATAGCTACTTGCAAAGAAAGAGTTAACCTTGACTTGAGCAAGCCTGTAACTTTTTCAACCTATAATGGCAACTCCAGTATATTTAACCAGTCAAATGTTTTTCTCACCCAGCACATGCCTGCACTGGAGTACAAAGATAATATTTTAATATTTGTTATAAAATTGAAATTTTGAAAATATTCTCTTCAGACTAATGTGTTTGATTTTGATAAGGCTGAAACATTTTGTTTTGATCAAGCCACTAAATGTCTTGCTTTACCTCTACAGATGCCACATTTTGACCATGTATAAAAAAAAGCATTACCATTGAAAATTATCAGTAAATATATGTATATTGACATCTTTAATACAAATGCCTAAATTAAATTATTCATAATTTTTTTTTCCCTTCACAGCAGATCAAATTCAAGAAATGTGTTTACCTGAACAAAACTGCAACCCTAAAACAAACTGGTATATCAGGGAATCCCCCTGAGAATTCTGGAGGAACAGCTTTTTTTAAGAATACAGCCAAGGAGAACAGACCATTTACTCCTAAAAAAAATTTTACTGAGAACATGTTTACACCAGGGAGAAGAGGTATTTCTTTTGCTTCTATTAGTTACTTGGAAAGCAGGATCCTATCACTGCTGAAAAGAGCTGGTGGTTCTAATTTTGTGTGGTAACAGCCGAACACATCGCCTGAAGCCAACTGAGGTCAAAATCAGGCAGGACTTTGCTTGGTAAGAGGAGAAGTCCTCATGGCCCCATTTGTTACCATCTAGTAAAGAAAACTGCAAACTCTAAGGCAAGATGAGTGGTCTCAAGCTTCACATCACAACCCAGCCATCAGATACTCAGAAGCTTGAGTATCTCCATTAGAAATGAGGCATATGATTGTGAAACAGGTTTGAGTGAACATCATTTCACACAGGAAGGAGCTGGCTCCTTTGGAGCCTGGGCAGGAGCACCTTGCAATTTCACTCCAGGTATCACAGTAGACTCCTTAGTGGTGGTCACTCTCTCCGTGATGCTGTATGACAAATCTCATCTGGCCAAATAAACACCTTGCTTTCACATACTTGCCAAGAGCTGGCCCACAACAGGACAGCCTATGCTGCACCTGAAACCATTAAGTCTACAACTTCCTACAGACTGTACACCTCTCCAGGTGTATGGCTCACTCATTGGGACTAATCCTTGCTCCTTCATCATATCTGTCAGTGCTCTTAAAGCTGCCATGAAGCCTTTATCCATGTTGGCAAAAAGTCAGAACTACAATTACTGTGATAAAAATGGTAAAAATTACCACACAATGGCAGCATAATTTTATCCATGAGAAGTTAACATGATAACATGGCTCCTGCCTACTTAAGTGTTCATGTCGATTCATCGGGCAGCTGCAGCAGTCACCTGTTACACTTTCCACAGACAGACTTGCAGATGAATGCTAAAGCTGTGCAGAATTCAAAACCACATACAAAAATTGCACAGCTCACAACTTAAATCCTGCACTGATGCTTTGACAAACATTACGCAAAGCTGCTTTTTCTGGCAGGGTATTCTAAACAACCAGCTATCATATGATTTATAACCAAATCCAACACAGCACAATTTTTTCTTCCACTACGTCACGTGTGCTGACAATTTACTCCAGCCCCTTCCCAGAAGGATGTTTAAATGGATTTTCCATGCCATTGGTATTTCTGCTTGTCTGTATTTAAAATTTCAATATTTTGCAGGGTCATAGAAAAAAAAACCCTTCATCAGAGTAATTTGAGCCAAATCTGATGACACAAGGGTTTCTGTCTAAATCCATGACCAAAAGAGGTCAAAATCATGGATAATTCTGCAAATTGATCATCACTGTAAGGCTGCACCTTAAAACAAACATGTTTTAAGAACAATTCTGAAAATCTTGTATAAATATATTGAGAATGACCTTTACAAAACACTACAACACTCTCTTGCATAAAGCCAATGGATAAGACCAGTTGTAAAAAAATACATGACAATTGACTTATTGAGATGAGATAGGATGGAAGTGTTTCTCAAAGGTCAACCATTAGCAAAACAGAAACAAAAGCTTGAATTTTTGAGGTAAGACTCACCTGCGAATCCAAGCGTCATTAGACCATTAACTAGGAAGGGAAAAAAAAAAGAGATGACTTAGATACCTCCACACTCTTCTATAAAAGGATTAGTGCAATTAAAGCCAAGTAGAGGATAACTACATTATAATAATGTAGAATTAGAATTAGAATATTCAAAATGCCTATTCAAACGTTAGTTTGTTCTCTTAAAGAATATGTCTGAAAGAAATAATGAACATTTAGAGAACATTATGTTTTTCAATTCCTTTTATCTATTCTTTAAATGGCTCAGTCAGACTTGTTATGGGTCTCTATATACCACTCCTTCCTCTAGTTTCTAATATTAAGGATTAGGGACAGGACAGTTTTTACTTCAAGCTTCTTAAGAAGCTTGGGTGAAAAAGTTGAAGAAGATAACACACACACTCAAAACACAGGTGTACTGCACATTCTAACATGTAGAGAAAAACAAATCCTTTCATTGTTAAGCAAACACAACCATAATTAATTGTGTACTCTTCTCCTTAAAAGCATGTTGATGTGTTTAAGTCTCCAGCTTTTGCACAGTGAAGTCACACATTTTGAAAAACATTACAATCAAAACCTATAAGCTTCTTATGCAGAAGTTAGACTAAAACAGCTATATTGGAGGAGAAAACAAATGGAAACAGACTACACCAACAGAAGAAGCATTCTGATTAGTGATTTTCAGTATATCCAGATGGATTAAATTAACAGAAGCCCACTGTGTTTGCACAGCTCCGGCCACACCCAGGATTTTGGAATAGCTAAGAGGGACATGGCTTCAATTATTTTTGATGTCTCACTGAAAAATAAAATTGCTGACAAATCTTTATAGTGTTAACCACACATCAGAAATTAAATTAATGATTTTAAACAGATGGGTGCCTCCCTGTTTATACAATACATGGCACCCCAGTAAAACAAATCAAGATATACGTAAGCAAAGTATCAGTACCAATCATTAATCTGGACCATGGTCATTTGGATGTGCCAAGCTGTCAGCTGAGTTAACTGAAAATTATTTTGTACATGCATAAGAGAAGAATTTAGATCCTTCTAAGGAACATATTTTTCTTCCAAAAAAGCATTAATCTCTGTCTTAGTTACTAATGAGCCAGAATGTACTGTGAAGAGCAGGAATCCACACATCGGAAAATTGTCATGCATCCACAAACACACAGGGATGAAACTCCATAATACACCCTGATGACTGTATCTCTTTCACAAATAGAACACTTTCTTTCCAGACTATTAACAGATGGACTAATAAATAGATTGATTCCCTGTTTTTCTTGAATCTTGATTTGAAAATGTGCCTTACTGACCGCAGAAGAGTGAAGACCACATTAAAAGTATGTGCTTTACAATGAATCTGAACCCATCCATTCTAGGTAGAGTGTAGGGCGCACAAAGATACCCTAAGTACTCCCCTGGCAGATCACAGACTTGCACCTCCAATTCTTATTCTATCAATTCGTATCACTGTGCTCTAGATCTGCAGTAATCCTCACAAGACCACAGCAATACAAGAGAGGGTTTACAACTAGAATAAACCAGACTGCCCCAAGCATCAGTGAGGAAAGCTGTGAAAACCAAATACTGAATAAAGACTTACAGGTCAGTGCTCACAAATCCTCCTTCCCCCAAGAAAATGTGCTTTTTGCATTTTTTGATCTGGTCATAACAAAGTAACACAGGATGTTTTTCACCTATTCTCAACCAAAAGATTCCAGATACCTTCAGAGAAGGGTAAAATAGCCATTCAGATTACCACACATCACTCCTCTATTTTCTTTGCTCTGAGATACTCAAAAAAGATTTTATCAGGAGACTATGGCCTGCTGGCCTTGATAGTTTGCACAGAAACTTTCCAGCAGCTCTTTTAAGACGGGGCAAGCTCAGCTTTTTTCTTGGAAGACTGATGTCACGACGTCTCTCATTAGAAGATTCACGGAAGGAGCAAAATGCGTCAGTGTTGAAAGGTGTTACCAAGACCCCAAAATGAAACAGTTGGCATACACTCCCACCAAAACTAACACTTAGGAAGATAAAAGGAGGTTCGGTTTAACTGTAGTAGCTGCCTGAAGAAGTGCTTACTTTTCTTCTCCATACGCGGTAGCAGCACGTGTGATCATCCCTAGCATCAGCAGAATCAGATGGGAAGGGAACAACCAGGTTAGAGCCAGAGCAAAAGGTGAAGCAAGTATAATCAAATGAAGGATGAGGAAAAGTAGGTTTGAAAGGCTTTTGGAAAGAACATGAGAAGATAAACAAAGTAGGAGAGAGTAATGGAAAATAAGAAAACTGAGGAAAAAAAACCCCATTTTTTAAAACACAACCTTCTTCAAGACATTGTATATGAAAAATCTCATCCTAGACCTTCACTAGAACCTCTTATTATCTACTCTACTGTCTTTTTACAGCTCTCCTTTTTGTAAAAGGAGAGTAGAGCGCAGATAATAAGAGGTTCTAGTGAAGACCTAGGATGAGATTTTTCTCCTTTTTTGTCATTCTGACACTAAAAAAGGAGTTCAAATGAGATTCATAGCCATACATAAATTCACAACTGGGATATATGAGAGGGTAACTGTCCTGTAATTTTGTCAAGTATATAAGCTTTTTCTGTGAAATGGAAAAGTATTGCTCAATGTTTATTTTTCTTTTATACTGTTACTATTCATTGGTGTTTTTCCCAGAGGCTTAAAAGAAGCACTGAATGTCTGTCTTGCAACTACTTCAATAAATCTGAAGCAGCAAATGAATTGCTATGTGTTCTCCCTACTACACCTTTCTCCAAACATGTTTTAAGAACAATTCTGAAAATCTTGTGTAAATATATGAGTGAAATGTTACCATTTTCCCTTGTCTGGATGTTTCTGCAAGATGCTGTTACTGACAGCATATAGTAAGATATTTTGAGTGGCCCCCATACTTTCTCAGAATAATTCTTATTTTAACAGATAAAACTACTCTATGCACCTTTTAACCAGCAATTACAACAGTGTAATATTGTGCATATTTTTAAAAATTTGTGATGTTTATTCAAAATCTCATTTTTCTCAATCATAATTTTCATAGGCAAAAAAAATGTATAAGGACTTCAAGTCCTTATTATACATTATTATTATTTTTATATTATTATTATTATTATTATTATACATTATTATTATACATTATACCTCATGTCAAGAGCTTACCTCTGTATCTCTAAAGAAAATCCTGCCAATTACCATCATCTAATATTTATCTACATTAGGATAGATCTCAATTGGGAGTTATGTACTAACCAAACAGCTGCCTCCCTGCAGAACTTGAAGTTTCACTGATAGCAGGCACATAACTGTGCAAGAACTGTCCTGACATACAGTTCACAAAAGCAAGTAAAACCAGAGTTTGAGATGGGAATTGGTGCTCTGCAATCATGCACATATGATCTGTTGGAAATATACGCAAGAGATGATTACTCTATTATTAATATTATATATATATATATATATATATATATATATATTTGTCATACTGATAAAATATCAATTTGTCATACTGATAAAATCTCAATACTCACATTTTCTTATAAACCTCAATTGAAATACTGAATAAGCCAATTTCACAGCAGCCTAATGTTTCTCCAGGTGTTTTAATGTTGAATGAAGCTACCTGTTGCACAGGTATACCAAAGATCATGTTAAATTCAACAATCTTTTATGCAAATCCCAAGCCATACCATTACAAGTGCTCTAGCAAGAATGCAGACACTTCAGGGTATCTAATGCAAAAGAAATTACCCACGGAAATTACTTCTCCTGTGCTCTCACACAATGTCAAGAGGCATTCTACTACATTAAAAAAATTGGTTACAATTGGCATAGGTTTTCTTTATTATCTGTCTCCTGGATATTCATCATTTTAAGAGATTCATTTCACTAGGGTATGTCCAAATGAAGAAGGATAAGATGAGCTAACACAAGCATCACATGGTTGCTTTCCAAAGCCTTTTATAAAACTCATCTACTGGGGTCAAGTCAAATATACATGGCCAAAACACAACACACTCTGCAAAGGCTAAGAAATCCTACAACTTGATGGGAAAGCCCAGAGGCCACTATAAAAGTGGAAGGAAAGGAAAAATAATGGTATTGGTACAAAAACTAAACACCTGTCACTCTTTAAATAACTCTCTGCACAATATACAAGGCTCAGAAGGTCATCTTTTGTTCTCAGCTACCAACTGTCCTTCTGACACTTCATAAGAGGAATGGGATGGGGAGAGGGGAACAGGACACAAGAACAACATCACATAGTGTGAAAGCAACCAAGGAAGTGAGGCAACTGAAGTTCACAGAGACAGGCAATGACAGGAACTCAACACAAAGGAAGGATGCCAGGAATAAACAGAAGCTTGCAATAAATATAGCACTTGAAAGCAGTGTTACACTTGCATTCAAAATTGGCCCAGAAAAAAATGTGTCTCAGCGTATGGGGTGGCAAGAGCAAGGTAAATCAGTTGGCAGGGTGCACTGATCTGTCTCTGTGTTCAAGTAGTTTTCTTGAGAGCTAACATAACATGGAACTCAGCTTTGCATGATGCCCAGCTTTGATGCTGAAGCTCTTTTTAATGCTCATTTTATCCCTTTGTGTCAATGGTACGGAAGATGCATATATACCCATAGAAATATAAATACAAAACTAAAAGGGCAGCTCAATCTTACTTTATCACAGTTTGAGGCACTACATTATTGTTTTTAGATTGCGAAGGTAATTTCAGACTGTTAACTATTTTGAACATTACAGTCTTCATCCTGCAGAGCAAGAAAAGCATGAGAGGAAGCAAATGAAGCCTTTTCATCACTAGAAATCAACAGGGAATGCATCAGAGGATATCAACTGTTCCGACTCATGCTGGTACAGAGTTCCCCAGGTTTCCTGTGACTGCAAGGCAATGTGACCATTATTCTGAACTCATGCTTCAACTGAAAATCTTTCAGAGTAGCAATACAAATTAATGTCCTTTACATTGTTTTTTGAAGTTCTTAAATCACTGCTGGCAGTATATTAAGAATGAGGCACAATTTCTGAACAGTCTGTCTACTTCTAGAAGTGTTGGATGGGTTTTCTACTTTGAAACTGGTATGGTCTATTTAAATAAATATATAACCAGTATTTTAATAAAATATTTTTTCTTTATTAATAACTAATAATTTATCAAATAAATAATTAAATTAAACATACCAGTTCAACAACTAACTTGTGAAGGGATTTCTCAGTGTACACTAAGATCTGTATTGTGCTGGAAATTGCATGACTCAACCTGAAACGTAACAATGTTTTCTTCAAGCCTTTTCTGTCCCATTACGTTTTTAATGAAACAGTATGTAACTGAAATGTAAAATACTTTTTTTATAGCCACTGACTTTCAGACAGTGAACACACTAAATACTCCAAGAGCAGAAGCAATTGCTTGAAGTAAACTTCTTTCACACTTTTACAAAAGCAGAATACACAAATGTGATCCTTGACTCGAGATCCATCTTTCCAGGAAGCAAAACTGAGAAAGGGTAAGAGGAGTACATTTGTTTTTAGACTAAAAAGAAATCTGTGGCATTAGAAACAGTTTAAAGATGACATCTAGCAAAAAGCAAAGCTTCATCAGCCAGTCCTGGGGGTGATTGTCCCACTCTGTACTGCTGTGGCCTCACCTCAAGTCCTTTGTGAAGCTTTGGGCACCACAACATAAAAAATACATAAGCTATTAGAAAGCATCCAAAGGAGGACTGAAAAGATCACAGAATCAGCTAGATTGGAAAAGATCTCAGAGATTATTGAGTCCAACATATGACCTCATCAACTACACCAGAATAGTAAGTGCCACATCCAATCTTTCCCTAAACTTTTTCAGGGACAGTGACACAGCCTGAGCAGCCCATTCCAATATCAAATCACGCTTTCTGTGAAAAAATTCTTCCTAACATCCAGAAATTCTAATCTAAACCTCCCTGGCACAGCTGAAGACTGTGTCCTCTCGTCCGGTCACTGGTTGCCTGGGAGAAGAGACCAACCCCCTCTGGCTACACCCTCCTTTCAGGCAGTTGTAGAGAGTGATAAGGTCTCCCCTGAGCCTCTCTTTCTCCAGGCTAAACACTCCAGCTCCTTCAGCTATTCCTCACAGGAGTCCTCTATACCCTTCATGAGCTCCACTGCCGTTCCCTGGATTCATTCTAGCACTTCAATGTCATTCTTGAAGTGAGAGGCCCAAAACTCACACAGGACTCAAAGTGTGGTTGAATACAAGGGAGAATCAATTCCCTGCTCCTGCTGGCCACACTACTTCCAATATAGACCAGGATTCCATTGGCCTTCTCAGCCATCCTGGCTCATGTCCAGCTGCTGACCGGTATCCCCAGGTCCTTTTCCACCAGACACGCTTGCAACCACTCTGCCCCACCCTGCAGCGCTGCATGAGATTGTTGTGGCCAAAGTGTAGGACCTGGCACTTGGCCTTGTTGAACCTCAGACCTATTGATCCAGCCTGTCCAGATCCCTCTGCAGAGCCTTTCTATTAGCAGATTGACATTTGCATCCAGCTCGGGGTCATCCATAAATTCACTAAATGTAGAGTTAATCCCCTCATCCAGATCATCAGTAAAGATATTAAACTGGGTGCAACACTGATCCCTGGGGAGTCCCACCAGAGCCAGACACCAACTGGCTGCAACACCGTTCACCACATCTCTCTTGGCCCAGTCATCCAGCCAGTTCTTAACCCAGCAAAGACTGCACCTGTCCAAGCTGTGGGCTGCCAGGTTCTCCAGGAGCATGCTATAGGAGTCACTGTCAAAGGCTTTGCTGAAGTCCAGATGGTGAGAGGGGCAAGCCATACAAGGAGCTGCTTAGGTCACTTAGCTTGGTCAGCATGGAGGAGACTGAGGAGAGACCCCATGGTGGTCTACAACTTCCTCATGAGTGGAAGCAAAGGCCTGGCATTGATCTCTTTTCTGAGGTGCCCAGTGATAGGACCTGAGGGAATGGCCTGAAGCTGTGTTAGGGAAGGTTTAGGTCGATTATTAGGAAAAGGTTCTTTACCTAGAGGATGCGCACTGAAACAGGCTCCTCCAGGAAGTGGTCACAGCACCAAGCCTAAAGGAGCTCAAAAAGCATTTGGACAGTACCTTCAGGTACATGGTGTGATTCTTGGGGCTGTCTTGTGCAAGGCCAGGAGTTGGGCTTCAATGATTCTTGTGAGTCCCTTCCAACTCAGGTTATTCTATGATATAGGGTGGAAGGAAGAGAGCTCCACATGATTACACACATCAGGAGGCGCCTACAGCCAGCAGAAGCAAGCACAGCATTCCTAACAAACCCAAATCCACTGAATTAACTTCTGTGTGTGTCACCTAGGACATAAGGCAAAGACTGTTATTCACCATGTATCTATGGGCCTGCCAAAGGCTTTGTGCTCCTGGTTTCATCTAACCTCTGCTGGCAAGACCTGGTCTTCTAAGTCTCAGCACACAGTAGTTGCCACGTAAGTGTGTAACATCTAGACAAATGAGACTGCATCTCTTCACGATTTATAACTACAGGTAAATACACTTCTCACAAAAGGAAGTGGAAAATCTTTTTTTCACCCCCTAAACATCTCTACTTCAGGTTAACTACAGCCTTGTGAGGTAGTGAGGTCTCCATTTTACATGAACTGTGGAAATAATGACAGAACTAGTAAGAAGTCTGTCTAAGGTCACAAGCAGAAACCAGTATCAGTCATAACTACAGTGTGAGCCAGCAGCAGTCTGGTGTCAGTACCCATTTCACCACTCAGAAAATGTGACCAAAGCAACTGAAGGACGTCATCTCTCTGTGACAGCCCCTGAAGCTGGCCATCTGCATCCAGGAACACAGCTTGACACTGTATCACGTGATCACCTGGGTGCACATATTTGATATATCTAATGGCTGCTTGTTATTGCAATCCAGATGCCTATCATTAGTCAAAAAGGCAGGAAAACACAGAAGAAAATGTGATGTGATGTAAGGTTTCCCCATAATAAGGAAAAAAAAGCACAATATAGACTTTATTCCATACCTAACCACCTGTGAAAGAGTGTGAAACACCAGTCCCTCAAGGCCAATAGAGACTTCAGTTTGCTCCAGTGAGGTAGCCTGAAAGAGAAGTCCACCTTATTTTTTTTTTAATAACTTTGGGAAGAAAGTTATTTAAAGAAAGAAGCAACCCTTTTTTTTTTTTTTAATAACTTTGGGAAGGGGAAATGACCCATGAAGATTTCACAGACAAGGGTCACTGCACACTCCCTCCTGAGGAAGTGTTTAAAACCATGGGATACTTGAAGACATTTAAAGTTCCTTCTTCCCTTGACAGGCAGAATATTTAAATCAAGATACTACAATCATAGAAGGCCTGGGAAAATTATTTTTTCCTTTTCTGACCAGATGACAAAAATTCCCACCCTGCACATCCCCCTTCTCTTGATGCTGCATGTACACCTCTCACAGATTCCTAATGCTGTTACATGTTACCATGTTGAGGCATTACATCCAACATGATTCCAGTGAAGTCATGTTTTCTTTCAATTCTATGTCAACTATGAAAAATTAAGTTGGCCTAACCATCCAAATGTGGGATATTTCTCTTCAGAAGTCTAGATTGACTACCAGGGTTCCAGAGCCCTGGATACTCACCTACGTGATCACAGAACCTTTTAAATTACATGCTGCCATGAAGAACTCATAAGAACAATGAAACACTTACAAAACTTCTGACCTTCACATGTCTACTTATACTGCTTTACATGTACCTGATCATAGTAGGTGTGAGTGGCTTTTCACAACAAAACCCTTGCTCCAAGGAATAAACACTGAAAACAGATCCTTGCATGGCAGCATGATCCCTCTATATCGTAATTTTTCATAGGTGTATACAGGTATAGGGGAAACTGCAAAGCAGTGGATTCTGGCATAGAAGATTACTTAGGCCAATCTACTGGAGTAAATCATTCCACTAGATGCCTATCAAGCCACTCTATTACAGACCACCTCCTCAGCTGGACAGGAGGAGACAAAATATAATTAAACACTATTGGGTCAAGGACAGGAAGGAATCATTTAACAGCTACCATCATGGGCAAGAGACCCAACAGGGTAAAATAAATTTAATTTATTGCCAATTAAAATCAGAGTATGTTAATGAGAAATAAAAATCAATTCTTGAAATACCTTCCCCCCACCTCTCTCTTTTTCCCAAGCATAATTTCACTTCTAATTTCTCTACCTCCTCCTCCTCCTGGAGCAGTGCAGGGGGATGGGGAATGCGGGCAGCAACCAGTTCATCACGCATTGTCTCTGTCACTCCTCCCTCCTCAGAACGACTCCTCATACTCTTTCCCTTCTCCAGTGCTGTATCCCTTCCACAGGAGACAATCCTCCACAAACTTCTCCAACATGAGTCATCCCAACAGGCTGCAGTTCTTCATGAACTGCTCCAGCGTGGGTCCTTCTTCTGGGTCTCAGGTCCTGCCAGGAGCCTGCAAACTTCCCACAAGGCCACAGCCTCCTTTGGGAATGGGCCCCTCCAGGGGTTGTAGGTGGATCTCTGCTACCGTGAGATCCTCCAGTGGCTGCAGGGGCACAGCTGCCTGACCCTGGTATTCAGCACAGGCTGCAGGGGAACTTCAGCCCTGGCTCCTGCAATACCTCCTCCCCCTCCTTTTGCACTCTCCAGAGTTGCTTCTCTCACATGTTCTCACTCCATGCTTCTATCTGCTCTCCTGCAGCAGTTTTTTTCCCCATCATAAATATGCAATGTCAGAAGTGTTCCCACTGCCACTGATGGGCTCGGCCTTGGCCAACAGCAGATTCAACTAAACAATATTGGTTATTCTCTGTATTCACCTATAGATCAGGGTTTGCTTAGCTCCGACATGATCAGCCCGTGAAACAGTTTACCTAAATCTGCCTAGCTTCACAGCCTTAGAGATGTTCTAAGGTTGCGATTTTCTGTGGCTTTGCTCCCATATGACAAATTTTTTCACCTAAAGCCTGAGGGAAATCCTAAGGATTTTGAAATCATGCAAGAAATAACTAAAAAGGAGAATACATGAGTACTCCCTTCCCTCTAGTTTTGCAAAAGTGTCAACAATACTTTCACTCATGAAGTTACAAAGAGCTTAATTTATTTATACAGCTGTGGAGTGGTACACTGTGACACCAGAAGGAATCCCTCACATCTTCCAGATCTCCTGTAGAACAAGGTGAAGAAGGTCTTACAACAATTTATAGACTAAGCCTAGAACATCTACTTCAAGGCAGATACTCTTCATAAAGATTTCTAGTGTACATTTCATGACTGCAAGAATCCCCCATTTCCTGCAAGAGGTGTTTATTTTACATTGTTCCTACCAACACTTTTTAGTGCTTTGATAAGTTTTTGTTTTCTGAATCACTGCATGATAAAGTATGAAGTAGTGGGAGGAAAATAAAACCTAAATATTGCACAGGCATATCTGGCACAGAACAGCGTGAGCCATATAGCAACAAGCATCCTTATGGTCTTGCCGTACACATTCCACCCATTTTGTACTGCTCCATCAGGAAGGTAAGACAAAGAGGAGTTAGAACCCACCTTAACTAAAACTCACTGAAAATAAGAAGTCTAAGATATCACATTACTTCACAGAGAGAGATTCCTCTCCCAATTTTTAAAAATATTTAAATCCAAGAAAAAAGCACTAACATTTCTTTCCAAAAAATCTTGAAGTACAGAA
This sequence comes from Melozone crissalis, assembly GCF_028551555.1. NCBI lineage: Eukaryota > Metazoa > Chordata > Aves > Passeriformes > Passerellidae > Melozone > Melozone crissalis. The sequence goes on along the minus strand of NW_026535794.1, from coordinate 56,307,996 downwards.
AGAAAACAAGTATTTTGAGAAGCTTAATTTTTTTTACTTTGCAATGCTCAGACTTTTTTGCTGTTTCTGGTTTACACTGGAGCCAGTTAAATAGAAACTGTACCAATGGCTATTCCAGCAATATTTTCTCTACTTCATTGTGCATCACTAAGTGTTTCATGGTAAAAAATTCCCACCCCAAACATAGCCCTGCAATTATGTTCAGCAGCCACATTTACTAATGGCAAAGGTCACCATTCCTGAATGCAAATTTACCTAGGTCCACTGTCAAAAGTAAGAGATTTACATTATTTTTTAACACGATACAGTAAGTTCTGACTTCGCGTGAAATACAGACATAGCTTATAATAAAACTAAATATTGATGTGCTAGCTAAAAATAAAAGAGGAATAGAGGCAATTTCACACATACTGAATGACAATTGACAACCCCATGGAAATAAAGGCTTTGAGCATCTTTTCACTGAAAAAGAAAAATTCATTTTTCCTGTTTCTCTTGAAAACATAAGCTTAATGCTTTATCAGTGTTAGTTTACACTACACAGTGTATCAGTGTTAGTTTACAATACACATGGCTAAACACATTTAAAGAAACCTCTTCTAATATTAAATTGGACTAGTTATGTTCTTGGTACATGGAGATCGTTGAGGAGTAAAGCTGGAACAGCTCATGAACTCAAGAGATGCGGAGAGACAGCATTACACTTGCAGTCGCTTGCCGAAAACAAGCATAAACAGAAAATCTGTTCCAAGCGCCCTGTGGCTACCAGACAGCAAAACCCTGACATGAAGGCTGAGATCCCCTTCAAGCAAAGGCCACCTCCACCCCACAGCTGCAGAATGTGTGTCTGGGTAGCCCAGAGACAGCTCCTCAGACAACACCGACCGCAAGCGGCCGCATCAGGTGAACAGCCAGTCACAGAGCGTGAGCAAGAGGGAAGATGACAGATCAAAACTGAAGTCCAAATGCTGAAGTCTCAGAAGAAACCTGAGCTTTGTGTCCTAATGATGACCACTTGAATGAGTTCTATAAGGCTCCATTTCCTGTTCCAGTATCGCTCCATCTCTTCACAACATTTCACAGCTGTGAAATTGGCCCCCTTTCTGCTGAAGGCAGGAGGGCCAACCAAAAAAAGGCTGCACACCCTGTCAAACCTCAAACTATGTCTTTTGACACAATAACAACAATGAAATAATATTTTACAACTATTAGAGTCTCTAGGATGAATCTCTCTGGACACAAAAGGATGCAAAAGTGATCTGTCACTTGTGACATTTGGAAACAAAATTATTTCACACAGTAAGTGACAGTCATTACAGGACAATGTTAATTACACTACTTATTCTGACACAGACCACAGATAATGCTCTGCAAAATAAAGGCAAATTAGTCACATTCATTAGAGTGTGAAAATCTTAAGACAGATGCTTTAATGTAGGGCCCAGTGCTTCAGCACAGTCCTTTGCTCACCCAGCTTAACCTGGTTAGATGCAAACAAGATGTGCTTTCATCAGCCTGGTGCTCTGCTATTGTCTCAGCAGCACCTACCACATCTTCCTCTTCAGGTGAGAGTCCCTCTGGCTCAGATCATAGGGGAACAAGTGACACCCCATCTGCAGAAGGCCATCAATCTGTCTCCATACAGGCAAAATTCTGTTTTCCTGGAGACAAACTGAGGCCAAGGGCTGTTATGCAGGCATGCCACTCATCCAAGACAATATGGTAGATCATGTTAAGCTGCTTTGAAGAGAACAAGGAATCCTCTCCACCCTTCAAACCATTTCTAATAGTGCCACTGCATTTTCTTTTGAGGTTTTTAGCAAGGAAAAAAGCTGTCTCCTCTTTTCAGACTGGTTTCAAGGAAGCCAACATATGATGGGAGATTAAGACTAAAAACTTCTGAAAGGGCACCTTTCTCCTATTCCACTTTGCTACTCCTTTCTTTCCTACTACTTGCACATTTTCACAAAAGAGTCCTTCAAGAAGCTTTCAGGTTGCTCTACATATATATTCACATTAAAATAATGTGATTTTTTTTCCATTTACATTTTCCAGTTTATTTCAATGAAAGCCTAGCTGTGAAGAGATTCTTATTTCAGAAAAAATACAGGCTGTTTCCATAAAACACAAAATAATACACTTCTAAATTTCTGTTCCGAAATAAAATGGTTCATGTAACAGCTTTCACTAAACTAAAAGGGTGTGAATTAAAACAGGCTTCATTATACTTGTGAAAATTAATCTCTCTGAGCCCCAAATGAAAACAGAGTTTGCTTTCTTCAAGCGTCTCTCAAGTAGTAATTTCAATAGCCAAGACACAGATGGTAGCAAATGGTGTTCTGTAAGAGACCGCTCATTCCATTTTTTTCCTTGGTAAGGCAAACTGGAAACTGATTCATCTGCAACTCAAGCAACGAATCATCTCAGTGACCAGTAGACAGGTGGGAGAAACTGAAACACAAATGGTACAAAAAACTACCGGCGGTGCAATGTTTAAACACAACTCAACTGGCAAAACCTCCCATAGCTCCCCTTGAGCTCAGCTCGAGACCCTTTCCTTCAAATCGTGCACTTTGTGTGTATCTGCACCTAGAGCAGCACCTGCCTATCTCAGTGTAGAAGTCAGTCTCCACTACATAGTCTCTTGAGATTTGCTTCATAGGCAAAACAAACCTACAGGCAGAGTCCTGTGACACCAAAGGTATTTAAAACCTCAATGAGGATGTAGATAGCAAGATCTTACTAATTTAGGAGCAAGAGTTTACATTAGCTAAACGGTCTCCAGGATTGGATCTCATTGCAGAAAATCAGGGTTTAAAAGCCTGGAGTTACCTTAAAAATGGAGTGCCATTCCTCCTGAGGCCTGGGACCAAGCTGGAGCTGGAGAGAGCATTCAGTGCTCTGTGCTACCACCTGCAGTCCGTTTGACATTACAGGGACAGTCCTGCCATTCACCCTCTCAAGGGAACTGGTGTGAACCTGTCCCTTGTTGCACACGTAGATCTTAGGAAAGAATCAACACCTTCCCAAATACAAGAATTAGGAGACACAAACAGAGTGAAGGGTGGTGAGAGGAATGCCTGGATCCAACAGCAAATCGGAACACAGGCTGTATTTACACCAGACTCTTTGCTTTCAGGATGGATGTTGGTGGGGTCTGCTGCCTGTCTTCCTGCTTGCCTTGTGTGGACAATCGCATCTTTAGAATATGAAGCATCATTTTGGTAGAGAAGTGTTTTAGTTAGAACTCTGTGGTTGGTCTCAGAATAAGATGTTCCGTTTTGCAAAGGTTTATTTGTTTTACCCACACACACTTGCCTCGGTCTATTAAATTCAGAACTCCTACGACGGTATTCCCTTTCTTTGTTCCACCCTTTGCAGCTGCAGAACAGCATGATATTCATAAGAAAATAATGGGGAAAAAAAACCTTTGATTTTGTTTTCAAACTTTAACCTGCTAAAATTGTTTCCTGTTGGATATTTTTTTTCTATCATTGGAATCCAAACTCTTCAGGACTTACATATGCCATGTTTCACACAAGGGGAGCTCAGGACCTTAGAGAATTTGGACTTTTATACACAGTTTTTTCATTATTGTTTGCAGATGAGGTATAGTCTTTAAAACAGAAAGTAAAAATGTAATTGGGACGAGGCTGTTTCCAACTGTTCAGCTGCTCACCTGTGACCAAAGCACTAAGCTTGGCTAGCCTCTGTGCAAACAGCGTTATGAAATGCAAAAACCTACTATCTTTGAAATCTGCATACAAGAACTGCTCCAGATAAGGGTCACACCATCTCTCTTGATGTACGTTTATACAAATATATTGAGAAAGATTACTCTAGAATTTAAAAAATACCCAGCTTTACTCTGGTAGCATCTTTTAACTCAAATACTGTGACAGCAGCTCTCTGGCCTCAGAGAGCAACAGACTTCCTCAGGCATTTTCCTGGGGAAGGCTGTGAGAAGACCAGAGGAAAGAATGAGAAACAATTCGTACCTCCACGTGCTGCACCTGTTGTGTGGAATGTGTTATGGAGATTGTTTACCAAAGGCCGATTTCTTAATCAGCCACTGGTGATGGTGTTTGGATGGATAGACCAAGTAGGTCAGAGCTGTATCAGACTGTCTGCAAGGGTTACGAGTTTCTTAATAAGTACAGTATAGTATAAGATGATATGGCATGATATCGTAGAATAAAGTGATTGATCAGCCTTCCCAAATCATGGAGTCAATGCTAATTATTACCCGACTGGAGGCCTGCGGCAACAAAATACAAGTAGTACTACTGAAATGCAGGTTTTACATAAAGAATGAAGGAGAAACATTTGGGCAGGGATTCCAAAACCATGACCTGTGTAAAAAAACCACTTTGCTAAAAGTCCTGGTCAAGCCCTTACGTTTCTTCTTACCTAGTTTCCATACGTAGAAGTATAGTTAAGAGAATTTGGTATGATGGTAAATACAACACTATTTCTTAGATTATTTCTTAAGTCAGTAGGTGTCTTCAAAGTATCTACAGCTCTGCTAGGCAAATCAGAGATTTCACCTGACAGATGGTGTTTCCAGCTCTGCCCCATTCTGGATGCTATTGCACTTCACAGAACTGATGGCATGCCTGTGTACCAAGTACCTCAGCTGATGCATTGTTTCCCCTCCACACTCAGCAAATCCAACTTCTCCTACAATCACTGCATTTTTGCCATCCTCACTAAGGATGGACAACACCACAAGTAGTTATGCATAGAGATAATGTGTCAAGAATCCTAGGCAGAAAGATCCAGAAAGTAGTCACCTGAGGTTACAGAACAGTCCCACACCCCACCCAGACAGGCTTCCCACTGCCTTCAGTGAGCTCAACACTGAGAAATGGTAGTTTCACCTAAATGGCAGAGGTCACAGCTCTCCCCTTCATCAAAAGAAGTGTGAATTATGAATGATCATTCAATTAAAGTAAAAATTCTTCCAAAATAACTAGTTTTAAAACTGTATTTGTATTCCCAAAAAAGAAATTTAGTTTTCTACCACGTTATGCTTTTCTTATTAAAAACCCTTAATTTCACATCCTAGAACTCTTAAGGTTTTTCCACTAGGAAATCAATCTCATTTCATTAGTCCTTGATTATATCTACCCTTCCAATTCCAAGCAAAAGTAATGTATTATCAGTTTACAGATATTCTTAAAATCTTTTGTGTGTGTGTTATTCTATTAAGAATGGAACTAGCACAGTTAAAAATATCTAGCACAATTGATTTATCTGTGCCTCTCTGGTGAAAAATGTCTGTCTGTAGCTTCCTGAGCCACAGGGACACTGTCCTTCACTCTAGTAAATCTCTGAAAATATATCTCCAGTGGGGAATTCTTCTTTGCAAAAAACACCATAACATCAAAAAGTCTCCCCATACAAAAAGATTATTGCCTAGTTCCCTACGTTCAAGATTGCATACATCTTTCACATATCAAGACAAGTGCTGGCCATCTCTTTATTCCTTTTCAGCTGAGGAGTAACAGAAATCTGAGCAACTAAGGTAAGATTTTAGAAGTCCTCAAGCCACAGAGAATCAGAAACTTGTGCATGTGACATGCCATTCTTTCAACAGACCAGCTAAGGGTGATGCTACTGAACACTGTCAATACTGTCTATTTGTTTGTGGGTTTTTCCATAGAAATACATGCAGTGTTTACCAGTTTTGTACTTTGGAAAGGGTCTAAAATAGCAAACAAAGTCCTGAAGTCCTCAAATACATCTTCTAAAGGTACCAGGCCTGAATTTTTGTCCCTTAAGTGTGACTCACAGGGAATCAACTGTATCTCTCAGTTTAGTGTTGAGTGAAGATGATCAGAGCCGACTTCTGGCAACTTTAGATGACTGCAAGACATTAAATCTGAGAGCCCCAAAACAATCTACCTGACAAGGAGCAATAAAATAGTTTTTCTAGCAGCCGAGGCACTCTAAGAGTGTCTGAAGGATACCTGCACTTGATAACTTGATAACTACGTGCTTGGAACTCAACCACTCTAACAGAACGAGTCCTTCAGTCTTGCAGGAAAAAACCTTCCCCAACAGCCAAACACACCTCCCCAAAACCCGAGTGGGATCCAAGACGGAAAGCCTGACTAAGGCGAGAAGTTTTCCCTGGGGCTTAGACGCCCTGTTCGAGGACTCCCCTCGGCGACGTCGGCGCGATGCTGAAGGGGACCGGCGGCCCCGAGGCAGCGCCCGGCCCCGCTGCGCGTCCGGAATGCTCCCACTGCGAAGCCGCCGCTGTGCTCGGAACGGAGAGCCCCGGAGGGAAAGCGATCCCCGCTGCGTCCCAACACGCCGGCAAAGGGACGCCCGGAGACCCCCTCCCAAAGCGATGCTCAAGCCACAGCGGGGGCGCTCCTTCCCCGAACTTCAGCCCCACGCCCCGGCTTGAAGCACTGCCCTCGGGGCCCGCGCACATGCGAGGATGCCCAGCCGGTCCCGCTGCAGCAGTCCCGGGGCGGTAGCGGCGAGCCGCACCGCACGCTGCCGGGACGTCCCCGGCCGGCCCCGCCAGCCACTTACCCCAGAGCAGCAGGACGGGGAGGTGCCGCCGGCGGCTGCCCTGCGCCTCCATCCCGGCGCGGGCGGCAGCGGCGGCGAGCGACCGGGGGGAACGGAGCCCGCATGGAGCGGCCGGTCCGCAGCCGCACAGGGCCCGAACCCGCCTCAGCCCGCCCGCCGGGGAGGTTCCTCCTCATGCCTCGGCGTCCAGCCCCGGGCGGCGGCGGCAGCGGGGGCGGGCGCGCAGGGGAGCGGCTCCCCCGCCCCCGGGAGCTCCCAGCGGCGGCGGGGCGGGCTCGGCGGCCGGGCCGAGCGGGGCCGGGCACGGGTGAGCGTGGGCTGCGTGTGGCCACGGGAGCGCGGCCGTGCCTCCTGCTCCCCCAACAGCCGCGGCAGGAGCGGTGCCGCTGCCGACCCATCGGTCTGTGTGGCTGCCTGGGGAAAGGTACCTACCCTGCACGGGGAAGGTTCTGGTCCTAAGTGTCCGAGGGAGTCAGGAACTCTTCACCTCTTGCCTGGGAGCCAGAGCAGCTTTTCTCCTCTTATCACAACATCCTGGCGGTGAGGGTGAAGGCATGAGGAGCTGGAGGGCCGCCTGTGTTAGTCCACCTGCAGCCCTTGCATGGCACCGACGTGTTGGTGTGCTCAATATTTACAGCTGAACATGGCAGTGAGGTGGCCTGACCCCGCACAGACCCAGAGCAGCCTGGAGCTCTAAGATGCTAAGTGTATTTTTATGTTGAATTTCGTCTTTGTCTGTCTCTTTTCAGAGATGGTACAGCTCCTGATTTTCATCAATATTTAAAGGCTGTGTTCCTGGAGCTCTCTCTCTAGGAAATTAGCATCTCCATCATGAAACGCCAGACTGGGAAGCTGCTAAAGGCAACTTTTCTTACCTAAAAATAGTAGTATTGCTCAGTAACAAAAACCCAGACTGCTCCTCTGGGTACATGGACACTCCACCTCAATAATGGCCTTTTAGTAGAACATTAAATCGCTGCCATTATTAAAGGCCAAATGTACCATACAATTTCAAATTTCAAAAGATATTTTCAAGCCACACACAAGAACGAAGGGTACTTTTATGTATCAGTCAGGTTGTTCACTTTGTGTGCTTGCCTAGCACAGTGCTCCAAACACTTTTGGAGAGTGGGACCCCAACACAGGAGCAGAATTATGCAACATGTGCCTTTGTAACCACTGTTTGAAGTACACAACCTTTGTCTGATTTATGCTGAAGGAAATTGAAAACTTTGGAAACCACAGAGAAGGCTGGGAATCCAATGTTGAAACAACTCTGCAGATATTTATGTGTGTCATTTAGAATGAACCTCCTATCACTTGTGCACCACTTCTTCCACTTGGCTGGAAGCAAATCTTGTAAAATGCCATAAACCATAAATAAACCATAGCTCAGGGAGATCATCCTTCAGCAGAGGGGCTGCCATTTCTGTTTTGCAAGGAGTGTTTGCAAGCTGCCCCTGCCAGAAGGAGCTGCAGCAAAGTGACAAGCGTGGAGGCACATACACCACAGACTTGTTATACCATCTATAGCATCCTTTCCAACTGTACGATCTTGATTTCCATCACAAATTCCATTTCTTGCAAATCTGAAAATACAGTTAGTATTTTCAATAATTTAGACTGATTTCCAGGAGGTTAAGCATCATGCTTTATATGCAATATTATATGTTTAAAATGTTTAAAAGTACAGTATTTTATACAGTAAAAAGGCAATATTTTTGTAACACACATGGAGATAATACTAACAGGTATTTTTACATCAATTGCATTTGTTTTCTTCGCCTGTTTCAGATGAAAAACTGGCAAAGTGAGTGTTGCTTCTTCCAACTCTCAAGATTCAGTACGTACTTCCCATTTTGTGCTTGCAGCACATAGTTTAAAGCTGCAAATGGTACCTCTGAGGTAGAATAAATAGATAGAATTTATAGGTAAATGCACTAATGCAGCATGTTTCATTGGATCACAAGCCAGCTGTGCTAGGTGATATCTGCAGCAATGTGGTTTAAAATGAGTAAGTCTGATTCACACTTGAACAAAACAGTGACAGCATTAGAACGGTCAGCAAGATGGTTCAAAAATCTTTGGCAGTTTGCAGTTTTTCAGTAAGACTGCCTACTCCCCCCAGCCCCATTGTATTGCAGTAATGTGAACAGATTCGCTCCAGAATGACTGCAAACAACCTTTTTTGCTCTGCAAATCTGCCTCGGTAGCATCATGTACCTACGCCAGTAGCAGAAATCCAATTCACCTTCAAATAAGAAATTTTGTAAATGCCCTTTGCCCTTTGTACAGAGCTCTGAATCCCACCCCTGACACAGACACTAAGAGTGACCTCAGAACCATAGTCTGTTTTAATTTCCAGACATACAGCCTTCAGAGATCACACTGACACCTTCTTAGGTATCCTGAAGACAGTGCTGCAATCACATTACTTCAGGTATTTTCTAAAACACTTAAATCTGCTGACAAGACACTGAGTAAAAGAAAATATAGCAGTAGACATGTAGGTAGTTGTTTCAGTATGGCAAGTTCCTGGGGAGTCCATGGTGAGAAGACATGAAAGAAGTCAAGCTGCTCAGGACAGGTATTATTGCCTGCATTACAAGGTTCAGAATGGTGCAGGATAAGGTAATAAACTTTCTTGCTCCAGAATTTAACTGATTCAACAGAAACTGGAAAAAAAATTAGGAAAAAGCTGAAGACATTTTGCTACAGAAAACAACATTGCCTTTCCTTGTCACCTCGCAAATGGACCAGAGAGAGGGGCTGCTTGCCCGTATGGAGGGACTTTGCCCAGTGTCAGATGAAAGCTTTCTTCAGCTCTTCCTAGCACAGCAATTTTGTATAAAAAGCACATTAAGATTTCAAGACCATGTTTTAATGGGATTGCTTCCTGGATTGCTTTGAAAAAGTAGGTTCAGTTCGCCTGTGGTTTTTAACTAAAGTAGGTCATCCTTCCTATTTAGTGCTCCAGGAAGCATGCCATTCCTGCTCCAGAAATTTAAAAAAAAAAAAAAAAAGGATCTGCAGGTTATTAAAATAATTCCTGTCTTTTTACCATCAATATAGAAATGTATAAGCATGATAAAACACACACCCCAGTTAAAAAACAACTTCTTTCTGTGAGTCAAAGGCCTCACTGTGGTATACTGACTGCACATAATACCCAAATTTAGTTTACATCAGTCAGATCCGATGAGCTGAAACTCGTTACACCTATATTACCTGAAGTGAAGGAGGAGAAAAAAGAACAATTTTTTAATGTAAAGATCTGAGACTTTTTAACATAAGAGCAGTCATGGAATACAGAAGTACACAAATATTTTGCCAGCCTTCTAAAGCTTAAATTTTAAGCCATGTATGGTTGTGCTCTGTGATTTCAGCAGGGTTTCTATGTTCAGAGCATCTAGGGAGTGTTCACATATTTCAGACCATTTCAAAAGTGCTGAGCTGTGAATATTTAGCACCTCTAGGACCTCTAAGCACCTCTTATTTTATATACCTACCTCTGACATGACAGCCTTCCCAGTGGACAGCATGTGGGCTTTGTTTGGAGGAAGTGGAATATGCAATTACTCTGTTTCCATACTAGTTTCTAGTACAGTAAATTGTTTGAGTAAAAAAAAAAAAAAATAAACAAAACAAAAACAAAAAAAACCCACACTGAAAACAAGGTACTTCTGTACCCTATGCCATCAACACCAACACCTACCAAATAAAAATTACACAAGTGTCATTATGCAGGTCAAGGGAAAGCAGACAAGTTTTATGGAATGATAGCAAATGCCTCTTCCCTCTTCTGGAGAGAATCTCCACCATCAAGGATCCTCCACCGAGGCACCCACCCCTTGTTTTACAGCCAGCAGTGCAAAACCCAAGTGCAAGTATCTAGGAACTGGGATGTCTTGCTCATTCCTATCTGTTGTTCTTTTACCAAAAAGAGTATCCCAAGACCACTGGTGACTGTATGTATCCCATACATGGTTGTGTCTGAGAAATAACTCAGAAAATCAGGGAGAAAGATACAAGAAGCTAAGTTGAAGAAATACTGTTGAGTTGGGTTTTCTTTTCCTTTTAGAAATATTAACACTGTTAGAGTTTATTTTCAAACAAAATCTTATAGAGATGAAAGCTGAGATACATCTGAAGGAGCATTCAAGGATCATTTTATAACCATCAGAACTCAGCTGACTCCACAGAGATTGGTGAGACAGTAACAAAAATCTACTGCAATAGAAAGCAGCAAACCCTATTCGAGTTCAGTCTGAGCACAAGATTTCTGATTCCACATGTGGACTCTGATCAGTGCAGTTCTGCACCAGCATCCCCTTATATGGAAACATACTAATTGTACTTCTTAGGTGCATGAATGGCTTTAGGGCTGAGCAAGACAGATCCTAGAATACTTCTTAAATGAGAAATTCCATAAATCTCTATTCCATGGAAAAATGCAGCACTATATAAAATGGAAGATATTACTATAGTAAATCATAACGAATCATCCTATTTTAATCTTGTCATCTTTACAGCCCCAAGGCAACCCCAGTTCATGCACAGAACACTCACACCTCTTTCACTGACACATCTCACAGCATTTGCTACAAATTGCTTAAAATGTGAAAGCAGACACAAATATCACCTCATGCTGTTCTACTTGACCAATTTCCCTCAGAGTGCCATGGTGCAGAGCCCTAACTTCCATTACTTGAGGAGAGGACCCAGAGAGCTTCCCCTTCATCATGCATTCACTTTATTAGTACTACCTCCCTTACTCCTGACTTGGAAGAAATGCACAATAAATACTTCCACTTACTAATGAGAAAATTGGAGAAAGTTTGTTGGCAGTGTGCTTGAAGAACATCACTGATTGTCACTGCCATTTAAAAAGGGGAAGGGAGGAAAGAAAGGTGGTGTTTCAGAGACACCATTGGTTGTGTTTTCCATCTCTTTCATAATTTGTCCAGGGTTGCAAATGTATCCATTCACAAGGGTTCTTTCACTATTTCACCACATACTTTCATGTCTTGGGATTCCCTTCAAATGATTTCAGTAAAGGAAACCAGTTATTTCCCTCACATAGAAATGGAACTACCATTTGCATTTACAAGTGTATCAGTTAAAGGTTTAATTGTGTTTATTGCATTTGCAGAAATGAGAGCATCTGCTCAGGTTCTGCTGGCCTCAAATGATAGAGGGTATCTCAGTGTGACAAGTGACCACAACTCTCATTTGAAAAAATGATGTTTCTCAAACATCTGGGGCAGCACAAAAATAAGAACAGGGCACAGGTGGGAACAGTGGGTTGCAGATTTATCTGGTACCACTCACTACATTTGCCCTATATCAAACAGCAGTGTAGGCTGCTGGGACTGGTTTGCTCAATCTCTGATTCACAGAAAACCAACATAAACTTTAAGGAAATTCCTATTATTAAGGAAAGTGTGTATTTATGCATTAGTTAACAGGAAATAATATCAATCCTCAAATGAAAGTATAAATGATAGAAGAAAGGAAACACTATCTTTTCAAATGCTTACTTTTTATGAAAGGCCTTGTTCATCAAAAATTTCACTTTACAGAATATGTAGCCCTTCATATTTAATTGAATTGCTGTGAACATGTCTCAGTATTTTTGACTCTAACAGTAGAATGATCTTCATCTTATGGAAGGATCTCTTCTTATCATCACTTCTTTTTGCTTTAAATTTAGAAAAGATTAAAAAAAGTGAGATAACAAGAGTTCCCATAACAAATTTACTAGATACTAAATTTTTCCATGTAAGGGAAGTGAACAAATAACATAGATGAGCAAAAGTGCTCTTTGTCATTGTTTCCAGAGATTTCTAAATCAGAGGAAGGATGTGAGTAAGTGGACAACAGGCACACCAGGTAGTGTACCACTGGTCCACATGCACAATTGACAGTTTCAACTACTATGTCAGCTACTGAGTTGCAACTCAATGATTTCAGGTGGAATTTGCTGCTTGATCTTAGCAGGCATATTACAATGCTGCTCTAGAGGAAGTGGCACCTATCAGAAAATATGAAATCTCCCACAGCCCAAGAGTCAGACCAAGATTTCAAGTTCACAGTAAAGTCAGTGTTGAACACATTGAAGGTAGGGGTTTTTTCACACTGCTATCGCAAGAATGTAATTTGCCTTCATCATACACTATAGCTTCAAATAAATGTGAGATTCCAACCAGAACAACAACAACAACAACAACAACAACAACAACAATAATAATAATAATAATAGTACATAATCACAATTCCCCAAAAGTGCCTAAAGGGCATGTTGGGGGGGAAAAAGAATCCTAAATATTTAACCAAAAAATCAAAACCTGTTCACACTGTAAATTAGGCAACTACTTTTAAAAGACAATATCTATGCCCCAACTCTTTGTCTATCAGAACCATCACTGTTAACTTTTTGTCTACTCTTCAGAACACTGCTATTCTAATTCTGAATGAAAGCCTATGACTGAGCTTGTGATGAATGCTGGGTTCATAGTTTGAGACAGAAAGTTCATTTCTTAAATGAATAAATTTTCCTTAATAGATTCCTTGTTATATTTCTTCCTTTCTGGAAGAAATAAATAAAAGGATCTATCCTGGTTTTAGCTGGGATAGAGTTAGTTTTTTCTTTGCTGGTTAGTTTTTTCTTAGCTTAGTGTGATGTTTAGAATTCAGTGTGAGACTGATGTTGATAACACACCGATGGCTCAGCTGTTGCTCAGCAGTGCTCACCCTGAGCCAGGGGCTTTTCAGGTTCCTGTGCTCTGCCAGTGAGGAGCTGCACAAGGACCTGGGAGGGAGCATGGCCAGGACAGCTGACCCAAACTGGCCAAAGGGATATTCCAGACCATAGGACACCCTGTCCAGTATATAAACCTGGGAGAGCTGGCTAGGAGGGGAGGATCACTGCTGGGAAATGGGCTGGGAATCAGTCAGTGGGTGGTGAGCAATAGTGCTGTGCATCACTTGTTTCTATTGGGTTTTATTGCTCCTTGTCTCTCTTTCCAATTACAATCAGTAGAAGGAGTAGTATATTGTATTTTGTTTGAGCTATTAAACTGTTCTCATCTCAACCCAGGAACTTTGCCTCTTCTTTCCAATTCTCTTTCCACTGGGGTGAGGGTAGCGAGGCAGCAGCTACACGACTTTTGCTGGCTGAGGTTAAACCACAACAGACACTTTCAGCAGTACCTGGAGGATTGAGATAAGAACAAATCTGATCAGAGCTTTTTAAAACAAATTAAGGAACCGTTGAATTGTTTAATCATTGCTGGTCACCATGTTGTTTCATTTGTTTCCTGCATGTGTGCTCACTCACAGGCAAATTACAGAACACTTCTTGATGCACATCCCTGTGGTGATGCTGATCGTCGATGGGGTGTGGGCTAAAGTTACAACTCTGTTGCTCTTCACAGGAGTGGTTTATGGATGGAATCACTGGTCATGAACCAAATCCTGTCTGCCTGCTTGGCACTGCATCACCTCTGAACCTCGGGAGCCATCTGGTGGAAATTATTGACAATCACATCTTTTAGCTGCTGCTCGTAGCGTTAAAAGGACCTTAATTTCCTGAACATTTCTTTAATTTGTCCGTTTTGCTGAGTATGAACGTGACAGTTTGCGAGATGAGTTCAGAAAGCCCAATTGGGAGATTTTTATTCAGGTAAACACTCACAATGACTTACAATAAATCCATATGTGTAAGAGATGGGCAGGGATGTTTTCTGAAATAATAACACATAGATTTACTTTTCTCAAATATTTTTTTCTGGAATGTAAAAAATGTTAGGTAATTCATAGTAGAGCTTCCATTAAACTCCAAAGATGCTGATCTTAAGAAATTATGGAATAATGTGCTGCTCAAACAGTAAGTGAGAAGACCTAAGCAGGAAAGCATAAATATTATCTAGACATCATATTAATGAATTTCCTTAATCAAAGAAATCCTTTGAAGAGAATTTTCTTCACCAGATTAGAGAAAGTAATTATCAGCGGGGAGAGGATGTGGGTCACAGCAGAAAGGATGCCATGCTGTACCAGGAGGAGACACCCCGTGGTAGCAGCCTGAACTGCCCTTCCAGCAGTCGCCTGCAAAGAAACAGCAGAATTAATCATATACAGGGATTAAACAATTACTTATAAAACCACCTCTTTTAATAATACAGGTAACAACGGCACAGATATTATGTAAAAGTGGCAATTTCGGTTTCCAAAATGCCATTCACAAATTTAAGCTCATCTTTAGGCTCACAAATCAGTGTCGATCTTTTTCATGTATTCCTCTCCCCTTGCCTGAGGTGTGACTGTCCATGCAGCTAGAGCTCTCATTCTGTCACATCCTCTATTAACTCGATTCAAAATAAACACTTTTGCCATCAGTGCTAGGCATCCCACTATCTCATTACATTAAAAAAATCCTACAGATGTTGTTTTCAAATTTCTTGTCTTCACTTAAAAGATCCTTCAAAACCCTCCCCAATGCTGCCTTTTGCTGACACCTTTGTACACTTTCATTTCTACATTAAAACTCTTAATTCCCAGACAAAACAACATGGAGGGAAATCAAGGCTTTCCTAACTGTAAGAGCCAAAAAACCCACAGCCTCAGAGGTCACTCAGCTTTGATCAGATGTCATGGACAGTATAGGGATAAAATGTTTCTAAAATCATGGGATATTTGAAGGGGTTGGAAAGAAAAGCTGAGCCAGGTAGGCCCTGGAAAAATGCTAGGGTGGCACCTTCCAAGATGTGAAGAACGAAGCGGCACAACACTGGCATTGTGCGCGCAGCTTTTAAACTGCTAGAGGATGGTGTTTTGCCACTCGCCTGCCTCTTCAATTCACTCTAGCATTCGTATGGAAGGAGTTCTTGAACAACTTTTATCTGCTTTGTTGCCCTCCACTGAATCTGCTCCAGGAACTCCATGTCACTCTTGTCCTGAGGAGCCCAGAACTGGACACAGCACTAGAGATGTGATCTCACGACGGCAGAGTAGAGGGTCAGGATCACCTCCCTCCACCTGCTGGCAATTTTTTTCCTAATGCACACAAGGATACCATTGGCCTTCTTGGCCACTGGTATGGGCTCGCTGTTAGCTCATGGACAGCTTGTTGTTCAACAGGACCCACAGGTCCTTCTCTGCAGAGATGCTTTCCAGTGGTTTGGCCTCCAGCCTGTACTGGTGCAGGACTCTGCATTTGTCTTTGTTGAACTTCATATAGTTCTTCTCTGCCCTTCTCTCCAGCCTGTTAAGATCCTTCTGAATGTCAGCACAACACTCTTGGGTATTGACCACTCCTCCCCAGTCACGAGTGAACTTGCTGAGGAGGTATCTGCTCCTCCCCACAAGTCACTGATGAACAAGTTAAACAATACTGGACCCAATATTGACCCCTGGGAGACACCACCAGTGACAAGCCTCCAGCTAGAGCCTCTTCTGTTGATTTTGTCCCTCTGTCATGTGCCATTCAGCCAGCTCTCAATCCACCTTGCTATCCATCTATCCAGTCCACACTTCCTGAATTTGCATATGAGGACATTGTGAGAGACAGTGTGAGAAGCCTTGTTAAAGCTGAGGTAGACAATGCACACTGCTCTCCCTTCATCCATCCAGGTGGTTGTCTCTTCATAGAAGGCCATCAGGTTGGTCAAGCATGATTTGTCCTTAGTGAATCCATGCTGACTACTCCTGACCCTCTTCTTTTGTCATCCACGTGGATAGAGAGGGCTTCCAAAATGAGGCACTCCATGACCTTTCCAAGGATTTTGTTGTCATCAGTGCTTTCTGGGAACCTGCTGGACACTTTGTGCATCACGGTCTTTCTTCTCTAGCAAATGTCAGACAAGTTACAGTCCCCCATAAGAACCTATGCTTGTTAATTTGAGGCTGATTCAAGCTGTCACTTTTTTCTCCTGCTTAGGCAGCCAGCAGGAAATACCTGCAGCTGTGTTACCCTTGCTAGTCTGCAACTCCACCACTGTGCCTCTCTGCGCTGTCTTTCTCAAGCAGCATGCAGCTCTTCATGACAACAGCCCTTCCAGTCATTTGAGGTATCCCACCACCTTTCCATAATCACAATGAGATCAAAGCCTTGTGACTGCATACAGATCTCTAGTTTGTCCTGTTTGTTCTCTATATTGCATGCATTGTTGTGCAGGCTCTTTGTAGTATTTAATTGTGTCAATATGCCAGTAGGGGTGTACAGGGATGCCACACAATTCTGTCTTCTGGTTATGTCTTTGGCTGCTTGTTATTGATCGAGCTATTCTCCCTTAGACCTCTTTTTGCTACTAGAGTCATCACTACAGTTCTCCCTGTACCACACCTTATCTCTGTCAAGCCTGTCTCTGTCTCCCTTTTCCCTTCAAATCTAGTTTAAACCTCTCGCAATGAGCCCTGATGACTCCTGAGCCAAGACCCTTTACTCCCTTTGAGACAGGCAGTCCCTGTTAGTTGCCAGCAAGCTCAGTGTTGTATAAATTGATCCAAAAAACCCCAAAATTTGACTCATAACACCTATCTCAAAGACAAGTGTTTGTTTTCATGATTTGCCTGTTCCTTGCCCAAACATTCCCTGTAACTTGCAGGACAGAAGAGAACACAACTTGTGTTCCAGTTTTTCCTGATCAGTTGTCCCAAGGCCCTGAAGGTCCCCCTTGACTCTCCACAGCCTTCTTGTTGGGACATTGTTGGGGCCTACCAGAAAAACCAGTAGAGGGTAGAGGGGGTTGTACCAGGCTGGGAAGCTTCTTGATTATTTCCCTTACCCAGGCCCCAGGGAGGCCACTTATCTCCCTATGAGTTAGGTCTGGTTGGCATATCAGGCTCTCTGTTCCTCTCAACATGGAATCACCAATAACAACTGCTCTTTTGTTTTTTCTGAACTGGGGAGGTCATAATGCTGAAGGTAGGCTTCTCTGCCCTGGGCAACATGTCCATCCCAAAAAGTCTTTAATCCACAGTCTCATTTCCCTGGTCCTGAGATTCCAGGGCCTTGTATAAGGGCACATAGGGAGGTGAGCTAGGTCTAGAGGGGATTCACCTGCCACCCCAAGCAGAAACCCTTTTCCACTCCCCTCCATCTCCAAGGTCGCTTCCTTCTACCTGTGGCAAGAGGGTAGGGGATCTATTGCTCCTTTTGAAGTCAATGGTGGGTGAATTTTTCTACTTCGTCTCTGTAGCTCAGAACTGTGGTTTCATACTGATCATATGGGAAGTTCAAGTCTTTACTCTGGGACTCTGGCACATTATTTCAGTGCACATCTAATAAGTGTGTAGGTGCAAATTAGATGTCTAACTCAGATGAAGGTGACTACTTGATCTGAGCACAGGAAATCACAGTAACAAGCAGACGGGAACTGTGCTTAACATGGTTCTCCTACTACACATTTCTTTTTAATAAGTTTCTATTATCTTACTATAAAAATTATAGAATCTGGACTTATGCTCAGAAGGGTTATTTGGTCCTGTAGTATTATCATTTAAAAATACATATACAGATGGGTTTTCAGAGTTCATTTAGCCTTTACCTACCTACCTGGTATGTTTTCTCAATGAAAGCCATTATAGCAGAGCACACATCACACCTCCTTCCAGGGCAAAACCAGAGAGACACATGGAAGTCTTTCTGTAGCTAAATATGGCTACAGACATGGCCTGCAGACATTTCATCCACTGTTTAATGTCTCAGCTTGTACCTATAGTTCAGCCCAGATTACACTGTTACATGTTTTTTGTAGTTCTCTACCTAATGCATGAATGTAAAACTGTATGGAAAATAATTGGCTGTTGTTGGAACAGATGCTTCACATTTACCTTAACAAAGGTGAAATTTGCCTGCATCCACCTGTTTTTTTTGCAGGTCTACATATTAATTCTAACTTCACTTATGCTTGCATTAGAAGTTAGAGGGGCTTTCCCTATAGTTTATTTTTAATAACATTTGTTGACAGCTGCTTTGGTATCCTGCATGTCTCAGGAGAAAAACTGGCACCTTACAACACAATGTAAGTAGATAATGTGGTCTTTTAACTCTGAAAACTTTAAAGCCTGAAAATCAGTTGTTATGATTGTAGGATAAAGTTGAGTATTTGAGAACTACAGCAGCAGAAACCTTTCAGCTTTTTGAAATTTTCCCTAGGCGTTTTCTTCTTCATTTTCATATATGGAAAGCTATAGACCAGACCGACATACTGGAAGAAACATCTGGCAAAAGTGCAAAGGGTAATTGAAATACCTTTTAAAAAGGTTTAGAGAATCTGTCAAGCAATCTCCATAAGCTGAACCATGATGCTATTTGTGCATCATGGGAAACTGCAAGGGTGAGTTTTGAGACCACCTAGAAGACAGGCAATTTTCAGTAATATCAACTTATAGTTGCTATCTACAAATAGATTGTGTGATTTTCCCTGATTGAAGTCCAAAATACATTTTAAAAGCCTGTTAATGTATTGCCTTAATTTTGGTTGGAGGAGAGTTAATTTTCTCACATTTGAGAAAATTAACCCCATGAGAGGGGTGAAGCCTAGACAGTGTGGGCATGTCCAGGTTGTTTATTCCACACCACTCACATAATCTCTGGCAGGCATGGCTTCATGTGGAAGAAAAGGCCAACATGCAGCAAAAGCATGGCTATTTATTTGCTTTCTTTTTATCCTGAGGGAGAAAAGTGATGAATAGTGTGCTCAATGCAGTCCAGGTGTGGTCTGGGTAATCCAGGCGAAGTAGAGTAGTCAGTGTGGCACAGAGGGTCCAGCCTGGGGGCTTGTTCATCATTATTTTTTGTTGTCTTGGGCTCAGGGGAAAGGAGGAAGTGGCTGCAGTAGTGTCTGCCATTTTCTCCTCTATCTTGGAAGGCTGCATATCGCCATTGGGCTGTGGCAATGTCCACCATTTTCTCCCTTGTCTTGGGAAAATCTGCATGACCATTGAGCTACAGGTAACATTCTCTATTTTCTCCTTTGTCTCAGGAAATGCTGCATGACCATCAGGACTGCAATACCATCTACCACTTTCTCCTTTGTCTCAGCAGATGGTAGCAGAACCAAGTAACTGAGGTCTCTGTTCCTCTGTTCGGTGATGTGGGCATTGGCAGCAGGTTTGGGGAGAGGACAGAAACTCTCAGTCCTTGGAGGCAACTCCTGTCAGGCATGAAGGAAAGGTATTCTCTTAAGGATGAGCTAACAGTGTGTCCAAGCAGGTGGAAGACCACGGAGAAAAGTATCCAGTACCTGAGAGAATTGGCTGTTGTGGAGGAAATCTGTAGAGAATCAAATAATGAGCAGTCCACTGGAGATCCAGATCAGGTCCAGCCTACACAACCCATGCGTCTGAAGATTGTATAGAGTGCACCATTGTTATATACTAAGCCATTGACATTGATGTCAATGAAGGAGAAGAAACATTGCTTCAGGTGATTACCTAACTTGGACAATATGAAAATCATCTCTCTTGCTCCCTATCAACCTGCATCTTGGTATTGAAAAGACTGTACAAGAATGCAGACAGATTTGAAAGGCTCAAACAAGCTAGAGAGAAAATGTCCCGTGCCCCTGTGAGTATAGATCAGAGTTTCTGCTGTCGGGAGCACACAGCCCCTTGCTTGAAAGAGGGGTACACACCACAAGGTAACCCGCAGTTTTATCTGCATGGCCACAGAGAAGCCATAAGGAAATGGGATGGAACACTCACCTCTGCCCTAGCAGCACAGGTATGTGAGCTGAGAGAAAGGGTAACCACCACAAGAAATTCTTCAAGGATAAATGCTACTCCATTTTCCAGTGGGCAAGTCCTTAGACAGAATGGAAGGACTGAATGTTATTTCTGGTCCTCTTGAAGGGATCTCCAGCTCATATTTAGAAAAAATGAGCAATGAGTTCTCTGACAAGAACTACACAGGCCCTGTCTTCAGCCAGCTAGGAGAAAGGGACAATTAGATCTATTGGACTGTGTGCATCCAATGGCCTGGCACATTAGACCCACAAGAGTATAAGACTTTAGTTGACACTGGCACACAATGTACCCTGGTGCCATCAAGATCTGCAGGGACACAATCTATTTCTGGGGTGACAGGGGGATCCCAACATCTAAGAGTACTGGAAGCTGTAGTGAGCCTGCTTGGGAATGAATGCCAAAATCACCCCCTTCTGATTAGCCCAGAGCCCCCATGCATCTTGGCATAGATTACCTCAGGAGACAGTACTTCATGGACTCAAGTGGGTATCATTGAGATTTTGGGATAGCCGCTGTGGAGGCAGAGGAAATTAGACAACTGAATACCTTGCCTGGTCTCTCAAAGGACCCTTCTGCTGTGGGAATGATGAAGGTTAAAGAACAGTAGGTACCAGTTACTACCACAGCAGTGCATCATCAACAATACTGCACTAACTGGGACTCTGTGACCCTCATCCATGAGATGATTAATGAACTGGAGAGCCAGGGAGTAGTCAGCAAGAATCACTCACCCTTTAACAGCCCCATATGGCCAGTGTGTAAGTCCAGTGGAGACACAGTGGACTATCGGGGCCTGGCTGAAGTCACACCACCACTGGGTGCTGCTGTGAAGGACATGCTGGACCTTCAGTGTGAACTGGAGTACAAGGCAGCAAAGAGGTGACACCATGAACATTGCTAATACATTTTTCTCCATTCCTTTAGCAGCAGAAAGAAGGCCACAGTTTGCTTTCGCAATGAAAAGGCATCTTGAACCGTCTCAGGGGTGGAAACACAGCCCCACTATCTGGGGTGGACTGATCTGTACTGTACTGGAAAAGGGTGGAGCTCCAGAACACTTGCAAAACATTGATAACATCATCACATGGGGCACTTTTTGCTGAAAAAGTTTTTGAGAAACAGGAGAAGATAATCCAAATCCTTTCCTGCCCAGGAAATACTGCTTTTAGCAATAAAATGCAAGATGGACATTGTTAGATTATGTTGCACACGGTCAGCAAAATAACAGATTTATCCCCCACCAACTTTCTAAGAAGGAAACATAAACTTTCCTTGGCACTTTCCCTTCTGTAGATTTTTGAAGGATGCATATCCAAATTACAGTCTGATTGTAAACCATTTCTATTAAGTGACTGGAAGAGGAATGTCAAGCACAGTCCTGAAAAACAACAACAAAATTTTTTAACAAATTAAACAGGAAATTGTTCATGCAATAGCCCTTGGGCCAGTCAGGACAGAACAAAATGTGAAAAATATGCTCTACACTGTAGCTGGGGAGAATGGTTCTTCCTGCTGTCTCTGGCAAAAAGGTATCCTAGGAGACTTGAGGATGAGCCCTGGGGTTCTAGAGTTGGGAATACAAAGGCTCCAAAGCTTGCAACAACCCAATTGAAAAAGAGATACTGGTGGCTCATGAGGGAGTTTGAACTGCCTCATAAGGGATCAGCACTGAAGCACAGCTTCTTCTGGCACCCCAACTGCCAGTGCTGGGCTGTAGATTCAAAGGGTAAGTCCCTTCCACACATCATGCCAACAGATGCTACATAGAACTAACTGAACCACGCTGATCACACAGCAGCCTTGCACAGGAAACTCCAGTTGTCCAGGGATATTGGAATTCATCATGAACTTGGCCAAAGGTGAAGATGTCAGACTATCATAATCATTGGAGGAAGGTCAGGTGACATACGCTGAGGCCTCACCATATAATCAGCAACCAGAAAGTGAAAAGCAACATGCACTCTTTATTGATGCCATATTGTAGAGATACGTCAAAAATAGAAAGATGCAGTATGGAGTCCTACACAACAAGGCACAGAAGATATTGAGGACAAGACGATCAAGTAGGATGGCAGATCTGAAAGCCATCCAGCTGGCTTTAGGTATCACTGAACGACAGAAATGGCCAGCTCTACCTCTACACTGGCTTGTGAATGCTCCTTGGATATGGCTAAACCAACAGAAAAAAGACCAACTGCCAGCACAGAGTAAACCCACCTGGGCTGCTGAATTGTGGCAAGACATCACTGCCTGGGTAGAAATGCTGACTGCCAAAGTATGTCATGTAGATGCACACGTTTGCAAGTGCTGGGCTACCAAAGACCACAACAGCAGACAGGTGGATCAAACTGCTAAGGTTAAAGTGTCTCAGGTAGATCTGGACTGGCAACATAAGGGTGAATTATTTCTGACTGGGTGAACTCATGACACCTCTGGTCATTAGGGAAGAAATGCAATATTCGAATGGACTTGTGATTAAGAGATGGACTTCACCATGAATCCTATATCTCAGGTTATCCATAATTGTGAAGTATGTGCTTTATTCAAGCAGGCTAAGTGGTGGTATGGTAGATGATGGCTGATATTTAAATATGGGTGTCTCAGTTTGGAAAGACAAGTGTCAGCGAAGGAAGGCAAAAGCTTTGTTGTAGGGTGTTTTGTTGGTTTGATCTGTTTCTCCCCCATTTTGTCATGATGGTTCTGTCCTCCCGGTTTTCCCCGCCTCAGTTCTGCTTATCATTTGGTTGCCATGGTTTTCTTTATGTCATATAAT
This sequence comes from Melozone crissalis, assembly GCF_028551555.1. Taxonomy (NCBI): domain Eukaryota; kingdom Metazoa; phylum Chordata; class Aves; order Passeriformes; family Passerellidae; genus Melozone; species Melozone crissalis. The sequence continues at coordinate 56,284,922 of NW_026535794.1, read as the reverse complement.
TTCCCCTCCCTCTATTCCCTAATATGTATAGTTGTTTCTCCTCCCCAGGGCCCAGTCAATCACTCCCCACCCCTCCTAGTTTTCCAGAATATTCCCCTCAGTGGAAGACGTGATTGGCTGTGGTCCCGGGGCCCCTCCTATACTTTGTAACCGTTGGTTTTCCCTTCAAGTCTGTTATGTTAAGCTCATCCCCCGACCTTTCCTGGTTGGTTTACTGTAAACCCCTCCCCTGGTTTCCCCTACTTTTATAATCCCTGTTTTCCCACTGTTCTTGGCCACTCCCTGTTGGTCGTCATAGGCATTAAACCTGTTTGGACCCCAGGAAGTGTCCAGGTCTCCTTGTCTTGTCTACTTTCGCAGCTCTCTCCGAGACCTCGTCCCCGCAGGCACAGCCCAAGGCCTCTGACGCCGAGGGGTGCCTGAAGCAGTCAGCTCTGGGGCCCTGCCACCGGGACTGACTCCCCGCTGCAGTGGGCTGCTGGCCGCCCTCTCACTAGCCGGGCCAAAGGTCTCAGGCCACAGACCAGCTGCAGAGCTTCCCTAAAATGGAAAATGTAAGCCCCCTCCCTCAGAATTGTTATAAATTTGAAATTAAGGGGGGCTCTCAGTCAAAGATAAGGGAGCAGGAATAACAGTTCTTTATTAGGGAAGAAAATAAAAATAAAATAAACAATGCAGTATATCAAAACAACACTGACAGAGTCAGAATGCAACCTGATGCCCTGTGGGTCAGGTTGTTGGTAGCAGTCTAGTTGGAATTGTGGCGGCAGTCCTCCTGGAGTAGCAGGTGTGGTTCTGTTGAAGCAGTGATCCTGTAGAAGGGTGTAGTTTTCTTCTGAAGATCCAGTGGAAGAGGCAGCTGCTCCTCTCAGAATCCAGTGGAAAGACTGCTCTGCTGTCCCAGAATCTCAGATTATATCCAGGTAGGAAAGCTGGGCTCCTCTGAGTGGAGCATCTCACAATGAGATGCTGTAATTTTATCAGTTATGCAGTGACAGTCAATGGCCCATTAACAGAAGATATCTCCCTGGATGGAGGATGGGTTGTGGAAGAGATAAGGAAAACTGCCTACTTAACACAAGATAACCGTTACACCTCTAACAGATAGCAAATAGAATACACATTGCTTGGCAATCTAGGACGATGGGGAGGCCTGGCAGACTGCATGACACTCTTGCAAACTCACCAAGAAAGTGCTACGTCCTCTGAATTATGGAAGCAATAAACAGGTGGCTGGAGATATACTCTCTGCTTCATGCCACTGCCCAGACCACCATCTCTGGCATAATCTTGCGCTCATGAATTTTCCTCATATATGTGGACAGTTGACACACTTTTGAGCTGCCTTTTCCTTTCCTCTCTCCCAGTGCTTGCTTCCTTAGTGATACATGTCTATGGAAAATAACCAAGAAAATGGCTAGGGAAAGAAACACTCCCTTCTGGAAAGAAAAAACAGCAAACATATCTGTGTGTCTTAGGCTGCAAATTCAAGATGTAGCTGGGGGTGTGTATTCTGTTGCCATCTGTTACAGGTGGAGCAGTTATCTTCTGTTAATTGGGCCACCTGTTAAAACCAGATGGGGCAGTTTCCTTTACCTCTTCCATGACCCATCCTTCCTTTGGGGAAATATCTTCTGTTAATGGACCGTTAAATCTCACTGCATGATTGATAAAATTACATCATCCCATTGTGAGATGCTCTGCCCAGGGGAAGGAGCCAAGCATTCCTATATGGATATAATCTGAGATTTGGAACACCACAGGCAGCCTTTTCCTACTGGATTCCTAGAGGAGCAGGATTCAGTCTTTTCTTACTGGATTCCTAGAGGAGCAGCTTTCTTTTCCACTGGATTCCCAGAGGAAGACCAGACCCATCTACACCACCACTGGATGTTCAGAGGAAAACTGCACACTTCTGCAGGATCACTGCTTCAACAAAACCACATCTGTCACTCCAGGAGGGCTGCAGCCACCATTTAATTAGACTGCCACCAACACCCTGACTCAGGGTGTCAGGCCATATTCTGATCCTATCAGTATTATTTTGTATTACTGCACTTTTATTTTTATTTTTCCTAATAAATGTTATTCCTACTCCCATATCTTTGCCTGAGAGACTCTTAATTTCAAAATTATAATAAATCAGAGGGAGGGGTTTTCTGTGGAAATTTTCAATTTCAAGAGAAGCTCCTGCCTTCCTTAGCAGACACGTGTCTTTTCAAACCAAGACACTGTGTACCTTCATTTTTGTTAGGCTGCTTCTTTTAGTATCTTATATACATGAGTTCAATCAGTTCATTTAGTAACTTATATACATCAGTTCAATGTTAAAATGGTTAACTGTCAACAGGGAGGTAAAGTAAGCACTCAAATGAAGAGCTGAGACATGAGAATGAGTTTCAGTGAATCAGCTGAGTTAATAAGTAACTTACTGGTTTGCAGAAAATGTGAGGTTACATGATTTAGCGTAATCCTTCAAATAAAATAAAACTCATTTAGGTTATATTACTTATTGCTTATTCAAGACTGTGAACATTCAGATACATACCATAAGACAAAGTGCTGTAAATCAAAATGAATTGTGACTTCTCAGAACTTCAAGCTATTCTACTATGGTACAAAAAGAAGCTTGCATAAAGTCCCAGTAAGACGAATTATTCCAATAAAAATGCCAATAGTAAAAAGTCATCACATATTTAATTTCTTTCTTCAGAAATGCTGCAATTTTCTCTTCACAAGAAAATTAAACTAAAATGTTGAAGAAATTGGGGAAGAAAATTACTAGATAAAGTTCTAGAAAGTGAAACTCGTGAATTTTAAGCTGCTATCTCATTGAATATATAAATCTGTAATGTCTTTTATTTGAACAGTATATTAGAAAATATGCTCTTTGTTGATTATCTTGCAGTTTCCAGAAGATGGCAGAGTCAGTGCTTAAGCAGGACTGTGAAGCCCTTTCTCATTTATTCATACTATTTTATCACCCTTCTAATGGGGGATAATGGGATATTTCTTCTCTAGTCTGTGGACAGGAAACGTATGAGGAACAGATTTGCTCTGTACCACTATCCAAAATCTGTTCTTAGGGATATAGCTTCACACCCAAGTCACTGTGCAATAAATGAATGAATTTACTGAATATTAGTCATTATACAGAGATTACATCCATGTCTACTTTGTATTGCAGGTGATGTAGCATCTATAACTTTTACTGGGAGAAATTTTTCAGGTTACATCTGATGTCTTAAGCCGCTAGAAAAGAGGCTATATAGAGTTAAGGGGAATAAAGAGGGTATGTATTGAAGAGCCTTCATAGGCCACACCCTGGCAGTACTGGAGCCATGGTTGTGGCTCTGCCTGGATGGCTCCAAGATGGAAGAAAAAGAGGGCTTGGTCACAAGATCTCACATTTTATAAGTTTTGGTTCATTAGCATATTGGAGCTAATTGTCCAGTTACAGCCTCAGCCCATGAAGTCCCATCCTTCTTGCTTTTCTGTCTTCAGTCCACTGTTGTTTATACTCTTGGGCCTGAGATCTGGATTGGCTGTCCTTGGGTCCGTGGCTAGAGAAGGAATTGTTGTGTCTACCTATTCTGTGAAGAGAGCTTACTATCTCCTTATATGAAACCCCAATCCATACACCAAAGCAGCACAATGTAGAAAAGCAAGGACAAATAGAACAACGGTCTGTGTATTAAACACTTGTCTAGAATAACTCCCTAAGCTATAGAAAAGTTTATCTAGCAAGATATTAGGAAGTTTTAAGCTTAATAATGGAGCTCTGTGCATTGTGTTTTGAGGCTTACAAGCAGGTATTATATTTGAAATAGGCAAGCATTGTTTTAACCAAAGGTATGTGTGCTTATAGTGGTTGGATAGAACTACTGTCCATATGCTTTTGCTTTGTGTGATTGGTCACAAAACTTTTAAAGTAAGTTGTAACATTAAGTTCTTGGTCTGCTACCTGGGATGTGAGCTGGTGGCATCCTCCCATTGTCATAACCATGTAATGAGACTGATGCTGAAAAATGCAACAGCTCAGGGCACGTTCCTAGCAGTCCCGTCCTGTTCGTGATTTGTACATACACCCCCTGTTAGCATGGAAACAAGGCTGTTCCCATGCTAACAGTCTTGCTTTCTTCCTTGTTATGTATAAACCCATATTTTATCAATTTCTTCTTCTGTTAGCTTAGTCATTTGTCCTGCAGACCAGCTGCTAAGCCCATCCATACTTCCCAAACCTGCCTACACAGTGCCATTTGCATGGCACTTTCCAGACTTATGTTAGCCTTGAGGAACTACATAGAAACTTGTCTGTGGCCCATTGACTTATTTCTAGTGACCTGAAGGACAGAAGCTCTTCAAGTTCATTTGGGCACATTTTTTTGATGGTTGTATTTTTAGCAATAGGTAGAAATCATTTTACTGGGTGAGCACTGCTTACTTGCAGCCAATATACTCCCATCTAAGAGCAAGAAAACTGTCTGAGGATCAAGATTAAAAATTTGTTGTGGGTGACAAATGGGCAGTTAGTCTGAGTGTTGGCTCACCATCCCTGACGATATTTAAAAGTTGCGTAGGTGTGTCACTTAGGGACATTGTTTTGCAGTAGAATTGTCAGTGCGAGGTTAATGGTCGGACCTGATGTTCTTAAAGGCCTTTTGCAAACTGAACAATTCTACAATTCTATGATTAAGAGCACCAGTTGTGCTGCACATGGAAAGCACTCTTAGGAGACCTCACATCCACTGCAGTGTAGAACACCCTATCAGATTATTGCTGATCTCCAATTAGCCTTTTGTGGTGCAAACTCATTACTGTTTATCCCAGGATCATACACATCAGGATTGTGCCAGGGATAGCAGTTGCATTGAAATGCAGATTGAAAATGAGAATTTGAAATCCATGGGTAGCATCTTTTGCCCTCTAGCTGAAACTGATCTCCTAGTAGGGAGGATTTCATCATCTTTCAGGCGTTGTTCAGTCTGAGGGATACATTCAAAAACACAAACATGAAGAGATCATCAAAGGACGTGATGGCAGGAACCCAAAGAGAATGGGAATTTCTAGGCTTTGCAAACATGCCCATTGTTTTCTATCAGTTAGAATGGCCAGCAGTGGAATGTAGGTTTCTGTATGTCTTTCCATGGCTTACAAGAGGCCAAAAAGTGCTACGATGGGAACATGTCGAACACCATCTTGCACTCAGAGCAGTTTCAGCTTGATAGGGAAGCATGCTTTCAGAAAGAAGATTGTACTGTCTCCAGAATAACTTGGGTGATACTGTTTGCATTACTACCCTGAACAAGATATGAAAAGCCTTTAGAAAAAAAGTCTTCAATGTTTCTAGGAGCTCAGACACTGCTGGACACTAGTTAAAGGAATTATTTAAATGTCATTAGAGGGCTGCCATTTTATTAGTCCTGTGCTACAAAGTAGTAAATAGAAAGTTTGCCTATACCTTTTCCTGTCTGTTCTTGCTCATTCATCTCCCCTTGTTCAAGAAATTCCTGGGGCAGATGTAAATGACACATTATATTAGATACCTTCTTACAATGAAGAGTAATTGTGATATTTATAGCATAGATCTTCTCACCTATTACAGATGTCTGTTCTTGATCAGACCAACTGCTGTGTTGCAATACTTGCATGTATCTCTGTTGTGATAAATGTATGCCCTTGGCTAGATAAATCCAATTCTACACTTCCAGCTGGTGAGAAATTATCAACGTAATGTTTAGCAGAACCCATAATGAAAGATGCTTTTCTTTTTCATAGTTCTTATCTATCTTTCCTCTCTTCCTTCTTTCCCATTTTCTCATTTTAAAAACAGTTTTCAACTTCCAGTGGACAGAAATTTAACCTATTTTTAATCTGTAGTAACTCATCCTGCTCAAGTATGTCTGACAATAGTGCAGTAACATCAGAATTCATGGTGTCAGATCTTTGATCAAAGCCTTTTTCACCTTCAAGGGGAAAAAATGACATTCTCATTGGCCCTAATAGTGCCAGAACTTAAACCTACGTGATTCAGGGTGACTGGAATGTGAGTGATGTACCCAGAGCAAACTCCCTTGAGGTGCCATCTAAATTTTCACAGCAGCTGCTCAGAGAAATCTTCTTGTGAACATAAGAGGAGGACATATTCCATTCAGGATGTCAGCTTAAAATGCACTCAGCATGGGTGTGCTCAAATCAACATGGTAAAGTGGGATGCCTTCTTGGTTTTCTGTGTAGTGTATCCTTCATGAAATAGAAGTGATGAAGTGCTCCTGTCAGCACTTCCAGGAGAAGCTGAATGAGATTGAACAGTGCCTGATAACAGCAGACACTGTTTTCTGGTGCTATGTCAGATGAAGAAAAGTAATGACAGCCAAACATACTTACCTAAATCCAAAGATATCTTTGTGTTACTGCATGACTTCTGGTCAGTGAGGTACAGCTGTGGATGTCGCACAGGCAGAGGTGAAATGTTTTGTGATGTGACTTTTTGCTCAGAGAAAATTTCAGCTTCTCTTCACATCATTCAAGGCACTTAAACATGAGCATTTTGAAAGGGAAGACTGCTACATAAATTTGGGCTAGATTTTTAAACAAAAATACTATGTTCTAATACCATTAAGAAACATATATCTGTCAGCTGGAGCTTGGTGTTCCAGGCCAATTATGGGTTCAGGCCATGTAACTAGTGCTCATGATCAATCCAGTGACAAGGCAGGAAAATTTAAACTAGCTCTTCATGGATTCAGCACAAGTTCACAGTGATTACCAAGAAGCCTCAAGTTTGTGAAATATTACTAGGGGTTTCCAGCCTGGAATTGCCTAAAAGTAGGGCATTTATACAGTCTTTGTGCTTGTGATAAATCAAAAGTGATAAACCTGCCCTTACACAGAATCACAATTTCACAGACTCAGAGAATCACAGAATGGACTATGTTGGAAAAGACCTTTGAGATCATCAAGTCCAACCTGTGCACAACACTTTCTCAGCAACTAAAGCATGGCACTGAGTGCCATGCCCATTCTTTTTTTTAAACACGTCCAAGGACAGTGACTCCACCACCTCCTTGGGAATTCCAAAGCCCAATCACTCTTTCAGGGAAGAATTTTTTCTTGAAGTCTAACCTAGACTTGTGCAGCTTAAGATTGTATCTTCTTGTTCTCTCAGTGGTTGTCCAGGAGAAGAGACCAACCCCCACCTGTCTATTTCCTCCTTTGAGAAAGCTATAGAGGGAAAAGATCTTCCCTGAGCCTCCCTTTTTCCAGGCTAAACAACCGCAGCTCCCTCAGCTGTTCTTCATAGGGCTTGTGTTCCAGACTCTTCACCAACCTTGCTATCTCCTCTGGATGCCTTCGAGCATCTCAACATCCTTCCTAAATTGCAGGGCCCAGATCTGGACACAGCACTCAAAGTGTGGCCTCACCAGTGCTGAGTACAGGGGAAGAATTATTTACCTGGTCCTGCTGGCCACACTATTCCTGATACAGGCCAGGATGCCATTGGCCTTCTTGGCCACATAGGCATACTACTGGCTTAGGTTCTGTCAGCTGTAAACCAGTATCCCTAGGTTCCTTTCTGTGTGGCCACTGTCCAGCCTCTCTGTCCTCAGCCTGTAGCACTGCAGGGGGTTGTTGTGGCCAAAGAGCAGGACTTGACACTTGTTAAACTTCATGTCGTTTGGCTCGGCCCATCTATCCAGCCTGTCCACATCCTTTTGCAGTGCCCTTCCACCCTCCAACAGATCAATTCATGCTCCCAGCTTGGTCCCATCTGCAAATTTACTGATGGTAGACCCAATCCCCTCATCCAGATCATCAATGAAGATATTAAATAGGACTGGGCCCAGCACTGACACCTGGTGGACACCACTGGTGACTGGCTGCCAAAAGGATATGGCACCATTCACCACCAGTCTCTGGGCCTGGCCATCCAGCCAGTTCTTAACCCAGCAGAGTGCACCTGTCTAAACCAGGGGCTTCCAGCTTTTCCAGTAATATGCTGTGGGAGGCAGTGTTGAAGGCTTTGCTGAAGTTCAGGTAGACAACACCTACAGCCTTTCCCACATCCACCAGGCTGGTCAGCTGGTCATAAAAGGAGATCAGGTTGGTCAAGCATGACCTGCCCCTCCTAAACACTTGCTGGCTGGATCTGATCCTCTGGCCATCATGTAGGTGCTATGTGATGGCACATGGGATGATCTGTTCCATAATCTTGTCTGGCACTGACGTCAGGCTGACTGGCCTGTAGTTTCCCAGATCCTCCTTCTAGCCCTTCTTGTCGATGGGTGTCACTCTGGCAAGCTTCCAGTCATCTGTGACCTCCCCACTCAGCCAGGACTGATGGTAAATGATGGAGAGAGGCTTCAGAAGCTCATCTGACTGCTCCCTAATCACCCTAGGATAGATGCCATCTGGTCCCATAGACTTATGAGCATCTAAGTGGCTCAGCAGATCTCTGACTGCATCCTCCTGGATAACAGGGTGGCTGTTCTGCTCCCATACACTACTATCAGCCCAGGAGGCCAGTCCTCCTGAGGGCAACCTGTCTTTCTGTTGAAAATTGAGGCAGAGAAACTGTTCGGTACCTCTTCCTTTTCCTCATCTTTAGTTACTAAATTCTCTCCTGCATCTAAGAGAATTTAGGTTGTCCTTATCCTTCCTTTTGCTATTAATATATTTATAAAAAATATTTTTTATTATCCTTCACAGAAGTGGCCAGATTGAGTTCTAACTGGGCTTTTGTCTCTCTAATTTTTTTTTCCTACATGACGTAGCAAATCCTTAAGCATACCCTTGTTTTCTCTTAGTTCCTTCAAAAGTTCCTTGCCCATCCAGGCCAGTCATTTTCCTCACCAGTCCATCTTTTGGTACATAGGAACAGTTTGTTCCTGTACCTTTGTCCAGGTTTAGAGCAAATTGGGGGAAGAATCCCCCAAAGGAGCTCCAGTGGGAAAAGCAGATCCAATCGGCCCCTCCCCACAACTGGTCCAGGAGGAAAAAAATACCTCCTTGGAGAAAGGTGGGAAAAACCTGTTTATTAAACAATAAAACCAAAACAATATCAAACAATGAGACCCCTTGCCACTCTAAAAGAGATGACAAACTGAGAAAACCCCATCCCTGGGTTGCAGCTGAGCTCACTCAGTCTCTGATCAGTCCCTCCGGTGCTGGAATTGTCGCAGGCCAGGCCCGGCCGGGTGGGCCACAGCTGCAGCTGCCGGTGCTCTCCTGGGTGTTCAGTCCAGAGCAGTTTCAAGAGGTCCAAAGAAAAAGGAAAAAAACAGTCCATGGAACTTCTTTGCCTCAGCTAGCTAACACTAACTAAAAAGCAAAAGAAGAGCTCTGTCCTGCTGTCTGTCCATCTGCAGACAACGCAGTCAGGACTAGGAATGTGGATGAGTGAGTACAGTGTCTGAAAACAAACTGCGCGCTTCTTCTCTCCCCCCCATTCACTCTCTGGAACACTCTTAAAGGTACAAAACTTATTATTCAACATAAACAGAATGAGATGATTGGGGATAAAAGCATCATATAGTCAACCCAGGACATTCCACCCCATATCCCCATATCGTCTGCTTACTACTAAAACTAATATAAATTTTAACTCTACAAGTACATACATGATACATCCATTATACAGCTATACACAGACAATGGTAATAACATTCAGCAAACAGTGATATTTACACAGGTTTTATCCAACAATCAGATCTCCCTGAGGTACACATCGTGTTCTTCCATCTTTTTGCATTATCCACCATGTGCAACCTGGTCCCTGAGCAAAAACAACCCCACGACTGGTTTGTCTGTATTCAAGGCAGGATTAATCCAAACTGTCTTCCCTAATAAAACTCTGACATGTATCACTGGGACTTTGTCTCCATCTACTCTCTGCAAAGGCTCAGATTGGGCAGGGCCCACTCGGTTAGTAGAGCCTCGGGTTTTAACTAACCAGGTGGCTTTTGCCAGATGCTGCTCCCAGTTTTTGAAAGATCCCCCACCTAATGCTTTCAATGTGGTTTTTAACAGTCCGTTGTACCTCTCCACTTTGCCTGCTGCTGGTGCATGGTAGAGGATATGGTACACATCTCTATTCGTTCGGTACTGTTGGCGGTGCACTGTTGAGGTGGCAATTGGTACTCGTTGCTCTTCTACCCTCAGGAGACCTACTGCAGATGGGCTTTCTGACAGTCCAGGCAAGGTGTTCAACTGCTTCACACCCTCTGTCTCTACAGCAGCTATTCCAAATGCCCATCTGAGTCCCTTTGGGTCTTTGAAATACCCACTTCGAAGGTAGTCTATGCCCAAAATACATGGGGCCTCTGGGCCAGTCACAATAGAGTGTTTCTTCCACTCTTTTCCAGTCAGGCTCACCTCAGCTTCCATCAAAGTAAAATCCTGTGATCCCCCTGTCACACCAGCAATAGAAACAGACTCTGTCCCCACGTCTCGATGGGATTAATGTACATTGTGCACCAGTGTCAACCAAAACTTTGTATTCTTGTGGTTCAGATGTGCCAGGCCAACGAATCCTCACAGTCCAAAAAACATGGTTTTCCCCAGCCTCTACCTGGCTAGAGGCAGGGCCCCTCTAAGCCTGGTTATCCTTCTTTCCCTGGGCATATGTCTTGGAGGTTCCTTCAAGGGGGTCAAAAATATTGTCATTATCATCATATGTGACAGTTCAGTTACTGGCCACTGGAGCTGCTTCCCTTTTGGAACTTCCTCTCTGAGTCTTCAGTTCACGTACCCGTTGTGCCAGAGCAGCGGTAGGTTTTCTATGCCATCTCCCCATGTCTTCTCCACAATCACGCAGGTAGAACCACAGCTCAGCTCGTGGGATGTACCTTCTCTCGCCATCTGGGGAACGTCTGCCTTGGGTACCAGAACCTCTGATCTGTACTGCCGAGATTTGGAGAAAGCCCTCTTTAATCTCCTCCCTCAGTTTCTTGTGACCCTCCTCCATCTTGTCTTCTAATTTTTGCAGACATGTTTCCACCACTGCAATTCTGGCATGTGTTGGGCCATGCACAGCGTCTGCATATGCTCGGAGCTTCTTTGCCAGCACAGTCTCCTCACCATCATCCCGCTTCATTATTGCTAAAGCAGAAGCGTATTCTCGTGGCCCAAGTCGTACAAGTTTTCTCCACATCACAGATGTGCATGGTACCAAGTCTGGATTTACAGTGTTTCCATCATCTGAGAAGACAATCTCAGCCACTGCCATTTCCCTCAAGCGTTGAATCCCTTGTTCTATGGTTTTCCACTGGGTTTGCTGCATATAGATCGTTTGCACACAGGTATCTTTGTGCTACACTTCTTAGGACCCATTCCCAGAGGCTGTGAGGGTTAGCCCCCCTCATCATTCCTTGGTCTGTGACAGGATCCTGTGACAGGGATCCCAAATGCCTGGCTTCAGTGCCATCCAGAATTGTAGCCTCACCTGCAGCATCCCAGAGACGGACCAGCCAACTAATAATGGATTCATCAGGTCGTCAAGTGTAATTCTTCCTTAGGCCACGAAGGTCCTTCAAGGAATAAGACTCAACATTTGCATCTGATCTTGCACCTGCTGCTTTGACTCCTGATTTTATGTCAGGAGGCATCGAGGTTCCTTCTCCTGAATCACCATCATCATCATCCTCCACTGGTCAATTAGTTTTTTGTGTGCATTTCCCACTTCTAGTACTGGTAGCAACAGCCATGGGTTTAGATGCTGGCTTAGGCTCACTATCTGGTCTGGCTGCTGGCTTCGAGCCTGGGCTGTTGGCTACAGCTTGAGTGACTGGGATAGCTGATTTATCTCCCTGCCCCCCTGCCTCTGTCTGCTGCCCTACACTATCTAACAGAGTGCGATAAGCATAGGCCAGGGCCCAGATTATTGCAATTAGACTTTTCTCCTTAGAATCGTCATGGCACTTCTCTTTTAGGTATTTTCCCACTTCAGCTGGGTTCTGAATTTGTTCCCGTGGAAAATCCCAGTCTACAGGATCAGAAAATTCCTTCAGGGTTTGGCCTATATTTTCCCATTGTCCACACCACTCAGGATTTTTCACGCCTGCATCTGCTTCTGGGTCAGGGGTCTCACCAGCCCCTTTGGATATCTCAGTCCTCATTCTAGAGAAGCTGCAGACCATATAGAGGAAGCTTACCAGATTAAATACCAGAAAGATGGTCTCTTTAACATTCAGGGGAAACTGAACATTCTCAAAAAGTGACATAACCGATCCAAAGGAGAAGAAGGAAAGGGAAGGCTGGAAAGTCTTATTCTCAGCTCCTCCTCTAACAGACTGAGTGTAGTTACTAATAAATTCCCAAAACGTACCACTGGAATTGGGATGCAGGGTAGGATGAAGAAACCATAAACCATACATATCGTAAACAGATGCCAGTATCTTTGTAAACGCTTTATAAATCATTATCACCAAGGCCAGCACAACAGCTATTCCAATCCGTACCTGTTGTGTTGTGTTGGTTTGTTCCAGTTCTCCCCTATTTGTTATGATGGTTCTGTCCTCCCAGTTTTCCCCACCCTAGTTTCTGTCCGTTATGTTGTTGCCATGGTTACCCCCCTGTTATGTAACTTCCCCGCCCCATATTTCCAAATATGTATAATTTTCTCTCCTCCCTGGGCCCAGTCAATCACTCCCCACCACTCCCAGTCTTCTAGAAAGTTCCCTTCGGTGGGAATAGTGATTGGCTGAGGTCCCGGGGCCCCTCCTTTACATTGTATCCATTGGTTCTTCTCTCAAGTCTGTTATGTTAAGCCCTTCCCCTGACCTCCCCTGATTGGTCTGCTGTAAACTCCTCCCTTGGTTACCACCTCCCTTTATAATCCCATGCTCTGCCCTTTCTCTTGGTCACTCTCTGCTGGTCCTTCCCAGTTTGTCACCCCCTGCTTGCTGTCCCCCGGGACATTAAACCAGTTTTACCCCAGAGAGTGTCCGGCTCTTGCTTCACTCCGCCCTGCCTCGCAGTATTTCACCGAGACCTCGTCCTGCAGGCACAGCCCGAGGCTTCTACCGTCAAGGGGTGCCTGAAGCTGCCAGACCTGGGGCCTTGCCACCGGGACTGACACCCCCTGCTGCAGTGGGGCTGTTGGCCACCCTCTCAGCTAGCCAGGGCACAGGATTATCGGCCACGGCATCGCTGCACGTACCCCTCTACCGTAAAAATTACTTGTTATGGACAATAATCCTAGTGACCAGAAAGGTATTGAAACCTCAAAAAGGTCTAGAGCCCAGAGCCACACGAAGGCTTTCACCCCCAGAGACATCAGGGATTCAAGCAGCATGGCTACTAACTACTTTAACAACAACAAACACACAATTAATAGAGCTTTTTTCCACCTTTTCCAGCCATGTGTTGGGCGCCAATTCATGTATTTGTCCAGGTTTAGAGCAAATTTGGGGAAGAATCCCCCAAAGGAGCTCCAGTGGGAAAAGCAGAACCAATCGGCCCCTCCCCCCAACTGGTCCGGGAGGAAAAAATACCTCCTTGGAGAAAGGCGGAAAAAACCTGTTTATTAAACAATAAAACCAAAACAATATCAAACAATGAGACCCCTTGCCACTCTAAAAGAGATGACAAACTGAGAAAACCCCATCCCCGGGTTGCAGCTGAGCTCACTCAGTCTCTGATCAGTCCCTCCGGTGCTGGAGTTGTCGCAGGCCAGGCCAGGCCGGGTGGGCCACAGCTGCAGCTGCCGGTGCTCTCCTGGGTGTTCAGTCCAGAGCAGTTTCAAGAGGTCCAAAGAAAAGGAAAAAAAAAAAACAGTCCAGGGAACTTCTTTGCCTCAGCTAGCTAACACTAACTAAAAAGCAGAAGAAGAGCTCTGTCCTGCTGTCTGTCCGTCCGCCGACAACAAGTCAGGACCAGGAATGTGGAGGAGTGAGTACAGTGTCTGAAAACAAACTGCACACTTCTTCTCTCCCCCCCATCCACTCTCTGGAACACTCTTAAAGGTACAAAACTTATTATTCAACATAAACTGAATGAGACGATTGGGGATAAAAGCATCATATAGTCAACCCAGGACAACCTTCAAGATTTCTTTTGAAGCATGCCCATCCTTCCTGGACTCCTTTGTTTTTAAAGGCTGCTTCACAAGGAACTCTCTGGATAAGTCTCTTGAATAGGCCAAAGCCTGCCCTCAGGAAGTCCATTGTGGAAATTTTATTGGTGCTTCTCCTTGTTTCACCAAATATTGAAGACTCAATAATTTCATGATCACTGTGCCCCAGACGGGCTCCAACCACCACACATCTCCCACCAGTCCATCTCTGTTTGCAAACAGCAGGTCTAGCATACTCAAAATGGCTCTGCAACTGTATTTTAAATTTTGCAACTGAGATAATCAAGCAAATGAGAATCAAGCAGACGAGGACTCTTATTCATTATTTTGTAAGGCATCCTGTCATCATTAATAAAAACAAGACTGTTGCAGCTTCCAGAGGGCTCAGCTGCTGAAGGGCTGTTGGGTGTGGCCCTTTATGACACAGGGCCCTTGATGATGCAGGACATGGTGGTGCCCAGAGACCATTGTGACATCAGAGAGCCCCACCATGACTGAGGGGCGCGGAGCCCTGGGGTGCCCAGTCCCGTGAGAGCTACTCTCATAGAAGGAAGCAGCTCCTGGGATCTGTCTCTGCTACAGGACCTCCCTGTAGAGCAAGAAGAGAACAAGACAAACCTCAACTCCTACCAGTCACCCAGCCCCCTGCCCAGCTGGGGGCAAGACCAGGCCCTCAGCAGGCACTTGGTGGGGGCCTCAGCCTGGCCACAGCCAGACACTGAGGAGGAGGAGAGACCTTCACGGAAGAGAAGAAACCCAACATGGCTGACAAGTGGGGAGATGTTAGGGCCCGAGAGCTTCGTCTGAGGGAAGACATGAGAAGCTGTGAATTCTACCCGTTGGTACCAGCAATGACAGCAAAGGAAGCGACCGTGAGGGTGCTGTGGGGAGATGGGGCACAGCAACAACCCTACCAGGTGACTGACTCAGAGCTGACCCAGCAAGGGGAAGGTAGCATGAACAGCCGGGAGAAGCAGGCACATTCTCCTGTCCCCAGTGAAAAGCTGCCATCAGCAGGGACACAGAGCCCAGTCTCTGCTCCAGACAGCCCCTGCTGCCCCCCCAGCCCCTCACGCAGCCCACTGGGAGCCCAAACCCCCAGTGAGCAGCTGGAAGAGGCAGAGCAGGGGTCACTGCTGGCAGAGGAGGAGAATGAGGAGAGGAGCTCAGGCTGGAAATACTATAGCCAGACTGAGCTTTCCAAAGAGTGCCAAGGTGAGGCCGAGACAGAGCCGTCCCAAGGAGAGTTCAGCAGTCCCCAAGACCTCTCCAACTGGGATGACTGCAGTGAACCGGAGCTCAGAGAACTCCAAGACTCCATGGAGGAAGACAGCAGCAGCACAGGCCTCGCACAGGACTGCTGTGACCATCTAAGCATCTTCAGCTTCGGGTCCACTCCCTTGCTGTGGGAGGAGGAGGACGACGCCGACCGGGATGAAGTCAGTGTCCTCGAGCTGTATGAAGGAAAAGGCAGGGCCCAAAGGCTGCCAGATCCTGCAGCAGATGAGCTGCCCGTCCCTCAGGAGGTCTGGGTTGAGAGGCAGGCTCCGGAGTTCCTGTATACCTCATTTCCTTCCCTGTACAGCGAAGCCTCCGTGGGCCAGCAGGGGCCCGAGGCAGGGCCACAGAGCCGTCGCGGCGCCCCAGCTCCGCAGCCGGGAGCGCAGGCCCGCAGGCAGCAGCCGCCTGCCCCGAGCAAACGGCCCGGCCCCCTGAGGCGGGCACTGCGGGCGCTGCTCTGCTGGCCCTGCCTGGCGCGGCAGCTGCAGGAGCAGCGCCCATGGCCCTGCCCAGCCCGGGCCGGCCAATGGCGGCTGCTCCCTGCGCGGGGCCCCAGGGAGCCACACGGGCGGCCTCGGCCTGGAGACACGGCCCCGCAGCCTCAGCTGCCCCGGCTGCCCTCGATCATCTCCCCAACAGCCACAGTCACTGCTGTGACCAGCCCCAAACAACACCCATGGGACACAACCGGTGCCAGAGCGCTCAGCAGTGAATCCACAGAGTCAGCAAGGTGGGAAGAGACCCTGACGCTCACCCAGTGCCAGGACTTTGACTCGTACCATTCTTCCAAAACAAGTTAAAGTTCCGTTTAAGAAATAGTAGTTGTAAAAAAAAAAAAAAAATTAAAAAAAAAAACCTTACACAAAAAGTATTAAAAATAAATTAAAAAAAAGAATAGGAATAAGATTAACAAGAAGAAATAGTAGTAGTAAATTTAGTAAGAATAAGAATAAGAAGATGAAGAAGAAATAGTAGTAGTAAATTTAGTAAGAATAAGAAGAATGAGAATAGGAACAAGAAGATGAAGAGGAAAATGAAAAAGTAGTAATTAATATAAGAATACTAAAAAAATAAGAATGACATAGTAAGTAAGCATAATAAGTGAATAAGATTAATTAGAACGAAAATAAGAAGAATATTTTAAAGAAGAAGAAAGAAGAGAAAGAAAGAAGAAGAGAAAGAAAGAAGAAGAGAAAGAAGAGATAATAATAATAAGAAGCTCTCTCTCTCTCCAAGACCTCTTTTGTACTTCTATCTCCCTAGCTCCCATTTCTTGTTCAATAAAATCCGTGTCCAAAAAAATCTGGTTTTGTTCTCCTATGGTCTCATTTGTGCCTCTACTGGGGCAGAGGCACCTCTCCCTCGTGGCACCTTAACCCTGGATGGAACCATACTTAAAGGTATTCTCCTTATAGTCAGTTATTTTAATAGCCCTTCAACCAATACTGATTTCAGGTGCAAAGTACCTCATATAGTCCTAGCCACAGTCTAAATTTTAACTTGCTACTAACTGCCTCTGACTATTTGTTACTGTCAGTATCAAATTAGAACTTGCTGACAGTGCATAGAAAGTTAAACTGTCAAACTATTACTGTGCAAAGTCACCTAGCTGTACTCTACATGTTTCCTTCATATAAATCCAACTAAAACCAAAATGAGATAAGAAACATAGGATTTTCTACATTATAAGCCTGGAATCAGAATCCTGGTTGTTTTCTGGGAAACACACAGAGCCTGGATTTATGCAGAAAAGCCTCTCAAGTTTAGATCACAGCAAAGAAATGCAATTGGTTCATCTTCAAAGCAGTGTGTCCTTGCACCTCCATGTTTCCACAGACGTTCAGGGTAATCAAATGATTAGAAGAGAGAGGTACATAACATAGGAACTAGCAAGATCCTCCACAGCCTTCTGGGCTATGGATTTTACTGGTTGAAACTTGTCCTTTTTTTGAGACCCCACATGGGATTTGTACACCACTTCCATACTATCAGGTTTTTAAGAGTTTATATGTCAAGGTTTGTGATTGTGAAAGTATCTTTAGGCAGTATGAAAACAGGACCAAAACATCTTCTGTGGAATTTTTTTGTGAAATAGCAGTAAATATGGTATAGTGTTTTTTTCTCTCCACTGACTTAGAAACTGCACTTGCAGATGTTGTCTCTCAGCTTCTGGAGAAAAGCAAGAGCATGGTGAAGAACAAACAACAATGTCACTGCTGAAGATGTCCTGGAAGAAAGGATGGCTAAGAAGCTTCCTTGCCTCAGTGATACCATGATTCCTCCCATGAAACAAAATGATTTTTGCAAGAGTCACCGCAGCCCAATGCATGAAACCACTGTAGGGATGTGATGTTGCAGTTACTGTTGGCCTGGCTTATGCCTACATGTAGAGAAGATGGTACTGGTGGGTGGCAGCTGTTCTTGATTAAAAAGATCATGCAGGACCTCTTGTGTCATTTGAATTCTACCATTTATATTGAAGAGGACTGAATCTGACTCTAGCTAACAAAACTTTCCTGTTTGAATGATCTTTAGATTGGTATGTGCAGTCCAGCTCCTTTCAATTCCATTATAAAATAATTTCATGCAAGATATGAATGGTGTGGTTCCCCCATATGCAACACTTAGATACAAATATTGTTAATGTAAATGTGTTTGCACGTATAGCTAGAAAACCTTTCAAACCCTCAATACTGTTTTAATTGTTAAGCCACAATCTTGTAGCAATAAGAAAACATACTAAGCAATGTGAAAGTATTTCTTTCTGAATAATTCTAAAGCACAAGTGGTATTGCACTTCATAACTCCTCCAAGCTTGTTACAAGGATGACTGGACTGCGTCTTATAATGCTGTTGTTGAAGACTGGAGAAAATAGAAAACAAACAGTTATTTTGGTATCAGGAAAGTGCGGGGGTAGTGCTGGTGAATGTGACAGCCAGCTGTTTACGTATTTAAACTTGCAGTGTTACCAACATTCTAAAATCTATAATTTATTTACCTTTTGGACAGTCATTTGGAAATATGATGACAATCTTAATGACAACTAAAAATAATTGATTAAATAATAATATATCTGATTGAGTATCACAATTACTCTAGCTAGCTAAAATACAACTTAGCTTGCAAGCTCGTATCTTGGAGGAGTGGGGAAGTTACATTACTTCTGAAAAGTATTAATTAGCATTAAGCAGTTTGCAAATTTGAAATCTGAAGAAAACTGACCTTGTGACACTGTAGGACCTCTGACAAAAAAAAAATAAAACAAATAAAAAAAAGAGAAAGAAACTGAAAGATTTCAATAAAACTATGCTTTCTTAGCCATTTTACATCTTCAAAACTAAAGCAGGTAGAACCATTGGCTCTTTCAACAGAACGGATGAGGCTTCACAAACGTCCATGCAATATATATCAGACCAGGTATGGAAAAGGATAAGACACATAGCGTTACAGCAGTGTTCTTGTCCTTGCTCTCTGGTGCTCTTTCAGTATCTTTTACCTCTACTAGCTCCTGAAGAAAGCACCTGAAATCCTTTCACTCTATTAAAGAGACAGTTTAGCATTTTCTTTGTTCTGGTTACAGTATCAGGAGTGCAAGAGCAAGGTGCAGCCTCAGCAAAGCAGGAGGGAGGAAAGTCAGGAGACAGGAAGGGGGAGGTAAATTAAAAGAAAATATTCTCTAATGAAGATAGAAAATTCAAAACCTAACGATTGCTTTTACCTACCCTTGTTCAGTAGCTATTTGTGTCACTTCTTTTGTCATTGTCTTTTGCCTCCAAAACTCCATCAGGTTTTCCTTGATGCCCCCATAAATCTTTAAACCCTGAAGCTAAAAGAGGCTGCTTTGTGCACCAGGTTCAATATTGATTTTGCTAAAGAGTATAAAATCTAGTCAGATAATAAAGAAATTATTCTAAGGTACCCTGCCAAAAGCTCCCATGAGTTGTTGTATCAGGCATCAATTAAATCAACCCTTGAGAACATCACGTGAATAAACATCAAAATCTCTCTGGCATGTTAATGCATCAGTTGCCTTTTTGTCAATGCTGTCATGACATTCCAAGAAAAGTACTATCTTGGGAATTCAACCCCTTCCAACTTCAAGTCCAAAGATGATTCAACACAGGTTTAGAAGAAGGAAGGGTTCAGGAGAGGGGATGTGGCAGCCAAAAAATTGTGGGCACAAGCTGCTTTAAACATAACTTTGACCACCTGCTAGATGTGCAGTCCAGCCCTACTCAACCTGGACATACAGCCCCCCCTCTTTCATCCCAGTTCATGGTGATGCATTGCCCCAGGTCAGGCCCAGGGGTTCCCCTATGCTGGAATTTGTATTTGAAAAAAACCAAAAAATCTCAAATCTTGGCCTCAAGCAAGACAAATAAACTGGTTCTGAGCTGCTAGGTATGAATTGCTTTCTGCTCTGGGGCTGTCTTGGTCCTTCCCCTCTCTCTACCACAGATGGCTGATGCAGATGGAATAGATCAAAGTCCAGCAAGGGGTCATCTCCTGGCACCAAAAAGTCTGCAGCCCCGACCAAGAATCAACATCTTGGTATGGAGAGCAGATATGGGAAGAGATAAAAGAAAAAGAAATATAATTTACCAAAGGCGCTGTCCTTTACAACTATTAAAGTCACACAAGTTAACACACAACTAGAAATCTCATACACACTCTGGAAATGTGTGGGGCAGCTTCTGCCCAAAGCATGGATGCATCTTTGTGGTTACTTTTCTAGAAACTGAGAGCAGAGGATTTTGATGTGTGCTCCATCAGCAATTGAATGGTAAGATATATTGAATCCTAGTCTATACTATTTCTTCTTCTAGCTGTAGTTCTTTTTGTTTTATTCCTGTGTAGTAAATAGTCTGCTTAAAATCTTACGTCTGTTAATCTTGTGTCTATTAAATAAATAATTCATTTTGTAATAGACCTAGTTTGCCATCATTAAAGAACTTGTGAATGAGAGTGGGTTTTGAGGTGCTGGTCGCCTCAATAAAGCTATTGCCTGCTGCTGGAGGCCTGGGCAAAAAACAGGGGCTTATCTAAGCTCCCGTCTCCATTTGTAACACCTGGTGACAAGAACCCCTCATCTTATTCCAGGCTGTATGTGTTTTTTCTGTGATCAGGGTCTTTTTCTTTGCCTTGGGGGGACCCTTATCCCTGGCACAGCTTCCTTCTGTCCTATTTAACAAGGTTTTAAATTAATTGCAGTGAAGTTATTCTCTCCTAATATGTTTCTAGAGTGCCTGGCACAATAGGGACCTAGTATCAGTTGGGACCTTTACTTTCTGCTGTCGTAATCATTTTATGAGCAGACTTCCATTAAAATCCATTGCTACTTAAGAAACAGCTGCACTGTCACGTTATAAGGCTGTTGACTGTTTTAACTCTCTGCTACAGAAACAAGGTTTTAGTCTTCCCTGTAGAAATAAATATGGGTAAAAGAGGCTAAAGCCTGAACAAAGGTGATTTTGCTATTAATTGGGAAAATTCAGAATCCCAACATCTCAGACTGCCAGGAATTAAAGTACAGTTAAACAACCGCTAATCACACCTCTCTAGAGAGGTGCATTTGAATTCATCCATCTTCATTTGATTGTTTTTCATTGCCTGTCGGTGGACAAAGTACTCTCTTAACTAGCCCAGATCACAGCTAGTAAGAAGGACGCAGGTGTAGTCCATTGGGGCTATTAAACATTGGTAGGGGAAACATTTAGTACCATGGCAAGCAACAAAACACAGGCGGCCTTTTCCTGATTTCTTTCTCTCCCACCCCGTAAAATACAAAAGTCTATAAGGGCAGTCACAGAAACAGTGAGAAGGCAAGATCAAAAGTTGGAAGCTAAGTTGTCCGTTCTATCCCCCCACCCCCACGCCCTTATCCTAAGGGAGTGTGAGGGCTCTCTGGTACCTCACCTGAAGACTTGCCACAGATTTCCCTTGAATGTCACTGTTAGTCTCTGGCATCGTCACCTGCTAAAGGCTTCTGCTAATGCAGACAGCTAAAACATTCCAGTTCCTCTGTATTCTCTGATAACCCAGCTGCCTCCAGGAATGACTGCAGTCTGTATTTATCAGACGGATTTTAGATAATGCAAGAATCTGTCAAGGGTGACAGGCTGCTAGAAATCATGAAAAGAAGCAGAGTGATAGTCCCAGATGGTGAAGAAAGCTGTGGTGCTCACCCCAATGTTAATGGTACACTACCACTTTCATTACTCTGTACACATTTTTTGGGAAATTACTTTAGGTCAGTTCCCAGTCTGTGAAGGTACAGTAATGTCTCCTTCCCCAACAAGGACAGTTTCTCTTACAACAAGTCAAGCCACTATAAATCTATGGTGAAACAAGGGCTCTGTGTGTTGGGGGGGTGGGTGTGAAAGTCTATAGTCAAGTATTGTCTTACTGGTAAATTAGCTTTTCAAGTGTTGCCTGGACTTTACAGAGCTTTCTCTAAGATACTGGCAGAGAAAGAAATTAGGGAGAGTAGTAAATAGTTATAATCTCTTGGGGGAAAAAATGAAAATCCTAATTGCTTGAAAGCTTGAGTCAATTGTATTAGTGACACCTTGGTCATGTTCTGCATAAGGGCTTCACTGTCCTTAATTTTTCATCCACAAGGAATAGCAGTAATGAACTCATTACCTCAGGAGAGCTATTCCAGATTTATGGTTTCTCTAACCAGAGCAAAGTATGTTGGAAGCACAGTAGCCTGGATTCCTCACATCCTCGTCCCATTTAACAAACAGAGAAGTAGAAGCAAGGGCAACTGAGTTATCCTAAACCAGGCCAGACAAATGTGACAACCACCCTTCTCAGAACTGGGTTTCGGGCTGAGCTAATCCACAGAGAAGTGAGAGGGTTTTTTTTCTTTTTTTTTTTGTGTGTCTGTGTATGTGTGTGTGTGTCTGTGTGTCTGTGTGTCTGTGTGTGTGTAGCGGAGGGTGGAGGGTAGCTGGAGTGAGATATCCGAGGAAACTTGGAGCAGCTAGTGCCAAAGAAATTTCATTCTGGGAGCCTTTTGATGTCATGAGGTGGTGGTGTCCAGCTGCTGCCTGGGGAGCCGATCCTGGCACTGGTTAGCAATTACTGCCAAAGCATGAAGCAGCTGGGCTGACTACCATCCAGAGAGGAGGTGAAGAAAAGGACTTTTGAGCAGCGTAGTGGAATCATTGTATCTGTTGATGGGACAGAGGAATCTGAAAACAAAGGGTAGACATGGGAAGAAAAGCAGAAAGAGAACAACAGTTGAGCAGGTGTAATGGACATAAGAAGCCTGAAATTCATCAACAGTTCTTCTTCTATGTGTAGACTAATCAGATTAAAGGTAGCCTAAAGATATGCATCCATTGAGTTCCTTCAAAGAAATACGTAACCTGTGTAGAACTTGCTCAGAAATCCAGTAAAACAAATTCACTTGTTCATCTTTCCAAGGACATTTATGAGCATGTCAGGATCACAGATGAGCAAAGGGGTTAAGGCCACAGTCAGATTAAGTGAAAACTCAAAAGAACAGTCATTTTAAGGCTATCCTAAACCTTGATAGTGATTAAGACCATAAGAAAGAGTTACAGGGCCAGCGACATGTGACAAGACAATGAGAAACCAGGAGATGTTTGTCTCTGACAAGAGAAACTAGGAAATGTGGTGGTTTTGGAGGGGAGGGAGCCTGATTAGTTTTTTTCCAGGCTGCTGACCTCATGTTGTTCCCAGCAGATACAATGGTTGGATAAGGAAAAATTGGGTGTATGTTTCTACCTGTCTCATTTAATATCTCGATGTTATGGAATCACAGGAAGACAGGTTGAGTAGGAAATCTTGAGTCAGTTGGTAAAGTGAGCTTCAGCAGCAGCAGTGACTACAGTAAACTCTGGGGGCTGAGCACTAAAATGGGCTGAGTAGAGGTCTCTCAGAGTCAGGAAAATGTGAACAAAAGCTAAGGTACCCACAGGAACTCACAACGCTCAAGAGCAAGGCTTGAACCTTGGATGGGGGTTGCCAGAAGCAACTATGACAGATCTAAACATCCTGAGAGTGTGAGTGAGAAGGGTGAGAAGGTGTGGTAGTTTGTGAGGAATGGTTTCTCTCCTAAAGAAGGTCAACATCGTTGCAGAACCAGAGAGCAATGTTTAAGAGCCACAATTAATATTGAGGGGAATAAGTAGTCTGAGTTCTGAATGTTATGGCTATGACATGCTATAGAGCTTGTTCCCCAGTGCCTGCTGGAGTTGCTGCACAAGTGATGTTGGAGGCTTACCCCTAAACAGTAAATGTAGCTCCGCAGCTCTCTGGTTGCAAACAGTGTTTGTTGCTTGTCTGGGAAGCTGGGACCAAGAGTCTTCTGCTCTGCAGAAAGTGTGTCTGTGTTAAGGAGCTATATCACCAGATCAAGAAGTTACATGAGGAAGTTAGTATGTTGCATAATTTTTATGAAGATGAGAGACAGTATATTTTCAGAGACTTCTTTACATGGGAGATGTAGGTGAGTTCTGCACTATCTCACAAGAAGTCAATAGGAGGGAAGGCTGACTAGAATGCTGCCATTCTCCAATGCAAGGAGAAATGCTCCTATTTCTCCTGAAGATTTGCCATTAACAAACAGGTTTAATATCCTCCAAGCTGAGAAGGATCCGAGTAAGGCTTCTTTCTTCTCAATGGTGCCAAGCAATAGGTCAGAAATTGACACACAGAAAGTTTTTCCTGAATATAGTGAAGAACTTCTTTACTGTGCAGATGACCATACACTGGAGCAGACTTCCAAGAGAGGATGTGGAGTCTCCCTCTCTGGAGATACTCAAGAACTGTCTGGATGCAATTCTGTGCAATGTGCTCGGCTTGAGCAGGGAGATTGGACCAGCTGACTGTACAGATGGTCCCTTCCAACCTTAACCATTTTGTGATTTTGAGCTAATCCAGCATCTCACTCAAGAGAGGGACTAGCTTTCCTTCTCCTGATATGTCTGTACTTTTTAGCATTGTCTTCCCATAAACTGGCACTGCTTCCTATGGAAAGTAAGTCCCAAAATTTGCTAGCTGGTATGTGAACTTTTTTTAAAATCCATTTTAAACTGATGTCCTACTTCTAATGAATATTCTCTAACTCTGGAACAGCAGGATTTCATTAAAAAGTGGTATGCATTTATTTCTCCATCACTTTCCAGATTCTGCAAACCTGAAGAGTCTAGCGTCTCCAAACTGAAGAGTCTCTATTGTCACTGGAAATGTTATGCAAAACATACAGTTTCTTATCAAAATACAAAAAAAAAATACATGGAGGAAGGAGGAAACATATCGTTGACAAAAATATGGATTTAGAATGAAGACAAGAGGTATAGAGAGAAGAACAGTGAGAAACAGAGAGGATTGGGGAGGAAATAAAAGAAAGAGGAACTTGGAGTCAGACACACAAGTGTCTGCAAATGTGAAAAACAGGAAGCCTGTGTCCTTTTGCTTGAAGCCACACTTCTGTGCCAGAATGGCTATTGGGAGCAGGAATCCTGTCTGTCTTGGGAATTTACAAAGAAGACAGAGAAGGTCACACATGATACTTACCCACCTGATGCATCTCCTGGACAGTAGGCACCTATCTATAGTGGGGAAAATCCGGGGATGGACATCAGAAAAATATCTGGTTGGAAAGAGTTTGCAGATTCCTTTTAGGACTGGCAGATAGATAAGTGATTTTCCCCATGTGTGTATGACTGTATAGACAATTTTCTGTTACTATTTTCCCCTTAGTTTATAGTTTTACTTCTTTACTTCCCCTATGGGAAGTCTACTGTGTTGTTCTGGTAGAGCTTTTGGGGATATTTTGTTGGTTGGGTTGGCTTTTTTTAATTATAGACTCTCAGATTCAGTAATTTTCTGTTTTGCAACATAGTCAACTTGTCAGGTAAATCTTTACGTTCAACAAAAGATCAGGGAATCTTGGTGGGACTATTTAAGCAAGAGGATGTCTTGGTCTTCTGCTGGGCAAAAGTGAGCTAGTACTGCTGTGAGGCAGCAACAAATTCAATACAACAGCTGAGAATTAATTAGACATATCACTGCTAATCCCTAGATAAACAAGATGGAAGGAAATGTGTCAAAACAATAAAATACCTATTAAAATATCTGTAAAGATAAACACTCATCCATAGTTAGCACTGCTAGGTGATGGAATGTTGTCAGTGAAGCATGAAGTGTCATGCAATGCAATAAATAAATAAATGCGTTGAGGATTTACGTCAGATTTGCTGGGGATTTTCACACTTGGAAAGAAATAAATAAGGAAAGCAAATCTGGAAGAAAAATAGAAATAAAAATTATTTATTTAAAAATCTTAACCTTAATTTGGGTTTTTAGTAACTTATACTTTTCTTCTCTGGATCCACAGGGGGAAAATGACAATTCAGCAGGGTGTTCATGAACTGTGTGAAACAGTTAATAAAGACCTTTAGAGGAAAAAAATAATTACTCTCTTTAGAATGTATACAGAAAGAAGATAAAGTCTGAGATGAAGAGAGGTAGGAACCTAAAAAGTCTAAGACAGCTGGAGAGTGTCAGAAGCTCTGTAAAACACAAGGATTCTCAGGCTTTCTAATCCTATGCTGCTGATAGTTTATCAGCTAATAATACATAAGTGAAATACTGGGTAATAATGTTTTCATAATGTTTTCTAGTATAATACTTTCCAGAAGGGAAAGAAGAGTCTATAAGTTCTTTTGTAAGGGTGCACTGGGGTAGTGCACCAATATACTCTGGGACAGTTGTGGGAGAGATCTGCTGCAGACCAGGGCAGCTGAAGGCAGATGGTGGTTGGGACCATAACCCTGGCTTTGCCTGACTTCTGAATTATATGCTTGGCACCAACAACAGCTCAAAATCACAGAATGGGACTCGTTGGAGGAGATCACCAGAGCAGTCATCAGGTCCAACCTCCCTGCTCAAGCTGGGTCATCCTAGAGCACATTGACAGGATTGCATCCAGACAGTTCTTGAGTATCTCCAGAGAGGGAGACTCCACATCCTCTCTTGGCAATCTGTTTCAGTGAATGGCCATCTGCACAGTAAAATGTTCTCCCTCATATTGAGGTAGAACTTCTCGTGCATCAGTTTTTGACTTTTGCCTCTGATCTTATTGTTTGGCACTGAGAAGGGCCTGGCTCCGTCCTCCTGACACCCTCTTTTCCAATACTTATATACATTGATGAAGTCCCTTCTCACTCATCTTCTCAAGGTGGAAGAGTCCCAGACCTTTGTTGCCCTCCACTGAACCTGCTCCAGGAACTCCATGTCACTCTTGTCCTGAGGAGCCCAGAACTGGACACAGCACTAGAGATGTGATCTCACGACGGCAGAGTAGAGGGTCAGGATCACCTCCCTCCACCTGCTGGCAATTTTTTTCCTAACGCACTATTGGCCTTCTTGGCCACTGGTATGGGCTCGCTGTTAGTTCATGGACAGCTTGTTGTTCAACAGGACCCACAGGTCCTTCTCTGCAGAGATGCTTTCCAGTGGTTTGGCCTCCAGCCTGTACTGGTGCAGGACTCTGCATTTGTCTTTGTTGAACTTCAGATAGTTCTTCTCTGCCCTTCTCTCCAGCCTGTTAAGATCCTTCTGAATGTCAGCACAACACTCTTGGGTATTGACCACTCCTCCCCAGTCACGAGTGAACTTGCTGAGGAGGTATCTGCTCCTCCCCACAAGTCACTGATGAACAAGTTAAACAATACTGGACCCAATATTGACCCCTGGGAGACACTACCAGTGACAAGCCTCCAGCTAGAGCCTCTTCTGTTGATTTTGTCCCTCTGTCATGTGCCATTCAGCCAGCTCTCAATCCACCTTGCTATCCACCTATCCAGTCCACACTTCCTGAATTTGCATATGAGAACATTGTGAGAAGCAGTGTCAGAAGCTTTGTTAAAGCTGAGGTAGACAATGCACACTGCTCTCCCTTCATCCATCCAGGTGGTTGTCCCATCATAGAAGGTCATCAGGTTGGTCAAGCATGATTTGTCCTTAGTGAATCCATGCTGACTACTCCTGACCCTTTTCTTTTGTCATCCATGTGGTTAGAAATGGCCTCCAAAATGAGGCACTCCATCACCTTTCCAGCAATTGAGTTAAGCTAACTGACTGGTATTTCCCTGGGTCCTCTTTGCCCTTTTTGAAGACTGAGGTGACATTTACTCTCTTCTAGAGCTTGTTTTACGCAATTCTTCCCAGAAGATCCTCGAAGAGTTTAAAGTTAATGTAGGAACATATCTTGAAGTCCATGTTCATAATTTTGCTTGCTGCCCTGTTTCTTCCTTGCCTGCACTCCACAGTCTCATGGTTATTACTGCCAAGGCTGACCCCAGCCTTCACATCTGATAGAATCAATTAGGTTGGAAAAGATCTCTCAGATCGAGTCCAACCTATGATCAAACACCACCATGTCAACTAGATCGTCTTTCCTTAAACAGCTCCACCACATCACTAGGCAACTCATACCAATATTCCATCATCTTTTCTGTGAAAAAAATTCTTCCTAATGTTCAACCCAAACCTCCCCTTGCACAGCTCAAAACTATGTTCTCTTGTCTTATTGCTGGTTGCCTGGGAGAAGAGGCCAAGCCCTACATGCCTACAATTTCCAACAATGCTTTCCCTGTTTGTTAGTATCAGGTCTAGCAGCACACCATTCCTTCTGTGGTTCTTCATTACTTCTGTCAGGAAGTTGTCATCAGTGGCAACTGATGAAACAGGAATGTCCCAGACTGTGTTTCTTCTCCAGCAGATGTAGGTCAGGTAAAGTTCACCCCAAAGATAATTAAATGAAAAAAACAAAAAGGTGTTGAGGGGGAGGAGGTAGAAAATCTATGTCTGGTGATCTTTTATTTGCCTTATGGTTTTGAGCCTTGTTCTAGGTTTCTCTAATAAGCAGAAAATCTAGGAACTTAATTACTAGTGTCACTCTGTGTCTTATTAGGAATATAAGTGGCATACAGGTTTATATGTTCTTGGGCATGAGGTCCATCCATCAAAGATTAGCCTCTCTCTCCTTGTATAGCTTAAAAAATACCTCTTTGAGGTCCTCTGAAGCTGTTTCTTCCCAGCACTCATCAACAGAACATCAGTTTTTAGGGAAAGAAAAGGTTTTTCTGCAATCTCCTATGAAATGTTCTAGATGTCTTACTTGCATCTTACTTGCATCTGCCTGTTCAAATCTGCCTGTACTGTTCAAAAGAAGGTTATGCATCTATTGGTGTTTGAAGGTATAAACTTGATATCTGATTAATTTTATATGGGCTCTTAATTTAATTCTAAAAGAAACATTTAAAGGATAAATATTAACTACTTTCAATGTTACTTCATATTTGATATGCTGCAAGTAGTGCTTTTTTTAAGTAAGTGGAATCAGGTCTGCAGCAATTGATTTAGTTAAATTAAACAAGCAAATAGGGAATGAAATACACATGGCTATTTTCAAGGAGAGATACTATAAATGCTAATTATGCAGCTGGAATTCAATAACTAACAAAGCTATTCCCTCTTCCTAATTTTACAAGATGGAAGGAGTCCTCATGTTCTCAATCATGACATTGTTATTTATACCTTGCTAAGGTATAAAGAAGAGATGCCCATAACCAGGCCAACTATGACATAAATGCAGCCAGCTGAATTTTCGTATCTGGGCCCTTATGAATCCTGTAGAGATCCAAGAAGAATGATGTAGCATTGCTTTCACTCTTGCCATTAAGCCCAAAAGAGTCAATGATTGTCTAAGTGAATGATTTTCAGAAGTAATTAGCAAAAATAATCCTCCATTCCCCTTCTGGCTAAAATTAGGTCCTTTTACATAAAGTAAGGGATGGCTAGTATCTTTCCAATGCTGATTCACCATGTAAGACTACTGTAAATTTTGTGTGTAACGAATAAAAAATACTCAGAAAGGAGAGAAATGGATTTGCAAATTTTTAAAAATGTCTGACTGTTTATTTCTGGTCTTAGAGGGTCCTCATTAGCATTTATTTTAATCAATACGTATGCTGCCTGCAGAAGTACAGACAAGCTCAGTTTTACAACCAAAATAATTTTGATGGCTTTTTCTACTATTGCTGGCTGAAGTCAACCTAGCTAAGTTAGCACAAGAAGCTACTTTCCAGTCTGTTTTGTGCATTGCTATGTGCAGGTCATAGCTATTGAAGTGAAGGGGAGAACGACCATCCTGGTAATGCATCGAACTCCAACTTTATTGATCAATCAATCACCTTAAATAACAGTGCTAACGAACGCCATGAATATTCTGTAATCCAATGTCATGATAGGCTAACAGAGAAATTTCTAACCACTCCCTTTGTTTTAGAATACCTACAATTGTTTATTAAAAACAGAAACCAAAACAGAAACCAGAAACTAAAACAGAAACCAGTGTTCCCAAAACTTCTACATCTGTTCTCAGGATGGCAGGCCTTCCCAGAGACGGTGTTCTACTTGTTATGGGAAGACAATCTGAGAACTCCATTGTTTATAGAATGATGCCTGAGAGAGTCTAATTGTTTATACAAGTCAGAAGGCTGAGAACTGTTAGAAACGGCTTTACTTTTCCCTTATACTTTTCTCTCAATTTTATGTCTCATGGCCTTTTCTTTAAGTCATTCTCCGACACATAGCAACTAGTCATTTGTTATAACACAAGAGGCAATAAATGACTCAAGTCAGATGCGTGGAGTCAAATTCACCGCAGACAGCTTACCTCATGGGGTTGATTTCCCTGATCTCCCCATGCTGATTAAGGAAAGGGCTTGCCTGAACCAAATGGAGCAATGCCTCTGCTGGTTGAGGAGGAGGAACAAGTATTGCTGTTCAGAAAATGGTGGTCAGCCCTGCTTGCTTAGCATTTCACAAAGCCTGGCTCTGAGATATGTTGTAGATTGTTAGGGGAAAAAAAAAAAAAAAAGATGTGTCAAATTGAGAGAGACATTCTCTTTTTTTGGCTCCTAGGGGCCCCCAGAAATGGAGTTCCATCTCCATTCTATTCATACCATCTCCAGCAAATCCCAAACCAAGTTAGTATATATTTTAGAGATAGGATTGTGGAGTGTCACTGGGTCTGGATGAATGCAAGCAGTCTAAATGGATGGAGCTGTTTCACTTTACATAAAAAATTGAATATTAAATGGAACACACACTGGCATATGTCCACCCTTCTCACCTGCATCTTTCTAACACCATCTCCTCCTCTTCCTGCTGCTCTAATGGGGAAGCTGTAAAAATACTATTCCAGAGGAGGGCAGCAGAGGGAGCAGGGAAGAGAGTAAGCGCTTCTCCTCCCTCCTGACTTTACAGAGACGCACCTGAGCATTTATTTGGGGTTTTTAAGTGCATCCAAATGTTTAACTGAAAGGTTGGATTTATTTTCACTGGAGCACCTTCAGCAGGGACCCACATTGCTGCTTTCACAATATCTTTGGTCCTCCTCCCACATATATAAGAGGATTTGTGATAATGGCTGTAGAAAGTTGTCACCCTGCTATTAGTCTTCTGCAGGATCCTCATTGAGGTTTGCTTGTGGCTGGAAATTCCCAGTTTTTGGTTTTAACAGGCATCATACCTTTGATGGATAAGACTTTATGTAGCTAAAAGAGGGTTTAGTTCAAATTGTTACCAGATGATAAATGGCCTACACCTGGTGAGCTAACATAATGCTTGTTCTCCAAAACTACAGGCCCACGTACACTGTACTATGCCCATTGAAGAAGAATTGGAAGTTCACCAGCCTCAGTGTCCTGCCAACTCAGCCAGGTGATCTGGAACATTGGGGTCTACCAGGGAGACCCCCAGAATAGAAAAATGCATGTGTAAAGGGGAGGGAAAATGATGATTTTGGAAAAATTATTATCATATATATATATTTAGTCCAGGACAATCAATGAATATATATGCAAAATACAACATAGAAACAGAAACTTTCATGTACCCAGTATGGGTAGGCTTTTGGGAGGAGCTATCCCCCTGTGCATCTGGCCGAATAAAGAATGCCTGCTTCTTAATGCTACATTGGTGTTAAGGAGTTATTTATTTTACCAAGTGTTTGGTAACAAACTTGCTTTCAAAAGCAATATGTTGAAAGATCTGTCTGCCTTTTCTTTCATGTTTTATATTAATTATCTTCTGGCCTTGGCAAAGAAAAATAAGTCGTTTGCGATGTCACTGGACCATTAAAAAAAAGAGGGAGCTCTCATCTGTCTCTTCAAAATTTCCTAATGTCAGCAGATATTGTTCTGCTGTTTCATCATAGATTAGTTATTGAAATAACCTAGCCAAAGAACAAGCATTTAATTAAATAACAGGCAAAGAATTACTTTATGGCTGGGCACTGCTTGAATTGAAGTCTTTATTAATGTAACAAAAATAGATACCAACAGCTGCATATCAGTTTCACAAACATGCCTCTCTATGACATTACCCTGGCCTTGTTCTCTCTACATAAGCCAAATGGTCACTTTTCACTATGATACTACTTCAGGAAAGACATTTTTTCAATGTCTTCTGGGTCAGAATAGTACTGCTGAAATTGAAAATATCTGTGACTGCCTTTAGAGAATGAAAAGTTACCCAGTTTATCCTGGTGATGTCCAAACTCTGTGTGCACAACAAAAAAGGGATCACATTAGCTGTTTAATCAAGCATGTTTTATGTGTATCATGGCAATGTTTCTTCTAACGACTGCGTCATTAGGAGCATCTTTCTGGTAAGGCACAAAATTTGCCTTTCTGAGCCAACTGTGAATTTAATTTCCTGAGGTCCAGACTCCATTGAAATCACTGTTCTGGAACAGTGTTCAGGTTTTATGCTGTCTTAGGGAATTAACTTTGTGACATCTTGGCCCTATTAAACCAGTAGGAGTTTTGTCTTAAACTGCAGTAGATTTAGTATGTTGTGCACTCTATAATAATTGGAATGGAAACTATAGGAGCACAATCTTCTGTCTACACAAATACCACATGACGTAGAGCTTGTATGTCTTGAATGAATGAAATATGTTGTACTCAGGCTGGGCTCAACAGCTTGCTTGGGTGGGCTCAGTTCTAATGAAACTATAGAAATGAATGATAAAATGCTAAAGACTAACACAGCTTTTTGCTACTACAATTACAAGCTTGAAATGCAGGCAGTGAAATTAGGGGCATTTGAGACTTGCTTTCAAATTCTTCCCATGGAAGGGTTCTTCTCTCCCTTAGAAATACTTTGCCTTACCACTTAGTACCATTTCCTGTTATGGGACAGATGTTCTCAGACAGAGGACACCATCCTGCTCTGAATAGCAGGCAGTAATCTGCTTAGCAATAGGACCCAAGAAAGGACCACTAGCACACTTCCTTCCTCCTTCCCTCAATTTTGCCGTATGGGCTGGAACATCAGTCTGAAAGTCTGGGATGTAGGATGAAGACAATGGCAAAAGCCCTGCATGTGTGCCACCACTGCCGTATCACCAGTGCTGTCCTCTGGACCAGCTAAGATTTCTCAGGATCCAGCACAAGTTGCAATATCCCCTTGTTTCCCCTCACTTCTTTGGACAGCTTTCAGAGGAGCTATGCTCCTCAGAAATCAGGACTACATGATGACTATCATGGCTCCAATTGGCCAGCCAGTTGACCAGGTGAGGATTAAGAGTAATCCCTGATGATACCCAGAATGACGTAACAAGGCCATGTAGAAGACTGCTCCCTTGAAATCTCATCCTCTATATTCTCGAGCCAGCAACAGTTAAACTATTACACTTTTTCATCTACTACCTTTTTCAGACCGTCTTTTTCTCAAGCTGTAAGGGAAAAACCAAATACTCAGGGAATTGAAAGGTATGCTCTTGTCTCTTTCTACAGAGGGGAAGTGCTGAAAAATGCAAAGATGCAGCTTACACCTTACAACTGACTGAGCAATGCTGAACAAGTCAGCCATATATCCTTCTCAAGACCTGAGTCACCCACAAACTGCAAGTTTGTCAGCACAGCAATGCAGTCTCATCGCATGACAGGGCGGAAAAAACACACATCACAAAGTGTTTGTGGTGCTGCTGTAATGTTGAGAATAGAGAGTGAGTAAGGATTTTTCAAGATGCTTGCAGTAAACTAGAAACTCAGGGAAGTTTGAGACGAGGCAGTATTCACCTTCCCTGAGTTTCTTTGAAGACCCTCTTATGTGGATCACTCTGCTCCTTGATTCTTTGTTTCATGTTCTGTGTTGATAGAGTTTTAGTGTGGTTTCAATCATGTCTAGTGTATTTCTCTTTCAATAAATTGTTTATTGGATAACACATGCAAAAATATTCTTTGCCAGGGAAGTTCAGAGACTGTGTCAGACATCCACAATGAGTCGCTGTCTCTAATCTGAGAGACAGGCATATGTAGTAGGCACTGATGTTTCTCACATTCATATGTGCAATTTCCAGTCAGAGAAGTTGTTTTCTTTCCAGGTACTCAGTCTAATGAAATAAAGCATACCATGTGGAAGGGGTTAAAAAGAAGAGTGAACAGTGTTGTTTTAGAAGCTGTCTAATATTTTAAGCTCTAAGTGCAGGAGGACTTTGATGCTATTTAAAAAGATCCTTGGATGTAGAGTTGGAAGTTATGTAATCTTGACAAGCCCGCAGTGTTTTAGCAGACAAACCCCTTTGTATCCATACACGGAAAGACACTTGTTCAGCACATAATTAACCAGAGCAAGAGCTAGGAGTGAGAAGCAGCAACTCCAGCAAAAGGAGCAATTCTACAGATCTAATGCCCCTGGAAAGGGAGGGAGAAAGACTTCTCTAGGAGGTAAAGGCTAGCTTTAACTTCATCCCAGCTCTCACCTTGCTCCATGCTGCATAAGACTGATGGATATAAGGAGACACACAAATTACATGGGTCAGAGGTCATCTGCTACTGCTTTGTTCTGTCTCCCTGGAACATAATTTTTTGCTACCATCTGCCATTTGCTGGATTTTTCATCTGTCTTTCCCTAAAATTAATTCTCCCAAAGCCCTCTGACATAAAGATTAATGAAAAATGTGCACTGGAGTCTTTACAAGCTCCAAACTTGAAAATCTTTCTCCCTCATGAAAAGCCACATCTTTTTCTTTCCATGTTTTCTCCTGGGTTGCTTCTTCTGAAATAAGAAGGAAGACTTTGTTGTAAACTAGATACATCAGAAAATGTTAATTTTTAGTCTAAATGTGAAGCACAGGTTAAACTATACTAATTTTCATGTCAGCTTTTTCTCCTTAGTGTGATAGTTTTTTCTCCTTGGCTTTGTGTGGTAGTTTTTTCTCCTTGGCTTTGCACAGGGAATCTGGGCATGACCCTCATTCTTGACGTAGAAGTTTCCTTTGCCACTCCAAATGGGGCTACTGTCTTCCAGACTTTTAGGTTTCCTTGATAATGCCCCTAACCTTTTTAGGGGCAGCAGGAAAGATATTTCCATGAGAGTCATCCGTCAGGGTAGATACAAACCCCAGACTCCTCTGAGCCTTAGTGTTACAGCCTTAAAGGCTTTACTCAGAAGTAAAATAAACACAAATTATTTCCCTCTTGGACCTGGGACAAATATGCAGTTTTTCAGGATGTGGCAATGATTTTCATCAAGCCTTCTTTTTCAAAAATATGACGCATCTTTATGTTTGTGTCTGTGAAAAATGCAACTTGTGTTCCTGCATGGATATACAATTACATATAGGGGGAAATGTAGAAGTTTATAATAGTAAGTCTGAAAAGTGAGGTGCACTGAGTGCAGGTTTTGATCTTCTGCACTTTTAACCGCCACTTAAAGGGAAACTGCCAAAGACAAAGACAAGTGTTCACTGTACAGAGGCAATCTGTTTGATTAAAAATCCAGCACAGCCCATTGACCTATTGATCAAACTGTTGCAGCTGCAAAGTAAATTATTTAATCAACTGTTTTATTTAATCAACTGTTTTTTTTAGTCTGTATGATACATATGGCAGCATTTATAAAGGGATTAAATTAATAAATTGTTCCTCACAAGATACAATTCTCTGATTTTCCACATATACATTTACTTTGGGTGTGAACATGCATGAAGCAGCTTATGAGTTAGCCATAAATCTGGAACAAACTTTATGTACTGCTTCACACAGCACAGGCTGAAGGTGGATTTAAGCACTTCAGGAGAGTGTGATCCCTGAGTTTTCTTACCTGAAATATTATATTGGATGTAACCACATGCTACTGCACAGAGAAGTAACTTGAGGCTGAATCACGAGCAGTTTTTGGATACCTAAGATCTGTTAAAATAAAATAGCACTTCACTTTCACCTAATCAGCATCTCCTGTTTCATCTGAAAATAGTGCCAGGGTTGATAGCAAAATCTTACCTTAATGTAAACTTAATGTAAAAAACCCCCACAGAGCCACTGTGCCTTGGATCGTACACAAGATTAGCAGTATACTATTTTGTAAGATTTTCATAGCCATGTGCAGTAGATATGGAACATACGGAGGTGACAACTATGTCATCTTTAAGGCCACAGGCCTTCCTGCTACTGATAATAATGCTCACCTTTAACTCTTTAGAGACAAGTTTTTGTATGGGAAGGTACTGTGACTTACCTGGTGATCTCTAGTGTTCTTGGCTCTCTCCTTTCCAGCAGACTCATTCTAGCCTCTTCAGGTAGCATCAGATGCTCTGTTCCACACCCATGACCAATAACAAATGCACAGTAAGGTTATAGTTATATATACATACATGCATGTATATATGTACATATGTGCATGTGTGTATATATGTGTGTGTGTGTGTGTGTGCATGTGTAATTTTTTGTTAGACCTTCTCCTACGTTCCTTTTGCATTGCTTGTCTTCTAAAGCATTAGCCTGGACACTTTTAGACATGTTCTTATCTTTGATTACATTAGTAGTTCTCCAATAGCTACTTTTCCCAAGATTGGGAGCACTTGTGTACATGTGAAGAGGATTAAAATGCAGATTTATTACAAACTCAGACTATTTTCCAGGTTGTGTTTGTGAAATAACTGAACAGAGAAGATTAGAAATATGGCAGGAGTCCCAACACTACTACAAGTAGGACAAAAACTGTAGACATTTAAAAGACCACATCTGACAGTAAATCCTCCATCACACTGATAAAGCAACAGACATTCTGTAGAGACTGGGATAAATCTGCTGGTGCAGTTAAATGCCTCATGGCATTATGGTAGCTAACAAACCTAAAAGGTCACCAGGGTTGGATGTGCAGTGTTGCTGAGATAGCTGATAGGCTGCTTTCCTTTTGACTAAACCTATATTGTAACATTCCCAAAGTAACCTTGGGATCTGGTGCCTAGAACAGGAAATTATTTTCTTATCCTCAGGGAATTCTTTAGTGCTATAAATGACTGTCTGACTTTTTCAATCAGGACAATAAAAATGCAATCTTTAGCTGAGTTTCAAAATATATTCCTGATTTGACCACTTTGTTTCATCCACCTCATTCTGATTTTCTGACTTCATAGAAAAATAAGAAATAATTGTATTTAAATAAAATACATTTCAGTGAAAATTAGGCAGTTTTCAATTTAAAATTCACTGCAACAGAGAGGTCTGGACAATGGTGGAGGTGGGCAACTCATAAAAAGCAAGGTTGGGCTTTGTGTGATTTGAGGAGCTTGGAGGTTTGGGGTTTTTTTGTTTTGTTTTGATTTGGTTTTTTGTTTTTCTGGGTTTTTTTGAATTTAGTAATATTATTCTTCACCAAAAAAATTCTTAGGAGCCTCTGCTCCATTTTTTTCAGGAATAATTAAACATTTATGAACTTACTTTTAAAGATGGGCCACTGAGACACATCAGCACAGGTCACTTACACTTTGCAAGCAAATGAACATACTTGTCTCTCCCAGGCACTGATGAAGAAAGCTTACAGTTCTTTTAGGTTGTTCCTTTAGAGCATTTAACATCCTTGCCATTTTGTAGAACCACATATGATACTTAAAGGACCCATAGGCATAGCATAGTTTGCAGGGCTGGCAATTAGCAGTTTGCCTGTTTGGGCTTTCTGTACAATATACTGTTTATGAAAGAAAGTATGCCATGCACATTTGAATTGCAGTTACTGAGTGGGGGGAGAAGAAGATAAGACAATGACAACTGTGAGCCACCACAGTTTTTATGGACAAAGACATTTTTGTTGCAAATAATACTAAGAGAGGAGCAGTTCACAGTCCCACAACAGATTAGAGTATTTCTTCCAGAGCTTTTCCAATGTCAGGCATGTTTTTCTCTCAGCTGAAATAACAGTTCCATCCAAGGGCATAGGCTAAAATAGGAGAGACTGGTCTCTGCTGGCAAACAACTGACAGCCACAGAAGACTCCCTGCCTGGCCCCATAAACACCATGCTTGTATAACCAGTTGTGCCAGATATATATACAAAAAAAAAATGCAGTCATCACTGAATCTCTGTGCTGGAGACAGTGTCCATCAGTTTCTGTGCTTATAGTACTGCTCTGGATGTGTGCCCTGCCTTCTTGCTCCACTTTTATTCTCAACCTTCCCCTGGGACCCTGACGGCATCAGCCTTACTCCCTGCCCTTGTGATTTTCTTGCAGCTCTAGACCCAGCAGCTGCAGCTCACCTTTTGGCTCTCTGTGCCAAAGCTTTCACATCCTCTCTTTCTTCTTTGAGAGCATCAGCATCTGTGGCTCTTGGTCATCTGGCAGGAATGAAGCCTCAGCCTTGAGGCACTGCTGGTCTCCCACGCATCTTGTTGCCTCTCTTTTGGCCCCTGCAACTTGTGGAAGAGGACGGAAACAGGATTAGAATCTGCTGGTGGGGCAGGGAGTGGTGCTGCTGTTCCCTAGCCTCCAGGAGGACGCCCAAGAGCAGCCTTGCCACAGAGACAGCTTCCACTTAGTCGTATATAAGACAGGCAAGAGCATCAGCTGCAGCCCCAATACTGGGCTGGAGAAAGATCCTCCAGTGAGCCCCAACGACAAACTGCACCCTCCCCTCACACCGCTCAGTAAGTACTTCAGCAACGTGTTTTCCTCCCAGCTGGTTGGCTTCTTGATTTCCTTTTTTTTTTTTTTTTTTTTTGAGGGGGTGTGTGGATTTGTTTGTTTGTTTGTTTGTTTTGGGTTTTTTTAGCAGCCACCACCAGCAAGTTGCCTTATCACCTCTGGGGATGAGCAGGAAAGCACAGGATCCCCAATGCATAGGGAATGGGCTGGGGATGGTCCTATGCGGGGAAAGGTAAGGTATGACCTACCGAGTCTGGGATTTGTGGATAGGGAAATGGGGAGGAGAGGGTTTTAGAGCAAACTAAAGCACTAACTGGTGGGACAGTTCACAACCAAATTTGTAAGTCAGCAAAGTGGGAGCTAGTATTAAGCACTTCTTATCTCACTACTAAGTCTGGCATGTGCAAGGGGTTAATTTGTACCTCAAGGAAAAAATTGGGGAACACTGTATTTTTTATGATCTCCAAAGACAAAGACTTGTAACCAGAACTTGTGCAAATGTATCTTGCATTTTTTCAATCAAACAAATAAATGTTTTTATTTTACAAGTTTATTTTACAAGCTAGTAATGGGAATTAGTCTACCATCCAGCCACAATTTTTGAAATAGCACCCAGAAGCACACTGTCTGTGTGAAGAAACTGCTCCAAGACAATTCTGTGGTACTTCACCCATGCTAGTGTTAGTAGCAAAAGTTTTGGATAGAGGGAGACACTCAGATCAGGCTTTCAAATATCAAAGTGTTTGCTAAGATTTAAATATGCTTTATAAAAGTGAATAATCTGACAGGGTGCCTGTGGAGAGCAGCCTAGTGCCCAAGTAACTGAAGAAGAAAGTTTGTGCATTAACATGAAGCTGTCTTCTGTATCCTGGAAGGCATCACTCCAATAGAATAATGTTAAACATATAGTAAAACCTGTAATTAAAGGTTTGGAGCAGCAACAATGAGAATTTCTACTTGTAGGACATTTATTTTCTCCTCTGACTTGTAATCTTGCTTTATTCAGATGATTTGCCAGGCAGAAGTTGTAATGGGCTGAGATAGGATGGAGTATGGGTGAAGGTGCATAGTTTTTGATAGAGGTACCAAGGCTGCCTGCTGAGTACAGATGGAAGAAGCCAAATGCAGCTGGATGTTGTACCATTCCCCATGTCCTGACCTGTTTCACGTTATTTCTGCATAGGGCAGATGTGTGCAAGATGGCTTCATCCAATATCTTGTTCCTTCTTTTTGCATTTGTAAATGACTTCAAACAAATAAGGAGCCTACTCACATTATAGAGCCCTCCACAGGGGACATGCTACAGAAGGAATGACAGGTCTTGCTCTTTGCCTGCCACATAAGTTTGAGGTTGCAGGGATAAAGGAGCAGGTAAGGATGTTGGGACCCCACCTGTCCCTCCTTGCTTGTGTGCTCATTGCAACCAGACAGAAAGGGGCAAACCAATTTAAAATGATATAATAATCAACTCCCCCAGGAAACTGTAAGTGCATGTTTGGTGTGAGAGGAGGCACCAGTCTTAAAAAGTAAACCCCCATGCCAGAGCAGCTGGACTGTAATTGATGAAGTCCAGCCTTGTGTCCGCATTTGGCAGCAGCCTATGGGATACTCCCTATTTACTTTCATTTCCAGCTATTGAGTACATCAGCAGCAGGTCAGGCTCTGCCTATGAGAATGAGGACAAACAAGTGTGCACACTGTACCACCCTAGGACCTTAGTTGCCTCTGTTTCTGCCTCTGCTTTCCTCTATTCTTCTAAGGAATTGCTCTGGCTTCAGAAGATAAATACATAGGGCCAAACAGGCTTCTGTGGCAATGTTATTACCAACTATCAAAATGAAGTTATTCAATTCAGATTGACTGCTGTCACCCAACAAGGATGCTCTCAAAAATACTTTTATTTATCTAGCATTCATGTCAACATGCCCATGGTTTGTTTAATAATTATGCATGCCCTGGAGATTAGCGCATTTTTCTTCAGGATATTGTCATTTGTAGAAACAAAACGCTCTCCTGAACAAGAGTTCAAATAACATATACAATCCCACATACACCACATGGTCTACTGAAATCTTCAGAGGCACAGGTTGTAGATACCTTATAAAAGGCCAGTTCATAAATTCTAAGTATTCAATATACAAAGAAATAATGAGCCTTAATGTACAATGATAAGGAGTACTGACATTGATGCCCACATAACCCCTGTAAACTTTTATAAGAATTCTATATCACAACTTCATTTCTCCATTTTATAGGTAAGAATGATCACCTATGGGTGACTCATTTGAGAAGTGCATTGTCCCTTCAGATTACATACAACTATCCATAGTACCTAATATCCACATAGTTGCATAGCCCCTACAACCCTTCAAACCCTAAGAGAAATGGAGATTTTCCCCCCAAGCCGTTTCCATGCCTAATTCAAGATCAAATGAAAAATAAGCCCAGCTCTTCAGTTTTGTTCTCAAAGCTTTACTTTTCTATCTTACAAGGTAAGTTTTTTCTCATGAGATTTCATTTTAAGTCAGTTTAAATGTCACATTATCAGATGGCCTTGAAAGACTTATATAATCTTATAAATATGTGAGAGTAGCTGTGCTGAGTATTCCTTAAACTCTAAGCTGATTAGTTGTGGCACACATCTACATTAAACCAACTGTGTTTGAAATAGTTAACTTAAACAGGTATCTTTAGCTGTATCTGGCAAAATATTTTTACCTAATTGAAGCCTGGAACTGGTTGCATTAGTGAATTTTGTTATGGAAATCAAAAATTTAAGCAAAGAAAGCAATCATATACTTGCAAATGTTTGTGTGTTTTAGAACTATGTTAGTGAATGATAAGATAGCTTTATTTGGGCACTTTAATCAAGTGGGTACAACAACTGAGAATTTTGAAAAAAAATTTAGTATGTGCTTTAACCTATCTAAAAATCCAAAAGTCTGATATCCAGAAAGTGAAAAGTTCAGGTTTTTTTCATCTGAATCACCATATCTTACAAGGGTGTGTGCCTAATGGAGTCATGCTGTTATATGACAGTGATGCAGCATGAATTTCATTAACATGAGGCTGAAGCAGCTTTTAGTAATACTTGGACTTTTCAGTCTGCCTTATCATTCATTGCCCTCTTCTGTCTGTAAGTAGAGCCAATCCAATCTCATGCCAAAAGTTTTAACAAGCAAAACTATGTAGGCAAAGCTAGAACTTGCCTCAGCTTTAAGTACAGCATTTCAGTTGTCCTTATCAGCTCTCTCTTTTCCAAGAAATAAGAGATTTGAGGTGACTTATTTAGGCACATATCTCTGAAGAAGGTGGTACAGCCTAGCTGCACTGTACCAAAGTCTCTGGCTAAATGACAATTGAATCCTAAATCATATAGGAAAATCTATAGTATCTCAGGAAGCATCTTCTATTGTGTGTGAAGTAGCCCACCAATGTAACCATTACAGATGCACAAAGGATGAATGTGGATCATTACGTCAAGAGACATAACAGTGCAACAAAAAAACACTTTACTTCATCACATGAATAGCATTTGCTACCAAGGTGACTGATGGCAGTAGAGAGTGCAAACCACACTAATGTGAAGGCTGCTAAGAAAAGTGTTGCACTTAATGCATTGAAATCTGAGAACATGCTTCAATTTGTAAAGCCATATTAATGGCTTCATGCAGCCCCTACAGCAGGCTCCCTTCCCACATAAAATGTTACTGGGGTATCTGTTTCCTTAGTGGCAGGCACTGATTTGAGTTGTTTGGGAAAGCACCAATGGTCACATGCAGCAACTTTCCTTTGAAGGAGAGCTCTGTGTGTAATCCATGATGACAGGATGTAACAGCGCTCACAGGTTCACACGTCAGACACCATGTATATATATCCAAGATACCAAAATCCATTATTTATTTTAGCAATTTTTATCTTTTTATTCTTTTGTCACACAGACTGTCACAAAGTGCAGTGCTTGCTTAGTAAGCAAGGCAATGCTGACTTCAGGGCAGATTTACAAAAGAAAAGAAATGGAAGGGGAGTGCCATAAGTTAGCCTGCAAACCAGAATTTTAAAGCACTGAAGATGCCAAGCGCTTGGCATGTGTGACAGTGAAAATATAAACACAGACCCAAAAGATGTATTTTAGATAATATTTTCCAAACTACCATAATAAGAAAAAATAATGAAGCAATCCTATATTAAGTCTCTTTACAAAGCTTAATTTTTATTGAGTGTAATAATTCAATGAAACAACGTATTGAAATCTAACCTCATTTAACCATATTTTATAAGCTATTTCCACTAAATATAATTTACTACCAATCTTACATTTAAATTTTGCTATCCCCAGTCTTTTCTGCCTCAAGACATGTTAAAAACAAAAATGTCCATAGTGTCTGAAATAATATCCCTGATTTCACTGAAAACCTTGTAAACAGAGTATTCTTCTGAAAATAACATTTTACCTAGTCATAATATTTAGCCAGCATGCCCTAATCAAATCCAGTAAAATCAAATGGCATCAAAAGAATAAAACACCCTCAAATCACAAAATGTAGTGCAAGCCTTCATAAGGACAGATAAGTTTTGTATTAAATAAAATGATGTCTGCTTTATTTTAAACCACAGCTGTAGCTTACTTATACAGTGAATAAATCAAACAACCATTCAAGGTGCCTTCAAAGATTTCTTTCTCTAGAGTCTTCCTAAGTGATGGATTTTTCTTGTAGTGAAGGCAAATGAGCCTTCAGCCAGTGTAACACTTTAGTACAGATGTGAGGCTGGACTGGGACATTTCTGTAGTGAACATTTGAAGGTGAAATCCCTCATCAAGGCCTGATTCAGTAAGATCTTAATAATTTGTAGAATATTACAAATTAAATAGTGAAACATAAGGGAATTAATTCCATATGTACAATATCAGTCAATGTTAACTTTTGATGTTGACATGAGTTGAGTCAAATTTGATGCTGCCAGCCAGTTGTGACAGGACATCCATCCCACCCTCCTCTCTACCACTGACATTTGTTCTATAAAGAGGTAACCTAAGGGCTGAAAGGCCCAGCAAGAGGTCATCCCTGGTATCCAAAGTACTCAAACCTCAGCTAAGAATCAGCATCTTAGTCTAGAGAGCAGATGTGGGAAGAGATAAAGGAAATATTCTTGACTGAGAGACGGTGTTTTACAAACTATTAAAGAC
This sequence comes from Melozone crissalis, assembly GCF_028551555.1. Lineage (NCBI taxonomy): Eukaryota > Metazoa > Chordata > Aves > Passeriformes > Passerellidae > Melozone > Melozone crissalis. The sequence continues at coordinate 56,241,398 of NW_026535794.1, read as the reverse complement.
ATATGAGTTATCACAGAGGTAGAAGGCTTCTACACACACACCCTGAAATTTTGGGAGATTTCTCCCTGGACTATGGACTCCAATCCGTAGTTACTTCCCTGAGGATTGAGGGAAAGGAACGTGATGTGTGCCCCATCACCAAATGGATGCTAAGATACATTGAATCCTAAGTTATATTATTTCTTTGCTAGCTGTAACATTTATAGGTACCTTTAACCTTGCTCTGTATATGTCTACTAGTAGTCTTTTTTCTTTTTTTTCTTTATTCCTGTGTAGCATTAATTTGTTTTAAATCTTACGTCTGTTAGTTTTCTGTCTATTAAATAAATAATTCATTCTATAATAGACTGAATCAGCCTATATTAAAGAACTTGTGAATGAGAGTGAGCTTTGGGGTGCTGGCTACCTCAATAAAGCTACTGCCTGCTGTCAGAGGCCTGGGAAAAAGGCAAGGGCTTATCTAAACCACCACACAGAATCATAACAGCAGTGTTATTTTATTTATTTGTAAGTCACTGTAATTTAAGACGTGTTCCATCCACTGAAGAACTACATCAGTGCAACCTTTCCTACCTTCTTTTGCAAATACTTTGTTCAAGGGTTAATTGTTCTTTACATAGATGCAAGTTTAGTCATGGAAATGAGATTAACTCCCCTACTGTTCTGTCTCTTGTCAGCAAACAACCAATGTAAGTTACAAAGAAATAATAAGTAATTTCTTTTCCTCCAGCAAGATAAAACCAAACTCCAGAGGTTAGTCTCCTATTTTCCCATCCTCCTTTTCACTGTTATTCTGCAGCTGCCTCTTTTCTTACTTTTCTCTTTTATTGGCATTGTCTTCTCTACCTCCCCTTCCTCTTTTTTTTCCTCAATTACTTCCTTCATCTTCTATTCATAATGTCTCAAGCTTTTTTCTTTTCCACATTGCCTTTCTTCTCCTTACAAGGAAGTCATACTCTGCTCTTATTCCCTGAAAATGGGGAAGGGAGGTTATGAATGAAAAACTACCAGAGTTGTTGCTAGATCACTTGGACTGCACCTTCAGGTTGAAGGTTGTTTCCCTTTAACATTGCCTTTGACATTCTGAAGAGTTTCTGCTAAGCAACAATAGAAATTATCAGCAGTGAAAAATGGTCTTAATTTCTTCTTTCTATGGTGGCATCTGTGGCAGCCCCAGGATCAAGTCTCATCTTGCAAGGTGCTGAGGAAGCTCAGGTAGGAGGATGGGTGAGGATGCACTTCTATACCCACTGCAGCTATAAGTAAAGGGAGACAAAATAGCCCAAACAGCAATCCAGTGAGACTTATAGAGCATGGACACTTAAATAGCTACATGAAATAGTTCCCATGGTCTTACCAAAGTGATGAGTAAGTTTACTTCATGATGGCTTTGGGATCTGTGAGCACTGGCCATCTTTCTGAGGCAGCACTTTACAGCTGATTTTTCTGGTATGTAAGGTATCTTAGTGAAGCTGGACTTAAAAGACCAAGTCAACAGAATTAATGATTTAAATTACTTCATATAATAAATAGCAAATATGATCCTTAGTTTACTGTTGAGAAAAAGTGGAGAAGAAAACCAAAACAAAACATCCTCTTCCTTAGCATTTACTTTGTGTATGAGATAGCATTTTCTGTGTGTTCAAAAAAAAAGTATGTTTTTCTGTAGAGTCAATCTATGCTAGTGTGGGTTGCTTACAGCAAGGTAAGTGGAGAAACAGATTACTGTGTGTGTAACCAAGGCAGTGAATCACAGCCTGTGTGAGTAAAAAATCAGGTCAGCAGACTGCTGGAAGACAAGAACTCTTCATCAGTTGTTAGGTAATGCCAATATGTTTGCTTTATGTCATGCTGCTGAATTTCTTTAAAATTTTTTTTCATTAATGTGGTGTAGTATCTTCATAGGAGGAGAAAAGCGCTGTTTCAATGATGTCAACAGAATGTGTTCAGCCACTTGATATCCCAGATGACAGACTGGACAAGCAAGATTCACAGTGTAACCATTTAGGTAAGTGTTATTTAATGGTGTCATTGCTCTAATGAGGGGTATTGTCTTCACATAATAAAGTCCAGCAATACAACTAACCCCCCATGAAAACAGATAGATTACACCTTCTGCTGACACTTCTAGTGCCAGATGGAAAGACAAAGAGCACTTTTTCTGCATATAAATATCAGCTGAATCTCTAGAGTGAAGTTAATTAAAGAGGAGAAAGGAAAAAGAGTCATTGATCTTTTCCCTGATAGAGCAGTTTCTTCATTTATACCACAGCAAATGGAAAGTTAAGATATAGCTGAGCTTTCCCTGAATATATCTTCCATATGCAATTTGAGTAAAAGATTTCAAGCATTCAATTTGCCATCACTGAGACATTTCTAAAATGTTTTCTGTGTTGGAAAGTTTCACAAATGGAACAGGACTGTTGGGAAACATTCCCTGAGCTTTTATTGCAGCCTCATTACATGGTTGAGACAATAGAAAGATGGCAAAAGCTCTGCCAGCAATGTACTGCCAGCAACAGCCAAAGACATCTTTGTTACAGAGCATTTAAAATACTTCCTAGCCAATAGTGTATTGCTAAAGCTTACAGACAATTGTTCTAGCCAATTACTAAAAGTACATGTACACCTGCTTCACACAATGCTTGCCTGTCTCCTTTCTATTAACAATACACCATATACCATTATTAAGCTTAAAACTGTCTACTATCTTGGTAACATAATTTTCTGTAGTCTTAAGGTCTATCTTAGCCAAGCCTAAAACTCAAGCTAGTGTTTCATGTCCTTCCGTGCTATACCATTGTAACTTTTTCTACTTTCAGAAGCTAGTTCTAGGTTTCTCTGCTCTTTCTCCTTCTCAGGCCTGCTTTTCCAGCTTTGTGAAAATCATCTTTCCTTCACTCTTTCCCACAGTTTTCTCCTTCCTCATCAGTTTCCTTTCTTGAAGCTACTTCTTACAGCTTTCACAATGAGCATACTAGGATTGTCTTTGCTCTGTCACACTCCAGAATACTAGATTTCATGCTTGATAGATAAACTTTTTGCTTATTCATGGTCTTTGCCTCTGCTTCTAGTGCTATGATTTCACTCTTATCTTACTAAATTGTCCTGAAGATTTAGCAACCCAGAAAGAATAATCTGTTTGCTTGTTGTTACCTTTGTGACAAGAATAATGAAACACAAATGCAATTTCACTTCCTTGTAAAAAAAAAAGTCTCACCAGGGGTTTTATAAATTTTGTCTATTAGTACTGCAAGGAAAGTATTCTAGTTCTGTCTCTGCTACATGGCATTTCTAGCCACAGACACTGTTTTTACAACTGTTAGTATACCATAGTTGGTCCACAAAATTGCTTATTTAAATATATACAGAATGAGTTTTATTATACTGTTGGAAAACAGAGGCAATGGGAGGGTAAAGGATCTCATTAGGACTATGAAGAAAGCCTGTGAAGGTCAGAAAAAAAACCCCACATCTCCAGGGACTTAACCCAGAGGCCATCCTTCCCACATCTACCTGCAGGCTCACAGAAATAACAGCTGCCTTAAATAGTATGAAAGAGCCTGCAATTAAGTTGTGCTTGCATGCAAGTCTGCTGCCAGGGGCTGGGTAACCATATGGGGAGCCCAGCTGAAGTCAAACAAGCTGCTTTTAAGAATTCAAAACACTGGTTTCTGTGATGATACTAATGGCAGGTTCACAAATGAGTGGTTAAAAATCCTTAAAGAATCATTGTCAAGGTTATTGGCAAAAAGCAGGATTTAATACAAATTCATGAGAATGCAGCTTTAACAGAGTTAAGTGGCAAAGTTCATTCTATTACTTACTATGTAGACAAAGCATACAAAAGTAAATTGGATTAGAAGCAACTTGGAATGATTTACATGAAGACTGGGGATGCAAGAGGGTAAGGGTGCAGAGGATATAGATGTAAGAAAAGGGTGCAAAAGCACTTAATCATTGACAAATTTAATATTTGAAAAAATAATTCAATAGGATTTGCTACAATTATAACAGTGAGTTAGTTATATACTCAAAATAACAACATTCATACCATGAACTATTCACTTGCATGAACACATGAAAAAAGATGTATACATCTATATTAACAAGTGTAAAGGTATCTATCAAAAATTCCTTTCAGGCTCAGTGCAGTACTCATATCAAATCCCTTAATGTTTCTCAACCAGCCTGGGCTGCACCTCAAGGAGAATGTATGTGTGGGGATGGTATCTGCCTAGACCTTGTTATCAGCAACAGTCTTTCAAGTATTGCAAACTTGAGAGTTTGCAAGCTCCAAGAGGCATCCTACTTAGAGGCCCACTGTGTTCAAGGAGAGCTCAAACAGCTCTCCTTGCTGCTACACCGCTGTTTGTAGCATTATAAGATGATTTTTCCAAAAACTTCCAGTAAAAACAGTACTATTACACTCAGGCTATGATTAATTTTTTTCAAAAAGTCTCATAACAATGGTATCATTTCAGTTGGGTAAATGACTTACCAAAGCTAATAAGAATGACTGCTTATCCTTTGTTCCTTACTTTGGTTGGACTGCTCATGTTCCTGGTATGGTCAGAGGAGTTCCTACCTTTACCATACAAGAACACCCAGGATGGTCAGAGATGCTTCAGCGCTCAACTGGCACAGTTAGGGGGCACCTCACCACTCAGCTGATTCAACTAAGGCGTATCAGAAGCTGCTGAGATTGTAGAGCAAGCCCAAAGAGAAGTTGAGGGAGAGGGATGTACTACCACAACAAGTTATCTTCTGTATTTTCAGCTTGCCTGAGCACCCAGAAATACAGACCCTTGCAGAAAAAGTCATGTTGACCTTCTGGGTGATCTGAGTAAAGGATTGTTTTAAAGGAAAACCAAAACTCTGGTGTCATGTTATGTAAATAAAAAGCAAATACCAATTGCTCATTGGCTCTGGAAATAAAGGTAACTCTTGAAGGGAACAATATACTGACTGGCTCATTTTACAAATAGCTCAGACCGACCCTATATATATAAAACTTTACTTCACAGAACTGGCCTTGTAACTCTTGAAGATACAATCCACACAGTTACCACTGGATGAAACAGGGGTGGCTATGGAACCTCTACACACAATGATGCAGCCTCTCCTCTGACATGTAAACACACAAGCTGCCCACAACTCTCTCTCTTTGTTTTATGGGTACTGCCAACAACACAGAACGACTTCCTAAGTCACTTGACTCCCATGTAGTATGGCACAGAGCCCTCTTTTGTTTGCTTTCTAAATATTTAAGAGATTTTTCTTCCTGGGCATTTGAATTAAAGCACTATTATCAAAGTGATTCTTTCCACCTTTTCTTTTTTATCTCTCCTAAGTTTTAATTTCCATTATATTTTTTCCCTGCAGAAGATCTTTCAGAGCAGCTGATTAAGAGCTGTGACCTCAAAAATAAACCAAGAAAAGGTAAAATTGTCACAGCCTCTCAGAAGACTGAACAGGAGCAAAAGAAGCCGAAGAGAAAAGATACACCCGCTTTGCACACTCCACCACCTCTAACATGTGAGCAGTAAATCTCTTGACTTTGAAATCCCAATTCATGTCTGGGGACTGGAGAAGGATGAAAGTCCATGGAATGTTCAGTTATGTCCCCTTGGATGCATACAGGAACACAGCTTCCTGCATGTGCACCTGGGAAGGCAGGTGAACAAAAAAGTCTGTCTTTCTCAAAGATATTCCATGTTAGTTGAAGGGTTTGGTCTCACTTCTGGGAATACCAAGGTGGATAGGTTTATGCTCTGAAAAACCTGCTTCCGTGGATCTCATAGACTTGCTGATAAATAATGTTACATTACTGTGTGATACTATGTCTATGTATTGGCAGCTGCTGAGCCATGCTAGATGTCCCAATTGGATATGGTCCAAAATCAAAAAAAGGATCCAGTCCAGCCCTTTCACTTTTCCATGAAACTTGCATCCAGTGCACAGCGGGAGGCTGGGGCTGACACTGGGAGTAGACCAGTCAAGCACACAAGCCACCTGCAGGATGGTTCTCCCGGAAATCACAGAGATCATGTGTTTATGGGGACTCTGGAAAAGGGTAGGTGTTTCAGGAAGCAGAAAACATCACAGCAATGAAGGGGCTTCTTGTGGAATGCTCCCTACTGTGGCACGAATACAGATATTTGAGACCCAAATGCCACCAACCTGGAGAAGGGAAGAATAAGCAGGAGACTGCTACTGAAACCTAATGATCCAAAAACAGCAGTGGGAATGTTTGTCACTCTCAGCTAACAAGCAGTGTTATAATTTCCATCAAGAGAGCTGTGCTCTTACATTATTGAATTCTTCTTCCCATGCTGCACATACATGGAGGAGTTAGCCAGTAACTACTTGTATGCTTCTCTGTATATCTGCAACAATTCACCAAGTCAAAAATAAGCACTGGGATTTTCCAGTATTTGTAATCCAGATATTTGATTCTGTTCAGTTTTCACATGTACCTTCCATCAGCAATTCTCTCTTAGGAAGAGCAGCTCAGAGGCTGGAGAGCTGTGTTTTCTTCCTGCAATTGTCAATAAAAAAAATATTCTTTTACTAGTTAAAACAGCCTCTTCTGTGTGGTCATATTGCTCCCAACTAACCTCTTGAACGTCTGTGTGATTAAGTTACTGTGGTAAGATGTCTAAAGTTCTGGAATAAGAGATTACACTGATCCGTCCCATGATTTTTAGTGCATTATGTATAATCACAAGCCAGCTGGCCTGATAGAATCATTTTCTAGAGCCTATGGGAAATAATTAATTTGAAAGAAATGTGGGGTAGGTACATCATGCAGCAGATCATGCAGTTGCGCCACTCTACTTCAGAGTAGTCTTTAGGAGAGCTACACAGGTGGAAATTTCTTCAATGTAAACAGGCTAATGTAGCGTTTTCTTTATTGCTTGCTTACAGGCATAGTTTCAGACTCATCTGAAAATCTGCTGAAAAGGTATGGTATCCCAGAGAAGTCACAGAGAGAGAGAATGTCTCCAGTCTCTCAAATCACTGGACGGGAGCAGAAAAAGCCCAGAAGAAAAGATACACCTGCAATACACATCCCACCTTTGATATTAGGTAAGAAACTTAGGTGAAGACCCTCCTAGGAGGCAGCAAAAAGTGGCTAGTGTCAGACATATACTTAGAAGGCTGAAAGGAGGTTGCCCTCTGCTCAGTAGAGTAGCAGTTCTTGAACTGGATCTATTTGGTCTAAGTATATAATAATAGTGGGGTGAAAATGAAAAGTCTAATACATATCCCATGTTCAAGCTCCAGGGATAGAAAGAACAGGTAGAAAGAATAGGCATTTGGTCACTTGATTGTTTCTTGCAAACTGCAATCCTACTTTTCTGAAAACCCAACTAGTGCCCTGCTTTTCAAACCTAAGCACATAGAAATATTTAGGTCACCGGCACTAAAATGCCTCCAACAACCTGGAGCAAAGCTGTACTGATTAATCCCCTCCTTCATTTGGCAGTCCCTGACAGGCACTGATGTAGCCAAGTGGTGATGAATTTCTCATTAACAGCACCTTAAAGATAATTCTGTGCATCAGGAATGACGTGCAGTAGACACCATGTTACATGCCAATGGGGAAAGTTGGAAGGGAAGGGAAGGGAAGGGAAGGGAAGGGAAGGGAAGGGAAGGGAAGGGAAGGGAAGGGAAGGGAAACTTTACCATGGATCATTTGGAAAGAGCTAACCTGCTTTTTGGGTAAACTCAGGAGTCAGAGCTCAGGAACATACACTAAATAAAGCTGCATCATGCTTTATGAACAAATTCCCTCTCTTATTTAAATTAAGAAGTGATGAAGGAAAAGTATATTTATGTAATTCTGATTACCTAGTTATAGCATACAAACCAGCCTTTTTAGAGCAGATTCTAGAGACAGCTGAAGTGTATGGCCCAAACAGAGGTCCCCAGCTGTAAGAGGAACCCCTATTAGAAGTGTGTCTGATGCTTACCACGATAAATAGCAAGACCATTACCAATGAATCACTTTGCTAACTGATGAACTCCAGAGGTTCCCAGTAGAGTTCAGGATTCAAAGCTCAGAGAGATGCAGTCCAGAGATGCATGTTATAAATTTTCCATGGACCACCAGCAATTTCAAGGACAAATCAGCATTTTAATGCAAAACAATGGAAAGAGAATACAAACAGGAAGTCAAAATGGTAGTGATTTGTGTAACACTGGGAAAACGTTTTTTTTTTCTTTGATATGATGCCTCTGATCACTTGTGAAGAAAATGTGTTTTACTGAATGCAATTTGGAAGTTCTGGGTTTCAAAGAGTGAGAAGCATGTTTGATTTGCTAAACATTTGTAAGTTAGTCTTTCTCTGTTTGCTGTTTTAAAAAGTCACTTAGACTCCCTACCTCTGTTTTCCTAGATGTGTGTATTATGAAATGCAACTCATCCTGCAGATCTATTTTAAGGATTATTAGATTGTTAGTTAATATCTGCCAAGGAATCTGGCTAAAGAAAACAGAGGGTAAATATACAGTGTCACCATAATTTCCCAACAGAACTTGCAAGTAATTGCAATTTTTAGGTACACTCTAGAACCAAAATGGCTCACAGAAACATGAGTGTTTCTGTTAGAAAGCTAAAAACTAGACAGAAAAAGTTGTCTTAAATCATTTATTTGTCAGGTGCCACCTAGATTTAAGCCATACCTCTTGGGCTACAAATCAGAGAAACAAGATAGCACATGTCTCCAGACTGCCTAGGGAGAACGCCTGCAGCTGAGCTGGAGAGGGAAGAGGTGAATAGTTAAACTTCCATTCTTCTTACCCAGACATTTTCAATGGGGGTGTGATATTCTTCTAAAGGAGCTGCCTTAACTGGTTTTCTAGGCTATGAGAGAGAATGAGGACTTGAAACTAATTTTACAAGTTATCTCTCATTTGATTAGGAAACCTCAGTCCCATTTCAGGAACTGTATTCCCATATTTACACATGTCTTTACATTCTAGCTCAAACCCACAGGGCTAAAGACCATTAATTTAGTTAATGGACTATACAATGCTAAGTGAGGATGGCAACAGAGTGTTCCAGAGTTGACTACAGGCTTGGATCAGATTCAAGCCATTTACTGTCAAGTGATATGGAAAAAATGACCATTAGAAATTTGCCTGTATTTTGTCTTCTGGTCTAATTCCTTCAGAAAGACAAGGTGTTGGCTGACTGAAGGAGAACTTGCTACTGAAGGAGACATCTGCTCATGACTCATTTATATGGATGTGGCCTAACATTAACTGTGCCACTTCAGTAGAAGTTTGAAGGCTGAATACATTTAGAAGCCTGACCCTTGTAGAGGAAATTTCAGATAACTAACTTAGTAGGCCCCTTTCTTTAACTGCATTTCCCAATTGGATTGGATGCTCCTGAGGTATAAAACTGATTCTGCTTCTCATCTGGACCACATGCCACCTAGTAGATACATTAATTTTCTTAATTTTACACGGTACATTTGACTGGCTTTTATTTGTGATAGAAAATCTCTCAGACCACCCAGAAGGGAGAGGGACTGTCCTAGGAGTGCTGGTCAAAACAAAGAGGTATAACACATCTGCCATTTTCGCTGCATTTACAAAAAAGTATTTGTGTGGACAGCTGTTCAAGAGACTATTAAATAAGATCTTTTACTAGAATTAAGTGGAGTTTCTTGAATTGAATCTAGAAGTGGTTTGCAGGGGATCTGAAGGAGAAATATTAGAAATGGTGGCAGATAAAGTGTAGTTAACTATCTTTACATTTTAGTTAGACAAAAGAATCCCTCTGGACCTGTCATCCAAGGACACACCACAGCCTCGGGCCCTGAAAAGTATATAACCAAAAGTGAACTGGGGAGGAGCGAGCTGAGGGAATATGGCTTCATTGCCTGAAGCTGTAATTGGAGAATTAACCCTTGAAATGCAAACAGACAAAACTTCTATCTGCTTGAAAAACCTGTGACTGCTGTCCATCTTGGGTGTAGCCTCCACGAGGCTTTTACACTGCCCAAGGTGTAGCTATTGAAGGCCTTTAAAAAATACCCACTTTATTCTCTTAACTCTGTCAAGCCTCTGTTCTAGGTAAATGTCACTCCAAGGCATCAATACCATTTAGCACTGAGTGCTGCTTATTTCAGCAAGACTAATGACAAGGAGACAGGACAGAAAGGTTTGTCTATATTTACTTAGCTCACATAGTTCTGCTGGGTCTTCTCAGGTCTCCAAGTTTATAATTCAGGTTCTATTTTGCACGGCAGTTCCATAAAAGCTTAGTTTCTTTGTGTGTGCTTCCAGATGGAATAAATCTGAAAGTAAATAAGTAGCAAATATTGAGCCAGCCTTCAACCAAAGGCTTTTCATAGAAAATCATGGAGCCATCACTGGTGAACTTCAACTGGCAGAATGATGTGTGTTGGATGTATGTTGAAAATTAAATATGCATCTTTAGAATAGGAAGGGAATAAAATTCAGGCATTTAAATACTTAGGTTATTTTGCCTGACACAGGCACCAGTCTGCCACAGGCAGGTAATCACTTGAAAACAGATCCAGAATACAGGATCTGAAAAGCTTTGTACAGAGAGGCAGCATCTTAGCAGGCTGCTTTTATTCCATGCCAAGTGTTCAAAGGCGACTTCAACAGCAGGCAACAAAGTGTCATTGGAGGTATAACTGAAAATTGCATTTGTTTCTGTCATTCTCTCAATAGCAAATGCATATAGATTGAATTTCATCACACAGTTGAAGGTACATTTTAAGCACATATTATGTTTTCCCTGCCCCTCAATGGCCCATTGAAAACCAACAAAAAATAACCCCCACTCTCCTTTGCAGCACACACAACCCAAAACCCAAAGGCATCAGGAAAAAAAAAAACTTGTCTATCTTTGCCTAGGTTGCCTATAGGAATAGAAATCTGTGTGAGGAATATTTACATCTATCTCCATAAAATGCCATCATTCTTTGCAGTTAACAACAAGAGCTACTTAATTGCTGCTTGAACAAATGAAGTCCTTTGTGTTTCAAATTAACTGAAAGACATAAATGAATGTTAATAATTTATACCTTTCAGTTTATCTCACAGTGCTGCTGAAACCAGCTAGTTCACAAGAACTGCATATAAATGAAGCAGGAGCTAACTTAAATGAAGGGCAGTATAGGTAAATATTTTGTACCTAATGCATTGTTCTCACATTACTCTTACTTATTTTTTAATGAGGAAAGCAGTTACAATATTTTTTATATCTGGGTATTATATACTCTGGATCCTCAAAGGACACACTTACTGGTTTAACAGAGAAAAAGAGAGAAACATAGAGAAAGGAGAAGTGACAGATTTGTGGGAAGTATGATCTACAATCCAAGTCTATTTTCACATTGTTCTTCATTTAGTAGCTTTTGCAATTTATTGATGCTTTATCATTTCAGTGGAGATTGCACTTGTCATGTGGGTATTTAAACATCTCTTGTTTCACCTGCACTTGCAAGATCTAAGTAATATGCTATAGACATAGAGAAAATCTACATGTCCATAAAAGCTGTTCCTGTTACAAAGATTAATTACAGTATTTGCTTCATCATGCAAGCTCTTTCCCTTATTTAGCTACCCAAACCCTTCTAACAAACAGGTTCCCAAATGAAACTTCAGTCTCTTTTTACAGATAGCAAAAATATACTGGATTTAAGAATGCTTAATAATTTTTGCTAAAAATGCAGCGATTCAACTCTAGTTCAGTAAGTATTAAGGGACTGAAATGCCAAAAAGAAATGAGGAGTAATTCGTGTGATGACATTAAAATCAAGAAATAAGAGAAAACTGAAAAATTCTCTTTTGCCTGATATTTTCTAAAAAGTAGTATATTAAATCAACTCACTTTTCCACCTTTTTTTTATTTGTTTTTTGTTTGTTTGTTTGTTTGTTTGTTTTTTGTGTTCTTCTCTTTTTAAGGCACTAAGCTATTTACAGAAGAAGAACAAACAGTGATTATGGAAGATGAAGAAAAGGATGGAGACACAATCCACAGTTAGATTACAGTGATATTTCAATAATACAATGTAAATAATCATGGGTCATTCAAAGTGGCAGCACATTAAAGAAGATCTTTCACCTTTATAAATAATTTTCTCAGTTGTTCACTTGAATTTAAACTACCATCAAGTGCTTATCTGCTTATCTGCATCTCATAATTCCCAGCAAGCATTATTGGACATGAATGGCAGAAATTTCAGTTACACAGGGTTTGAAGGATTCTGTCGGTTTACTAGAAGGGGCTTCCTAGCATTTTTGTCAAGAAGGAATCCACCTCAGATCAGATCTAGTTTTGTGCAGTGCAGTACTCACACAGTACCTGGCACTAGAAGTGGTAACGCAGAGTAGTAAAACATCAGCTAGTGATTCAAATTGCTTTTTTTGCCTGACACTTGACCTAATTTGTTCAGCTTTCCTTTCCTGGAATAACAATGACCACAGTGAAAATTCCCAAGTGCAGACTTGATGGGATAGATGAAGAAGGTGAGAGGGCCAGGATTCAATTCCAGAGTCTCTAAAATGCAAAGCAAATATTTCCTCTGCCTGTATCTGCTCATGACTTGTGTGTGTAAAGAGGAAAAGATAAATTTACTTCAGAATTAAAATTACACCTAAGGGCTCTCAGTGTTGACAGATGCATCAAACAGGATGGAGGGCAGAGATCTCAGAGGAGAAACACTAGGGAAGTGCAATGCCTGCTGGTAATTGTCTCCACTGGATTGCTGAAAGATAAAATTGTTGGATAGTTGATGCTTTTGCTCCCAATAATTTCTTTTCACATCTGTTTTTTAAATTGAATCCTAGGTAATCAGTTAGGAGAGGTTTTAAAGATTCAAAATCACAGCAGGAAGGTAAAAATGGAGTAAAAGGAATAATGTTACTCAGTGGCATATGCTTACTGCAAGGTAGAAGAGCATCATGTGACTTTTAAAATAGTTTACCTCAATGATTCAAACAAGAATTGCTTTCACAGCTAGCTACAGCATTTGTGGAGAGATGGGTATTGGTAGAATATTTTACCAAAAAAAAAGATAGAACTGGACACTGTGTGCTTACCTTAATAGCTCTGGGATAGATGGAGTAGCTGAACCCTTAGGGAACTAAGCAGAGAGGTTGAAGATTATCTAGCCTGGCAGACTGAATTTAGTTATCTTTTTAAGTCGCTTATACCGACAGCTGAGGACCATACTAGTTTGGACTCCATTTGCCACTGTAACTGACCCAACATCTTTCATGAGAATGCAGTCCATTCACAAATATATGAAGACATATCAAGATGTAATCAATGAGCTTACAATAAATAATTGCATAATTAATTGCACAAGAGGTCCACTATATGATTAATGGGATACCTCTTACTTAGAAAGTGTACTTGTTTTTATCCTATTAATCTATCAGTGAGATGAGATAATACTTAAAATATAAGCAATCAATAGTTCAAGTAACAACATTAATATAAGATCCACAATAAAGTGTGGAAACAGATGTGCATGCCAGCCCTCTCCCTTGGAGAGGTATCCCTTGAATGGGTTATGATAAGATCCTCTCAAAGTCTCATGGATTGAGAAATCCTCCTTGGTCATGGTGAGTTCCCAGCAGGCTTTGGAACCCCATGTAGATTTGTTGGGACTGATTGGTTTTTCCCTCATTGTACCACCCCTGCTTTTCCCCAGAAAAAACCCAGTTTCTGCCCTGTTCAGGAGAGAGCTGCTGTTGCTGGCATCCTTTGCAGGGTGCTGGAATAAAGGCTACCTCTGTGGAACAACCACATGGCTCTTCTGTCTCTTTGTCCCTGTGTTGGCCAGGGTACACCTCGCAAGGCAGAGCTGAAATCACTGCTAAGAGCTGAGCTGAGCTAGCTGCCTCTTGTTGAGGTTACCCGGCGGCTGAAGAACTTCCTAAAACTCCTAGAAAGTTGTCTCTTGCAGGACCTCTCTCTGAGAAGGTTGTGGCATCCAGGTCGAGCCATCAGACCCCCGACCAACTGCCTCTACAGTAAAGTATGTCACAACAAGTACATGACAAGAAATATGTATGACTCAGGTGTACCTTTACCAGTGAAGTTGGTGAATATTTTCAGTGCATGTGTAGTGAGTTGACCTTGACTAGATGCCAGATGCCCACCAGGTTGCTCTATCACTCCCCTTTACAGCAGGACAGTGGAGAGAAAATAAGATGCAAAACAACCAGTAAGTTGAGATAAGGTAGTTTACAAAAGCAAAGAACCAAAAAAAAGAAAAGTAAAAATTTACACATGCATAAGCAAAAGGGAAAACAATTAATATCTACTTCCCATCAGCAAGCAATATTCAGCCATTTCCCAGAAAGCAGGACTTCAGCACACACTTCTGGAATGGTTTCTCCAGAAGGCAAAAGTGGTAATATAACAAACGTCCCCCACTCCTCCTCTCTCCCATAGCTTTTGTATCAGAGTTGATGTCACACGGTATGGAATATCCCTTTGGTTTATTTGGGTCAGCTATTTTGGCATAGTTGTGTCCCCTACCAGGACACTGTTAGAGACAGTGCCAATGCTGTGCCAGTGCTGCTCTGCAGTAGCAAAACTGGTGTGTCACCAGTACCTTTCTGGCTACCAATGCAAAGCACAGCACTGTGAGGGCTGCTGTGGGAAAATGAACTCTATTTCTGTCAGTCCCAATACGATTTCCACCCCTTATTCCATACCATTTCCCTCCTACTCAGATCCCACACAATCTATACATCTTCCAATTCTTCCATTACATTTGTCATTACTGGAATCCCTTTTTACCCACACTTACCACTTAAACTACATCCTTCAACCATTTCTATACCCAATATACACTTTCATTAACTACTACCCCTGTCCTTTCACAGATTGATATTACTTTCCCTTTTCATGGGCTTCCTCCATTTCTCCAGATCCATGACTTGAGCTCCATTCAATTAGGATGGGTAGTCAAGACAGGAGAAGAAGCATACTTTATCATCGGTCACCAAGACCAGCCTGGCTTGAGTCATCATTGCATCCTCCTTGCCCTTCACAAAATTAATTCTTCATCAGTTCAAGTTATTCCTGTTACTTTACTTCCTGCAACACATAATTTATGCCACAGATTATTTTCCCCACAAGGCTAAATTTCCTTGAGTCACAAAGCAGGTCTCCCAACTCTTCCACACTACCTACTAAATACACCCTGGTCCCTGGGCAAAAACAGTCCCACAAATGGGTTTGCTTTTTCCCATGGAAGGAGAAATCCACACCAACTTCCCCAGCCACCTCTCCATGTGTGGTGAGGGGACCTTATCTCCTCAGTATGGAAGGGTTTTGTTTGGGCAGGAGCAGGTGGCCAGCAGATCCGCTGTTGTTAACCAGCTTAAGCTTATTCTAAATTTGCATCCTAATGCAAATTTATGCCCTTTTACCTTAACATCATTAACATAGTCTTCAGCAGTCCTTCTCTCAGTCTTTCCAGAGGCTTGTGAGTGATAAAGGATGTGATATATCCTCTCAATGCCATGTTTCTTTGCTCAAGAGTTTACAAGACTATTTTGAAAATGAGTCCCATTGTCTGATTTTATTCTCTGAGGTACTATATCACAACAAAATGTGTTTCTTAAGGCTAAGACAGTGTTTTGAGCAGTGGCATGGTTTATAGTTTATGTTTCCAGCCAGCTAGTTGTGGCCTCTGCCATGGTGAGTACATAGCTCTTGCCTTGGCATGTTTGTGGCAGTGGTCCAGTGTAGTCAATCTGCCAAGCTTCACTGGAAACCCAGCTACCACCCTCAATTCCAAGGAGATTTTACTCCTTAGCTTGCTTTATTGCAGCACATATTTCACATTTGTGAATACCCTGTGTGACAGCTTCCATAGTCAGATCCACCCCTCAATCACAAGCTCACCTATATATTGCATCCCTTCCTAAATATTCTGATGTTTCATGGGCTCATTGGGCTATAAATAGCTCAGTCTTTCTCTCCCCGTCTAAGTCCAACTGAGCAATTCCAGTTTTGGCAGTCTTACTGTGGGGGGTTCAGTGCTGGCCAAATGTCTATGTACCCTTTAGAATTATTTACTCATTTCCTGCTGTGAGATAGGATTAGAAGGAAGGCAAAGCAGGCTCAAAACTTTAAAAGGGTATAAAGAAAATTTTATTAACAGTAACTAAAAGAAAGAATAACAAAAATCAGAATAAAACCTTTAGAACACTCCTCCTTCCCTCACATCCTCTTTTCTTTCCCACTAACAACATACAGAAAAAATTCAGTCTGTTTATCACCTCTAGAATATTCTTTCATCAGTTCACTTAGGGAGAGGAGTCTCTCTTGTCATGCTATGGAGACTTCCCTACAAGAAAACTGTTCTCTCATGGCTTTTAATTTTCATGAATAGCAGCTGCCCAGGAATCTGCAATCGTGAAGCCCCTCCCAGCCCTTGCAGCCTTCCCACAGCAGTGCTCATGGGCCATGTCAGCTTACAGGGTACTATTCTAAGGATGAACTGTTCAAGAGCAAAAGTTCTCTTTATTAATCTCTTTCCAGAGACTAATAAAGAAAACCTTTAATTAATTAATTATTGATTTATTAATTTCTCTTTATTAATCTCTAATCTGTTCCCAGAGATCACCTTCATTTCTGAGAACAGAGGTCTTCTTCTTTCCCTGGGGCAAAGGGTCCTCATCACTCCTCTCTCTCTCTGTTAAAACTTCTCATGGGATTACAGCTACTTTAACATCTGCTTGCTTTAGCACAGATGCCTTTGCTCATAACCTCAATTTGAACACTTCATCCCCTGTACTTTTCAATGAGTTACAGGGAAAAAGAGTCTGATGTATCAATTATATCTACTCCATAGCCTGACAAGAGAATTTCAGCCAAGGACTGAGGCATCTCCTCAATCCCTCCCATCTGAGACGTGGCTTCTTACTGACCTTCATGTCTAATGTTGTTCTCTCTGTATCTTCACTCTTTCCTTTTCTTTCACTTGAGAGAGAAAATTGATGTTTGTAGGTTTCATCCATGCACTAAAAGAGTTAATGTCTTGCTCGGGGCCTGTGGATGGTTACGTGACCCAAGCCAGGCGGTGGGCGGCTGAAGCAGGTGCAATGATGGATCTTCAGGCTGCACTGGGGGGGCTGTGTCAGGATCTCAGGGGGCCCGGCCAGAATGGCAGCAGCTGCTCTGGTCACACGGCTGGTCTCTGGCCCCTGCTTTGTTAAATTTCAATAGTAGGCTGATGGCCTCCTCTCCCCCTGCCCAGTGGTAGTGGAGAAGCCTCAACGGTGGCAGAATCTTGGCTGAGCCAGCCTGGCCTGGGGCTTAGCAGAACTGGCTTGGGCAGCTCCCAGGGCCTGGCGGACCCAGTATGGCCCAGCAGCAGAGCTGGCCCAACACAGCAACTGCAGGCAGGGCTCAGCAACAGCCTGTGCCATGGCTTGGCTTGGCTTGGGTGTCCCTTTACCCCCTCCCCATCCCAATGGCCAGGCTGCACGGGCCCAGCACAGGCCAGCATAACTGGGAAGGGGAAGAAAATGCAAGAAAGCAGGAAGTAAAGAGAGCTTCCTGGGGGTTTGCTTGTCTTAAAATGTGAATGTAACAGAGGTGTATCTAGCTTTTAATTGGCTCATAAACATGCCTGTTCTCAAAGCTAGCCAGCAATTGGTGTTGCTACATACAGAGGAAGCTCTCAGTAGCTCTCCTCAGAAAAATTCACTTCCATGGGTGGCTCAAATGAAAAACCAGCACACTTATTTATTAATTCATTATTTTGATACTCTTCAGTGGTACGACTTTTGGGCATGTGAGCATCTACATGACATCCTTTAAGAGTTATGTTTTCTACACATGCAGCAATGTCCTGCCACAATGCAGCCCAGATGGGTTTTACCCCTGCATCATCAATTGGTCTTCTTCCACTGCTGCAGCTACCCCTATGTAGGGTATTAGCCACCATCCAGAAGTCAGTAAAGTACAGGCCACTTTTCTTGTTCACCAGTCTCAAGGGCTTAGTAGGATGGCTTTCACTTCTGCAAATTGGCTCAACTCACCTTCCCCTCCAGCAGCATCAATGACTCCTTGTGTGGGACTCTAGACAGTGGCTTTCCACCTCTGATGATTTCCTATCACACAGAAGGATCCATCAGTAAACAGGGCATAGACTCTTTCGTTTTCTCATAGCTTGTTTTATGGTGGTGTTTCTTGGGTACTGGTCATCACTCTGGCAAAGCTCAAAAATCTCTGCCTTCTGGCCAGTCCATAATCTCTTCCAGTATTCCAGGGAAACTGGCTTTTCCCATTCAGGCTCGCTGTGCAATCAGTGATACCAACTGACTCCATGTAGTACTGCTTATATTATATGTCAAAGCAGTATTTTCTTTGAACATCCAACATAGCATGGGTAATCACGGTGCCAAAAGGAGACATATTTATGTTCCAAAAACTTCTGAGGTGGTTCAAACCTACCCAGAGGCTGCTAATATTTCTTTTTCCATCAGAGTGTAGTCGGCTTCTGATTGTCTATAAACTTGGCTCTAAAACCTTGACCTTGGGTTTCTCCTGATGTTCTTTCCAGAGGCTCCAGAGGAGACCATGCTTTCTGGCTGCAGACTAGAGTGCATTTCACATGGCTGGTCCTGTCCAAACAGGCCCAAGAGCTACCACACAAGCTGTTTCCAGTCTGATCTGCTCAAAGGCCTGGTGATGCTCAAGGACCCACTCGACTTGGTTCTTCCAGGTCACTTGATAGAGGGGGCTAACAAGTTGACTATAACTTGGAATGTGTGTTCTCCACAACCCCCCAAGGCCTAGACAAAGATTTCCTCCTTGTTAGCTGGTGGAGACATAGTTGCTATATTGTTAACCATATCCAAAGGCACATGATGGCATCCATCCTGCCATTTTGTTCCCAAGAGCTAGATCTCCTGTGCAGTTCCCTTTACTTTGTTTTATTGCAACAGCTTTCAGAAGGATTTGGATTATTTTCTTTCCTTTTTCAAAAACTTCTTCTACTGTATTGCCCCACACAATGACATTATCAAGACATTGCAGGTGTTCTGGAGCTCCACCCTGTTCCAGTGCAGTCTGCATCAATCTATGACAAACAATTGGGTAGTATTTCTACCCCTGGGACAGGTGATTCCAGGTGTACTGGACACCCCTCCAAGTGAAAGCAAACTGTGATCTTCATTCTGCTGCCAGAGAGATTGAGAAAAATGCATTAGCGATATCAGTTGTGCCGTACAATTTGTCTTTCTTTGACTCCAGGTCATACTGAAGTTCCAACATGTCCAGTATGTCAGCACTCAGGCAGTGTGACTTAATTCAGGCCATGATAGTCTACTATCAGCCTCCATTCCCAATTAGACTTTTACCCTGGCCGTATGTTAAAGGATGAGTGTGTCCTGCTGATCACTCCTTGGCTCTCCAGTAGACAAATTAGTTCATGGATACGAGTTAAAGAATTTCTGTTGGTGCAAGATTGCCTCTGGTGCACTGTCCTGGTAGCAATTGACACTTGCTGGTCTTCAACTTGACGCAATCCAACAATGAAGGGCTCCTATAGGAGGTCAGGTTAGTGTGGATAACTGTTTGATCTTCTCTGCATTCACAGTAGCTACACTAAAAAGGCCATCAATACTCCTTGGGATCCTTGAAGTACCCTCTCCTCAGGCAGTCGATGCCAAGGATACAAGGGGCCTCTGGGCCAGTCACAACGGAGTGCTTTTCCCACTTGTCACCTGTTAAACTTACCTCAGTCTCAAATACAGAGAGCTCCTGGTATTCCCCCGTCACTTCAAAGATTCAGATGGGTTCCACACTCCTGTGCCTTGATGGCATCAGTGTGTACTAAAGCTCTAGACTTCTGTGTATCTGATGTGCCGGGCCATTGAATCCACATAGTCTGGCCATCACTTTCCTCTTCCTGGCCAAAGGCAGGGACCTTCTATTTCTGTTCCTGGTCAGAGTATTCACTATCTGACCTTTGCAATGCCAGATCAGAAGGTCTCTCTTAAGGACTAAAGGAAACTATTTTAGTTTTTTTATGTCTGGGAGATTGCTGATTGCCTTCTTGTCTCTCTGCAGCAACTACAGTGACAGTCTTCTTGGGTGACTTCTTCTGGCTCTCTTCCCTCTCAGTCCATGGACACAAGCTTCTAGCTTAAAGATTCACTATCCCACTTCCTTATGTCCTTCCCCAGTCATGAAGAAAGAACCAGAGTTAGCTATCTGGCCTCCACCTGGGGCTTCCCTTCTCTCTGAGCGAGGCAGGACAGAACTGATCTCTTGGGCTGCCCCTAAAAGCTGGGCTGCTGGATCAGAGGTATGTGAAAGTATGCAGAGTTTCTTCTGCATTTGAGACCAGGAGGATTCCATTTCTATAGCTGATGAATGCATTTGCAGGTAATAATATGATATGAAGCTGATGGAATATGATGCAGGGGCTCTTTGAACCACCTTCCTCCACATGGCCATTGTGCAAGGGACAATCTCTGGATCTTAAGGGATCTTATCCTTTTTTAGATTTCTATCGATGACTTCCAGCACTACTAATTCTCTCAGATACTGTATAACTTCAACTGCGGTGGTCCACTTTCCTGGGGAGTTTATTCCCAAGAACTGGATCTCCTGTGCAGTTCTCTTCACTTTGTTTTATGTCAAGACCAGCTTCCAGAGGGATTTGGATTTTTTATTCTTTCCCTTTTCAAAAACTTCTTCTGCTATATCGCCCCACACAATTATGCCATCAAGAGCATTGGAGCTCTACCCCGTTCCATAGCAAATAGTGAGGCTTCCATAAATGATCTTTAAAGATCTTCCTTAAATTAATATCTTGTCCTCACACTTGAGTGGGGCTGTCTACAGAGGCTGCAAATTGCTCTTTCTTTTCCAATTCCTCTTTCAACTTCCCGATCTCTAGCAAGGGATTCCAGCTGTTGGACTTCATGTCCTTCTAACTGCTGACTGTTGGCTCCATCATCCCAGCATCGAAGAAATCCGCTCATCTGGCTGGTGACTGTAGTATTTTCACAAGTCTCAAAGTTCTGATGAGGTCAGAATAACTTGGGTTTCCTGTTTGATTTGCCTCACTCCTTTAAATTTCTGTTTTGAAGGACATACTGTTAAAGGACCTGCTTCTTCCATCTGGCCCCTCCTCTCCTATTTCTTTTTCTTGTTCTTCTTCCTATTCTTCTTCCTCCCTTACTAATCAATGGTATGGGCCTGTAACATTGTCAATTTTTTTTTTCACTGTTGGGGTAATTACTTTAGTTACTGTGGTTTGAGTCCCTATCTCAGTTAGGATGTCCTGATATGCAGTTTGGGTTCCTGCCACAACTACAGTCCCCTGAGAGTACGGAGCTGTGGTTCAGTAGGCACAGGCCAGGCCCCAGTGCAGGGTGAGAAGCTGCTAGTGTTCATTGGTGTAGGCAAGACATTTTTCTATCAGTTGATGAGGCAGCTAGTCAGGTTTGATCATCTGTTCAGGTGTAAAGCCCCAGTAATGGGAGGTGATAACTACCCTAGAAATAGGCCTAAAACCTTCCATGCACTCTGCCACCCAGAAAATGAATGCCTCAGGGCAGATTTCATTATCTCCTCACAAAATTTGTTTTTTGTTACATCAGGATGGCACCAGATAACATAAACTCCATAGTTAACCAGCAGTATTAGTTGATATTATTAAGAGTATAAAACAGCTTACATAAGGATGAGCAAAGACTGTGGAAGACTGCATTATAAAAGCATTCAAATCAGTCTCAGGCAGGGAGAAGGAGGTATATTACTTCATCATCCACAGAAGATAGCTCCCCCAGCATAACAAGGACATCAGTGTAAAGGAGAAGCACACACCACTGTTTGTATTAACATGTTCTCAAACTCAAAAGAGAAAGATAAGCAATGCAGCTTACAAACTCCATGTCCCACAAATAGGCTTTCTACTTGATAAATGCTATGTATTAATATGTATATTTATATATTACTGATTTTGTCTCACAGCACACATTGGATACCAAAAAGACTGTAGTGAGTTGACTTTAGCCACTTCTGAGAAGCAGGGTTTCAGCACACACTTCTGGAACAGTTGCTTCAAAAGGCAAAAGGGAAAATATAACAAATATCCCCCATTCTGTGTCTCTCTCATTGCTTTTATATCTGAGCTGATGTAATATGGTATGGAATATCCCTTTGGTTTATTTGGGTCAGCTATTTTGGCATAGCTGTGTCCCCTACCAGGATCTTGCTCACTCCCATTCCCTTGATGGGAGGCATGAGAGAGAACAGTGCTGCTCTGCATTAGCAAAAACATTGGTGTGTTACCAGTACCTCTCTGGCTACCAATGCAAAGCACAGCACTGCGAGGGCTGCTAAGGGAAAAAGAACTTTATCTCAGCCAGACCCAATACAGCACAATAAACAAGTGAAGTGTGGAGTCCTGAAAAGATTCAAACTAACATCAGCAATGGATTACCCATGAAATCGACATGTTTAGACATGAAGGAGCTTAATAACACAAAGCAGGAACACAGATATAATGTGACTGACTTTACTGCTCTGAAAAGGATTTATTCCCAAACCTGCAAAACGCTCACACAGTTTATGGGAAATAATAAATAAAAATAATAATAAAAAAAGAGCCTCTTATAAGCCTAGCACTGTATATTGCTTGGTGAAGAGGACTTACAGTCTGAGTGACATCTCTAATGGCACAGCAGCCTAATTTATCATCCCTGTATTGATGAAATTGAAGCCCAGACAGGAGAATGCTGCTGCTTCCTTTAAAAATGGCATATTCACAGCCTGCCAATTCAGCATTTTCTCTTTTTTTCTCCACCCAGGATCAACATGAGCAATTAAAAGTAATTTTTCACTTGATCAATTAAGTAAATAGGAGTTTTTTTAATGTTTGTAGCAAGGAGTTGTAAGGATCTGATAGTAAAAATAATGCCTCAAAAAGTGCTTCATCATTATCATTATCTCTTTGAATACCTGAATACTATGAGCAGCCCACCTTGATGTCCATAAAAAAGAAGGCAAAACCTGTGCAAAACTAGGGAGGAGGAAGAGAATGACAGAAACTCTGGCCTTCGCCTTCTCGCCCCCCCGTCCCCGCCTCCACTGCTGCCATGCAAGGTTTTTCACAGCCGGAAAAATAACCTAAAGCCTCCAAAAGCTGAGATGCCACAAAGCCTTGGATGCCTCCAGCCTGGGGAAAACAGTAACCTATGCGACACACACAACTTGTGAAAACCCTCCTCTGCTCCTGCATCCTCTGATGTGAGCAACAAGAGTGGACCAAAGTCAGCTGCAGGGACCACATGCTGCATCTACTTTTCAGAAGGTAAGTGACTGCATTCCATCTAAGCTGCTAACCCTCAATACTGGAAAAGCAGATAAGTAACAGAGACAAAAAAAAAAAAAAAAGAAAAAAAAAAAAAGGGGGCAGAAACTGCTTTGCCCACCACCCTCAGTGGAAAGGTAACAAGTGTGGTTGGTAAACTCTCCCATGCTTGTGAAGTAATCTTAGCTTTTTTCCAACTTTTCTCTACTTCCCCCTTTCTCTCTCTTTGCCTCTTCTACAGTTATAAAGTGAAAATATCAAAATTTTTTTGGTACCAACATGTAAATCCTTTTGTGTTTTAGTTATGTTTTGGGAAATATTTGAACCTGAAATGGTTTCCGCAGCTTACAGGGGTGAATGCTCCTCCATAATTAAGCGGATTGTAACATTTAATCACAGGGCACAAAACCCTTAAAACTCGAGTGTTAATTCCAGAAAATCAATAAATTGCTAATTTTTATGATTGATCATTTTGTGTTAGAGAAACAAAGCAAGATACCCTTATAAGTATTTTCTTTTCTCTTTTCTTTTCTTTTCTTTTCTTTTCTTTTCTTTTCTTTTCTTTTCTTGTAGGTAAAGTGCTTTGTAAAACATTGTAGCTGTTTGCTTTTTGATGAAATTAATGCAAGGTGCCCATCAAAAGTGAGTGTATTACTATGTTTAAGTGTTTAAAATAAAGTGCTCCTGAGGCATAAGGAGTGGGACATTGGAAAATAATTTAAACAAGGTGCCCCTCAGGAATGATCACCCCTGTGTGTGTGGTTTTTATGAAATGTATACAAGGTGTCTTTCTAGGGTGAAGAATTTAAATTTGAAAGTGATCTGTAATTTATACAAGGTACCCTCTGGAAACAATTACTTAACCTTCATTATGCAACTGTGTAAAATATTGTTCCAGAGATAAAGGATTAATTTATAAATTACACAAGGTACCCTCCAGAAAAATCTACCACATTTTTGTGGTAACATGAAACATAATGCACAAGCTCTGGTCAGTTTATTGGATGAATTTGGTGCCAAACTGTCTCTTCCAGGAATGGGCACAAAATTACTTGGTGTAATATTCAAGAAATTGTTGAGCTAATCTCTACCCTGCATGCAGGTGCAAAAATCAAAAAAGATAAAGGAAAACTTATTGTTTGTTCTGTCTTAGGTGCTGTTGTCTTAGCTGCAGTTGAACACGATGAACGTCAACAAAAAGCTGATATGGAAATTATTGCATCATTACAAGATTTGGTTAAAGTGTCACAACTGCAACTAGAAGAGAATGAGGCTAACACCTGTCTCCTCCAGGAGGAAATAAGAAATCAGAAAGCTACCACCCATGTTCTCCTTCAGGAGGAAATAAGAAATCAGAAAGCTACCACTCATGTGCTTCAAGAGGAGCTGCATGCAGGATTAGCAAGTGAAACAAAAAGCGAGGTAGAGCTGAAGCTATCCAAAAACACATATCCCCTCTCTGACTTAGAATCTTTGCATAATCAATCAGAGAAGCTGCCAGTCTCACTTTGTCCCTTAAATAAGGTAGAACACATGGGTTTGGATGATGACACACCTTAAGATAACTGTGGAGACCTGTGAGCCTATTGGGAAAATGGCACTGGCAATGCCCTGGAGGAATGCACCATATGCTCCATGTATCCCCCTAGGTTAGGGTGAGACAGAAGGCTTTCCCCATGGTGCACTGCAGTACTATGCTAATTTACCCCAGTTCTGCATTTCCCATTGGCCCATTGGCCGTCTCTACTTCTTTTACCCCTATATGGTCTTGTTCTAGAATATTCCCCACTCCCTGTTTCCCCATTGGTTAATGTAAACCTGCCTGTCTACCCTGGTACTCCCTATTGGCTCCTGCCCTTTGTACTGCACCTATGCCCTCAGCTGATTGGCCCTGATGCTTTGCTCCACCTCCTCTTTTGCATATTTATACCCTGGGCCCTCCACAGTCCATTGTCTTCTGTCCCTGGATGCCTTCAGTGCCAGACCCTAATAAACCTTCGCTGGAACCCCATACAGAAGATCCTCTCATGTCACACCTGCCCGCTAGCTGTGATGTGCTTGAGTGCGTGATTGTTGTGTGCCTGCCCAAACGTTCTCCCTCCAAGGATGCTTGCGGGGAAGGTAGTGGCAGTGACCACCTTGCCTCTCTGATTCATATAATCATGAAAGAAATCCCACGTATGGCTACTGAATTGGTTAAATTAGAAAAGGAATATAGTGAAACCCCTAAAGAATCTGAGACTGAGTGGAGAGTCTCTCTTTCTTGGAGTGACCAAGTTCTGTTATCAGAAAAAGAATTCTGGGGGGCAGGGAATGACCCTGATCTCTTACCCAAAAAGCAGTTTTTTGGGCTGGTGGATTCAACCCCCTGCAGAGAGGACATCCCCTGGCTATAGTAGGAAACATTAATCAGATTGTATAAAGCACAAAAAGGCTGCTTGTTTACAAATGATGCATGATAGGGAGTTAATACCATGATATTATGAATCCCCTATAATGATGACTGTGGACCCTGAAATAATGATACCTCTCATGAGAGGCTGCCCTAAAGCATGGGCATCCAGCTAAAAGGACAAGTAGAAAGGCTCATGAAAGGGGAGAGAGCTGTGGCCACATTGGAGGAAGCTATTACTCTCAACCATAACTGAGAGGAAATTTGGACCTGGGGGTAGGTGGCACAAGAAAAATTTAATTATGGAAGAAAATATGACCTAATACCTTCAAGTAAAATTGATTTTAAATCAATTCAGCACACTGAGTGCAAAACAACTGTGCCTCCAGTATGACTCCATAAGGCCATGTCCTTCCCTGGCCAAGGAGGATGAGCTAATACAGGGGAAGAACACAAGGAAAAGGAAATACCATGTGGAATATGGGCTGACAAAAAGGGATCCCAAAAACCCTAATGAATGGCCAACCGACTAATAAATTAGAGGTATTAATTATATTGGTCATCTAATCCAAACACCACCACCATCACCAACACCATCTTAATTGATAATTAAGAAACCACCCTTTGCTAAACAAATCTCCATAACACGTTCCACATGCTCACAGTACCAGGTACAGCAAATTAGGATAAAAATTATTTCTCATTCTTTTCTCTGATCTTCTCATAGCCTTCCCCAGGAGGATGCCTGGGAAAGTTATGTTCCTCTCAGTGGCCAGAGAGCTGCTGCCACAGTCCTGTGGGAAAGAAATGACACAGACAGAAAATGTATTTGGAAAGACAATCTAATTTTGTGCATATACATATATATATATATGGATACAATATATGCAGTATACAGCCTATTTGAGTAAAACATTTTAGGGTATTCTACAAACAAAATACAGTTCTTAGAAAATTCCTAGAGAAAAATCACATTTCATAAGCAGGAGACTTTAAAGTGCATTCCTTTTAGCATTGTGTTTAGGCAGTGACCCAGCCCTGCCACTGGAGTCTCAAATTCCAGTGGTGGTTAAGATCAACATCACAAACATGAAGCAGAGTATAAAGGAGGAAGGTAACTGAAACATGGTAACATCAGAGTACTTGGGCAGTGAATACATCTAGCAAAATATTATAAAAAGGTGTGAATCTTGAGGGGAGTGCACCTGAAATTGAACTGGTGCTCTCTTAAGAGAGTGAAGGGCATCGGTAGCACTGGGAAAATACCTTGGCTTTTTTCATGTGAAAATCAGCCTTGATTTTAACATGATTGTAAAGCACTAGTGGTACCTGGTGGTGACAGCTGGTGCCGTTTTAATGTTGAACATGATTACAAACTTGTAGTGTATAATAATGCTAATTAACAGTGAGCAAATTTTTAGAAATAGAAATAATAGAATTGGTAGGTGTCAGGGATAGTTCTAACAAGAACACTTAAAACAAAGAGTGTTCAGACAGGTTTCTGTGCAACAAATTTTGCTTCATAAATTTTGACACTTCTTGGAGGAGCCAACAATGGTTTTCTCCATTTTTCCAAGGTCCTGATCCAAACACAATGTCAAAGTTACTGAGTTGTCACGGATTAAAAGAGAATTGCAACATATGATCTTAAATTGGTTAAATAACTAGATAACAATTGGGAGAAAAATCAAAATCCATAAATAAATTTAAAAGTGTGATGAAATGGTCAGGATTCATAGTAAAGAAGGATTGTTGCTTCTGCTATTCAATGTGCTTCTCCAGAAGATACGATGTGGAAAAGTTGTGGGTGGAAGAAGAAAGCAAGTAGGGAACAGAAATGAAGAAAAAGTGAAGAAGTAGAAAAGATGACGAAGCAGCAGCTTACTTAAGTGTAGTTGGCAAATCCACCAATTCAGGGTTGGTTAGTGCAGAAAGATGCATATAGAGAGAGGCAACACTAACTCCACATGTCCACGTGTGTACTTGGGCTAAATATTAATTAGGATTTTTTACAGAAAATTCTTCAGAAACTACTGTTCAGTCCTGAAGGAGGTTCAAAAATGAAAGTACAACTTTAAAATCTATTCAGAAAAGCATGGAAGGTAGAACAGAAAGTGTAATTACATTTTTTTAAACATTTCTGGTATACTTGCAACTTGAGCAGTATGCAGTGGTTGTTCTCTCCTTTCAAAATGAGATTAAAACCAAGAAGGATATAGAGAAGAGCAGCAAGAAAAATGAACAGTAGACTAGGTTCGCCTGTGAGGAAAGTAAAAAGAGGACTGCAGAGGGACAGTCGAAGTAGTATCTAAATCACCAGGGCTTGGGGAAAGAGGCTTGAGAAACAATTGTTTCCCTCTTGGGAAATAATTTGCCGCTGTTTCTCACAGTGCAAAATCTGGGGGTAAGAGGACCTTTTTCACAGGGGACATGTTCAACTGTGAAACTTAGGCCCATGGGACACTGTGTACTGAAAGAATGCATGGGGTCAAATCCAACTTAATTAGTGTCATAAAAGACAATCAGGGTTATATAACATTCAACAGAATTTGAGCTAAGAACAATTTTAGTGTTGGGCTATATGTTCCTTTTCTAGTGAGTGAAGACAGAGGACCCTCTGTAATCCCACCTCCTACCTGCATCCTCCTGAATACCCATCACACTGAGAGGAGGACATTTATTCTCAGTACTGTTAGGAAAGAAAAAAATTTCCCACCCAGTCTGAAATAGGAGTAGTTTTAACTGTGGTAGGCAGAAGGTCACATTGAGAACACCGTAAGGAAACCAACAATCCAGGAAAGCATTGATTTAATTTGATAGGAGGTAATTCACATACAATTACTTTGTGTATGTAATTGTTTTAGGGTAACAGACCAATATTTTAGTACTAAGTGAGCATATGCTGCAATAATAAGGCTATTGAAGTAATTTCTAACAAAATGTCCATTATATTGTATAGTTAAATCATAGACTTGGTTTTAGTTAAATTGCTGCTGCTGTCAGTGCAGTGTAGCCTGTGCAATGATTCCACAATGTCCTCTGTCTGCCATTCCAGAAGAAGGCCTCTTTTACCTCTTCTGCTATTTCCTCTTCCAACTCTGGGGAATATGTTGAATTTTCTTCATTCTTCCCTTTGTGTCAAACACCTTACCTCTCACTGGATTTTCCTCCAATTTCTTCTGTAAAACAGGGAAATACTCTCCTGGGTTGTGAGCAGGCCTCCTGAGGTAATGCAGTTGAGGTCTGATGGCTGGTGGTGACAAAGGAAGAACAATGATGGTTACTGTGCCTAGATTTCACTCACTTGTGGAGAAGAAATGGATTCCTCAGAAGCTGTATCCATCCCATAGCCTGTCTGTGCAAAAGAGGGCTTCTCAGCCTAAGAGCCAGGATTCTTTTGGGTTAATGGGCAGTGACAGACAGTTAGGAAAAAGGTCACAGAAAAAAAGAGTTTAAAAATATAAATCTTAAATATAGATGTAAAACTCTAAAATGAAACATAGGCAACTCCAAAATTGAAAGTAGGGCAATGAAGCACTAAGAATACTGAATCTTGAAACCATGCCCTTATTCTTACATCTCAGCAGACTACATCAGCACAGGAAAGAACATTCTCGTGGTTAGAAAACAACAGTTTAGACAGTAGATGAAACTGCCAAAACTAAATGAAGAAGCAACTTTATACTTACATATGTACATATATACAGCAAAACACTACTTTCAAAATGTTGTTGGTCAAGGTAATTTTAAGGCAAGAAATCTGATTTGAGATAATGTTTCTCAGAATTCTCGAATAGGTGGATTTGAGGCATTTTGTCTGATTTTCCAATAAATTACAGGCCATTGTGAAAGTTGGAAGTGGTCTACATAATAATCTGACCATTCTCAACTTCTTGACTCTGTTTATTTGAACCTACATCTTGCTTTCTTACATCTTTATATAGATAGACTAAAAAATTAACCATGACCATGATCAAAATATTTTAATCTTATGCTTATTTATTATTTGCAAAATAACCTATTGAATAATTAGTATAACAAGGATTTAAAAATAAATTTTCATTGCTCTTAGCAGGAATCCTGAGAAGCAAAAAATATTCCATTGTGGGAGCTATCTAACATCACTGATTCAAATGCTACAACAGTCACACTCCATCTTGGTAAACTCCTCAAGAGATTAATCACACCCTAAAATGTATTGGGAACAAAAAGTTATGGATTTTCTAAACTTTAGAAATGTGTGTCCAGATTTCTGCATAGTCACAATCTTTCCTGTTCTCAACTAGATTAGTTTCACATTCATTAAAATTCAATAGGTTGGTTGCGATTCTCAGGACCTTCGTGCATTGCACAAATGCAAGTATTTTTTCTTTTATTTTTTTTTTCCCTTTCAATTTAGGGAAAATAATTATTTTTAAGATCATGTCTATCATCAAGGCAATGAAAGCAGAGAAAACATATTTAGTAGCACTATATTGTAGTGCCAGTGTGTACAAGAATAGTTACACCAGTAACAACATGCAGATTGTGTGCTAGACACTAACTCAGCAAGGAGGCTGAGTGCATGAGCTGCTCTGCTTGCTCTGACCGGTGGATGTGCAACCCACCATTTTATAGCTGAAACCTCAGATTTGGCTAGGATAGCATGCACATAGTATTCCCTCTTAGCCCTTCTTTCATACAACTCTTTCTTTGCTTCTTGGACAGATGCCAATGGATATAAACACCTGGGCCTATGTCTACATTACACCTTGATTTGCACACCAGATGAAAGAAAAAATGTCAGAGCTGATGCTTAGTAGACAACTGCACATAAAAAATGAACCTAGTCTGCTAATAAAAATCATCTTTCTCCCTTTTGCAGCCTTTGTCAAGAAAGGAGGTTTTCTGCTGTAATTATCAGAAAGATCTGCAGGACAGAGGAGCAGGAGTACCAAGCCTATGTTTCATTAGAGTGATTAAAGAAATGGTCTAAACTTAGAGAGACCCAGTCTCCCAGGAGTGTTAAGAAAATCTGTGGTTATACAAAATTCACTTTCATCCAATGAGACACCTCAACGAAAGTTCAAAGATAGCTAGCTCTTGGTCAGTCACTATGACCACTAGAGAGGTCTCCTCTGTGGAACCAGGAGCAGAAGCTGTAAGATTTGGGATGCAGAGATGTCATCAGTGTTCCAAGTGCTTTGCAGCACCCACTTCTCCCAGGCATGGGAAGAATTCTTCCCCCAACAAGGGCCTGTGGCCCCTGAAATAGCTCCAGTCTGAGGGAGAATAGGGTTTGGACATCTCCTGGGAGGTTTGACCAACCTGGGGGATGAAGTGGAAGTGGATTTTTCTCACATGTCCAGAGAATAGTAAATCTCTAATGCTGATGTCAGGAAGCAATTTTCCCCCTGGGCAGTTTTGCACTCATCCCTGGGGGCTTTTTGCCTTTCTCTGCAGTATCAAACCTGACCACTGGTCAGCCTCCTCCAGTCCCTTTTGGCCAGGTTGCTGCCTGCTGCTCACGCACCATGAAGATAGACTGTTGTGCCCCACATTCATTCTTCTTTTGTCTTCTTCCTTTGTGTGATTGTTACTGAAACTAATTATTCATGTTCTCTTTAGAAAACAGGGGTTTCTAGGCCTGTATTCCTTCTGCTGCTTTCTGTAGCTCTGTTAGACTGACAGACTGCAAAGGATGTTTTTTTTAAAACTAAATGGAAATGCATCACCCAGATTTGGGCTACACATGGGCATTGTGTTAACACTTGTGAGCAAGGGCTGTGAAATGGTTTCAGAAAAATAATGATAAATAAACCCAAAAATAAAATCCTGATTCCAGTAGCCTTTGTGTTATGTGTCCTTGAAAGCATTTTTGGTGCTGAAAAACCCATGGCGTTTTAGGCAAATGAAATTGCTTTTCACCATTTAAGTTGTGGTGTACAGGGAATACAAATAGAAATAAATTGTAGTAGTAATTAGAAATAGGAATAGAACTAGATATAGAAATAGAACAGAGCATGTTACTCCTAGAATTCTCTATGACAAGCTAAGATCCAGGTCTGAGGGCTCAATCCTGCTCTCTGCAGTGCAGGTCCCACGCCCCCTCAGGAGGCAGAGACAGAGCACACAGAATGAAAGTCCCAGTCTGAGCTGGGATCAGCCCTGGATCCTTGGGGGAAGATGATGGGGGTCTTGGGTAAGGCTGGCCTGATACACTGAGACCTATGTGCACTTCCATTTCCAAGCCACAGAAATGAAAATATGGTCACTCAGTGATTGCAAATGATAACAATGTGGGTGCATCAACAACCCTGCTGTGCTTTCTCACCACACTTAGTCCAGGCTCCTTGAAGAAATGTTTAGTTCAACCACTTTGTACTGAAAAAGGAGTCATTCTAAGAAGCAGATGTGCCCATGGCCTCTGGGCTCCCTATGGTGCTGTGACATGCCGTTGAGTTGCCACTTGACTCTGGTTTGACCAGTGGTCAAGTCAAGGTAGGAACACTGTCAGGGCTCTCTCCTGTATGCGGCTACCTCACCTCATAAAACTTGATCAGCTGTGTGACCTCTTGGGTGATTCTTCCTCTCTCATACTTAAAATTTTCAAAGGTACAGATTCAAAACACAGCAGTGAGGCAGACTGGCCTGCTGGCAAAGAGATGGATGGGATCATACACACACATGCCTTTTTTGGTCACCCTCACTGCTTTAGAAGTGATATTAAACAAAATGTGATAAAGCTTCCCCTTTTAATTCAAGATGCTGAGTGCAATTTGCACAAAAACAGGGAAGACAATAACATTTACTCAATTAGAGTATTGTGTGTGTGTATTAACACCAGACTGTTTCCTAACTACATATTAGTGGTTGCTTCCAGCA
Source organism: Melozone crissalis (assembly GCF_028551555.1). Taxonomy (NCBI): domain Eukaryota; kingdom Metazoa; phylum Chordata; class Aves; order Passeriformes; family Passerellidae; genus Melozone; species Melozone crissalis. Next base: position 56,208,785 of record NW_026535794.1, on the reverse strand, counting down.
AAACCAACCCTCCCAAAACAACATCTATATAGAACATAGAAAAACTACACAATAATGGCTGTAAACAAAATGTCATCAGCACTGGACTATATGCATGGAAAACATTGTACTATTATCTGGTCCCCAGCACATACTGTAAATAACTGCACAGAAAGGGCAGATTTTCATGCCACACCACAGCAAGTTGATTGCTGTATAAGCCACAGTAACAGGTCATGGATAGGAAGTTACCAGTGTTAAAATAGCTAAGTCAGAAAAACCTCCACTCTATCCCTAATCCAGTTGGTGCCAAGACACACACCGAGGTAGTAGGTCTCTAACAAAGAGAGAGATAAAACACTGGATAGTCATTTGTGGAAGTGCCAGACAGAAGGCACCTTCCTATCATTTAAGGAGACATGATCACAGTGAGCATTGCTATTGGAAGCAAGGCATGCCTGGCAACAAATCCAATGTGCTCTTTCAAAAAAGGAACACTATTAGGTTGATCGCTCCCCTCTTTTGAAGGTGGATCCTCCCTACTGCTATTTTTCTAATCAAACTAGTTAACAGATCCCTATGTAGGGAGATACATTTACAGGGGATTAAATGTTATCATTCTCAAATTCTCAAACAAATGAAGAAACTGGCCACACAATAAGAATTTGAGCAAGGTCCTTTAGCAAGCCATAATGAAGGGACTGTACTTGGTAGTGGTGAGAGATTGGAAAGACTGATGTCTCGAGACATTTTAGCATGTATGTATGTGGGGAAAGGGGCAGGTCAGCCCTTGCCCTGGCTAGATAATGCACTAGCCCTGTACACCCTACCCCCCTGGAGCCTGTATTCCAGTCTGGCAGAACCTGTCAATCCCTGGAGGTGTTAGCGTTCAGAAACACATAATCACAAGAGCGATTATATGTAGGTGCTTTTATTGAAGAGCTCTGGGTGTCAGGGGTACAAACCCAAATCTGACTCCGACATAGGTTCGGGATGAACATGTTTTTATATTCTATCGTTATATAACTTTCATGTCAATTATTAAACTTATATTGTTCCCTTGTATACATAGATTTCAGCCAAGCATGGCTCCTCGTGGCCCCCCTTTAAATTTCTAACATAGTTTCTCATGATTCTTCTTATGATTATGCAATAATTATATTTAATTACTAAACTATCATCACATCTAACAATTATATCATTTATCATACTGCTTATGCAGGTGCAATGATCTGGCAAAACACAAAGCCTAACATTTTCAGAGTCCATCTTTAACATTTTCCAGGGCCCCACTATCAGAGGCAATGCTTCTCACCCAGCTCTGGAGCCCTAACCAAACTCTTGAGTGGCCAAATGACCAGAAGTCCCACCTGAGGGGATGGGCCCAGGAAGACCAAGGGGTATTTAAGGCCAAACATGAGGAAATCATGTCTTCACCCTACCACCTCTTGGAATTTCTATCTAAACACAACTGGAATTCAGAATTTGGTAGCTATGTGTGTGCTTTTCTAAATGTTTTCTCTCTTTCTTCTTCTAATTCTCTCTTTTTGGAATTTTTGAGTAACTTAAAATAGAAAGGGCTTAGAATTTCCTATGCTGAAGGGCCAAGTTCATGCATTGAGAAGTGTTTTATGCTGATTGAATGTTGTACTAAACCTTTTGCCAAATTCCTCTGATTTTCTGAAGTTGTCAGTAAAGTCTTTTTTGTTATTTTGACCTCTTGAGAATATCTTGTCCATATTTCTCCTGATCATCTAACTCAGAGTACATGAACAGCCCTGAGCCCTGTTCAAAACCTCATGGAGCAAGTTGTTTGGGGCCTTACAGCTTCATGCCAAAATCTTCTCTTCTGCCAGCCTGCTTATTTATACCCCGATCTGCTTATTATAATGGTGTCAGGACACTCAGAAGTACCACATATAAGGGATGTGCAATTTGCTGTTTGCAGGTTCTCATTAATGGATCAATGGGTTAAAAGTGGGATAGAGTTGTGGAAATGAATGAAAAGTCCTGTGTAAGCATTCTTATTAAAAATAAACAAAAAAACAATGCAAATATGCCAACAGGTATAAAAATTAGTTCAGTTTTAATATTAGATCTGCTTATATTACATGACACTTATAGGTGTAGAGAGACAATGTTTTCATTCATTCCTTAAAACAATGTTTTTCTTCAAAAAGCAAGACCTCTCCAAGATCTCTCCAAAGAGCAAGAGCTCTAAATGCCACCTGCAAGAAAATCCTGAGTGATCAAAAGCAGTAGCCACTTTGGAAGGTTGCTCTGCCAAAGTGGGTAGCTTTACCTTTACCCTATTTGCAAAAGTTATCAGCAGTGGATGGATAAGGGGGATCAAGCTGCTTTTGGTGTTGAAGAATGCTAAGACTAACCTGACTCAACAATCCGAAGGTTAAACATTCCAACTCTTTCCAGACAGAAACTGGCACCAGTGAGGACAGACAAAGTTCCCAATAAAGGAACTGTGGATAAACTAACAAGTTATAGTACTGACAGCATGTCTAAAGCGACTAAGCTAAAGGCTGCTGAGCTGCAGTGTGCTGTTCTTGGTGAGATGCTCTCTCAGATTGTGTTTTCAGTCAAGAGAAAAGTTGAAAGGTGAGAATTACCTTGGGGTCCTTAAATAAGCTAGTTGAATGCTCTACATCAGTTTCCCTATCTTTAGAAATTACATTGGTAACGACACTAACTTCTCCCAGGGGGCAAGTGGTAAGAAATAACAGCTGTCCAAGCAACATTCTCACTATGCTTAAAAAACCTTGATTATTACTAGGAGTCTCTGGGACGCCAGATGCTGAAAAGTAAACAGCAAGAACCACGCCTGCATCAGATGTAAAAAGTGCAAAAAAGGAAAAAAAATTAACTCTTCTTCAACTTGAATTCAAATGCAGGGGAGATCTCATTGTTTATATTTGGAAATAGGATGAACATACACAAACTCTGTTACAGAAAAACTGGAAATGTTGAAAAATCTTTTAGAGACCACAAGCCCCTTCATTCAAATCAAGAACTAACAATAAATACATATTGTTAAAAATTATTTTCAGAACAATTGAGAATATTTGCCATTACTTGGTGTGATTCATTTTGGTTTTCCATTTTTTTCCTCGTGAGTCTTTAAAAGCCAAATAGGTTTTTTCGTTACTCTACCCACTTGGTCGCAGGAGCAAACTTGCACTGAGTTTTGTTTTCAGCCTGCATTTTAACTTGTTTTCTATTTCCTGAATATAAAATACAGCATTAAAACCTGCCTTTTTTCTTCCTTGAAAAATGTTAGAGAACAGGAGTCTTTTGTTCATCTTAATTCAGTTCAGGAAAGACATCTCTATTATCAGTTTAGCTTATATAAACATACTCTAAAGTATATTATCAATCTCATACATGGAATTCACTGCAAAATGTCAGCTGAGAAAAGGTCATTTTATAAGATCCCTGAATTTGGTTAATTTCCCCTTATTGCTCCTACCAAGAGGTTTAATGTTTCTTAACTCTATTTAAAACGTGTCACTGTCAGGTTAACCATAAGAGCAGTGAAATCTGCTGTCACAAATAAGCGACAGTGCCTACCTGAAGGTAGACAGTGTGCTAGGGCAAGACTATGAACTGTATCATTGGAACAAAGAGAGATAATCTGTCATTTTTAAAACTCATGGTGGTGTAATCAGCTCCTACCACAACACAAGAAGGTGGCCCCACCCTGATGGCCTTTACACAGAATATCCTGGATGTAGTGAGCTGTATATGTTTTTTGTTGTTTAGTTTTTGTACCTAGATGCTACTGTGGGACTAAAAGAACTTTGCAGGCAATGTCCTTTGACTTCAGTGCAACCGAAAGAGTCATCAGGACCTAAGTATTATTTTGCACTAAGCTCATTTGCAAATGCAATGACTTTTGTCTCTCAAGTATGAATAGGGAGGAGAAAAGGGCAGTGAAATATTACAGTGAGAATCTGGGCCTGTAGAAAACCAGAAGACCTGGTAAAAACCTAACAAGAACACTAAAAGAACAACAGTAAGGATTTTTAAAGATTGCATATTAAATTGTATAAAAATATCACCCAAGCAAGAAGAAAAGCAAAATGCTTACTCTGTCATTCTACTGCTAGATTTTATACTAGAAAACCCCAATGACCATCAGTAATTTGGTCTGATAGGTGCACTCCTACAACCAGCAGCAAAGACAATGGAATTGTATATTTTCCTCCTGCCACTGGATAACATCTAAACTAATGGTGTTATAATACATATGTGCTTGGAAGACAGAACCAAAATAATACAAAATGCCAAGAGTGTGCTATGAAACTTGTAAGTGTGTGCAGTCTTGCTCTTAAGTATAAGGGTAAATAAATTTGCTAAAACTGAGTTTCGGGTCCTCAGCCAGCTTGCTTGTAAGTTTTATTCTACGTGGCGGTGAACTCTGCAGAGCAGGGTGAGGTGATGCCTCAAAACAAGCCTGCATCCTGGTCCTGCTTGGGTACAGATCAGAATCCTCTGTGCTTACTAGGGATCAAAAGAGACGTTTCAGTGACAGGAAAGCAGTTCTCATCAAGTGGACATGCACAGAGAGCATTTAATTTAAACAGAAAATAATGACCTTGGCAGTGGTCACTTGTGCTACTTCTGTGCTGACCTTGCTTTTACACGGTAGTCAGACAGGAAAAGGGATATCTGGGATCACAAAACTTATCTACCCTTGGGAGCAGGAGAAGTGTCATATTAGGAAGCACGGACACTAATCTGAGACTGAAAAGACCTGCTCATGTTGTGGCTGATGTAAATGGGAAAATCCTCTGTACTTACTTCAGAGGAAGATGAATAATGAAAAGTGAAAGGACAAAGATTTTTTCCTCCTTTTCTATCTGGCCAGCACTGATGTCAGGTCCATGGAGTAATTTGCAAGTAGTCAGTACCACAGGGATCCTTCTCTTCCTCAGCCAGCATGTTTCTGCTTTTGAGTGATGATTTTCAGACACCATGCCAGTAAAGCTCTGAGATCCCCACTGGTTCAATACATGAAAGCAAAGTATCATTCTCTTTTTAATTATTAAATGAAGTGATAGATTTAAAAAATGTAAAAGAAAATGGCTTGATAATGCTCTAATTTTCTGAGTATAAATGGCTACTACTGCTATACTTGTCAGGTTCCATCTTTACTAATTTGAATAGGTCATTGTACTTTTCAATTAAAAGGCAGATTTGGGAGCCCTTGTAGAAATTGCAAGTATTAACAGAAAATTCAGGTAGCATTTACCTTTAGCTAGGTGCGCTTTTGGACCTTCTGATTACAAAGCAGCATAGCACTATCAGCTATCTTATTTGAAATATATTTGCTTCCAGACTGAGCTTGTTAGACTTTGTATGTACACATGCAAATATTTTCATACTCAAAGGATAGTTTGCAAAAAACACCACTGTATACCATTCTTCTTTAGCATAACCAACCACATTTCAGAAAGCTTCTGCCCAACTACAAAATTTATGCTTGAAAAAAGAAACACCTAGAAAAAGGTATTAGTCTCCTTAATCCACACATCAGGAACCAAGTCCCCAAATGTCAGATTCATTCTGATGCTAAACATCCTAGAGTAGAAATAGGAATGTGTTTACTGTAGCCTGAGCTATACAAAAGGCTGCAGCTAGCTTCTGTCTGCTTTGATTAATCTGAAATGTTTTAAATCAATCTAAAATTGATTTTTAAAATTTACTTCATATGTTATTACCAAAAAAAATAAAAGGGTTGGTTTCCCTTCGGTATACTTTTTCTCAAACATGGAAAATATTAGTGACATCCCTAATCTGTTGCTCTTTGAGACATTTCAAGAATTAACAGGATACAATGAAACACTAAGACACTGGTGAGACACTAGAGCAGGTTGCCTAGAGAGGCAGTAGATTCCCCATTCCTGGAAGCATTCAAGATTAGGTTGAATGAGTCTGAGCAACCTGACTTAATGGAAGATGTCCCTGCACATTGCAGGAGGGTTTGGAATAGATGGCTTTTATAGATCCTCTGTGTCCCTTTCAACCAAAATTACTCTAATACTAGAATTCTCTGAAAACACACTGACACTTTTTCTATAGTGTGTTCAGGAATCCAAGCACTATGTCACCACTAGTCCAAGGTCTGCTAGTTCCCTGAATACAAGCCCCAGATAAAGAACAAAACCCTGATATTTGCGTCATCTCTGTTTTAGGAAGGGAAAGTGCCTGGATTCTCCCTCTCAAACTATATATCAGTTTCTGTGAAGCAGAAGACATGTGGTGCTCTTTCAGTCATGCAGAGCTTTCTGAGAGCACCAGCAGTCTCTGTGCAGAGGTGGAAGAATGTCATTTTTATCACACAGTCTCCTAGCCTGGTCTGCCCTCTGCAAAAAGCACTCTGCCTCCTTTGTGCCTACAGATGGGTTCTCCCATATAGTTTTGTAAAATTTCAGCATGAGGCAAATGGTATGGACCCAATATTTGAAGAATTTTCAGCTTATTCATTGCTTGTGTAGTCTTATTGAGGATGGGAAAGAAAGGCATCTGAAAACATAATTTCTATACACCTAGGAAAGTTAAGTAAAGATGCAAAACCAGAAATCCTTTCTCACACTATAAACATAGGCCATTAGCTGGTGAACACCTAATTCTTTTCCAATTTTTGATTGATTCCTTTGGAATAAAATAAGAGAAAAGCATCTATGTATCTTTGATAATTATTTTTTATTATTATTTTACACATTTTCACAGTGGCTGATCTCTAGCTTCACTAGGAGGTGTCGAAAAATACCCAGACGCTATGTATGCATATATGATCCTGATGCACCAGCACAAGGGTAGAGTGTTTCAGGAAGGCAACGGGGAAAAGTAAGGAGGCAACCCCACAATAGATGCTTTCACCTGGCCCAGTCTCTTTGTAGGGTTTTGATTTCTAGATTTCACTTTCACTTTATATATTTTCCCAGCTAAAAACTTCACTTCTTTTTTAAAACAACAAAAATAATCTAAAAAATGCTAATAATCCACTGTAGCTTACACAAATAAGTTAAAAGAAGGAGACTGTTAGGCCTGTCTCTGACTGTCTGTGTAATAAAAAGCATTCTGCTGTACATTTGTGTGCTGGTGTATATCTCTTCTTCAATGGCAAGTCTGATTTGCAGCCCCTAAGAGATATTAAATCTACCACTTCCTTTAATAGCTCCTGTCAATAGTGAATAAATCTAATAATCAAGGAAAAATGTTTTCCAGCCTGATTTCACATCTTTGTGCCAGTGTTAAACAAGGCCTGACCAGCTATGAAAAGAAAGAAAGAAAGAAAGAAAGAAAGAAAGAAAGAAAGAAAGCATATATCAGAAAGAGATGAAGAAAACGATATAGTTTTTTTAAAAAATTTTATTTTTCTAATGTGCCTAATCTAAGGCATCTTTAGCCACTGTAAAAGGTAAGAGTAACAAAAAGTACTGACTAAATTATTTTGCACCTCTGACCAAACACTCTGTTAGGGTATATTTTCCCTGACTCCACAGAGAAGTATAACTAAGCACAGACTGTCACCACTATGGTATTTAGTTGAGCATCATTTTTATTTGATCAATGTGCTTTCAAAGAACCTGCTCAGGGCTGGAATTAATATTCTACTACTCTCATTGGGGTTGAATGCTGATGGAGGAGGAAAAAGAGGAGCCAAAAAAATGCTAAGAGATGACAGCCTGCCACAACATGGAATGTGCTCAGTGTAGGTGGTGGAGCCACTGCCCTCCCAGCCCTTCCCTTTCCTCAAAAATTTACACCAGAGATACTATTGAACCACAAACTCACAAATGGGAGCACTATCTCCCCTTCTGTTTCATTTAAATGAGCTGGTTTAGTGAAGCCAATTGAGAGTTCCAAAAACTTCGGGAATTATTTTTGTACTTCTTTCTGAAAACACGTGATTGAAGTGCAACCTTTTCACAGCATGAACATAATATAAATCTCTGGCTTTGAAAAAATTCAAACTGAAGTAGAAAAAAACCCCCTTAAAGTATCTCTAGCCCAAATAATGAAAATCCCAAATACTAAACACTCTTAAGTATGAATATGTTCACTTTTAAATGGATTTAGTCTAAGCTTACTGCTGTAATTTTTCCTAGTATCACAGGATGCACTTCCCTACATATGCATAGTTTAAGAAGGAACAGAGACCCAAATTTTGATTGCTAAGTTCTGGACTTTTGAACATGAAAAGGAAATACTAAGATTTACCTTCCTAAGCTAATATTTTGCATGTACATTCTACATAGAAAAGTTCCATGACAGGAGTATGATTCCTTAAAAAATACATATATGAGTAATATAGAGCAAGATCTCATCCTGAACAGCAAGCTGTTCAGCAAAAATCGTTGTATGTATTGTATATGTATATTGTATGTATATGTTTGTCTTGACTTCCACACAAACAGGCAAAATTGCTTACAATTAACTGGATTCCAATTAAGATACCAAGCCAGAAACACAAACATGCTTGATGTTCCTCATACATTCTTATTTTGATTCTTTTCTGTCCCTCCTTATCCAACAATGCTTTTCCTTTTCATTGGACTGTCCATTCAGTCAGTGATGGAAGTTTAAACTGAGATATTGAGATGAAAGTAAGAACTGATCCATGTGATTCCCTGATGCTCCTCTTCTCCTAGATCTTCAGGTTAAACAAACAGCTACTACTAGTGGGCCATGAAAAAATGTGGGAAACAGATAGTTTTCTGCAATATCCAGTTATACAGGCACATCACACAATACAGTAAAACATGTGCTCAGAGTCTGACAAACAAAATTGCCTCAAAAGAATTTTGCTTTCATTGGTTATTCTTTTCCTAAAAAAAAAAGAACAAAATCAAGGGTTGAGGGAGTCTGCTGTTTAGAAAGAAAAACATTTTTCTGTCATTGTATTACATGCAAAAGATACCAAATCCCAAGAAATATTCAAATGGCTCTACAAATTCACTGTTCTTATTAATAAAATCTTCTATAGGCATAAAACTGATGTCAAATTCTGTCTCGTAGCAATTGGAAAAGGCTTTCATTGAAAAGAAAAAGAAAAAGTTAATTATTATCAGGGATTTTTTGATTTTTTTTTCTTTTATATTCTTTTGCATCATCCTAGTGTTGGCTTCACCAGCTGAGGCATAGCAAAGGGCAAAAACAGCTTTTGAAGAATACTTTTTTCTACTTGCTTGACCCGTCCAGTAAAATGGAATGATTTACAATGAAATCACAATTTGACTTTTTAACAAGAATCCTTCCAGAAAAACCAACAATAAAAAACATACATTCATGAATAAACAAACAAAATTAACCAAAAAAACAAGGCCCCCACCCTTGAACCAGACTCACTAGCTGTGAAGTAGCCAGTGAGAGGAGGAGTGTTTTGAAAGATGTTTAATGCCTTTCCCAGAATCTGGTCTTTGCAGGAGTAGAACAGGAATGAAGGTCAGATAAAATGATGAAAGAGATTTGCAGTGGCTTTTAAAATATATTTTTACTCTTCCATACCTGGAAAAAGAAAAGAAAAAAAAAAGAAAAATAAATAGAAAAGTGTCAAATGCTGCCTTTCTCCACTTTGTCCAAGGGGTAGATAATCTGGGAAAGTAAAACAAGGATACCAGTTTAGACAGCCTCATTTTCTGCCAGCAGTGAAGTCTGCGTAACTGATGAAAGGGTACAAGGTGAGGCATGCCAATGCATAGCAGGTACAACTGGAAATATCATTCTGTCCTAAACAAATTGAAATCTATTATGATCAGACAAATCCAACTAGAATTCAAACTTAGGAACAAAGAAGATCACATAACAGAGTCCATCATGCATAGATCAAGAGATTTTATTAGGTTTCTTTGCTGTGGGGTTCCCTTATCATCTTTCATCAACAGCTTTTCCAGCACCTTTTTGCTTATGAAGGCAAGAACGTTGTACATGTGGTTTAAAATTAAGAAAATGCTCCAAACACAAAAGAATGCTACATTTTAAAAGCTGTTTGCTCCCACTGAGCTTTCAGTGAAAAACACAGCCTTAAGTATGGAGAGGCACCAAAGATATAACAAAAGATGTATATTTTACAATCTGCTTGACTCCTCTGTCAAATATTTATAATCCCTTGGCCTCATAATTAGGTTATGTTTGACTAATATTATCCTGAATGTACAAACATAACTGTTTTCTATGTAGTTATACTACAAGTGCATCTTCACAATAAACAGATCTCCTTGAGAAAGAAGTATAGACAAGAAAATTTTTGGTTATTTCTGGTGAAAATTGAAAGTTTCTAATTAAAGAGGAGAGTCCATCCATAACCATCACTAGAAATCCTCTGAAAAAGCTTCAAACAGGAACATGAATATTTTACTCTATATTGGCTGCTCTAACTGGCTCCCTGAGTACACCTGGCACCTGCTGTAATTCTGACAATGCTTATATCAGAGAATTTTTAAAGAACATTTGAGTCTCTCAACCAAGGACATTCAGCCCAAGGAGAGATGAATTTATCTGTAGGCCTGGGCATGCCTTGGAAGACATTATTGCATCAAAATATCTTTTGGTTCCTTTTAGGAAACCAATTTCTTTTGCACTCAATAATCTTTTTTTTTTTTTTTTTTTTTTTTTTTTTTTTTTTTTTTTAATGGCATTTGGGCAAAGGAGAAAAAGGACTGCCAAAACAAAGATCTTTACTGCTGGACTGCATTGTCTGTGTTGAATGTATACAGCAACTGCACAGATCTACTAGTGAGATGGTATCTTCTACCACACAGATAGCAGGGGAACCTTTCCTTTCAAGATGGTCCCCCGTAAGTTGCTACCGAATCTTGCTCACTGATGCAATTCTAAGACATTAGAATTAGGGTTTCAGAAGAATTAGGGTTTCAGCATTTTATTTGATTTATTTACACTGAGTTGTCACATTTCCAGAATAATCTACAATAGGCAGTAGTAACAGCCATAACAACAGTCGTACATTTCCATGATGTTTCCCAGCTGAAACATTCAGCCTGATTTACTGTCATTAACAGGATCATAACAATCCCATGACACTTATAATTAGCCACATTTTAAAGAGAAAAGACTGACCCAGAAGGAAGGGTAATTATTTGGGGCAGGTGGACTAAATGACATATTTGAGCAGTATGTATTTCTAAACTTCTTAACAGATTTGCTGAATCACACCAGGGATCTGAAACAGAGCTCGAAATACCACCTAACACATGCTTCTCTTTCTATGCCATTCACACTTACAATAATTTTAACCCCTCCCATCCCAGTTAATGAAGCAAGGCAAAATGCAGTTTTCTCCATTCTCTGGAAGTTCCCTGCCTGTGGAGAACTGAGTCAATGCAGAAAGGCTGTGGATGTCCCAACCGTGGCAGTGTTCAAAGCCAGATTGGCCTTGAGCAACCTGGTCTAGTGGTAGATGCCCCTGTCCATGGCAGGACAGGTTAGGACTGGATCATGTTTAAGGTTCATTCTAACCCCTTAATTTCCTATGATTCTGTGATAGCTTTTCATTTCTGTTAGCTACCTCATCAGCTCCAGCAAGAACATAGCAGCATAGATCTTGCTCTGAATTGTTTTTCTGCTTGGTGGAGCAGAAGTTTTGGTTTTCTTGCCAAATTTCCCATTGGATGTAATAGAACTTCCTTCAACTACCCTAGCTTGGATAGATTCAGCCTCTTTCTCAATTAAATACAACAGCTCTAGTGTAAATACTAGCATGTATCAACAGAGGTAGTGGAAAGAGGAAAAAGAATGAATATGCAGTGCTCTGTACATCTAAGACTTTAGGTAGTCCACTTAGCATATATTGATTATCATTATCTGAAATAGCCTTGCCTGAATACACATCTCAGTCCTTCAGTGTCTGTGGGGAACTTATATTGTCAAGGTTGAGTACTGGCCTTCACTTTGATTGCTAATGTGAATGCCAGTGACTTCTACAACTTTTCCATGTTGTGATACCAGCACCCATCGTGAGTCCATTTCTGCTATCAGTTTCTAGTTTATACCGAGGCATTTTTAACTTTTGCCTGCTGGACTATGAAGCTATATATCTATACAAGGTGATATACTGAAATGAAAATACACCGCAGTTCATATTTTTCTTCACACAGAATTAGTGTATGAGCATACCCATACAGCAAGAAAGCTGACTGTCAGATTTGCACAGTAATTATACTCTCTTAATGATGTTTTGGAGTCCAAAGTCTTAGAAGAGCTTTCCATTTTAACAGTTGGCATTTATTCTGCCTGTCTAATTCAAACTTTCAAAATCTGCTCCAGATCAAACTTTCAAAAGTTGCTCTCTCAACGCAGTTGGAGGACACATAGAAACATTTAGACTGTGGTGAGAGTTTAAACTAACTCAGAAGTATCTTTTCTGTTTTGACTCCTGCTTCTCACCAAGTATAATTCACAGACATGGTACTGGTTCTATCACCGAAGGGGTATCAGGCGCAGCCAAAGGTGATACAGAGACCCCATTCTCAGAAGGCATGAAAAGACACTTTATTATTAGAAATCTACAGTTCTTATAGAAACAATGGACCTAAGACCTGATTGGCCTTTAGGAATCTTCTCTCACACTATTGGTGAACTTTGAATAGCACACTCTGAAGAACCATATCTATAAACAATGGTTACAGAAAGAGATAATAGTTGTTTGAATTCTTCTGTCTAAGTTTCCCACAGCTTCTAAAATCCTGGGAGAACCATGTCTGTCTCTGTTCAGAGGATACATAATTACTACATTGGTTCCACCAACTGGAAGTGGAGAGCTGACCTCTCCCAGCACTGCTTCTGGTAGCGGCCAGCTCTGCTGCTCGAGATAAATGCTCGCCTTTTACCTCCTCCCCTTCCTCTCCAGCTGCCAAAACCACAGTACTGCTCAGAGAGGGCTTAGGACACTGTTGAACGCTAGGGTCTTCTACCATTTGTTGTCTAAGAGATGGGAATGACGGGTACTTAAGAGACAAAAGATGTGACCTGGATAGGGAAGGGCAGGGAGGGGATGCAGCTTGCTTCAGTCTTGCTGCAGCTGGAGGAGTGAGTGTGGTGGCAGGGAAGCTCAGCGTTCTTGGGAAGCGCAGAGATGCCAGGAGCCATGGCTGGGGGTGAGGGGCTGGCCTCTTTCTCTTTCTCTTTCTCTTTCTCTTTCTCTTTCTCTTTCTCTTTCTCTTTCTCTTTCTTTCTCTCTTTCTCTTTCTCTTGGGATCAGAGGGCCAATGGCTGTGGTTTTGGTGCCGGACTGCTGCTGCCTGAAGGATTTACTGCCACTGCGGAGTTTTGTCCTTCACTACTTCTCCTTGCCGTGGGTAAGCCTTTGCCAGCAAGAGCGATCATTGAAGTGAGACCTTTTCACCTGACCTCACTGGGAGGGACCCTCACCATCTGCTTGGGTGTCTCAGGGGAAGCTCGGAACCCGAACCCCCGGCCACCCTCTGGAGGGAGCACTTCCGGGCTGCCTGAGGGAGTCTGGCTGCCGCGGATATGCCCAGGATATCACACAGGAGATGTGAGAGCCAAAGGAAAACCTGAAACAACACCTTCCCTCCACCTTCTCTCTTGTCCTCGGTTCGCCCTGCCCCTGCTGTTTTCTGCCACTAATTCGGGGGAGAGGGGTTTGCTACAGTTTAACTCGACACCCCTCATCCACCTGGATTCCTGCTGCTCCTGCCATGGCTTCGGTGCTTTTGCTACACTTTGTTTGCCACCTGGGGTGTGGTTGTCTCTCCTGTTACAGCCTGCTGCTCCGAGGTTCCTCCTGCAGACCAGCTCGCACCCGGAGAGGCACTGAGACCGGCGGCTCCCCGTAAGTTTCGCAAGGGGAGCGCCTTTCCCTCCTCTCTCATCACCCAAGCCCCCATTGCCACGTGGGGAGCGGGCTGAAGTTACGCCACAGCGCCCCCTGCAGCCGCGGCGGAATTAGCACACCTGCCCTGTCTGGCAATGAGCCGACCGCCCCCTGCTGGCTGTCACTATAACTACACTACAAAAGGGAAAGGGCCTGCGGCCGAGACAGGCCGCTCCTGGGCTCCTGATTTTCTGTGTGTTGTTGCTGCCGTCGTTGTTGTTTGTTTGTCTTGTTTTATATACATACATACACACACACACACACACACACACACACACACACATATACATATAAGTAAAGAACTGTTATTCCTTTTCCTATATCTTTGCCTTAAAGCACCATAATTTCAAAGTTGCAGTAATTTGGAGGGAAGGGGTCATATTTTCCATCCCAGGAAGGTTCCTGCCTTCCTTGGCAGACAATTATTTTAAAAAATTATTTTAAACCAAGACAGGCACTTCCCAGTGGCATCCAGTGTCAGGCCAGGCTATCAGGACCCCTGTCAAGCCCTATGGTATTCATATTGCATTTAAAAGAAAAATCACTTCCCTCTCCTAAAAAAAATAAATGCTGAATGCAGACTGCAGGACAGTATGGTGTAGATTAAGGAGTCTTTGGGCAGGGATTTCGGCATTTTTTTCACCATCTATTTAGCCTGCTTGAATCCCCATGAACGAAAGTGTGAGGTTCTTGCAGGGTCCTTGTTTTCTCTGCTCAAATTCTGAAGCATTATAACCATACTTAATTCTGAAGGAAGCACAGGATGGCAGCACAATTATCCATGACTGTACTATTTAAAATAAAAGGGAAAAAAGAGAGGTTATCTCATTTTCATTAACTGTCACAGACATCTTTTGTGAAAGATCCTTTCTTTGGGATTTTTCCCACTTCTGGGAAGCTGAGGCCCCAGAGAAAGAATGTAAACAATGGTTATCTGCTGCTGTGGAATGCAACAGGTGCACCTGTGATTGGCCCATGTTGCTTATGTACAATTAAGGGCCAATCAAAGGCTGAGCTCTCTCTGGGACAGAATCAGAGAGTGCTCCTTTGTTATTCATTCCTTTTCTATTCTTAGTGTAGCAAGCTTCTGAGACTTTTTCTCTCTATTCCTATTAGTATAGTCTTAATGTAATATATAGCATAACCTAATAAATGAAGCCTTCTGATCATGAGGTCAATATTCTTGTCTATCTCTTCACTCCTGCAACCCTTGCAAGCCCTGTAACAATTAACCTGAGATTCTCTTGTCACATTGCAATAAACGTGTATAACACAGACTGTCAGTGTTACATCCCAACACAGTGGTTAGCAAAAGGGTTGTACTTGAAGGAAAGTTCAATACACAAAGTTCATGTGGTATGACTCTAGCCTAGAAACAGAGTTACAGAGAGAGTCTAACAAAAAGTAAATGAAATTATTAGTGGTACCAAGAATGTGAAAGGGAACAATTACTCACTGTTTCTCACAATCCACAAAAGAAGGGAATCACACAAAAGAAGGGAATTACCAAACAAATTTACAAACAGTAAATTTGAGAAGAATAAAAAGGTATGATTTATCACATAATGCCTGTGTAAATTTTGAATTATGTTGCCTCAGTGCCCAATATACAAAAGTGCCAGGGCTCCAAAGATAATTTGACAAAGTAATGGAGTGATAAATCGATCAGAGTGTATCCAAGTCAGAGATTTGACCTCTACCTGGGCCCTCTAGAACACAGAAGGGGTAGTGGGAACACATCATTGTAGTGGGATACACCCATTGCACTAATTTTGGTTTTTGTTCATTAAGGTCTCTTCTATGAAATGTTGTCACGCAGGTGATGGAGAGCTGAAGGGACTTCTGGTCTATGAATGCTTACACAATCAGTAAGGTTGTTTAAGCGTTCATAGCAAAGCTGACATGGTGTTTGAAATTAGCTTCTATCCCAACTAATTAAAAGCATAGGTTTTTCAAAATGAGATTATTTATTGCAAGCCCTGCTGCCCCCAGAACCCAGGTCCATCGAAGCGCTGAGTAAAATGACAAAAGAAATTGCAAATTCTTGTATGGCCTTTGATATCATAAAACAATTACTACTGATGCAGTGGACAATGAGGTGAAATAGTAGTCTCAGTAATTGCATCTCACATAATCTATAATCCAGTCTTTCCCACCACAAATGACAGAAGTATTTGCAGTTGCTGAGACAGCTTACCAAATTTTAATTCCTTTGTGGACTCACTCAGCATCTTATAGTTTGTAAAGGAGTGAATTTTCTTTTTTGTAAGCATTTTCCCCCAAACCTGTTATTTTTTTTCTCCTTGAGTACTAAAGTGAGCTTAGTCGTAATCTGCAGTTTTTCCACCTGAAAAGGTCAATTGAAGCTATTTCTAGTGCTCAAAATAAAACAAAGATTTTGAAATCTATGAACTCAGTTCTCAGGCTGGACAATCCTGTCTCCTACTAAAGCCATTTGAAAGCCTTTTCAAAGATAATTATGACCATGAAGAAATAAATTCTGTATAGTATGGTATTTTCTTTCTTCAATTGCCTGAGAGATGCATGCGGCCTAAGAAGCAAAGTTCAGAAGATCAATGAAATAAAGAAGAAATATGCATCATAAGTTAATTCATCTCTGTTATTGGTATGTCTAATGAATGAGAAATTTTGAGTGATTATTTTTTTCAAAGAAAACTATTTGAAGGTGCTTGCATTCTCTTTAAAGCGAGGGAAAACAAGAATAAATGCTCTTGGGGAAAAGTTTTGAATATTTATTTAGTAAGTGAATTTAAATAACATCACTCCAATTTAGCACATGACTCAAGTGCATAATATCAATTTTTCTGTGATGAGAAATAGCATTAGCATAAAGGGTATCCTGCTTTTGGAGCTTTGGCACATAATTGTGCCTAAATCATCCATGAAGCTAAAAATTTCTAGTTCTTTTCACACTGATGTTGAGTTTTATGTTAGCTTGACAGTTTGCATTCCACTTGACCTAGGATAACATCCGTGATGAAAGAGATCAGTTTTGGTTTAATATATGTTATTTGACTGCCAGCATATTACGGAAATATATCTAAGCAGATAAAAATATAATGAATACACTGGCAAAGGTTTGATTACACAAAGTAATCACTGAGTTTCCTGAATAAAGCATGTATGAATGGAATTAGATACTTATCAGGTAAAGCCACCTAGAAAATTAGGTGCAAAATCTCATTCTATATTTGATAATCAAACATAATTCAAACTTCTGCATGTGTTTGGGGTAAAAGCTAGATAATTGTTTTCATAACAAGATATTCCATTGTGGAAGGAAACAAGAACCCCAGTACTTTTCAAGGAGTAAGGGGGATGAGTTGTGTGGTGGGTTGACCTTGGCTAGACCCAATGTACTACTCTATCACTCCTCTCCTAAGCTTGACATGGGGAGAGAATATATAAGGAAAGGATCATGTTTTGAGATAAGGGCAAAGGGAGATCATTTACCAACTACTGTCACAGGTAAAACACACTTGACTTGGAAAAATTTATTTAATTTATTATTAAAATCACAGTAGGCTAATGTGAAGTAAAACCAAATCTTAAAACATCTTTCTCCCACCTCTCCCTCCTTACTGGGCTTAACTATATTCCTGAATCTCTACTTATTCCTCCACAGGGAACAGAAGGACAGAGAATGGGGGTTAGAATCAATTCTTCAAACATTGTCTCTGCTGCTCTTTCCTCTCATAACTACTGATGGGCTTGTCCTTGGTGGGTGGGTCCATCTTGGAGCTGGCTGGGACTGGCTCTGTCAGACATGAGGGAAGGTTCTAGCAGAAAGAAGCTAGCAGAAAAGCCAGCCCTCCAACCATGCAAATCATAGAACCTTCCACAGGAATTAGAAGAATCAAAGCCAGCAAGGTTTCCAGCCACATATGCAAATTAGAATTTTGTAATAAGCACTGGGCATCTTTGGCTGAGTGACTAGAACAAAAAATTAGGATAATGCCTAGCTCTGGGTCAGACGCAAGGAATTGGTGTACTTTTGCATGGCAAAATGTCTGTTGGAGATTGGGGTTTGGGTAGGGTAGTGGGGTGGATAGATAGAAAATAAAAGATCAACCTGAGCTTTTCATCTAACTAAAACGAAAGTCTTTTTATTTACCATTTACGTAATGGTGGATAAAAATGTGAAACAGCATTTCAAAGCAAAAATTCTCATTTGGATTTTTTCAATATGTCTTCAGTTTTTGTTTATCACTTGTTTCTAATTACACTATAACTCCTAAACACTTCAGCCTGACTCAAAAAAACCCACTTTTTAACTGATAACAGTTGTTGACTTTCTTCTATATTTGTTATTGCCTGCAAGTACCAGGTTTTGAAGTTAAGAAAAGGAAAGAAGTGGTTTAGAAGGAGAGAAAATAATGAATAGCCTAGTGATGGATCAATTAATGATTATAAGTAATAAAGATTAGAATTTTCAGTCATGAGTATCTGGGTACGTGCATGTTGCTTTTTTAGGATGGGATGCCACACCTTATAACGTCCACACGTCCTGACTGGTTCTTGTAACTGGTATGCTCAAATTGGAAGTTAGCTGTTTTGTGAGTTGTTGAAGATGCAATCTAAATGTCACCAGCGTCTTTTGAAGAGCCATTTCATATTCTTCCTTATTTTCATGAGGAGACATGATCTTGTTTCTCTTTCAGGACTAAGTGTTGCATCAGGAAAAAGAAGCCTGATTGTCACTCCACCAAACATAATTCTTGCAGCTGGCAGCAAGGAGGACTTTCCTCTTGCTGAAGTGGAAAATTTCTATGCATCATTCCACAGGCAAATTTTCCTAAATGGGATAAGGACTATAATAGAAGCAAAATCACAGCTGTATTCCCCGACTGGTGCAATAAATTAATTGATGGTACAAAATCAAGGAACAATTTCTGCAATGCACTGTATAAGTTACACATTGATCCATGTCTCTAGGACCATGAATGTTATCCCTGAAGAACAATGCAACCATGTGTCATCTCTGAGCAGAAATATATCTAAAGGACCAGACTTAATGTGGAAAAATGTTCCCCATACAGGTAACTACTCAAAAACCCCTAGTTAAGTTGCCTCCAGTGACGATTTTTTTTCACCATGCACATAAAGTAGATTCAAAAAGAAATCTAGCATCTTAACGACCATGTATCTAGCCTCCTATGAGTAATAAAAAGCAGGCTAAACAAGAGACACATGAAAGTCTCAAAGGAAAACCAAGTGTCTTCCGTGAGACTTACAAACACACAAACCGAAAATGTTGCAAAATCATCTGCATAATTATAAAAGATACCTTTCTACATATTCCGTATATTTTCTCACCAAGCAGGCATACCATAGTGATGTACTGTTTGCCCTGTCTAGATACTAACAATGTATTTGGCACTTAGCATCAAAGATCATGTTTATCTGCTATTAAAACAGCATTAAAACCTTCTTCAGAATGCATTCTTCTATGCAAATTCCAGCTTGCTTCAGATGCCACTTGCTAAATTAGACAAACGGTTTCTTTCCAAAAAGCACAAAGAGGATTTTTAAAAGCACAGAAACTGTTCCACCCCCCCCCCCCCCCCCCTCAGTTATCCTATACTGCAATACCATGGAACAATTGCTCAGCAGAGATAGATTACAGTGAAACATGTCTTTTGATAAGGCAGAATTCCTTCATGTTTCAAAAAAGTTTTTCCAGAACCTAACAAGTCTTTCTGATTTGTAACTTGGAGCCATAGCTGTTAATGTAATTCAGGTAACAGGCCATAAAAAAGAAGTGAGAACAGGAAGGAAATTGTCTTTAGTAAGTAGACTTAGACTACAGTCATTCCAATTTGCCTGTGCTGCTGGATTATGACACATAATATGCAGAGCACTATCAAGCAGCAAGGAAAAATATAATGTCTTTGCCTTACAAACTGAAATGGATTTTTTGCTTCTGACAATAATGGAGAGATCAGTTTATCTTTCAAAGCAGAATTAGAAATGACACCATTATTTATATGACCTGTAATTTACCTTTCTACCTCTCTCAAGGAGACATAGACATGCTCTTTATTTATATGTTTGAGTAACCTGTTTTAAAACAACATCAGAATCATGAATGTTACATAAGCAGGATTTCATGAGACATCTGGTTAGTGCTCATTGCTATGGCATGGTCTTGTCTGGACTGACACATACAAAAATTGTTTCTTGCAGAAGGCTGCCAAGAGTCAATATTCAATGGTTGAGGAGTTTTGACAAATGAAACTGGGAAGAATCTTGTTAATTCAACTCTCTCTGAATAATTGTTGAGACCTTATCATGGTGTCTTCTCACCACCATGCTCCTATACCAAAGGCATTGTCAGATAACATTCTGTGCCAGCTACTCTGCCACTTTGTTTTTGGGACAACTGGGACAGAAAGAAATGAAGGCTTTAACTTAATAATCAGGGAAATTTTCACTTCCTGATCAAGAAATCATTATCAAGAAAAATTAAGACTGAAAGGTAGCTCTACATATTGGCATGGGCAATGTACAGAACTCAAAGGAAAAGCTTTTAGCTACTTATAAGCAACATTATATCTTTAAAAAAATCAAAATAAAGAAAGCTAAAACCTGCATATCTGAAATATAGTCCATATATTAAAAAGTCTACATGTAGCATTATATTACATTGTATTATAGTGACTATATTCTATTCTAGTGTGTTGCACTGCATAGAAGAATGCAGTACTGAAGCAGATCTGTCAAACACACGTTTTGATTTGACCATGAGGTGGCAGTACTGCTCATCACATAGCCAGAGCACATTAGGCTTTCACTGTATGTACCAGCTGTTGAAGATGCAAACATCCTGTATATTTCCATGCTAAAAATGCACATTACCACTAGAGTAATAAGTTCCTAGGAAAAACACACAAAAAGAGAACTTTATATTTATGTACAGTTGGTACCTGAGAGAGTAATATTTGATTGAATTGACTGTTTTCCCCAAAACAAGAAGTTATACTGACAACTTTGCATTAACATTGCAGAATCTTTTCCCAGTGAGGAAAAAAAATGAGGATGTGGTAGAAGTTACCTGTGAAAGTGTTAATCATAGGATCATACAATCAGAATAGTTTGGTTTGAAAGGGACATTTAAAGGCCATATAGCCCAACACCCCAATGATGAGCAGGGACATCTACAACTAGATCAGGTTGCTCAGAGCCCTGTTCAACCTGACTTTGAATGTTTCCAGGAATGAGGTTTCTACCACCTCAATGGAGATAATGTTCCAGTAGTTTGCCACGATTACTGTAAAAAATTTCTTGCTTACATCAAGTCTGTAATGGGGAAGAATATTTTTTTTTCATTTGCTGTTAGTTTTATTAGAAAATAATATTATTTTTTAAAAAGTTTGGATTGTAAAGGAAAATTATGTCCATGGGCTGCTTATAATTTTCCATTCAAAGACTTGCCAAGCAATGATTTCACATGAGAAAATTCAGTTTTCCAAAATGGTTTAACAATGTTCTATCCCACAGGAAACACTTGTGCTGATGATGTTTCTGACAGGTATGTATCTTTATTTGTGAAATGTCATCCCCATATTTATTTTCTTGAAACTGAGAAAAAAGGCAGTGGTGGGTAACAAGCAGTATTTCCTGCAGGAAAAAAAAACAAATCAAAAACCAACCAACAACAATAATATGAGGATCAGATTAACATGAGAAGAAGACTAGTCACTAGATTCCCCATGTAGTAGAAGGCCAAGCATATTAGAATCATTTTGGCATGTCTATAAGTAGATGCTACAATATCTTCCTTTGTACATAATTTAAAAAGCAACTTGGATACATATCCTACAAAGATTTATGCAAAATACTATCTGCAGCTTTCTTTTCTGGGTGCAGGTTGCCTGTGCAGTAGGACAGAGTGTTGTCAGTTGGGTTCAGGTCTTCAGCTGATGCAAAAGGGTAGTGGTGAGAAAGCTAAAGCTTTTATTTTAAACATACACAAATGGGCCTGTTTAATACAAATATTCCCCAGCTACACACTGAACAGAGGTTGTAAAACCCAAGAACGGAACAGAGGTTTTGAAACCCAAGAACCCTAGACCCTGAAAAAAGTCCAGGCTGAGTTTCACCCAGCAGCAAATTACATGTGGTGAGCACATTGTAGCCATAATCTCAATCTTTCTAATTCTTTAATCTTTTTTCCAGCATGTGATGTGTGAAAGATCATGCACTGGCATAAGAGAAAGCATATGTTCAAGTAAACATTTTAGTAGTCTGCCAATAGCTATATATTATCTGTAGATAATGTTCCTTTCTCCACACCCCGCACAAGGCTGGTAAGGAGATTCGCTCTGGAGTGGGTAATGGATAGAACAGGTTGTGCAGTATTTGGCAAAGTGCCATTCCAGTGTTTTTCTTTCTAAGGTGCATAATTCACAGTATTTTTTCTGATTTTTATCAATTAGATAATTAGCTATAACCTGCCTCTCCACTGTCTAAATGACAGAAGCAGTCTGCCTACAAATTGTTTTTGCATTATTAGAATTGCCTATTCGCTGTAATCAATTGGTCCCATGGTACCAGTCTTTTCCCTAGAGAGATTAACTTAGCTATCTCCTACAGGACAATAGATAACGAATATAAATAACACCAAAGATAAGCAACTTGCAGAGACCAAATTCACATCCTCAATCTTCAATGTTAAGTTACTGTGAAACATTCATTTCATAGTCCTCAAGCCCAAATAAATACGTGGCCCTAATCTTTCTAAGACCTTGAGAGTGAAGGCCTTCAAATGTAACCTTTTCCTCAAAGTTAGAGAGTCATGGGTCTGCTCTCTTGGCTGAGCTGGTGCTCTTGAGGCCTCCTAAAAAGCCCATGTTTCTGGACCAGTGTTTCTGCATTCACCTGGTCCTGCAAGGACGCACCCTTCCAGCACAACTGCTGCTCAGCCACCACCCATCAGAGTAGGGAGAGCAGTCATTCTGCCCCTTAATCTTTCTGGAGTCTTGATAGTTACATATGGAACTGCACATATGCCTGAAAAGCTGAAGAGTCACGTGGTATTTCAGTATTTAGACTTAGTTTCTGCATGACTGCAGTAAGAGCTGTGATTGGTACTTGCTCAAGACTTTTTCCTGACAGATATTTAACTCAAGTATATAAGCAACATGACCTCTTAAAAGAACTGTTTTTTAAAATAATTATTACTAAGGGGCCTCTTAAGAAAAAGTACATGATTATGTGTCTGAAATTAATACATGTTTCTAGATTAAATTTTCTATGTGTTTAGTTGAGTTATTATATTTTCTTCCTACTTACCACTTTGCTAGGGCAGTAGGAAATTAAATAATTTTGATTGTTTGACTATCGAAACAAAGCACTGTATTATACTTACTTAGGAATAGTCACATTTCAGTGAATTTCACTGATACATGCACAAAGAAAATGCCAGAAAAAATTGTTTGCATTTATTTTGCTACCTAATAATTCAGCAATAGTCTTTGAAGCAATGTGGGTTCAGATACTGTCTCATGGGCCTGTGGTACGCAGGTGAGGAAGTGCAAAAGTATAAACACACTGCAGAACTTAGAGATCTTTTTCCAAACTGCTGAGGATGTGGACTTCTACACTAGGCTCAGACTCACTTGAAATTATTCCCAGATGCCCATGAAACCATCCTATGGTTTGGGATTGCTACAGTTTAAAAATGTTTCAGTAGTCTCCCTTTTCAATAGCATCCTTAATAGAATCTCTTGTGCAGCATTTTTTTTTTCAGTCTGCTTTCTTCATGTCCAATGTGTCCTGTTCTTACAGACAGAAGAATATGGCCAGAACAAAGTCAGAAGGATAGAATCTCACAAATCTGCTTTTCCCATTAAGCAACTCCAATAATCCAGGATTTTTCTTTCAGGCTCTGCACAAAATTTGATGGATAAGGCTTAACAGCAGAACTTAGTAGTACTAAGCATTATGTGAAATGAATGATTTTCCCTCATAATGTTTCAATGGCGTTTTTCAAATCTAATGACTGTTTCTGGTTTGTTTGTTTAAGTTTGTTTCTGGTTACCACACAATTTTTTTCGTTTTAGAATAAACTGGAGATGTTTAGGAAACAACAGCTTGCATATAAAAATAGATGTCAAAAATCCAATAGATTGTTGTCCTTACCATCTGTTTTCTTTGATTCGTCCCCCACACTACATTTATATTTTCTGTCCAATTTGTTGTCTTCCTTTGATTCACCTAGAAAGAAGTAATAAGAAACATTTAATGCATTTCAATGCATGAAGAGTGCATTTTAATGCTTGTAACTCAATGAAATTGCAACACCAAAGGAGATGTTGTTCCTTAGGAGGAAAGGTCTGAGTTCAAAAAGAACTTAATTAACTCATTTCCATAGAACAAAGCACCAGAAAACATGTATCCAACTCCTACAGATAAGCAAGATTTAAAATCCACTTATAAATTTCTTCCAGTTATCAAAACCTTTTAAAGTTATATGCAAACTCACAATGCCTCTGACTGTATGTTGGCCATTAAAAACTTGATCATAAGCTTCATTTCAGAGTCTGAAACATTCATGCTTTCCAAAGAAATGAGAACCTGCAAGGCTTCATCATAAGGGTTCTGTTTTAAAGAAACATCTTAGATACCCTTAACGCGCCTATGTAATTTTGCCTAATTTTCTCTTACCAGATTCCTCTTATCCATTGATTCGTTTGTGTTGGTATCAGGAAACAGTCATCCTAGCATTGATCATTGCCTTTAGAGTCTATGTAGCAAACAAAAAAATCAAGGCCTTTGGCACAGCAATGGTTCATACAGAATGAAAATAGCAATTTAAGATGGGGTGTATTTTATTAAGCTGGGAATGTCAACCAAGAGTAACTCTTTTTTTGGTCCTCTATTAGCCATGCAGCAAAGCACATCAGATCTTACCAGACCATCCCTTCATTGAATGAGAATGTTGAATGCTAGATCAAATAAAAACTTAAATGGAAAGTTGTAACAGAACAGAGCTATTCAGCTGCAGTATCCAAACAGCAAGAAGGGCCTTTTTCCTTTTGTGATGCACATCTCAACACAAAAAGCTGTAAAAGTCTCACTTCAGAATTTTTTACATGTAAGGTTGTATTACAGTGATGCTTATTCCATTTGTATTACTATTTTTGGTACTATAACTACTTCCTAGCCTTTGGATCAAGATTAAAGGTATTAAGTGTTAAAGAGGATATTATCTGCCTTCCAAATACTCATGGGCAGTGGATATTTATTTTTGGAACAGCTCAAAAAAAAAGAAAAATTTAGAGAAATGAGGTCTCCCTCTTCCACAATGTGCCTTAACCATTAGCATATTCATTATTCTTGGACGGTAGTTGATCAATCTCTCTCTCCAATTACGTTTCATCATAGTATAAAAGAGGAATGATTTTCAAACCCTAAATATTTAACAAGATGGAACTAAAGTATGTTCTGTTCAGTTTTTATTCAAAATTTTTCATGTTTATCTTCCTAAGCTCACTGTGTGGGTGAAAAAAAAAAAATGAATGCAAGATGATACAGGACAAGCAGCACCCTCCTCAGCTGCTCAGACTGCCACTGACCTGGGGTCTTTGTACAAAGAGGTTATGAGCAGATCCAACAAAGTTTAGGTGTCTGTTTGATTAAGGTGGTCTTAAAAAATAAGGACATAGTCTTCAACTGAAACTAATATGCAGAAAAGTATTCTTGCATTTCTTCCACCATCATACAGCTGATGGTAATGATAAGCTAACAAACCTTTTTTGACCATTGCATAAAAAAGTTGCTTGACCCTAAGTGTGTGCAGGAAAAAAATGCTGAACATCTACACATGCACTGTTTCAGAGTTTGATCTCCCAGAGAAAGCACAAGGCAGTGTATGACAGAGAGACTTTAAACTCACTGCATAACACAGTTTCTGAACTTTCAGTGAATATTATGAAAAGGGAACTTTTAAGTAATGTAATATCTACCCTGCCAGCAGCAGAGCAGAATAATGATCATAATGATCTTTTTGAAAGAGATTACAGAGGCAGAGAAATAATCAGACAAATATATTAGAGGAGATATTAACATGTAGGCATAAAGGAAGCTGTGGTAAATCTAGACATATGAATGTTAAGATTTCATCAGTCCCCAGAGACTCTGCAGTGATTGCTCCTCATAAAGGCCTTATCCATAAATAAAGGAGAAGAATTTCTTTTCCTGAGGAAGACACTAATTTTCGGAAATCATTATAATTCCTTTCAGAGCACTTTTGACACCTGCAGCAGAGACAGACTGTCGAAAAAAGTACTAGCAAAATCACTAGAGCACACTTAGTTCCCATATTGCTAGAAGCATGCAAAATGAAAGATTCAGAAGTAAAGTCTGGTGCAGTCTAACTCTCATTTCATATGTCCCTTTTTTTGTCTTCCCAAGGGGCCCATTCATGTTCACACATGTAACACTGTCTGAAGAAACATCCCATACATTAGAGAGAATGACAGCTTTGATCCCACAACCCTTCCATTCTAAAAAAAACCCTAATTACAAAGGAATTACTGGGCCAGCAACCCTAAGAATATTATCAGGAATGTTTTAAAGAGAATTTCTGCATCTCCTGCCATCTAAACTCACTGCTTGAGCCTGGACTTTCAAAGCCTAAATGCCCATTCAGTCTTTTTCTAAAAGGAGGCTTCTGAGTGGTTTTACTGCTGCTCTTGGACTGCATGATACTAGCCAAGTTTGTGACAAGACACATGTGGCTATAATGCTATTTTTTGATATTGGCTCCAGGGAGCAGGATCTGTGCAGGAAAGGACAGTGTAATGGCCGAGAGAGAAGGGATCTCTTCTGTTTGGTTTAATAAGTTTTTTTCATGTTTAATGGAATTTTCAAACATTTTTCCACCTTTTTTGGGTGCAGAATGGGATTCTTATTTTAACTCAGTTCCACAGCAAGTTAAAAAAACTGGAATAAAGTTTCTGTGTAAACAACCCTCAAAAAATAAAGGCGAGTGGTTGTCCTTATAAAAAAATAAACTGAACAAAGGAAGGATAGATAAAACAAATCCTAAAAAAAGACTGGAGAAAAATTCTCTGTTCCAAAACATATTTTGATCTGAGGCTCAAATCAAAGATGCATTTAATTGGCTTTTAAATGAGTTTAGAAGACAACTTTGGCTTCTCCTACCAGTTACTCAAGCAATGACATTGTTCATTGAAGCAGGTTATTTGTTTCAGCTTTCCATGCTCTGTATCATAAGAGGCTTCTTCAGTTCCATGAGAAAATTAATTTTTCCTTTTTCCAAGCAAGGATGGCGAACCCCATCTACAGAAGAACACTACTTGGAATTTAATTTAGTTTTTGATTCCCATATGTAGGTGACTATGCCTATGTTCAGGAAGAGACTCTGGGCCCAGGAATGCTTTATCAGGACATCAGGTTCCCCTATCACTAAAGTGAGTTACTGGTTTTAGGGCTGGATTTATGCTTTGAAGTAGAAGAAGAGAACTCACCATTCTGGACATGCTGTTTCTCTCCTCCCACAGTATGATGAGGATCCATTTTCTTATCTGTCCTAGCTGCATTTTTCCCTTGATAGGCTTCGTGTTTGCTCATACCACTTTGCCAAGTGCCATTTACAGGATTCTTGTTGGAATCTGTCCTTTTGCTTTCCCCAGGATTTGGTTCTTTACTCTCTTCTGTCTTTGCTTCTGTGACATCTTCACCTGGCTTCCCATCATGTTCATCTCTTTCCTTTTCTTCTGTTCCCTGATAAGCATTTTCCTCTGCTTCTCTCTTAGCCTTTTCTTCTGCATCTTCAGCAAAGAGAGCAGCCAAGCAAGGAAAGAAGTCACAGCTATCAGTCAATTTGACAAGAACAACTCACGTATCTAAATCTACTTCAGCTTTTCACATGCAAACAAATTTACTTAGATAAATATAGGAACTGATCTGACAGTGGAAAAAGAACATAAGAGGACATTTAACAAAATATTCTGAGAACAACTGGTTTTCAGGGGACAACCCTGGTTGTCCTAAATATATTTTATGTGTATGTCTTTTCTTCCCATTTAAAGTTCACCTTGAAAAGGTGAACTCAAAATTCTTGAATGGCAAAAAGAGATACTAGCTACTGAAGGCTGTAGGGATGTCTCACAGATTTCACAGAATATTCCGAGTTCGAAGGGATCCATAGAATGCAACTCTTAAGCGAATAAGCCATTCAGAGGTCAGTCTCTGCTCTAAACAACTGAGCTAATCTCAGGGTCTCATAGCATACAGAAGGATTCCTCTCATTTGGAGATGTGAAAAAAAAAAGTTTTATTCTGCACCTGAACCACAGGACAGAACTTTGTCTCGGGAGAATTGGGCCTGCTACAACACCATTGGATAAGTGTCTCTTGTCAAAAGTATTGTCAGAAAATACTTTATCTAAATGGTGCTTTGTACATTAGCGTGTTAGTTTTGTCAGTTCTTTTGTCTGTTGCTCTTTCATGATGATCATTTGGGCAAAAAAAAACCCAATCGGTAATGATCTCAATTTTATCAAACAGTATGAGAAATTTTTATAAATATCATAGGTTAAAAACAGCTCACTGAGGCTTCTAGGGACAATGCCATTACCAAAGGGAATACAGTATTTTACGAATAATTTATTATACTATTAGCTACAAAAATAGCACTAATAGGTTCCTTCCTTTCTGATCCCCAATTATTATTTGCTGTCAACAAACAGTAAATGTTTCTGTATTCTCTTAATAATAATTGTTTTTATTGGCAGACTGCAAGACACCAGTTTGTCAAGGGTCAGCAATTTAAGCCCCTGCTGTGTGGTAGGCCTTGCTACAAGATAGGCAAGGAGGGTGATGCAGAAAACTTGCTGCAAGTCAATAGAAAATAGCAGCTGAGCAAAGATACTGAGGGCAAGTGGAGTGCAAAATCAGTTAATTAGTCCTTAACCCATACAAAGATATTCTGGGCTGTATGTTTATATAACTCTTTCAGGATATAAAAAATATGCATGCTTGTACTGCTAAATGTACCTAGAAACATAGAAATTATGTAAAAGTCCCTCACAAGTCTGTCTTGCACATAGGATTTTTATATTGTTTATGCTTAGTCAAGAAAATATATAGTGAAATTAAATTCTTAAAACTAGTTACCTGTATTGTAACTTCATTCACTTATCACTTTTATATCGCAAGGCACTGAACATGTTACATGCTTTGCTTTTTTGGTTAGCTTTAATTTGGTCCATAGGGAACTGCTAGATATTAAATAAAACAAAAAAACAAACAAAACCAACCAAACAAAAACCCCACAACAACACAAAAACAAGCAAAAAAAAATACCCCAAAACACACACCAGGGGAAAAAAAAAAACCACAAAAAAAAAAGCACCAAAACTAAACAACCAAAAAAAAAATCTCTGGGAAATAGATTTTAAATTATGCTTTTGTTTTCATCTTCATGGAATGCCCATGAAGAGTTTTTCCTTAATGGCAAGTTTTAATCACAAAGGAAAACTTGTTTTGAATAATACGTGATTTCCTGAATCTTAAGAGAGGTCTTTCAATTGGAGAGAAAAAAATCTGCTCTGACACTTTGGGGAATTGTGCCAAATCTTTAAATCCCAGTCACATATTACATCAAAATCAAACTCCTTCAATTTATATGAAATAAAACAACTCCATTAAATAAGGGATTGAGCAACCACCATTCAGATAAGAGAATAAATTGTATCACAGTTTCATGGAGAAAAACAAAACCAGTGACCGATTCCTTCTCTTTTTTTTTGCTCCAAATCTGGTCTAAATCACCTGAGGGCTCTAGGATACCTTGCACAATCATTCATACCCTTGAGCTGAGGGAAATTTATACCTAAATAGTTCTCAAAAGATGGCTCTCGGTATTTCCAAAAGATCTCAAATAATAGAGATTTGCTAATGTCTAACTTATTAGACATTATAATAATGTCTATAATAACCTGCCACTTGTTTCTCCTCTTAATGGTCCAGGATATTTGAATAAAAAATAGTTTCCTTATTTTGCAGCTGCAGTAGTCTTCAAAAAACTGCTTTCAGCTATACACTTTCTTAGCTATAAACAAGATATCATAATTTTCATTGCTGTACTCTGCGTTTTCTACAACTGGTTCATATGTTTTTTCAACTGCAGTGGCCAAAACTGGACACATAATAACACTGAGGGCCTTGTCACTGCTGAAAAGGTGAGAAGAATGCCAAAGGGGTCCTAGAAGCAAAGTCTTTTGGGGGATTTTTAGTGTGTGTATGTGGGGAGTGTTGCTTTGATTTGTTGTTTGGTTTTTTTCAGTGGTGGTAGGATGTTGGTCAGGATGTTTTTCAGTTTCATGACAGTATTGAACCCTAGTCAACCTTCAGCCAACACAGCCCTCATATTCTTCTGACATATTAGCAGTCCTTCCCAGACCGATGACATCACACACCGTTTCAGCTTGCTTCCTAATTAATTTACTAAATTATCACCAGAAATACGAAACCAGCTGTGAATAGAGAATATTCTGTCCTTCTCCTCTGAACTATCCCCCAACTACCATCCATCTCTAAAAGTACCACCCTTTTGCAACCAGAACAATAAATAAATAAATAAATAAAATTATATATTTTTATCTATATATCTTTTAAATTTATCTATATCTATATTTATCTATAAATATAGATAAATCTAGATTTACAAATACCATTCCAACTATTTTTGCACCCACTGAGTCTGATCTGTGACTTTAGGGGAATTCCCTTTAATTTTTTTTCTCTTCCCATTGTTCACATTCTCTTTGTTATGTACATTTACACAGCATAAGAAGAATATAAGGCACAGATGAATCACAGTGTTCCTATCTTTCTGGATTCAGAGCGGGTCATTGAACTCAATAGGTGGATTTTTTCAAACTAACAGTTTGAGAATGGTTGGATTGAAGATGAGTTTGAGAAAGAAGAGGTGGACAGAATTTTATTCTTTCACTAAGAACCCTGGCTGTTACCTTTGGTGGCTTGTGCTTTCCATTTCTCCCTGTTCTGCTGCACCACCTCAGTCCAGGTGGCTTTAAAACATTTGAAGTCCTCAGTGAGTATGGAGCAGTTGAGTGAGGCACTTCCTTCGGACCCAGTGCTCTTGACACTTGATCTTTTTACTTCAGAGTGACTAATGCTATTCAAACTAGGACACAGTATCACAAAACACAGAACAAATTAGGATCCCATACACTCAAATACAGCTAAGAAAAAATAACAGTTGAAAGTCAGATAAAAGAGCTATCCTGGAAAAACTAAGCTTGAATCCCTTATCCATCCCATCTCTCCCACCCGAGGACAACCAATGTTAAAGTAAAGAGTACAACCTGAGCCAGTATTAGAAATAAAGGGCTGCTTTTCCCCGTCTTATTTTTTGGCATTCATTCTCACTAAGTGCTGTAACTACTTTTTTTGTGTATCTCCACTCCCTAAATATTACTGGAGAGTCAGCCAATTCTAGAAATCAAATATGTCACAGAAGGAGTCTCCTAAATTTCACCAATGGCAGGTATTAGGCACAGGTAAATCTCATTTAAGGGCTTGGGGACCTCACCTGAGGCTTAGGCATTCATTTCTGTTACAGATCCTACAGTTGACTTTTGATGCTTTATTGTGAACATTTTAACAAAGACAGCAAGATTACTGACATAGAAAGATATTAGTGTTTGGTCTTTGTTTGCCCAAGAGCAAAGTCACCTGGGAGAGCGAATCCTGAATTGATAGCCCTACTCTAGGGATCACTAGCCACATGGCATTTGAATTCCAAGATATGCCTTGTCAATTAAACTACTGAAAGAGTAGTATCTCTAAAACAGCAGTACAGGTTGAATGGTCCAAGACTTCCTACACCTAAACTCCAGGTGAATTTTTCACATTTGCATAACCCTAAATACTGTCACAAAAGTGTGCTTATTCTTTCCAGCTATCATTTCTGTTTCAATCCCATTCATACTCCTAGGCGCGGAGAAACAAGTTCCTCCCAATTACTCTCATTACATTCTCTCTGACAGTGACTAAGAGAGCACTGAGAGTGTATCTGAGTGCATGGCTACAACCATTTGTGCTTCTTGCCTTAGAAGGTATGACTCAGGCTGATGCCACCCTCCTCCCTCTTGGACCTCCTCCAGGCTGCACTTTCCCTGCACAAAGTTACCTCACAAGGTGAGCTGCAGTGTTGACAATGCAGATATGGATCCTTAAGCCACAAGAAAGACATACACTGAAGAGGGGGAAAATCAGGGCAGTTGATTGCAATGGCAACTCATAGAGTGAAGGGACAGAGTGCAAGGTTATTCACCTGGAACGCCTAAATCCAGACAGGCCAGAGAGGGAAGCTTCATCAATTAGCGGAGTCACAATTTTCTCTGTCATGTCGGTCAGCACAGTAAAGGTGGGTTCCACAATGAAATCAATGAAACCTGAGCAGAAACACAAGCAGAGTCAAGCAGGCAAGAGGAAGATCTATGTGGAATCTCTGCTTCAGTGAATACAGATGACCACACTGTAAATGACAGTAAGAAAATTATACCTTGAAAGAAGGACAGGCAGATACTAGAAAGGGAAAACTGAATTATACATAAATCCCTCACCCAAGATCCTCAATATAGCATGCAATGAAAGGAACCTATTTAAACATTGGAAAGAAATTCCAGCAAATCAGAACATAAACTCATCAAGACTTGTTTTATAAGAGGAGTAGTGTGATATTGAAGTCAAATTCCTAGTATATTTCGATAAAATTTAAAATTCACCTTCAAAGAAGAACTCTCTCAAAGAAGAAACAGCAATAATACAAATAACCTTGAACCTCCCTTATTTACATCATCAATATGTTGCTGTGAATTCCCTCTCCTCAGTGCTTGGCCGGTTTTTTCTTGCTGACAATAAAAGAGATCTAGATGCTTTTCCCACATTTTTTAATATTAAAAAAAAAGAGAGAGAAAATAAAGACAAAAATATTTTCTACTTCAGTATATAGTTTGACAGAAATGAATATGTGTCTGATCTGAATGTTGGGAAATGCAGACTGATGAGCTCTGTGGACATAAGGTTATGAGATGAAGGAAAATCTAAATTGTATGATGTCTTGGTTTGAAAGGCCAGGTGTCAGATAATGAAAGAAGGAGGCTCCCTTGAAATAAAGAATGTAAATTCCCTCCCTCTGAATTATTATAATTTTGAAACTGGAGGCTCTTAGGCAAAGATATGGGAGTAGGAATAACAGTTCTTTGTTAGGCAAAAAATAAAAGTGAAGTAAAAATGCAGTAATACAAAGCAACACTGACAGAGTCAGAATATGACCTGACTCACTGTCAGTCAGGGTGGTGGTAGTAGTCTGATTAAATGGTGGCTGCAGTCATCCTGAAGCGATAGATATGGTTCTTTTGAAAGCAGTGATCCTGTAGAAGGGTGTAGTTTTCTTCTGAAGATCCAGTGGTGGTGAAGATGGGCCTGGTCTTCCTCTGGGAATCCAGTGGAAAGGCTGACTCTGGTGTTTCAAATCTCATATTATATCCAGGTAGGAATGCCTGGCTCCTCCCCCTGGGTGGAGCATTTCACAATGGGATGATGTAATTTTATCAGTCATGCAGTGAGACTCAATGGTCCTTTAACAGAAGATATTTTCTGGAGGGAGGATTGGTTGTAGAAGAGATAAGGAAAACTGTCCCACCTGGTTGTAACAGGTGGCCAAATTAACAGAAGATAACTGCTCCACCTCTAACAGATGGCAATAGAATACACACCCCAAACCACATCTTCCATTTCCAACCCAAGATCCAACCCATTAGCCACCCCTTATTCTAGTACCATCTGCATCATACCCAAATCAATAAACTCTATCCATGGAACCTTACACACAATTCTCACTTAAGGCTAGGTTTCCCTGTAGTACACAATGGGCTTCTCCATCTTTCTGCATTACCCAAGTGTAACCAGGTCCTAGAGCAAGAACAATCCCATGGATGGATTTGCCTTTGCCTGAGATGGGAGTAATCCAGTCTTTCCTAAAATACCTTTCATGTGTACCACAGGAACTTTGTCTCCATGTACTGTGTGCAAGAGTTCAGACTAGGCAGGACCAGGTCAATTGATGGACCCGTGGGTGTTGACCATCCAGGTGACTTTTGCTAAGTTAATTTCCCAATTTCTAAAAGTTCCCCCACCAAGCGCATTCAAGATAGTCTTAAGTAGTCTGTTGCACTGTTCAACTTTCCGGGCATCTGGCGCATAATAAGGGATATGATATATCCATTCAACATCATGTTCTTTGGCCCAAGTGTTGATAAGACTTTTCTTGAAATGGGTCCCGTTGTCCGATTCAATCCTCTCAGGGGTGCCATGTCTCTACAGCACTTGCTTTTCTAAGCCTAAGATGCTGTTCTGGGCAGTAGTGTGAGGCACAGGGTAGGTCTAACTATCCAGTGGTGGCTTCTACAATGGTCAGCATGTAACGCTTGCCCTGGCATGTCTGGGGCAGTGTGATGTAGTCAATCTGCCTGGCCTCCCCATACTTATATTTGGACCACCGCCATATGGGCTTCACTTGCTTGGCCTGCTTGATTTCAGCATATGTCTCACAGTCATGGATAACCTGAGAAATACTGTCTGGTTAGATCCACCCCTCAGTCTCGTGCCCACTTATAGGTAGTGATGACCTGAGGCATCATGGGCCCATTGGGCTAGGAACAACTCTCCCTTATGTTGCCAATCTAAGTCTATCTTCGACACCTCTATCTTTGCAGCCTGATCTATTTTCTCTTTGATTTGGTGTACCTCATTAGTCCGACTCTTGGGGACATGGGCACCTACACGACAGACTTCTACAGGTAGCATCTCTACCAGAGTGGTAATGTCTTTCCAGTCATCAGAAGCCCATATTTGTTTTCCTCTATGCTGCCAGTTGGCCTTTGTCCACCTTTCCAGCTAGTCTCATAGTGCATTGGCTGCCATCCACAAATTAGTATAAAGGTATAGCTTTGGTCACTTCTATCTTTCTTTCCTTCTTTCCTTCTTTCCTTCTTTCATGTCCCAGGCCAGCTGAATGGCTTTGAGTTCAGTAAGTTGATTTGATCTACCTTCTCCTTTGGTGGCTTGTGCAACTTGTGTAGGGCTCCATACAACTGCTTTCCACTTTTGCTTCACAGGAACTATCACTGAAAAGAGCGTAGTGTGTTTCCTCTGCTGGTAGATGGTTGTATGGTGGAGCTTCTTCAGCCCATATCACTTGTTCTTGCTCCTTTTTGTCAGTGAAACTAAAGTTTTCACCTTCCAGCCAGTTTGTAATTATTTCTAAAAATCCCAGGGTGATTCAGGTTTCCAGTATGGGTGTGCTGTGTGATGAGGGCAATTCACTTGCTCCATGTGATTGTAGATGGCATAGTGGGTACAGGAAATCTTTCCTTTAACCATCTACACCAACATGGGTAGTCGGGGTGCCAGGAGGAGCTGTGCTTCTGTGCCAATCACCTCTGAGGCCACTTGAACTCCTTCACGGGCAGCCAAGATTTCCTTTTCTGTGGGAGTGTAGTTGATTTCAGACCTCTATAACTTCAGCTCCAGAATCCCAGTGGTCAGCCTCAAATCTCCCCAAGCACCTTCTGCCAAAGGCTCCAGGACAAGCCATGGTTCCCAGGAGCGGAGTCGAGCACATTCTTCATTCTGGTCCTGACCAGACTGAGCCAAGGGCTATCGCATGAGCGATCTCCTGCTCGATCTGGGCAAAGGCTTGCTGCTGCTCAGGCCCTACTGGAAATCATTCTTCTTGCAGGTAACCAGGTAGAGAGGGCTCACAATTGGGCTGTATTCAGGAATGTGCGTTCTTCAAAAACCTATGGCACCTAGGAAAGCCTGTTGGTGCTGGTTGGTGGAGACATCGCAGTGATCTTGTTGATGACTTCAGTGAGAATCTGATGGTGTCTGTCTTTCCACTTTACTCCCAGGAACTTGATCTCTCAGGAAGGTCCTTTGATTTTGCTCTTCTTGATGATGAAGCTGGCTTCCAGCAGAATTTGGATGATTTTCTCCTCTTTCTCAAACACTTCTGCTGGTGTGTTCTCCCACATAATGATTTCATTGATTGACTGCAGGTGTTCTGAAGCCTCACCCTTTTCCACTGTAGCTGGGATTAGTCCATGGCAGATAGTGGGGCTGTGTTTCCACCCCTGGGGCAGTTGCTTCCAGGTGTACTGCACACCCCTTCAGTTGAAGGCAAACTGAAGCCTGCACTCTGTGGCCAGAGAAATGGAGAAAAACACATTAGTAACATCAATATTGGCATACCACTTTGCTGCCTTGGACTTGAGCTTGTATGAAGTTCCAGCATGTCTGGCATGGCAGCACTCAGCAGTGAAGTCACCTCATTCAAGCCGTGATAGTCTACAGTCAATCTCCAAACTTGCACACAGGACAAATGGGACTGTTGAGGAGTGATTGGGCCTTTCTGACCACCCCTTGGCTCTCCAGCTCATGGATCATTTTGTGGATGGGGATCACAGCATCTTGATTCGTCAGATACTGCCAGCAGTGCACAGTCGAGGTGGGAATTGGTACTTGTTGCTCTTCCACCTCCACAAGTCCTGCTGCAAATGGGTTTTCTGATAGTCCCAGAAAGGTGTTTAATTGCTTAATGTCCTCGGCTTCTACAGCAGCTATTCTAAAAGCCCACCTGAGTCCCTTTGAGTCTTTGTAATAGCCGTTCAGGAGGAAGTTTATGCCCAGAATACATGGGGCCTCTGGGCTGGTCACAATAGGATGTTTCTGCCTCTCCTTCCTAGTCAGGCTCACCTTGGCTTCCAACAAGGTCAATTTCTCTGTGATCTCCCCATTACTCTGGCAATGGAAACAAGTTCTGCCCCCACGTGGCATTAGGGTACACTGAGCACCAGTATTGACTAACTCTTCATATTTTTGTGGCCCTGATGTGCTAGGCCATCAGATCCATACCTTCCAAAATGCTCAGTTTTCCTGTGCCTCTTCCTGGTTAGAGGCAGGGCCCCTGTAGCCCCAGTTATTATTTCTTTCCTGGGCATACATACCTTCAAGGGAATCTGACTGATCATACCCGGTAGCTCAGTCATGGGAGGCTGAGGCTACCTTCACTTTTGTGGAACTCCCAGTTAGTGTTTTCCTCCTTGAGTTGATGAACCCATGCTGCCAGGACAGAAGTAGGTTTCCCATCCCACCCTCCCATGTCTTCCCTATGATCATGCAGGAAGAACTAGAGGTCAGCTTGCGGAGTGTACCCTCTCTCTAGCTGGGGGATGTTTGGCTCTGACTTTGGGGCCTATGAGTTGCACTGGTGCTGCATTAATTTTCCTCACCTCCTCCCTCATCTCCTTTTTAAACTCTTCTTCGAATTCCTTAACCGTGGCAGAGACATGAGCCTGCATTGGGCCACTGATCATACTCTTGTAATTTCTAAGCTTGTGGGTGACAGAACACACTGTCTCTCAGTTGTTATTGGCATTAATCATTGCAATGAAGGTGATGTATTGAAATGACCCTCGATTTGCCAGACTTCAAAACATTTGCCCTGTGCTCCTGACCTTGACAGGGTCTTTATCACGCTGTCTGTCCTTCCCAAAGAGTGCTTTCAGTACTGCCACTTCTCTCAGCTGTTGGATCCCTTCCTCAAGGGTCTTGCAGTGCATTCTATGATGATACTCCTGCATTCTCTCTCTGTGGACAAACCTCTCTCTTACACTCATTAAAAGCTGCTCCCAGAAGGAAAGGGACCCTGGTTCCCTTATGAATATCTGATTCACACCTGAGTCCTCGGTCAAGGACCCTGAATTCCTGGCCTGATGGTGGCCTCAGCACCTTCCAGTTGCACGCCTGTACCCATAAGATCCCAGATCTGAAGTAACCAGGTTGTATATGCCTCACATCCCTGTTGTACAATGTCTTTGTGCAGATTACAGAGATTTTCATATGGCAAGGACTCGGAGATAATCACAATCTCTGACTCTCCTGTGGCTTGTGAGGGCCCTCCTTTCTTATCCTTATCTGGGTGCTCTGATTTCATTTTAGGCTTCCTCATTTCCACAGGGGTGACTGCTGCTGACTGTGACTGCCCTTGCAGTTCGTCTGGAACCTGGACAGTTGTAACATCTGTGGGTTTCACTGCTGCACTATTAGACTCTCGCTCTTTGAGGCAGGGGGAGGGCTTCTCAGCAGCTGGCTATCTCCTTCACCAGAACTCCTACCCAGTCTGGGTGGTTAATTTCTAAGGCAGGCCTGTGGGGCAGGGTCATGCAGTAGGGCAGCATCCCTAGTCTCTGGGGCAGCAGCAGGTTCTGGGGCAGCATCCCTATTTTCTGGGGTAGATATCAGGGTGGTTATCCAAGTCAATCTTCTCTTATCTCTGAATGCTAAATAGAATGAGCATATCAGAAACACCAGCCATGTATGATATTATTGGAAACTGGTGGGGCAGACCCAGAGCTGTTATAAGGGTTGGGAGAAAATTTGCCCCACTGTAATTTAGTCACAGTAAGTACCATTATTGTAGTATGTTGCGGTGTGTCTTAAGCTTCTGGGTCCCTTTCCCAGGTGTGCCTATATGCCTCTCCCTTCCCCCTCACCCCCTTGCTTAGTGTGTTGTGTCAATCAGGCTTAACATTCCAGCAAGGCATCCTGTGATTGGTCAAGTTCAAAAGATGCCCCTATGCCCAGGGGTCATTGGCCTATGTCTAGGTGTCCCTCGTCCCTTGAGACCCCGCCCCTTTCACCTGGTTGGTGTTCACCTGTCCCCCCCCCTCCCCCTGCCCCAGGAGCTTAAAAAAGTGATCAGGCCATGTGCTCGTCATTCTGCTGGAGCAGCTGCTCCCGTCCAGACCTCTGTAACCATGGAATAAACTTCTGGACATTAAACCTTCCAGCGGAATCCTCTCCTTTTTCTCTTCACCATCGCCAGAAGCTCTCTCTCCTGAGGTAAACGGAGTTCCTGACAAGCCTGGACTTGCTCAGTGCCCAGCTGCAATCTCCAGCAGCCAAGGTATCTCTGGGGTGATTTACACCACAGTTGCTGCCTTTGGCCCAGCAGCGAGGGTCAGACTGGCCCAGGCACCATCTAACTGATAATATTGGGATTCATATTCCAATAGTAGTAACTCTCGAAAAATACACTTAGTGTGTGATGTGCCCGCCTTCCAGAGGAAGTTAAAAATCCATGATTTTCTCACCTTATTAACCCATAAACTGGATAACAGCCACAGTAGCCTTAGTTATAGGACCCATGTTTTGATATTTCTCCCTGCAAATGTGAGAAATATAGTCATGACCATGTACCCTTACCAGGGTAAGCTAGACCACATAATGACACCTAAAGAGCCTTCTATGTCTCTATGTCCAGCGCACAAAAATTATATTATTTAAGAACTGTTATTCCTTTTTCTACCCTTTTTCTCTCAGTGCCTGCAAGCCTCACGTTGGGTGCCAAAATTTGTCTTGGTTTGAAAAGACAGGTGTCAGCTAATGAAAGCAGGAGGCTCCCTTGAAATGAAGAATTTAAACTCCCTCTCTCTGAATTATTGCAATTTTGAAACTGGAGGCTCTTAGGCAAAGATATGGGAGTAGGAATAACAGTTCTTTGTTAGGCAAAAAATAAAAGTGAAGTAAAAATGCAGTAATACAAAGCAACACTGACAGAGTCAGAATATGACCTGACTCACTGTCAGTCAGGGTGGTGGTAGTAGTCTGATTAAATGGTGGCTGCAGTCATCCTGAAGCGATAGATATGGTTCTTTTGAAAGCAGTGATCCTGTAGAAGGGTGTAGTTTTCTTCTGAAGATCCAGTGGTGGTGAAGATGGGCTTGGTCTTCTTCTGGGAATCCAGTGGAAAGGCTGACTCTGGTGTTTCAAATCTCATATTATATCCAGGTAAGAATGCCTGGCTCCTCCCCCTGGGTGGAGCATTTCACAATGGGATGATGTAATTTTATCAGTCATGCAGTGAGACTCAATGGTCCTTTAACAGAAGATATTTTCTGGAGGGAGGATTGGTTGCGGAAGAGATAAGGAAAACTGTCCCACCTGGTTGTAACAGGTGGCCAAATTAACAGAAGATAACTGCTCCACCTCTAACAGATGGCAATAGAATACACACCCCAAACCACATCTTCCATTTCCAACCCAAGATACATGAATAAAATGTGGAAGTGAGTAGCTTACATACTTCCCTAATTCTTTTAGTACTTCATTTATGAAATTACTTAGTGCTGCAGGTAGCCAAGAAAACAACAAAATCCTTGATCCCTCCTAAGGCACATTGAAATTCAGGTTACAATTACTACTGTTACAAACCCCCACTATTACAAATTTTAGGTATTTTTAAATTTTTAACAATAAATTTTTCATTAACAATATTTTAATTTTTCTGGGCAAGCCATGATATATTTATATGCTACTGGTGATTCTTGATGATAACATGAACAACAAAAGAAGTGATCGTATGGTTCAGGCACCTGAATTCATGCTTCAATCCACATCTTGAGTGCAAAGCAGTTGAGTATCCTGCTAGTTCCATTTCCCTCCCCATCTTTTTGCTAGGTTTTGAAAAGGATGGATTATTAGGTGTATTTTCATGACAATCAAATAAAAAATGTTACTTTTACGTTATAGGCTGTAAATCTGGGGACACATGCAGTCTTATCTGAACATGTGAATCACATGCCTGCATAACACTGTATCAGTCTTATCTAGTAAAATTTAGAAAAAAAGAATTCCCAGGTAGTTAATCAGAAATGCATGCAGTATAAAACTTGAACGGAAAATTTTATGCTAGATCACAATGCAGATTGTCCCTGCAAAATTAATGTAATTTTTTTAAGCAACCAACTTAGAACAGTGTTAAATGTGCCACAGGAATAATAAGGATAATGAGAATTTGATTTACGCATTTGTGGCATTTGTGTGTCTGGCTGTCTATATGTCTCTTCCATTCTCCTTCACTCAAAAACTTATTTACCTCTTAATGACCAAAGAAACCCAAGTCATAGTACCTTGTCATTCTGCTCAGCAAGTAATACCACTGCCATTTGCTCCTTCACCACAAAAAACCCTGAGACATGCAAATCTCTGATACAGGACAGATGAATGCATCACTAACTTCAGCAGCAGGATGGTGGGACTGTTTCCTGAGATACTGAACAGTTACACATAAACACATTAAACAGTTGTGTTTAAGAATCAAGTGTTCCCTGTGAGAGGTCTTGCATCTCATCAACAAAGGTGAGCAGAGGTCTCAAAAGGGACCACAGGTAAACAAACTCAAATACATACGACAACTTTTCTTTGTTAAGTGGCATATTTTTCCTCTATTACCTGTAACATTAATAAGTTAATCAACTATGCTACTTTAAAATAGGGATTATAACAAAGTTGGAATCATAATCTGCTATTGTAGGAAAAGAAATTAGGACTTTATTAAGCATTATGTAACTTTTGCCATATTCCCACATGCCTTGCTCCCCTTGTTTCCTCTTCCTCTTTACCTGAAGAGACTGAGATTTAAATACAGTAATTTAGTTTGCTATTTAAAACCCTGAATATCAAATGAGCCTGAGTTTTAAAACCTATTAGTGGTAATGACCAGTTTAACATCCTTTTTCTCCTTCAACAGAATGAACATGATAAACACTTCTGTATGCTAGAGACTAAGATGATTTCACCAGTTAATACTGCATGTTAAGAGTGAATTCCAGGCATATGCCTAGTGTTCACTCGCTATACCTGTGAACATCAACATTGAAAAAAATGGATAGAGGACAGTTTCTCTAAAGTTCACCATAAAGCAAAAAATCAGCAGCATGCACTCATTAGCCTTCATCCACTGTTTTCTGAAAGTACATTTTTATTTCTTGATAGTAAAAGGACAAAAAAAATCATACTCTTGCATATATCAGCTGTGAAAAGAGGACAGTGACAATAAAGGTTGATCTTCAGTTACACAAGTTTCCTAGAGTTTGAGCCAGAGAGGTTTTAGCTCCTGATATGCTTGTTGAAAAATATTAAAGTCTTGGTCCGGTTTTCTTTGCAGCTTTTTTTCTCTCCCTCCACTCTGAACAAGCAGCTTGACTTCCAAACATAACTCTCCCAGTTTTTGTACTTCACTATGGTACAGAAACATTTGCCATACTCATTCTATTGAATAAGAAAAGGGATGATAAATTGGTCATCGTTGTTAACATTAATAGGTTTTCAAAATAAAGTTCAATAATTTATATTCATGGGGTTTTTATTTATCAGTTTAAACTGAACAATTTTTTCATAACCGGACACAAGAGGAGAAACACGTTCTTTCCTTTGAGGAGTTTTTTTTCTGTTGGATTGCTCAATTTTATAAACCATACTGCCAAAACCTGCCATCTGTGTGAGAATCTTTAATTACTGAAAATGTGTGCCTACTGATGTTGCATCTACAGTGATCTTACAGCAGCAAACCAGCAACTACAAACAAATTGAGCCACTAGAACACAATTTCTAGGCTGTGTCCTTGATAGAACCAAAAGCACAATTATATTTCACTAAGAACAAAAGTTTTTAATTTGTGAGAATTGATGGCTTAGTCCTTAGTGCAGATGACAGTCATAGAATCACTAATGTTGGAAAGAACCTTTAAGATCGTCAAGTCCAACCACATGGTGGTTGCATGCACAATTTGGAATTCAGTAAGAACTTACTTCTGCAAAGAAATGTAATTACTATTCCAGGAAACATTTTTTGAGACTATTAATTGGGTAAATAAATAAATGAAAGGAGATTATTTATCTGAGAATCTACCCTACAACTTTGAAAGTCTCATCTCAGCAGATAGCCAGAAAACAGGTGGTTGCAATTTAACAAAAGGGACATAAAGAAAGACACTGTCAAAAAGTGCAGCAGACTGAGAAATTAATAATTTTACAACGGTAGAAGGCAAAAATAAAGAGTAGTCTATTAATGTCAATGGATTACTAAACTGCACAAATGAAATAGTATATGACTAAATAAGCCTGCCTTCGCCTACTGACAAGTGCCTCTAAGGTAAATTGCATTTCTGATGGTTTAATATAACAATATTTTTCAGTGGCTTCACACAAGGGGCATCGGAACAGAAGATTCTTTCCTCTTCTGGTCTTTCTGAGCAAAAGAGCCCAAAAGGAGAGGACCAGGAAAACGGGCTCCCAAGCATGCACAACCCTATGTAGAGGGACCCTGGGGAAGGCAAAACTCCTTTTCCCTGTAAGGAGTGAGGAACATATCTGAAAGCTGATAAAACAGATGTGTAAGAGAAATATCTACCTGTAACTTCACTCACATCAACCAGAGAGGGAGAGTTTTTCTTCTCCCATAGCACAGAAATAAGCCTATGTCCAGGAGTCTTCAACATGAGTTTCAGCTGAGACTGTAGCACTTCAAGTTTGTTGCTGCTTTCCTCCACCCAGCTACTGGCAGAACACACAGTTTCTGGTAGGTTATTGTTCCAGAGGAGTAAATGCTACAAGCCTGGTAACCAGGCCAGGCTTGCATAGGGCTCTTCAAACTCAGATTCTTAGGTGAATTGTCTAAATTTCCAGAGCCAGAAAAGTCTGG
Organism: Melozone crissalis; assembly: GCF_028551555.1. Classification (NCBI taxonomy): domain Eukaryota; kingdom Metazoa; phylum Chordata; class Aves; order Passeriformes; family Passerellidae; genus Melozone; species Melozone crissalis. The sequence continues at coordinate 56,165,303 of NW_026535794.1, read as the reverse complement.
GATGCTGTCTCTGAGATAATGGCTTGCTTACCAGGAACAATAAAGTAATTTTTAACAGAAATAGCTCTTAGCCAAAGATATGAATTTATAGTTTCCTAGATTCAGGGAAATTTTTGTTTCATTATTTGAGAGAAATTTCTTGCTTTAAATTTTTCTTTGCTTTCTTTAATATGTTTTCTACATTTCTGTTTTTTTCAATTCTCTCAATTTTAGTGTCCATGTTATCTTTCCTTTTTCATTCCATTTAGCTACCTATTCTCCAGTTGAGGCTGGAACATGTTCATCCATCTTCTTCACGTACTTCGAAGGTATAAAATCCACCCACAAATCCACCTTTTCCATGTTCTCTTCATTGTACCAAGCCCCCTCAATAGTTTTACTAGCCCCTCTTGTTCTTTCACTAAATGTGAGGCTTGTTACCTCATGCTTCCCCTGCTTTTTCACTCAGTAACTGAAGAAGAGGTAGAGAAAGTGCTGTTAGTGAGTCTGTAAAAAGATCTCTTCTTCTGAATTAGTGTCAGAGGATAAGATTTGCTAGTTGCTTGGATTCGGTGAAAAATAATGTTTGGTTTAAAGCATCGGGAGGGAAAGGGTGAATAGAATAAAGTATTTTGTCCAGGTCATCAAAGGAACAGACATTACATTTTCATGTACACCAATGACATTCATTCACATGATATTCTCATGTGTGCCCTGTCTTCACAAATCATAAAATTATGGAGTAAGTGTCATAACCAGGTACTGTAGTTATTTCTGCAAACACATCAGAGGTAATTTGATTACTGTATTGGAACCATCACCATAAATTCAATGGCTCCTCTTTGAATTGTTGATCTGGGCAAAATAATGCCATTGCACCTTATTTCCTCTCTTTAACATAATTCCAAATTATATCACCAGGATCTTAGTACTATTGAGAAGATGAAGTTTTTCTTTTAAGATGCTACTTTGCATGCACCAAAAGGGACATACCTATTTGAGACTGAGCAACCATAGTAGATGTCCGATCACATAGAGGAGAGAAGGGCAGCCCTAGTTCTGCTTCTTTGTCACCCTGGAGAAAAAAATTGAGAAGAAATTTTAAAAAGACAAGACACATTGCACTTTTCATATGTTATGTCATTACTGTAAAAGCCTCTCATTTTACTTTCTTTAATTAAGTTTGGATTTTGTTTAGATTGGGGTTTTTAAACATAAATTGTGGAGAATTTGAGTCTCGATGGAAATGTTATAGTCCAAGCAGAACTTAGTGAATTAAGCATCTTGATTCCAGTGACTTTTCATTAGACCTTTTCCTTCTTGTTTGGTACTTCTATGCACCAACTAAAAACCCCTTGAGCACAAGAATGCTTCTCACTGCAGTTCTCCAGAGAGCTCGGTTTTTAGAGCAAATCTTTGATGAGCAAACATCACTGTCAGGACTGATTTTTCAGTTCTTCGCACCCTTTAGATGAGACTGGCTGGACGAAGATTAGTAATTTTTTCCAAAGAAAACACTAAGTTTTCTATGAGAAAGTAACCTGCTTGGTTGATGTTGGGACAAGCTGTGGACATTATCTACCTGGATGTGGATTGTCCACCTGTCAGCAAGTGGTGGTAAGTAGCGTCTTTTCAAACAAGCAACCTGTCACAAGCGGGATACACCAGTATTCATTACTGGACCCAATGCTGTTTAATATCTTTACAAGTGATCTGGATGATGGGATCAAGTGTACCCTGGTGAAGTTTGATGATGGTACAAACCAAGTGGGAAATGGAACACTTCTAAAGGGAGAGCCATCCTGCAGGTAGAGCTGGACAGGCTGGAAGAGTGGGCTTACAAGAACCTTATGAAGTTCAACAGGGACAAATGTAAGGTGGTACCCCTGGGAAAACATAATCCAGGACCACAACACAGGCTGGGAACAACCCAACTGAGGAGCTGCTCTGTGGAAAAGGACCTGAGGGTCGTGTTGGACTAAAAGTTAATACAAATGTGGTGCTCTGGTGAAGAAAACAACAGAATTTTGGGCTGCATCAACAAGGGCATCACCAACAGAGATAATGAAATCATTATACCACTCTACTCAGCACCTGCCAGGTCACAGCTGGAATACAGTGTTCAGTTTTGGTCCTCCCATGCAAAAAAAAATAAGTGGATAGGCTGGAGAGGGTCAAGAGAAGGGCTACAGAGATGATGAAGCAACTGTGAAGCCTGTCATGTAAGAAAGGGCTGAGAGAACTGCATTGTTAAGCCTTGAGAAAAGAAAACTTGAAAGAGACCTTATCACCAGGTTCCCATATTTAAAGGGTGGCTACATAGAAGATGGAGACCCCCACTTTACAAGGAGGCACATGGAAAGATATGGGGTAATGGATACAAGTTATTCCTGAAGAAGAGATTCTAATTAGACACAGGACAAAAAATTTTCACAATGAGATCAGCCACTAAAATGATCCACCCAGGGAAGTGGTGGATTCCCCAGCACTGGACACTCTGAAGATTCAGCTGTATAAGGTGCTGGATCATCTAGACTGTGCTTTTGCTAAGAAAGGTTGGACCAGATGATCCTTCAGCTTCCTTCCAACCTGGTATTCTATGATGCTGTGAATACAACATTTCACATTACCTTTAGATTACATTTACATTTTAACTACATAAATCCAAACATGCCTGCCAGCCCTCAGAAGTGAAAGTCCTTTTCTAGAATCACAAGATGGAAGAAGATCAAGTGTTATAATCCAATATTTCCCAGTTTTCCAGTTTTTCAAGTCACATGGCCTGTTAATTTAATTCAGTCACTCTATAAGATTGCTTTATGTTGAGAAGATATGTATAGGATGACACAGCTGCACTACTCCCACAGAGCATTCAAATTTAAATAGCCTGTTAAATATACTGTAAAACAATTTACTTAAATTAGCAGGTCATTACAATTGTGCTGAATTTCTTGCCAGTGTTCTGACCAATGTCAAATAGAAGCTAAAATACTCAGGAAACATTGGCAGAGAAAGGCTTCTGTGGATATAAGAGCTGAATTCCTATTTTTGTTAATATAACATATATAAAAGGGGTGCATATTTTCTGTTAGGATTTTGTGTGGAACAACAAGCAATAGTATCCTTCTATTGTAGAACAATTCTGATTTGTGTTAGGAGCCTGATATACAAATATCAGGATAAAACACAAACTAAACACAGAAATATTTCTAAGTAATATTCCTTTACTGTGTCAGCTGTGTCACTCAGAAAAAACATCTCTCAATGCCAGCTCATAATTCTTCTCTTACTCCTTAGACCTTCTAAAAATCACAGTGGCTAATTATCTTGGAAAGAACACCTGCCTGCCTTTGTGACTGCTCCGAAAGACACTTGGTTTCTAAGCTGTTTAAGCAGCTTCCTAATGGCTAGCTAAAATGCATTAGTAGAACTAATTAATTAAGATTTGCTTTAAAAAATGCTCAAAGATGTTGAGTATAAAAAAACAGTTTTGTACGTAGAATCTTTCATACCTGCAGCATGGTCACTTGATGTATCAAGACCTGTGCCATGTCATATCTCAAAATACTGGGGATCTTTTCTTATATAGGTTAAGTCAGGCTTTATGTCTCTGAAGAACACTTAGCAGAAGGGACAGGAAAGGGTCTGCAATAAGTGACCATAAGGAAATACATTTCCAATCCTAGGTCAAGCAGGTTCCTTATAATCATAGTCCACTTGGCTAGTAGTAGTTCTCAATATCATGGTTTAGGGACAGTATTCTCCAATTTAGTGCTCCCACTAAAAACCTCAAAACTCACTACTTGCTCACTACCTATTACCCATTCCACTCCTTCTGCAGTGAAAGGTTGGAAAGGAGAATTGAAGGCATAAAAAAAGATATAGACTTAAGAACAATCTCTTGGAAACAGCAATGAGGTAAGAAAACAAACCATAATCACAACAATATGAATAGCAGAATTGTACAAGAGAACAGCAAGTGATTCACATGCAGATGCTCAGCATGGAACCCAACCTGACTGCTGCCACACTATCCCAACCCAGAAGAAAGCCCTTCCCCCATCTCAGGAAAATTATGTGAAGTGGTATGGAATAACGTCCAGGTTCTAGCCATGCCTTCTCTGGCTGCTGTAAAAATTACCCTGTCCTGTTTGAACCAGAACAGTACCCTCTCCTTATTCTATACCATTTGCATTATGCCCAGATGTTACGCTTTCCAACTATATATTTATACAGTTTTAGAGAAAATATATATATCTGTATGTGTTTACAAGCAGTATTATAATTTTTGTAGTCAATGGCCATCCCTTGAAGACATCTGTTGAGTTGATTTAGTCCATGACTATGGATTCTACCCATCCTAGATGTCTTCAAGGGCAGGAGGGCTGGTGTTCTGTTGGGTGTGTGCAAGATGCATCAGGAGCTCACAACTGATGTATCTGGAGCAGTCCATATCCACTCTTCATGGTGGCTATGGCATACAGTGGCAGTGTCATTCAGCAGCCAGTATCATACAATTCAACATTACAGATTGTTCTCACCCAGAAATCAAATCCCTTCAAGGTAATGTTTCCCTATCACTCTGTATTACACACCAAGTGCGCCCAGATCCTTCAGCAAAACAATCCCACATTTGCTTGAAGCAGGGCTAAGCCAAACTTCTTTCCAAACATATTCCTCATATGCACCACAGTGACTTTGTCCCCTTATATGGTATGTGGAGGCTTTAATTGCACAGGAGGAGCTCAATTAGTGGGGCATCTAGTATGGACTAGCCTGATGGCCTCCACAAAATGTAGATCCTAATGCTTGAATTTCCCACCACATATTACTTTCTACATGTTTTTTAACAGCCCGTTTTACCATTCAATATTCCCAGAGGCTGGTACATGATAGTGAATATGGTATACCCACTCCATACCATGATTTCTGGCCCAGGTGTCTTTGAGGTGATTTTTAAAATTAGTCCTGTTGTCTGACTCAGTTCTTTCTGGGGTGTCATGTTGACACAGAACTTGTTTTTCAAGGCCCAGGATGGCATTACAGGCAGTGAGCACATCTCCAGTGGTTGTTTCCACTACTGTAAGTACATACTACTTGGTGGGTCTGAGCCAGTGTATTGTGAACAATCTCCCTGGCCTCCCCATATTTATATTTTGACCATTGTCCCCCATCCCACAGAGGCTTTACGCACTTGGCCTCCTTGACTGCAGTGCATATTTCTCAGTTGTGGATAACCTGAGAGATAGGATCCATGGTTAAGTCCACCTTCAGTTACAAGCCCATCTCCTCCCTGTTACATCTCTTCCTTGATGACCTGAGGTATCATGGGCCCACCGAGCCAGAAATAATTCACCCTTATTCTGCCAATCCAGATCCACCTGAGACACTTTAATCTTGACAGCTCAATCCACTCATCCACTATTGCATTGCTCTTCAGTAACCCGATTCTTGGGTGTACTTGCATCTACACGACTTAGTTTTACAAGCCAGGCAGCGGTGTCTTGCCACATTTCAGCAGTCCGGATGGGTTTACTCCACACAGCCAACCGGTCTTTTTCCATTGGTCTGTGGGCCACCCCCACAGAGCACTTGTTACCATCCACAAATCAGTGTAGAGGTAGAGCACTGGCCATTTGTCTCATTCAGAAAAATCTAAAGCCAGCTGGACATCTAACAACTCTGCAGCCTAGATCCACTTTGTCTAATTGCTGCAACTCATCACATAGAACTCCATACAATAGGTTTTGATTTTCAGTATATTCCTACAAAACAGCCATCAGTAAAGAGTGCATATCACTTTTCATTTTCTGGTAGCTGATTATATATGGTGGGAGCTCCTCAGCACGTCATCTTTTCCTCCTCCAATGATGATAATAGTCTAAAATTTTTGTCTTGAGGCCAATTCGTGATTTGTGGTTATGCCTTCAGGCCAATATCCCTGGGCAATTAAGGGTTTCTATTTGAGCTTTCTGAGTGATCAGCACAGACCACTTAGCATGCATCTGAATGTGTGAAGAGGACTTTCATTTTCAATATCCAGCCTAAAACAGACTATCAGGGTGCCACGAAGAGCTGTACTTTAGTGACAATCACTTCTGAAGAAGTTAGAACTCCTTCTTCATAAACTGCCAGTAGCTCTTTTTCAGTTGAGGCATAACAGGCCTCATATCCTTTGTATTCCAGACTCCAGAATCACAGGGGTTTTCTTCAAGTCTCCCAGAGTACCTTCAGCCAGAGATTCAGGAAGGATCATGCTCCCTGGCTGCAGTGTACAGCACATTTTTCACATTTTGTCCTGCCCTAACTGGGCCTATTGCTCCCAAGGAATCTCCTGTTTAATTTGTTACAAATCTTGTTGCTGTTCAGGACCCCACTTAAAATGTTTCTTCTTCTGGGTAATTTGTTAGAGAGGGTTTACAATCTGATTGTAATCTGGAATATGCATCCTTCTAAAACCCACAGTACTGAGGAAAGCTAGTGTTACCTTCTTGCTGGCTGGTGGGGACATAGCTGCTATGTTTTTGACCATATCCACTGGAATCTGATAATATCCATTTTGCTATTTTACTCCTAAAACCTGATGTTCCTGGGTAGGTCCCTTGACTTTGCTTTATGGCAAAATTGACCTTCAGGAGGATGTGGATTATATTCCTTTTTCCAAAAAACCTCTCTCTGTTGTGTTGCACCATACAATAATGTCATCAACATGTTGCAAGTGTTCTGGAGCCCCACTCTCTTGAAATTTAGTCTGAATCAGTCCATGGCAAATAGTGGGGCTTCCACTCCTGGGGTGATCAGTTTCAGGTGTAGGGGACACCCCTCCAGGTAAAAGCAAACTGTGGCCTGCATTCTCTTGATAAAGAAATTGAGAAAAACACATTAGTAGTGTACATGATGGCACCATCTTGCTGTCTTGGACTCCAGATCATCCTTAAATTCCAACATATCCATCACAGCAGCTCTCAGTGCTGGTGTGACTGTGTTCAGGATACAGTAGTCCACTGTCAGTCTCCACTGGACTTACACACTGGCCATATGGTGCTGTTAAAGGGTGAGTGAATCTTGCTGACCACCCCCTGTCTCTCCAGTTCATGAATCAGCTCATGGATGAGGGTCACAGAGTCCCAGTTAATGCAGTATTGTTGATGATGCACTGTTGTGGCAGTGATCAGTACCTGTTGCTCTTTAACCCTCAGCAGTCCCACAGCAGAAGGGTCCTCTGGGAGACCAGGCAAGGTATTCAGCTGTCTAATGTCCTCTGTCTCCACAGCAGCTATCCCAAAAGCCCAACAATGCCCTCTTGGGTCCTTGAAATACGCTCTCCTGAGTGAATATGCCAAGGACACTCAGGACCTCTGCGCTAATCAGAATGGGGTATTTCTGCCTTTTGTTTCCAGTACATTCATCTGTTGGGATCCCCCTGTCACCACAGACACAGAGATAGATTCTGTCTGTAATATATAATGTAAAGTAATTAATGCTTAGGGGGAAAAAGTATAAAAATAAAAATTGTAAAATAAATTTAACATCCAACAAGCCTCTGACCATGGACAACCTGGAGACAGATTACCACACTGAAGTTATGAAACTCCTGGTGGCAGCAGGAGAAGAATGCCTCGTTAACTAATAAAAGAACGTGGCTGGCGCAGAGATGGGCTTCCCTTGGAACCATCAGGGAACACCCAAGGATGATCAGCACTTGGTAGATACCATCAGTCAAGATAACCGAAGTCTTCGAGAAACATACATCTGAATACACGAATTCTCCTGACATGATCAGTGTCCGCCACTACCCAGGAAACAGCAATTGTCCAACTCTGCACAGTAAAATTTTAGAAACTTCATACATATGCGAGGTTACAAAAGAAATTGGGGCACCTCTGCCTCAGGCATAAAAAGCTGTATAAAACAGCCCTGCTGGAGATGGCATTCATGAGCAAAGGGAGATCTGATGTGACAGAAGTCACCCATCTAGGTTCACCCAGTGTCGATCCCAGGCTCGACGCTCTCTCTTTGACTGTGGCTTCTGAGGACCGTATTTTCAGTCATGAAAATAAAATATTGTGCATTTATTAATTTGGCTTTCTTGTTGATCATTTATAACATGCCCCTATAGATCTTGATGGCATCAGGGTACAGGTGTGCCAGTGCCAACTAAAGCCTTATACTCTTGCAGGTCTGATGCACAAAACCATCAGATCCATACAGTCCAATTGATCAGGTTGTCCTTTTCCTCCTGCTGGAGGCAGAGCCCCTCTAGTTGTAGTTACAGTAGTCATTGTTCATGTCTTGTAAATGTGAACTGGATGTCCTTTCAAGAGGATCAGAAGAATGGATTCCATTCCATTGTGTCTGACAACTAGCCCACTGGAAACTGGAGCAGCATTTATGCTTGAAGAATTTTCTGTGGTGGTTGTCCTTCCTCTCAATTCACACACTCGTGCTGCTAGGGTAGGGGTGGGTTTTCCATCCCACTTCCTCATATGTACTCTGGGGTCAAGTAAAACTGCAGGTTATCTCATGGTGTGTGCCTTTTCCAGAGACTGTGGCCCATACTGGAGGTGCATAGGGCATTTCCCCTCTAACATGCTTGAATTTTTCGAGTCTGTCCACAGTCAGGAAGGAAAAAAATTATTTTATATTGCCATAGTAGTGTAGTCACCTGAAGCCCTCTTTATTATCTTTCCTTCATTGATATCAATGCTAATGAGTTTGTGTACAACAATAGTGTGCTGCATACAAACTTCTGCCACATGGATTGTGTAAGCTGGACCTGATCTGAGTCTGCAAGGGACTGCTTGTTACTTGAACCCTTATAGGTTACCTACAGTGCAGCTAATTCTTTCAGGTACTAGATACATTTCTCCACAGCTCTCCCCCTGCTTGACCACACTACTAGAACATACTTGCAAGAATTAATACCTTTCTCTCACACTTGATGGAGCTGCTCCAGAGGCTAAGAGTTTCTGTTTTCTTCCCAAACCCTTTGTCAATGCCCACACCCAGGACAGGTCTCCCAGTGGCATGGCTTCGCTACCAGAGTTAGGTACCACAACCTTGTGAACAGACCAAGCAACACTGTGACCACTCCATACATAGTAAACCTAATGCCTAGATCAAATTTGTTTCCAGCACTCTGGGGCCACATCTGCTGTTATCTCAATTCTTTGAGTCCCACAGTGGGTGCCAAACTAGGCTGTTTTGGTTTAAGAATGGTATTCTTAAATTTAGTACTCCCACCAAAAATCTCCAAACCATGACTGCTCACTGCTCACTGCTCACTGCTCACTTACTCCTCTCTTCCACTTTCCCTTCCCCTCTGCCTGCAGTGGGCTGGAAAGGACAATTGGAGGCACAAAGGTAAAGATTAGCAATTGAAATAACAATAATCTACTGGAAACAGCAATAAGATAAGAAAGTTCAAGAGAGAGGAAGTGATTCACATGAAAATGCTCACTGAGCACCACCCCAACCCATAAAACAGCCCTTCCTTCATCCCTGGAAAATGAAGTGAGATGGAATAACCTCCAGGTCCTAGCCATGCCACTTCTTGTCTACTGCAAAAAGTAACTCTGTCATGGCCAGAACTAGGACAGCAATTTGTGAGATGTGTGTTTTTCTTCTAATATTAAGTAGTGATGTACTCATTGATCTAGTACTCAATAACTTCAATGAACACAAGTCTATGCTTCATGGTAAGCTTAATGGTTTTCCTGAAGAGGAAATTATTACTGTATCTGAATTTGGAATTAGAATATGAGTTTTATATATAGCGTTATCTAAAAAAAAAATAAATCTGTCTACTAAATTAGGGTAGAATTTGTTGGCTGAAATTAAAATACTCTTTAAAACATATAACATAATAGATTGTCTTCATTACATGTGTAAAATAAATCAAAACTTGGAGGTTTTGTGGTCTCACATCCTAAAGTGAGGTAATCTTAATTTCCTCATAAGTCTTTAGCAGTCATGTATTTTATCACATCTAGTATAACTTCGAGATAGAAAAGCATAAATATGCGCAGATTTTCCCTAAAATTCATGTTAACATAATCCTACATGCATGAGCCTCCTGTGTGGCAAGACAGAATCAGTTGCAGGTATGAGCTATCTGCTTCCACCCAGTAAAACAACTCTTGGTTTGAAAAACAAACAAAAGGAATAATTTCAAAGAAAATTTTTGCAATATCCCTGTTAAAACAGGGATTACTGCAGTGTCTTTAAAAACAGATACCATTTTTTAAAATTGTCTGAGCTTCTAAAGAATTGTCATATTTTTCCCTTTTGCATTTAGATTTACTTTAGAACATGAAGTTATTGGACTTTGCAGAGAAAATAAGCACTTAAGTACTAGCACTGCTTAGGTTAGCAATTCACACTGGAGAAAAGTATCCTATACACTCCTTAAGTGCTCTGTTTGCATTTACTTATTTTTTTAAATTCTTTAAATACTTTTTATTAATCACTTGAGAACCTTATAATCATCACACAGAGCTCAATGATTTGTCTAGACTTGTGGGTCTGTCAACAGGTGATCCACTATGAACTGTAATTTTGATCAGTTCACTTCTTTTAAAGTAAGGGCAAAGTAGGCCTTTTTCACGTCCATTCCAACAATGTAAGAAGAGTTCTCCAAAATACAGCTACACAAACATGGTTTTATGGTTCTAGAGCTGAGTGACATATATTCCATCTTTTCCTAATTTGAAAGACTTATTAGCTTCCCAAATTATGATTTCTAGTATGTAGGCAATGTTTAAATCTATAGGGAATGTATCAGGCACTAGCTTCCTATGCCTAAGAGGCATAATAGCCAGTGACAATTGTGCTAGAGGAGAAAGCTCCATACTATTTGGGAGGTTCTTAAAAACATCAGAGAAAAAGAAACATATCCGTGTTAATATTTTCCTACTTCCTTACCCAATTCTACACACTGCCTCTCAACTGCAGAAAAGAAAAGAACTTCCCTAGCTTTACCTGTCTGAAGAACTCCTCTAGCAGAGACATGGTCCAGCGATGATGGAGATCCCAGGCCTTGGCTGGATGACTGATATCTGCTGTATGTAATAACAGTGATAAGGCTTTCGGCTTGTCAATTCTGAAAACCCAAAGGATCAAAAAAATTAATTGTCTGCTCTTGCAGGGAAGAATAACAAAAATCTTACCTACAGGAAAATAAGGTAATTATAACCTTTGGACAGGATATTTGTGAAGTGGTTTCTTTGGTCATAAAATCAGACAACTCTGAAAGACTGTCTTATTTCTCCAACATACATGATTCCTGGTTTAAAAGAGATACTAAGAAATGCAAAAAGAAATATTGCTCAGCTTTGCTCAGAAACTTTACAGGCTTGCTTGTCCACACTAGCAGTCTTGAAGAGCTGCTGTGCCCTCCATTTAATCAGTGCTGTATTTTATTCAGCTTAGAAGAGAAAATGGTCCCTATCATCCCACTGTAATGAACAGTGGGGATGTCTGGGGCTCTGACAAATCTAGACAATAACTGATAAATTTTTCTCTGATAGAAAACTAGTATGAGTACAGAAGTGAATCCTGATTTCACAGAAAAAAAGTGCTGGTGATTTCTGATGACCATAACCTAAGAGGCTAGCCCATGAACCCAGTAAATAATGCTTTCTTGATATGGGTGCTCTCATTTTTAAATTCTGCTTTTTGGCTATCCAAAATGATTGAAGGAGTTGTAGCTTTTGAGGGGATCAGATGGCCAGCAACACTCTGCTCTGATACAGGTATAATACTGACATAGATATAATTCTGATACAGGCATAGTTCTGGTATATCTGTGTCCAGGGTGGATAACTGACCATCACTCAAGGCAATGTAGAAGGAATTTTTGGGAAAAAGCTGTCGACAAAATACTACAGCTCGCAGTGGCATACTGGGAAGAAGAAAAGGCTTTCCCCATACTGCTCCATCTGTTATTTTCCAGTCCTTCCCTCAGTGGATCTCAAGTTTTCATCTGTTCTCTGTTTGTGAAGAAGGTGTCACCACTTTTGGGGGTGACAGCTGATACCATCTGCATAAGGGCAAAGTGCAAGATATGTTCTGCAGGTCTTATAACCTAAGTCACACTCAGTTATAGAGGTTACTCTAATGAATCATGTCCTTGATGTTACCCACCAGGGAAATGCCCAATGAGGCTGGTCCCAACAATGGTGACATTTGAAAGCTTTGGGCCATCAGCACAGAATATAGATGTGCGTGTAGGCATGTGCCCATCCCTTCATAAGTGAATTAATTCAAAGTTCACCAGCAGAAAGAAAATTGCTGTAGATATCAAAGAAAGAGAGGGCCTCTGGAGAGGTGCTTTTGAATTTTAGTACATTGGCAAAGCACCAGCTGAAATGCAGCCCCCTCACTGGGCTATGTTGTGAAATGACTCACCCTTCTGGTTGCTGCAAAGCATTCTTCATAGCTTTGATTTGCTGGAAGTGACAGGACATATCAGTAGCCAACACCATTTCAATGACTAGAGCTCTAAATTCCCTTTTGGACAGCATCACAGTGAGGGCAGCAAGGAAAGAGAAGCACAAAAACCACCATCAGATACACTCCAGTCTCTTTTGTTATCTGCAAATTATTGGCAGAAATGCTTTTGTATGTAACTCTTCATTCCTTTTCAGGGATGGGGAAGAGGATGAAGGATTTTCTGCACAAACACAGAAAGGGGAGGTATGCAAATGAAACCAGGTGGCTAATCTTTGGTAAGAGAAATATTAGATGTTTTCTGAAGAGCACATTGGCATTAGTATTCCTTTTTCAAGTAAGCACAAACTTCCTAAATTGTTTTCTTCTCTAGTCCATTCTTAGAGGGAAGGGAAAAGACTGTTTAAAGCCTCGGAATCAGGTACCTTGATTCAACTGGTCAATATGCATGTTTAAAGTTGATTCATATGGTGGAAACTCACCACATTAAAAAAATTGCCTAGTATTTATGATGCATATATGAAATAAAGACCTTTGAGAACCTGCACTACTTCCCTGCTATTATTAATTCAAAATATTCCTGTATGAGATTTTGTAAAGCAAACTTGCTGTCCTGTTTGTTTTGTTTTTCTGGACTAGAGTTGATTTTCTTCTTAACTAGTAAAATGCTGTGTTTTGGGCTTAATATGTGAATAATGTTGATAACACACTTGATGATTTTGTTGTTGATAAGTAGTACTTACTCCAAAACACAGACTTTGGAGTTTCCCATACTCTGACAGTGAGCAGGTGCACAAGAAGCTGGGAGGGAGCATAACCAGGACAGTTGATCCATCTGGCCAAAGACATACTCTATATCATAGAACGTTATGCCCAATATATAAACTGGAGCCAGTGATCAATACTTGGTGACAGACTAGGCATCAGTCAGCAGGAGGTGAGCAATGGTATTGTTCATCACTTGTTTCTCTTGGATGTTATTTCTCTCTCTCTCATATTTTCATTACTCTTATCATAATTATCATCATCACCATTAGTAGTAGTATTGCAACAGTAGTTTAGGCTCCAGTTGAAATTTCTCTGAAGGTGGTATGGATGTTCCTAAACAGTTTAAAATACCAGAATGTTGTGATCTAGCACACAATAAAAATTTATTTTCTCTTTTTCTCAATTCAGTCTCTACAGATTACTGGAGGAAGAACAGCTCAAGTTTAGCATACCAGCTCAAGATTTTGAAGATCAAAATGGGTCAGCACTCATTTAAAAATAAATCGCTACTGTCCTTTTTATGAACATCTCACTAAGTCTATTTTGATGATTCCTCTCTTGCTCATAGTAGCTGCGCTCAAATTCCAGCCCCAGTCCACCACAGTGCACAGGCCCGAGACTGCTGTGCTTACCTAATCCCATGGGTGTCACATAATGGATGCTTCACCACCACAGTTCTGCAACACTGATGGTATCAGTTGGCCTTGATCTTCGCCCCCTATAACCACCTCCTCCTCCCAACCCATGAGTACAATCAGTTGCATAGTTAACAGCGTCCAAATAATTATATGATGGATGAAAAGTAACTAATTTTGTTTTAATTTTTTTTTTTAATTTTGCCAGGTAAGTTTTTAATTTTCCTGGTAAGTTCCCAGCAGCACAAATGTCTCTGTCAATACAACCAAGAGAAAAGAACCTAAATGCATAGAAATACACTTCTACAAGAATATAGTGTGATAATGCCGTGGGAACAATTAAAACAATTAATACTGGGAAACAGAAGACTTTTCACTACATCCCCTGGACTACAACTCCATCATACTACTCTGCATGGGCTACTTCATGTGTAGCTTATTGCAGTAGGAATACAAAAACAAAGGGCTCCATTCAGGCAAATGACTCAGTAATTGCAGTGTAAGAATGTATATATGCTTACAAACCCACAGATACTACATTCCCTTTCATAAATGTAAAGCTGGAACATGCACATCCTTTGACCTCTGCACATATTTCAGATCATCATTTTCTCTGAAGCAGAGATGAAAAATACTCCTGAAATGGTAAAAAAAAAAGGATTTGACTACTGAAAAGTTCTTATTTGTCACTTCAAACAACAGGCATCACAACAGCCTATGACTTTGAAAATCAATAGGTAAAAGTTATAGGTAATGCATGAGAGATCTCAAAAGATGTAATACTTGACGATTATAAGTTTGTGCATTTGACAACAAGTTGATAGAATGCTGAAATTCATTACAGAGAGAATTGAAGATAGATATTTACCCATTTCTTGGTTTTGCATCTGAGTCAGATTAGAGCCTGGGATACACACAACTGTTATTTGTGCTCTGACCATCTTGAGCCCTTTGTTTCTGCAATCATCTTCAAAGTCTACACTACAGATTATGGTGCTGTGCTCTCCATGCTGCCTAGCAGCTCTGGCTAAATAGACCCTGGAAATATTTTACAAAATGTGTTTCCACTTAAGTGTCTCTTGACTATGTTTAATTATTCCAATAATGCACAAAAGCCTGTTAACATTTTACATTACATACTTTCAGAGTGATCTGATTTTTGTCTGGGCTAACATCTTTCTATTAGAGAAGCGAAGTATATAAAATCAGAAGAAAAGCAAGTCAACTGAAACAGTTTCCAATTTCTTTTAAAGAATATATTTGACAAACTCAAAGACTAAATGAGGTAAGAGAAGAGGCTGCACTACTTTTAAATATCAATACATTGCTACAAAACTGTCCAAACTATAGCACTGAATACTTACTCTTTATAAATATTATTACTAACATATGGTGAACGGGCAGGAAAATTAGTTGTCTCTCCATGTTACTTACTGAGACAGTTAAGTCATATATCCCCCAGGTATTTGTGCAGTATCTTGTTCTATTTATTCTATAGTATTCAAACACAGTTTTGTATTCAGGAAGAAGTTAATGAAAAATAAATGTTAATTCATTCAAATAATAACTGTTATGAGTAATTTCTTCCATAATTTGACTTCAGAAAAATTGTCCATATCATTAAAACATAAGTAAATTAAAACTGTATCCAAGAAACAAAGAAATAGTGCAAGCTGATGAAAAAGGAAAGATGATTATGCCCTTATAATCTGTCTACTATATCAAACTGATAGCTTTAGACATGTCCTTGAGTTAATATCTTTGAGAAAGTCACAGATGCATCATGTTAAGTATTCAAAAATGTGGGCATATCAGAATATTTTCTATTAAAATTCATAGCTTGCATATCAGCTCAGGCCCAGGAAATGCCCTGGAGACAATGGAAGCTTCCATTAGCACTTTAAGAGCTAAATCAATCTACTGTTTTACTCCTGGTCATGTAGCATCATGGCATCAACTATGGTAGGAATATGGAAGACGTGTCCTGAGATCTCCACAATTCACAATGGTTTTTATTAAAAGAAAATAACAGTGCTCATCAGTACCTCCTCCCCAACTGCATCCTCTCTCTCCCTGTCCTAAAAGACAGTAAAAATCTAACTCAAAGAAAAGACAATCCTCTAAGGATTCAGTCTGCATTGTGGCCTTGACAAAAGAGGCATGAGCCAAAGGGAGAAAGGAAACTAGTAAACAGCAGAGAGGTAACACCTTCTGTCACCAGTGGACACTTCCAAAGCCTGTATTGCCTTCTGTCTCCTGATATGTCCTGAAAACAAGGGACTGGGACACTGCAGGTGATGCTGCAATTCTGGATGGCACTGAGGCAAGGCACTTGGGATTTCTATTGTGTGATATGGGTATCAACAAGGGGATTGCAAGGAGGCCCAAACTCAGCTGTGGATCTGACTCTTAGCAATTGTTGAGGAGAGATACCTCTGCTAAGAACACCTCCAGCAGCATCAAGGCCTTTGGAAAGCCACCAAGCAAGGAATCCAAAGCTTGAAAGAACTGGCTGTGATTGAGATAATTTTCTCAAATAATGATGAACACAAAAGAATTCCAGACCCTGTACAACATTAATGTGGTTGAAACTTGCACAGTTTGGGACATAAATGTACTCCCACTTCCTAGTAATGCTGCAATGGAATGAGGAAAACGAGACACTGAGCACTATGACACAAGAAGGCTACAGACATGTGAAGACACTGTCCACATTCTAACCTGAGCCAAAGTCTCAACCTTGGAAAAAGACCTGACTGAGTGTATGTGGATATTGGAAAAGAGGATTGAAGAGAGCTATCAGAGAGCCATCAGAAACCCATAAGAAACTCAGAAAGGAGCGTTGAGAGGGCCTTTTTCACATTTCACCAGTACAGATCAGAATCCCTGCTATCTGAAGAAGGCATCCCACAGCTAGGGAGCGCGAGTACACTCCACAAGGGAAGTTATGGTTCTTCTTCTGTGAATGTGGAGAAGACATGAGAAGATGGGATGGAATATCCAGTTCCATCTTAGCAGCATGGGTACATAAACTAAAAGAAGAAACTACTAACAAAGGAAACTTGGCAAGAATTAATTTAGGCCCAGTTTCCTGTTGATGTGTTCCTGGGCAGAATTGAAGTTAAGATCACATGTCATATACCTTCGAAGGGACCTCCAGAATGTATGCCGAGTGTATGGGAATGATAGCCAGAACTGGAGGAGCTCTGCCTCTAGCCTGATAGAGACATGGGAAAATTGTGTCTATTGGATTGTGTGGATCCAAGATCCTGGTGCATCAGAACCACAAAAATACAAAGCTTTGACTGTCACTGGCACTCGATATACTCTGATGCCATCATGACATTGTGGGGACAGAACCTGTTTCCATTGCTAGGGTAACATGGCGTCTCAGCAGTTGTCTCTGTTAGAAGCTGAGGTGACCTTGACTGGGAACGAATGGAAAAAACAACATATTTTGACTGGTCCAGAGGCTCCATGTATTCTTGGCATAGATTACCTTAGGAGTGGTTATTTCAAAGACCCAAAAGGACTTTGTTGAGCTTTTGGGATAGCTGCTGTGGAGACAGAAGACATTAAACAATTAAACACCTTACCTAGTATTTTAAAGGACCCTTCTTCAGTAGGACACCTGAGGGTTGAAGCAGAACAGGTACCAACTGCTGCCAAACAGTGCACCATTGACAATACCACACTGACTGAGATTGTGATTCCGATCTGTAAGACGATCCATTACTGGAGATCCCGGGAGCAGTCAGCAACTAATCATGGCCTGAATGAATTCACATCCCCACTGAGTATTGCTGTGTCAGACATGCCAGAGCTTCAGTATGAATTGGGATCCAAGGCAAAAAAGTGGTGGCAGCATTGACATTGCCAATGCATTTTTCTCCACTCCTTTAGCAGCAGAGTGCAGGCCACAGTTTGCTTTCACTTGGAGGGGTATTCCCTTCACCTGGAAACAATGACCCCGGGGTGAAAGCAGAGTCCCACCATGGAAAAAGGTGAAGAGCCAGAACATCTACAGTACACTGATGACATGATCCTTTGGGGTAAAATGGCACAGGAAGTTTTTGAGAAAGGGGAAAAAATAATCCACATTGTCCTCAAAGTGGGTTTCGCCATCAAACAAAGTAAGGTCAAGGGACCTGCACAAGAAATTCAGTTGCTAGGAGTGAAGTGCCAAGACAGACACCAACAAATTCCAGAAGAAGTGATTAGCAACATAGCTACTATGTCCCCTCTGACCAGCAAGAAGGAAACACAAGTTTTCCTAGGCAACATGGATTTTGTGGGGATGCAAATCCCCGGGTACAGCCAGACAGTAAGTCCTCTCTACCTTGTGACACAGAAGAAAAATTATTTCATGTGGAACAACAACAGTACTTTGAACAGATTGCCCATGCAGTAGCCCTTGGGTCGGTCAGGATGGGACAGAATGAGAAGAACATGCTCTACACTGCAGCCAGGAAGAATGGTCTTTCCTGGAGCCTCTGGAAAAAGGTGCCTGCAGAAACTCAAGGATGACCTTTGGGTTCCAGGATACAAAGGATATGAGGCCAACTACACCCCAACAGGAAAAGTGATCTTAGCAGATTATGAAGAGGTTTGAGCCGCCTTAGAAGTGATTACCACTGAAGCACTGGTCATTTTCACGCACTGACTACCAGTGCAGGGCTGCATATTAAAATGGAAAGTCCCTTCCACACATCATGCCACTGATGCTACGTGAAGTAAGTGGATGGCTCTCATCACACAGCAAGCATAGACAGGAAATCCTAATCACTCTGGGTTCTTGGAAATCATACTGAACTGGCCTGAAGGTGAGAATTTGGGACTATCATTTAAAGAGGAAGACGAGTAGGTGACACATGCTGAGGAGACCCCACCTTGTCAGCAGCTATCAGAGAGTGAGAGGCAATACACTCTTTCCACTGATGGTTCTTGCTGTATCACAGGGTCTAATAGGGAATGGAAAGCAGTTCTATGGAGCCCTAAACAGTGAATTGTGGAAGCTACCAATAGACAAGGTGAATTCAGTCAGGTTGCAGAGCTCAAAGCCATCTAACTCGCTATGGATATCACTGAGTGAGAGAAGTGACCAAAACTCTATCTCTACACTGACTCATAGCTGGTAGCAAACACTTTATAGAGGTGGCTGAAAAGTTGGATAAAAGCCAATTGGCAGCACAGAGGAAAACCCATCTTGGCTGCTCAAGTATGGCAAGACATTGCTGACCAGGTAGAGAAAATGATCATGAAAGTTCGTCATGCGGATGCATATGTGCCTAAGAGTCAAGCTGATTATGAGATTCACAGCAATTAACAGGTAGAGCAAGCTGCCAAAATTAGTGTCTCAGGCAAATATAGATTGGCAGCACAAGTATAAGGTATTTCTAGCTTGGTGGGCCCATAATTCCTCAAGTCATTAGGGAAGAAGAGATGCAACACACCAATGGGCTTGTGACCAAGGGGTGGATTTGACCCCAGACACTGTATCCCAGGTAATCCATGATTGTGAGACATGGGCTGCAATCAAACAGGCCAAGCAGGTAAAGTCTCTGTGGTATGGGGGGCATTGGTCTGAATATAGGTATGAGGAGGCCTGGCAGATTGATTACATCACACTGCTACAAACCCACCAAGGCAAATGCTATGTGCCCACAATGGTAGAAACTACCACTGGATGGCTGGAGATGTTCCCCATTGCTTCGTGTCACTTCCCAGTACACTGTGTTGGGCCTTGAAAAACAGGCCCTATAGCAACATGGCACACCTGAAAGAATTAAGTCAGATAATGGGACTCATTTCATAAATAGCCTAGACAGACACCTGTACCAGCTGCTGGGCAAGTCAAGCAGAGCAATGGACTGTTAAAAACAACACTGAAGGCAATGATTTATGGGGCCTTCAAGCTGTGGCATCTGCATTTAGCAAAGGCTATCTATCTGGTTAGTTAACACCAGAGGTTCAATTAACTGAACTGGCCCAATCATTACCTCTGTGCACAATAGATGGAGATAATGTCTCATGATGCGTATGAGAGCTATGTCAGGAAAAACAGTTTGGGTTAATCCCACTTCAAGCAATGGCCAACCCTGTCATGGGGTTGTTATTACTCGAGGACCTGGTTACACATGGTGGGTAATGTGGGACAGGGAAACATGTCGTGTACCTTGAGGGGATTTGACTTTGGATGAGAACAGTCTGTAATGTTGAATTGCATATGTAACATTTGTTGCTGAATGGCAATGCCACTCATGTTGGAAATAACATGAACAATGAGAATGAACTGCTCCCATTAGATCAGTCATGGACCAAATTAACTCAATCCACATCTTGGGGGAACAATCAGTGACTACTGAAACAATACATGTATTTGTATATAGTTGTTTGTATGTACATATATATATATAGTTAAAATATATTAATTGGGACATGATATAGATGATATGGAATAAAGAGTGGCTAAAGTCTTAGGTGGGTGACCCAAAAAATGTGAATTGTATTCTATTATTCCTCTATGTCAGTCCATACAGTTTGTGTTACTGTCTCATTAAGACCCAGGGATCAGAAGTGGATCCAGAACCAGTGTTTTGGGTCCATGGAGATTGGAGGTGCCAGGGTCCCTTTAAAAGTGGGGGAACACAGGCAGAGCTCTCTTTCTTGTTTCTCTGTGGGCTGCCAAGAGAGTTTCCTGGGGCATACTCTCCGGGCCAGGGCAGAGAGAAGCAGAAGCATTCTTTAGTTTCTCTCTGAACTCTGTGGAAAATTGCCTGGTGCAGGTCTCTGAGAAACTGCATTTGTCAATCCTAGACTGTTTTGAAGGAAATGTCCTAACAACTTTTTTGGTCACAGCTGCCACAAGGAATCCCTGTCCCTGCAGCTGGAATAGGACCTTTTTTTGGGAGCTTTGTTTTTGCTACTGGCATGCAGGACAGTCATGCTTGAAAACTGATCCTCCCCTCTTCCTCCATGAGTTACAGCTTTGTAACTCACCTGCTGCCCCAGATCCAGTTGCCACTGTTGACAGCCCTGCCACCACTAGGAGAAACCCTGTCAGGTGGTATGGAGCAAATGGTTCAGTAAAATTTGACTGGTTTTGAACAAGAATAGCTCCCCAAGTTCTCCAGGATTCCTTTCTTTTATCCTTGTTCCCCCTTCATTGTTGTTTGGGGTGAGAGGGGGTTTTGTAATCATGGAGGTTCAGTTGTACTGCTGTTTGTTTTTTGGTTTTATTTCCTTTGCTCTGTCTCTCTATCACATGGTTGGGAGAACAGATCTTCTCCACCATCTTGTCTTTGTTGTCTTGCTGATGTGGTCTTCTACAAAAGTCTCCATATTGGGGAGGGGCTTCTCTGCCATCTTGTTTTCTTTGTTCTTGTGGGAGTCCATAGGATTCAGAACCTTTGTATCTAGTGGTTATTACTGTTATCTTGATTATGGCTGGGTTTATTTTAGCAAACTTACTTTTCAACTTATATCTTCTTGCATTTGTCTCTCTTTGTTGGTGTCAGGGGAGTGGTTAAACAGAAAAAGAAGGTAGCTTGTTTCCCAAGCTCCACCCCATGAATTGTCTCTAACCAAGACACTTCTCAGGGAAAAGCATCCAGTTCTGGCTTCAGAATTGAAAGCAACACCCGTGTGGCAATCAATGAACTGCAGAAATGCAGATCATAGCCACACAATGTTGTTCCCAACTGTGAGCAGCTCTACAGTTGTTGAAACTGGCCTAAAAGACATACCAAGAGCTGCACTACACATTATTAGCTTGCACTTCTCTCTTCTATACTCCATCACACAGTACCCACTGGTGGCATCATTTTTTTCAGGTTTCTCACTAAGCTGAGATAATTCAAAGGATAATTCCACTTCTCAAAGAAAACAAAAGCCACAATCTAAAGATGCTGATCTCCATCAGTCTTTACAGGAAACGAGCTAAGCTGGCTTACATAGAAACCCACAGACAATGAAGTCTGCTAACAGTGACAAGAATTTATAGAAGTCTAAAACAGGAAAACTTACTGCACAGTTACAATAATTATGTCTCCTGAACTGATCTATGTGGCTAATTTTGTTCAGTCAAAGTCTCAGAACTTTATTATTACAGAAATAATTAGGAAAACACTACATTAGAAGAAATATCATCATTGGCTAATTCTCACTAAAGGTATAAAACTCAGAATATGCATGTGCCCATCTTGAGTGCATAGGAACAAAATTTTACAAGAAAATGTTACATGATTCTGCCACCATTCACACACTATTACTTATGAAAAAAAGCATATGACCAAAGTCAGTAGAAAAAAATATAGTTTCTCATCACAATCTTGAAACAAAGAAAAGTGATTGACAAGAAGGGTTCAGATTTATTTGAGGGGAAAAACACCAGGCAGCTTTACTGCGAAAGTTAGTATTAAATTCAAAGTTACTTCCTGAAGTTGCACTCCTATACAAAGTACAACTAAACATTTTGCATATATCTTTTTATTCAGCCTTTATTCATCCTCTTTATTTTAATTATGATTTTTATTTTATACTTGGCAGTAAAGATTTTAATAAACTGTATGGAACTTACTAACAATTAAGTACAGTGTCAAAAAAGACACCTGTAACATTATATTGGAAAACATATGTTCAATCTGCCGTTTTTCTTAGCTCACTGTGATCTGGCTTTGTTAGAGTTTTTCGTTTTATAACTTGCACAAATGGGTTTCACAAAATGCAGCAACTCAATTAATTTTATAATATTTAATAAGCACCAGAGAAATATACATATTTCTCTATGGAAGAAAAAAAAAAGTTGTTTAAGCACTAGCAAGCATTCAAGTCTTTTCTTCTTGACTGTAGCCCAAAAGTTCTCTTCCATTCTCATCTGCTTTCCTTACAAAACCCATGGCCATTTATTTTTCAACTGTGAAATGTGTCTCCAATTTTCTATGTATCTTTCCCGAAAATATGTTCCCTAATTAGATGACAGAATACACAAAAGTTATAAAATCCACACAGATACCTAGGATTGCAGATCATCAGATCTTCTTTTCCCAGTAATGTGAAAAAAGGAGTCAGGGCTCAGCTCAGAAAGGTACTCAAGAATTATATTCCAAAAACATCACTTAGGCCTTTTGCAGAGGGAGATTTATCAGTCTACAGATGTGAAGTTTAATTTGGGCATATCATATTAGTTGCCCAAATCATCTTTCAATACTGAGAGTCCTACTTTTAAGTCTTAGAATGGGGAAACTCTGGGCTTCTTGGGTTTTATGTTTCAACAGGCTTTGCTGAAGTCAGTTGATGTTTACAGCACTTCCCAAATGTTTGCCTATGGGATTTTGTAGTGGCAGTCAAAGGAAAAGCACGTAGAAATCCCGTTTTGGAATTACAGCACTTCCACACAATATCCTTTATTTTTCAGCACTGTTGTTTGATCACCAGCTATAAAATCATACTGGAGAAAGAACAAATAAGCAACCCAAAGCATTGAATATTTTTTGCTCAGGCAGTCAAAATATTTTTAAGGGGATGGGTTAATATTTGGAACTTTGGTTCTAAACACATTGTATCAGCAGAACACACATATTGGCACTACAGAATCAATGAGAAATATCTGAAACTGGCTTTGATTCAATCAAAAACTTTAAACAGTTTAAAGCTCAAAATCAGGCTAAAGTCTTTGCCTAAAGAAAGCATAATGCAATGAAGCATAATCAATTAGCTGCTCCACTATAAAACATGGCTTTTCCTTGTAGAAAGTGGCTCTAAGACTGATGTTTCTAGTAACTTAGTTCCTTATGTTTCATCACTAACATTAAATGAAGGAGTAATTTTCTGCCATTATTTGCCAAAGCATTTCCATATGTATATAAAACAGATTTTTGACATCGCAGTGGAGATATTTTCTTTCTATTCCTTCTTGCTGCTCATCATGACACTATTCTATATATTGGAGGGTAGAATTTTCAGGGCACTCCTCCACAACATTGACTGAAATCAGCACTATAAATTCCTGGTGTTTGACTATAGGATCAAATTACTGTCAACAAGTTGAAATAAATAGGAAACTCAGGCAAAACACATTAGCAAGCAGAGCCTTCACTGACCATCTTGGTAGAAGTCAGACCCAGAGGCAGGCTTATTTCCCCACATTTATATTAAAATTAGATTAAACAACTACGCAGCACTATGTTACATTTAAGAATATGTAGAAGGCACTGTGTGTCACATAGGATTTCATAAGCTGCTTCCTCTCCCATGAAAAAGACCATGGGGCTGTATCCTTCCTGTCTAGCACACTAGGCTATTTTAAAATTATCAGCCCTTGAAATTCATAAAAAACAGAAAACTCACTTTGAACTATTAGAAAGTTAATCATTGGCCTATTTTGGCACATAAATCATATATTTCATGAGGCTTGTTTTAAATTACAGCTTCTTAAATCTTCTAAGCATATGTAGTAGATCTATGCTCCCTGGACTGGATTATGTTTTGCTTTAAGTCCCATTTATAATTTCCAGACAGGAAGTGTTAAATTAGATAAAGGTTATATTTATGCTTTAGGACAAAGAAACAGCAGGCTCGGTCTACAGTCAATTACATGTATACAAAGAGTGTCTCTGTGATACTTAATAATTATATGGGAGTCAACCCATTGTCACAAAGTCTAGTCTTACTATCAAAAGTGAAAATTGAAAGCAGGAATAAACAAAACAAACACCTTTTAAAGTTCTTTATCTTGCAGTATAGAAAGACTAATATGCAATATAAAATAATGCATATTTCCATTCAAAAAAGGTAATACCAGTCTATGATGGTGCTCCAATATTCCTAGGCAGCCACCATGCTCATTTTTACCTCCAATCATCCTTTGAGAGATTAGATAAAATATTCATCTCTTCGTCATCTTGCAAAAGACGATACGCCGCACTAACATGGTGATTTTCAAGCACAGAGCGGTCATTATATAGAATGGCTGAGTCTGACCTAGCATTTAAAAGAAAACACGGGAAAGGTTGTTTTTTCCCTGTCTAAAGAGACTCAGAAGTTTTCCTTTGATCAGCTACAGCAATTAAGTCTATAGAATAGATACGAGCATTTTAAAAGTTCTTGTAATACTATGTTAATTACTGTTACTCAGTAAAAGAAATCTCAAGAACACTGAAAAATCTATTTCACCAGATGAGAGTCACCTAACTGCCTTGTTACATACTTGAAAACAAGTACTGAATGCTGTGAGAGATATATAAACTTAGAGTAGAACCATGAGGCTTTTTCCTAGCTCTTATGGATGTATCTATGATATTAAAATCTGACTGTACCCAAGTAAGCAATTGCAAGATGTGACCCAATACAGTTTCCAGAACAGCAAACTGTCTGTAAGCAAGATATAACTCAACTGATTTCTGACATCTGTGTGCTAGACTATGCTGTCTGGAAAGGCAATTGCCAGTGGGACAGAGTAGGATCGAAGGTACCTCATGCCTGATGTTAAGCCCCAGATCAGAGATCTGTGATTGATGAATGGGTAAACTGGTCTGAAGACAAAGAAGTTAACAGCAACAGAAGGTGATATGTTTTGTTATAGTTGTTACTCGTATCTGCTTCACAGACAGCAGTGTATATTTTTATTCCCTGACACTTCACACCATCTGATGTTTAATGTTAGAAAAATTAAATTACAACTGTCCTTCCTTGAATATTATTATAAGCATTTGGAAAGTACAGCAGATCCCTAATTCCTGTATGCATAAATTTGTAGGAAGAGTAGTGTGGCTTCATCCAGAATAGAGACAGAGACTTCTTTCTACATTCCCAGTCTTTTGTGTGCATATGTGTGCTTTATCCTGGAAACTATTATTGATGCACAGCATGATTCAGCTAACACACTACAGACATCTATTTTTATTACAAACATGTAATCTAATTCAATTACAATGCATTTTAAAAATGTCCAAGCGTGCAGTGTCAGTCGAGGGCATCTAGACATTTTTGGGATTTCTACCAGTACACTCCTAATGTCAAAATTATACACAGACATTGGATGTCAAATCATCACTGAAACTAGAGACTTCATAATCTTGCACACTTTTGAATTTTGCTGCCATCTTCATGTTATTTTCCTCTCTTCCATCAACCCAAAAGCTTTATAAAATACATAGCTCCATCTAGGTTGTGATCAGTTAATTATGCTCTAGCAATTTATGATACTTTAAAAAAGTATTTTCCTGATTAAGTAGTGGTAAGCATATACCCTTGCTGCAGGTGTGGCTTTCCACTCAAGTGAAAATAATATGTGTAGTGTTCATATTCACTGATGAATGCAACAAACGTGACTGAATGCCTGATTTATGCCAATATTGTCTGAATCCTCAAATTCAACAAGGAGAAAAAACTGTAAAATTACAGTAGCTCCTTCAATACTTTGTCAAAATACATCACTCTATACAGCCTTATGTCTTTGAAAACTTTACATGGAAATATTTTTGGAACTTTCTTTTTCCTGGTTATTAATATGAAACAGTGCTCTGGAATGAAGAATACATTCATTCCATTGTGAATGTTTGAACAAGGGAAAATCAAATGTAACCTAAAAAAGTTAACTTTCCTCCCACAACACTTGAAAGCAGAAGTTCCTGCACTTTTCCAAGGTGGCTGTGCTGTTATTCTCCAAAGATTTCTCCCTCTAATTCCTGACCCTTCGTCATGATTTACAGTGGCCTCACCTTGTCTGGATGTGAAAATTGTTGGTGGTTCCAGTGTGTTCATAATCATGTATGGCAGCTGCAAAAATCATAGCGAAGATCTCCAGCTCTGTCAGCCAGTGCTGAAAAGAGATTACAGTGCAATCAGGTAAGTTGTCATTTTCTCAGGCTTTTGTCTTCTAAAGTAAGTTATTTATCCCCTGTTGAAAGTCAGTGTTGCATGTCATTACCTTTCCCCTGAAGTCTGACAGCTGTTTTAAAGGAAACTTCTCTGGCTGATACGTAAAAGCCAAACCAGTGTTCGTCCTGGACTTTCACCTAAGTAAATTGAACCACAGCAAATAAAGTCCAAGGCAGAGCAAGGGGAACTGTGCCCTTCTAAAAGAGCAATGTTTCAAGGAGAGAAATGAGGAAAACTCAAGAAAGCCAAGTTTCATCAAGGGGAATGTGATGATATATGTGCAGGTAGATGCATACCACCACGGTGTGTATTTTCAGTTCAGTTTACTTGAGGAGCAGAGGTGGGATCCATCCTGAGTGATGAGGGAGCTGGCAGAAGAGCTCACCAAGCTGCACTCCATCATTTATCATCAGTCCTGGCTAACCAGGGAGGTCCCAGATGAGTGGAAGCTGGCCAGTGTGATGCCCATCCATAAGAAGGGCCAAAAGGAGGATCCAGGGAACTGCAGGCCTGTCAGCCTGATCTCAGTGCCCAGCAACGTTATGCACCAGTTCATCTTGAGTGTGACCATGTGGCACTTACAGGATGGCCTAGGGATTCAGATCCAGCCAGCATGGATTTAGGAGGGGACAGCCATGACTAACCAACCTCATCTCCTTTTCTGACCTGGTGACCCACCTGGTCGATGTGGAAAAGGCTGTGGATGTTGTTTACCTGGACTTCAGCAAAGTCTTTGATACCATCTCCCACAGAATAATCCTAGAAAAGCTGACAGCCCATGGCTTGGACAGGTGCACTCTTTGCTGGGTTAAAAACTGGCTGAATGGCCAGGCCCAGAGAGTGGTGGTGAATGGTGCTGTCCCCAGTTGGTGGCCTGTCACTAGCGGTGTCCCCCAGCGATCTGTGTATGGGCCCAGTCCTGTTTAAGATCTTTACTGATGATCTGGATGAAGGGATTGAGTCTACCATTAGCAAGTTTGCAGATGACACCAAGTTGGTTGTGAATCTCAATCTGCTGGAGAGTAGGAGAGCTCTGCAGAGCAACCTGCACAGGCTGGATTGATGGGATGAATCCAACAATATAAAGTTCAACAAGACCAAATGTCAGATCCTGCACTTTGGTCACAACCACCCCCTGCAGCACTACAGGCTGGGAACAGTGTGACTGGACAGTGGCCAGACAGAGAGGGACCCTGGGGGTACTGACTGGCAGCAGACTGAACATGAGGCAGCAGCGTGCCCACATGGCCAAGAAGGCCAATGGCATCCTGCCCTGGATCAGGAATAGTGTGTCCAGGAGGATGTGGGAAGGGATTCTTTGTCAGTACTGAGGACTGGTGAGGCCACACCTTGAGTACTGTGTCCAGTTCTGGGCCTCTCAATTTAGGAAGGATGTTGAGATGCTGGAGCATCTCCAGAGAAATGTAACAAGATTGGTGAAGGGTCTGGAGCACAAGTCCTATGAGGGGCAATTGAGGGAGCTGGGATTGTTTAGCCTGGAGAAAAGGAGGCTCAGGGGAGAGACCTTATCACTCTCTACAACTCTCTCAAAAGCAGCAGGCAGGTGGCAGTTGATGTCATCTCTGAGGCAACTAGCTGCAGGACAAGAGCAGTTTAAGCTGCACCAGTGGAGGTGTAGGCTGGACATTAGGAAAAAGTTCTCCACAGAAAGAGTGATTGGGGATTACAATGGGCTGCCAAAGGAGGCATTGGAGTCACGATCCCTGAAGGTGGTTAAGAAAAGACTGGAAGTAGCACTTAGTGCCATGGTCTTATCGATAAGGTAGTGTTAGGTCATAGGTTAGACTCAATAATCTCAAAGGTCTTTCCAATCTGATTTGTTCTATGATTTCAGATCATCTTTCCCTCTGAAACAGAGGTTGTTTAGTTTGGTTTTGGGGGGGTTCTTTTGGGTTTGGTTTTTTATTTCTTTTTAGTCTGCTGAATTCTCTCTCTCAGAGGAAAAAAGTCCACATTTCTCCATCGCTTATTCATGTATTTTCATGTACTTCTGTTTGTCTCTTTTTAAACACTTTCCTTGCTTTATTGCACTCAGAAGCAGTGTAGGAAATCCCATTCAGCACTGGTGCATCACAGGCTAGAACAACATAGTAGTTGTTCACTCACATCTGAGTTGTTGCTAAATGGCTAACAGATCAAGAAGCAGCAAGATAGAAAAAAGGTAGTTCTGAACATGCATAGGATGGAGATCAGCTATATTTGGGCAATTGTTGTAATCCAGTAGTCTTTTGGAGCATGAAAACTGCCCTTCTTCCATTGTTTTGAGGTGAAAAAGCGAATCCATTTCCTCTAGAATACAATTCTAGAGGAATACCACTAGAATACAATTCACATTACTCAACATTGCACCTGTTCCTACTGACTACAGCTTGCAGTGCATTTTCAGTAACTAATGTCCTAAAAGCAACAGTGACCAATTTAGTATCTCACAGGCAGTTTTGAGTAGGTAACTGTATTAGCTGCAATTCTGACCTAAGTGTTTTCTACTTCAGGCACAATCAGAGGCAAGTGACACAACTTCCATCAGGATCAGCCTGTCTGAATCACCTCTTGAGACAGATAGCACCTAAGTCCTTCCAAATCTGCTTCTGATAAATAGCAGCGTTTACTGCTGTAATTACTGTGTGACTGCAATTCACAAGTGTAATCTACATTCAACACAGGAAACTTGTGATGTTAACAGGAGGCTGTGGACTGTGTGACTCCTCAAGGAAGAACATCCAGTTCTGGCTTCAGAATTGAAAGCAACATCTTTGCGGCAATCAAAGAACTGCAGAAATACAGATCATATGCACAAAACAGTTCCCAAGTGTGAGCAACTCTACAGTGGTTGAAACTCGCCTAAAAGATATAGCAAGTGCTGCACTATGCCTTGTTAGCTTGTACCTCTCTCTCCTATACTCCATCACCCAGTAGACACTGGTGGCAGTTTTTTGGGTTTGTTATTGAGCTGCACAGAAAAATGTATCATCAGCAAACAAATATCACCACAAGCGTTGCTGACAGACAATTTTTAGAGTGATTTTTTTATAGTTGATCAAAGGTGTTCATTGCATGAGAAAGTGTTAGAATTTAGTTAGACTGAGGCACTTGGTTTTTCCTTACCCTTTTTTTCAACAGTTCCAGACACAGAGTTTGTAACAACTGGGGAGTGTTCAAGAAGGCCTGAGCTGCAGTATGAGCCTCAACATCTGCTGACCTGGGTTCATGTGTCTGCTCTGCAATACAAAGACTCCATGACCCTGGAACTGCACACTGCTTAGTGAAAGGACCTCAGAGAAATGAAGTGTGATAGAACAGAATTACATGTATTCAAGTACCAGCCACAAACAGAACAATCACTGAATGGCCCTGGTATAACAGGAGATAACTGGTAAACATTTAACAGATTAACCTCCCTTTCACTGTCACTTTTGCCTCTACACTTCTGCCAGTACAAGAGCAAGGGCAAATTAGATGCATGGAAAAAGTGAGGCAAATAATGTGGGGAAAAGATCTGCTCCACATAATCAGACTAAAGGTAATTTCATTCTTTTTTCTGGCTGCAGCAGTAGCCATGAGAAAGAAGAATAGAATGAATACATAAGTATCCTTTGAACTTTCCCTGCTATTTATTTACCCCCCAACCGTGTGGGCCAGCAACTTTCTGAGCCTCCAGCTAAATCCAAACTGCAATGGAATCACTTCACTCTGGAATCTATCTTCCTTCAATTTCTCTAGTCCATCCTCAAATGTATTTCTGTTGTTTGTCTTGAGAGCCACTGTGGGAACTAAGGTTTTTTTATGCCCTTGTTCATTCCTGTCATTGTTGTCAGACTTCAGCTGTCTGTAGGTTTCTGTGCAAGCCAATCCAGATATTTTTGCTGTACAGAAGTGGATTGAGGTCACCATTTCCAGCATTTCCAGGTCCCAGCACTTGTTATGCTCAGATAAGTCAAATGAATTATCACTTGGATGTACTCTGTCCCTACCTTAAGTTAAGAAGAAACCTTAGACTATACAATTCTTCATATTAGGTGAAATGAATTCCAGTAAATGTGCGTTGGCAAATTCACACAGAAGATCTGTGGCAGAGTGAAAAACCAAGCTTGGGTTTCTCATTCATCCTGTCATTCATCCTAACATAACTGTTAAAAGAGTAATCAACAATTTCATTTACCCTCTGTTCCTAAATAATCCAAAGTCTTTACCTTTATTAGTCCAGCCATATCAAAGTAAGTGTGTCTACAGTGTAAACAGCTTCCACTGTGCATTATCTCAATTAATAGCCAGAAACTCTTGTAAACTCACTATATATTCAGGATGCCAAGCTTTTACTTACCACAGTGCCTGTCTTGAAAAGGAGATAATGGACTGTCTGTGAGACATCTGCAGCATGCATTAGGTTGTGATAAGGATTTTTGTGTTTACTGTAGCCAGCCTCCAGAGCTTCCACAAAAGACACCAAGGCAGATATGGGAATCTAAGTAAAGCAGCGCAGAAGCAAAGGAAGGGGAAAATAAAAACAACAAAAAAGCATCACCAAATGAACAAACAAAACCCCAAAAAAGCTCCCAGCTTTAATGGCTACCATTCAGACACGAGTATTTTGATAATAGGTTCTCCAAGAGCCATATGTACTTCACAAACAAACAAAACACTAGAACATTTTAAATAGTCATTCAAGAGAGAGAGTGAATCCAGGTTACTACTTCAAATTGGTTTTACCATCCATAATTACATTACATGTGACTTCTTCTCACAAAGGAGATAATACACAAAATATATCTACTGTGAAATTTTGTCTGGAGAACAGAGTATGAAAAGTAACAGCAACCACTGGATTGATTGCCATGGAGAAATATTTCCAAATAGATTGCAAGCAACTGCCTGTTACCTTCACAATCAACTGGAATATATCTCTGCTTTACTATTCACATTTAAAATTTTCTAATGAAACACATGATATAGCAAATCCTAGATAGTCTAAGAGGACTATAATTTATCAGACCTCAGGGTTTTCACAGCAAAATCTAGCCTGCCCATCAAATGGGATTGTCATGTTTTTCTGCCTTCAAAGTAACTGCAATTACCTGACAAAATGCAATTCAGGGGATTTCTAGAAAGGAGACTATGCAGGTGGTAACACATGTTACTGACAACATGGGTTCTCCAGTTTCCTCTGCTCAGACAGCAAATATATTAAACGCTAAGTTTTCCATATAAAAGATCACTGCTCTTCTCCTCTTAGGTACATTT
Source organism: Melozone crissalis (assembly GCF_028551555.1). Lineage (NCBI taxonomy): Eukaryota > Metazoa > Chordata > Aves > Passeriformes > Passerellidae > Melozone > Melozone crissalis. The sequence continues at coordinate 56,133,333 of NW_026535794.1, read as the reverse complement.
AAGCAGAGGATGCAGTTCTAAGCAGGCATCTTGATGTCTCATCAGGCATAGGCAGTTCCTGAAAAATTTAGGCATCTGTAAACTCTTTCCAGTCAAAGTGAGTTGGGACCCCCTCGGAAATGGAAATGTCAACAGTGGAAGGGATGACAGAGTATCTGCATGGGGACAGCGGTCAAGAACTTGATGGCAATATTTCCTCTTCAAAGTTGGAGGAAACCTCTGTAACAATTACAAAATTATAGAATAGTTTGGGCTGGATGGGACTTTGAAAAGTCACCTAGTCAACCTGCTCTGCAATGAACAGGGGCATGTTCCCTTATATCTAGTTTAAGTCTATCCATTTTTAGTTTAAAATCATTAGCCCTTGTCCTATTGCAACAGGCCCTGCTATAAAGTTTTCTTCCATTTTTCTTATACGTCCCCTACAAGTACCAGAAGGCTGCAATAAACAATCCACAGAACCTTCTCTTCTCCAGGCTTAAAAACATTGACTCTGTTGGCTGTTCCTCACAGGAAAGGTGTTCCAGCCCTCTGATAATTTCTGTAGCCCTCCTCTACAATGGCTCCAACAGTCCATGTCTTTCCTGTGCTGAGAACTCCAGACCTGGATGATCTGGATGCAGTACTCCAAATGCGGTCTTATGAGAGTAGAGTTGGGAGTAGAATCACCTACTTTGGTCTGCTGGCCAATCTAATTGGAATGAATTTGAATTTTCTTTCATACTCTCCTGTTCTCTTTTGTGCCTATGAAGCTCAGCAAAATGACACCATCATTCTCAGAGGACCAAATGCAGTATTTCCAATGGATTTCGTTTAGAACCCCACCTAGTTCATGACATGTCATTGCAATTGACAGTACTATGTAATCACGTCTGTTTTTGCTTATTAGGGAAAGTGCAATGTTCACAAATTCTTCAAAGGTCGCTAAAATTGCATTTCTAATTGAAAAAAAGCAGGATGAGAGGGAAGTTGAAAAAACATAGCCATCTTCTAACTACTGACCTTGAAACGATTGATCAGATCATAGCGTGTGAGAAGTTCATAGAAAATGAATTTCAGTGCATGATCCCCACTGGCATCATTTAGTGCAAATACATCAAAGGACCATTTGTCTACATTCTGCAAGAGGAGGTAGAAAAGACAGTTAATATGGTTCTCATTTTTACCATATCATTCCATTTCTTCACTTTCTCCCACAATTTCAGAAATCCAGTAACGATGTAAAAGTATAATTTATTTTTCAATATATTCTTCATAATCCATTTAACCAATGAATATGTATCAGTATACTTATTAGTGCTGTGTGATTTATGTTTAAGAAGCTTCCATTAAGAACACATATGCTGTTTGTTTATTCTAAACACAGCAATTCTCTACACTGGAATTTAATCGCCAAAAGATGAATCCTAAAAGGTAAAAATCCTTATTTGTTTTAGTACCTGAGACATTGAGATGGTCCTATTTGGGCTGATGTGATACACTAAGTGCTAACAATTATATAAAATTCTAACCTTTAAACAGAAGAATAAATATCTAATTCCATTTGGGAAAGTTACAGTCAGCTGTAAATTACCTACTAGTGTTTCAGGCTGGTCAGTCAAGAGATCAAGGAGGGCAAGTTCACTTCTCATCTCCTACATCTAAACTTTAAGGTGTAATCTTCTTGCAGAAGTTTGAGTGTGAATCTCAAATGTTAGGGAAGGCTGTGGGAGGTGACAGCATTCATTATCTAGCAAAAGATGAAGAGAAACTCTACTTCTTTCTAAATGCTCAGTTTCCTAACTTTCTGTCTCTTCTTAACCTTTGGGGACTTGATATATAAGTCAACAAGCAAATTCAGGGATAGATGTTATTCTGCTCAACCTTACTGGAAGGCACAACATTTTTGTAGCCACAGATAAGCAGAAGTCTATACTGCAGACATTGTAAGTGACTACAGGTTCTGTGTTCATTACCTGTATATTTGCTAGCCTAGAAAATATTCCTGTCATGGCATGGGCATAAAAAAGGCTGAAAAATTCAATTCTAAACCATGTAACTCCTTCAGCAGTAATTAATGTTAGACAGTGAAATTCCATCTCTATCACTAGACTGATGAACAGCAGATCATCACAGTGTACTCTGTAAACATGTCTCTATGAATGGTTTGTATAACCACTATTCAAATGAAAGACAAGGCTGATTGTCCTTTTAGGACAACCAGTCTTTTATCTTCACCCATGTCACACAGAAAGGCAGCAGATTGCCGCAGTAGAAAAATTAGTATAAAATATATATAAAGAGAGAGGGATGCTGTGCACTAAATTAAAAAAAAAGCCTAACTTCTCATCCACTGAAAAAATGGGACAGATTATACATCTAGAACTTGTGCTGCTACAGCCTTCCTTTTTTTGTAGAAATTGCAGTATTTCATTCTTTTTAAAACCAACCTCTGTCGCAAAGCTGTGATTCCGCAGCTTTGAGTTATTAAGTACAGATGTCCTCTTGACCACAGCAGCAAAAATGAGAATTTGTAGTTTAAAAATAAGCTTGTTTTGACTTCATTTAATCTCAATCCTTGTCCTTATTAGCATGACTCTGAGGGGAATGTTGATTATGGCAATCCAGAACAGTTGAAGATGTGTGTGTGTGCAGTACACTCCTACACCCTTTTGCATGCTTAAATCATCAGGTCATTTTTCAGAGCACACTGAGCAGTCAGGTCACTGTAAGGGTTTTTAAATTGACCTTACTGGACTGAAGCAAGCAACAAAATATACCATTTTCAATGGAGGAAATGGGACTGCGAAATTTCAGACGAAATATGGTTTTTAAGACAGAAGACTTCACAGAATCATAGAATATGCTGAGTTGGAAAGGACCCACAAGAATCATCAAGTCCACCTCCTAGTCCTTCACAGGACATCCCCAAGAGCCACACCTTGTGCCTGAGAGCGTCATCCAAATGCTTCTTGAACTCCATCAGGCTTGGTGCTGTGACTACTTTGCTAGGGAGACTGTTTTGGTTTCTTCAAAGTAACTCCCATTTCAACCAAATCCATTACCAACTCCAAAAACATCCAAGCAAAGACATGTTCTCAAAACAGTTTTGAAAAAAAATATATATTCTAGAGTGCACAGTGACCAGGTAGATGCTATTTCGCTCTGGGGAAAATTAGTCAATGCTTTTGCTGTTATTGGTTTGTTTTAACTTATTCTAACATGATCACTTCTTTTTACAACCTAATCATTTAAAAACATAGAAAAAATGGAGGAATTCTATAAGGCTTAAGTCGGTTGAGAGTAGGTGATGATCCTTCAACTGTCTTGTTACTGCAGAGAAACTCAGGAGAAGAGGTACCCATTATAGATATCTTCTCTCATAAGATGCTATAGACTGTAGTTGCAGAAGAACAAAGAATTTATATCCCCTTTCAGGAGTGAAGCAAGTGAAGCTAGCACTAGTCAACATGCAGTTGGAAAAAGGTGTGGGTGGACACTTTGATTCTGTATAGGAAGTGCATGTTTGATCATTCTTCTTGCAATTCCACCACATCTTTTGATGAGTTCTACTATTCAAAATGAAAAGGATAGCTTAACTGCAAATCTTTCCAGTGTGGAGAAATGCTGCAAGATGTCTTAATGAGTTTTATACTTAATACCCTTGGTATTGCTCCACTATATCACCTTTTTTCACCATTGCATGACGTGGTTGAACCACATGCAACATGTAATCTGCAGAACTGGCAGATAGTTGTCAACTTGTTTGTAGTCTTGATAATTCCTGCCTAAGTCAAGGATTTTGCCATTGTCCCATGGATTGAAGCACTGTTTATTTTTCAGACTACTTCTGACTAACTGTTTTCACTCTGAAACCTCAAAACTCAAAGAAGGGTCAATTTTTATAAAGTGATTGCCACTTTGAAGACCTGAAGCTGAACAATGCAAGAAATTCCCTTCTCTCACATCAACAGATCCTTTCCCTTCTCCACGTCTCTCCATTTGCATTTTCTTTCTACCTTGTGAAATATGAGTGATTCCTAAATCTTCATTTTAATCACTGTCATCTAGAACAGAATTGCAACTTTCACAACCTGAAAATGACCGCAGTCTTAAAGTTCATTCTTTCTTTTATTGAAAGGATAATCCCTTAGGCCCGTTAAATGATTAATGTATGTGAACTAACTGAATGTCAGAGAGAAAGAAAGACAAAGTATTAAGATCCCCCTGTATCCTGTCAAATATCACAGTATTATTTTTATGCTTTGTACAGACCCCCCTTCAACACCTTTTTGTTGGGATTACCTTTAGCACTCCAATTACAGCTGGTGGGTAGCTCAAGCCGACCATATTTGAAGTACGCCTGTACATTCTACCAAGATTAAATAGATAAAGCAACACATAAATATAATTAAATGAAACAAAACAAACAATCAACAAAACTCATAAAACAACTGACAAAGAGACCTTGTTTACAGGAGACCTTGTTTAGCATAGAAAACCCTAACTGGAATATGGATCTTTTTTCCTTCCATTTTGTTCCTAACTTGCCCAATATTCTCAATACTATTCTTATTGTATAGCTTAATTTGAGATTATACATTCCCCAGTATCTCACAGCTTGGTTACTGAGCTGAACATTACAAAGAATTTGCCAGTACCAAGTCTTCATCAGATGGAAAGGCTACACTCAAATTAACAAAGTGCTCCCCATTTTCCATTGCACATAACTGTACTGACCTTTCCGTTCCCTTAGTCCTTGCTGGCCCACATGCAAGCTAATTCTGAGTGTACTTCAGAAATTATTTGTATGAAATGAATCAACTTCAGTGTGATTCAGCTGTTATTTTTGTCTGCATGTTTTCAAGATTAGTATAAAACCTTTTCAGTGTTTGCCATGTGTCTGTGTTTCAGGGAGTGAGAGAAAAAGAACAAGGCAATAATCAACATCTGTAACCATATTAAACAAAGTATGTAATGTACCAGATTTTAAAATTGATTATAAAGTATATTTTAAACAGATTATAAGGTAGCTACAAGTATTTCAAATTGTTTTCAGGAAACACTGTGCTTAACAGGATTTGGGAAATGTAGAAACTCTGTCATAGCTAGGTCTTTCCACAGGTCACCTTTTTTTTTGCCCTAAAGCACTGTAGGACTAAAAGGAGATGATGGAAAATTCTCATCTCTGAATGATCCTATGCAAAGTCTTCCTTCACAGCCATTTTTCTTTGTCATATTCTGCACTCAGACCTGAAAAAAGTCATTCACCTTCGGAGACTTATATTCGCCCATTCCCAAATCACAGAATCTCTTATCCCTTCCTTTCTCTAGTCTGAAGCTCCATAGTATTCTCTTAAGAGACAATTGAGGCAGAGGCCCTTTCCCTTAGCTCAGGAGAGTCACAACCCTCTTCCAGTGCCATATTATATCTGAACACTTCCTTCTTTGGCTCACAGTGATCCAGGTCAGCTGGAAAACAGCCCACTAAGCCAGCTTTCTGCCTTTACTTCCTTGTTGAGCAAATGCCCCGCAGAATGAGAGTTAATTCACAAGTAGCCTGTCAAACCTTGGAGAAATCTGTCCCAAGGAGAAATTGGAGGTTTAGTCTTATTACAGTTTGCTGCTACTCTTAGCACATGTACAGTAATTTTAGTGTGCAGACAAAAATATTTGCTATAGTCATGACAAAGGAGGATTCTGTGAGTCTGTGTGGATTGTGGTCCACTGTCTGATATGCATAACCTCCTGCACAGAGGGCTGTTGTGCTGTCACTGCGATTGTGATCAACAGTGAAAGGTGTTCTGCTCTTCCACTCCTGACTTGAATTTTGCTGTTACAAAATTACACCAGAGATATGAGAGCTGCTGTCTTTCAGGGTGTCCAAAAAATGCTGACAGTTTCACACATGCCAGCCCTCCTCCTGGCTTAAACAAAGAAGGTCAGTGAAGAGTGGTTACTTGACAAGAAAAGGTAAGATTAGGAATCCAAATTGAAATGAATAAATGTTTTAAAGGGTTAAAAAAGTAAAATCAGTTTTAGCAACAGGTTGCGATGTACATCACAAGAGGGAAGGCTTAGAGAGCTCAATGGATTTTTTGAAATCCTCTCTAAGGTCCAGAATTTTCACACCAGTTTTATCTATGGTTAGCTCCAGTAATAATATGGTAAAGGACTTTGTTCTGTATCTTAGAACGTCTTCATAAGAAATACTAGACCACAGAAGTAAATGGAAGCAAGGGAGAGTTTGATCTGTCCAAATTTTAAATGCTGTCACTCCTGATCTAGGACTATGCAGAAGTGTATATTGTCCATCAAAATTATACTGTGTGCTATTACATCCGTACTATATTAAGAACAGAGGACTAGGTACTGTTTCAGTTTTCAGTCTTTTACTAAATCACATGTTTTTAGATGTTACCCAGATCTATGTAGAAACATTAACAGAAGCACATTAAAGTGTTCTTCATTCAGCAGTCTTCCGCTAGTCCTCTGAGGTCTTCTGGCCTAAGGTACTTCTCTCCACCTCCTGTCATGGTGCCATGACATACTATAGGTGAAACCTGCAGTACCTGGGTAGATAGTAGAATAAAGTAATCACATAACACTTCACCTTTCCACAAATATCCCAGCTTGCACTGCATGGACGATACTCCTGAACCGTGGCTTTTCCTCAGTCCTTTTAAGCATCATCCCCATTTGCCGTGTGAAGGTGGAAGCCAACCAGTCACGGACCTCTGAGGGCACAGAGTCAGACCGGAGATCACTGAGTTCATCTTCTGTGTCCAGTAAACGCCTAGAAGCATGAGGAAACAGAAGGGTAAACAGAGTTCCTTAGAGAGCACTACAACATTATTAAAAAAGAAACTCATCTATTTTCTAATTAAAGCAGCTGTTAAAAGTCTTTGATTCATCAGCCCTAACAAAACACACTAGTACAACTCTTCAACTGTTTGTTTATTCTCTTATGTACTTACATTTCAGATTGTGGAACTCGCTACTAGGCTGAGAAACAAGGCATATCAGCCTTCTGAAGCAAAACTACGTGATCCTCTAATCTTTACATCTTCAGCTCATCATATTTCTGAACTTTCTGCCTTTCAAGGTAATTTATGGTCATTTCTGGGAATTTCTAGCATCTGAGTTAGTAACACACAGTCCTCTCGTCTCCTATTCTGGTCATCTGTGTTGACTCTGGAAGTGCATTAATCACTGGGTAAATGGCATGAAACCAAGAGGGGGCAAACTCCTCTGCAACATTTTGCCAGTCAACCTCTGTTCATGAGTAATTTTTTTTTTTAAATTTCAAAGACATCATACAAGTGAGAAATTTAACATTGTTCAGAAGAAATAGTTGAGTCTACTCAGGCTGCAATAACTATGAAAGCATTTCTGTAAGAAAAAGTGTATTACTGTTATATTTGGTTTTGATCTCCTTCCCTTTTCCAGGAAACTAAAGAACTTTTTAAATGAAGGACTGAAGATCTCTTCTAAGCAGAATACAATCTTCTAATGATTAAAACCATATTGTCTACAAGTAATAAATCTTGGCTCAACCAACTTTCACAACTGTCATGTAAATTACAACTGGTGCTAGATATGAGTGCTGATGCCTGTAGTTAGCTCACCTAGTTTCATCAATGTATACTGACTCAAGAACAGTCGCTGCATATTCCAAATTCTTCTTTAGATCTACAACTGAAGCTTCCCCTCTCTCCAATTGCTTTACCAAAGACCGTAATCTAAAGAAGGGAAAACAAAAATCTGATTAGTATAAAGCAAAATAGGTTTAAGGTGAGTGTCAGTTCCCAGGGTGAGGCCTTGCATACATCTTGACAGGTGAGAACTTTTGGAAGTCTACAAGATTTTGATGTTTTTTTTCATGTTGATACATAAAGTCAACAAAAATTACTTTTTAAACACCAGTTACAATAATGTCAGGTAAATATACATAATTCCATGGGTTATCACAGAATCATACCAACACAGAATGATAGAATATGATGAGTTGGAAGGGACCCATCAGTATCACTGAGTCCAGCCTCTGACCCTACACAGGACACCCCAAGAATCACAACATATGCCTGAGAGCCGTGCCCAAAGGCTTCTGAACTAAGACTCCTTGAGTGCTGTCACTAGTCATGAGAGGGAAGAGATCAGTATCCACCCCTTCACTTCCCCTCAAGAGATTGTTGAAGACTGCAATGTTTCCTCTTAGTCTCCTCTTCTCCAGTCTGAACAGATCATGTGGTCTCAGTCATTCTTTGTAAGGCTTCCCCTCCAGATCTTTCACCATACTTGTGGCTTTCCTATGGACACTTTCTAATAATATAATATCTTATATTGTGGTGCACAAAACTGCACATAGTACTCAAGGTGAGGCCATATCAGTGCAGAGCAGGGCAGGACAATCACTTCCATTAATCATCTATCTGTTCCCTACTCAAAACTGAAATAAGTAAAAATAGAAATTACTTTAAATTTAACACAGGACCTAAGAGAGGACAATTTCAATTCAGCCATAAGAAGGAACTTCTTGAATAGTATCTGTTAACAAATTACTCTTATTCCTAATGATTGACATACACATGCAAAACTCTATTAGAGTATATTTAGAAACACTATTGTAGAAATACTATACAAGATTAGGAAATACTATGATTTTCATTAGATCAAGTAGCCACCATATATCTCGTGTATATTAAACAGTACTCACTACTTTCACATTTGAACAGTAAGCATTGCTGCATATGCCTCCTTGTTTCTTCATTCCCTGTATGGGGAGTCTGCAGTTATGACAATTAACTAGCTACCAGAAACACTCTGTGCAAGCCACAGCAGTCAATTTTACAGAGAGAACCTGACCTTTGGTTCTTCCTGACTTTTACTTAATTGATATAAGTAATTGGTAGCTTTATGCTGCAACTCATTCAAAACTCATGTTCAATAATAGCACAGTGAGTAATGATTGCTTCTTGGAACCAACATTCGTCAATGAAGATTATGCAAAGTACTATGTGCATCAATCATTTAGAAAAACAGAAGTACTGTTGTTTCTCACACCATCATGTGAAAAAATTACACTGTCTTTGTCTTACCATCCATTATCTTTAACTATTGCTGATTCATTGAGTCACTACTCTATTCATTGAGCAGCTACTCCCAATTAATTGTATTAAATAAGAGTCTGGTGATAGTTTGCCTTTAATGTATCGTTTTTGTTTTTGTTTTTTTTTTTTTTTTTTTAATAATCCTAAATGGACTGAAGAGAATCCAGGAAAATTTATTGCCTGAAAAATTCTGCTTCAAGGTGGCTGAAATAATTTTGAAATTCAATCAAATTCACCTGTGGAACTTAGGAACACAGTTAAGTGAGAGCTTGGCAGTGCTGGGTTAACGGTTGGACTCGATCTTAGCAGTCAGCTCTAAGATCAACTCATTTGTGATAACATTCCTTTGAGAGCCATAGCTTTAAAAAAAAAGTAAAACCAACAACAAACTTTATAAATTAACAAAATAGTTATCAGAAATAGACCTGACTGCATAAAAGCTGGCTTCAGTATAGACACAAAAAAGTTTGGAAAATAAGCATCTGCTGAACTGAAAGACAAACTCTTCCTTCTGAACTTCAGCACATTCCTCGCTCTCCTCTGGAAAACCACCATAATTACTGGTAAGACATTCTTACTAAGTTTGAGAAGCAGTGAGCCATATCAAAGAATTCCTACATAGAAATAGGCATGTGTCTGCCATCTCATTATAATTGACAAGCTTGATAACTTGGATATTCTGAGAGTCATGTCAGAGTTAAAGAGCATGTGCAGACTATCTAAGCACATAGACGGTCTGACAGATGCCCTGCAACAGTATCTGTCTGCCTGTTGGGGTGTAAAAAAACTGTAAAGCAAATACACAGGATATTTAACACTGTCCAAAATTATTCAGCGCAGACTACAGGTGGTTATGCATGTAATGCACATGTGCAGTAGTTTCAGTCAGCTGGGCGGACAGATGTCTCCACAGTTTGCATAGTGTAGGAGCGTTGGGGGGTAGGACAGTCGAGATGGACGGAGATGAGAGATCTCTGAAGCCAGGTTGTGGAAATTGGGGTTTATTGCCAACAGCCTGGGTGCAGGGCCGTGCTGGGAGCTGCCAGCCACAGCTTGGAGCAGGCCCGAGAGAAGAGAGGGGTAGAGAGGATGAGAGGGTAAGAGCATAAAAGGGTAAGAGAGCAAAAGCATAAGAGAGTAAAAGGTGTAAGAGAGTGAAGTTCTCGTTACAATACAATAAATCCTCTTCTGTGTTGAATATTCTAATTCTCACTTCTCTCTAACCAATCTAGTACAATATACAAATCTTACAGCACTTACATACAGCCTATAAGAATCATTACATTACCATACTGTGTTACATTTTAAACCCTAAAAATTACTCTTTGGACCCCTTCTGCCAAGCTAGTAGGGTCTGTTCTGAGCCTTGGACCTGTCTGCAAGCAAAGAGTATTTTTTCATCAAAAGGGGATTACCTTCAGCTAGCCACACCATTGTCTTCCAATTGTTCACTAACTAAGGTATCTCAAAGCTTGCTTTCATTTCAATCTCGCTTATAGTTTCTATATTCTCAAAATCTTTTGCCAGACAATCATATTTATAAGGCTTTCCTGTTTTGTCTTCCCCAACAGCATAGCAAATCCCTGAAACCCATTCCAAGAGAGATCTGGCGGCATACACAAGCATATACAGGAAGTAACCTAGAAGTTCAATACCTCTTTTTACAATAGTCAGCAGATATTATTCATTCCACACTCTGCCGCATCTTAATGTACGGCTCTGCATACGTATATAATGTTTTCACTGTGGAAAAGACACATCTAGAAAGCCAGATCATGTTGCAATTCTTGAAACTAAAAATAGAGTAACTGGTAGCCTGTGACAAAATGAATTTTTATAAGGCTGGATAGCTATCTTCTGTCACTGCTTTTGTATACAAAAAAATGCAAGTCACAAGATTCAGAGGAAATAAAAACATGTGCAAAGAGCAAACACACAGTACTGCTACACATTTTAATCCAAAAAAATTATATGCAATTTCCCAAGTAATTGCTTTGTCTTCTTCATGTTTCCTGAAGTATTATCCCTCCTTTGAATAAAAATACAAACATTTAAACATTAAATAATCAATTATTTTTATTATTATTAGAAGCATGAAAGTACAACAACAATAAGTTCAGTGGCCTTGGCAGGATAGTAAAAAGCTTGTTTCAACTCACCGTGAGTGGAACATGAAAGAACGTTGAGATAAACTTTTGACAACATTAGTCAACTGTAAGTGAAATTAAATAGTTTAGGTTTTCACTTCCCATTTACAAATTCCTTCAAGCCTATCAAAGGAAGTCCTGCACTGTAAACTTTAGCAAACTTTGGCTTACTGAATGATTTTCAATACAACAACAGCCTAGGCACTTCCTCAGTGCCAAGTCCTGCGAATTATCATTGTCTCCCTGTCCTGCTACTGAGAACTCCAAAGGAGCCCAAAGGAACTCCTTCAATATGCAAACACCCCCCTCATTCTCTGGTTCTGAACTTTGGGAACTGAATGAGCAAATATAAGCAGTTAAAAGGATTGGTCATGTTTTGTTTTTTTTTTAATTCAAGTCAACTGCTTCACCTAGCACAAACCGTTTATAGAAATCAGATATACAGATGCTAATGGAAGTCACTGGGGGTGGATAGCAATGATAAACCTGTCTGTCATATACTTCCTCAGGAAAGTGTGCACTGCCTTCTCCCACTAGTGAAAGAAATGAGCCAGGAGATTATCTTAGGCGGTCATTGTGTCTTCAGAAGGCTAAAGATGAGGTGAGATGAGACATTCCACTGAATAAATGTGAGAGCTGAACAAGAATAAATTTCAGATGTGGGAGAGAAAGAAAGGCTGCTATATACTTTTTTCACAACCAGCAATCTTCTAATCAGTATTTCCCAAAGCATGCCTTCCTGTTGGCAGACTAGTTCTTTTGGAGATATTAGTGTGAATTAGTTTTTCAAGGAAACTGTTCAAACACAATATAGTCACTGAATTTGTTGACAATGACATCCAAAGACAACAAACTATATCTTCCAGAATTAAGCATTTTCAAACCACTGTTGCCTTTTATAAAAAAACAACATCCATTATAACACATCAGACACAAATCTAACAATTTTTAATTTGCATCTTTAAAAATAGGTACCTGAAAAAACTGTCAATAAATATATTTAATATACAATAGATAATATATTATACATATAATAAAATCATAGAGTACCCTGTGGTAGAGCCCTGGCAAGCAGAGCGGCACAAGAATACTGGCTAATATTCAAGGATCTCTTCCTCCAAGCTCAGGAACAATGCATTTTATCAAGAGAATATGGGGCAAAAATGCCAAGAGCCGTCTATACATGGATAAGGAGCTGCTGAGCACCTCAGAGATAAAAAAGAAGTTTACTGAAGGTAGAAGCAAAGACAAGCTAAAACCCAGTTAGAATTGAGTCTAGCCAGAGATGTCAAAGACAATAGAAAGAGCTTCTATAGTTACCGTGATAACAAAAAAATGACTAGGGATAATGTGGGCCCTCTCCAGGAGGAAGTGGGAGACCTGGCTACCTGGATAGGCCTGGAATATGGAGAAGACTGAGATTCTAAATTAATTTTATGCCTCAGTCTCCCACAGCAAGTGCTCCAGACACCCTCCCTGCCCAAGTCACAAAAGGAAAATGCAAAGACTGCAAGAGTGAAGAGCCTAAGCCCACTGTAGGAGGGAATCAAGTTCAAGACCACCTAAGGAACCAGAATGTGCGCAAGTCTATGGGATCTGATGAGATTCATCCATGGGTCCTAAGGGTAGACGAAGTTACTAAGCTATTATCCATCATATTTGAGAAACTGAGGCAGTCAGGTGAAATTGTTGATGACTGTGGGTTGATTTGGCACAGCCCGGTTTTTGGTAGCGGGTAGGGCGCTACAGGGGTAGTTTCTGTGAGAAGCTGCTAGAAGCTTCCACTGTGTCTCACGCACCTAGAAAACCAGATCATGTTGCAATACTCAAAACTAAAAATAGAGGTTTTAGTTTCACAGAAAAGTCTTCAAGGATAAATCTCTAACAGCTTTGAAGATGGACATGCTGCTGGCCCAATTAGAGAGGTTGTTACCGCCCCTGTGAAAGTGCATAAGAAGAAAATAAAAATAGTACACAAGCAGGTTTTGTTTCCAGGCATGGCGAGGTGCCCCCAGGGGCCATCCTGGCACAGCCAGTGGGGATGCGCTGCTGCAGCCACCACCATCTTGGTGTGGCCCCTAGAGCCTTGCCTGCCTCGCTGCCCCTAGCCAGCCATGCCGCAGGCAGAAGGGCAGGGGCAGCACTGGCGGCTTCTCCTTCCCAGTGCCCCATGTGAGGAGAGGCATTAAATAGCACCAGTGCCACAGCAGCCACCACTGCCCCCACGATGGTGGTGGGGTCGCCTAGCCAGCAGCAGAAAAAGATAACAAGCAACTCCTCAACACAGAACCTAGATGAGATCGACCTCTCGGCACTGCAAGATCTTGCAAGATCTTTGAATTAGTGGAACATATTGCCAATGGCACCTACAAGCAACAGGTTTCATTCCAGTCACAGATGAGGAGGAAGTGAGGACGTGTTAGAGAAAACAACATGGTGACACCAAGTTCAGTGGAAAACAAGGGAGGGGGAGGAGGTGCTTCAAGCATTGGAGACAAAATTCCACTGCAGGCTGTGGTGAGGACTATGGCAAAACAAACTGTCCCCTTGTAGTACATGAAGTCCATGGGAGATTCAGAGATACACTTGCAGCCTGTGGGAAAAGTGCTCATGCTGGAGTGAGTGGATGTCAGAGAAAGCTGTGAACCAGTGGGAGATCTGAATAGAGAGACAGGGCCCCTGCTTCCAGAGATAGAGAGGGTCTTTGCTTCCAAACTAGAGTAGCTTAGAGGACTGCACCCTTTGGATGAGTGACCCACACTACAACAGTTTTCTGAAAGAGTATTTGCCTGTAGGAGGGACCTCATGGCATAGCAGAGGAAAGACTCCTCTCTCTGAGCAAACAGAAGAAGATCTCAAGTAACAAACTGACCAAAACCCCATAGCCTGTCTCTCTGCACTGCCAGTGGGAAAGAGGGAGAGAGCTGGGGGGAAATGATCTCTTATATCCTCCCCTGACTGTGTTAATAATAAATTTACCTTATAACTTTAAATTTGAACCTGTTTTGCCCTTAGAGTATTTTTCTTCCAATTCTTATCTCAACTCATGAGCCCTTTGTTAATTTTTATTTCCTCTATCCTCTACTGAACTGCAGCAGAAGAGAGGGAGCAAAAATCTTTTGTAGGTTCCTGGCATCTAGCCAGTATCAAACCATGACAGACTGAAAAAAAGGGAAATATAACCTCCATTTTTTAAAAGGGGAAAGTGGAAGACCCAAGGAACTACAGACAATTCAGTCTCACATCTGTACCAGGCAAGATCAACGAGCATATTCTCCTGGAAACCATGTTGGTGAACAAAGAGATGACTGGTGATAACCAACATGGCTTCATTAAGGGGAAGTCATGCCTGACAAGTTTGATGGCTTTCTATGACAGGGCTATAGAGTTGGTGGATAGGGGCAAAGCAATTGACATTGTTTACCTGGACTTGTGCAAAGTACTCAACACTGTCCTGGATGACTTGCTTGTCTCTAAACAGGAGAGACATGTATTTGATGGATGGACCACTCAGTGCATAAAGACTTAGCTGGATGGCTGCACCCAAACAGTGGTGTGGTAATGGCTCATTGTCACATGGAAACCAGTGACAAGTGGTGTCCCTCAGGAACTGGTGTTGGGGCTGACACTGTTCAACATCTTTGTTGGCAACATGGACAGTGAGATTGGTGCACCCTTAGCAAATACACTGATGACCAAGCTCTGCCCACCTCAATATGATGAAGGGAAGGAATAATGCCATCCAGAAAGATCTCAACAGGCTTGAGAGGTTGGCCAGTGAAAACCTCATGAAGTTCAATAAAGCAAAGTGAAAGGTCCTACATCTGTGTTGGGGCAATCACAGGAGCATCTACAGACTGGGAAGAGAAGTGATTGAGAGCAGTTCTGTGAGGAAGGACTTGGCTGTGACAGGTGGTGAAAAAGTCAACATGAGCCAGCAGTGTGTGCTCACAGCCTAGAAAGTCAATCAAATCCTGGGCTGCATCAAAAGGAGCATGGCCAGCAGGTCAAGGGAAGTGATTCTCCCTGTACCCTGCTTTTGTGAAACACCACCTGGAAAACTGCATACAGTTCCAGTGCCCCCCACATAAGAAGGGCATGGAACTGTTGGAACAAGTCCAGAGGAGGGCCACAAAGTTGATTAAGGGATCAGAGTCCTTCCCGTATGAAGGCAGGCTGAGAAAGTCAAGGCTGTTCTGCCTGAAGAAGACTGCATAGAGACCTCATAGCAACCTTCCATTATCTGAAGGAGACCTACAGAAAAGCTGGAGAGAGACTCTCCATTAGGAACTCTAGAGATAGAACAAGGAGTAACATATTAAAAGGGGGAAATTTGGGTTAGATATATAGAATAAATTCTTTATTGTGAGGGTGGTGAGGTACTGGAACAGGTTGTTGGGGATGCTCCATACTTGAAAACATTAAGAGTGCAGGATGGGGCTCTGAGCAACCTGTTCTCGGGGAAGAAGTCCATGCTTATGGCAGAGGACTTGAAACTTGTTCTGGTTCCACCAAGGACAGAGAAGATTTTTGCAGTAAGCAAGAGGGAACATGGCCAGAACCTGGAGGGTATTCTGTATCACCTCACATCATTACCAGTGGAAAAGGGAGTCTCCTACAGGGTGAAGAAGTCTTTTTCTGGTATTTTATGTGGCTGCAGTTGGGTCTGGCTCTGCACTGAGCATTTTGCATGTGAATCTCTCTCTTTTGTACACTTGTTTTTAGTATTGTTGCTGTTATGTTTGTGTCTTGTCTAAATGCTATTTCCAGTAAATTGTTCTTATCTTAACACATAGCCTTTACTTTTTGTACCTCCAATTCTCCTGTCCAGCCTGCCACAGAGGGCAGAGGGAGGGCGAGGTGGGGAAGCAAAAAGAGCAGCAATGTGGTTTGCAGGGTCTCAGTAGACACTTACTTGGGAACTACAATTCCAGTTGCTCTTGAGACAGTACACACCACAAGGTAACCTGTGCTTTTACCTTCATGATCACAGAGAGGACATGAGGAAGTGGGATGGAAAACCCATCTCTGTCCCAGCAGCACAGGTGTGTGAGTTGAGAGGAAGGACAACCACCACAGAAAATTCTTCAAGGATAAATGCTGCTCCAGTTTCCAGTGGGCTAGTTGTCAGAACGGATGGGCTGAATGTTATTTCTGATCCTCCTGAAAGGACCTAAAGTTAATATTTATAAGACATGAACAATGACTACTATGACAAGAACTAGAGGAGCTGTGCCTCCAGGAGGAGGAAAGGGACAATCTGATCTATTAGACTCTGTGGATCTGATGGCTTTGTGCATCAGACCTGCAAGAGTATAGGACTTTGGTTGACACTGGCACAGAATGTACCCTGATGCCATCAAGATCTATAGAGGCAGAATCTATCTCTGTTTCCGGGGTGACAGCTGACAGGATAGGAGCTGAAACAAACTTGACTGGGAATGAATGGCAAAAACACTCCAATTCTGATTGGTCAAGAGACCCTGAGTGTCCTTGGCATATATTAACTCAAGAGAGGGTATTTCAAGGATCCAAAAGGGCACTGTTGGGATTTTGAGGTAACTGTTGTCGAGATAGAGAAAATTAGCTGAATACTTTTCTTGGTTTCTCGGAGGACCTTCTGCTGTGGGATGGGTGATGATCAAAGAACAACATGTACTGATCGCTATCACAACAGCGCACCGACAGTACCACACAAACCAGGACTCTGTCACCTCCATCCATGAGATGAGTCATAAACTGGAGAGCAACCCTTTAATATCCCTACATGACAGTGCATAAGTCCAATGGAGAGAGGAGGCTGACAGTGGACTATCATGGCTGGAACAAAGTCACACCACCTCTGAGTGCTGCTGTGGACATGCTGGAGCTTCAGTGCAAACTGGAGTCCAAGGCAGCAAAGTGGTGCCACCACTGATATTTTGCTAATGCATTTTTCTCCATTCCTTTAGCAAGACAGTGCAGGCAACAGTTTGTATTCCCCTGAAGGGATGTTGAGTACACATGGATTCAGCTGTCCAAAGGGAGGAAACACAGCTCCACTGTTTGCCATGGACTTATCCAGACTGCACTGGAAAAGGGTGAGGCTCTAGAACAGTGCAGTACATCATGTGGGGCAAAACAGTTGACAAAGTTTTGAGAAAGGGAAGAAAATAATTCATATCCCCCTGAAGGCTGGTATTGCTATAAAGCAAAGTCAAGGGACCTGCCCAAGAACATCAGTTTTTGGGAATAAAATGGCATATCATCAGATTCCAATAGATGTGGTCAAGAAAATTGCAGCTATGTCCCTGCCAATCTGCTAAAAGTAAAGACAAGTTTTCCTCAGTGCTGTGGGTTTTTGGAGAATCCATGTTTCAAATTACAGTCAGATCATAAGCCCTCTCTATCAAGTGACTGGGAAGAGGAATGGTTTCAAATGAGGTCCTTAACAACAACAAACTTTTAAACAAATAAACAGGAGACTGTTCATGCAGTAGTCTTGGAGTCAGGAATACAAAAGAAGCAAAGCCTACTATATCCCTGCCAAAAAAAAGATACTGGCAGCTTATGTAGGGGTTCAAGCTGCTTAAGAAGTGATTGGCACCAGCTCCTCTTGGCACCCCGACAGCCACTGCTGTGCTGGATGTTCAAAAGGAAAGTCCCTTCCACACATCATGCCTCTTTTGCTACAAGGAGTAAGTAGATCACATTGATCACACAGTAAGCTTGAATAGGAAAACCTAGTCACCCAGGGATCTCGGAAATCATCACGAATTGACCTGAGGAAAAATTTTGAACTATCTGCAGAGGATGAAAAGGAAAAGATGTCATCTGCTAAGGGGCCCACACCATATAATCAACCACCTGAAAAAGAAAAGTGATACATCCTCTTAACTGACAGTTCCTGCTGTATTTCAGGGGTACATAAAAAATTAAAAGCTGTATGGAGTCCTATGCAGTGAGTCACAGAAGCTATTAAGGAACAAGGTGGATCAAGTTAGGTTGCAGAGCTGAAAGCTGTCTGGCTGCAATTTACTGATATGACTGACAGAGATAAATGGCCAGTGCTCTACTCCAAGACTGATTTGTTGACAGTAGCAAATGCTCTGTGTGATAGTTAGACCTATGGAAAGAAAGAAGCATTGGCACCACAGAGGGAAACTAATTTGGGCTGCTGAAATGTGGCAGCACATCACTGCAGAGGTAGAGAACTTGGCTGTAAAAGTACGTCATGGAGATGCACACATACCCAACAGTCAGGCTACTGAAGAACACCACAACAATGGATAGGTGGATCAAGCTGTTAAGACTAAAGTGTCTCATGTGGATCTGGATTGACAGCATAAGTGTGAATTATTTCTGGCTTAGTGGGCCCATGACACCTTAAGCCATTAAGGAAGACATGCAACATACAGGCGGGCTCATGTTTGAGCGGTGGACATAAACACAGACACTATCTCCCAGGTTATCCTCAACGGTAAAACATACACTGCAATCAAGCAGGCTGTGAGAGACTGGAAAGATTGATGTCTCAGGACATTTTGGGGTGCATGCAGAGGGGAAGGGTCAGGTTGGGCCTTGCCTTGGCAAAGCAGCACACTGCCCTGCATACACCACCCCCTTAGAGCCAGTATCCCAGCCTGGCAGAGCCTGCCAATCCCTGGCACAATGCTCCACATCCACCCCTGGAGCCTTTAACCCAGTTTCTGAGTGGCGAAATGACCAGAAGTCCGACTTGGGGGAAGGGCCCAGGAAGGCCAAGGGGTATTTAAGGCCGAACAAGAGGCCATCTAATTGTGTAGACCTTACTTTATTTTTAGAAGTTCTGTCTGAACACCATTGGAACCCAGGAGTTGGTAGCTATATATATGTGCTTTTCTAGGTCTTCTTTGTCTTTCTTTCTCTTTTTTCTTTGTCTTCTAATTCTCCCTTCTTGAAATATTGCAACTTAACATCAGATAAGTGTAGCATTTACTGAACTGAATGGGTCAAGTTAATGTTTTGAGAAATGTTTTATGTTGACTGGATGCCAGTTCCCTGATTTTCTTAAGTTTGCTAGTTCCCTGATTTTTGTAAGTTTGCTAGTAAAGTCTTTTGTGTTGTTTTGATCTCTTGAGAATATCTTGTCAGTATTCCTCCTGTGCATCCAGAGTACATGAAGCCTCTTCAAAAGTCCCATCTACCAAGTTGATTGGGGCCCTACACAGGCCAAATGGGTAAAGCCTCTGTGATATGGGGGACAGTGGTTGAAATATAAATATGGGGAGGCCTGGCAGATGGATTGCATCACACTCCTGCAAACCCACAAGGTGGGCACTGCAAGGCCATTGTTCTTACAATGGTGGAAGCAACCACTGGACCTGGATGGCTGGAAATGTGCCCTGTGCCTCACACCACTGCCAAGGCCACCATCTTGAGCCTTGAAAGAGAAGTCCTGTAATAACATGGCACCCCAGAAAGAACTGAGTTGGATAACCAGACTCATTTTAAAAATCACCTCATAGACTCCTGGGCCAAAGAGCATGGTATGAAGAGGACATATCATATTCCCTAACACAAACCAGCCTCTGTAAAAATTGAATGGTACAATGGATTGTTGAAAACCACATTGAAAGCAATGGGTGGTGAGATCTTTAAACATAAACTCGGCTCTGGACACAGAGGAACTATATTGAACAATATGCTAAACAATTACTCCATTAGAGACAAAGCTGCAACAAAACACAAAACTCTAAAATGAAATGCATTAAATGGTTTATCTTTTTGTATTTTCACAAATGTCCCCAGAATGGCAGCAGAGTTGTTTGCTCCTGGATTGGCCAATCATCCTTGCAGGACCATGTACCTAATACTGATAGAAATACCAAGCATGGCTTCAAATACCAGAGTGATAAGTGAGAAAGAAAGAAGGAAAAGAAAGTGATGTTCTTTTTCCTAAAGGACCACTCTAATATCACCCACATAGAACAAATATAGTTGGTTTAGGACTTAAGTCCAAATTTGAAAAATAGGTTGTAACAGAGTATGTAGATCCATCAAAAACCATTTTGTCTAAAAGGGAAAATATCTCAAAAGGATGGCTGGGTACTCTAACTCAGGTTTGCCTACATGGTGCTAAGAATCCTCATTAGTATTGTTAAAGTACTAGATAATTTAGGTAAGTTTTACTGAATAAGTTTTATTAATGGTGGTTACATTTTGGTGTCTTCTAAGTTTCATTTCAAAGACTGTTCTTGTTAGTTTGAGTAAAGGTTTAACAACATTTTTTATGAAAAAGAGTACGGAAGAATACCAGGTGGACAGTTCCTCCTTTTAAAGTAGGTCCAAGTATCGAGTTTTCTCCATCTAGAAATGTTCTTTGAGAGCATAACATGGTAATGGGACAGAAGAGTCACTGTTCTTCACCACATCAAGTGTTTGCACATTTTTATCTTGTTAAGTTTTATGATATTTATGTTCCTATATGGTTTTTTAAGTTTTTGCCAGCAATATTTTAAGAAGTTCATATTTTTTCTCTAGTTGCCACAGTGGATGGGAAAGATTCCTCTCTCAATTTAGTTCTCGCAGCTTACATAGGATTTAATATGATAATGGAATCAAGTTTTTGTACTTCTTCCTATCT
Organism: Melozone crissalis; assembly: GCF_028551555.1. Lineage (NCBI taxonomy): Eukaryota > Metazoa > Chordata > Aves > Passeriformes > Passerellidae > Melozone > Melozone crissalis. Next base: position 56,112,493 of record NW_026535794.1, on the reverse strand, counting down.
CCTCAGAGCAGTTTAAAATTACTATACCAGGGGAAGCATGTGTAGTAACAGTAAGAGATGTGTAAAGCTTAATTTTGCAGAAGAAAGGGATGAACAGTTGGTGGCCTCTGCAAGGAGGGAGAAAAGGGGCTGACAGATGAGCTGAAGTGGCAGTTGTAAAGTTCCAGCTGTAGGCGAAGAAGATATAAGTCGTTTAGAGAAGAAGAAAAATTTTGGGGTTGAGAACCACTGAAGGGTTTGATAAAGCTGAAAACTTATTCAGTCTGATCTCAGGACCCTGACTGATGATAGGCTGAAGAGGTTGGAATTACTTGAGTGCTGTTATATTTTGTCTCCCACCCTTGAGGGAATCCAAACTATTATGTAGTAGAATATTTATTGAATGTAATTTTCCCATGGTACCCACTGACCTTTTCCTCTTTTCCTAGGTATGAGTTCTGAGATCCCCTGAAATCAGGTTGGTGGGAGGAGCAAGAGTGGTACTCACACACATGTATATTTGTTTGCGTGGTGGTGATAACTTGACCTGTAAGATCATAGATACCAAAAGGGAAGGTAGCCTAATTATCATTTCTTAGGGTTTGTACAAGGAGTGTAATGTATTGCACTATCAATAAGTAAGAGAGAATCTTAAATGGAATTTGCCATGATATTTTGGAGCCCAATTTATTAGTTCAGGAAACATCTCTATCATCAGTTCGGTGGTAAATTACAGTGACTTCTAATCTATACTATTTCTTTGCTAGCTTTAATATTGGTACCTTAATGTAGGGCACTGTTTTTATGTAATCTACTAGAAGTTCATTTGTTTTATAATGTGTAGTAAGTTATGGAGGGGCTTGACAGCTAGCCTGCAAGCAAAGCTGAATTAATAGAAGAAATAAAAATTGATGATTTTCAAGTGTATGTATACCAAGGATGAAGACAAGGCAGTCAGCACGGAAACAGATTAGAAAGGATACATGAAAATTTTTGTAAGCTAGACTACGTGTGTAAGTAGATGTGTATGAGTGCCTTATTAAATTTCTGTAAAATTTTTGCCAATTATATTGACGTTAATTGCTTTGCACCAATGAATATAATAAGTTACTGTGATGCAGCTAATGACTTAAGATCACGTTTTGTTAAGAGTATATAAAGCTGAAGAACACACAGAATAAAAAAACCTTTTTCTTCTCGGACCCTGATCACGTGTGTATGTCATGTCTGGCCTAACGGTGACAGTAAGTAAATCTGTTCAAGACCTTTTGTCTGCTATTCTCTGTCTGTTCAATAAATAATTCATTTTATGAAAGATCTGTTCTGCCATTCTTAGAACTTGTGAGTCAGAGCAGTTTAGGTGTGTCTGAGACTGAAATAGTTCATGCCTCAAACATTGATATAAAGTTTTGCTCATTTTAACAAAAACTGTATAAAGAAGATACAACCAAAGAAGGCTCCCTGAAGATGCCTACCTGGAACTTTGGATTGTAAGTCAAACTACTTAGATTAGATAAAAGGAAAACCCATTCTTCAGTTGACTGAAACAAAAAGTAAACAAGGAAAACAATGTGGGCCAAACCCAGCAGCTGTGCTAAGAATCACCTTTGGTTTGCTATTGGGTGGGAGAGGCTGTAGCCCACAGACCCATTTTTTGGGAGCAGTTTTGCACAGATTACCCCCATGGCCGAGGTGAGGGGAGGAAGTTTCGGTGTGTTGAAACCTCTGCTCAGGAGCAGTGAACCCATGCTCCCTTACACAAACTGGCAATGGAATCCCTGGGACATTCAGCTGAGGGGCAGCTGAGGGTGTGCCTTAATCCATCAAAGGCTCCAGGAAGTGCCCCCCTGTGAAAAATACATATTAGATGATTGGTTTTTTGCAAATATTAAAATGAATACTGTATTTGTTATGTTGGAAAGTTATGTTGTACTAATCCTTTTTTTTTGTAGTGCTATACTAATCTTTCTAAGTAGTGTGGTGAATACAGTTTTAGGCTACAGAAGCTATGTGATGTAAGATACTTTTTCTAACTAGCTCAAGGAGAGATAACAGTAACAAGACACCAAAAACCTAAGAGAAGAATCATTGCCTCTTTATTGGGAAGAACCAGACTTCAAGGGACCAAGATGATTGATTTTTAAGATAGGCGGGGGGGGGGGGGGGGGGGTTTGTGGGGTATGACAATAACCAGAAACACCCTTTGTTTGAAAAGAATTTTTGCATCATGTATGAGATATGTGAATATGCAACAGGCTCTTGCTTTAAGAGTTAATCCTTTGTTAGCAAAGTGTGTTCTGTGGCAGAGCAGAGCACCGAGACATCTGTAATTCTTTGCTTTTTTATTGTCCTTTGCTGTCCAAATTCTTATTACTCTAATTTTTATTACTATTTTTATAACTCTTTTACTACTATTAAACTTTTACAATTTTTAAACAAGTGATTGGTGAAGCCTTGCACCACAGGACTGCACGTGATGTAAGAAACCCAGAATCTGTTGTAGGAGACAATGGCAAACTCCCCTGCCCCAGGGAGGGGCCTGGATTTTCCTTCCTGGCCTGAATATATGTCTGCAGTTTAGGATGTAATGTAATTGGTTGAGGTTCCTGTCTGTCAGCCCAGGGGCCAGTTTACGGAACCAGCTGGGGCTCTTATTTACAGCCAAATTAATTGCCCAGTACAAGCCAGCTTGCGGTGTGACATACTATGACAACTCATCTCAGAGTTCTGGAACTTACAGAATAAGCTGTCCAAATGTCCTAAAAGCAGACAGGGACATCTGTAGTGTCTGGGATGAAAAGATGAAGCCTCACAACTGAATGTTTGAAGAGAGACTAGAACAATGCGTACATCTAATCATTTAAGTTGGAAAACACCTTTAAGATCACTGGTTCTATTAGCTTCAGTAGAAGGTCACAGGCAATATTTGTTCCTTAATAAATATTAATGAAAAGGATAAGTACACCCCATTTTACTTTATCCATATAATAAGACTACCTCATTTCTGCTGTTTACATGAGCTTTCAGCTTAGGGTTTTTTTAGAATAGACTAGTATAGTTGGAAGGGACTTAAAACAACCATCCAGTCTACCTGCCTGACCAATCTAGGGCAGTCACTTTACATCTTTGGATTGCAGAGTGTTGTTTGTGAGGGAAAAATCATGAAGCGTACCACAGCTTTGATCAGCCAGACTCTGGCAGTGCAGAGGTAAATGTCGTTATTTTCATGAAAATTATTTCTGCATTATAAAAATAGCATCATTTTTCTCTGTTTTCAGAGGCTAAATATAAGCAATAATACTCTTAGAGCACACGTGCTGAAAACTGTTACTTTTTTTTCCTTGGGAAAAGCTGAGAAAAATTGGACGGACTCTTTGAGACTAGGTCTCTTCCAAGATTTCTCCTATCCTTCTTTACAGTGCTGTGATGAATGATAATGTGAAATGCAGCTAAGTTCACATCAATCCTCCTTGCACAAGACCTTTCTGAATAGAATAGGCTCTTACTACACTAAGTCTATCATCAGAGTTGGCACACAGAACCTAGAACTTGCTGTGCTCATGGGCATAGAGTTTGACTCGAAAACTGTTATAGTTGAAATGCCTTTTCCCTTTCCCTCTCCTTTCCTATAACCTTACTTTAAGATGAATAGGGGTAGGAAAAAAGACAGGACTTGATGCTGATCTCCCAAATCAAGACAACTTTTAGTACACGTTAATTTAAGGGCAATGGCAATATTTTGCAGCATCAGGTACCATTGCGCAATTCACACATTAAATTCAAGGTCTTATTAACAGTAATTCCCTTTGATCTCATGACTCGAAACCTGGAAGCCTAATATTTTCTGAACAGTGATGAAAGGTTTAGACTCAGCTCCCTGCCAGCAGATGGCTTAACTGGAATGCCGCAGCCAAGATTTAGCTACTTGCTTTCCATCCTGCTTCTTGAAACATGATACATCATCTGTGGTGGACTACTTCATGCTGTGAGAAGATCTAATTCCCACTTAGATCCTCAAATTCCTGCCTTTAGGTGTCTATGAAACTAGACATGATATTTTGACTTGGAACTTTAGAATACAGATTAAATAAAATAGAGCAGAACAATAATTTGATTGACACATCTACAAAAGTACAGTTTTGCCCAGCCTTGTTGCTAAAGATTACCATTTTCATAAAGGAGAAGAGCAAAAAGTATAAACCAAGTATGAAGCTGGGACTTAGCATCCAGAAATCCTTCCTTCAACATTAACCATTAGGAGATTAGCTCAGTTAGAGCATGGTCCTAATAATGCCAAAGTTGTGGGTTCAGTTCCTGTATGGGTCATTCCCTAAGGGATTTGCAGATCTCTTTAAACTCAGAATATTCTGTGATTTCTTCTTGCTTTCTTTCTGTATGGCCTCACAAATCTGACACTTCTTTGGGCTAGAGATCTTCCAGCTGTGCCACTTGATGTAAATTGTCTTTTGAGATGTAGGGCCTTGAGCCAAATTCTTGGCATTATCAATGACAGTGGTCTAAATACTAGATCACAAAATAAATAGCAAGCATTTTAATTATTACTGTAAAAGTAGAGTACTGAGTTCTTTGGATGTTATAGCACCTTACTCTCTAAAAAGCCCCAGGAGTAAGCATACACCATGAATTTTCTCCATGTGCTGGTCTCCAGCTAGGAGCCAGTCTTCCACCAGCTAGGCATGGTGGTGCCTGACATGCTGGTTCCTACAGCCCTAATAAATTGTGTAGTGAAATTTGTTTGCTGCATATAAAAAACCAGAAGAGCTGCCTCAGCTATAGGGTTTTGAACTAATTTATTTCTAATTAGAAGATGATTTCTAATAAAATTCTGTAAAATGCCTTGAGATTAATTTTGCAGAGCAGAAGGAGCTATTAAGATTCCTAAAAATAACTAGTCAACATCTAAACATATTACTGTATCATAGTCCAATAACTTAAACCCTTTTAGGGTTGGTGATTAACAGAAGAAGCAATAAAATTACCATCTCTGCTTTCCAGTGAGTAAAAAAAAAAAATTAAAAAAAAAAATCACAGAAGCATGCAGTTTTAGGTTTTTGTTTTGTTTGGTGGATTTTTTTGGTTTTTTTTTTTTTTTTTCCCCATGAATGCTACTGTTCATTCTTCCTCTTCTTGGTGACTGATAACTTTGGGGAAGAAAATGTTAAAAAAGAGATTCACAGGCAATGCTTATGCAAAAATTTATAAATGTGGATCCATCTGTATTCATTGTTTCACTGTGGGATACTGTGTCTTCTTTCTCTGCTTTGTGTCTAAATTGCCATACATAAATGCATTTCTATGAAGTTACTTTTTAAATCTTGCATACTTGAAACATAAGAACTTGGGTTCCACACTGTTGAGTTAGAACTGCATGAAGTAGTGAATGGCACACTGACAATAGTTGACCGAGCAACTTTTATGGCTTTTGAGCTCCCCAATTACAATTTTCTGCAATATAAGTAATTAAACATGTCTGCAGCCTGAGAAACCACTTTTGTATAGGTCAAAGATACAACAGAACTGAAAAAGCCTCCTGTCCCATTTCATACTCAAAAGTATACAATTTAACAAAATTATTTTAGGGAAATGGGGTTTTTAACAGAAATGTTGTATTTGTTGATGTAGCTATATAGTATTCACCCACATCATTAAGATCTGTTGTACCAGATCTTCATGACATGCGTGAATACTATATAGCTACATCGTTTGGAAAAAGATGATCTTTTTTAAAAATTAAATTGTTCAGGTAACACTGGAGTCAACAGAATAAGGAGAGACAGCTATACAGCTGTTTAACAGCCTAACAGCTATAAACCAACAGCTATATTTATACACAGTTGAAAATATTTGCATTTCTCTGTATATAGAAAAATCTTTCTGTCTGCTTCTCAATGACTAGTAACACAGTCTAACAAGCCACCAACAAAACCAATAAAGCTTTGGTGTGAATGGGCTTCATTAAGCTAAAATGTCTAACATTACATAAACACGGTTTATAGATCCTTCAGATAAGAGGGACTGTTTTCCCAAATCATGTGGATCACCCTAGACAATGAGAAATTTTATCTCAAATAAGCAGTGTTGTTAAAGTTTAGCTGTTTCAGATTCAGTTCTAACAATTAACAACCCCTTGTACCTTTAATTTTGTCTGCATTTCATTAAACTTCTTTTGAGTTAATAACTAGTAATCTCACCAATAGTTCATGCTCCTTCTCACTATAATCTCTGAGATGACAAGAGACTTACATGTTTTTCTGAAATATTTATGCTTGTTGCCACAACACTCTGTCTTCCTCAGGGTTGCAAAAGACGAAATGAAGGAACCATAACTATTTTGTCAGTAAGAGTTAATTAGCAGAGAGTGGGATACTGAAAGCTTCTGGAAACAGACTGGGAGCACAGGAGAACAAATGAATACAGTTAAGGAATGATAAATCAAATGTAATTAGAGGAAGCACTAGATGGTTTAGACCCAGAACTCCTCTAAAGTAGTATTTGATAAGTAATAAAACATAGATTTGAACTGGTCTTAAAGTTGAGGTAAAGGATAATAATAAAGATTCCTACAGGACTGCTTTTAAAATTTCTTTGCTTCATTAGTTTTCACTGACCTCAGTATGTAATATGGTCTTACTATGTCCCAGAATCAGTGTGCTTTCTTAAAAACATACATGAATATGGACTGATTACCATGACAATTAAAACACAGGTCTGATAGCTACAAACAAGGGATTTGACCATTTATCCTGGATCAGCAATATGATTCTGATCATGTACTATCCTGTCTAAACCTAATACACACCTGGAGGGGCCTTTCTGCATTAAAATATGCTGCACGCACATACTGAAGGAACCTTCACTATTTTGATTTGACAGCCTCAGCATGTCAGTTTATCATCAAATTGTAAAAAAAATACTTTCATGTGTCTGCAGCAAATCCCAAATTCTGTTTTGTTCACTAAACATTTTTCAACCATACTAACAACACTTTATAAGCAAGGATAGGAATATTTATATGAAAAATCAATCAATCATACAGTTACATTAGATAGTGTTATAGTTCACTAAAGCATTTGAGATTTCAGCTAAATAGTTAATCACCTTGTATAGTAAAAAGTAATATTTGTTTCAGGACGGAGAACAAAAATTTTTTTTATTCAGCTAAAGATGCAAAAGCACTCTGCCCTCTGGCTCTTGGCCAGCAAACCTGAGTGGTAACAACTGTGACAGCCTGAGTTTTAGTTCTGACTTGTCCAAAAAGGGAAAAAGTTTTTACCATGCTCAGAGCTAGCCTAATTCTGCCACCAGGGAAGACAAAGAATTTTTCTTAATTTAGAAAATCAGACTATATTAAAGACCATCCCAATTAGCTTAGTGTAAAAGCCATAATATGCCTGACCCCTACTCTCTGACTTCAGCTACTAGTGTTGACACAGGTAGAAGCATAGAATCATAAAACATCCTGAGCTGGAAGGGACCATCAAGATCATCAAAGTCCAGCTCCTGGTTCTGCACTGGACAGTCCCAAGTATCACACTATGTGCCTGAGAACTTTGTCCAAATGCTTTTTGAACTCTGGCAGGCTTTGTGCTTTGACCACTTCCCTGGGGAGCCTGCTTCAGTGCCCAACTACCCTGTGAGTGAAAAACCTCCTCCTGATATTTAAACTAAACCTCACCTGACACAGTTTCATACCAATCCCTTAGGTCCTTTCACTGGAATACACAGAGAATAGATCACTGCCTGCCCCTCTGCTTCTTGTGAGGAAGTTGTAAACAGCTATAAGATCTCTCCTCTGTTTCCTCTTCTCCAAGCCAAATTACCTCAGCCCCTCCTTGTATACCTTCCCCTTCTAGACCCTTCACCATCTTCATAGCCCTCCTTTGGGCCTCTCTAGTAGCTTTATATAGTTCTTGTATTTTGGCACTCAAAACTGCACAAAGGACTGGAGACAAGGCCTCCCCAGTGCAGAGCAGAGTGGGACAATCCCCTCCCTTGACCAGGGATGATGCACCCAAGGACATGGCTGGCCTTTCTGGCTGCCATGGCACAGAAGCTCCCAACCATGCCATCACCAACTGTAAGCCAGTCCCCTGATTATATACAACACCATCCACCCTCCCTCACCTGCCCTGCCTATCCTTTCTAAAGAGCCTGTAACCACCCAACATGGCATTCCAGCCACAGGACTCATCCCACCAGGTTTTGCTTATGCTATTCATGTCAAATGGGACTGGGCCAAAGCTTTGAGCTCATCTTGTTTATTACTCATGCTATATGCATTGGGATAGAAACATTTCAGATATGCTTCACTGCAGCTGACACCTCATGGAGCAGACTGAGGTAGACCACTAGAGCTCACTTCCTCAAGTTTTGGCATACATCCCGTTGCTCATCACTGGCAAGCCAGATTTTGTCCCTTTGCTCCTTCTAAAATAGTTTGAAGCTCTGTCAATGAGCCTTTCTGAGAAAGGCACATCCCACAAGATGTCAGCAGACTATGAGTTGTGTATATCATCCTACAACCAAAAAACCCAAAAATTTTCCAATGATACCAGCCTTGAAGCCACGCATTGATCTGATGGATCTGTCTACTTCTTTTGATATTATTCCTTGCCAGTGGAATAATCAAGGAAAACATGACCTGTGCTCCTAAACCTTCAAGCAATTGTCCCAAGGCCCTGAAATGCCTTTTGATTTCCTTTGCGCTTCTCTTTGTTATCTTGTTACTGCTATTTGAAGAACCAATACAGATAATAATCAGGGGGCCCTACTAAACTGTAGAGTTATCTAGCAATGTCTCTTACCTGAACCTCTCAGAGGCAGCAGAATTCCCCATGGTTTGGGGCTGGTCTGCATGCTGCATACCTTCTGTTCCCCTTAGAAGGGAGTCATCTATGACAATTACTCTTCATTTCATCTTAGCAGAGGAGATTGCGATTTGGGGGTAGATTTTGTTTGCCCCTTTATCCCAGAAGGACCTTTGTCCATCTCATCAGTTGTCTGTCCTTCTAGTTCCAGGGCTTTATTCCTGTTGTAAAAGTGCCAATCCTTCTGCCATCATGTAATTTTCAGTAGAAGGAGCCTTCCTCCTAGTATGGGCAGTGACCAGATTCCAGCCTTCAAGTTGAATAGGTTCTTGACTTTTGACTAACTACTTGACCCAAGTTGGACTTTGTCAAAGAAATCAAAAACAGTCAGGTTCAGACTGAGACAGGGATAGGGCTGGATTGATTCTTGTTTGCCATTACTTCCTTTTCTTTCAAATTGTCCATGATTATGCAAGAGGACTGGAGAAACAGAGAGCCTTTGAGCAAAATAAGTACTTTAGAAACAAAATTATCATGTTTGTCAAGGGCATTTAGCAACAGTTCAATTTGTCAGTAAGATTATCCATTTATACAGGCAAAGCTTTTGAGTTTATATGAAAAGGTGAGCTTTCAAAAGGAGTGAATCTATCCAAACTGTTTAAAATGCATCTACATAAATTAGTCCTTCAAATAATAATGGAAGAGGAAAATAATAAGCATATAGTGCACTCACAATTTGCCCATTTCTCTGCCTAGAGGAATGAATATATACTCTAGATTACAAATGCAAGTGAAGAGACATCTGACACCACTGCAACTTTCTGAGCTTCAGTGTAGAACAAATGCTAAAGAGTCTGTATGATTGAGAGCTCAGTCTTTAAATGGTCAGTTTTGGGGAAAAACATCCCTTAGATACAATTGGCTCTCCATTCCAGCACCACAAGCACGAGCATCTATCACTATCAATATGGGTTATCACATGGTCCAAGAACATAACAACATTAACATCAGTGAGCAGAAATTACTCTGCAAATGAAACCCAATACAAGCAAAAGGTAGGCTACTTCTGTGAAGGATAGTGGTAGCAAAACTCTCTGGTCTCCTCTCAAGTTTGACATTTTCCACTCAGTGATGTCAATTTCTAATGGAAGTCAACACTTTCCTCTTAGAAGAGTAAGGATCTTTACTAAATACTGTTGATACTTTAGGGTACTATATACTGAAAAAGTTATTATAAAAGAAATCTTACAAAATCTTTAGAAGTCAGTACAGAAAAAACATTAAGTTACTGCTAGAGTAATCAAGAGGGATGAATGCAAGAGACAAAAATAATCAGCTACATATGTAAAGAGTGGGGGTATATTTCTTAGCCCCAGAGAGTGTGTTTCATATAGAAGTTAGCCAAGCAATTATGTGACAATAAGGCCTCTGCAAGTTAAAAGAAGAACACAGATTATTAACAATTTTACTCATTTTAGTCCTGGAAGATAATATTGTGATAATTATTCATTTTCCTACACCAGTTGGAGTGCAATCATCCTGGCTGCAGACATGAGATTTTAAGGCTGCAAACCATAAAGCTAATTGTGAGAGGAAGCATATTTTATTGGATCACCTAGAAGAGCTGAAGGGAAAAAAAGTATGCTATTAACTTTAAAAAACTCTCAGGTCTTGAATACTTTGCTTTTTCTCCAAATGGTCTATGAAAGATACTATCCTTTTCCTTTTAAAACTTGGGTGTTTGTACACAGGTGACATGTGATCACCCTCTTGAATAAATGGTTAGAGACTTTCAAAGTTTTGAGTAGTACCTATATACAGAAACATACTGAGAGAGGTATCAGTACTAGCACAACTTTTACTAAACCTCAGGGCTCTCAGTAGCAGTGATACTGTGAATGCTTCAAAGACATAAAAAAGCCTGCAATGTTTTTGGATGCTATATCTGTCTAATAAAAGGCCCCAGAGCCACATGAAACCAGTCTTTCTTGGGTATAATGTTTATCACCATACCTGTTTACTACTGGAAAGTCAAGAGCAGTAACCCACTGCAGTAAATTGGACTAGTAAAAAGGGATAAAACCTTCCCAATCTGGCTGTATTATGTATTTTTTTTTTACATAAACTCCTTCTATTGATATTTTTACCCATTTTCCTTCACAGCTTTTAAAAATTACACTTTTTGTACTGTGCTGCTAAGACTACGTATTCGGTTGTACTCCCAAACATGAGGTGTTTAAAATTGCACATTCCTAGTGTCGTTGCTAACACTACACCTATTCTTTTATCCCATGAGAAGATTCCTTTATTTCAGTTATTTTAACACTGATTAATTATGATTTGAGAAAGTCATAAAAAGAAAGAAATAGTAGAGTTGGTTGAAACAAGGATAAACTCATGAAAAGACAAAATAAAAAATCTGATTGATAGATAAAAATCCAAATGTCAAACACTTGTATTAAAATGAGCATAAGAGCTATGGAAGTTCTCTTTAAGACCCTGTTTCTTCTTAAATCCTTGGGGTTAAATGTATAGAACAGATGCTGGAACTAACAAAGTCGAGAGCAGTTGTTACCATGCTTTTTATGCCTTCCTGTGGGGAACCTGAGGGGCATTCCCTGGCTTAGGGAGACACAAGAAGATTCTTTCAAAAGATACCCTGTTCTGTTAGACCTCGTTGGCTCCTTCTCCTTGCTCCTATGTCACTCAACCACTCCCTCCCTATTCCCCCATTGGCCCTCATCTTTGTACTGCCCCCATCCCACTGATCAGCCCCTACCTCTCCATACACAAAAAACCGAGACTCTTACCATGAGTGGAGCCTTTAGATCCTGACCATCTTACCACGTGGCTGAATTAAACATCTTTGATCTATGCAAAGGCCCTTTCTGCTTCCTTACCCTGGACTTTATTAGCAGCTACTTTGGCTGCTACGCCTTCCTAACATCTGAAACCTAAGGTTAATGGTGAATTGTCATTAATCTGTCATTAAAGAGAAGCAGAGTTAGTTACTCATTCAACATCCCTTAATTTGAGAGATTTACATGCATCTGTCTCCAGCCTCCCCTCCTGATGGAAAGCCTGCACGTTAAAAAAAAATATATCCACAGCTAATAATTAACCTTCTCTGTACTAAAATTTGTCTTTTTCCAGAAGACATAAATTTTCTTTTATATTGCATTTTAAATGCAATTTTAAATTTTCTTTTATAGGAAAACTAATGTATCTTAGCTGGAAAAGATCCATTTTGTATAGGTTGAAGAAAACCCTATTTCAAGATGAATCTCATTATAACTAACTGGGAAAAAGACTTCTTGTTTCCTTAAACAGAAAAGACAAGAGCAAAATAAAAGTGAATTTTAAAAGCATTTTTCACCGTAAACTGAACAAGTAATCTTTCCTTTATTTTCTCTGTCATATTTCTAGACTGAAATATTCAGAATAAAGCAATATATTTTTCTAGCCACATCAGGCTTCCTTGTCATTAAACTCTCCAGGTGAACAACTCTGATGAACACACTTCTACAGGTCAATAAGTGCTTTAAAATTCATTAAAAACTCCACATTATTCTTGCCCCAAATTTAATCACTGCTGACTGTGTTGGTGCATTGTTATCTTTCCATTATGTAAAGTAGAACAGAGGTCATAATTAAGGGCAAAAGGATTCTAGGCTGTGAGTTGGCAGGGCTGATTGAGAGGGTTTTGAATTAGATCTGAATGTGGAAGAGAATTAAACCAGGGTCTCCAGAGAGGAGCCTAAGAGTGGTAAGCCAGAGTCAGGGGTGAAATCAGCACCCAGCTGAAGTGCATGTACACTAATGCATGTAATATGGGTGACAAACAAGAGGAGCAGGAAGCCATTGTAGGGCAGGGAAGCTATGATGTAGTTGCATCACAGAAACATGGTGGGATGAGTTGCATGACTGGAGTGCTGCAATGGATGGCCATCCATTGCAGGCTATTCAGAAGAGACTTTAGCCTACTAAGGATGCAGATTCAGACAGTATCTTGGGAAACAGCCCTTAAAACAACGGCATCCAGGAAGATTGGACATACTTCAAGAAAGAAATCTTCAAGGCACAGGAGCAGGCTCTTCCTGTCTGCTGAAGGATGAGATGACAGAGAAAATGACCAGCCTGAAGGGAAGGGAGCTTTTGAAGGAAGCTAGGGGAAAAAAGAGGACATGTCACATCTGGAAAAAGGGGCAGGCAAATCAGGAAGTGTTTAAGTGTGTCATTAGTTATGCAGAAAGAAAATTAGAGGCAAAAGCTCAATTAGAACTTAACATAGCCGTTTCTGTAAAGGATAATAAAAAACAGATTTATTACACTTTAATACAAAAGGAGGGGCAAGGAAAGCTTTGATTCTCTGTTGGACATTGTTGGAAATATAGTTATCAAAGATGAGGAAAAGCTAAGGTACTTGAAACTTTTTTTGTCCATTTTCAACAATAAGATGTGTTCCTCGGGACAACCAGCCTTCTGAGCTAGTGGATGGGGACAGGGAGCAGAATATATCCCCTATAATCCACAAGGAAGCTGTTAGTGACCAACTGAGCCATTTTGATGCTCAGTTGTTCACAATCTATGGGATGCAATGGGATCCATCCTGAGTGATGAGGGAGCTGATTCACCAAGCTTCACTCCATCATTTATCATCAGTCCTGGCTAACCAGGGAGGTCCCAGATGAGTGGAAGCTGGCCAGTGTGATGCCCATCCATAAGAAGGGCCAAAAGGAGGATCCAGGGAACTGCAGGCGTGTCAGCCTGATCTCAGTGCCCAGCAACATTATGCACCAGTTCATCTTGAGTGTGACCACGTGGCACTTACAGGATGGCCTGGGATTCAGACCCAGCCAGCATGGATTTAGGAGGGGACAGCCATGACTAACCAACCTCATCTCCTTTTCTGAACCTGGTGACCCGCCTGGCCGATGTGGGAAAGGCTGTGGATGTTGTTTACCTGGACTTCAGCAAAGTCTTTGATACCATCTCCCACAGAATAATCCTGGAAAAGTGGGCAGCCCATGACTTGGACAGGTGCACTCTTTGCTGGGTTAAGAAGTGGCTGAATGGCCAGGCCCAGAGAGTGGTGGTGAATGGTGTTGGATCCAGTTGGTGGCCCGTCACTAGCGGTGTCCCCCAGGGATCTGTGCTGGACCCAGTCCTGTTTAAGATCCTTACTGATGATCTGGATGAAGGGATTGAGTCTACCATTAGCAAATTTGCAGATGACACCAAGTTGGTTGTGAATCTCAATCTGCTGGAGAGTAGGAGAGCTCTGCAGAGCAACCTGCACAGGCTGGATTGATGGGATGAATACAACAATAACAACTTGGTTTACCTAGACCAAATGTCAGATCCTGCACTTTGGTCACAACCACCCCCTGCAGAACTACAGGCTGGGAACAGTGTGACTGGACAGTGGCCAGACAGAGAGGGACCCTGGGGGTACTGACTGGCAGCAGACTGAACATGAGGCAGCAGCGTGCCCACATGGCCAAGAAGGCCAATGGCATCCTGCCCTGGATCAGGAATAGTGTGTCCAGCAGGATGAGGGAAGAGATTCTTTGTCAGTACTGAGGACTGGTGAGGCCACACCTTGAGTACTGTGTCCAGTTCTGGGCCTCTCAATTTAGGAAGGATGTTGAGATGCTGGAGCATCTCCAGAGAAATGTAACAAGACTGGTGAAGGGCCTGGAGCACAAGTCCTATGAGGGGCAGTTGAGGGAGCTGGGATTGTTTAGCCTGGAGAAAAGGAGGCTCAGGGGAGCCCTTTTGACTCTACACCTCCCTCAAAGGAGGTAGTAGTCAGGTGGGGGTCAGTCCTTCTCCGAGGCAACAAGTGACAGGACAAGAGGAAACAGCCTTAAGATGCGCCTGTGGAAGTTCAGCTTGAGCATTAGGAAGTTCTTCACAGAAGGAGTGATTGGGCATTAGAATGGGCTGCCAAGGGAGTTTGTGGAGTCACCATCCCTGGAGGTGTTTAAGACTGGATATAGCACCTAGTGCCATGGTCTAGTTGGCAAGGTGGCGTTAGGTCATAACTTGGACGTGATGATCTCAAAGGTCTTTTCCAACATAGTTGATTCTTTGATTTTTTGGTATAACTATTTCTGAAATTTTTAAAAATATTGAATTTTATCTTCTCATTTTTAAGACATTTAATATTTCTTGCTTCCCAGCTTCCTACACAATCAAACAAAACAGTTTTTTTGGTAAAATTTATTCTTAAATACTCTACTCTGTAGAATAGATGGACTAAAAGCATATTTACTACATATTACACAATTCTAAACCTCATTTTTAAGGAATATTTTATAGCACTGCATCCTACTATAAACTATAATTTGAAAGGAAGCAAACAGAAAGCTTGAGTAGAGGCTATAACAGTGAAGTCAATTCAAGAAAGATAACAAAAAACAAGTTGTGCAATTTTGTTTGATGAATAAAATAGTGAAATATCATGATGAATAAAATAGTGAAAAGATAAATTTTGAGAAGGAATATGGGCTCATCTTAGCAATATGAAGAATGAATTAAAAATACTATTTTATATTGTATTCACCTATGTGTTTGACTTCTGATGTGATCAATCTCTGTAAGTCTAGAGGGTTTGAGAATTACATATGGCTGTTAAATAAAGCAAATGAAAGGGCTCTCACTTTTTAGTTTTTTGCTAGAGCAAAAAAAAAAAAAATTCATATTCACCAGCTAAGGGGTTTGATTCCACAAACTGCCAGTATGTTGCTGAGAAGAACAAAGTCCTTTTCATTAACAAGGAAAACATTATAAATGGAGAGAAAAATCTTTATTGCATATGTTCATATATTCTTGCATTTTCTCTTTATGCACTCTTAAAAAGAATGCTTATTTATTCTGACACTCATTGTCATTCTCTGTTTCTAAATATATATTAGTTATACGTATGTTAAATGAAGAACATGATAGACAATGCTGCAAACATTTTCATCCAGCACTTGGTAGACAATCCTAACAACCTGAATAGCACTCCAGACTTGCAGACTTGCAGGAGTTCACATCTTTAAAGCACTCCATAAAGAAAAAGCTCCTCTTTTAGTCTCTGAGCAGCTCATAGGATTAGATGTACTTTATGTTTTTAACAACTTGCTTTCCAGATGCTAAATGGCTCTAAGGATTAGTTGCATTTTATTAAAACCAACATGTCCCAGCTTTGAGCAGGAGTTATCTACAACATGAAACACTGTGTACTCCACAAATCATCAGAGAACAGAAGGGCACCACTGAAATCACCAGATTAAGGCAAGTGTAAGCACAGATTTAACCTAACATTTTTCTTTCTCTAAATTCCATAGAAATATCTCCTTTAGAGATCCCTGTTTTCATATTTCCATTCAGCTTTGCAGTGTTGGACAAAAATTAACAACTAATTAAAAACCAAGAAAAGAATAAGTGCAGGTGAAAAAAATTCGTTATATACACTTAGCTGCGTTTTATGTCAAGCCAATCACTTAGTACTTCTGATCACACAGTAGAGCAGATACTTACTGCTATCTGGCTCCCAACTGCTTCCTGCTTCTCTTAGATGATGAACAAATCTTTCTACTGTCCAGGACTATGCGGTCCCAGCTGACCCTGAGCCAGGTGCATTGGCATGGAAACCAGAGGCAGCACAGATCTCAATGAGACAGCCCTGGTGAGTAAATCCTCCACGGAGAGGAGAGTAAGCAATTTACTTTCCTGGGTCAAGGAGCAGGTCCCAGGATTAAAAACAAATCTCCAAATAAATCTTTAGGCCTCTTTATTTTTTGAAAAAACTGCGAAGTTCCTGTAGTTTAAAAGAAACCTCTGCATCTCCCTAAGCATGGAAGATGACAGAAAAATGCAGTACAAAGATGATTTTTAATTATCTTAGAAAAACAGAATGGAGATCCAGGTCCTCATCCCCTCAGCTGCAGAGAGACCAGAATTTATGTGTATTACTTATAATTCATTGTCTCATAATGACGCTAATGATTTTTTGGCATGTTAAAGGTTTGTGTTCAGTTTTTGTGGCTACATTTTTTAATTAAAAGGTGCCTGAGCAGAAGTGGAGTCAAAACCTAACCTGTAACAGCAGCAGAAACTTGTGAGTACCATTACTTATGCAACTAATAATACCTAACTCTTACTATGCACTCTAGTAACCTATGCTTTCTTGAGAATTACTGGATTTAAATTTCATGCCAAGTGAACACCAGGATGTGTGTGGGTCAAACTGTATACCCCAGTGACAAGATAGTTGGAACACAAAAACTATTATCACTGATGACAACTTCGTTAGCTCAAAAGAATTAATTCCCTCCACTGTGATACTGAACACTGACTGCATTTGTTACTCTACTTTGAAGAATATGTATTAACAAAGATGACTATAACAAGATATAAAACACCGGTATTAGTAAACTGAGAGTTCCTTGAGCTAGACTTTTTGAGCTGTATAGAATAAAGCTGGTCAGTTATTGAGAATTGAAACTCCTCCAATACCTGTAGCTTCAGTCAATCAATGGTCTTGTCCATGGACAAGTCAGCATGTATGCTGCTGACAGACACTTTAGAGGATGATACTTAATTGATCAACCTGACTATGCAGAGGGGAACAGACCTGTCTGAAATCTTTGACAAAGCAGCCAAAATGGGCTTTGGGCTCTCCTGGAGTGTAGCAGGCTGTGACCAGAAATTTACTGAGTGGGTTAGTGAATTTTCTCAGAGCTAGTGAATTCTCAGGTTTTTATACTTGGAGGATCAACGAACAATGATGAATCCTAGGCCAATATCTTCACTCCTCAATACTCAACCCTTCACCCACTGGGGAGATGCAAAGGTATCCAAGGCGAGTATTTCACTTACCTTCAAGGAGAATTTTTTCATAGGTACCTTGCTTGCAATAACCTGTTATTCTGTGTGCATGCACATGTGCATATGCTATGGCAAAGCTGGGAGAAATGCTGCTTTCTTAGATTTTTAAGTACCTTAGATATGTAAGTAAGTATAAAAGCTAAGTAAAACACTGCTAAGTGTTGTTTCTTTCTAAGTTGTTAAGTTTCACCTACAAGTTATGTTAAATGCTGTTAAGTGTAATTTTTCTGTTATATTATTACAGTCAAGTTATAAGTGATGTTATCAGTTAAGTTAGACTTAAGCTAAGTGTTGTTCCTTTGTTAAATTGTTAAGGTTAAGCTCTAAGTAAAGGTTAAGTACTGTTAGGTTTGAGTACTGTTACACTTTTAGGCCATATTCCTTTTTATCCTTGCCCTCACTGTCCTTTTGTCACACACACAGACTGGATTTTTTTCATTGGGTTTTTCCCTTATGAGCCAGTGTCTAGTAATAGTAGATTGAAGCTTGCCAACAAATGTTGTTGTGCTGTCACTTAATATTTAATCAGTTTTTAGTTATACCCTTACCAGTGATTTTTTAAGCAATCTCACTTGTTCATAACACATACCACTGCAACTTACTGGCAACTGGTGCCTAAAATACCACCCTGCCCAAATCTCTCTTCCTTACAGTCAACTGACTCTTCACAAAAAAACCTTCACTCATAGGAATTCAAAGCTCTCACACACCACTAAAAAGTGAAATAGAGCAGGGAAGGGCTTATAATGTTTTTATTCCAGTTTCAGTCTCTGCCTAAATTTGCCTTTTTCTCTGAAAGCATCAGGAGATGCCTTTGGAATCTCTGGTCCCAAGGACACAAGGCTGTCATTCCCACCACTGGTGGGGAGGAAGAGTGAGACATCAGCAGTTGTTTAGACCTGTGTTGCCTCCCTCAGCTACTCCTTGTCCTGATCCCCCAGCTGGCTGAGACCCCAGATACTAAGGAAAAACTTTCCTCTGGTAGCATGAAAGCTGACAAGAGAAATGTTTCACTTAAGCCTCCCTTTTATGCAAAATAGGAAATACTGTTTTGACGTTTATTAGATTAAAGCAGCAGCCAAAATTAGGTTTTGGATTTGCAGTTTGCCCCATTTGTAAAATAAAGGAAATTTTATAATTTTCACTTCAGCAGCCTCCTTCCAAATCGCTTTTAAAATCACTGACATAGTAGAGCTTACACTGTGCTGAATCCTTCTAGATACCTCATCATTTGGAAACCAAAGTTCAGCTATTGCCTGATGAAATAGAAATTAAATTCTTCCAGAGTCTGGGAGAAATGAGAGGCATATATCATTTCTGGGGAAAATTACTCACTTCTACATCTTAGCAGACCTCATTCCTATGGGGCCGCTGAGAGCCAGAGAAGGAGGAGGACACAGAAGCAGGATGTGCAAAAGTAAAACTGCAAAAGAAAAGCTTTTAGCATTTTAAAAACATCTCCTGTTCAACTGCAGCTTGAAATCAAAATTCAGCTTCATTTTCAAAGCTCAGTCACATGATGACTTGCACTTCATGAAACAGACATCTGCTCATGAGTAGTCAGCAATACCATTGAATACTGGACAGTGTCTTCTGCCTTATAGCAAAGCAATTGCTTATGCTTTTTTATTTACATATTTAGTGAAACAAAATCACCAAGTAAAATCTAATTATAATCCCATAGGTCCATCCCTCATGATACTCTTTCAGTTGATCTGTTATTGCATACAACCATGAAGGACAGACTAAAGAGAAGTCCTCAGGAATGCTCAACAAAAGGGCAATCATTAAAATTCCCTGACACAATGAGAAGTGATGTATTGATAATGTGTGAGTTGGGGCCTAATAGAAATGGACAGCAGTATAAGTGGACATGATTATATTTAAATGAGGAACAAAAAGGAATCCCCTTTCCACAGCTGGTAACCTGTTTCTGATGCACTATTTTCAATGTTAACCCACTATTCCAATGTTAAATGAAAATTAACTAAGGGGAAAAGGTACAGTGTTTCTTATAAGACATTATTTAGAAATTAATAAAACCGTTCTAGACTAATCTTTGGTTTTGCCTTGAAATGAAAGCTACAAGCCATTTTATTAATAGATAAAAAAGTCTCCTATCCTCCATCCCCAGAAGAGTTATTTACTCATTTCATAAAATGCTGTGCGGTAGTAACTTATTAACACAAGGCAAGCACTGAAAAACCAAGTTTGGGTTCATTTTTTAAAAAAATCATGAACCATTGATGGAAAAGGTAACGTTCCTGAACTCTTTTCAGTACTGATGCAGGTCTCAGAGGAAAAAA